>NC_072393.2:12365000-13647500 GCF_028885625.2 Pongo pygmaeus
TGAGCATTTCTGCACTGTGAGGAGGTGGGGATGGGGGGCGGTGGGAGGAAGGCTTGACCTTGCCTCTTCCCAAGTTTCTGCCTCCTGGAGGACATCTGTCTCTCCTGGGTACAGTGGTACCTGGGCTGGGCTCCGCTCCTGCTCTAAGGCAAATGCATGGCTTTGTCAGGGCAATAGGCTGTTGGCCCCCTAAAGGCTTGCACTGACATGAGGCAGATTGATTAATAGAAGAAAAGGCATACAAATTTATTTAACATATATACACGGGAAACTTCAGAATGAAGGCCCACCCAACAATAAGATGGAAAAGCTTATATACCATCCTGAGGCCAGGAGAAAAAAATTCAGGTTATGTTGGTAAGTCAGAGTCAGTGGTAAGAGGCTTAAATAGCACAGGTGGACTGTTACGTAAAAGATGAAAGGTCCCAGAGGGACTAGATGGTAAATGCTTCTTTTCAGACGTTTACTTCTCTCTCTTTTTTTTTTTTTTTTTTGGAGACAGAGTTTTGCTCTTGTTGCCCAGGCTGGAGTGCAATGGTGTGATCTCGGCTCACGGCAACCTCCATCTCCCGGGTTCAAGCGATTCTCCTGCCTCAGCCTCCCGAGTAGCTGGGATTACAGGCATGTGCCACCATGCCTGGCTAATTTATGTATTTTTAGTAGAGACAGGGTTTCTCCATGTTGGTCACACTGGTCTCGAACTCCCGACCTCAGGTGATCTGCCTGCCTTGGCCTCCCAAAGTGCTGGGATTACAAGTGTGAGCCACTGAGCCCAGTCTACTTTTTTCTTATTTAGATTTTTTTTTTTTTTTTTTAAAGAGTCTTGCTCTGTCGCTCAGGCTGGAGTGCAATGGTGCCATCTCGGCTCACTTGCAAGCTCCACCTCCAGGGTTCATGCCATTTTCCCCCCTTAGCCTCCTGAGTAGCTGGGACTACAGGTGCCCGCCACCATGCCCAGCTAATTTTGTGTGTGTGTGTGTGTATTTTTAGTAGAGATGGGGTTTCACTGTGTTAGCCAGGATGGTCTCAATCTCCTGACCTCCTGATCTGCCCACCTCAGCCTCCCAAAGTGCTGGGAATACAGGTGTGAGCCACCACGCCCGGCCTTCTTATTTAGATTTTTAAGTAACAGAAATGGAAGTCTTACTGTGTTGACTAGGCTGGTCTCAGATTCCTTGCTTTAAATTTTTCTCCCTCCTGGGTGTCAAGCGCGTCCGTGTGAAGAGACCACCAAACAAGCTTTGTGTGAACAATAAAGCTTTTAATTCACCTGGGTGCAGGTGGGCTGAGTACAAAAAGACAGTCAGCAAAGGGAGATTGGGAAGGGGTTGCTTTATAGGAGTTGGGTAGGTAATGGAAAATTACAGTAACTGTTGTTAGTGGAGGAGGGGGTCACAAGGTATGTGGTGGGGAGATCCTAAGACTCACTGTCCAGAAGAAGAATGTCACAAAGTTGATTGATCAGCTAAGGTAGGGCAGGGACAAGTCACAATGGTAAAATGTTGTAATGTTGGTTAATGAGTTAAAGCAGGAACTGGTTGTTTTACTTCTTTGTGGTTTTTTGGCTGCTCCAGACTTCTTGGCTCCTGAGGCCACCTGGATGTATATGTGCAGGTCACAGGGGTTATAATGGCTGAGCTTTGGCTCAGAGGCCTGACACTGGGCTTCCCAAAGTGCTGGGATTACAGGTGTGAGCCACTGTGCCCAGCCTCTGTTTGGGTTTCAAAGGTGTCATTCTCTCAGTCTATCAGAGATCAGGGATAGGAAAAGAAGGGGAGAGAGGGAATAGCTTTATTAATAGAGATTCTCTACAGTTAACAGATTTCATCCCTGCAAAAGACAGCTTTGCAAGGCTACTTCTGTTTGCTGCCAAGCAACGGCCATTCAGAATTTTCAAAGAAATATTTTTTTGGTATGCAGTTTTTTTTTTTGTTTTTTTTTTTTGAGATGGAGTCTCGTTCTGTCGCCCAGGCTGGAGTGCAGTGGTGTGATCTCGGCTCACTGCAAGCTCCGTCTCCCAGGTTCATGCCATTCTGCTGCCTCAGTCTCCCAAGTAGCTGAGACTACAGGCACCCGCCACCACGCTCAGCTAATTTTTGTATTTTTAGTAGAGACGGGGTTTCACCGTGTTAGCCAGGATGGTCTCGATCTCCTGACCTCGTGATCCGCCCACCTCGGCCTCCCAAAGTGCTGGGATTACAGGCCTGAGTCACCACGCCCGGCCTGGTATGCAATATTTTAATTTACTTCAACACTGACTCTGGAACTCCCTGCACACACTTGTAACCCCCTGCAGGATGAAGGAGAAGGGACAGCCCATTGAGTGAGGAAGAAGATAGTGCTCTGTCTAAAAATCAGGAGCAAGTTTGGCTAAAATACAAATATCTAATGACCAGGGTGCAGGGAGAGAGCTCTGTCGCCCAGGCTGGAGTGCAGTTGTGCCATCTTGGCTCACTGCAACCTCCACCTCCTGGGTTCAAGCAATTCTCATGCCTCAGCCTCCCGAGTAGCTGGGATTACAGGTGTGCGCCACCACACCTGGCTAATTTTTGTATTTTTAGTAGAGACAGGGTTTCGCCATGCTGGCCAGGCTCTTCTTAAACTTCTGGCCTCAGGTAAGCCACCTGCCTCAGAATATTATCTTTTTTTGATAATAGGTATGGCTGGGCCATCTTGTAGAGCATGTGATCTTGACTAGGCAGAAAGCATATGCTTTGCTGGACAGTGTTAAAATTGCAAGTGGAGTACTTGTTAATAAACATAAAATCACTGATAAACCCACTAAAATGTGTTTCTCATTGTTCATAGAAGTTTTTTGGGAGACAGACTCTTTGAAAGTAAAGAAGGTAACATGGAGAAGTTTTCACCTAGATTCCAGATGACATGTTGAAGAAGAATACTCTTCCCAGAGTAAAATTATCTCAAAGCAGTGTGTGTGGAGAAGTTGGCATAGGTCATTCATCCCTTAATAGGAATATCAGAGCTGACACTAGACACAAGCCAGAGTATTGGGAATTTGGACAGAATCCATATAATCGTAAACACTGTAAGAAAGCCTTCAGCTGTCTTTCCTACTTTTGAACACATGAAAGGTCTCACACTGGGGGGAACCCTATTATTGTAAATAATGTGGGAAAACCTTTATTTCTGGTTTAAGCATTCAAAGACACAGGGTAATACACAGTGGAGGTAGACTTTATAAATGTAAACTTTGGGGAAAGCCTTGATGTGTCTCAGGTTACATTTTATTCATGAACGAACTCACACTGGAGAGAAACCATATGAATGCAGACAATGTGGTTATTCCAGTACCCTTTGAATACATGACAGATCTCACACTGGGGAGAAGCCCTGTGAATGTAAGGAATGTGGGAAAGCATTCAATAGTGCCAGTTCCTTTAAAGCACAAAAAAGAACTCACACTGGGGAGAGGCCATATGAATGTAAACAATGTGGTAAAGCCTTCCCCCATCCCATTTCCCTTCAAGTGCACAAAAGAACTCACACAGGGGAGAAGTTGTATGAATGTAACAAATGTGGGAAAGCATTCCATAGTACCAGATCCTTTCCTAGACATGAAAGGGGTCACACTGGTGAGAAGCCTTATGAATGTAAGAAATGTAGGAAAGCCTTCATTTATTTCACTTCCTTTGAATGTCATGAAAGAATTCACAGTGGAGAGAAGCCCTATGAGTGTAAGCAATGTGGTAAAGCCTTTTTCATAGTTCCATTCAATATCATGAAAGGACTCACACTGGAGAGAAACCTTATGAATGTAAGAAATGTGGGAAAGGGCCAGGCTCAGTGGCCCACCCCTGTAATCCTAGCAGTTTGGGAGGCAGAGATGGGTGGATCACAAGGTCAGGAGTTTGAGACCAGACTGGCCAATATGGTGAAACCCTATCTCTACTAAAAATCTATCTATCTATATATATATATATTAGCCAGGCGTGGTGACGGGCACCTGTAGTTCCAGCTACTCGGCAGGCTGAGGCAGGAGAATTGCTTGGACCCAGGAGGCAGAGGTTGCAGTGAGCCGAGATCGTGCCACTGCACTCCAGCCTGGGCAACAGAATGAGACTCCATCTCAAAAAAAAAAAAAAAGATGTGGAAAAGCCTTCCAATCTACCTCACACCTTCAAATGCATGCAAGGACTCACACTGGAGAAAAACGCTATGAATATAAGCAATGTGGCAAAACCTCTGGATGTGCCTCAAACCTTCAAAAGCATGAAAAGACTCACACTGGAGAGAGTGAGCAATGTGGAAAAGCGCTTAGTAATTTCTCTTCATCTCAAATACATGAAGGGGTACACAGGAAAGAGAAGCCATATGAATGCAAGCAATGTGGGAAAGTTTTCAGTTCTTCCAGGTCCTTTCACTGTCATGAAAGGACTCTCACTGGAGAAAAACCCTATGAGTGTAAGCAATGTGGGAGGGCCTTCATTTCTTCCAATTCCATTCTATATCATGAGAAGACTCACACTGGAGAAAATCCCTGTGTGTGTAAGCAATGTGATAAAGCCTTCATTTCTTCCAGTTCCAGCTGCTATCATGAAAGGATTCACAATGGAGAGAAACTCTGTAAGTGTAAGCAATGTGGGAATGCCTTTAGATGTGCTTCAAACCTTCAAAAGCATGGAGGGACTCACAATGGAGAGAAACCCTGTAATCCCAGCACTTTGGGAAGCGGAGGCAGGAGGATCACTTCAGCCTGGGAGTTTGAGATCAGCCTGGGCAAGTTGGCAAGACTCCATCTCTATTATACGTTTAAAAGACTTCTAAATCATGGTGGCAGTGGTGGTGGTAGCTGAGGAACCCATGGCAAGGCATGGTGGTATGTAACTGTACTCCCAGTTACTCAGGAAGCTGAGGTGGGAGGATCACCTGAGCCTGGGAAGTCCAGGCTGCAGAGAGTGGACTGTACTCCACAGGAGAGATCATGCCACTGTACTCCAGCTTGTACAACAGACTGAGACCCTGTTCCCCTACAAAAAACTAAAATATTTCTACCAAGAAGCTTCAAGGAGAATCTCAAATGATTCCTATAAGATGGTCACAATGAAAAAACTCACATAAGATGCCTTACTGCAAGGGCCCAACGCTGAAGCCACTAAATCTAATTACAGAGAATTAACTCTGAGGCTTCTTCAGTCACTGTCACCTGACAGCATTCAGAAATAAATACAAGAGCAGAAAGCTTTGGATTCAGCTTAGCAGAGTCCTCACTCAGAGACCTAGGACATAGAGTTGGAAATACCCTGGTTAGAGACAACACCTCCACTAAGAGGTTATGACAGTTTTGTCTTCATAAATATATAGGTTAGCCGGGCAAGGTGGCAGGTATGTATATATGTTTATAAAGTTCAGAACAAGCTGTTCCCTCCTGTCAAAAGCCCAATACCTAATTAGGAGGCCGTCGTTTGATGAAACTTGCTGAAAGGAAGAAACAACAGAGGTGTCATAGTCAGACTCACTGCCTCAGAAGGACCTTTTTCAAAACCAAAAGCTAAAGTTCCTATTCAGCAGTACCCTATGGGGAATTGTTGGCTGTGGTATACACTATGTGTGGTATTCAACTTCCTCTCAGAGTTTGTTTCTAATCTTTTTTTAAAGTAATTTTTTCAGGCCGGGCACAGTGGCTCACGCCTGTAATCCCAGCACTTTGGGAGGCCGAGGCGGGTGGATCACGAGGTCAGGAGCTCGAGACCATCCTGACAAACACAGTGAAACCCTGTCTCTACTAAAAATACAAAAAAATTAGCCGGGCGTGGTGGCGGGCACCTACAGTCCCAGCTACTAGGGATGCTGAGGCAGGAGAATGGCATGAACCTGGGAGGAGGAGCTTGCAGTGGGTGGAGATCTTGCCACTGCACTCCAGTCTGGGTGACAGAGCCAGATTCCATCTCAAAAAAATAAAACAAAGTAACTTTTTCATTAACTAATGTCATAAAAACATTCTAACCACAAATACATTTTGTTGTTATTGTTTTAAGAGAATGGGTTTTGCGGGCCAGGTGCAGTGGCTCACGCCTGTAATCCCAGCACTTTGGGAGGCCGAGGCAGGTGGATCACCTGAGGTCGGGAGTTTGAGACCAGGCTGACCAACATGGTGAAACCCCGTCTCTATTAAAAATACAAAATTAGACCAGGCACGGTGGCTCACGCCTGTAATCCCAGCACTTTGGGAGGCCGAGATGGGCGGATCATGAGGTCAGGAGATTGAGACCATCCTGGCTAACACGGTGAAACCCCGTCTCTACTAAAAAATACAAAAACAGCCAGGCGTGGTGGCGGGTGCCTGTAGTCCCAGCTACTCGGGAGGCTGAGGCAGGAGAATGACGTGAACCAGGGAGGCGGAGCATGCAGTGAGCCGAGATCGCGCCACTGCACTCCGGTCTGGGCGACAGAGCGAGACTCCGTCTCATAAATAAATAAATAAATACATACATACATACATACATACATACATACAAAATTAGCTGGTGTGGTGACGTATGCCTTAATCCCAGCTACTCAGGAGGCTGAGGCAGGAGAAATTTGAACCCGGGAGGCGGAGGTTGCAGTGAGCCAAGATCGCGCCATTGCACTCCAGCCTGGGCAACAAGAGCGAAACTCCATCTGAAAAAAAAAAAAAAAAAAAAAAAAAGGGCTTTGTCCTGGCCCAGGCTGGAGTGCAGTGGTATTCATGGGTGTCATCATGGTATGGTGCACTAAGCCTCAAACTCCTGGGCTCAAGCCATCCTTCCAACTCGTCCTTCCAAGTAGCTCACACTACAGCTACCAGCTACGTGCCTGGCTTGGAATTAAAGGAACTGTTAATAATTGTAAAATTAGGGCTGGGCACAGTGGCTCATGCCTGTAATCCCAGCACTTTGGGAGGCCAAGGTGGGTGGATCGTTTGAGGTCAGGAGTTGGAGACCAGCCTGGCCAACATGGTGAAACCCCATCTCTACTAAAAATACAAAAATTAGCCGGGCTTGGTGGCGCGCACCTGTAATCCTAGATACTTGGGAGGCTGAGGCAGGAGAATGGCGTGAACCTGGGAGGCGGAGCTTGCAGTGAGCCAAGATCGCACCACTGCACTCCAGCCTGGGTGACAGAGCAAGACTCCGTCTCAAAAAAAAAGAAAAAGTGGAGTTGGTAGGTGTACCCAGGCCAAACATTGGGGCTGGACTCAGAGTCAGTGGCCCAAAAAGAGTACTAAAATTTGCATTAAAAGGCAGGGTCTGGCTGGGCGCAGTGGCTCACGCCTATAATCCCAGTACTTTGGGAGGCCGAGGAGGGCAGATCACAAAGTCAGGCATTCGAGACCAGTCTGGCCAACATAGTGAAAGAAACCCTGTCTCTACTAAAAATACACAAAAAATTAGCCGGGTGTGGTGGTGTGCGTTTGTAGTCCCAGCTACTCAGGAGGCTGAGGCAGGAGAATTGCGTGAACCCAGGAGACAGAGGTTGCAGTGAGCCAAGATCGTGCCACTGCACTCAAGCCTGGGCGACAGAATGAGAGTCTGTCTCAAAAAAAAAAAAAAGAAATGCAGGGTCATGCTGAACTTAAAGGGTGTGGATGTAGATTTTCTGATCATTGAGCACATCTCAGGGAACAAAGCTCCCATCATGTGCCACCTGACTTAACAGAGCCCATGGACAAAGGAACCCATACATGAACTTCCTCTGCCACATCCAGATGATCCTTAATGAAAAGAAAGACATTGTACCTAAACTAAAAGAGGAGGCTGCACAGAAAAAAAAAAAATATATATATATATTTTATATATATATAATATATATATATTATATATATATTTTATATATATATATAATATATATATATTATATATATATATGTCCCGGAAGAAACCTTCCGGGCCCAGAAGGCCCAGAAATAAATTCAGCCAAAAGGAAATGCAAACACAAGTTAAAAAACCAACCCCAAGCCAGGCACGGTGGCTCAGGCCTGTAATCCCAGCATTATGGCAGGCAGAGACTGGTGGATCACAAAGTCAGGAGCTCGAGACTAGCCTGGCCAACATAGTGAAATTCCTTCTCTACTAAAAATACAAAAAATTAGCCAGACGTGGCAGCGCGCACCTATAATTCCAGCTACTTGGGAGGCTGAGGCAGGAGAATCGCTTGAACCCAGGAGGCAGAGCTTGCATGAGCCAAGATCGCGCTACTACACTCCAGCCTAGGCGACAGTGTGAGACTCTGACTCAAAAAAAAAAAGAAAGAAAAAAACAACCCCAAACCTTACAAAAATCAAAATCAAATACTGTATAAAATCTCTCTATGGGCTGGGTGTGGTGGCTGATTACATGCCTGTAATCCTAGCACCTTGGGAGGCCGAGGCAGGTAGAACACTTGAGGTCAGGAGTTCAAGGCCAGCCTGGCCAACATGGTGAAACCCCATCCCGTCTCTACTAAAAATACGAAAATTAGCCAGGCGTAGTGGCAGGAACATGTAATCCCAGCTACTCAGCAGGCTGAGGCATGAGAATTGCTTGAACCTGGGAGGCAGAGGATGCAGTGAGCCAAGATTGCGCCACTGCACTCCAGCTAGGGCAATACAGCGAGACTCTGTAAAAAAAAAAAAAAAAAATCTCTCTATGATACCTCTTTGATAAAGTTGGCTGTGACAGACAAAATGCAGTTAGATATTGCTGACTGGCAGGTTCTGGGTCGATGTGTTACATGACACTTTTCACTTTGTTTTACATTTCTTATCGCCTGGTGTTGACTTGGTAGTGAGATAGTAATAAAGAGATTCCGTTGGCCGGGCTCAGTGGGTCACACCTGTAATCCCAGCACTTTGGGAGGCCAAGGCAGGTGGATCACCTGAGGTCAGGAGTTTGAGACCAGCCTGGCCAACATGGTGAAACCCCGTCTCTACTAAAAATACAAAAAATTAGGTGGGCGTGGTGGCAGGTGCCTGTAATCCCAGCTACTTGGGAGGCTGAGGCAGGAGAATCACTTGAACTCGGGAGGCAGAGGTTGTGGTGAGCCAAGATCGCACCATTGCACTCCAGCCTAAGCCACAAGAGCGAGACTCCTTCTCAAAAAAAAAAAAAGATTCCAATTGTTTCTTTTACATTACTGATTTGAATTAATGAAAAAAAAAGTTTAAAGTTTGTTAAACAATAACAGTGAGTTTGATTTAGAATTCTGACTGAGGACTATAGACCAATATCCATAACCTGGGAGCAGTTCCATCTCACTGCTCCTATGCAGTATTTTGGCTCAGCTCATATACAGATGGTGAGGATTCATTATGTGAAAAATCACATCTAAGTTTGGGTGCAAGAGCACATCTGGCCATAGTTCTGAGAGGCATAATCACTAACCCCGTCAGATATTATCTTATATGTTACAAAATTAGCTAATTTCTCAGACCAAACCCCACTTTGAATGATTGCCCTCATTACTCATTTGGGTCCTGGAGGTCCACATTCTTTTTTTTTTTTTTTTTTTTTGAGACGGAGTCTCGCTCTGTCGCCCAGGCTGGAGTGCAGTGGCACGATCTCGGCTCACTGCAAGCTCTGCCTCCAAGGTTCACGCCATTCTCCTGCCTCAGCCTCCCGAGTAGCTGGGACTACAGGCGACCGCCACCACACCCGGCTAATTTTTTGTATTTTTAGTAGAGACAAGGTTTCACTGTGTTAGCCAGGAGGGTCTCGATCTCCTGACCTCATGATCCGCCCACCTTGGCCTCCCAAAGTGCTGGGGTTACAGGCGTGGGCCACCGCGCCTGGTGGAGGTCCACATTCTTTACCTACCCTGCCGTGTGGCCCTGGAAGCTGACTTCCAAGTACCACGGCAGTCAGGTTTCCATAGCCTCTGGCTTTCGGTTGGCCCAGCTCATGGGAGGTGCTGCCAGGAAAGCAGGTAATAGGAGAGAAAATCATGACCTCTAGTCCATTGGCTGCCACCCTGCTGTCCTGAGGTTGGCAGTCATCCTTTCCTCTGCTCCTGCTGAATCGCCCTCTCCTAAAGCTCAGGGTATTACTGGGGTCTGATAACAGCTCTATCTTGTCTCTGCCTCAGGCCTAGTGATGTGCTTTGCTCCCTGCTGTTGGTGGACTGCCCCTCTTGTGGGTATATTACAGGCTCCTTGTAATGCTATTTGTTCTCTATTTTAAATAATAATTTCTCTCACTTAACTACACTTTTGAGTGTTATACTCTTCCTTCCTGATCTATGTCCAAAACAAAAGTCTCAATAACATGTAAAGATGTAGTGTGTTAAGCAAAAGTGGAAGATACGAGGCCATTTCAGGTAGATTCATATGCTGCAGTCCTACAATGGTGTATGGTTAACATAGGAAAATGAGGCCATTGGGTGACTTAGCTCAGGTTGTGCTAATGAAATGCCATGGGCTGAGTTTCTCAAACAGCGACATTATTTTTTATTTTTTTAAACATTTCTCCAGCATGAGATATCTAAAATCTAGCTGCCAGTCAGTATGATTCCTGGTAAAGACCAAGTTCCTGGCTGGGATATAGACACCTTCTTGCTATACCCTCATACAGAAGAAAGAGTGTTTTCTTCCTCTCTCTTCCCGCCCGCCTTGGCTTTCCAAAGTGTTGGGATTACAGGTGTGAGCCACTGTGCCCAGCCTTCACTGGCAGTCGCTAATGCCACCATGAGAGTCCAACCTTGTGACCTTATGTAACCCGAATTTTTTCCTGAAGTGCTCATCTTCAAATGACATCATGTTGGGGTATGGAGATTCAAAGTATGAATTTGGTGGGTGACTAAATTCAATACACAGCAAGGGCTAGAAGAAAGAAGTTCATAAAACGGGCGCTGGGCCCATGCATACAGATCTGACTGTACAGATTGCCAGATGGTGAGCATGTTCAATGGAGAGACGTCACAGATAGCTATATATTAGCATGTAGGGGCCAGGGGCAGTGGCTTATGCCTGTAATCCTAGCACTTTGGGAGGCCAAGGTGGGCAGATCACTTAAGGTCAGGAGTTTGATACCAGCCTGGCCAATATGGTGAAACCCCATCTCTCCTAAAAATACCAAAAATTAGCCAGGCATTGTGGCACATGCCTGTAGTCCCAGCAACTCGGGAGGTTGAGACATGAGAATCGCTTGAACCCGGGGGCAGAGATTGCAGTAAGCTGAGATTGTACTACTGCACTCCAGCCTAGGTGACAGAGTGACACTCTGTCTCAAAAAAAAAAAAAAAAAAAAAAAAAAAAACATACACACACACACAAAAAAAACCAGACTGGGCATGGTGGCTAACACCAGAAATCCCAGCATTTTGGGAGGCGCAGTCAAGCAGATCACCTGAGGTCAGGAGTTGGAGACCAGCCTGGCTAACGTGGTGAATGAAACCCCGTCTCTACTAAAAATACAAAACAATTAGTCAGGCGTGGTGGCATGCACCTGTAATCCCAGCTACTTGGGAAGCTGAGACAGGAGAATCAATTGAACCTGGGAGGTGGAGGTTGCAGTGAGCGGAGATCATGCCATTGCACTCCAGCCTGGGCAACAAGAGCGAAACCCCCTCTAAAAAACCCACAAAAACAAAAACTTATGCTGGGACAAAAGTCACGATCAAGGACTGTTCTTGGGAAACCAGAATATATGGTTAGATAATTTTTTTCTTTTTCTTTTTCTTTTTTTTTTTTTTTTTTTTTTTGAGACAGAGTCTTGTTCCGTCACCCAGGCTGGACTGCAGTGGTGCAATCCTGGCTCACTGCTTACCTCCGCCTCCCAGGTTCAAGCGATTCTCCTGCCTCAGCTTCCTCAGTAGCTGAGACTATGGGTGTGTGCCTGGCTAATTTTTGTATTTTTAGTAGAGACAGTGTTTTGCCATGTTGGCCAGGCTGCTCTAACTCCTGACCTCTGGTGATCACCTACCTCGGCCTCCCAAAGTGCTGGGATTACAGGTGTGAGCCGCTGCACCCAGCCTGGTCAGATAACTCCTGAGACAGTTTTGTACTTTTTATGAGGGTAGGTAGTGTGGGAAATGCATTAGAGCAGCAGTCCCCAACCTTTTTGGCACCAGGGACCAGTTTTGTGGAAGAGAAGTTTTTCACAGAGGAGGGTGGGGAGATGGTTTTGGGATGAAACTGTTTCACCTCAGATCATCAGGGATTAGATTCTCATAAGGAGCACGCAACCTAAATCTCTCACATGTGCAGTTCACAACAGGGTTATCGCCCCAAGAAAATCTAATACCACTGCTGCTCTGACAGGAGGCAGAGCTTAGGCAGTAATGTTCACTCACTTCTGCTTACCTCCTGCTGTGTGGCCTAGCTCCTAAAAGGCCATGGACAGGTGCCCGTCTGTAGCCCAAGAGTTGGGGACACGTGAATTAGAGGACACTCAGGTGGTGTTCAGTGGAGAATGGATGGCTTGTTTGCTGTGTGAGAAAATCCTCCATATATTTGGTCACCGGGATATTGCATCGTGTGAATGCACAGGAAAAACATTTTGAGTTTTTCCACTCTTAGATCCCTGTGCAATTTAGAGAAATCCAGTCACGACAGTGTGTGGATGTTAATGCCACCCTCACCACAAGAGAGAGCATCACTGACGTTGCCTTTCCAGAAAATGGCTCAAAGGACTCTCCTCTCTCCTCTCCTCCTCTCTCCTCTCCTCCTCTCCTGCTCTCTCCTCTATTCTATTCAAGGTCTTGCTCTGTTGCCCAGGCTGGAGTGCACTGTCGCAGTCTCAGCTCACTGCAACCTCTGCCTCCCAGGTTCAAGCGATTCTCCTGCCTCAGTCTCCCAAGTAGCTGGGATTACAGGCGGCCACCATCCCAGCCAGCTAATTTTTGTACTTTTAGTAGAGACAGGGTTTCACCATGTTGGTCAGGCTGGTCTAGAACTCCTGACCTCAAGTGATCCGCCCGCCTTGGCCTCCCAAAGTGCTGTGATTACAGGCATGAGCCGCCGTGCCTGGCCCCTGAAATACATTTTAATATAGGATGTAGGCCGGGCGCAGTGGCTCACACCTGTAATCCCAGCACTTTGGGAGGCCGAGACGGGCAGATCACGAGGTCAGGAGATCGAGACCATCCTGGCTAACATGGTGAAACCCCGTCTCTGCTAAAAATACAAAAAATTAGCCGGGCGTGGTGGCAGGTGCCTGTAGTCCCAGCTCCTCGGGAGGCTGAGGCAGGAGAATGGCGTGAACCCGGGAGGCGGAACTTGCAATGAGCCGAGATCATGCCACTGCACTCCAGCCTGGGCGACAGAGCGAGACTCCATCTCAAAAAAAAAAAAAAAAAAATATATATATATATATATATATAGGATGTAGGCCGGGCACGGTGGTTTACATCTGTAATACAAATACAAATACAAAAATTAACCAGGCTTAGTGGTGCATGCCTGTAATCCCAGCTACTTGGGAGGTTGAGGCAGGAGAATCGCTTGAACCCGGCAGGTGAAGGTTGCAGTGAGCCGAGATCGCACCACTGCACTCCAGCCTGGCCACAGAGTGAGACTCTGTCTCAAAAAAAAAAAAAAAAAAAAAAAAAAAAAGTGTGTAACAATTGGTGAAAAGAAAGTTTCAAGAAAAAAAGAAAAGAAAGGTGACAATTAAATTTGGATTCATTTACGTGACTTTTTTTTTTTTTGAGCCGGCGTCTTGCTCTGTCACCCAGGCCAGAGTGCAGTGGCGCAATCTGGGCTCAATGCAAGCTCCACCTCCCAGCTTCATGCCATTCTCCTGCCTCAGCCTCCCGAGTAGCTGGGACTACAGATGCCCGGCCACCATGGCCGGCTAATTTTTTTTTTGTATTTTTAGTAGAGACGGGGTTTCACCGTGTTAGCCAGGATGGTCTCGATCTCCTGACCTCGTGATCTGTCCACCTTGGCCTCCCAAAGTGCTGGGATAACAGGTGTGAGCCACCGCGCCCAGCCTACATGACTTAACATTTTTACCTTGTTAAACAGAGAGCAATCAACCCTGTGAACCTTATGTTCCAGATTCTGACAAGTGTGTTGAAAAAATTCTACACACTAAATTAAATAGGAGTAATGGGTGAGAGAATGTGACCTTGAGTTTCAAGTTGGGGTGACAGTGTCTTGAGGTGGTGACATTTGTAATGAGATCTGAAACGACGTATTAGTATATGAAGTCGGGGGAGAGGAATCTGGGAAGATGGCAGAATAGGAAGTATCAAGCAGAAACTATAGGAAGCCATTTTTGTGAACCGAGTTCCTCTGCTGGGCCCTCAGAAACCAGACCTACCCCAATGATTAGGAAATTACACCTAGGCAATCGTCATCGCCCCATACATTACAAAGAATGTTCAGTAAACAATGGCTTGAGAAATGCGCACAGTCCAATCTTTGGTAAGACAGGTGCAGAGATGTAAAAAAAAAGACTGTCCTTGGCAAAGTTCTATGGTCACATGATGTTTGAGGCAGTTCTGCATACCATATGAGGGCCTTATTGGAGTTCTTGTTTATCTCTGCCAAGAGAGTACTGCACAGCAGACGTCATTATTGCAACTTCTGTGCCATTTATTTATTTTAAGACAGTCTTGCTCTTTCACCAGGGTGGAGTGCAGTGGCACGATCTCAGCTCACTGCAATCTCTGCCTCCTGGGTTCAAGGGATTCCTCTGACTCAGCCTCCTGAGTAGCTGGGACTACAGGCGTGTGCCACCACGCCCGGCTAATTTTTTTGTATTTTAGTAGAGACGGGGTTTCACCATGTTGGCCAGGATGGTCTCAATCTCCTGACTTCATGATCCGCCCACCTCAGCCTCCCAAAGTGCCAGGATTACAGGCATGAGCCACTGTACCCAGCCACTTCTGTGCCATTTAATTGTTCACCAGTTGCCACAGGTCTATCTGTGCACACCTGAGTTGCTTGAGTGGTTCTCAACAAATGAATTTAACTTTCATTGTGGTGTTGAATTTTTGTATATACCTTTTATGAATTATTTTGACCGTCGGCTGACCAATATCATGAGTAAAAAATTTAAAAGGCCTAGAGGAGGCAGGCATGTTGGCTCATGCCTGTAATCCCAGCACTTTGGGAGGCCGAGGCAGACGGACCACTTGAGGCCGGGAGTTTGAGACTAGTCTGGCCAACATGGTGAAACCCCAATTCTACAAAAAACACAAAAATTAACTGGGCATGGTGGTGCTCGCCTGTAGTGCCAGCTACTTGGGAGGTTGTGACGAGACTTGCTTGAACCTGGGAAGCAGAGGTTGCAGTGAGCCGAGATCGTGCCACTGCAGTTCAGCCTAGGCAACAAAGCGATACTCTGTCTCAAGAAAAAAAGGCCTATAGGTAGGAAGCAAAATGTAATAATGAGTAAAACATATATCTTAAGTTCACATTTGAAATATGTAATTTTAAGAAAATTTGGTGATGCTGCAAATAAACTGAGGATTGTAATTATATAAATTACAAGTTTTTCCTGAGAAAAAACACATTTTCAACCTAAGTACATTGATCTTAAAGGATTTTTCCTTTGCTTTTTGACCTTGGTTTGTGAAAAAGTGCAAAAATAAGACATGAATAGTCAAAATAAGAATTTTTGGCCAGGCATCGTGGCTCACGCCTGTAATCCCGGCACTTTGGGAGGCCGAGGCAGGTGGGTCACATGAGGTCAGGAGTTTGAGACCAGCCTGGCCAACATGGTGAAACCCTGTCTCTACTAAAAATACAAAAACATAGCCAGGCATGGTGGCAGGTGCCTGTAATTCCAGCTACTTGGGAGGCTGAGGCAGGAGAATTACTTGACCCCAGGAGGCAGAGGTTGTGGTAAGCCAAGATTGCGCCACTGTCCTCCAGACTCTGTCTCCAAAAAAAAAAAAAAAAAAATTCATGTCTCACAAATCAAGTATATACCTTGATAAGAAGTGAATTTATGGATTTTAACTGAGGTATGTTATGGTTAACAATGTCCATAAATTGTAGGGAATATATCAGGGTTTAGAGAATAGTATGGTAAAAACCGGTCCAGAAGTCTGATGGCTGGCCTCCCCTTACCAGAAGGCCGAGTCTTTTGCCCCTGAACAAGCACATGTCATACACCTGCAACGTGAGATGATGCTCTTCAGTGACCATGATGGATCAATACAAAAATAACTCATTCTTGGCAGGGCGCGGTGGCTCACGCCTGTAATCCCAGCTCTTTGGGAGGCCGAGGCAGGTGGATCATGAGGTCAGGAGATCGAGACCACGGTGAAACCCCATCTCTACTAACAATACAAAAAATTAGCCAGGTGCGGTGGCGGGCACCTGTAGTCCCAGTTACTCGGGAGGTTGAGGCAGGAGAATGGCGTGAACCGGGAGGTGGAGCTTGCAATGAGCTGAGACCAAGTCACTGCACTCCAGCCTGGGCGACAGAGCGAGACTCCGTCTCAAAAAAAATAAAAATTAAAATTAAAAAAAACCTCATTCTTTAACCATGTCTTGAAATGTGACAGAAGAAAACACTTTAAATTGCAAACATACCCCAAATTTTTCTCTTCTCACGAATGTGACTACCTTTTAATATCTCACACATCTCACAGTCATCTATGGCTTTTGGTCATATTCATTACTAATTACTAGAGTATATTACACCCTCTTTAACGACACTTATGCCACTGGTGGTCTTTGGTCAGAAGTCACTCATAAGAACATGAGATCACCTTTGGTATTTAGAATAGATGAAAATTCATGATCCAGATAAAAACTAAGAATATAAGCATGAAAAGTAAAATCTACATGAGGAAAAATATGCCTGACATCCACATGGCAACACTGACTCACAGTGTCCATGGGATAACATGGTAACATTATCAACTTTATCTAATACATGATGCTAATGGGATGTTGTAATGTAGCTTCTTAATTAAAAAATAATAATTGTTAGTATGCAGTTGTTATAAACAGTTAATAAGCTTATTTCTAAAATACATGAACAAAAGTATTTGTTGCCAAGAAACCACATTAGTGTTTTTAGTCAGGTATACTCATACAAAGTTAAAAACGAAGTGAGACATTACATTCAGTTGTGAATAACAGCAAACGCTTGAAATTTCCTGATAAGAGCAAGGTGGCTCTTCTCACATAAAGGCCCTTGGTAAGACCAATCACTGCACAGTGCAGCAGAGGAACAAGCTCCCTTCTAGTTGGTTTAATCAAGAACAGGGTCACTATCCGTAGAAACAACAGTGCTTGCAATACAAAGTAGACCTCTTAAACCAACTCAATCTATAGAAGAGTTGGGCATCAGAGAGTGTTTCCAGCCATAACAACATTTATTAGTTCTCTGGTAAACATTTTAACATTTCTGAAGAAATAGCAAAGTGGGCATGTATCTTTAATGTGGAGCACCTGGGGACATCTCTGAAGACCTACAACTCTGAGGAACAGAGACAAGTGATTTGGGGGATATTATCAATTAACAAGCCAAAGAATCAGGAAAATGGGCTGGAAGTGGGTAGCCACACACCTCTCTCCCTGTGTGGTGCCTCTAATATGTGACTGATGCCTTCCTTTTCTGTGCCTTTGAAATCTCATGCAAGATTGGCTATAGGTGAATTGTATTACGGAACCATCCAAGTCCTTCTAGATTTTATTGTCCTATCGCAGGTCTCTCTTCTCAATTCAAAAAGCAGTTATCCAGAGGTTCTTTCACCACTCTCTTTTCTCGTGTTTCAAAGGAAGTGGGACAACAGAAAGCTTCTCCCGTTTCGTCCACTAATAGGATTTCTCATATATTAATGGTATGAGTTCTTTCATGTTCTCGACATGAACTGGCACGAATAAAGGCTTTGCCACATTGCTTGCATTGATAGGGTTTCTCTCCAGTGTGAGTCCTTTCATGATATCGAATGTAATTGGAAATAAAGGCCTTACCACAGTGCTTACATTCATAGGGTTTCTCTCCAGTGTGAGTCCTTTCATGATATCGAATGGAACTGGAACAAGTGAAGGCTTTGCCACATACCTTACACTCATATGGCTTATCTCCAGTGTGTGTCCTTTCATGTATATGCAAGGAAGAGAAATACCTGAATGCTTTTCCGCATTGCTTACATTCATGGGGCTTCTCTCCAGTGTGCGTCCTTTCATGTATACGCAAGGAAGAAAAATACTTGAATACTTTTCCACATTCCTTACATTCATGGGGTTTCTCTCCACTGTGCGTCCTTTCATGAATTTGAAGTTGTGAAGCACATCTAAAGCCTTTACCACACTGCTTACATCCATAGGGTTTATCCTCAGTGTGTGTCTTTTCATGCCTTTGAAGGTCCGAAGTACATCTGAAGGCTTTACCACATTGCCTACATTCATAGGGTTTCTCTCCAGTGTGAGTCCTTCCATGCTTTTGAAGGTGTGAGCCACATCTAAAGGCTTTCCCACACTGCTTACATTCATAGGGTTTCTCTCCAGTGTGAGTCATCTTATGATACTGAATGGAACTGAAAGAAATGAAGACTTTCCCACATTGCTTACACTCATAGGGTTTTTCTCCAGTGTGAGACCTTTTATGTCTATGAATTTCACTAGGAAAACTGAATGCATTCCCACATTCTTTACATTCATCAGCTTTCACTCCTGTGTGAGTTCTTTCATGTACTGGAAGGGTAGTGGAACGAGTAAAGGCCTTACCACATTGTTTACACTCATATGGTTTCACACCACTGTGAATTCGTTCATGGATAAGACATAAATTGAGAAAATAGAAGGCTTTCCCACAAAACTTACATTTATAAGGTCCATCTCCACTGTGCATTACCCTGTGTCTTTGAATGCATGAATGGGAAATGAAGGTTTCTGCACATTCTTTACCATCATAGGGTTTCTCTTTAGTGCAAGTTTTATCATGTGATTGAAAGGAGTCAAGATAACTGAAGGCTTTCTTACATTCCTTATTTTTATATGGATTCTCTCCATATTCCTGATACTCAGATGACTTGTGTCCAGTGTCAGCTCTGATATGCCTATTAAGAGATGAATGACCCATGCCAACTTCTCCACACACACTGCTTTCACATGGTGTTATTCCAGGAAGAGTCTTCTTGTTCAGCATGTCATCTGCAATCTGGTTGAAGCTTTCTCCACAGTGATGACTTTCTTTACTTTCACAGAGTTTCTCTCTCATAAGACTTCAGTGAAAAATGAGAAGCACATTATTAATGGTTTGATTAAAAGTGACTTATAGGGCCAGGCACAGTGGCTCATGCCTGTAATCCCAGCACTTTGGGAGGCTGAGGCGGGCGGATCACCTGAGGTCAGGAGTTCGAGACCATCCTGGCCAACATGGTGAAACCCCGTCTCTACTAAAAATGCAAAAATTAGCTGGGCGGGGTGGCGGGTGCCTGTAATCCCAGCTACTCGGGAGCCTGAGGTGGGAGAATCACTTGAACCCCAGAGGCAGAGGTTGCAGTGAGCTGAGATCACGCCATTGCGCTCTAGCCTTGGTGACAAGGGCGAAACTGTGTCTCACAAAAAAAAAAGTGATCTATATTGGCTGGGTGTGGTGGGTCACGCCTGTAATCCCGGCACTATGGGGGGCTGAGGTGGGCAGATGGCTTGAGGCCAGGAGTTTGAGATCAGCCTGGCCAACATGGCGAAACCCTGTCTCTACTAAAAATACAAAAATTGGCTGGGCGTGACAGCGTGCGCTTATAATCCCAACTACTTGGAATACTAAGGCACAAGAATACCTCGAACCCAAGCAGTGGCAGTTGCAGTGAGCTAAAACCATACCACTCCACTCCAGCCTGGGTGACAGAGCGAGACTCTTGTCTCAAAAAAGAAGAAAAAAACACAATTTATATCATTAACAACTATTGCAATTGCATTTTTAACACTGCCCAGCAAAGTGTCAGCTTTCTGCTCTGTCTGAATTGTTTTAATATTAATGGACTATATGCTCTACAAGATGGTCTGGGTATATATATTTTTTAAAAATTAGTATTTCTATGGGGCTTCGTAATCCTATTTTCAAGTAAACTATTTTATAAATACTAAACATGTGCGTCTTTTTTTTTGAGTTGGGGTCTCAACTCACCCTGTTGTCCAAATTGGAGTGTAGTGGTACCATCATGGCTCACTGCAGCCTCAAACTCCTGGCCTCCAGCAATCCTTTGGTCTAAAAGCCCCAAAGGACTGGGATTTGGGGTATGAGCAACAGTGCCCAGCCCAGCCTATGTTACATTTAAACATATGTTTTTAGGAAAACTTTCCATGAATACATAAATTTGATACTGGGCTTATTTCTTTTGCTTCTTTTTAATATTTTCTCACTTTTTTCTTTCTGAGATGGGGTCTCGCTCTGTCACCCAAGCTGGAGTGCAGTGGCACGATCTCGGCTCACTGCAACCTCTGCCTCCCGGATTCAAGCAATTCTCCTGCCTCAGCCTCCCGAGTAGCTGGGATTACAGGCATGTGCCACCACACCCAGGTAATTTTTTTGTATTTTTAGTAGAGACAGGGTTTCACCATATTGGCCAGGCTGGTCTCGAACTCCTGACCTTGTGATCCACCCACCTCGACCTCCCAAAGTGCTAGGATTACAGGCGTGAGCCACCGCACCCGGCCTATTTTCTCACATTTTAAGATTTTCTAGAGGCATTGCCTTGTCTTGCAAGAGAAAATTACCTTAGATTTCTCCTGGGATTTTTGAACTCATCTTCAATGTTCTGAACTTTCCATGTTTTTCCTAAAACACAGACCCAGAGAAAACATAGATCCAGAATTAGTATGAATTTATTTAAAAATCATTAGATTCTGTATTCATGGTACATGGTAGCCTTGCCTGATTTATTCATCAAAGTATTTTCTGTCCATGTTCCAAATCAATGAACAGCATTGATGAGCTAGAAACATTTGTTCTCTAATTCACTGGGAAGTAATATTGTCATTCTTACCTACAGAGGTCAGGTTCTTGAAGGTTTCCTGCATCACATCCCTGTAGAGACTCTTCTGGGAAGGATCCAGCAAAGCCCACTCCTCCTGAGTGAAGCTCACAGCCACATCCTCAAAGGCCACTGAATTCTGAAACATCTCACATATGTAAAGGAGGACAGGTAAGACTAACAGCCCTGGAGGCCTATACTTTATTCCTAAGAAGTTCCCATGATACTGTGGGATCCAAACATGTATCCCATGACTTGGTCATCACACCTCTTACTTTCTGTCTATACTCACGTCCTGCCACAAACCAAGCCTTTTTTTGTTAAGAGAGAGGGTCTTTGGCCAGGCGCGGTGGCTCACGCCTATAATCCCAGCACTTTGGGAGGCTGAGGCAGACAGATCATTTGAGGTCAGGAATTTGAGACCAGCCTGGCCAACATGGAGAAATCCCTCCCTACTAAAAATATAAAAATCAGCCAGGCGTGGTGGTGGGTGCCTGTAGTCCCAGCTACTCGGGAGGCTGAGGTAGGAGAAGGGCTTGAACCCAGTAGGTAGAGGTTACAGTGGGCCGAGATCGAGTCACTGCACTCTGGCCTGGGCGACAAAACAATACTCCATCTCAAAAAAAAATAATAAAATAAATAGGCCAGGCGCAGTGGCTCACGCCTGTAATCCCAGCACTTTGGGAGGCCAAGGCGGGCGGATCACCTGAGGTCGGGAGTTCAAAACCAGCCTGACCAACATGGAGAAACCCTGTCTCTATTAAAAAAAAAAATACACAATTAGCTGGGCATGTTGGCGCATGCCTGTAATCCCAGCTACTTGGGAGGCTGAGGCAGGAGAATCACTTGAACCCGGGAGGCAGAGATTGCGGTGAGCTGAGATTGCACCATTGCACTCCAGCCTGGGCAACAAGAGCAAAACTCCTTCTCGAAAAAAAAAATAATAAAATAAAATAAATAAAATCTATACTAATCAAGAGAAAATGGTATTAACAGATGGAAAGATAGACTAATGGAAAACAGCAGATTCTGAAAATAGTGAAACCACGACAAAGCAGATATCACCAGCCAATTATGCAAGTGGTCCTCACTTACCAGAAGGAACAGGGACAGATGGTTACCTACAGGAGGACAAACAATCTTTGAAGCCCATCATCTCCATATGAATTAATTCTAGAGTTGCCTGTTATTGTGACTTCTTATGTTACCTTACCATGCATTTTCATTATGGGTTTCACTTTCTTATAACAGAAGAAACCCGCACTCAAGCCGTGTGTAGTGGCTCATGCCTATAATCCCAGCACTTTGGGAGGCCAAGGCAGGCCAATCACTTCAGGTAAGGAGTTCAAGACCAGTCTGGCCAACATGGTGAAACTCCCTCTCTACTAAAAAACACAAAAATTAGCCGGGTGTATGCGTGCCTGTAATCCCAGCTACTCGGGAGGCTGAGGCAGGAGAATCGCTTGAACTTGGGAAGCGGCGGTTGCAGTGAGCTGAGAGAGCGCCACTTTACTCCAGCCTGGGAGACAGAAAGAGACTCTGTCTCAGAAAAAAAAAAAAGAAGAAGAAAGCTGCACTTGATCTCAACAGTTCCCAGTTATCCACCTCCTCCCAGTTCCTGCATGTGCTCAACCCACATATGTGACTTACACGGCTGCCTCCTGGTGACCACCTCACTGTGGAAAAGCTAGACAGACCAACTGGACTTGCCCCACTGACCCTTATACCCACATGGACGGCACAGACCACCTCTTAATCACAGCCTGACTTCACAGAACTAGCAACTGCTTGCTCTAAATCTACCAGAAACAACTCCCTAAGAGAAACCTCCTTGGGCATTGCCCTGGACCCCAAGAAAAACTCTGGCCCAAAGGTCCCTGTCTGTCTTTCTCCCCACCTGCTGGTTGAATGTGCATCCTGGATGTTCCCCCCACTCTGTGTTGCCCTGCAAGGCGTGCTGCCCTCATCTCTCTGGGATTGTGAGTAATGCACTGTTATGTTATGGCTTTATGGCTTTGTTGAGATGACTCCGCTGTGGCTCAATAAACCTACACCTTTCCCTTAATAGCAACATCCAACTGGCTGACCAGCTATGTGTCTCCAAATAATGGAAGCTAGGACTGGGGGAGAAAAACTGAGCATCCCAAGGGGTTGGCTATCTAGATGAAGAGTGTACCAGGAGTCTCCTCCCATTTCAGAAATTCAGTTGCTCCTTTGGGAGGCCCCACACCCTGCCTCAGGCTATCCTCTGAGAGGACTGACCCAGGGGCTGATATTCAGTAGGCCAGGAGAGATGGGAGCTGTGGGCATTTTGGCTCAGCCCCAGGCGGTTCTGAAACCCAGGACCAGGAAAAGATAGATTGGGACTCCTGAAGACACATCACCCTGTAAAGTTTTCAAAAAGGAAACAGGCCAGGCACGGTGGCTCACACCTGTAATTCCAGCACTTTGGGAGGCTGAGGCAGGCAGATCATTTGAGCTCAGGAGTTTGAGACCAGCCTGACCAACATGGTGAAACCTCATCTCTACTAAAAATACACTGGCTGTGGTGGCGCATACCTGTAAACCCAGCTACTCAGGAGGCTGAGGGCAGGAGAATCACCTGAACCTGGGAAGCGGAGGTTGCAGTGAGCCAAGACCACGCCACTTCAATTCAGTCTGGGTGACAGAGCGAGACTCTCTCTCGGAAAAAAAAAAAAAAAAAAAAGGAAACAACCCAAAGACATTCTGAGATGGTGTTTGTGCCTTACGAAGGTAAGAGGAGAGGAACAGAGGTTTTTCACTGGAGTATCAAGTGGTTATTCTCTATTCTATGTGAAATGTTCAGAAACAGAACACAAATATTTTAAAAAGAGTCATCCATGACCATGTGAAAAGATGATAAACCACTAAAATACTGCATCTATGTGAAAGAAAGGATGAAGAAATATACCCTACAATAAAGAAAGTTGATACAGGAGGCTGAGGCAGGAGAATCGCTTGAACCCGGGAGGCGGAGGTTGCAATGAGCCAAGATCATGCCATTGCATTCCAGCCTGGGCAACAAGAGCAAAACTCCATCTCAAAAAAAAAAGAAAGTTGATAATACTGTGAGTTGGAGAAGGGGAGTTAATGTTTGGAGATGCGGAAAAGTAATTGAAAATTTAAGATGAGCCAGGCGCGGTGGTGGCTCACACCTGTAATCCCAGCACTTTGGGAGGCTGAGGCAGGTGGATCACGAGGTTAGGAGATTGAGACCACCCTGGCTAACACGGTGAAACCCCGTCTCTACTAAAAATACAAAAAATTAGCCGGGCATCCTGGCGGGCGCCTGCAGTCCCAGCTACTCGGGAGGCTGAGGCAGGAGAATGGTGTGAACCCGGGAGGCAGAGCTTGCAGCGAGCCGAGATCGCGCCACTGCACTCCAGCCTGGGCAACAGAGCGAGACTCTGTCTCAAAAAAATAAAATAAAATAGAAAATTTAAGAAGTTACTGCAAACCGCTGAAGAGTTAGGGTAGGGTAGCAGGGTGGAGGATTTGAGACCCTGCATCCCATAGATTAGGAAAACGCAGGAGGAAGCCAGTCCCTATAGACAGTGTGAAAAAATTTAAAGCAGCAGCAATTAGACTGAAGTGTGTTTAGTGCTATAAGGAACTACCTAAGGACACCAAAATCAAACTCAAATTGAGGCAGGAAAATAGGGTCTGGACACAGGGAACATAAGGCCTATTCAAACTTCAGCTATGAAAGGAAATACCTACTCCATAGGGCGTAAGTCAAGTAAATGATTTTATAACTTTACTTCATCCTCTCCTTTTACATAGGGTATACCCCAAGTAACCAATGGAATCCTCCAGAGCGTATTTAAACTCCCAAAAATTCTGTAACGGGGCCTTTGAGCCCCTATGCTCATCCCCGCTCGCACACTGTGGAGTGTTAAATCCCTTCATTCCTTCCTTGCTCTGTGCGTTTTGTCCAATTCTTTGTTCAAGACGCCAAGAACCTGGACCCCCCCCAACGTTAACAAAATGGAATTCTTCTTAAAACTTTCTGGTAACAAACCATAACTCATGACTGGATGTTTCTCACTCATGAATCGCTGTTTGCTCAAACTCTTTAATTTTTTTTTTTTTTTTTTTTTTTGAGATGGAATCTCGCTCTGTCCCCTAAGTTGGAGTGCAGTGGCGTGATCTCGGCTCACTGCAACCTTCGTCTCCTGGGTTCATGCGATTCTCCTGCTTCAGCCTCCTGAGTAGCTAGGACTACAGGCGCGTGCCACCACGCCCGGCTAATTATTTGTATTTTTAGTAGGGACGGGGTTTCACCGTGTTAGCCTGGATGGTCTCGATCTCCTGACCTCGTGATCCGCCAGCCTCGGCCCCCCAAAGTGCTGGGATTACAAGCGTGGGCCACCGCGCCCGGCCCAAACTCTTTAATCTTTAACAGAAAAAAAAAACCCCGCGGGATTCCCCCATGATCCTCCTGTGGTCCCCGCAAAATCTGAAGAGACGCGGGGCTGCGGGCGCGGAGCTGCCCAGAGAGGGCTCCGGGGCCGGGGCCCACAGTCGCCCGCGCAGGAACAGGACAGGACGCCCAGGGTCCCGGCTGCCGGCCCAGCCGCACCCTGCGGCCAAGGGGACGGAGGGACGAGCTGAGACAGAGGGATTCGGGTCCCAGATCCAGGAGGCGCCGCGCGGAGGCCCAGATCCCGCCACAGCCGCTTCCGGCCGGTTCCACCCAGCCCCTCCCCCGTCTGGGGACTCCGGCCCCATACACTCACCATTTCCCGGCTTCCGGGTGTCCCGGTGTCCTCTCTAGGGCTCCCGTGAATAGTGCGGGTCACGGTGCAGGCGGCAGAGCGACAGAAGTTGTGGCAGAGGGACCCGGGGCCTCTCGGAGTAGGAAATCTGGCATCCCGACAACAACCTGCATAGCAACAAAAGTAGAAGCTGGAATGGGCCTCCTCCTTCCGGATGGACAGTTGGCCGGGCCCCGCCCCGGCGCTTCTGATTGGACAAGGTACAAGGCCCCGCCCCCTCAGAACTGAGTGACGGCAGAAACCCTGGGTAACGGGCCCTGCAAAGCCGGACTGATCGGTTCTAGCCACAGCTTCTCTCCAAGGGACAACTCTTTCCCTGAGCCCTGGTCATTGGATATTTTCTTTTCAGCCAAATTTGCTCCTGATTTTTAGACAGGGCACTATCTTCTTCCTCAATGGGCTGTCAGTGCTTCTTCGTCCTGCACAGGGTTCTAAGTGTGTGCAGGGAATTCCAGACTCAGTGTCCAATGGAGCGATCTGCTGACCTCAGAGCAGGAAGGGGAGCCCAGACCAGGCCAGGCACGACTGCACCAAGAAGGAGAGGCAGTTGTCCTTCAGGGGCCCGGAATTAGGGATGAGACATGGCCAAGGCTTTCACACATCTCACCCCACCTCACAGTGTGGAAACGCTCCCTCCTTCCAGACCTTCATCTTCATCGGCAGAAAACTCTCACTTGGTGACTTTAAGCTTCTGACCTAAATAAACTGTCAACTTCATAAGCCCCTTCTCCAGGAGAGGTCCCAAACAGTTATTTCCCTGAACTTGATCTTTACAGATTTTCTTCAGATATGCAAATTAGTCTGACCCCAGGGACTCTATGCATGTCAAACCCCAAACACTGCTCCTGAAAACGGCCCCAGATTCCAGATGTACAGCCGCAGAAAGGACAGAACTCCTGAAGTGCACCTGCATGTGGGTCTCCCGCTTTCCAGGGCGCTGCAGCATGTCAGAACCCACACTCTGGATCTGCTCTGAGCAGCTGCAAGCCACCTGCAGGGGAGGGCGGCTGCCCAGGAAGGACCCAGGAGAGCTCCACTTCCCTCCTTGGCGGGATCCAAACTAGCCTCAGCGTCCAGTCCCTGGCGTCGGTCTCTGCTGCCCCCTGCAGGTTATTCACCTGCTTCTCACATCATTCATCAGTTTCCATGAGACAAACATCCTCAATCCCACTGCGAGAAAAAGACACGAGCAAAGCTCTCCTCCGGTGTGTATATATAAAGTCGAGAAGGAAACGTCTAAGATTATTTAACTGCACGAAAGTGAGGCAGTAGTGGCTGGGCGCTGTGGCTCAAGCCTGTAATCCCAGCACTTTGGGAGGCCGAGGTGGGTGGATCACCTGAGATCAGGAGTTGGAGACCAGCGTAGCCAACGGGGTGAAATCCCGTGTCTACTAAAAATACAAAAATTAGCCGGGTGTGGTAGTGCACACCTGTAATCCCAGCTATTCGGGAGGCTGAGGCAGAAGAATCGTTTGTATCAAAGAGGCTGAGGTTCCAGTGAGCCGAGATTGCACCACTGCACTCCAGCCTGGGCAACAGAGCGAGACTCCGTCTCAAAACAAAACAAAAAAACACACAAATGTTTAGTCATGTTACTTATTTCTGGTTTCCAGCCTGACTTTATAACATTCCTGACTCTGGGACTCTCCAGCCCCCCAGAAATATGCTTTGAAGAAAAAACAAGATAGAGCACAGGGCCCACATGTCTCTTATAAACTGTGAACCAAAATACTGCATAGCAGCCATCTGTCAGAACTGCTTCCAGGCTATCGTCCTCAGTCACAATCCTAAATCAAACTCACTTTCTTTAACAAATTTAATTTTTTTTCTTCAGTCCACATGAGTAATCTAAAAGAAACACATAGACAGAAGAATCTCTTTATTATCATCTTTCTACCAAGTCAACATCAGGCATTAAAAAAATGTAAAACAAAGTGAAAACCATCCTTCTCTGATTCATCATAGACCCAGAATCTGCCAGTCACCAACACCTATCTTCATTTTCTCTATTACGGCCAACTTTTATCTAAGAGATATCATAGAGGCATA
The DNA here is from genome assembly GCF_028885625.2 of Pongo pygmaeus. Classification (NCBI taxonomy): domain Eukaryota; kingdom Metazoa; phylum Chordata; class Mammalia; order Primates; family Hominidae; genus Pongo; species Pongo pygmaeus. Next base: position 12,392,693 of record NC_072393.2, read on the forward strand.
TTTAATAGAGTATGTCATTTTGTGTTTTATGAATTTTAGAGGTTTGTTTTGTTTTGAACTTTTATTTGCATTTTCTTTTGGCTGAGTTTATTTGTCTCTTAAGTGTATGTTTCTTCTGGGGTATCTTTTTCTTCCATGCAGCCTCCTTTTCTGCTTTTGGAACAATGTGTTTCTTTTCACTAAGCATCATCTGGATGTGGCAGGGGAGTTTGTGGGTGGGTTCATCTGCCCATGAGTTCTGTAAGTCAGGTGGTACATTATGGGTGCCTTGTTCCCTGGATGTGCTCAATAACCAGGGAATCTACATCTATACCCTTAAGTTCAGCATAACTCTGCACTTGTAAGCAAATTTCAGTACCTTTTCTGGGCCACTGATGGTGAGTCCAGCCTGTGTTTGTCTTGGGTACAGCTACCAACTCCACTTTCTAAGACTGAAATGGTACACATAATTTATGTAAAAGAAAATATTTCAGATACTTGGTGGCTTTTCATATAGGCATACCTGTGATGGCCTGAGCACCTTCACAGTTTACAGTGAGCATGAGGGTTTCATCCTTCTAACATGCACAACTTCGTGGGATTTTCTGGGTCATAGTGAATAATGTTCATAAATCAACTCAGGCCACACAAGAGGACAGGTTTTCTTTGGTCATTAAAAGGAACTGATTAAAGAAAAAAAAAAAAAGTGGAAGCCAGGCACAGCAGCTGGCACCTGTAGTGACAGCTACTTGGCAGGCTGAGGTAGAAGGATTGTGAGCCCAGGAATATGAAGCTCTCGTGCACTAAGATCACACTTGTGAATATCACTGCACTCCAGCCAGGTCCACACAGCAAGACCAAATCTCTTAAAAAAAACCAAATAATAAAAGAAAAAAGAAAAAATGTTTGTGGTTAGAAAAAAGTTTTGATTTAAGACTTTCATTAAAGAAAAAAGTACTTTGAAAAGAGATTAGGGCCAGGCGTGGTGGCTCATGCCTGTAATCCCAGCACTTTGGGAGCCCGAGGTGGCAGATCATGAGGTCAAGAGATAGAGACCATCCTGGCCAACATGGTAAAACCCCATCTCTACTAAAAATACAAAAATTAGCTGGGCGTGGTGGCGCATGCCTGTAGTCCCAGCTACTCAGGAGGCTGAGGCAGGAGAATCTCTTGAACCTGGGAGGCGGAGGTTGCAGTGAGCTGAGATTGCGCCACTGCACTCCAGCCTGGCCACAGAACAAGACTCCGTCTCAAAAAAAAAAAAAAAAAAAAAAAAAAAAAAAAAGATATTAGGCCTGGCACAGTAGCTCACACCTGTAATCCCAGCATTTTGGGAGGCCGAGGCAGGTGGATCACTTGAGGTCAGGAGTTCAAGACCAGCTTGGCCAACATGGAGAAACCCGTCTCTACTAAAAATACAAAAATGGCCGGGCGCAGTGGCTAACGCCTGTAATCCCAGCACTTTGGGAGGCCAAGGCAGGTGGATCACTTGAGGTCAGAAGTTCGAGACCATCCTGGTCAACATGGTGAAACCCTGTCTCTACTAAAAATACAAAAATTAGCTGGGTGTGGGGGCACACGCCTATAGTCCCAGCTACTCAGGAGGCTGAGAAAGGAGAATCGCTTGAACCTGGGAGTTGGAGGCTACAGTGAGCCAACAGCACACCACTGCACTCCAACCTGGAGCAAGACTCTGTATCAAAAAAAAAAAAAAAAAAAAAAAAATTAGAAGGCTGGAAAAAGATTAGAAAGCTGGGTGCAGTGGCTCACACCTGTAATCCCAGCACTTTGGGAGACACTGGTGTGGATCACTTGAGGTCAGGAGTTTAAGACCAGTCTGACCAACATGGTGAAATCCTGTCTCTACTAAAAATATAAAAAATTAGCCTGGCGTGGTGGTGGGTGCCCGTAATCCCAACTACCCGGGAAGCCAGGAGGTGGAAGTTGCACTGAGCCAAGCTCACACCAACACACTCCAGCCTGGGCAACAGAGTGAGACTCTGTCTCAAAAAAAAAAAAAAAAAAGAGAGATTAGAGGCATGGTGGCTCATGCCTTAAAGCCAGTTACTTGGGAGACTGAGCCAGAAGAATCGCTTGAACCCAGGAGGCAGAGGTTACAGTGGGCTGAGAATGTGCCACTGCACTCCAGCCTGGGAGACAGAGCCAGACTCTGTCTCCAAAAAAAAAAAAAACTCGTGAGAAGGAATGGCATAAAATACGTAGTGTATCCGATAGCCAGCCATTTATTATAGGATATTTTTGAATAGGAACTTTAGCCTTTTGTTTTGATAAAGGTCTTTCTGAGGCAGTGAGTCTGATAATGGCACTTCTGTTATCCCTTCAGTGAGTTTCTTAAAATGAGGGCTTGCCACTTAGGTATTGGGCTTTCAATAGGAGGGAGCAGATTTTTCTGACCTTTCTGTATATATACACCTGCCACTTTGCTGGGCTGACATTATTATTATTATTATTGAGACGGAGTCTCACGCTATCACCCAGGCTGGAGTGCAGTGGCACAATCTTAGCTCACTGCAACCTCCACCTCCTGTATTCAAGCGATTCTCCTGCCTCAGCCTCCTGAGTAGCTGGGACTACAGGTGCCACCACATCTGGCTAATTTTTTGTTTTTTTTTTTTTGAGACGGAGTCTTGCTCTGTCACCCAGGCTGGAGTGCAGTGGTGCAATCTTGGCTCACTGCAAGCTCCACCTCCCAGGTTCACGCCATTCTCCTGCCTCAGCCCCCCAAGTAGCTGGGACTACAGGCACCCACCACCATGCCCGGCTAATTTTTTGTATTTTTAGTAGAGACAGGGTTTCACCATGTCAGCCAGGATGGTCTCAATCTCCTGACCTCGTGATCCACCTGCCTCGGCCTCCCAAAGTGCTGGGATTACAGGCGTGAGCCACTGCGCCCGGCCTAATTTTTGTATTTTTTAGTAGAGATGGGGTTTCACCATATTGGCCAGGCTGGTCTCGAACTACTGACCTCGTGGTCCGCCTGCCTCGGCCTCCCAAAGTGCTGGGATTATAGGCATGGGCCACTGCGCCCGGCCAAACCTTGTATTTTTTTATGACAGAACTGTCTTAAGGTCTTACTGGAGGCGTGTCTCTCTTAAGAGTTATTTCCAACTCTGTGTCCTAGGTCTCTGAGTGAGGCCTCAGCTAAACTACCCCAAAAAATTTTTGCTCTTGGGCTACTGGCATTTATTTCTGAATGCTATCAGATGACAGTGACTGCAGAAGCTTCAAAATAATTTTGTGATGGTTCCCATGATTTGAGGGAAACACATTTTTACCATGATTGGAATCAGTGGCTTCTAGGAATCTTGTGTGAATTAAGCGACCTTCTCGCCTTGGCCTTTCAAAGTGTTGGAACTACAGGGTTTTTCTCCAGTGTGAGTCCTTTCATGGATTTTAAGGCTCGAGGCACATCCAAAGGCTTTCCCACATTGTTTACATTCATAGGGTTTCTCTCCAGTGTGAGTCCTTCCATGTGTTCGAAGGTGTGAGGCAGATCTGAAGGCTTTCCCACATTGCTTACATTCATAGGGCTTCTCTCCAGTGTGAGTCCTTTCATGATATCGAACGGAATTGAAAGAAACAAAGGCTTTCCCACACTGTTTACATTCATATGGCTTCTCCCCAGTGTGAGTTATTTTATGTGCATGGAGGCATGTGGAACTATGGAATGCTTTCCCACATTCACTGCATTCATAAGGCTTCTCTCCAGTGTGAGTTCTTTCATGTATTCGAAGGCTACCAGAATGACTAAAGGCTTTACCACACTGTTTACATTCATATGGTTTCTCTCCAGTGTGAGTTCGTTTGTGGATAAGATACAAACTGAGACACATCAAGGCTTTCCCACAAAAGTTACATTTATAGGGTCCATCTCCACTGTGCATTATCCTGTGTCTTCGAATGCTTGAACGGGAAATAAAGCTTTTTCCACATTCCTCACAATCATAAGGTTTCCCTCCAGTGTGAGCCCATTCATGTGTTCGAAAGTAGGGGAGATCACTGAAGGCTTTCTTACAGTATGTACATTTATATGGCTTCTGTCCATATTCCTGATACTCATATGGCTTGTGTCCAGTGTCAGCTCTGTGGTGCCTATTAAGGGATGCATGACCCACGCTGACTTCTCCACATGATTTTACTCGAGGAGTTTTCTTCTTCAGTATGTCTTCTGGAACCTGGGTCAAAATTTCTCCATGCTGATGATCTTTTTTACTTTCTAAGAGTCTCTCTCCCATAAGACCTCTGTGAACAATGAGAAGTATATCATAATGGGTTCCTTTATCACTGATTTGATATTCATTAATAAGTCATTGCACTTGCATTTCTAACACTGTACAGCAATGTGTAGGCTTTCTGCCCTGTCTGAACATGAACAGACCACATGCTCTACAAGATGGCCCAGCTATACCTGTCATCGAGAAAGATAATATTGATATAGGGCTTCTTAGTACTTTTTAAAAATTTTTTGAGATAGGGTCCCACTCTGTCATCCAGGCTGGAGTGCGGTGGTGAGATCTCAGCTCACTGCAACCTCCATCTCCTGATCTGAAGCCATCCTGCCACTTCAGCCTCCTGATTACCTGAGGCTACAAGCATACAGCATCATGCCCGGCTAATTTTTGTATATTTGCTAGAGATGGGGTTTTGTTGCATTTCCCTGGCTGGTCTCAAACTCCTAGACTCAAGCAATCTGCCCACCTCAGCCTCTTAAAGTGTTAGGATTACAGGCATGCACCTGGGCGCCCGGCCAACACTATTTTCAGGTAAACTATTTTACAAGTACTAACCGTCTTTGTCAATTTTATTGCTTCTGAGTCAGGGTCTTGCCCTTTAACCGAGGCTTGAGTGTAATGGTGCTATCATGGCCGAATGTAGCCTCAAACTCTTCAGCTCAAGCAATCTCTGACCTGAACCTCCAAAAGGGCTGGATTATAGGCTTGAGCCATGATGTTCAGCCTATGTCACACTTAATATATGTTTTTAGAGAATTTTTTTTTTTTTTTGAGATGGAGTCTTGCTCAGTCACCCAGGATGGAGTACAGTGGCATGATCTCGGCTCACTGCAAGCTCTGCCTCCTGGGTTCACGCCATTCTCCTGCCTCAGCTTCCCAAGTAGCTGGGACTACAGGCGCCCGCCATCACGCCCGGCTAATTTTTTTGGATTTTAGTAGAGACAGGGTTTCACCATGTTAGCCAGGATGGTTTTGATCTCCTGACCTCATGATCCGCCCGCCTCAGCCTCCCAAAGTGCTGGGATTACAGGTATGAGCCACCACACCCAGCCCTAGAGAAAATTTTATAAGAATAATATAGTGGAACTTGGCTTATTTCTTGTTTGCTTCTTTTTAACATTTTCTTCCATTCTATGATTGTCTAGAGAGACACTGCTTTCTCTTGTGAATGCGAATTACCTTAGGTTTCTCCTGGGATTTTTGTACTCATCTTCAATTTTCTGATCTTTCCATTTTTTTCCTAAAATACAGAACCAGAAAAATAGTCCTGAATTAGCAAAATTATGAAAAAAGTACTAGATTCTAAGTTCACGGTACACTGCAGCCTTGCAGCATTTATTCATATTCCTATTCCCTGTCCTCACTATTCCCTGTCCACACTCCAAATCTCTCAACACTACTGACAAGCTGGAAACACTTGTTCTCTAATTCACTGAGGAAAGTAATATTGTTACCCTTACCTACAGAAGCCAGGTTCCTGAAGGTTTCCTGCATCACATCTCTGTAGAGATTTTTCTGGGAAGGATCCAGCAAAGCCCACTCATCCTGGGTGAAGTTCACATCTACATCCTCAAAGGCCACTGAATCCTGAAACATTCCACATGTGTAAAGAAACATGGGTGAGACTGACAGCACTGGGTTCCTATACTCTATTCCTACAAAGTTTCCATGGTGCTATGGACTCCAAACATTTATTCCATGATCTGGTCATCAGACTTTTTACTCTGTCAACACTCACTCTTCCATAAAGAAATTCTTTTTTTTAATTATTATTATTTTTTGAGACAGAATCTCATTCTGTCACCCAGGCTGGAAGGCAGTGGCATGATCTTGGCTCACTGCAACCTCCGCCTCCCAGGTTCAAATGATTCTCATCCTTCAGCCTCCCAAGTAGCCGGGATTATAGGCGCCTGCCACCATGAACAGCTAATTTTTGTATTTTTAGTAGAGACGGGGTTTCACCATGTTGGCCAGACTGGTCTCAAACTCCTGACCACAAGTGATCCGCCAGCCTTGGCCTCCCAAAGTGCTGGGATTACAGGCATGAGCCACCACACCTGGCTGAGGCCCTACCAATCTGACTGATAAGAGTCATAACTAACTAAAACAAAAAATCAAGAGCAGAAACCTTTCTTGGAAACTGTGCTTGGGTAGAAAAGCCTGAATTATAATTGATGAATTGCTGAAGGTTGAATGGCAACAAGATTGGAGAGGCAAAAACTCCAGGGTGTCCAGTCTCAACAAAAAGGCAAATATTTATCAAATGTAAAAACTTTTGTGTGAAATGGTGTGAGAGAACACCATCAAGAAAGAAAATGAACCCCCATGTGCTCTATCCAAAGGATGGTAAATGGATCCACCCCTATGCAATAGTATGATGGTGCCTGAAAAAAATAATATAACTACCATTTTTTTTTTTTTTTTTTGAGATGGAGTCTCACTCTGTCACCCAGGCTGGAGTGCAGTGGCAAGATCTTGGCTCACTGCAACCTCAGCCTCCCAGGTGCAAGCAATTTTCTGCCTCGGCCTCCCAAGTAGCTGGGATTACAGGCGCCCGCCACCACATCTGGTTAATTTTTGTATTTTTTTAGTAGAGACGGGGTTTCACCATCTTGGCCAGGCTAGTTTTGAACTCCTGACCTCGTGATCCACCTGTCTCAGCCTCCCAAAGTGTTGGGATTACAGGCGTGAGCCACTGCGCCTGGCCAAAATTAACATATCTTTCAGCAATCTACTTTTGTGTCTACTTATTTTCAATTAAAAAAAAAAATTGAAATCTAGATCTTGAAGACACATTTGAAAACCACTGTTAACAATAGACAACTTTAGGAGGCCAAGGCGGGTGGATCACAAGGTCAGGAGATCAAGACCATCCTGGCCAACATAGTGAAACCCCGTCTCTTCTAAAAATACAAAAATTAGCTGGTGTGGTGGCGGTGGCGTATGCCTGTAATCCCAGCTACTGGGGAGGCTGAGGCAGGAGAATCGCTTGAACAGGGGAGTCAGAGGTTGCAGTGAGCTGAGATCGCGCCACTGCACTCCAGCCTAGCGACAGAGCAAGACTCCGTCTCAAAAAAAAAAAAAAAAAAAAAAAAAAAATGGCCAAGAGCTGCATCAATCCACCTGTCCATTGATTGATTGCTGAATGCATAACAAAAATGTGATATATATATATACACACCTATATATATATACCTATATATATATATATGTGCAATGGAATATTTTTTAATCTTTTAAAATAAAAACCTGTCCCTTGTTACAAGCATGAAAATTTAGGATACTATGCTAACAGCCAAGGTAGTCACAAAAAGAAAAATACAGTATGATTCACTTAGATAAGTCATGTAGAGTTGTCTAACTAAATCAACTGTACAGTTAAAATTACATAAGCTGGTAAAATTTAAGTTTTTTACTTTACAGTTATTAAAATTAATAAAATTCTGTACCAAGTAAAAACCTAATTGATTAAAAGGTGGGCAAAGTATTTCAATGACATTTCTCAAAGATACATACAAGTGACAAATAAGCACATGAAAAAGGGTTCAACATCAGGAATCATTTGGCAGAAGTTTTTTTTTTTTTCAGACAGAGTTTTGCTCTTGTTGCCCAGGCTGGAGTGCAATGGCATGCTCTCAGCTCACTGCAACCTCTGCCTCCCAGCTTCAAGCAATTCTCCTGCCTCAGCCTCCCGAGTAGCTGGGATTACAGGCATGCACCAACACTCCCAGCTAATTTTGTATTTTTAGTAGAGACAGGGTTTCTCCATGTTGGTCAGGCTAGTCTTGAACTGCTGATGTCAGGTGATTTGCTCGCTGTGACCTCCCAAAGTGCTGGGATTACAGGTGTGAGCCACCGCGCCCGGCCCGGCTTAAGTATTTTACACAACAAAGTTTCGAGTGGTTATTGAGTGCTTTCCTCTCATGAAAAGTATTCATAAACAAAATAGAAAAGTTTCCAATGCAGTCATTTATGGCTCTGTGGAAAAATGAAAAACAAAATACTACAGCTGTTTCAAATATATCACAGTGGACACACTGATGAAGATGTCAATTAGAGAGGGGAAATGGGTGCTTTGGAATGTGGGAAGGGAATCAGAAATTTAAGAATTTGTTGTCGTCCCCATGAAAAGGTAGCTGGGGGGGTCTCAAGGACTCCCTCTTTGACAAGGCTTTGACCTTGTCCTACAAAACCCAGTTACAGCAAAGATCCTTCTAAGGGAGTTCAGAGAATCCCCACCCTGACCCCTCCAAACTTGATACCCAATGAAGTTCTGTTACCCCTATTCATAACTCATCAGCTTTTTCTTCTGTAACCCTTGATACCTCACCAAGTTCCATCCTCTCCCTCATTTTACCCTTGAGCTACAGGTTCAATACTGTTGTTGCTGCATGCAAGGTTGAGGTCAATCTCTCTCCCATATTACAGTTCTCATGACCCACATCACAACTGCACAACTGTCCTGAATAAAGCCTTCTTTGACATTTTTAACATGATTTCAGTACAATCTTTTTTTACAATGGACAGGGACTTAGACTTGAAACCCTGCTTCACAAGTCTGGAATGCATAGGGGATAATATGCTCTCTCCCTGTGGGAAGGAAGGAGGGTGTCCTGAGAGTATCTCTCACTCACATATCCAAAACTCTGGGTCAGACTTCTCCTCATGTCACTCCATACACTGGGTGAGATGGGGGATTGTGGATACACCATTACCCAGACAGTGTTCCATGGTGGAGCTCGCCTCCTGCAGTGATGGGACACGATGCCTGGGAGTCCTGTCTGCCAATTCAGCCCTTACCTTGTGTCATAAAGGAGACTGAGGTTCCAACTGATATGGATATATGTGAGGACCAGGTGTAGAATTTTCAAGTTTTTCTTTCATTTGGTGAATACTCTTTGCAATTTATTTCTTCTTCTTCTTCTTTTTTTTTTTTTTAAAGCCTATAGCAAGCAGCAATCTCATGCATTCTGTAAACCATGCAGTAACCAGGCTTGAATCTGCTCAGCTGCTAAGATCAACTGCCTTCTCAGTGGCAAGACCCTATACTCTTGTATTTCTTTTTTCTTTTTTTTTTTTTTTCCTCTGAGACAGAGTTTCACTCTGTCATCCAGGCTGGAGTGCAGTAGTGCAATCACAGCTCATTGCAGACTTAACCTCTGGGGTCGAGCACTCCTCCCACCACAGCCTTCTGAGTACCTGGGCTCACTGGAGCATTCCACCACACCTGGGTAATTTTTTTTTTTTTTTGAGACGGAGTCTCGCTCTGTCGCCCAGGCTGGAGTGCAGTGGCGCGATCTCGGCTCACTGCAAGCTCTGCCTCCTGGGTTCACGCCATTCTCCTGCCTCAGCCTCCCAAGCAGCTGGGACTACAGGCACCCACCACTACGCCCGGCTAATTTTTTGTATTTTTAGTAGAGACGGGGTTTCACCGTGTTAGCCTGGATCTCCTGACCTTGTGATCCTCCCGCCTCGGCCTCCCAAAGTGCTGGGATTACAAACGTGAGCCATCGTGCCTGGCCATTTTTTTTATTTTTTGTAGAGACACGGTCTCACTATGCTTCCCAGGTTGGTCTTAAACTCCTAGCCTCAAGAGATCCCCTTACCTCAGCCTTCCAAGTTCTGGGATTCCAGATGTGAACCACTAACCTTGACCATACTCCTGTATTTCTTCATTGTGTCTTTCAAAACAGAAAAGCTTAAATTTTAATGTAGCCAAAATTACATACTTTTTCTCTGTTCCTAGTGTTTCTCTTGTCATATTATAGAATCTTCTTCCTAAACCTAAGATCATGAATATTTTTGGGTGGCACATTCTGTAGCAACAAGAGGGTGAGGTTCTCCTTTGTTCCAGAGGAGGATGAGACTGGTGTTTTCTGCAGGCTAATAAGGAAATGAAACTCACCATACTATGGAGGATAAAAGTATATAAATTTACACTATAACAGTATAATGCCACATAGGCTAATACCGTTTATATGTGGCACTTATATATCATATACACGTTACATGTAATATTTACCAATTACCTACCATAACTAAACCATATACTATATATAAATGCAACATATGTACATGTATATGTGTATATATATACACACACACTATATCCTGTACTAGAAAATGCTAGATTCTATTAAAATACTGTACATGAATATCTCCTTTAAATTTCAAAAGAAAACACCTCACCAATATATTGGAAAAGAGAATCCTATAACAATATCATACCCTGTGACAAAGTGGCATTCAATTCAGGAAAGCAATGCTGCTCTCACCTCTGAAAATCCATTCATGCAATACACCATAATAGTATAGGATCAACAGCAAACAACACAAGAACATCGTAACAGATGCAGAAAAAGCATATGACAAACCTCAACATCTCTTCATGATAAAAACACTCAGCCGGGTGCAGTGGCTCACACCTGTAATCCCACCACTTTGGGACGCCAAGGCGGGAGGATCACAAGGTCAAGAGCTCGAGACAAGCCTGGCCAGCATGGTAAAACCTCGTCTCTACTAAAAAATACAAAAAATTAGCTGGGCATGGTGGCATGTGCCTGTAATCCCAGCTACCTGGGAGGCTGAGGTAGGAGAATGGCTTGAACCCAGGAGGCGGAGGTTGCAGTGGGCCGAGATCGCGCCATTGCACATCCCAGCCTGGATGACAGAGTGAGACTCCACCTTAAAAAAAAAAAAAAAAACCTCAATAAACTAATAATACAAAGTAACTTCCTTAACCTACTATAAGGTATACATAAAAAAATACTAAACTACCCTCATTCATGATGGTGAAAGACTAACTGCTTTCTCCAAAGATGAGACACAGACAAGGATGTCTGCTCTCATGCCTTCTACTCAGCTTGGGAAAGGAGATGCTACTAGGCCAACTAGGTCAGAAAACAAAAGCCTAGGCGGGACGCGGTGGCTCACGCCTGTAATCCTAGCACTTTGGGAGGCCGAGGTGGGTGGATCACGAGGTCAGGAGTTCAAGACCAGCCTGGCCAAGATGATGAAACCCATCTCTACTAAAAATACAAAAATTAGCTGGGTGCAGTGGCAGGAGCCTGTAATCCCAGCTACTCGGAAGGCTGAGGCAGGAAAATCGCTTGAACTTGTGGGGAGAAGTTGCAGTGAGCCTAGAATGCGCCACTGCACTCCAGCCTGGGCGACAGAGTGAGACTCCATCTCAAAAAAAAAAAGAAAAGAAAAGAAAAGAAAAGCCTTCCAGATTTATAGTAAATACACATGCACGGCTGGGCGCGGTAGTTCATGCCTGTAATCCGGCACTTTGGGAAGCCAAGGCGGGTGGATTACCTGAGGTCAGGAGTTCAAGACCAGCCTGGCCAACATGACAAAACCCTGTCTCTACTAAAAATACAAAAATTAGCCGGGCATGGTGGCGCAGGTCTGTAATTCCAGCTACTTGGGAGGCTGAGGCAGGAGAATCGCTTGAACCTGGGAGGCGGAGGTTGCAGTGAGCTGAGATTGTGCCAGTGCACTCCAGCCTAGGTGACAGAGGGAGTCTCTGTGTCAAAAAAAAAAAAAAAAAATACATGCAGTGATTCTGGCAGGCATATAGACTTTGTCACTGCCCATACTGGTGTACAAACTGAGGCAGAAATACAAAAAGGCAAAAGATTTATGTTAGTTTTATATTTCTTTTTTTTGACAGAGTCTCGCTCTGTCTCCCAGGTTGGAGTGCAGTGGGGCAATCTCGGCTCACTGCAAGCTCTTCCTCCTGGGTTCACGCCATTCTCCTGCCTCAGCCTCCCAAGTAGCTGGGACTACAGGCGCCCGCCGCCACGCCCGGCTAATTTTTTGTATTTGTAGTAGAGACCATGTGAGCCAGGATGGTCTCGATCTCCTGACCTTGTGATCCACCAGCCTCAGCCTCCCAAAGTGCTGGGATTACAGGTGTGAGCCACCGCGCCCGGCCTTAGTTTTATATTTCTATAAAGAAATACGTGTGGCTGGATAATACATAAAGAAAAATTTACTTGGCTCATGGTTCTACAGGCTGTCCAAGAAGCATGGCACTAGTGTTTGCCTGCCTTTAGGTGAGGGCCTCAGGAAGCTTTTACTCATGGAAGGCAAAAGGAGTTAGGGTATCACATGTAAAAGAGGAAACAAGGGGTGGAGGAGATGCCATGGTATATTTTTTTTTTTTTGAGATGGAGTCTCGCTCTGTCGCCCAGGCTGGAGTGCAGTGGCACGATCTCAGCTCACTGCAACCTCCGCCTCCCAGGTTCAAGTGATTCTCCTGCCTCAGCCTCCCGAGTAGCTGGGATTACAGGTGCCCGCCACTGTGCCCAGCTAATTTTTGTATTTTTAGAAGAGACAGAGTTTTGCCATGTTGGCCAGGGTGGTCTCAAACTGCTTACCTCAGGTGATCAGCCCGTCTTGGCCTCCCAGAGTGCTGGGATTACAGGCGTGAGCCACCGCACCCAGTCACCATTTTTTAAACAGTCAGCTCTCCTGTAAACTAACAGAGCAAGAACTCCCTCATTATTGTGGGATGGGCGCCAAGCCATTCATGAGGGTTCCACCTTCATGGCCCAAATACCTCCCACTAGGCCTCACCTCCAGCACTGGGATCAGATTTCAACATGAGGTTTGGAGGGGTCAAATATCCAAAACATATCAAGACTCAAAATGGTCAACACAATACTTATAAACAACGCCTGACAAAAAGACTTCATATAAACCCACAGTCATCGGGACAGTGTGGTATTTCGAAAGACTGCATAAATACATCACAGAACACAATGGAGAACTTATAAATAAATAAATGGCAATAAATAAATACAAAAATTAGCCGGGTGCAGTGGCAGGCACCCGTAATTCCAGCTACTTGGGAGGCTGATGCAGGAGAATTGCTTGAACCCAGGTAGCAGAGGCTACAGTGAGCCGAGATCATGCCACTGTACTCCAGCCTGGGCAACAGAGTGAGACTCTGGCTCAAAAACAAAACAAAACAAAATAAACAAATCTTTCATAAACGAGCCAAGGCAACTCAATAGATATACTACAGTCTTTTCAACAAATGGTACTGAAACACCTGGACTACTATATGCAATGAAATGAATGAGATACAGAATGTACGACTATCATAAAACTGACCCAAAATGCATCATTTACTCAAATGGAAAATGCAAAATCCGCAACTTCTAGACATAATACATGTGAAAATCAAAACAGCCTTGGATTAGGCCGGGCGCAGTGGCTCACGCCTAAAATCCCAGCACTTTGGGAGGCCAAGGCAGGTGGATCACAATGTCAGGAGTTCAAGACCAGTCTGGCCAAGATAGTGAAACCCCGTCTCCACTAAAACTACAAAAATTAGCCGGGCGCGGTGGCAGGTGCCCATAATCCCAGCTACTTGGGAGGCTGAGGCAGGAGAATCGCTTGAACCCAGGGGGCAGAGGCTGCAGTGAGCCGAGATCACGCCACTGTACTCCAGCCTGGGCAACAGAGTGAGACTCTGTCTCAAAAAAAAAAAAAAACAAAACTTGGATTTAGCAATAAGTTTTCACATACCACACAGAAGCATGATCTGTGAATGAGAAAATTAATACATTGGGCTTCATTCAAATTAAAACTTTCTGTTCTGGGTCGCATGCAGTGGCTCACACCTGTAATCCACCACTTTGGGAGGCTGAGGCAGGCAGATCACTAGAGCTCAGGAGTTGGACACCAGCCTGGGCAACATGGCAAAATACCGTCTCGACGAAAAAAAAGAAATTACCCGTGCACGATGGTGCACCCCTGTAGTCCCAGCTACTTGTGGGGCTGAGGCAGGAGGATCGCTGGAGCCTGGGAGGTTGAGGCTGCAATGAGCCAAGATTGTACCACTGCACTCCAGCCTGGGTGACAAAGTGAGATCCTGTCTCAAAAAATAGCAATAATAAATAAAAATAACAATAAAAAAGCTTTCTGTTTGGAAAACACACTTACCATAATGAAAATACAGGCTGCAGACTGGAGCAAAATATTTGCAAGATACCTATCTGATGAAGGACTGGTACCCAAAAGATAGAACTCCCAAAACTCAGTAAGAAAACAACCAACCAGTCAAAAAATAGCATGCCATTAGAGAAGAGCAAATGAAAACAATCAGGCACCACTGAATTGTTGTTGGGTGCAGTGGCTACAATCCAAACACTGACATCACCAAATGCTGGTGAAAATGTAAAACCTATTTTGAGGTTTAAAGCAATGTGATTCTGGGGTTGAATCATCTGACTGGCAGTAGTAGCATAGCCAGCTGGAACCTTCCTGTCCCTGAGTATAGACTGTCCTTTCTTACCTATATATATATGTATATATATATATATATATTTTTTTTTTTTTTTTTTTTTTTTGAGACGGAGTCTTGCTCTTTTGCCCAGGCTGGAGTGCAGTGGTGCGATCTCGGCTCACTGCAAGCTCCGCCTCCCGGGTTCACGCCATTCTCCTGCCTCAGCCTCCTGAGTAGCTGGGACTACAGGCGCCCGCCACCGCACCCAGCTAATTTTTTGCATTTTTAGTAGAGACGGGGTTTCACTGTGTTAGCCAGGATAAGTCTCGATCTCCTGACCTTGTGATCCACCCACCTCAGCCTTCCAAAGTGCTGGGATTACAGGCGTGAGCCACCACGGCTGGCCCTTACCTATATTCTTTTGTAAAATATTGAAAATGCCTGAACAGAGCCAGGAAGGGCCTCTTTTCTCTTGATCTTCATTATAGATTAACTTTCCTCTTACCTTTCTCACACAAAGACTTCACGGCCATCACAATGTCTTAAGCTGGAATGTCAAATTCGATAATGGCTCACTGCAGCATCAAACTCCTGGGGTCCAGTGATCCTCCTGCCTCAGCCTCCCTTGTAGTGGGAACTACAGGTGGGTGCAACCACACCTGTCTAATTTTTCTATTTTTCTTTTCTAGAGATGGGTCTTGTTGTATTACCAAGGCTGGTCTCCAACTCCTGGTCTCAAGCAATCATCCTGCCTCAGCCTCACAAAGCTGGGATTACAGGTGTGGGACACCGCACTAGGTCAAGAGTTTAACTTTTAGCTCCGGAGTTCTAAGCCCATTTCCCTAGAGTCTGTATTTTCTTGAATGGCAATTCTCAGATTTTCACTTGAATAATCTCCTTATAATAGGAATCTGATCATTTCAATCATTTAAGGTAGAAAAATCCAAACAAGGTGACTACATCATTGTAACCAATAAAGTATTTTTTGATTTTTATTCTAATGCACCATATAGAAGCCTATCCTTCGACCTGTAAACTAAAAACAAAAACCTAAGCTCCCCATCCCACCCCAATCAAGTCAACTGAGTGGCTCTTTACCAAGGGGAGGCCCCCTAAAAAACTGAAAGTTCCCAGTTATGTCAGTAAGGGAGATCAGACACTCCACACTCCCTTCTGGAGTTTAGACGCAGCAACTGACCCACATTCATGTTAAAATAGACATAAGACCTGCAAAGAGGCCGGGCACAGTGGCTCAGTCCTGTAATCCTAGCACTTTGGGAGGCAGAGGCAGGCAGATTATTTGAGGTCAGGAGTTCAAGACCAGCTTGGCCAACATGGTGAAACCCCGTCTCTACTAAAAATACAGAAATTAGCCGGGTATGGTGGCGTGCACCTGTAATCCCAGCTACTTGGGAAGCTGAGGCAGAATTGCTTGAACCTAGGAGGCGGAGGTTGCCGTGAGCCCAGATTGCGCCACTGCACTCCAGCCTGGGCGAGAGTGAGGCTCCATCTCAAAAAAAAAAAAAAAAAAAACAACCTGCAAAGAGACACCTTGTGCCTATAAATACTAAATTGCAAACAAGACCTAAGGCCATGCAAGGCAAGGGTTAAGTCACGCCTTAGAATTCATAAAATCTAGTGAAACATATCTGTTTTTTGGTGGGGATGGAATCACATGGCAGGTAACGGACTCCCTTCACTTAAACATTCCTTCCTACCCCTTTCAAATTTTAGACACAACTTCACACTCTCAACCAACTGCCAACTACAGAATCCCTCAACCACCTGTGCCTTCTAAGCCCCGCTTCTACGTGTCCTGCCCTTTCAGCCTTCCATGCCTTGATTCATGTTTTTCCCTGCAATTCCTGTCTCGCTGAAATGAATAAAACCAAACTGCCATCGAACCTCCTGGGGACCACTTACTCGAGGCTACATGCGGTTGTTTCCCTTGGTCACGTTCTCTCATATTCGGCGTAGAACATAGTTCAAGTTATTTTGCAGAGTTTTGCTCTTTCCGTTATCAAACCGCAAGCCATGACTGGGTGTTTCTCATTCAGGAAACATTTCTCATTCATTTTTTTCAAACTCCTATTCTGAGAAGCAAAACTCTTTAATTTTTAAGAGGACTCAGTTTAGTTTGTTGCTGTTGTTGTTGTTGTTGTTTTGTTTGAGACAGGGTCTTGCTCAGTCGCCCAGACTGGAGTGCAGTGGCGCGATCTCGGCTCACTGCAGTCCCAATCTCCTCCCTCAAGCGATCCTCCCACCTCAGCCCCCCAGTAGCTGGGACTACAGGTGGGCGGCACCACGCCCGGATCATTTTTTAAAAATTTATTTTTAATAGAAACGAGGGTCTCGGTATGTTGCCCAGGCAGGTCTCGAATTTCTGGGCTGAAGCAGTCCCCCCGCCTCAACCTCCCAGGCGTGACCCACTGCGCCTGGCCTTCAATTTAGCTTTTCAGGATAAAAGGCGGGACTGGGGACCCCGCAGCCCACCGCTCCTCCCACACGAATCCCACACCCGAGGCAGGATTGCCTCCATGACCCTCCCGTGGTCTCCGCACAATCTGGGGAGACACGGGGCTACGGACGCGGAGCTCCCCAGAGAGGGCTCCGGGGCCGGGGCCGGGGCCGGGGTCGCAGTAGCAGCTCAGGGACGGGACAGGATGCCTGGGGTCCCGGCTGCCGGCCCAACCCCACCCTGCGGCCGAAGGGACCGAGGGCCGAGCTACGCCAGGGGGACTCCGCTCTGCAGACCCGAAATCGCTGCAGGGAGGCCCGGGTCCTGCTAGAGCCGGTTCGGGCTGGTTCCTCCCAGCCCCTCCCCCGTCTGGGGACCCCCGGCCCCGCACACTCACCATTTCCCTGTTTCCAGGTGTCCTGGCCTCCTCTCCACGGATCCCTTTAACAGTCCAGTCACAGTGCGGGCGATGGAGCGACAGAAGCTATGGCGGAGGCACCCGGTCCCTCTCGGGGCCGGAAAACCCAGATCCCGACCTCCCGTTGGTGCAAGACCCCTGGGAGTCAGGAGGGCGGGAATGCGGCCTCCCCTTCCCCGGATGGACAGTTGGCAGGACCCCGCCCCAGCGCCCCTGATTGGATGAGGCTCCAGTCCCCGTCCCGTCGGTCCTGAGTGACAGCGGAAGCCCTGGGTAACAAGGCCTGGCAGAACTGAAATGACCTGTTCCAACCACAGATTATCTAAGCGAGCTCCCTCCCTGCGTCTTGCTCTTTGGGTATTTGCATTTCAGCCAAATTTGCTCCAAATTGCTAGAGGGGGCACCGTTGTCTTCCTCACTCAGTGGGCTGTCCCTGCTCCCTTGTCCTGCACAGGAAATTCCAGACTCAGAGTCCAGTGGAGGTGAAGGAAATTAAAATATTTTACACCAAAATATATTTATTTGACGGATTTTGAAATGGCTGTGGCTCGGCCGCAAAAAAAAGTGGCCTGGCAAAGCTGTCTTTGGAGGGGGGAAATTTGCATCTGCAGAGAATCTCCATTGGTGAAACCATGCCCTCTCCCCCTTTATTTATTTCCCTTTATCCAATCTAGAAGAGATTGTGACCCGAACACAGGCAGGGTGCGGAGTTTCACGCCTGTAATCCTAGCACTTTGGGAGGCCAAGACTGGAGGATCGCTTAAAGCAAAGAGTTAAAGACCAACCTGGTCAACACGAGAAGACCCCTGTTTGTTTTTTATTTTGTTTGTTTTTTTAATTTTTATTTATTATACTTTAAGTTCTAGGGTACATGCGCACAACGTGCAGGTTTGTTACATATGTATACATGCGCCATGTTGGTGTGCTGTACCCATTAACTCGTCATTTACATTAGGTGTATCTCCTAATGCTATCCCTCCCCCATCCCCCCACCCCAGACCCCTGGTTTTAATATTTAAAAATCTTTACGGCCGGGCGCGGTGGCTCACGCCTATAATCCCAGCACTTTGGGAGACCGAGGCAGGCGGATCACGAGGTCAGGAAATCAAGACCATCCTGGCTAACACGGAGAAACCCCGTCTCTACTAAAAATACAAAAAATTAGCCAGGCGTGGTGGCGGGCGCATATAGTCCCAGCTACTGGGGAGGCTGAGGCAGGAGAATGGCGTGAACCCGGGAGGCGGAGCTTGCAGTGAGCCGAGATCGCGCCACTGCACTCTAGCCTGGGTGACAGAGCAAGACTCCGTCTCAAAAAAAAAGAAAAAAAAAAGATCTTTACTTCAATTGTATTTCCCTATATAAAAGTCTTCCAAGGGGAGCCAGGTGCCGTGGCTCATGCCTGTAATCCCAGCGCTTTGAGCCAGCAAGATGGGAGGCTCACTTAAGACCAGGAGTTCCAGACCAGCCCAGGCAATATAGGGACAACCATAAACACCTCAGAAGTCAGGAAATGGTGAGTGCTGGGGGGATGTCCCGAGACTGGGGAGCAAGGTGCTGGACAGGAATCTGCTGTGACGGGACCCGGGCCGGTCCCTGGCGACTTCGGGACAGGTGGACTGGAGTCTCCCTGGCGCAGCCACCGCGCCCGATTTAAGAGAGAATTTAAAAGAGAATTTTCAATGGCTAAATTGCACATGTACATCTCCTGACACAGAGCACCTGGTGACAACCATCAACTGTGAAGGTCAGGGAGCTGCTGAAGCAGAAGAGAGTTCATATTTCATTAGTTTTTTTTTTTTTTTTTTTCTTTTTGGAGACGGAGTCTCGCTCTGTCGCCCAGGCTGGAGTGCAGTGGCACGATCTCGGCTCACTGCAACCTCCGCCTCCCGTGTTCAAGCAATTCTCCTGCCTCAGCCTCCCAAGTAGCTGGGACTACAGGCTCACACTGCCACGCCCAGCTAATTTTTTGTATTTTAATAGAGACAGAGTTTCACTGTGTTGCTCTTATTGACCAGGCTGGAGAGCAATGGCACGATCTCGGCTCACGGCAACTTCCGCCTCCTGGGTTCAAGCGATTCTCCTGCCTCAGCCTCCCGAGTAGCTGGGATTACAGGCTTGTGCCACCACGCCTGGCTAATTTTGTACTTTTAGTAGAGACGAGGTTTCTCCATGTTGGTCAGGCTGGTCTCGAACTCCTAACCTTAGGTGATCCGCCCGCCTCGCCCTCCCAAAGTGCTGAGATTACAGGCGTGAGCCACCGCGCCCGAGCTTCATTAGTGGTTTTACATAACAGTTTGTTAATGTCGAAATAATAGTTTGCTGGCTTCTTCATTTTCTCAAAGGAATAATTATCTGCCAGTTTTAAAATCCACTTAAACTGTCTTGAAATTTTTCTCTTCTACTTTATGGTAAACACAGGAGGAAAGCAGGGACTCTGCTGGATTCTCATTCGAGCACTGGGATTGAGGGTGTTTGCCTCATGGAACTGAACAATGTGGGTGAAAAGCAGGTGGAAAACTTGCAGGGGCAGCATAGCCTGAGGCCGGTGATCCACGCTAAGACCAATCTGGAGCCTGCAAAGGGAGGGAAAGGGAGCTCCCCTGATTGCTTCCTGGGCAGCCTGCCTTCCCCTGTAGGTAGCCTCCAGCTGCTCAGAACAGCTCCAGGAGTGTGGATTCTGAGAAGCTGCAGAGCCCTGGAAAGCAGGAACTTCACAGGCAAATGCACATGCGGGTTTCTCTCCTTTCTGAGGTTGTACCTTTAGTTTCCCAAGGTAGTTTTCTGGAAAACATTTTTTTTTTTTTTGAGACGGAGTCTTGCTCTGTCACCCAGGCTGGAGTGCAGTGGCGCGATCTCGGCTCACTGCAACCTCTGCCTCCCGGGTTCAAACGATTCTTGTGCCTCAGCCTCCCCAGAAGCTGGGATTATAGGCGCCTGGCTAATTTTTGTAATTTTAGTAGAGACGGGGTTTCGCTATCTTGGCCAGGCTGGTTTTGAACTCCTGACCTCAAGTGTTGGGGATTACAGGCATGAGCCACTGTGTCCGGCCTTGATTTTTCTATGTATAGAGTTGCTGCAGTCAGGCTGTCATTTGTATATATGAAGAAAATATGTAAAGGTCATATTTAGAGACTCATTTAGGTAGCGTTCCAGAGAAATGGTTTATGAGCTGGAGAGGTCGGAACTTCAAGGGGCTTAAATTGACCACAGGTGAGAGTTTTCTGCTGGTGTAAATTATTAAGGTATTGAAGAAGGGAGCGTTCCCACATTGTGATGCTGTGACAGGAGGGCATGTTGAGCTCCCAGAGTTAAATCCTTAGGTTTCCTGCCTCATCACCAGGGTCTAATGTACTCTGTGGCTCCACTTCAGCAGTCACTGACTCTTAAGCTTGGGAATATGTTTTACCTTCTGAATTCGTCTTTTCCTTTTTAAATGTTCTGAAGTGCCCTGCTTATCTGAGCTAGTTCACATTTTCGCTTTACTTCCCTTTTGATTTCTTTACAGAATATTACGGAAATAGAACTTGTTTTTCCATGCATTTAATAATTTTATTCACTTGTTGGCAGTTTTTTATTTTCTTGGGTGAAAATGAGTAGATTGATTTGGGAGGCCAAAGTGGGAGGTTCACTTGAGGCTAGGAGTTCAAGACCAGCCTGGACAACAAACAAAATCCTGTCTCTACAAAAAATTAAAGAATTTGCCGGGCTTGGTGGCATGTACCTGTAGTCGCTACTACTCAGGGGACCGAAGCGGAAAGTTCGCTTGAACCCAGGAGATGGAGGCTGCAGTGAGCTATGATCATGCCATTGCCCTCTAACCTGGGTGGCAGAGCTAGACCCTGTCTCAAATAAATAAATAAAGTAATAAATAAGTAAATAAAGTAAAAAATAAGAGAGAGAGAAAGAGGTATGGTATGAGAAAGCCTTGGGCACGCTTCCCATATCCTCAACCCAAATTTCCGATCCCTGGGAATATCACGCCCTTTCTTCTGTTCCAGTCCTGCCTGGAACTCCCTGCGCACACCTGTGACTCCTCATGCAAGAGGTAGATGAAGAAACGACCCACTGAGTACAAGAAGTATCTCCTTTGGTAAACCTGGATTAAGTTCTGCTAAAATGCAAGTATCTCCCAACTCCCCATCCCCCGCAGACCAAGTACAGTGAAGGGGACGAGGGGAAGAAGTCCATCCTGCGTTTGAGGGCTGGGGCCAAGAACCCTCATTCCCGCTTCACTCATCTGTGCTTCACATCTCCTGTCATTCACATCTGTCAAGATGTAGGGGGCAGAGCCCGAAGCTGTACCCAATCAGGGGCGCCGGGGCGGAGCTCTGCGATCGGCCCAATCAGGCGCGCCGTCGGGGACGCAGCTGCAGACGTTCAACCTTCTCGCGGGATTTTCATTTCTCGCGTCTGCCGTACTTGGTTTCGCTTCGCTGTTCCCAGAGGCCCAGAGTGGCTCGCCTGGAGACTCTGTGGCGCCGTTCCCTGTACCTGCCTTGGGATCCGGAGGGAGGAAGCCGGGACACCCGGGAGTTAGGAAATGGTGAGTGTGTCGGGCCCTGAGTCCCGAGACAGGGAGGAGGGGCTGGTTGGACGACCGGAACTGGCTGTGGCGGGGCCCGGGCCTTCCCGTGGGCGACTCTGGGTCTGCGTACCGAGTCCCTCTGGCGCAGCTGAGCCCTTGGTACCCTCGGCCGCAGGGTGGGGCTGGGCCGGTAGCCGGGACCCCGGGCGTCCTTGTCCCGCCCTGTGCCGCGATTGCGGCCCCGGCCTGGGAGCCCCAAGTCTCTCCAGATTGTGCGGGGGCCACGCGAGGGTCATGGTGTGGGGGAAATCCTGACTTGTGCTTGGAAGGAGCTGTGGTCTATGAGGTTCCCAGTTCCTTTTCTCTCCACAGAGGACACCCGTTTTTCCCTGAGTTTTCTAAGTGTATGGGATGCAGGGTCCCAAATCCTCACTCCGTCCCCCAGCCTGCTGTTTCCAGGGCTTGCAGTAAATCCCCAAATTTCCGGTTCTCTTTTCGCTTTTCCAAACGCCTCCCTCTCCCCTTCCATTCACGACAACATTAGCAACCGTTTCTCCTATATTCTACATTTCAAACATTGTGCTTTCGTTGTTTATTTTTCAACAAAGCAATGGATTACTCTTTCATCAAGATTTGTTTTCTGTTCATAGCCTTGACAGTCCGCTGTAAAAAACCTTTGTGCTTGTCTTTTTATCTTCTCTATGCACGGATACCTCATCAGAATGTCTTTGAGTTGAGGTTCCTCTTCGGAATCTTTACAGGGTGATATGCCTTCAGCGCCCCCTCCTATTTATTTTTTCCTGGTTCTGGGTTTCAAAACTGTCTGGGGCTGACTCAGGCTGCCCACAGCTGCCAAGTCTCTTGGAGGGTCTAGTGAATATTGGGTCTTGGGTGACTCTTCCCAGAGAACAGTTGAAATAGAAGGCTGGGAGAATGCCCTGGGACTAGGATAAATCTAGCATACCCTGCTTCTAAATAGCCAACCCCTGGGGGCACTCAGCTTTTCCTCCCCCAACCCCAGTTTCCATCCTTTGGAGACACATTGGTGGTCAGCCAATCAGATGCTGGTATTGAGGATTGAGAAAAGAAAATTTTTTGTGTGTTTTGAAAGAGTCTCGCTTTGTCGCCTAGGCTGGAGTGCAGTGACGTGATCTCGGCTCACTGCAACCTCCAACTCCTGGGTTCAAGCGATTCTCCTGCTTCAGCCTACCCTGTAGCTGGGACCACAGTTGTGCGCCACCACTCCCAGATGATTTTTTTTTTTTTTTTTTTTTTTGAGACGGACTCTCTCTGTCGCCCAGGCTGGAGTGCAGTGGCGTGATGTCGGCTCACTGCAACCTCTGCCTCCCGGATTCAAGCGATTCTCCTGCCTCAGCCTCCCCAGCACCTGGGACTACAGGCGCATGCCACCACGCTCGGCTAATTTTTTGTATTTTTAGTAGAGACGGAGTTTCACCGTGTTAGCCAGGATGGTCTTGATCTCCTGACCTCGTGATCCGCCTGCCTTGGCCTCCCAAAGTGCTGGGATTATAGGTGTAACTGCAGCCGGCCTCAAAAAAATAATTTTCGTCTGATAAATGTGGGTCCTTTTAAATGAACGGGCACATAGAGACATTCAAATGATACAGCAATCACCTTCTAACTCCCTGAAGCTATGAATTCATCTTTTGAAACTGCTATTGCCACAAATAGGTATAATTAACTTACTAATGCAGCACGGGACACTGGAACCCACACCCTATAGCTTAACAGTGCATAGCCACGTGCTTATCAGTGTTACTTCTGTAAATCAGTGAGAATTCCTGACAAACAACTTTGTATCAGCCCACATCCTGTCCCCCTTTTTCAGGCACTTTGGGTCATATTTTGTGCTTCAGCCTCTACTTTTTAGGGAAAAGATGGAAATTAGTCCTGTCCTTTGAATTCTCTCAGCCTTGTGAAGGGAGAAAAACTATCTCAGCAAGGTAGTGGAAGAACCTGAAAAACAAAATGCACTTCGGGTACACAGTGGGGCATAATGCAATGTCTCTTGGGCGGGTGGTCACTGAGCATTTCAGTGAGTACGATGGGGGTAGAGAGATGTCCCAGCTGATAGACAGGATGACCTCCGCTGACACTGGAGTCAGATGAATGCCTGTATTCCAGGTCGGCACTGCTTCTCCCTGGGATTGTTGCCTTAACAAGTTCAGCTTGAGTATTTCATTTAGTTGAAAGTGCATTTTATCAGTAGAGCTTCATAGAGAAGATAATGTATTTCCCAAGAGGTAGATTTCAGGGGGAAAGAAATTAGTCTTATATTCCACATTTTAAAAATTCTTATTTTCAAGGGCTTGTATCTGTATTTCTCCATATTTTGGAGTAATTATCTACATGATATGTGTATGTGCTGTGGCTTTTCACCTAAGAAGCAGAATCTCATTCCAGTACATTTGAGAGTCATGAAGCCAAATCTTTGATGGTCTGTGTCAGAGACACAAAATCTACAATGTGTGTGTTCACGGTGGTGTGGATTTTATGCCTCAAGTCACTTAGAAAAGTGTCTTAGAAAACCTGGACAATGCCCTTGTGTCTTCACAATAATTCTTTGTGTATTTATGGAGATGATTCTGTAATCTTTTGGGACATGGACCAATGTGTATCTCTTCATACTCATATTCTGCACCATCTGTATGTAGCACATCAGACTTAGCGGTGTGACCTTAAACTTTTTTAAAGAAACTGGAAGGTCAATAAAATTTAAACTGCTGGCTGGGTGCGGTGGCTCACGCCTGTAATCCCAGCACTTTGGGTGGCCGAGGCAGGTGGATCACCTGAGGTCAGGAGTTTGAGACCAGCCTGGCCAACCTGGTGAAACCTCGTCTCTACTAAAAATACAAAAATTAGCCAGGTGTGGTGGTGGGCGCCTATAATCCCAGGTACTCAGGAGGCTGAGGCAGGAGAATCACTTGAATCCAGGAGGTGGAAGTTGCAGTGAGTTGAGATCGTGCCATTGCGCTCCAGCCTGGGTGACAGAGCAAGACTCCGTCTCAAAAAAAAAAGAAAAAAAATTTAAACTGCTTAACAACAATAACAACAAATTCCTATTTTCTTTTATTCTTTTCCAGATCATGTGTAGTATATGTGTAGTATGTTTGTCAGATATGTGTTCTGTTGGGTGACCTGAAGTGGAATTCCATTTCATGACTTAACCTTGAGAATATTATCAGGGAAAAGAAATGGGGGTGGGGAGAACCAACTCTCCTATTATGGCTTCAGAAAAATGAATATGGTTTCCCAAGAAAGTTAGTAGATAAATTGGGGAATTACAAACATTCACCAAAACATCAATTTCTCTTGCAAGGTGGAGAATTTGTGACAGTGAATAACTGTTCTGTTTCCTGTTATTGGAACTTGGCAGATTAATTTTAAATCTTAGGGAACAAGACCTGGCAACAACTAGGAATCCTCTAATAGGATTTTTGTTTAGTAAATGATTTGTTATCATGGAAATGGTAAAGTGACATCTTTGTCTGAAAAGAGTAGATTCTTGTGCTTTTTCTGTTCAGCTATGATGTAAATGTGCCTTAATTTTCTTCCCTCCCATAAACATTAAGATTGATTTTGCTGGATTCATCAAACATGAGTCATCAAACATGGGTGTTTTCTTTAAATATCCACATGAGGTATGTAAAGGGAAGTGGGTAGCCTTGACTGGGGTGCGGAGGCCTGAGGCCAGTGACTCCAAACTGAGGCCAATCCAAAGGAGTACTGCATAAAGGAAGGCACCAACCGAATACAAGATCTGCAAAGATCTGAAAGTTTAGGCAGAAAAGTGTTTTCTTTCATAGGAAGGGGCAAACAAGATTAGAAAGAAGATGAGGAGGAAGAAGGCAGGATGGAGGGTGCAAAATCAGACCTAGATCAGAGCATGTTTTATTCTGAGGTTATTCTGTTCTTAGGAAGTGTTGCCTATTTGTTCAGGCTGAGAGTGGGTCAAAGTTAACGGCCTGGAGGAAATTTACAAGTCAAGGTCTTACATCTGTAATTCTCTACATTTTGGAGTAATTATCTACATGATATGTGTAGGTTCTGTGGCTTTTCACCTAAGAAGCAGAATCTCATTCTAGTACATTGAAGAGTCATGAAGCCAAATCTTTGATGGTCTGTGTCAGAGACACAAATTTAAGGAATGTTTGGTTAACAAATGTTTTGTTCCCACTGATCAGTGAAGACAAAACTGTTCAGCTAATGTTTTATGAAGCAAAGAATGGGCATTCGTAAGCCTGATGCCATGGCTCACACTTGTAATCCCATCACTTTGGGAGGCTGAGGCCAGAGGATAGCTTGAGCTCAGCAGTTTGAGACCAGCCTAGGCAACATTGCCAGACTTTGTCTCAAAAAAAAAGAAAAGATAAGACCAGTTGCGGTGGCTCACACCTGTAATCCCAGCACTTTGGGAGGCCAAGACACGCGGATCACCTGAGGTCAGGAGTTCGAGACCAGCCTGACCAACATGGAGAAACCCCGTCTCTACTAAAAAAAATACAGGTGCCTGCCACCACACCCCGTCTCTACCTAAAACCTTTCTACAAAAGGCAAAAGCATCTAAGTCTGCCCCTCAGAGACTTTCCCAATTTGTACAATTTATTCTACAATTAAACTAATTCTGTGAAAGCAAAGCCAAACTGCCAATAATGTTGAGTTTTACTCAAGCCCTATAATCCAGTTAAATAGATAAGGTCATAGAAATCACTGCCCTGTTAACCACTCAGTTCTTTCTGTTTTGCAGAAGCAGACTCATGCAGAGATACCTTTTCCATTACTTCATGGCCTTTTTTTTTTTTAAATAACAAAGCCAGATACTGACTACAAATGCCCTTTTTTTTTTCTTTTCTTTTCCTTTTTTTTTTTTTTTTTTTGTGAGACGGAGTTTTGCTCTCATTGCCCAAGCTGGAGTGCAATGGTGCGATCTCGGCTCACTCTCATCTCCGCCTCCTGGGTTCAAGCGATTCTCCCACCTCAGCCTCCCAAGTAGCTGGGATTATAGGTGCAAACCACCATGCCCGGCTAATTTTTTATATTTTTAATACAAACGGGGTTTCACCATATTAGCCAGGCTGGTCTCCAATTCCTGACCTCAGGTGATCTGCCTACCTCGGTCTCCCAAAGTGCTGGGATTACAGGCATGAGCCACCACGCCCCCGACAAGCCCCATTTTTGACCATAGTAAAGGGAGAGAGGCTGGATATTGAGTTCTGTTAATGTAAAAATTCTGGAATAAAGACATTGGGAGAGCTTCGTGGTTGGTGAACACAGTGATGTGCTAGGAGGGTGGTACTCAAGTCCTGTAGGGAAGGGGGTCCTATACTCCCTTGCCTGGAAGGTCTAGTGAATATTGGCCCTTGTGTGACTCCTCCCAGAGGACAGTTGAAGTAGAGGGCTGGGGCCTTCCAGGGGACCCCCACTTTCCTGGTCCTATATATCTTTTCCATTTGGCTGTTCTTGGGTCATACTTTTTTTTTTTTTTTTTTTTTTTTGAGGTGGAGTTTCACTCTTGTTGCCCAGTCTGGAATGCAATGGCAGGATCTCGGCTTGCTGCAACCTCCACCTCCCGGGTTCAAGCAGTTCTCCTGCCTCAGCCGCCCAAGTAGCTGGAATTACAAGTGCCTGCCACCAGGCCCGGCTGATTTTTTTTGTATTTATAGTAGAGATGGGGTTTTACCATGTTGGGTCTCGAACTCCTGACCTCAGGTGATCCACCCGCCTTGGCCTCCCAAAGTGCTGGGATTATAAGGGTCATCCTTTATAACAAACTGGCAAACTTGTGTTTTTCTGAGTTCTGTTAGTAGTACTAGCAAATTATTGAAAGTGAGGAACGTTTGTTGGATTTATATGCAGTTGGTTAGAATTAAGGGTGCCTCCACTCCCCCGTGCTGTACCACCCTCCCAGCACATCAGGGCTGGGATTGGCATCTGCAGTGGGGGCTGTGTCCTGGGGTGGGCCCTGGACTTGTGGGGTCTGGGCTAATGCCAGGTGATGTCAGAATTGAATTACTGGATCCCCAGCTGGTGTTGGAAAGTTAGTTGATACTGAGCAGTCTCCACATATTTGTTGTCAGAAAAAATGACATCACAGGTCAGAACCTTACATCGACTCGGTGAGTGGTTGCTGGTGAGAATTAAGACCCTGGAGGAGGGAGCATTTCCACACTGAGGAGGGGACAGTAGGGTGAGTAGTGCTCTGAGGATTATATTTTCTAATTACTCAAATATTCCTCACTCATTGCCTAGGAGGAGCCACTCTGAGCCATATCTCCACAGTGAGAGTGTAGTAAACTTTTGAATGTGGGTAAAGGTAAACAAATAAGCCTTGGGCATTTCTGGCGTGTCTCCCTAATTTCACCTTCCTTCTCTGTACCCAGAGGTGACCACAGTACTGATTCTGAATTTTTTTTTTTTTTTTTGAGACGAAGTCTCCCTCTGTTGCCCAGACTAGAGTGCAATGGAGCGATCTTGGCTCACTGCAAGCCCAGCCTCCTGGGTTCATGCGATTCTCCTGCCTCAGCCTACCGAGTAGCTGGGAATTACAGGCGCCCGCCACCACGCCCGGCTAATTTTTTTGTATTTTAATTTTAATTTTTTTTTTTTTTTTTTGAGACAGTCTCTCTCTCTGTCCCCCAGGCTGGAGTGCAGTGGTGTAATCTCGGCTCACTGCAAGCTCTGCCTCCCGGGCTCATGCCATTCTCCTGCCTCAGCCTCCCAAGTAGCTGGGACTACAGGCACCTGCCACCATGCCCGACTAATTTTTTGTATTTTTAGTAGAGACGGGGTTTCACACTGTGTTAGCCAGGATGGTCTCGATCTCCTGACCTCATGATCTGCCCACCTCGGCCTCCCAAAGTGCTGGGATTACAGGCGTGAGCCACCATGCCTGGCCATTTTTTTTGTATTTTTAGTAGAGACGGGGTTTCGCTGTGTTGGCCAGGATGGTCTCGATCTCCTGACCTTGTGATCCACCTGCCTTGGCCTCCCAAAGTGCTGGGATTACAGGCATGAGCCACCACGTCTGGCCTTTTTCTTTTTTCTTTTTTTTTTTTTCGAGTTAGAGTTTTACTCTGTCACTGAGGCTAGAGTGCAGTGGTATGATCTTAGCTCACTGCAACCTCTTCCTCCTGGGTACAAGCAATTCTCCTGTCTCAGCCTTCCAAATATCTGGGACTACAGGTGCACGCTGGCACACCCAGCTAATTTTTGTATTTTTAGTAAAGACAGGGTTTCACCATATTGGTCAGGCTGGTCTCGAACTCCTGACTTCACATGATTCACCTGCCTCGGCCTCCGAAAGTGCTAGGATTACATGGGTGAGCCACCGTGCCGGGCCCTGATTCTGATTTTTTTGTTATTTATTTATTTATGAATGAATGAATGAATGAGACAAGGTCTGGCTCTACTGCCCAGGCTGGAGTGCAGTGGCACAATCTTGGCTCACTGCAACCTCTACCTTTCTGGCTCAAGCCATCCTCCCACCTCAGCCTCCTGAGTAGCTGGGACTATAGACGTGCACCACCACGCCTGGCTTATTTTTGTACTTTTTGTACGGATAGGGTTTTGCCATGTTGCCCAGGCTGGTCTCTGAGTCCTGAACCCAAGCAATCTGCCCTCCTCGGCCTCCCAAAGTGCTGGGATTACAGGTGTGAGCCACGGTGCACTGCATCTTTTATTTTTTATAGCTTTATTGTTGCTTTGTCACAGAGTTTTGCCACTTGTAAGTTTTCAGTAAGTTGATATTAATATGCTGAAAAGGTATTTTTGTGGTTTTTTTTTTTTTGAGACAGTCTCACTCTGTCGCCCAGGCTGGAGTGCAGTGGCGAGATCTCGGCTCACTGCAAGCTCCTCCTCCTGAGTTCACGCCATTCTCCTGCCTCAGCCTCCTGAGTAGCTGGGACTACAGGAGACCGCCACCATGCCCGGCTAATTTTTTTGTGTTTTTAGTAGAGTCGGGGTTTCACTGTGTTAGCCAGGATGGTCTCGATCTCCTGACCTTGTGATCCGCCCGTCTCGGCCTCCCAAAGTGCTGGAATTACGGGTGTGAGCCACCGCGCCCGGCCTTTTGTGGTTTCTTTGCCTCAGTCCGTTGCACACATGCTGCTGTCTGAAGCTGTGGGTCACTCAGGTTACTAACCATTGCACTGCTTGATTTGAGTTGTTAGTATTTTATCTGTTGCCAACGTAATTGTTGTTTTTGTCTCCAAGTGCTAATGCTTCATAAACTTCTTTTTTTTTTTTTTTTTGAGGCAGGTCGTCTTCTGTCACCCAGACTGAAGTGCAGTGGCGCGATCACAGCTCACTGCAACCTTGGCCTCCCAGGCTCAAGCAATCCTTCCATCTCACCCTCCCAAGTAGCTGGGACTACAGGCGTGTGCCGCACGCCTGCCTAATGTTTGTATTTTTTAATAGAGATGGGGTCTTGCCATGTTGCCCAGGCTACTCTCGAACCCTTGGGCTCAGTACTGGGATTATAGGCATGAGCCACTGTGCTCAGCCATGCTTCATAAATTTTTTTTTTTTTTGAGACAGAGTCTCGCTCTGTCGCCAGGCCAGGCTGGAGTGCAGTGGCGCGATCTCAGCTCACTGCAACCTCTGCCTTCTGGATTCAAGTGATTTTCTTGCCTCAGCCTCCCAAGTAGCTGGGATTACAGTCGCATGCCACCACACCCAGCTAATTTTTTTTTTTTTTTTTTTTTTTGAGATGGAGTTTCACTCTTGTTGCCCAGTCTAGAGTGCAATGGTAAAATCTCAGCTCACTGCAACCTCCACTTCCCAGGTTCAAGCGATTCTCCTGCCTCAGCCTCCAGAGTAGCTGGGATTATAGGCATGCACCACCACGCCCGGCTAATTTTGTTTTTTTAATAGAGACAAGGTTTCTCCATGTTGGTCAGACTGGTCTCAAACTCCTGACCTCAGGTGATCTGCTCACCTCGGCCTCCCAAAGTGCTGGGATTACAGGCATGAGCCACTGCGCCAGGCCCCACCCAGCTAATTTTTTTTATTTTTAGTAGAGATGGGGTTTCACCATGTTGGCCAGGATGGTCTTGATCTCTTGACCTCATGATCTGCCTGCCTTGGCCTCCCAAAGTGCTGGGATTACAGGTGTGTGCCACCGCACCCGGCCGCTCTGTAAGTTTTTTATACATTGGAAAAAAAATCCCTGGGATGTAGATTATAGATAAATTCAAATTGACTTGGGAATGCCAATGGAATATATGGATTAACCATCTGACCATGTATGCATGTGTATTTAGTCCTTATAAGTAGTTCTCTTTATTTTTCTCTGTGTGATTACATGTTGCTTTTTACACTAGGATTGAGCATTTTTTCTGTGTGGCCTTTCGTCTTCTGTAAAATAGTTTTCCGTCATCTTGTCACGTTAAAGTCATTTGTATATTTATTGCTTCATTTCTTCCCTTTTTTCTTTTTTTAACGTACTCTGTAGACTAATTCTTTTTCATTTGTAGGGATTGCTAATATTTTGTTCCAGGGAGTGATTTATCTTTTCACTCCATTCTACATTTTGATGGACTCTTTTAAATTTTTTTGTTTGTTTGCTTTTTTGGCCGCCTTCTGCATGCACCATCATCAGGGGTGGGGAAGGGTACTCTTCTTGATTTTAATTGAGTTGACTTTGGCTCTTCCTTTCAGGCCTACTTACTTTTCTTGTAAGAGAACACTCTAGGGAGTGTATATTTAGGGCAACTTGAATCTATGCTCCCAGGTTAAAGAACACTCTCCCTACTATGAAGTTGGAAAAAAAAATTGTAACTTATGAAAGTTTGCTACTTTTTAAAATTTTAAAATTTTTTATTTTCTCTCACTCTCTTTTTTTTTGGAGACAGAGTCTCGTTCTGTCACCCAGGCTGGAGTGCAGTGACATGATGTTGGCTCGTTGCACCCTTTGCCTCCTGGCGTCAAGCGTTTCCAGTGCTTCAGCCTTCTGAGTAGCTGGGATTGCAGGTGTAAACCACCATGCCCGGCTAATTTTTGTATTTTTAGTAGAGACAGGGTTCCTGACCTCAAGTGATCTACTTGCCTTGGCCTCCCAACATGCTGGGATTACAGACGTGAGCCACTGTGCCTGGCCTGCTTTTGTTTTTAAGAGGTTTGTGTTTTTCTAATTTGATCTTGTTTATAGCTGGAGACTGGCTAAAACTTTATCCCTGTCCTGGCGAGGCTCTGGGGGATTTCTTGGAGGATATTTACAATGTGCCTTTCAAGGGATATTTCTTCATTCTGTTGGAGGGACTTTTGCCTAGATGTTATACCCATGACCAGGTGTCCCTCTCACAGCACACTTGTTTGTACTTGCTCTGTACAAGCAGGCACCTTGTAGATCTTGTCTGACCATTGTCAGTTTAATTCTAGACTAGAGTAGCCACTAATCCGGTATCTATTAGTGGCTAATAAACACTACCACTCTGTTCCTACCAAGCGAGCCCCGATTATGATAGTAGTTAGGTTCAAATAGTAGTCAGGTGTGTCAGTTAGGCAATTAGGTGAGACTCAGAGGAGACAATTCAACAAACACAGGAAATAACAGGAGTTTATAACTTATAAATCCCAGAGGCCAGGTGTGGTGGCTCACGCCTGTAATCCCAGTACTTTGGGAGGCTGAGGCAGGTGGATCACAAGGTCAGGAGATCGAGACCATCCTGGCCAACATGGTGAAACCCCGTCTCTACTAAAAATACAAAAATTAGCTGGGTGTGATGGTGCGTGCCTGTAATCCCAGCTACTCGGGAGGCTGAGGCCGGAGAATCACTTTAACCAGGGAGTCGGAGGTTGCAGCGAGCCGAGATTGTGCCACTGCACTCCAGCCTGGCGACAGAGCGAGACTCCATCTCAAAAAAAAAAAAAAAAAAAAAATCCCGAAGAGAGGAGAGTAGCACGCCTTGTAGGCTAGCAGGTAGGTGGAACTATTTGTGACACATACCCTCAGCCTGTCAGTGGGGAGCAAGGGAAAGAGAGGGAATTGCGGGCCAAATCCTTTATTGGGGTCCAAAGTGTTACCTAACCCAATTTCTCTTTGGGAGGTTTTAGTTGGTGTGTTTAGAAGAAGGAAGCACGAGTTACATGGAGTCACGCTGTGACTGCCAGGTGGTCACTGCAGCGTGTCTGTTCAGTCCATAGGAGTGTGGGTGTCAGTAGAAGAGTCAAGTAAATTGTATCTAGGTGTTCCTTAGGGAGGTGATCTGTAAGGCAGATGAGTGGATCAACCACATGGAGGAACTGGGAGGAAGCAGAGAACTGCAAATGGTGCCAAGGGTGATTGAGCCCTGCTTCTGGTATGAGAAAGTTAAGCCTATATTAAAAGGAATGACAAATGCCTGGGCGCAGTGGCTCACACCTGTAATCCCAGCACTTTGGGAGGCTGAGGCAGGTGGATCATTTGGGGTCAGGAACTGGAGACCATCCTGGCCAACATGGCGAAACCCCATCTCTACTAAAAAATACAAAAATTAGCTGAGTGTGGTGGCGCATGCCTGTAATCCCAGCTATTCAGGAGGCTAAGGCAGGAGAATCGCTTGAACGCAGGAGGTGGAGGTTGCAGTGAGCCAAGATGGCACCACTGTACTCCAGCCTGGGCAACAGAGTGAGACTCTATCTCAAAAAAAAAGAAAAAAAAAAAAGAACAAAAGTAATGACAAAAACCCCAGTTACTTTTGCACCAACCTAATAAATTGGATACTGAAGTAACATAAAATTATATGAATTCAGGATAACAGGCAGGTCTACAATTAACTGATTATTTTATAGAGAGATTGTGATTTTTATATATAATGGTGTATATATATATATTTTTTCATCCACAGTCCTTTCATAGCCTTTATTTCTCCCCAAGACAGGCCAAAATATACTCTGATCTTCCCCTGCCTTTCTGTCTTGGAGCTGGCCGTAAAGAAATTTTCTAACATATCTTGTCTCTTTGCAGGTCTTAAGACCCCCATTTCAGAAAGAATCCTACCCTCTACCCAGGAGGAAAGAATGTACACAGAGGCTAAGAAGAGTCAGCAGACAGGCCTTACTGGTTTTCCCACTCAATCTATTAGTATTAGTCCATACTCTTTTTGTCCAATTGCAGTTCTACGGGGTGTTCCATACTTTTATCATTCCTATTGAATGACGTCCGTATAAAACACCATGCTTTTATCATTCCTACTGAATGATGTCTGTATAAAAGGCCCAAGAGGATGGGGTATGGGGAGCTTCTGGACAGCTGAACTCAGGGAGGCTTTATTATAGGAAGGTGATCAAGAACTCATCCTCATGCCAGGAGCGAGTCATACCCTAACTCTACCGGAATGGAAGCTCCTGTGCTTGGGACCCTTGTAGACCTTCCCCTATACATCTCCACCTGGCTGTTTATTTGTAGCCTTTAAAATAGCCTTTATAATCTTGTAAACGTGTTTTCCCGAATTTTGTGAGCTGTGTTGGCAAGTTAATTGAGCCAAAAAAGGGTGTTATGGGAACCTCAATTTGAAGCCTATTGGTCAGAAGTTCCAGAGGCCTGGTCTTGCCACTGCTGTCGGATGCGTGGGGTCAGTTTTGTAGGACTGAGCCCTCAATTTGTGGCATCTGCTGCTGTCCCCAGGTAGATAGCTTCATAATCGAATTGGTTTGGCAGGCACCCAGCGGCTATATGCTGCACAATTGATTACTTGCCTTTTTTTTTTCTTTTTGAGACAGAGTTTCACTGTTGTTGCCCAGGCTGGAGTGCTATGGCATGACCTCAGCTCACTGCAACCTCTGCCTCTCAGATTCAAGTGATTCTCCTTCCTCAGCCTCCCCAGTAGCTGGGATTACAGGCATGCACTACCACACCTGGCTACTTTTTTATTTTTAGTAGAGACGGGGTTTCTCCATGTTGGTCAGGCTGGTCTCGATCTCCTGGCCTCAGGTGATCTGCCCGCCTCAGCCTCCCAGAGTGCTGAGATTACAGGCGTGAGCCACCACGTTTGGCCAATCACTTGCTTTTTGATGTGGAGAAATCCCCACACAGTTGGTCACAGAAGCCTTTTGTTTTGATTGTTGTGTTGTGAGGGGAATAGCAAGGTGTGTTTTTTTCACTTAGATGGTATGCAGAGAGTTGAATATTCTCTTGTAGATAACCATTTGTCCCTGCCCCTGTGTTGAAGTATCTGTCATCTCTATCCCTGCCTGACAATGCCTGCTCTGTCACAGGTTCTTGGGCCTTAAATAGATGCCCTTGTTTCAGATTTTGCTATTTTTCATTGGTCTGTCTGTCTGTCTCTCTGGTAATACCATACTCTCCTGATTACTATAGATTTCCAATCCTGATGTATGTTAGAGAAAGAACCTCCCTATCTTAGTCATTTTTGCCTGCTGTAATAAATAACCACAGACTGGATGCCTGAAACCACAAGTATTAATTTCTTTCTTTTTTTTTTTTTTTTTTTTTTGAGACGGAGTCTCGCTCTGTTGCCCAGGCTGGAGTTCAGTGGCGCGATCTCGGCTCACTGCAGCTCCGCCTCCCGGGTTCACGCCATTCTCCTGCCTCAGCCTCCCGAGTAGCTGGGACTACAGGCACCCACCAACACGCCCAGCTAATTTTTTGTATTTTTAGTAGAGACAGGGTTTCACCGTGTTAGTCAGGATGGCTTTCTTTTTTTTTTTTTGAGACGGAATCTTGCTCTGTTGCCCAGGCTGGAGTACAATGGTGTGATCTCAGCTCACTGCACCCTCTGCCTCCCGGTTCAAGCTGTTCTCCTGCCTCAGCCTCCCGAGTAGCTGGGACTACAGGCGTGTGCCACCACGCCTAGCTAATTTTTTGTATTTTTAATAGAGACAGTGTTTCGCCATGTTGACTAGCTCCAAGACAGAAAGGCAGGGTAGATTAGAGTGTATTTTTGGTTTCTATGGTCTGCCTTGCAGAGAAAAAAGAGCAAGTGGAAGGAGGTCAGCCGAAGGGCAGAGAGAGAGATTCTGTTTTCTTTCGGTTTTTTTTTTTGGGGGGGGAGGGACAGAGTCTTGCTTTGTTGCCCAGGCTGGAGTGCAGTGATGCTATATTGGCTCACTGCAACCTCCACCTCCTGGGCTGAAGCGATTCTCTTGACTCAGCTTCCTGAGTAGCTGGGATTACAGGCCTGCATCACCATGCCTGGCTAGTTTTTGTATTTTTAGTAGAGACAGGGTTTCACCATGTTGGCCAGGCTGGTATCAAACTCGTGACCTCAGATGATCTGCCTGCCTCAGCCTTCTAAAGTTCTGGGATTACAGGTGTGAGCCACCGCGCCCGGCCTTGTTCTTTACTTTTTTAGAGTAGTTTTAGGTTCACAGCAAAATTGAGCACATAATACAGAGTTCCCTTATGCCCCCTATTCCCACTCAGTTACAACCCCTCCAGCTATCAACATTCTGCACCAAAGTTGTACATTTGTTACAATTGAACCTATTTTGAGACATCATTGTCATCCAAAGTCTAGCCTACATTAGAATTTATTCTTGCAGTTGTACATTCTATGAATTTTGACAACTATACAGTGACATTTCTATTATGGTGTAATACAGAGTAGTTTCATTGTCGTAAAAACCCTCTCATCCACCTATTTATCCCTCTCTCTCCCTGACTTCTGGCAGCCACTGATGTTTTGTACTGTTTTATGATTCTGTCTTTTCTGCAATGTTATATAGTTTGAATCATACAGTATGTAGTCTTTTCAAAGTTGTTTCTTCCACTTAGTAATAAGCATTTGCGGGCATGTGATCATGAAATTTTTTTTAAAAAGTAATACGCATTTAAGGTTCTTCCATTACCTTTTAGCTCATTTATTTTTAGTACCTCCATTGTTTGGAGGTAGGTGTTATGTATCCATTTGTCTACTGTAAGGCATCTTAGTTGCTTCCAAATTTTGAAAATTATGAATAATGCTGCTGTAAACATCTGTGTACAATTGTTTGCCTGGGCCTAAATTTTCAGCTCGTTTGGATAAACCTACCTTTGGTCTGGAGGTTAAGAGACACCCCTCTGCCACATGGGATGGGTTTTAAAGAATTCACTCTGAAAATCAAGTGAATGTGGGCCTATGATGAGGTTTGTGTAAAACCCCTGTGTGTGTATGATCTCCTGATTCAGTGAGTACTTTTTTTTTTTGAGATGGAGTTTCGCTCTTGTTGCCCAGATGGGACTGCAGTGGCGGGATCTCGGCTCACTGCAACCTCTGCCTGATTCAAGCAATTCTCCTGCTTCAGCCTCCCAAATAGCTGGGATTACAGGCGCTTGCCACCACGCCCAGCTAATTTTTGTATTTTTAGTAGAGATGGGGTTTCACCATGTTGGCCAGGCTGGTCTCAAACTCCTGACCTCAGGTGATCCACCTGTTTCAGCCTCCCAAAGTGCTGGGATTACAGACATGAGCCACTGCGCCCAGCCTTTCCATGAGTATTAATCTCCTTTTTTGTAACAGATCTCCTAGTGGGTGCTGCATTAAACAGAGCTGAACAAATAACCCTATCTGCCTGAAGCAGAGTGGGAGACAAGAAACAAGATATAAGTAGAATATGCAGTGTGTCAGATGGTGCTTAGTCCTAAGGAGAGAGAGAGAAAGCTGGAGAGGAGTGGAGAGGCCTGGGCTGTGTTTGTCTCTGCAAGCACCTGTTTATGCCTCTGAGGTGTTATCTCTGAGGGTTTGTGTGTCTGCCTGGGTGTGTCCACCTATATGTGCAGTGACAAAATGTGAGTGATTTTGTATGTCTGATGGGGAGACAGAGGCTGTGTTTGTATGCCCTTTAAAATCTGGAATGCTTTTATTTCATTTTCTTGCCTGATTACCCTGGTAGCATCTTTTAGCGTGTTAAATAGCTGTGTCGAAAACAGACATCCTTGTCTTGTATTTGGTCTTAGGGGGAAACATTCAGTGTCACCATCAGTATGATGTTATAGTGGGGTTTTCATGAATACCTTATTTCAGGTTAAGGAAGTTCCCTTCCATTTCCAGTTTACTGAATGTTTTCATGGTGGAAGAGGTATTGAAAGGATATTGACCTTTGTCAAATGTTTTTGATACTGATTCTATTAATATTTTGATTTTCAAATGTGAAAACAGTGTTGCTTTTCTGGGTTATGTCCCACTTGAGTATGGAAGTTTTTTTTGTTGTTGTTTTTTTGAGGCAGAGTCTCGCTCTGTAGCCCAGGCTGAAGTGCAGTGGCGCGATCTCGGCTCACTACAACCTCTACCTCCCAGGTCCCAGTTCAAGCAATTCTCCTGCCTCAGCCTCCTGAGTAGCTGAGATTACAGGCACATGCCACCATGCCCAGCTAATTTTTGTGTTTTTAGTGGAGATGGGGTTTCACCATGTTGGCTAGGCTGGTCTTGAACTCCTGACCTTGTGATCCACCTGTCTTGGCCTCCCAAAATGCTGGGATTACAGGCATGAACCACCGCACCCAGCCTTTTGAAAAATCTTTTTGGTAACAGTCATTCTAGTAGGTGTGATGTCTCATTGAGGTTTTAGTTTGCATTTCCCTAATGATTCGGGATGTTAAACATTTTTTCATGAATGTCTTTGTCATTTATATGTGTTCTTTTCAGAAATGTCTGTTTAGATCCTTTGCCCATTTGAAAAATTGGAGGCCAGGCCCAGTGGCTCATGCCTATAATCTCAGCACTTTGGGAGTCTGAGGCAGGTGGATTGCCTGATCTTGGGAGTTTGAGGCCAGCCTAGGCAACATGGCAAAACCTCATCTCTGCCAAATATACAAAAAATTAGCTGAGCATGGTGGCATGTACCTGTGGTCCCAGCTACTCCCAGCTGAGGTGGGAGGATGGCTTGAGTCTGGGAGGCAGAGGTTGCAGTGAGCCAAGATTGCGCCACTGCATTCCAACGTGGGTGTCAGAGTGAGACTCAGTCTCAAAAATAAATAAATAAATAATAAAAGTTTAAAATTGGGTTGTTTTCTTGCTATTGAGGTGTTTGAATTCTTTATATATTTTGGATTTTAACACCTTATCAGATATATGGTTTGCAAGTATTTTCTCCCACTCCGTGTGTTGCCTGCCTTTCTACTCCATTAATTGTTTCCTTTGCTGTGCTAAAAAGCTTTTTAGTTTGACGTCCACATCCACAATGGTGCTGTCAAAAACAGCTACATGGGAACTTGTTTATGTATTCTTTCTGCAGTGTCTGGTTTCACCCAGAACTCTTTTGTGAGATTAAGCACCTTCCTCATATCAGGAAATTGTGGGTCTTTCCTATTATTCACAGCCGAATCCCTGAGTTAGATTTGATTGTATGTGATCAAACATAGTATGTATTATTTCCTCAAGCAACGTTTTTGGACATGTTTCTTAGAAATAGTTTACTAACTGGTTTCAAACAGCATTGTATACTAACAAATGTTAATGTCTTTTTCATTTGCTGCTAAGTTATATAAAAATATTCTATTGCAATCATAGATCAGATCAACTTTATAATAAACTTTATAATTTTGTGGCGTTATTTGTTAAATATTGTGAATCGGGCCAGGAGCGGTGGCTCACGCCTGTAATCCCAGCACTTTGGAAGGCCAAGGCGGGTGGATCATGAGGTCAGGAGATCAAGACCATCCTGGCTAACATGGTGAAACCCTGTCTCTACTAAAAATACAAAAATTAGCCGGACGTGGTGGCGGGCACCTGTAGTCCCTGCTCCTCGGGAGGCTGAGGCAGGAGAATGGCGTGAACCCGGGAGGCAGAGCTTGCAGTGAGCCGAGATCACGCCACTGCACTCCAGCCTGGGCGACAGAAGGAGACTCCGTCTCACCAAAAAAAAAAGAAAAAAAAAAAAAGGAAAAATTGTGAATCAATATTCTGTGCATACAATTTTAGGTGTGTTTTTTTCACATAAATTTTCATTTTCATGCTCATGTAGTCACAGTTTTTATCACAAGAATTATTTCTCATTCACTTATGATACCAAAAGTTAAATCAAGCTTTTAACCTTTTTCCAAAGATCATCAGGACCATAGCTCTTGTCAAAGAAGGTATTAAAAAAAAGTCATCATAAATATGATAGTAAACCATATGTGACTGTGTGGTGTATCAATAGGAGAGCACTCAAAAGAATTTCTTTTTTTTTTTCTTTTTTTTTTTTTTTGAGACGGAGTCTCACTCTGTCGCCCAGGCTGGAGTGCAAGTGGCACAGTCTGGGCTCACTGCAACCTCTGCCTTCCAGGTTCAAGCAATTCTCCTGCCTCAGCCTCCTGAGTAGCTGGGATTACAGGCACAGATCACCATGCCTGGGTAATTTTTGTATTTTTTATAGAGACGGAGTTCCTCCATGTTGGGCAGGGTGGTCTTGATCTCCTGACCTCAGGTGATCTGCCAGCCTCGGCCTCCCAAAGAGCTGGGATTACAGGCATGAGCCACCACACCCGGCCCAAAAGAATTTGTTATAGGACGTGTGCTTGCTTTAGGTGTATTGATTGCTATTCAAAGCAAGAAGCTTCTCTGGATTGTATACTATGAAGAAGCAAGGTTATTTCTGGCCTTGGTTATTGTGATAGTTCTTATCCAGAAGTAAAAAAGATGGAGTGGTGCTAAATTTATTACCTAAACACTGAAGTATTTCTTATGATGAATTAGACATCGTTTCCCATAAGATACCTCAGTTGAAATATATAAATTCTAACTATTGATATATATATTTTTTTTTTTTTTTGAGACAGAGTCTGGCTCTGTTGCCCAGGCTGGAGTGCAGTGGCGCGATCTTGGCTCACTGCAAGCTCCACCTCCCGGGTTCACACCATTCTCCTGCCTTAGCCTCCCGAGTAGCTGGGACTACAGGTGCCTGCCACCACGCCTGGCTAATTTTTTTGTAATTTTAGTAGAGACGGGGTTTCACCATGTTAGCCAGGATGTTCTTGATCTCCTGACCTCGTGATCTGCCTGCCTCAGCCTCCCAAAGTGCTGGGATTACAGGCGTGAGCCACTGCGCCCGGCCAACTACTGATAATTTTTAAAAGTCTCCCTTATTAGTCAAATTAGGCTAATGACTCTAGGAAAGTTGTCAGAATATAAACCTAGCAAGGGACAGAGACATGATCACTATTCTAATCAAGCTTGTCTTGCTCAGATAATGTGCTCTTGATGCTAATTTTTCAATATGCCTCATATGCCAGAACTGTAGACTCAGAACATCCAGAATTAAGCACAGATGATGCAGGCACTCAAGGCTCTGATATGGGAACACAAAGTGAATAAATTCTTGAAATCCTGGTGCTTATATTTTTGTGAGAAAGGAGAGGGGTTGAAAAAATAGTAAGACTGGTTTATAAGAAGGAAATAAGCACTTTGAAGGAAAGTAAATGATGGTGTGAGATAATACGGAAGCTGAGGGTGTGTGTATATGTTCTCTGTGGAGGGTGGCAACATCAGTGAGTGAAGAAATGTCACCATCGGTCATTTATATTTCCACCTCTAATACATCTTCAGCACCATTTCAGGAACTGCTTAAGTGTGGATGTAGATAGTGCATAGCAATGTAGACAGTCCTGCCTTTTTGAGGTTAACAATAATGATTCCCCGTAAAGATACAGGTATGGCTTATTGTCATTTTTGCATTGGTTAAAAGTTTTAATGCGTGTAATATGTGATCCTGACTTTGGACATGGGTATCTGGAACCTGGAGGAAGGCACACCACTGCATACAGTGTGTGCTAGAACCATGTTGGATCCCTGTTGAAACATCTTACTGTTCTGCCCCTTAAGCCACAGGGGGCGGAGCCTGAAGTTATATCCAGTTAGGGGTGCCAGGATGGCATCCTACTTATTGTCCAATCAGGCACACCTCAGAGCCCTGTCTGCCCCCAACCTCACCCCACCCTGTATGATCTTGTGGTGAATTTTCTTTTCTTGAGCTGGCTGCATTACCTTTCTTCTGGCTCCTGGCTCCACTGCCCTGGCTCTGCTCTGTGCTGGCCGTGGCAGCCGGAGGGAGGACCCAGGAGACCCTGAAGATGGGAAATGGCGAGTGTGGGAAATGGCAAGTGTGCAGGGGCCCGGGGTCCAACATGGCTGGAGGGGCCCAGGCCTCCTCGCCATCAGCATCCGATTCTGTTTCATCTGAGTTGCTCAAATGTGTGGGAAGCAGAGTATCAAATCCACCCCCAGCCTAACTCTCCTTGATCTGGCAGCAAACTGCTGAATTGTAGGTATAATTTCTGCAGTCCCCAACACCAACTTCTGTTCTCAAAGGCACAGTGTTATCAACTATTTGTTTTTTGTTTTGTTTTGTTTTTGTTTTTGATGAAGTCTCACTCTGTCGCCGAGGCTGGAATACAGTGGCACAATGTCCGCTCACTGCAAAGTCCGCCTCCTGGGTTCAAGCGATTTTCCTGCCTCAGCGTCCTGAGTAGCTGGGATTACAGGTGCCTTCCACCAGGCCCAGCTAATTTTTTTTTTTTTTTTTTTTTGGAGATGGAACCTCACTGAGTCGCCCAGGCTGGAGGGCAGTGGTGCGATCTTGGCTCACTGCAAGCTCCGCCTCCCGGGTTCATGCCATTCTCCGGCTTCAGCTTCCCGAGTAGCTGGGACTACAGGCACCCGCCACTATGCCCGGCTAATTTTTTTGTATTTTTAGTAGAGACAGGGTTTCACTGTGTTAGCCAGGATGGTTTCGATCTCCTGACCTCGCGATCCACCTGTCTCTGCCTTCCAAAGTACTGGGATTACAGGCATGATCCACTGCGTCCGGCCATTTTTTTGTATTTTTTAGTAGAGATGGGGTCTCACCGTGTTGGCCAGGCTGGTCTCGAACTCCTGACCTCAAGTGATCTACCCACCTCGGCCTCCCAAATTGCTGGAATTACAGGCATGAGCCACCACGCCCAGCTGACTATTTGTCCTTCGTTCTCCATTAGAGAAAGATGTCATATTTTAAGTTTATCATTTTTGCAGAAAGCGGTGGATGACTGTTTTATAAAGATTTCTTCTATGTTTGTGACCTTTTCGCCTGAGACGTAAGCAGAGAATAACCACCTGAAACTCCATTGTGAAAAAGCTTTGTGTCTCACCTTTATCTTCCGTAAGTGCAAACCCTTATCAGAATGCCTTTGCGTTGAGGTTCCCCTTTGGAAACTTTGCAGGGTTGGTTTTCCTCAGCCTGTCCTCTCTTTTCCTGGTCCTGGGGTTCAGAACTGACTGGGGCTGCCCCAAGAAGCCCATAGCTTCCATGTCTCTTGGAGGGTCTAGTGAGTATCAGCTCATGTGGCCCCTCAGGGGAGCCGCTGGACGCCTTGGACCTAGAAGCAGTGACATGGTTTATTCTTGCTCTGAAAAGCTCACCCCTTGGGACACTCAGCTTGTTTTTCTCCAGCCCCACTTTTCATTCTTTGGAGACATGTTAGTGGTCAGCTAATTGGATGGCGGTATTGAGGGGAAAGACAGAAAATGATTCTTGCCCTCTGGATTCTCTCAGAGTACTTGAAGGGAGAAAAATGATCCCAAAAGACAAGGAAAACCCACCTCTGCCAGGTTATGCAAGAACTTGAAAAGCAAAATGCACTTAAGCATGGGGGTTGGGGCACAGTCCACTGTCTCTGGGAAGGGTCGGTGAGCAGCACTTTAGTGACAGGATGGAGGTTGGGGGGATGTCCCATGTGATAGGATGACCTGACTGGGCAGTTAAGTCAGATTTCTCTGTGTTCCAGGTTAGCAGTGGCCTTCCCTGATTTTGTCACCTTAAGAAGATTTGTTTACTTACTTCATCATGTAAAATGTATTTTACCATTAAAGCTTGAAAGATAGGCTAAAATATTTCCAAAGAGATGAGAGGTGGATCTCAGAAAAATAAATATCTACCCTTATATTTGTTAAAAATTTGTATTTAATTTTTCCCCCCAGAACATATATGCAGTAAGTTTCTTAGGTCTGTTCTTTTTTGTGATTTTTGTTGTTGTTGTTGTTGTTTTGGTTTTTTTTGGTTTGTTTGTTTGAGACACAGTCTGGCTCCGGGCTGGAGTTCAGTGGCACAATCATGGTTCACTGCAACCTCCACCTCCCCGGTTCAAGCAATCCTCCCACCTCAGCCTCCTGAGTAGCTAGGACCATAGGTGCAGGCTACACAACTGGCTAATTTTTTGTGGAGATAGGGTTTCACCATGTTGCCCAGGCTGGTCTCAAACTTCTGAGCTCAAGTGATCCTCCTACCTTGGCCGCCCAAAGTGCTGGGATTTTAGGCGTGAGCCACCGCTCCCAGCTCCTTTTTTGTGATTTCAAATAGAATCCTAGAGTTTAGCCTTGAGAAGGCTACAGGGAGAAAAAGCTCAGAGAAATAGGGAGAATCACTCTTCATTATGGCTTCACATAACTGAATCTATCTGTCTATCTATCTATCTATCTATCATCTATCTATCTATCTAATCTATCTATCTATCTATC
This sequence comes from Pongo pygmaeus, assembly GCF_028885625.2. Classification (NCBI taxonomy): domain Eukaryota; kingdom Metazoa; phylum Chordata; class Mammalia; order Primates; family Hominidae; genus Pongo; species Pongo pygmaeus. The sequence continues at coordinate 12,436,975 of NC_072393.2, forward strand.
TATCTATCTATCTATCTAATCTATCTATCTAATCTATCTTGAGACAGGGTCTTTCTCTTTTGCCCAAGTTGGAGTGCAGTGGCACCCATCATAGCTTGCTGCATTCTCATACTCCTGGTCTCAAGCAGTCCTCTCACCTCAGCCTCCTGAGTAGCTCGGACTACAGGCATGCACCACCACTGCTGGCTAATTTTTAAAATTTTTTTGCGGAGACAGAGGTTCTCACTGCGTTGCCCAAACTGATCTTGAACTCCTGGGCTCAAACAATCCTTCTGCCTAAGCCTCCCAACGTGATGGAATTACAGGTGTGAGCCACTTCACCCGGCCACTGATACATTTTGATGAGAAAGTAGTTAGATAAATTGGTGAATTCACCAATTTATTTTCACCAATTTAGTGAAGATTCACCAAGCTGGGTGTGGTGGCTCACGCCTGTAATCCCAGCACTTTGGGAGGCCAAGGCTGGCAGATACTTGAGGTCAGGAGTTTGGGACCAGCCTGGCCAACATGGTGAAACCTCATCTGTATTAAAAATACGAAAATTAGCTGGGCGTGGTGGCACGTGCCTGTACTCCCACTTCCTCGGGAGATTGAGGCGAGATGATCGCTTGAGCCTGGGAGGCAGAGGTTGCAGTTACCCAAGACCCTGCCACTGCACTCCAGCCTGGGCGACAGAGCAAGACTCCATCCAAAAGAAAAAAAAGGACTGGGCGTGGTGGCTCACACCTGTAATCCCAGCACTTTGGGAGGCCGAGGCAGGCGGATCACGAGGTCAGGAGATTGAGACCATCCTGGCTAACACGGTGAAACCCTGTCTGTACTAAAAAATACAAAAAATTAGCCAGGCGTGGTGGCAGGCGCCTGTAGTCCCAGCTACTCGGGAGGCTGAGGCAGGAGAATGGCGTGAACCTGGGAGGCAGAGCTTGCAGTGAGCCGAGATCGTGCCACTGCACTCCAGCCTGGGCAAAAGAGCAAGACTCTGTCTCAAAAAAAAAAAAAAAAAGAAAAAAGGTAAAAAATCCTTCATTAGTCTCATTTAGTACTTAATTATATTTGATCTACAGGATAGGTACGAGCTTGCCAGTATTCTCTCTTAGTATAATAGCAGAAGATGGGCTTAATTTTCCTAGTAACCAATTGTGAGAACACATGTGAAATGCTTCCTGGAGTGTTTCTGGGGGCTCATCAGGTGGGCACTATGTGTTGTGCGTGTAACAAATTCCCAAACTCTCAGAAGGTGGGAGACCAGAAATTTTCATATTTTTTCCATAAAGAGTTTAGGCACCAAGCTACTCTTACATAGGTCATTGGGCTCCTTCCCCAAATCCATTTCCCAGATACCAGGAATGGATGTGATGCAGGACAGATGCGCCCTAAAATTGGGGCTTATCCCAGGATGGTTTCTGGCTTTGCCCAGGGAAGAATTCAAGGGCAGGCCAGTGGTGTTAGATGGCAGTGTTTTATTTAACAGTACTGGTCTTTGTGGATCAGTGCTAACTCATAGGCAGTACACCCAGAGTCAGCAACATATGGGCTCTTGGCAACTATATTGATACCCACTTTCAATTATATGCAAATTAAGTGGTGGGTTATTTAAAACTTTCTAAGGAAGGAGTGATAACTTTCAGGTCATTGCCATGGCATTTGTAAGCTGTCATAGCATTGGTGGGAGTGTTTTATGCTAATGAGCAGTGAAAGCATGTAGAGATTGCCGTTCTTGTCATCTGCTGGTTTTGGCCCCTTTCTTTACTTTATCCTGCCTGTGCCAGATCTTGTTTTGGCCAGTAGGGTTGTGATCAGAATACAAGTCCTGTTGGTCTCCTACCTCAGATGAATGTTGTGAGGAGTGAGGAGCCTTTTTTTAAGGGTAAGCAGTCTCAGGACTGCTAATATAAACTCTTTTGCGCAGTAGGTGGTGGGACTTCGTTATGACAGGTTCTACAGGTCCACTGTACGAGCAGACATTAGCTGTGACTCAGGCAGCACGTATTACTCCTTGGAACCACCACCAAGAAAGATGATCAGACACTGCTATTGCTCTACCCGATAGTTCAATTCTAGTATGAGAGTTGCTGTGTGAAGGAAGTGAGTATGATGACCAAACAGTGGAGTAAATGTTTGGAGACCCCTGAAACATGTGAACTTCTTAGGAATTGAGTACAGTTCCCCAGCCCTGTCTGTCTCACCCATTCTCCTCTCCACATATGTGGGATGTTTCAGGACTCGGTGGCTTTTGAGGATGTAGATGTGAACTTCACCCAGGAGGAGTGGGCTTTGCTGGATCCTTCCCAGAAGAATCTCTACAGAGATGTGATGTGGGAAACCATGAGGAATCTGGCCTCCGTAGGTAAGGACTGTATACTCCCATCACTTAGTCAATTAAAGAAGAAGTGTTTCTTATGCAGTGATGCTGCTCCATGGTTTGCATCATGGAGGGAGAATACCTGGGGGCTAAAACAGGCATAGTCACAGGGTAACATGAACCTAGAATCTAATAATTTTTCTATAATTTTGCACTAATTCAGAATTTTTCTGGGTCTCTGTTTTAGGGAAAAAATGGAAGGACCAGAACATTAAAGATCACTACAAACACCGAGGGAGAAATCTAAGGTAATTTGTACTCAGAGAAAGCAAATTCACTTGAAACTATCTTAGCATGTCATGAAATTTTAAAAACAGGCAAACATAACTGATAAGCCAAGCTTCAAATTGATTTATTTTTTGAATATTTTCCCCAAATACATATTCTTCAGTGTAAACAGATGTTCAGTTTTTATAAAAACGTTCATTTGGCAAGAGAATTAAGAAACTCTATTTAAGAATATCACCGTTTGAGTGATAGTTGAGGTCAAGCTCATTGCAGAGCATTGAATTCATTCATACTCAAATCAGACTTGGCATCGAGTCTGCGCTTTACCTGATGATATTGAAAATGCAAGTTTAATAGCTGTTAATATAAAACGATTAACAAATCCTTAGTAACGTCCTTCTCATTTTTTACAGAAGTCATATGTTAGAAAGACTCTATCAAACTAAGGATAGTAGTCAGCGTGGAGGAATTTTTAGCCAGTTTGCAAACCAGAATCTGAGCAAGAAAATTCCTGGAGTGAAACTCTGTGAAAGCATTGTATATGGAGAAGTCAGCATGGGTCAGTCATCCCTTAATAGACACATCAAAGATCACAGTGGACATGAACCAAAGAAATATCAGGAATATGGAGAGAAGCCAGATACACGTAACCAGTGTTGGAAACCCTTCAGTTCTCACCACTCCTTTCGAACACATGAGATAATTCACACTGGAGAGAAACTCTATGATTGTAAGGAATGTGGAAAAACCTTCTTTTCTCTCAAAAGAATTAGAAGACACATTATCACACACAGTGGATATACACCATATAAATGTAAGGTGTGTGGGAAAGCTTTTGATTATCCCAGTAGATTTCGAACACATGAAAGAAGTCACACTGGAGAGAAACCCTATGAATGTAAGGAATGTGGAAAAGCCTTCACTTGTATCACAAGTGTTCGAAGACACATGATAAAGCACACTGGAGATGGACCTTATAAATGTAAGGTATGTGGGAAACCCTTTCATTCTCTGAGTTCATTTCAAGTACATGAAAGAATTCACACTGGAGAGAAACCCTTTAAATGTAAGCAATGTGGTAAAGCCTTCAGTTGTTCCCCAACCTTACGAATACATGAAAGAACCCATACCGGAGAGAAACCTTACGAATGCAAGCAGTGTGGGAAGGCCTTCAGTTATCTCCCCTCCCTTCGACTACATGAAAGAATTCACACTGGTGAGAAACCCTTCGTATGTAAACAATGTGGTAAAGCTTTTAGATCTGCCAGTACCTTTCAAATACATGAAAGGACTCACACTGGAGAAAAACCCTATGAATGTAAGGAATGTGGGGAAGCATTCAGTTGTATCCCAAGTATGCGAAGACACATGATAAAGCATACTGGAGAAGGACCTTATAAATGTAAGGTATGTGGGAAACCCTTTCATTCTCTGAGTCCATTTCGAATACATGAAAGAACTCACACTGGAGAGAAACCTTACGTATGTAAACATTGTGGTAAAGCTTTCGTTTCTTCAACATCAATTCGAATACATGAAAGAACTCATACTGGAGAGAAACCCTATGAGTGTAAGCAATGTGGGAAAGCCTTCAGTTATCTCAACTCCTTTCGAACACATGAAATGATTCACACTGGTGAGAAACCCTTTGAATGTAAGCGATGTGGTAAAGCCTTTAGATCTTCTAGTTCCTTTCGACTACATGAAAGGACTCACACTGGACAGAAACCCTATCATTGTAAGGAATGTGGGAAAGCCTATTCTTGCCGTGCCAGCTTTCAGAGACACATGTTAACACACGCTGAAGATGGACCACCTTATAAATGCATGTGGGAAAGCCTTTAATGTTCTGGGTTCATGTCAGATACATTAAAATACTCACTGAAGAGAAGCCCTATGAATGTAAGTAATGTGGGAAAGCATGAAATTCTGTTGGTGCCTTTTTTAATACATGAAAGAAATAATTCTAGAGAGAAGCCATATAAATGTAAGTAACATGGGAAAGCTTTCAATCATTTTAGTTCCTTTCAAATACATGAAAGAAGTCATCATGGAGAAAACCAAACAAATGCTTTTTGGAAAGGAACCCATATTTGAGAGAAACCCTGGGTAAAGAGTGTAGGAAAGGTTTTGTCATCACACAACCCTGTCACACATGAATGCATAGTGGAGAGAACCTTGGTAAATGTAAAGAGTGTGGGAGAGCCTTTAGTCATTTTAGTTCCACTTGAAGCCATGAAAGAACACACAAAAGAGAGAAAGCTCTTGAATATAAGCAATGTCCAAACGTTTTTAGCCAGCCCACATGCTTTCAACAACATGTAAGAACGTACCCTGGATCAAAACACTATAAATATGAAAACCACAAGGAAGGTTTTCCATTATACTTTTAAAGTCATTTGAGGGCTCTGTGGCTTTGTGGGTTAAAGTACTTGTCTGGCAAACAGAAGATGCTGGATTTCAGTCCCAGCAGGGCCTCACTAGTTGAGGTATTGAATTTGAACAGATGTTTTGGCTCTGGCTGGGTGTGGTGGCTCACACCTGTAATCCCAGCACTTTGGGAGGCTGAGGCAGGAGGATCACTTGAGGTCAGGAGTTTGAGACCAGTGTGCAAAACATAGCAAGACCTCATCTCAGAAAAAAAGTCATTTGAAAACTTCTAATATAGCAAAATCCTACAAATGTAAGTACTTCAAAAAGCCTCATGCATAGCGGGTCATGTAGTCTCTAGAAAATACATAACCTGATGGAAATGTAGAAGCTATATGTATATTTTGTTAATTAGTGGCTTATATTTAAAATAGTTCTCTGACTATGGATTTCAAATGCTTAATCTCACAAAGAAATGTTAAATTGACATAATCCTGTAAGTAATCTGAAAGCAATAGTGCATGAATTTCATAGGTAGTGTTGTTTTAGGTCACTAAATAAAATATTTGTCTTTCCATTTTGAAATGTGTTTAATCCAATGATGAATTTAAATGTGTTTCTCATATTCAGGTATGTTAAATTGTATATGGTTGCTTAATTGTTCTGTGATTGAGGACCACTGAAAAATAAGTCTTAATAAATGTTGGTATGAACCTACTTGCTTCATTTAGCAGGTTCTTGATTCCCTTTCCACATTATATATATTCCATCATATTTATTGGAACAACTCCTTTTTTTTTTTCTTTTTTCTTTCTTCTTTTTTCTTTTTGAGACAGGGTCTCGCTCTGTGCTCTGTTGCCCAAGCTGGAGTGCGATCTCGGCTCATTGCAACCTCTGCCTTCTGGATTCAAGTGATTCTCCCACCTTAGCCTCCTAAGAAGCTGGGACTACAGGCATGTGCCACCACACCTGGCTAATTTTTTATATTTTTAGTAGAGATGGGGTTTCACCATGTTGGCCAGGCTGGTAGAACTCCTGACCTCAAGTGATCCACCCGCCTCAGCCTCCTAAAGTCTAGGATTACATGTGTGAGCCATCACACCTAGCCCATTTTTTTTTTCTTGGCTCAAAGAATTTTATTTTCCTTCCTATTAAAGAGTTGTTATTAATTCTAAATATGTAAAGTTTATCATAGACTGTAGTCTCGTGAATTATTATTTTAACCTGTTGTTCTTTACTCCTTGTTATTTATTCTGGCTGCTCTTTGTATATTGATTTTGGGATAAGGAGACAGCTATGATAGAATAATAAAATCTAAAATGGGAGATGCGTTTCATGGATTGTGTCATGTCAGTCTGGGTAATGGGAACTAAACTGTTCAGACTTCATTTCTTTCTTTTTTTCTTTCTTTCTGAAATAGGGTCTCACTCTGTCACTCGGGCTGGAGTGCAGTGGCACAACTGTGGTTCACTGTAACCTCAAACTCTCGAGCTCAGGTGGCTTTCCGACCTCAGCCTGCCAAATGGCTGGAACTATAGGTATGTGCCACCAAGCCCAGCTAATGTTTTTACTTTTGGTTTTTCATCTTTTTTTTTTGTAGAGATGGTGTCTTGCTATGTTGCCCAGACTGGTCTCAAACTCCTGGCCTCAAGTCACCCTCTAGCCTCAGCCTCTTAAAGCACTAAGATTACAGGCATAAGCCACTGTGCCTGGCCCAGAATTTCTTTCTTTCATGGTTACACATACACTGCATCAATAGCCTAAATTCCCAGAAGGTTAGAATGCAGAAGTGAAGAAGGCATTAGTCAGATTTTGGAGGCATCATAACGGAGAGACAGATTCATATGGGTTGTTTGGACATGGTCATCTAGCCCATTTTCCTGATTCTTTGCCCTGCCAATCAAGAGTATCCTCAATCGGGTGTGGTGGCTCACACCTGTAATTCTAGCACTTTGGGAGGCCAAGGCGGGTAGATCACCTGAGGTCAGGAGTTCAAGACCAGCGTGGTCAACATGGTGAAACCCCATCTCTACTAAAAATACAAAAATTAGCCTGGGTGTGGTGTCGCATGCTTATAGTCCCAGCTGAGGCAGGAGAATCGCTTGAGCCAGGGAGGTGAAGGTTGCAGTAAGCCAAGATCATGCCACTGTACTCCAGCCTGGGTGACAGAGTACAGAGTAAGAAAAAAAAAAAAAAAAGAGTGTCCTCTAATCCACCACTAGCTACTTCACTTCCATGTTCTCAAAGTTATAGATTTCCATAGATGTTCTTAAAAGCTTCATATCAAAGATTCAGCTGCCATTTGTATATTCCTGAAAGCCCTAATATATCTGCCAAGTAATCAGTTCATATTGTCATTGTTGGGAATAGTCTGATGATCTGACTTGGTTCCTGTACAGTCCAGTTTGTACATAAACATTTTTGTCCATAGGGATAGTGAGTGTTACTGATGCAGGTTGAGAGCTACAATGGCACTATCCAAAAATAAAATGAAAAACCCTACATGGAGCTTGTTCCTCTGCTGCATTATGCAGAGATGCACTCACCCCGTTCTTTCATGTGAGAATAAGCACCTTATTCATTACAGAAACATTGCGGGTGTTTCCTGTTATTCATAGCGGAATGCAGTCCCTCAGTTTATTTTGAATTATGTTTGATTACATATGATTACAAACAATATACATGTCTTGCTCAAACAAAACTTCTCTACACATTTCTTAGAAATATTAACAGTATGCAAGCAACTTGCATACTGTCTAGTGAGTTTTGTATTTATTGAGAACATATATTAAAATATCCCATTCCAATCATGGATCAGATAAACTTTATAATTAAGCTATTTGTCCAACATTGTGAGTCAATATTACTGTGAGCTTACAACTTCAGGCCTTTTTTTCCTCATAAATTTTAGTTTTCATGCTTATTTGATTATAGCTTTTATGATGATAGTAGTTTTTCATATGCATAATACCAAAAGTCAAATCATGTTGTGAGTGATTTCTTTCCAAGGACTATCAGGGACGTCCCTGTTGTCAAACAGGGTGTAATAAATTGTGGTAATAAATACTACCACAGGCTGGGCGCGGTGGCTCACCCTGTAATCCCAGCATTTTGGGAGGCCAATGCGGGCAGATCACTTGAGGCCAGGAATTGGAGACCAGCCTGGACAACATAGCGACACCCTGTCTCTACTAAAAATAAAAAAATTAGCCTGGCGTGGTGGTGCACATCTGTAATCCCAGCTACTTGGGAGTGGAGGTTGCAGTGAGCCAAGCACACCACTGCACTCCAGCCTGGGCAACAGAGTGAGACTGTCTCAAAAAATAAAAAAATAATACCACCACAAACCAGTAATGACTGTAAGGTGTATCAATAAGAGGGTATTTAAAAGAATTTATTGCAGGACTTATGCTGCTTTTAGGTTGCTTGATTCCTATTTAAGGAAGCAAAAAATTTCTGTGTATTTGATGTAGTGAATACATCAAATGTATTTTCATTACCTCAAAAAAGAAACTCCTGGCAGGGCACAGTGGCTCATGCTTGTAATCCCAGCATTTTGCAGGGATTAAGGTGAACTTAATTCTACCCTTGGTAATTCTTTTTTTTTTTTTTGAGACGGAGTCTTGCTCTGTCACCCAGGCTGGAGTGCAGTGGCGCAATCTCAGCTCACTGCAAGCTCCGCCTCCCGGGTTCACGCCATTCTCCTGCCTCAGCCTCCCCAGTAGCTGGGACTACAGGCACCCACCACTATACCCAGCTAATTTTTTGTATTTTTAGTAGAGACGGGGTTTCACCGTGTTAGCCAGGATGATCTCGATCTCCTGACCTCGTGATCCACCCGCCTCGGCCTCCCAAAGTGCTGGGATTACAGGCATGAGCGACCGTGCCCGGCCCTAGTAATTCTTTTTTTTTTTCTTTTTTGAGACACAGTCTCGCTCTGTCGCCCAGGCTGGAGTGCAGTGGTGCGATCTTGGCTCACTGCAACCTCCACTTCCCTGGTTCAAGTGATTCTCCTGCCACAGCCTCCAGCGACAGTGCGAGACTTCATCTCAAAAAAAACCCGGAAAACAGACAAAAACCTTTCAGAATACTTCCTGAAGGATCTGCCAGAGCCTGTTTTACAGCTTTTTTTCTGGAGGCGGAGGGGACATGGTCTTGCTCTGGAGTAGCTCTGGAGTAGCTTGGGATCGGCCCACCTCGGCCTTCCAAAGTGCTGGGATTACAGGTGTGAGCCACAGCACCCAGCTGAATATACATTTTTCTAAGGAAGATAAACAACTGAGCAAGGGGACCTGAAAAGATGCTGGACATCATTAAGTAAATGCTAAACAAAAAGGCAAAAAGGCAAGGAAATACCACTTCAAACCCGCTAGGATGGTAGAATGAAAAATAATAACATGTCAAGGATATGGAGAACTTGGAACCCTCATACACTTCTGGTGAGAATGGAAAATAGAGCAGCCGCTTTGCGTTTTTGTGTTTTTTAATTTTTTCTTTTTTAAGAGATGGGGTTTTGCTCTGTAGCCCAGGCTGTCAAGGCTCACTGCACTCTCAAACTTCTGGATTCAAGAAATCCTCCCATCTCAGCCTCCTGAGTAGCTGAGAACACAGGTGTGCACCACCATGCCCAATTAATTTTTTTTTTTTTTTTTAGAGATAGTGTTTTGCTCTTTTGTCAGGGCTGGTCATGAACTTCTGGTCTCAAGCTATCCTCCTGCCTTGGCCTCCCAAAACGCTGGGATTACAGGCATGAGCCACCGTGCCCTGCCAGGAGTTTCTTTTTTGAGGTAATGAAAATGTTCTAGGCCGGGTGCGGTGGCTCATGCCTGTAATCCTAGCACTTTGGGAAGCTGAGGCGGGCGGATCACGAGGTCAGGAGATCGAGACCATCCTGGCTAACACGGTGAAACCTGTCTCTACTAAAAATACAAAAAATTAGCTGGGCGTGGTGGCAGGCCCTGTAGTCCCAGCTACTCGGGAACTCGGGAAGCTGAGGCAGGAGAGTGGCGTGAACCCGGGAGACGGGGCGTGCAGTAAGCCGAGATGGCGCCACTGCACTCCAGCCTGGGCGACAGAGCGAGACTCCGTCTCAAAAAAAAAAAAAAAAAAAAAAAATGTTCTAGGCCAGGTGCAGTGGCTCATGCCTGTAATCCCAGCACTTTGGGAGACTGAGGCAGGTGGATCACTTGAGGTCAGGAGTTCAAGACCAGCCTGGCCAACATGGTGAAACCCCGTCTCCACTAAAAATACAAAAATCAGCCGGGCATGGTGGCGCGTGCCTGTAATCCCAGCTACTCTGGAGGCTGAGGCAGGAGAATCGCTTGAACCCGGGAATCGGAAGTTGTAGTGACCCGAGATCGCGCCATTGCATTCTGCACTCCAGCCTGGGCGACAGAGTGAGACTCCATCTCAAAAAAAAAAAAAAAAGAAAAGAAAATGTTCTATAATTGACTGTGGTGATTATCTGTTTGCATCTTTGAATATACTTTACTGAATTGTACACTTAAAAGGGATGCATTGTGTAGTGTGTTTTATTCTATATAGCTTTTCAAATAAATACATATGACTTCAGATTTTTGATCTAATCTGTTAAGCATACTAAGAGTTTCCAGATATACCCTAATTTACATCACTTTTTATTGTTCATTTTTGTATCAGTGAAAATAGGAATTCAATTACCTTAGGTATATCATAGTCGTTTACATTTCAAAGTTCTCTGCGAACACAATCTGTAACCTATTTAAAATAAATTTTCCTTTAGTGTGAAATGTGCACTTCAGAGTTTAATTGAACATATCTCACAGCTGTGGTTAGTCTGATAAGCGTCCTTGCATCCATGCTAGGGATGTGGGGTTCAAAGAAATTGTGTGTAAAAGGTCTGGAGGCCAAGGGATTCTTTATTTAAAGTAAATGTGTGGGGATTGGGGAAGGGATGGGTGGAGGTCTCAATGCCGTTAGCCGTCAATATCAGAATGGAGCTAGACTCTTATTACACACGGTGAAGTCACTTTTAAGTGTCTGTGTTTGTGAACGGGGCTCACAGTTCCACGAGTGCCCTCTGGACTCAGGCCAAGTCCCTCGCCCCCGGAGGCGTCAGACCCTCTTGTTCCAATCTGGACTTGCCTGGGTGACCCTCTTGCTGTGGACTTGTTCCTTAAAGGGTCACTACATCTGGCAACTGAGGCTGGAATTCGCCGCGTACACTTGTGTCCCCGCGTTCAGAAACAGCTGCGACAGGATGCCAGAGTCCATCGAGAGGCTGGGAACAAGTTCGGCTTCTACTCAACAGCCCCTCGCTGGGACTGGCTTCCGCCAGGACTGAAGCAGGGTTGCCCCAGCGACATGACCTTTCGCAGCTCTGTCACTCCATGTGAAGAGGGCGGGGATTCGTGAACTGTCCAATCAGAGGCGCCACGTGGAAGGTGGGTGGGGCAACGCGGCATAAAAGAGGTGGGCGTCGTACGCCGTTACGCAGCGCGGTTGCTGGGCACCTCGACTATCGCCGGACCGTAATAGCTCCTGCTACGTGCGTTGTGAGCAATGCTGCATACAGGAGATGAGGGAGGACGACCAGATACCTGGAAGCCGGAAAATGGTGAGTGTGCGGGGCCGGTGTCCCGAGACCTGAGGAGGGACAGGTTGGAACCGGCCGGAACCGGCTGTGGCAGGACCCGGGGCTCCCCTTGGCCACTTTGGGGTCTGGGACCCGGGTCCGTCTGGCGCAGCTGGGCCCTCGGTGCCCTCGGCCGCAGAGTGGGGCTGGGCTGGCATCCGGGACCCCGGGCATCCTGTCCCGTTCCTGAGCGACGCCTGCGGCCCCGGCCTCAGCCTCGGCGCCTTCTCTGGGCAGCTGCACGCCCGCAGCCCCGTGTCTCCCCGGATTGCGCTGGAGCTCCGGGAGGGTCATGGGGAGGAATCCGACTCGTGTGTGGGGTTCGTGCGTGGGAGGAGCAGTGGTCTGTATGGTCCTCAGTCCCTCCTTTCTCCATAAAGGTCACCCATCTTTCCTTGAGGTTTCCAAATGTATGGAAAGCAGGGTGTCAAATCCATAATCCTGTCTCCAGACTACCTCTTCCTGGGGCTGGCAGTAAATTCCTAAGTTTGCGGATCCCTTCCCGCATTCCCAAAGTCTAACGCCCCCTCTCCAGTTCACAGCGTCGTTGTCAATTGTTTGGCCTCTGGTGCATTTCACACGGACGCCGTGTTTCTCATTTTTCCAAAGAACCAGGGATGACTCGTTTTAATGGATTTATTTTTTGTTTGCGGCTATTTTACATGCGAGGAAGGCAAAGAATACCCACCTGGAATTGTTGTGTAAATCCTTATGACTCTCCTTCCAGTATCTCTCCTGAGCACAGACACCCTGCAGGAACTCTTGGGTTGAGGCTCCTCTTTGGAAACTTCCCTGGGTGACCTGTCTTTTTAGCAGTTTCAGGTCGGCACTGCCCGTCCTTGACTTTGTATTCTTGAAAAGATTTGACCACTTATTTGTGTGTCATTTTCTTCATGTATCTGAAATGTATATAATCAATAGCTATTAAAAGTATTATAATTTTTTATTTCTAATTTTTGTGGGTACATAGTAGGTGTATATATTTATGGAGTACACGAGATGTTTTGATGCAGGCATGCAACGTGAAATAAGCACATCGTGAAGAAAGGGATATCCCCTCAAGCATCTGAGTTGCAGACAATCCAGTTACACTCTATAAGTTATTTTAAAATGTACAGTTCTGTTTTGTTTTTTTTTTTTTCCACCCATTAATTGTCCTCTCCTTTCTCTCAGGCTCCCACTACCTTTCCCAGCTTCTAATAACCACCCTACTCTCTAAGTCCATGAGTTCAATTGTTTGATTTTCTTTCTTTTTTTTTTTGAGATGGAGTCTCGCTCTGTCGCCCAGGCTGGAGTCCAGTGGCACGATCTCGGCTCACTGCAAGCTCCGCCTCCCGGGTTCAAGCCATTCTCCTGCCTCAGCCTCCCGAGTAGCTGGGACTACACGCACCCGCCACCACGCCCGGCTTTTTTTTGTACTTTTAGTAGAGACGGGGTTTCACCGTGTTAGCCAGGATGTTGTCGATCTCCGGACCTCGTTATCCACCCGCCTTGGCCTCCCAAAGTTTTGGGATTACAGGCGTGAGCCACTGTGGCCGGCTTGTTTGATTTTTATAATAGATCCCACAAATAAGTGAGAAGACGTGGTGTTTATCTTTCTGTGCCTGGCTGATTTCACTTAACATAATGATCTCCAATTCCATCCATGTTACAAATGACTGGATTTCATTCTTTTTTTGTGGCTGAATAGTACTCCATTGTGTATATGTACCACTTTTTTTTTTTTTTTTTTTTTTTGGCAGAGTCTCACTCTGTGCACTGGTGTGATCTCGGCTCACTGCAACCTCTGCCTACAGGGTTCAGGCGATTCTTGTGCCTCAGCCTCCCGAGTCACTGGGATTACAGGCATGTGCCTCCACACGGGGCTAATTTTTGTATTTTTAGTAGAGACGGGGTTTCACCATACTGGCCAGGCTGGTCTCGAACCCCTGATCTCCGGTGATCACCTGCCTCGGCCTCCCAAAGTTGTGCCACATTTTAAAAATCCATTCATCTGTTGAGGGACACTTAGGTTGCTTCCAAATCTTAGCTATTGAAACAGTGCTGCTACAGATATTGGAGTGCAGCTATCCCTTCGATACACTGATTTCCTTTCTTTTGGGTATATTCCCAGCAGTGGGATTGCTGCATGGCATATGGTAGCTCAATTTTTAGTTTTTTGAGGAACCTCCAAACCGTTCTCCATAGTGGTTGTACTAATTTACATTCCCATCAACAGTATACAAAGGTTCCCTTTTCTCCACGTCCTCTCCAGCTTTTGTTATTGCCTGCCTTTTTGACATAAGCCATTTTAACTGGAGTGAGATGATATCTCATTGTAGTTTTGATTTGCATTTCTCTGAGGATCACTTTTTCATATAAACACCTTTTTATATGCCTGTTCGCCATTCATATGTCTTGTTTTGAGAACTGTCTATTCAAATCTTTCGTGCATTTTTTGATTGGATTATTAGACTTTTTTTCGTGTAGAGTTTGAGCTCCTTATATATTCTGGTTATATTAATCTCTTGACAGATGGGTAGTTTGCAAATATTTTCTCCCATTCTTTGCGTTGTATCCACTTTGTTGATTGTATCCTTTGCTGTGTCGAAGCTTTTTAATTTGACGTGATCCCATTTGTCCATTTTTGCTTTGCTTGCCAGTGCTTGTGGGGTATTGCTCAAGAAATTTTTGCCCGGACCAGTGTCCTGGAGATTTTCCACAATATTTTCTTGTAGTAGTTTCCTGATTTAAGGTCTTCGATTTAAGTCTTTAATCCATTTTGATTTGGTTTTTGTATTTGGCAAGAGATAAAGATCCAGTTTCATTCTTTTGCATATGGATATCCAGTTCCCAGTAGCATTTATTGAAGAAACTGTCTTTTCCCCAGTGTGTATTCTTCGCACCTTTGTCGAAAATGAGTTCACTCTAGGTGTGTGGATTTGTTTCTGGGTTCTCCCTCCTGTTCTGTTGCTCTGTGTGTATGTATTTATGCCAGTACCATGCTGTTTTGGTTACTATAGCTCTGTAGTATAATTTGAAGTCTGGTAATGTGATTCTTCCAGTTTTGTTCTTTTTGCTTAGGATAGCTTTGGCTATTCTGTGTCTTTTGGGGTTCCATATCAATTTTAGGATTGTTTTTTGTATTTCTGTGAAGAATATCCTTGGTATTTTGATAGGGATTGCATTGAATCTGTAGATTGCTTTGGGTAAACGGACATTTTAACAATATTGATTCTTACAATCCATAAACATGGAATGTTTTTCCATTTTTTTGGTATCCTCTTCAATTTCCTTTATCAGTGTTTTATAGTTTTCATTATAAAGATCTCTCACTTTGGTTAATTCCTAGGTATTTAATTTTATGTGTGGCTGTTATAAATGGGATTACTTTTTAAATGTATTTTTCGCATTATTCACTGTTGGCATATAGAAATGCTACTGATTTTTGTATGTTTTGTGTCCTGCAACTTTACTGAACTCGTTTATTCTTATAGTTTTCCTGTAGTCTTTAGGTTTTTACAAATATAAGATTATGTCATCAAAAGTATAAAAAAATTTAAAGAGGCAAGAAAGAGGTGAATTTCATAAAAAATAAAACACTTCAGTATTACATTGAAATTGGTGAACATTTTTTTCTTTTTTTCTTCCCCTTAGGTTGTGTAGTAAGTTTCTGAGGTCTGTTCTTTTTTTTTGTGGTGATTTCAAATGGAATTTCAGAGCATAGCCATACAACACCTAGAAGTATCCAAATATGATTATGAGAACATTTATTTATTTACTGCCATAGAAATAATAACTGAAATTTCTTTTATTTTATTTTATTTTATTTTTTCTGAGATGGAGTCTTGCTCTGTCACCAGGCTGGAGTGCAGTGGTGCAATCTCGGCTCACTGCAACTTCCACCTCCTGGGTTCAAGTGATTCTCCTCCCTCAGCCTCCTGAGTAGCTGGCACTACAGGCGCCACCACCATGCCCAGCTAATTTTTGTATTTTTAGTAGAGTCAGGGTTTCACCATGTTGGCCGGGATGGTCTCCATCTCTTGACCTCGTGATCTGTCTGCCTCGGCCTCCCAAAGTGCTGGGATTACAGGCATGAGCCACCATACCTGGCCCAATAACTGACATTTCATTTTCTGAAAACAATAGACACTTGTGGATTTCAGGGACTAGGGCTGTTTTGCTAAGGTGCCTTACAATTTTCTTAACACTTTACACATCAATACTTGATTTGAGAGATTTTGCAGAATTCTTCAAACATTGGGTTTGTCTCATTTAAAGTATCTGTTTAGGCTGGCTGTGTTGGCTCATGTCTAATCCCAGAGCTTTGGGTGGCTCATGAGGCAGGAGGATTGCTTGAGTCCAAGAGTTCAAAATCAGTTTGGGCAACATGGCAAAATCCTGTCTTTACAATAAAATAAAAATACAATATCAGTGGTGGTCCAAAGTAACATCACTGCCCAAGCTAAGGCCACCCTTGAGCCTGCCAAGAGCAGCAATTAAAGGTCCTGTTGGTTCTTCTTGGGGAGCCTCCCTGTTCATACCACTAAGCCCTTTATACCAAGAGAAGCTACAGAGCACTGGAAAGCTGGGGATCCACATGCACATGTTTTGGGTGGAGGGGTTGCTTTCTGAGGTTGTAATTGTGGTTTTCTTGGGGGTGTTTTTTAGACATGAGGTTTGTTTTGCATTCACAATGTTGCCACATTGAGAGTATAATTCTTATATATTGAGAAAGCGTGTGAAGTTCAGGAGTGCTGTCTCCGGGACACAGGGTTAATGAATTTCGGAGGTTATTTTTGGGCCAGAACCTTAAAGTAAATCCAGCTGAGAGTTTCTTCTGCCCGAAAATTGAAGCCTGGGAGAGGAAGTATTTTCACACTGCCAGGGGCCAATTAGGGTGTACGGAGCTCCCAGAGTTCATTCCTGTGGCTACTCAAGTGTCTCTTCCCTTCATCACCAGGCACTGTTCCACTCTACAGGTTACATGTCAAAGGGAGAGCATGGACCTCAAACATGTTAAGGTGTTTAACCTCTTGAATGTGGGTTTTCCTTGTGAATTGTGGGGAAGCATCCTGCTTATCTGAGCTAATTAGAATATTTATGTTTCCTTTGGATTATTTTATCTGTTGAGTATTGTGGCCCTTCAACTCTGGTTTCCCGTATTTTATAATTTTATTGCCTGTGTCAGTGTGTAAGATTTTAGTTTCTTTCACTTTGAAAATGAAGGTTGTTAGATATGGTGGGAGTAAGGCCAGAAAATTCTGGAACTAAACAAAATGTTTGTTTCTTGAGGCCAGAGAACCTCAAGATACGAGATGGGTATATTTAAGTTCTCAGGTACTTTTTTCATTTTTAGATCAGTTTTTGTATGTGAATGTCCATAAAGAACTTTGAAATTTAAAAGGGTATACAGTTGCTAAGACAAATGAATTCCTGATTCCATTGGTAAGAGGAAAACACAGTTGAATTCTTGTTTTAATTGATGTGAGGAAAACTACTAAAGTTTATATAATCTTTGAAACTCCTGCTATATTTAAGGAATTAGGCCCAAATCCATAATGCATTTTATTTTATTTATTGAGACACAGTCTCACTCTGTCACCCAGGCTGGAGTGTAGTGGCACAATCTTGGCTCACTGCAACCTCCCAGGTTCAAGTGACTCTCCTGCCTCAGCCTCACCAGTAGCTGGGATTACAGCCGTGTGCCACCACACCCAGCTAATTTTGGTATTTTTAGTAAAGACAGGGTTTCACCATGTTGGCCAGGCTGGTCTCAAACTCCTGACCTCAAATGATCTTCCCACCGTGGCCTCCCAAGGTGCTGGGATTACATGCGTGAACCACCACACCTGGCCCGGAATCCCTATTTAATGTCTGCTAACAACCTAAGACTTACCTTTCCCTTTTTTCCCTTGTGACCCACACCTGGACAAGCTGATGAGTCTAAGGGCTCTCTTCTCTGTCATAGGCAAGAGATTTAAACCACATAACCACCCGCCCATACAGGGGATCTTGTGTGCAACTCTACCCCGACCAGGCCAGGCTTCTTTCTTTGCTCTCTCAGGCCATTTCAGTTATGCTTGATGGGTCTGCCCTGCTCTCCCCAAGATCTCAACAATGTGAGCAATAAACCTTTTAATACCCCGTCTGTGAGTGCCAGACCATCATCAGTTTTGTCAGAACTACGTCTCTGAAGGTGACCACAATGATTGGTGCCGTGAGCATGTTGTCCAGACACTGATCGCCACTTGTGGGTCCTTCGTCTCTTTATTTTTAATATTATTTTTTGAGATGGAGTCTTGCTCTGTCGCCCAGGCTGGAGTGCAGTGGTGCGATCTCGGCTCACTGCAACCTCTGCCTCCCAGGTTCAAGCGATTCTCCTGCCTCAGCTTCCTGAGTAGCTGGGACTACAGGCATGTGCCACCACGCCAGCTAATTTTTTGTATTTTTAGTAGAGACGGGGTTTCACTATGTTAGCCAAGATGGTCTCAATTTCCTGACCTCGTGATCTGTCTGCCTTGGCCTCCCAAAGTGCTGGGATTACAGGCATGAGCCACCACACCTGGCCTTTATTTTTTAAAGTATTATTGTTATTATTATTTTTTGAGACAGAGTCTTGCTCTGTCACCCAGGCTGGAGTGCAGTGGTGTAATCTCAGCTCACTGCAACCTCTGCCTCCCAGGTTCAAGCAATTCTCCTGCCTCAGCCTCCTGAGTAGCTGGGATTACAGGTGTGCATCACCACACCCGAGTTATTTTTGTAGATTTTCTCTTGCTCTGACTTGCTAACCCACTGTCCTGCCTGATGGCCAACATGTCCGGCGAGCTGCTACTGGCTAGAAAGCTGGTGCTTTGAGTGTGCTCCTCTGGGTTGCATGTTGAGCCCTACCAAGTATGGGTTCTATATTCAACTGACTGAATCTGCCTTTTTAAAAATAATTCTTTGGCATTTAAGAGTAGGAATATGCTATTGGAACCCTCCTTCAATTGATGCTGGATCTATCTGTGTGTTTAGAGTGAAGCTGTGCCTGATGCTGGGTTGGCCCGGTGTGCAGGGTGCGGCGGGAGGGTGGACTGTATACACCCTGTACAAGAGGTGCTCCTGAAACAGTAGTCATTTAAAGAGGAGAGAGAGAGAAAAGGAGGAGAGGCAGCCATCAGGTGGCACACTGAGTCCATACCCCAAAAGGCAAAGGGCTCACCAGGACCTTAAGGACCTCTGCTGATGCTGCTTCTGCTTCAGGTGCCTTTATCACAACAAATATCCTGACCCTGGGGCATAGACGGGACAATATCCATGATTCCCCAGTGGCATAACAAAGGGGTTAGTTTAAACCTGACATAGGCTAGAGATTCTTAAACCCTACGAAGGAACCATTGCCATGGAGGAGGCCCCTAACTCTGATGACACTGAACTGAGCCTCTCTGGAGGAAAAAAAATTGTAACTGTCCCATTAGAGAAAATACCCATTTTCCTTGAAGTATATCCACTGACCAAAAAGAAAGAAAGAAAAAAAAACATGGAAGGAAGGGAGGGAGGGATCTCTTGACCTCTTAAACTCAGCCTGGGAACCTAGTGTGACCCCATGTCTCTCTCTTTTTTTTTTTTAAACAATGCTAGTAATAAGAGGGTTTAAACTTCTGTGGTTTACTGATTTACTCTATTAAAGTAACTGTTTTATCATACATATTTTTTATGTTTGTGGTGGGATGCTAAATATTAGGATGGGCATTGCTTTATTTTTTATTATTTTATTATTATTATTTTTTTTTTTTTTGAGACGGAGTTTCGCTTGTTGCCCAGACTGGAGTGCAATAGCACCATCTCGGCTCACTGTAATCTCTGCCTCCTGGGTTCAAGCGATTCTCCTGCCTCATCCTCCCAAGTAGCTGAGATTATAGGTGTGTGCCACTACGCCTAGCTAATTTTTTTGTATTATTAGTAGAGACAGGGTTTCACCATGTTGGCCAGGCTAGTCTCGAACTCCTGACCTCAGGTGATTCACCCGCCTCCTCTCAAAGTGCTGGGATTATGGGTGTGAGCCACTGCACCTGGCCGATTTTTTTTTTTTTTTTTTTTTTTTGAGACAGAGTCTTGCTCTATCTAGCTGGAGTGCAGTGGCACCATCTTAGCTCACTGCAGCCTCTGCCTCCAGGATTCAAGCGATTCTCCTGCCTCAGCCTCCCGAGTAGCTGGGATTACAGGCGCAGGCCACCATCCCTGGCTAATTTTTGTATTTTTAATAGAGATGGGGTTTCACCATGTTGGCCAGGCTGGTCTCGAACTCCCGACCTCAAGTGATCTGCCCAGCTTGGCTTCCCAGAGTGCTGAGATTACAGGCGTGAGCCACTGCCCAGCCTGGGCATTGAGATATGTCATATGCATAGGGCTCATATATGAGGTAAACAGTTTTTTCACAGAAGATGCATAAGTTGATCATACCAAAATCGTGAGTATGATACCTGAATTCATAAGAATAAAATTGTTAATAGAAGCATTTTCATAACAAAATTGTGTATATTTCCTTTTGTTGTTGTTTTGTTTTGAGATGGAGTCTCGCTGTGTTGCCCAGGCTGGAGTACAGTGGTGCAATCTCAGCTCACTGCAACCTCGGAGCCTCCTGGGTTCAAGCGATTCTCCTGCCTCAGCCTCTCGGGTAGCTGGAACTACAAGTGCATGCCACTACGCCCGGCTAATTTTTATATTTTTAGTAGCGATGAGGTTTCTCCATTTTGGCCAGGCTGGTCTTGAACTCCTGGCCTCAAGTGATCTGCCCACCTTGGCCTCCCAAAGTGCTGGGATTACAGGTGAGAGCCACCATGCCTGACCATGTGTATATTTCTAGCGTGAAGACAGGTAATGTCCTAGGACAATAGTAGTAGTTAGGGCATTTATTATAATAGTGTATTCTGCTATGAAAAATAGGGATAGTAGACATTGAAGGCCAAGACTAGTTCTGATTTGTTCTGTGTTAAGTCAAATGGGGCTCATTTAGTTCCTGCTGGCATTGAAGTGGACCCTACTATGGCCGGGGCTCATGTTGGTAGGATTAATTATCCAAATTCTTGTGTGATGATAAGAGTTGATAAAGTGACCCGCTTATCAAGAAAACTGTTAGGAGAATAATGGCTAGGTCAGCTTCTATGGGATTGTCTGGGCTACTGCTCGGATTGTGCCAATTAGTGCATATTTTGAATTAGATGCTCATCCTGATCATAAAATAGGGCAGATGCGGGAGGCAGAGGTTGCAATGAGCCAAGGTCATGCCACCGCACTCCAGCGTGGGCGACACAGCGAGACTCTGTCTCCAAAAAAAAAAGGGGGGGTGGTAGCTGGCTAAACTTGATGTGGCTAGAATAAATAATACTCCTATATTTATATTAAGAAATGGGGTATTAAGAAGTGGGCTTTAGGGAGAGGGATTCATATGCAAGGGTTAGGACGAGGTAGGTATGATGGTATAAAGGAGGATGAATGGCATTAGTGATTGTGGTGGTTCTTTTCTTTCGTTTCTTTCTCCTTTTCTTTCTTTTTCTCTTCTCTCTCTCTCTTTTCTCCCTTTCATTTCTCTTTCATTTTGAGATGGAGTCTTGCTCTGTCTCCCAAGCTGGAGTGCAATGACGCGATCTCGGCTCACTGCAACCTCCGCCTCCCAGGTTCAAGTGATTCTCCTGCCTCAGCTTCCTGAGTAGCTGGGACTACAGGCGTGCACCCCCTCGCCTGGCTAATTTTGTATTTTTAGTAGAGACGGGGTTTTTCCATGTTGGTCAGGCTAGTCTCGATCTCCTGACCTTGTGATCTGCCCACCTCAGCCTCCCAAAGTGCTGGGATTACAGGTATGAGCCACTGTGCCTGGCTATAAGAATTTACAAAACAAAAATGTTATGTCTGCTTGGCCTTGGGGCCTGTACAAGATAGATTCTGAATTAATTTTGACATCTGCTCTAATGCATTAGTTGATAACCCTTTATGGGATTAATCAATACTAGGACTCAAACTATAGTTATACCTGGGTATCCCACTAAATTTAAGCAAGATGCCCCTGATAATCTTATAAGTTACTAAATATAAAGTGGAGCACAACTTAGATATTCCTCACTTTAACCAACAGAATAGTTTTTTTCATGCCTAAATTCTCAATTCCTCATTGTCATAGCACCTATTGCCCTAAAATATTCCATAGTGAGAGAAGGTCTGAACCAATGAGTCATGAATTTAAATGGTCTTTTAAATTAAACTTTTTTTTTTTTTTTTTTTTTGAGACGGAGTCTTGCTCTGTTGCCCAGGCTGGAGTGCAGTGGCGCAATCTCGGCTCACTGCAACTTCCGCCTCCCAGGTCCAGGCAATTCTCCTACCTCAGCCTCCTGAGTAGCTGGGATTACAGGCACCTGCCACCATGCCCAGCTAATTTTTGTATTTTTAATAGAGACAAGGTTTCACCATGTTGGTCAGGCTGGTCTCAAACCCCTGACTCGTGATCCACCCGCCTCGGCCTCCCAAAGTGCTGGGATTACAGGCATGAGCCACCGCGCCCGGCCTAAACTTCTTTATTTATTTTTATACTTTGTAGAGACAGAATCTCACTATGTTGCCCAGACTAGTCTTTTTGTTTGTTTGTTTGTTTGTTTGTTTGTGAGAGTGTCTCACTCTGTTGCCCAGGCTGGAGTGCAGTGAAGCAATCATGGCTCACTGCAGCCTTGACCTCTTGGGCTCAAACAATCCTCCCGTCTCAGCCTCCCAAGTAGCTGGGACTACAAGCATGCACCACCATGCCCAACTCACTTTTATATATTTTGTAGAGACAGAGTTTTGCCATGTTGCCCAGGCTGACAAGTGGGCATTTCTTTTTTTCTTCTTCTTCTTTTTTTTTTTTTTTTTAATAACTTTTATTTTAGGTTTGGGGGTACATGTGAAGGTTTGTTACATTGGTGAATTTGTGTCATGGGGGTTTGTTGTACAGATTACTTCATCACCCAGATACTAAGCCCAGTATCCAATAGTTATGTTTTCTGCTCCTCTCCCTCCTCCCACCCTCCACTGTCAGGTAGACCCCATTGTGTGTCATTTCCTTCTTTGTGTTCATCAGTTCTCATCATTTAGCTCCCTCTTATAAGTGAGAATATGCAGTATTTGCTTTTCTGTTCCTGCATTAGTTTGCTAAGGATAATAGCCTCCAGCTCCATTCATGTTCCTGCAAAAGACGATCTCGTTCTTTTTTATAGCTGCATAGTATTCCGTGGTGTATGTGTACCACATTTTCTTTGTCCAGTCTGTCATTGATGGGCATTTAGGTTGATTCCATGTCTTTGCTATTGTGAATAGTGCAAGCTGGCATTTCTAAAGGTAAGCAGTCTTAGGAGTGTTATATGAACTTCTGTCTGCACACTAGGTAGTAGGACTTTGTGATGACAAGGTCTGCAGGTGCATTGCAGGAGAGGACTTGGGTGCTTCCAGTTTTTCATTGTGTGTTTTTTTTTTTTTGCTTTTGTTTTTGTTTTTTTGTTTGTTTTGTGACAGGGTCTTACTGTATTGCCCAGGCTGGTCTCAAACTCCTGGCTCTAGTGATTCTCTGCCTCAGCCTCCTGAGTAGTCACTGTGTTTTTATTCATTAAAATCTTGTCTAGATTCAACTGTTTGCTTCATAGACTGTTAAGTGATATGGTAGGTAATATGAGAAGAGAGAAAAGAGTTTTTCTCACAAGGAGCTGAAGCATCTTATTGCTTCTTTAGTGTACCATTTCTGTCATTTCACCAAGGTGCCTTCTACCCTGTCATTAGCAGTAAGATGTGAAGTCATCACAGTAAAAAGTAGAAATAATTTCCGTGTCTCCATGATGCTGGTGAATTTATGAGTGGCTGTGGGCAGAGAATGTGTTCTGATGACATAGTAATGAAATAAATATTTTGGGATCACAGAGTCATGTGATTATCTTACAAATTGATTATAGATCCCCAGCCCTGTCAGTCTCACCCATTTTCCTCTACACATATGTGGGATGTTTTAGGACTCAGTGGCCTTTGAGGATGTGGCAGTGAACTTCACCCAGGAGGAGTGGGCTTTGCTGGATCCTTGGCAGAAAAAACTCTACAGAGATGTGATGCTGGAAACCTATAGGAACCTGGCCTCAGTAGGTAATGACGACAACATTCCTTCACTTAGAGAACAAGTTGCCCATCAACGATATTTCAAGACCTGGCATGTGGAAAGGGAACCAAGCATGGTGACAGCTAATTAGATCTAGAATCTAATAGTTTTTCTATAATTAATAATGATTTCCGATGATTTTTCTGGGTCTGCATTATAGGGAAAAAATGTGAAGAGCATAACATTGAAGATCAGTCCAAAAACCAAGAGAGAAGTCTGAGGTGAGTGGCACTAATAAGAGTTCCATGAGAGAGACTTAGTATGTCATGAAGTTTTAAAAACAAGCAAAGAAAACAAATAAGCCCACCTTCAAATGTGGCTTATTCTTAGAAAATTTTTACCCAAAGTGTTTACTTAAATATGACATAGATATTCAGTGTTTGAAAAGTAGTTCATTTGATAGCAATATTAAGAAACTCCATTTACGAATATTACTATTTTGATATTACCTGTGGTTGAGCCCTCTTCCAGAACATTCAGTCTATTCATCTTCAAACAATTCCGGCAGGACTGAAGTTTTAATTTCTAAAAATGGTAAAAAATGTAATTCCTTTACCTATTAATAAATATAAAATCTTTACTAAAGAAATCATTATCATTTCTTACAAAAGTCATGTATTGTAGACAGACTGTGTGAAAGTAGATGGATTAGCTAATCAAAGTGAAGAAAACTGCAGCCAGATCTAAATTTTAATCTGAGTTTGAAAACTCCTCCTGGAGTAAATCCATGTGAATGCAGTGTGTGTGGAAAAGTCTTCATTTGTCGTTCATCCCTTAATAGGCACATCACATCTCACACTGGACACAAACCATGTGTGTCAAGATTACAGAGAAAAGCCATATAGATGTAAGGAGTGTGGGAATATTTCCAGTCATTTCAAAAACATGAAAGAAATCACAGTGAAGAGAAACCCTATAAATGTAAACAATGTGGGAAACCCTTCAGTTATCGTCAATCTGTTCTTAGACATGAAAGGACTCACACTGGAGAAAAGCCCTATGAATGTAAAAAATGTGGAAAAACCTTCAGTAGTTTTACAGGTTTCCAAATACATGAAAGAACTCACACTGGAGAGAAACCCTATGAATGTAAGGAATGTAGAAAAGCCTTTATTTACCTTGCAAGCTTTCAAAGACACATGATAGTGCACACTGGAGATGGACCTTATAAATGCAAGGAATGTGGAAAAGCATTCAATTGTCCTAGTTCATTTCAAGTACATGAACGAATTCACACTAGAGAAAAACCATACGAATGTAAACAATGTGGTAAAGCCTTCAGTTGGCTGGGTTCCTTTCGACTACATGAAAGAATTCACACTGGAGAGAAACCCTATGAATGTAAGGAATGTGAGAAAGCCTTCATTTATCAAACTACGTTAAAAGGACACATGAGTATTCACACTGGAGAGAAACCTTATAAATGTGAACAATGTGAGAAAGCCTTCCTTTCTCTTGCAAGCTTTCAAATGCACATGATAATGCATACTGGAGATGCACCTTATAAATGTAACGAATGTGGGAAAGCATTCAATTGTCTTAATTCATTTCAAATCCATGAAAGAACTCACGCTGGAGAGAAACCCTATGAATGTAAACAGTGTGGTAAAGCCTTTATTTGTTCTAGTTCCTTTCGAATGCATGAAAGGACTCACACTGGAGAGAAACCCTATGAATGTAAACAATGTGGTAAAGTCTTCAGTTGTTCCAGTTCCTTTAGAATACATGAAAGAAGTCATAGTGGAGAGAAACCCTACGTATGTAAATGATGTGGTAAAGACTTCATTTGGCACAATTCCTTTCGAATGCATGAAAGAACCCACACTGGAGAGAAACCCTGCGTATGCAAGCAGTGTGGCAAAGCTTTCATTTATTGTACAACTTTTCAAGGACACATGAGAATGCACACTGGAGAGAAGCCCTGTATGTGTAAAGAATGTGGAAAGGCCTTCAGTCATCCCAGTTCATTTAGAAGCCATGAAAAAATACACCCTGGCAGAAAACTTCTTGAAAGTAAGTGGGAGTTGTCAACTTGCCCACCTCCTTACAAAAACATGCAATAAGAATGTGCTAGATAGAAAGCTTACAAATGTGAGGAATACAGGACATTTTTCAATTTTAACAAATACTTTCAAAGTCACGTGAAAATTCTCACTAGAAAGAAATCCAGTAAAGGCAAGTTGAGGCATACCTGTTTGTTATTCAGGAATTCACTATAAGGTTATATTAGGGGAGGGGGTGCCATGTTTAAATTCAATGGTATCTTAAGGTAAAACTGTAATTTAAGCCCCAGTATTGATTAAGGACATGGAAATTTGCCAACTGATGCATTTCAATGGATGTTGAAGTTAATTCAGAGCCTGTTTTGTAGAGGTGTGAAACCCAATCAGCACCCATTTTTTTTTTGCTGTTATTTTAATAAACTTTGGATTTCTAATTTGATCAAATTATGGACCTTTGTCTCAATTTTTTTCTTTTTTCTTTTGGTGATTGCAGGGTGAGGGAGAGGGGTGTTCTGTGTACCCTACTTATATTTATATCCTTCATTCTCTAGAGAGCCTCAAATCAGTGTCATCATGGTTATGGGGCCTCCCTCATGGCAGTGGTTGCTTTAGAGGGTTTCAGGACTGTGGGCTTAAGTCTGATTTAAATTAAGGGTGTCTCTCTAAAGTCTCTATTCTATTCCTTTACTCTGTTTTTTTTGTTTTTTTTTTTTCTCTTTTGAGACGGAGTCTCACACTGTCATCCATGCTGGAGCGCAGTGGCACGATCTTGGCTCACTGCAACCTCCGCCTCCCAGGTTCAAGCGCTTCTCCTTGCCTCAGCCTGAGATTACAGGTGCCCGCCACCACGCCTGGCTAATTTTTTTGCAGTTTTAGTAGAGATGGGGTTTCACTATGTTGGCCAGGCTGGTCTTGAACTCCTGACCTAATGATCCGCCCACCTTGGCCTCCCAAAGTGATGGGATTACAGGCATGAGCCACTGCACCCGGCCTCCATTGCTCTATATGTCTGCCTTTATGTCATGTCCACACCACACTATTTTGATTACTGAAATTTAGAGTAAGTTTTGAAACTAGGAAGAGTGAGGCTTCCAGCTTTGTTGTTCTCTTTTTCTTTTCTTTTTTTTTCTTTTTTTTTTTGAGACAGAGTTTTGTTCTTGTTACACAGGCTGGAGTGCAGTGGTGTGATCTCAGGTCACTGCAACCTCCACCTCCCAGGTTCAATCTATTCTCCTGCCTTAGCCTCCTGAGTAGCTGGGATTACAGGCATGTGCCACCACACCCAGCTAATTTTGTGTGTGTGCAATGGCTCGATCTGGGCTCACCGCAACCTCCACCTCCCTGGTTCAAGCGATTCTCCTGCCTCAGCCTCCCAAGTAGCTGGGATTACAAGCATGGGCCACCATGCCCAGCTTATTTTTTTGTATTTTTAGTAGAGACGGGGTTTCTCCTTGTTGGTAAGGCTGGTCTCGAACTCCCGACCTCAGGTGATCTGCCTGCCTCAGCCTCCCAAAGTGCTGGGATTATAGGCATGAGCCTCTGCGCCCAGCCAAAACTTAGAGTAAGTTTTGAAACTAGGAAGAGTGAGTCTTCCAGCTTTGTTGTTGTTTTTCTTTCTTTTTTTTTTTGTTGTTGTTGAGAAGGAGTTTTGCTCTTGTTGCACAGGCTGGACTGCAGTGGTGTGATCTCGGGTCACTGCAACCTCTGCCTCCCAGGTTCAGTCAATTCTCCTGCCTCAGTCTCCTGAGTAGCTGGGATAACAGTCATGTGCCACCACACCCAGCTAATTTTTTGTGTTTTTAGTAGAGACGGGGTTTCATCATGTTGGCCAGGCTGGTCTTGAACTCCTGACCTCAGGTGATCCACGCACCTTGGCCTCCCAAAGTCCAGGGATTACAGGTGTGAGCCACCATATCCAGCCTGTTGTTCTTTTTCAAGATTGTTTTGGCTATTTGGGGTCCTTTGAGAGTCTCTGTGAATTTTAGGATGAGTGTTTCTGTTTCCAGAAAAAATGTCATGAGCATTTTGATAATGATTGCTTTGAATTTGTAGAGCATTTGCAGTAATATATTGAAACCTTAACAAAATTAAGTCTTTTAAACTATGAACACAGAATGTCTTTCCATTTATTTATAGCTTTAATTTCTTTCAGTAACGTTTTATAGTTTTCAGTATACAAGTCTTTTGCTTTTTTGGTTAATTTTTTGTCATGGCGTTTTGCTGTGTTGTCCAGGTTGGTCTCAAACTCCTGAGCTCAAGCTGTTCTCCCATCTTAGGATCTTCAGTAGCTGGGACTACATGTCTGTCACCATAGCTAGCTGTTTTTTTGTTTGTTTTTGATTTTTTTGAGACAGGGTCTCATTCTGTCACCAGGTGGTAGTGCAGTGGTACAATCATGGTTCACTGCAGTCTCAACCTTCTGGGCTTAAGTGGTCCTCCCATCTCAGCCTCCCAGTAGCTGGGAGTACAGGCGCAGGCCAGCATGTCCAGCCAATTTTTTTTTTTTTTTTTTTTTTTTTTTTTGTAGTGTGAGGTCTCACTTTGTTGCTCAGGCTTGTCTTGAACTTCTGGGCTCAAGTGATCCTCCCATCTTGGCCTTCCAAAGTGCTGATTTTGCAGGTGTAAGCCACTGTGCTTGGCCTATTTTATTCTTTTTGATGTTATTACTAATGTAATTGTTTTCTTGATTTCCTTTTCAGATTATTCACTGTTAGTATATTGAAATGTAATTTTAGGCTGGGTGCGGTAGCTCACACCTGTAATCCCAGCACTTTGGGAGGCCGAGGAGGGTGGATCATGAGGTCAGGGGTTTGAGACCAGCCTGACCAACATGGTGAAACCCCGTCTCTACTAAAAAATACAAAAATTATCCGGGCCTGGTGGTGGGTGGCTATAATCCCAGCTACTCAGGAGGCTGAGGCAGGAGAATTGCTTGAACCTGGGAGGTGGAGGTTGCAGTGAGCCAAGATCGCACCATTGCACTCCAGCCTGGGCGACAGAGCAAGACTCTGTCTCAAAAAAAAAAAAAAAGAAAAAAAGAAATGTAATTTTAAATGTTAATTTTGTACCCTGCAACTTTGCTGAATTCATTTATGAGTTCAGTTTTTTTGTACATATATGTGTATGTAATCTTTAGGATTTTCTACACATAGGATTATGTCATCTGCCAACATAATTTTATTTCTTCCTTGCCCATTTGGATGCCTTTTCTTTTTCTTTTCTTTTTTTTTTTTTTTCTGAGACGGAGTCTCACTGAGCCACCCAGGCTGGAGTGCAGTGGCGCAATCTTGGCTCACTGCAACCACTGTCTCCCGGGTTCAAGCAATTCTCCGGTCTCAGCCTCCCGAGAATACAGGCATCCAAATATTCGAAATACAGGCATCCGCCATCATGCCCGGGTGATTTTTGTATTTTAGTAGAGACGGGTTTTCATCATGTTGGACAGGCTGATCTTGAACTCCTGGCCTCAGGTGATCTACCCACCTTGGCCTCCTAAAGTGCTAGGATTACAGGTGTGAGCCACTGCGCCCAGCTGGATGCCTTTTCTTTTTCTTACCTAATTACTCTGACTAGCTCTTCCAGTACTATGTTGAATGGAAGTGGTGAAAGCAGTTATCCTCTTGTTTCTGATCTTAGGGGAAAAGATCACCATTTTTGTATTTCACCATTAAGTATGATAGTCTTGTAGATTCTTCATATATGGCCTATTATATTGACCTAGTTTCCTCCCATTCCTAGTTTGTTGTTTGTCATCAACGGGTCTTGAATTTTGTCAGATGCCTTTTCTGTATCAATTGAGATTACTGTGATTTTTCCATCATTTGGCTAATGTGGTATATTATATTGACTGATTTTCATAGGATGCACTGTTTGCATTCTGGAGATAAATCTCACTTGATCATGGTTTAGAAGTTTTTAAAAAATACAGATGGAGTCTTGCTCTGTTGCCCAGGCTGGAGTGCAGTGGCATGATCATAACTCACTGTAGTCCCCAGACTCCTGGGCTCAAGCAATCCTCCCACCTCAGCTTCCCAAGTAGCTGGGACTACAGGTGCATGCCACCACACCTGGCTAATTTTTGTATATTTTGTAGACACAGGGTCTTGCTATGTTGCTTTTCGTATGCCTGTTTGCCATTTGTATGTCTTCCTTTGAGAAATGTCTATTCAAATATTTTGCCCATTTTTTGACCAGATTATTAGATTTTCTTCCTGTAGAGTTGTTTGAGGTCTGTATATATTCTGGTTATTAACCCGTTGTCAGAGAGGTAGTTTGCAAATAAATATTTTCTCCCATTCGGTGGGTTGTACGTTCACTTTATTGATTGTATCTTTTGTTGTGCAGAAGCTTTTGTAACTTGATGTGATACCATTTGTCCATTTTTGCTTTGGTTGCCTGTGCTTGTGGGGTATGCCCAGTAAATCTTTGCCTAGACCAATGTCCTGGAGATTTTGCCCAGTGTTTTCTTGTAGTAGTTTTATAGTTTGAGGTCTTATATCTAAATCTTTAATCCATTTCGATTTTTGTATATGGTGAGAGATAGGGATCTAGCTTCATTCTTCTGTACACGGATATCCAGTTTTCCCAGCACCATTTGTTGAAAAGACTGCCTTTCCCCAGTGTATGTTCTTGGCACCTTTGTAAAAAATGAGTTCACTGTGGGTGTATGGATTTATTTTTGGGTTGTCTTCTGTTCCATTGGTCTGTGTGTCTCCTTTCATGCCAGTACCATGCTGTTGTTACTATAGCTCTGTAGTGTAATTTGAAATCAGGTAATGTGATTCTTCCAGTTTTGTTCTTTTGGTTTAGGATAGTTTTGGCTATTCTGTGTCTTTTATGGTGCCATATAAATTTTGGTGTTTTTTTTTCTATTTCTGTGAAGAATGTCCTTGGTATTTTGAGAGGAATTGCATTGAATCTGTAGATTGCTTTAGGTAGTATGGACATTTTAACCCTATTGATTCTTGTAATCCATGAACATGGAATATCTTCCCATTTTTTGGTGTCCTCTTCAATTTCTTTCCTCAGTGTTTTATAGTTTTCATTATAGAGATCTTTCACTTCTTTGGTTAAGTTGGTTTCTCGGTAAAATTTAATTGTACGTGTGGCTGTTGTAAATGGGATTAATTTCTTATTTCTTTTTCACATTGTTCACTGTTGACATAGAAATGCTACTAGCTTTGTATGTTGATTTTGTATCTTGCAACTTTACTGAATTTGTTTATTCGTTTTCTTGTGAATTCTTTAGGTTTTTCCAAATATAATATCATATAATCAGCAAACAGAGATAATTTGACTTCTTCCTTTCCAATTTGGATGCCCTTTGTATTTTCCTCTTGTCCGATTGCTCTAGCTGGGACTTCTGGTACCATGTTCAATGACAGTGTGACAGTGGGCATCCTTTTGTGTTCCAGATCTTCGAGAAAACGCTTTCAGTTTTCCCCCATTCAGTATGATACTAGCTATGGGTCTGTCATATATGGTTTTGAGTATGTTGAGGTATGTTCCTTCTATACCCACTTTTTTGGGGGTTTTTATTATGAAAGGATGTTGAATTTTATCAAATGCTTTTTCAGGATCGGTTGAAATGATCATATGGTTTTCATCCATCATTCTGGTCATGCAGTGTATCACATTGGTTCATCTGCATAGGTTG
This sequence comes from Pongo pygmaeus, assembly GCF_028885625.2. Lineage (NCBI taxonomy): Eukaryota > Metazoa > Chordata > Mammalia > Primates > Hominidae > Pongo > Pongo pygmaeus. The sequence continues at coordinate 12,468,334 of NC_072393.2, forward strand.
ATCCTTGCATCCCAGAGATAAATCCCACTTGATCATAATGAATGCTCTTTCTGATGTGTTGTTGAATTTGGTTGGTATTTTGTTGAGGATTTTTACATCAATATTCATCAGTGATATTGGCCTATAGTTTTGGTTTTTTTGATGTGCCTTTGGTTTTGGTATCAAGGTAATAGTGGCCTTGTGGATTGAATTTGGAAGTATTCCCTACTTCTCTGTTTTTTGGAATAGTTTGAGTAGGATTGGTATTAGTTCTTTAAAAGTTTGGTAGAATTCAGCAGTGAAGCCATTGGGTTCTGAGTTTTTCTTTACTGGGAGACTTTTTATTATGGCTTCAATCTTGTTACTTGTTATTGGTCTGTTCAGGTTTTGGATTTCTTCCTGATTCAATCTCAGTAGGTTGTATGTATCTAGGAATTTTTTACATTTTTTCTATTTTTTCCAATTTATTGGCATATAGTTACTCATAGTAGCCACTAATGCTCTGAATTTTTCCAGTCTCATTTGTCTTCTTTTTCATTTCTAATTTATCTGGATCCTCTTTTTTTCTTATTTAGTCTGGCTAAACGTTTGTCAGTTTTGTTTAACTTTAAAAATTGATGTTTTGGCCGGGCGCAGTAGCTCATGCATGCAATCCCAGCACTTTAGGAGGCCAAGGTGGGCAGATCACAAGGTCAGGAGTTCAAGACTAGCCTGGCTAACATGGTGAAACCCTGGCTCTACTGAAAATACAAAAATTAGCTGGGTGTGGTGGTGCATTCCTGTAATCCCAGCTACTAGGGAGACTGAAGCAGGAGAATTGCTTGAACTGGGACCTGGGAGGCGGAGATTGCAGTGAGCTGAGATTGCACCACTGCATTCCAGCCTGGGCTACAGAGCGAGAGTCCATCTCAAAAAAAAAAAAAAAAAATTTGGTTTTTTGTATTTTCATGTACTTCTGCTCTAATCTTTATTATTTCTTTTCTTCTACCAATTTTGGGTTTGGTTTGCTTTTGTTTTCTAGAGCTCCGCCTCCCGGGTTCATGCCATTCTCCTGCCTCAGCCTCCCGAGTAGCTGGGACTACAGGTGCCTGCCACCACGTCTGGCTAATTTTTTGTATTTTTGGTAGGGACAGGGTTTCACTGTGTTAGCCAGGATGGTCTCAATCTCCTGACCTCATGATCCACCCACCTCGGCCTCCCAAAGTGCTGGGGTTACAGGCGTGAGCCACCGCACCTGGCCTCTTCCTCTTTTTTGATGTAGGCATGTAGTAGCTATAAACTTCCCTCTGAGTACTGCTTTTGCTGTATCCCATAGGTTTTGGTATGTTGTGTTGCCATTATCATTTGTTTCAAGAAGTTGTTCCATTTTCTTAATTTCTTCATTGACCCACTGGTCATTCAGGAGCATATTGTTTAATTTCCATGTATCTGTATAGTTTCCAAAATTCCTCATTATTTATTTCTAGTTTTATTCCATTGTGGTCAGAGAAGATGCTTGATATTATTTCAGTATTTTTTTAAATTTTTAAATTTTTATTTATTTATCTATTTTTAGATGGAATCTCGCTCTGTCGCCAGGCTGGAGTGTAGTGGCGCAATCTCGGCTCACTGCAAACTTTGCCTCCCGGGTTCAAGTGACTCTCCTGCCTCAACCTCCTGAGTAGCTGGGACTACAGGTGCATGCCACCACGCCTAGCTAATTTTTGTATTTTTAGTAAAGACAGGGTTGCACCATGTTGGCCAGGATGGTCTCAATCTCTTGACCTCGTGATCTGCCCACCTCGGCCTCCCAAAGTGCTGGGATTACAGGTGTGAACCACTGTGCCTGGCCTTTTTGAATGTTTTAAAACTCATTTCGTGACCTATATATGGCCTATCCTTGAGAATGATCCATGTGCTCAGGAAAAGAATGTATATTTTGCAGCTTTTGGATGAAATGTTCTGTAAATATCTATTAGATCCATTTTATCTATAGTGCAGATTAAGTCTGATGTTTCTTCATTGATTTTCTGTCTGGAAGATCTAAGTCTGAAAGCAGGGTGTTTGAAGTATCCAGCTCTTATTGTATCAGGGCCTCTCTGTTTAGCTCTAATAATATTTCCTTTTTATATCTGTGTGCTCCAGTGTTGGGTACATATATATTTACAACTGTTATATCCTCTTGCTGAACTGACCCCTTTATTCTTATATAGTGACCTTCTTTGTTTCTTCTTACAGTTTTTGTCTTGAAATCTATTTTGTCTGATATAAGTATAGCAACTACTGCTCTTTTTTGGTTTCCATTAGCATGGAATATCTTTTTCCATCCCTTTATTTTCAGTCTGTGTGTGTCTTTATAGTTGAAGTGTATTTCTTGTAGGCAGCAGATCAATGGGTTTTGGTTTTTCATCCATTCAGCCAGTTTGTGTCTTTGGATTGCAGAGTTTAGTCCATTTATATTATTATTATTGATAAATAAGGACTTACTCCTGCCATTTTGTTATTTGTTTTCTGGTTGTTTAGTAGTCTTCTCTTCCTCTTTTCCTTTCTTCCTGTCTTCCTCTAGTGAAGGTGATTTTCTCTGGTGATAAGATTCAGTGTCTTTTTATTTTTTTGTGTATCCATTATTTTTTTCAGTTTAAGGTTACCATGAAGCTTGTAAATACTATCTTTTAACCCATTGTTTTGAACTGATAACACCATTTGCATAAACAAGCAAAAAGAAAATAAAAACTCTACAACTTGGTTCACCCCCTTTTTAACTTTTAGTTGTTTCTATTTATATCTAATTGTACTATGTCTTGAAAAATTATGTTTATTATTTTTGAGTTGTTCACTGTTTAAGTCTTTCTCCTTTGGATAGGAGTAGTTTATGGGCTGGGTACGGTGGCTCATGCCTGTAATCCTGGCACTTTGGGAGGCCGAGGTGGGTGGATCATGAGGTCAGGAGATCGATACCATCCTGGCCATCATGGTGAAACCCCATCTCAACTAAACATACAAAAATTTTCTGGGCATGGTGGTGTGTGCCTGTAATCCCAGCTACTTGGGAGGCTGAGGCAGGAGAATCACTTAAACCAGGGAGTCGGAGGTTGCAGTGAGCTGAGATCGTGCCACTGCACTCCAACCTGGCAACAGAGTGAGACTCTGTCTAAAAAAAAAAAAAAAAAGTAGTTTAAATAGCACAGTTACAAGGTTACAATATTCTGTATTTTCCTGTTTACTATTACTAGTGAGTTTTGAACCTTCAGGCGATTATTTATTGCTCATTAATGTCCTTTTCTTTCTGATTGAAGTGCTTCCTTTAGTATTTCTTGTAGGACTGGTCTGGTATTGATGAAATGCCTCAGCTTTTATCTGGGAAAGTATTTCTTCTTCATGCTTGAAGGATATTTTCACCAGATGTACTATTCTAGGGTAAAAGTTTTTTCCTTCAGCACTTTAAATATGTATTGCCACTCTCTTGTGGCCTGTAAGGTTTCCACTGAAAAGTCTGCTGCCAGATGTATTGGCGCTCCATTGTATGTTATTTGTTTCTTTTCTCTTGTTACGTTTTAGGATCCTTTCTTTATCCTTGAACTTCGGGAGTTTGATTATGAAATGCCTTGAGGTAGTCTTCTTTGGGTTAAATCTGCTTGGTGGTCTATAACTTTCTTGTACTTGGATACTGATATATATCTCTAGTTTGGGAAGTTCTCTGATATCACTTTGAATAAACTTTCTACAACCGTTTTTCTACTTCCTCTTTAATTAACTCTTAGATTTGCCCTTTTGAGGCTATCTTCTAGATCCTGTAGATGTGCTTGTTTCTTACTCGTTTTTCTTTTGTCTCCTGACTGTATATTTCCAAATAGGCTGTCTTCAAGCTAATTCTTTCTTGTTTGATCAATTCTGCTATTAAAGGAGTCTGATACATTCTTTAGTAAGCCAGTTGCATTTTTCAGCTCCAGAAATTCTGCTCGATTTTTAATTATTTCAATCTCTATGTTAAATTTATCTAATAGAATTCTGAATTCCTTTTCTGTGTTCCCTTGAATTTCTTTAAGTTTCCTCAACACAGCTATTTTGAATTCTGTCGAAAGGTCACATATCTGTTTCTCCAGGATTGGTCCCCTGGTGCCTTATTTAGTTCATTTGGTGAGGTTATGTTTTCCTGGATGGTGTTAATGTTAGTAGATGTTCTTTGGTGTCTGGGCATTGAAGGATTAGGTATTTATTTTAGTCTTCATTGTCTGGGCTTATTTGTAGCTGTCCTTCTTAGGGAAGGCTTTCTAGATATCTAAGTTATATCTGCTTTAGGGGGCACCCCAAACCCAGTATGCTGTGGTTGTTGCATACTCATAGAGGTGCTGCCTTGATGGTCTTGGACAAAATCTGGGAGAATTCTCTGGATTACCAGGCAGAGACTCTTGTTCTCTTTCCTTATGATCTCTCAAACATAGTTTCTTTCTTTCTCTTTTCTAAGCCACCCAAGGCTGAGGGTGGAATGACACCAGCATCCCTGTGGCCACCACCACTGTGACTGCACTGGGTCAGACCTGAAGCCAGCGCTGCGTCTTGCCCAAGGCCTGCTGTATCCACTCCCTGGCTACTGCCTGTGTTTACTCAAGGCCCCTGGGGTCTACAATCAGCAGATGGCAAAACCAGCCAGGCTTGTGTCCTTCCTTTCAGGGTGGTGAGGTCCCCCAAGCCCCAGGTGAGTCCAGAAGTGCTGTCCAGTAGTCAGGGATTAGAGTGAAAAAAACCTTAGAAGTCTACCTTGTGTCCTGTTGTATTGCGGCTTGGCTGAGCTGGCACTCAAACTACGCAAGTCCTTCCCTCGAAAGGCAGAGGAACCTCACCCCATAGCCACCGCCCCAAGCCACAAGGAGTTCTGTCAGAGTACTGCTACTGCTCATGTTCTCTTAGGGCCAAAGGTCTCTTAAGTCAGCTTGTCATGAATGCTGCCTCTTCAAGGCAGTGGGCTCCCCTCTAGCCCAGGACAGGTCCAGAAATGCTATCGAAGAGTCAAGTTCTAGAATCAGGGCCCCAAGAGCCTGCTTGGTGCTCTGCCCCTCTGTGGCCATGCTGGTGCCTAAGGTGCAAGACAAGGTCCCCTTACTTTTCCCTCTGGTTTTCTCAAGCAGAAGGAGTTTTCCTCTGTAGCCACCACAGCTGGTTATGTGCTGAGTCTCACCTGAAGCCAGCAAGTCTCAGAGGCTCACCAAAGGCCCTTGATGTAGTGCCGGGGTATTGTTGCTGGTTATTCAGGGTCCAAGGGCTCTTCAGTTAACAGGTGATGAATGCTGGCAGGACTGGGTGCTTCCCTTCAAGGCAGTAGGTTCCCTTCTGGCCCAAGGTGTGTCTAGAAATGTCCGGGAGCTAGGCCCTGGAACAGGGGCCTCCTGATTCTGACCAGTGCCCTGTCCTACTGTGGGTGAGCTGGTATCCGAGATGTAAGACACAGTGCCCCCCAATACTGTCTCCTCCCTCAAGTAGAAAGGGCCTCTTTTTTAGCTGAGCGCTGTGCAGCCTGGGGTTAAAGGAGGGGTGATCCCATATGTCACCACCCGTCCCTGCCCCCCATCAGTTCACTGTCTTTGGGCCTAATTCAGGACTAAGACTCACCTAAGAGTTGCAGTCCTTATGGGCTAGACTGCCTTTCAACTTTACTTGGAGAGAGAGAGTGCTGCAGCCCTCAGCAATGAGGTTTGCAGGTGCTTAAGTTCAGACCACTGGGATCAGCAATTCCTCCCTGGCTAAGGCTGGTTAAATGCCCCCTCCATGGGCAGGTATCAGCTGAATTTCGTCTGGTTTTCCTTTCTGCTCTAACAGGACAGCACTGAGTTCAGTGCCTCGCAATTGCTGTGTTCTCCCTCCTACAGCACCTAGAGTTGCTCTCTGCATGATGCTGCTGTTGCTGGGGGTGGGAGGGGGGTGCTGTTGGTGATTCAGAACTGTTTTTTAAATTGCTTCATTGCCTCTTTCAGCGATATGAAGTTAAAACCAGGTACTGTAAGTGCTTACCTGATTTTTGGTTCTCATGAAGGTGTTTTTTCTGTGTGATAGTTGTTAATTTGGTGTCCTTGCAGGGGGATGATCGGGGCGCTTTCTATTCCACCATCTTGCTCTGCTCCCTCTCTATAGTTTAAAATATTTGAGGTACGTTAGGGAAGTTCTCATCTTGTTTTTCAGAAAGCAAAACTGTTTTTGTTCATTATTCCTATAACATTTGGTGAATATGTATCACTACACACCTCAGAATGGCTAAATTCCAATATATAACACCAAACGCTTCCAAAGATGCAAAGGAACATTCATTTCTGTGGTAATTCAAATGGCAGAGGTTGCAGTGAGCCGGGATTGCGCCACTGCACTCCAGCCTGGGTAACAGAGCAAGACGCTGTCTTAAAAAAAAAAAAAATCACAAAGTGATCCCATTTCACATAAACTACAAACTAGATAGGCAAAAATACATTATTCCACATGACTGGCAACACTGGAATTATCTAAGTATACATGCAAGAGCGGTGGGAGGGTCAATTCATATACTCCATTAGGACTTGGTGGCAATCTATCTTAAAGTTGCTCCGAATCTACAACCCAGCAAGTTTTCTCTAATGTATAGAGAATTTACTGTGCACAGGCACAGGTGGACTTCAAGTATGATTAGAGCAGCATTTTCTATAAGAACAAAACACAAAATTGAAGTAACATGAATCCTATAGATACTGGAATGGATGAGCAAATTGGGTAGCCCAAGCCTCAGACACCAACCAGCATGTGTGAAACAACGGGCAAAAACCAAGGAGACGCCCATCCATGATTTCCTTCCACAGAAAGTGCTAAAGAGGCAAACTTAAGCAAAACACTTTTTGGTGATAAAATAATGGTATAGCCATAAAGAATATCCACAAAATTAAGGGCAGTGGTCACCTCTGGGGACAAGAGGGAAACAAAGTCAAGGTGGAGCAGCACTGGGAGCTGTGACATGCCCAGGGTCTGTTCATTCCGAGTGCCCAGTCTACGGAAGTTTACAGTTATGATTAAACATAAAACATTCTATGCATTCTATAAGAAGTATGCTATATTTCACTACAAAAATCTAATTCAGCTGGGCGTGGTGGCTCACGCCTGTAATCCCAGCACTGGGAGGCCAAGGCAGGAGGATCATTTGAAGCCAGGAGTTCAAGACCAGTCTGGGCAATATAGTGAGACCTCCACCTCTACCAAAAAAATAATTAAGTTGAAAAATAACTTTCAAATAATTATTTTGCCATGTTTTCTAACTGCCTTCCCAGTTCTCATTTCACTGCCTTAGTTCAGTACAGATTTCTAAGTCTTTTAGATCGTACCTATCGCTATTCACCTTGATTTCAGCAAGAAATGACTAGCAAAAGAACGGGAACATATTCAGTGTTTAATAGAGAACTGGCTATATAAACTTCCATCTTTTAAAAAAATACATTTATTAAAACATTTTTTTGGGGGAGACAGGGTCTCACTCTGTTGCCCATGCTAGAAGTATAGTGGCACATAGTTCACTGCAGCCTTGAAGTCCTGGGTTCAAGTGATCCTCCCACCTCAGCCCCCCAAGTCGCTGGGACTACAGGCATGTGAGCCATCACAACTGGCTCAACTTCTATCATCTTGTGAACCTTTATAAAAATTAGGGAAGGCATCAGTGGATATGAAAAAAGCTGCAGGATTTATTTTCAAATGAACAAAAAAGCAAAGTGTGTAAACCATGTTGCCTTTTATAGTGAGGAAAGAAAAATATGTAATTTAAATTACTTTTTATGTAAATGCTGAACAGACAAGAAAGTAATAAAGTTATTATCTTTGGGAACCTGCGGCCACTAGACACGAATGCTAGAGGACATGCTAAGAGTGAGCCTTCAGGTAGGCTGCTTTTAAATCTCAGGCTGGGTTTTGGGTGGGTGGGTGGGTGTGTGTGTGTGTACACACAGGGTTTTTTTTTTTTTTTTTTTTTTTTTTGTAGAGACAAGGTCTTGCCATGTTTCCCAGGTTGGTCTTGAACTGACCTCAAGTGATCCTTTGGCCTCACCCTCCCAAAGAGATATGAGTCACTGTGCCCAGCCTCAGGCTAAATTTTTGAATCTTAACATTGACTATAAACAATGATTAAGAAAATTTGCATTAACTATATTTTAATAGTTCATAAATCAAATGACTAATTTTTAACAGGAAACCAGTTCTTTGTGTTAAGTCCTCTAAAGAAGTTTTATGAAGTGAGCAGTATGTTTTTGTAAACCCTAAAAAGTTGTTATGCACATAAAGATGGGAGCAATGGATGCTGGGGACTGCTGGAAGGGGGAGGGATGGTGGACAGTGAGGGCTGAGGGAATGCCTGTTGGGTGCTGTGCTCACTGCCAGGATGACAGGCTCACCCATAGCCCAAATCTCAGTGTCACAGTGTGCCCATGTGACAGACCTGCACATGTACCCCCTGAATCTAAAAGCTGAAATTATTAAGAAGGTAAATAAATTGAAATGTATATTTTTTGTGATATGATTCCTGTTGTTCGTGAGATGTGGGTTTGTGTATTCCATCCCAGGAATCTTTAAAAAATAAACGTTAACAAAAAATTTTTTTATCACTTAAGCTCAGTAGTTCGAGACCAGCCAGGGCAACATAGCAAAACCCCATCTCTATAAAAAATTTTAAAATTAGCCAGGCGTGGTGGCATGTGCCTGTAGTCCCAGCTACTTGGGAGGCTGAGGTGGGAGGATTGCTTAGAGCCTGGGAGGCAGAGGTTGCATTGAGCTGAGATGATGCCACTGCACTCCAGCTTGGGCAATAGAGTGAGACATGTCTCAAAAAAAAGAAACGAAAAAAATAATTTTAAACATTTGGTTCTTAACTTACAAGTGATATTACAGGTTGTACTGCCATCACATATCAAACTGCAGGGCATTTTTTGATATGGGCAGAATCTTAAGGCATTAGGATGGCATAACAGTATGAGGAGCTTCACTAACCCACTCCCCAGAGACACTTGTGACAGTTGCTTTAAAACAACCATTTAAAGCCCCTGAGGTCATCCTAAAGGCAAACAGCCAGTGAGGAAACCTATTCAAGAGAATCTGTGAAAATTCTGTGAGAAATGTGAGTCTGTGGTATTTAAACCCTTACTGTTCCCTGATCCTGCACCCCACATCCTCACCCCAGTGAGGTGAACACTCCACTCTAGACTATGTAGCCAAGGATACAAGGTTCTCTCTTTCCAGTATAAGAGTTAAAGAGGAAAGAGGCTGGGCGTGGTGGCTCACACCTGTAATCCTAGCACTTTGGGAGGCGAGGCAGGCGGACTACCTGAGCTCAGGAGATCAAGACCAGCCTGGGCAACACGGTGATACCCTGTTTCTACTAAAACACAAAAAATTAGCCAGGCATGGCAGCATGCGCCTGTAATCCCAGCTACTGAGAAGGCTGAGACAGGAGAATCACTTGAACCCAGGAGGTGGAGGTTGCAGTGAGCTGAGATCGCACCACTGCACTCCAGCTTGGGTGACAGAGCAAGACTCTGTCTTAAAAAAATAAAAAAAAGAAGAAAGTAACACCAAACACTGCTTGACAATCAAAGACAGGTTTATTATAGAAAAGACCTGAGAGAGGCTTCTGGCTGGTCAGTCAGGAGCACTTTTCCTTGCAGACTAAGAGTGTACATTGGTTTTAGGGTGAGGGAGCTTATTACAAGCTTGGAATGTTTCTGTGTGGGGGAGAAGTTTATGGCAGGGTTGGAATGTTCTGGGTGGAGGGGCGGTTATCTTGGGGATGACATCTTTCCGGCAGGAGAGGGGTTATCCCGAGGCTAGCATGTCTCTGTGGAAGGAGTCTGGAACGTTTCTGGTTGGAGATGTTATTTGTGGTTTGTGATCACGCTGACCTTAGCCATTAGGCTGATGCCCTTTGGATTTAGGCAGTTTTTGCTTCAGGTGAATTTTAAAATGAGGTGCTTATCCATGATGGTGATGCTTCTGCTCTGTCAGAAGACCTTATAGTGATAAAAAGGACGAGGGGCGGCATGTTCTTTCTGGCTACTTCCTGCTGACGAGGGGACGGAGAGTTCTCTGGTATCGGGTTGACCGTAGGAGCAGTGCTGTCTGTAGATGTTTTTGGGTAGTTGTCTGTGAAATGGCCATGATCCTGTCAGTTAAAAAAATCTCTGAAAAAGGTTAATTAGGCAGGGTAAGAACATTAGTCCCATAATTAGGTATATTATTAGGAGAGGGCCCAGGAATGGGATGACCATGCTATGATTTTGTTCCCAAACCAAGAATCTGTTTGTTTGTTTTTGGTACTCCTTAGCTTTTTAGCTTTTTCTTTGTTTTTTTTTTTTTTAATAGTGCTTTTTACTAGGTCCGATTGGCTGATATAGAAACAACATTCCTTACCTAATGAGAGGCAAAGGTGCTGGTTTGGAAAGGCCCATGTGTTATTTTCTGTTAGTAACCATTATTCCCGCTATGAGGATAATAATTAAGCAAAATGCTATAGTAATAGAGATTCTGTGTCTGATATTTTACCCTGAGGGTGCTACAATATCTAGTCCTACTGCAAATAGTAGAGTGAGTAAAGCAATTCCCACAAGGGTGGCATAGTAAATAATTTCCATTAAAGTTTTAATATTTGGCTTAAAAGGAGAGGTAGGAACGATGAAAGTATTTGATGAGGTAGGGGTGAGACTGAATAGGATGAGTAATTCTCTCTTGGTTACTTCCTTTTTATGATTTTTAGCTTAAGATTTCCTATTTATTTCCTCCTGTGAGTATCAGGGGGCTTGGAGGCAGTGCCTGCTGAAACATCAAGTTTTCAGTTTATAGGGCTTTTAGAAAGCACAGCTATTTTGGAAACTTGTAGCCAGAAAAATTAGAATTTAATTTAAACAGAAAATAGTAAGAATTGAAAAACATTAGGCAAGCAACACCAGAATTTAACAACATGTGTGCTATCGTTTTTGAAACATAATTTTCTCTCTCAAGTTTACCATTTTCATTAAAAGACAAATCATGCTAGTAGGACTGATTTTCTTTATTATACTTGGCTTAGTTATTTGCATACAGTGGAGCAAGAATAATTATTTGTTACTTAGGTCCTTTAAATTGGCTTTGATGGAACTTTGTTTTGTAGAAGGAATCTGAGATAAGACCTTTTTAAAGGCAAGCCCAGCCATGGATTTGTACCATTGAATACCTATGAGTTGGGAGAATTCCTCTCTTCTTGAGGTTCCAAGATAACTTGGGACTCCTGGCCTGTCAGAAAGTGACATTCTTTACTTACCACAGATCAGAAACCCTGTACAGGGACTGTACACCAAATCTGAGGCCAGCTTTCCCAGGGCTTTATTGGCTCCATAAGTCAGATGTGATTCCTTAAAGGAAGGCACACCATTCCAGTCAAAGCCTTGGTAAAATAACCAGTTTTCCCAATTGTGTCCTGTTACAAAAGAAAACAGATTCTTGTTGCACTTATGCAAATAACTATATTACCATAACTTAAGAATATTCTGGAGAAAATCAGGTAGAGAGAAATAAGAATGCTCCAAATTTTGTTCATGGAAGCATACTAAATTGTTAAAAGCTGTCAATAGCTCAAAAGAAAAGATTCTTGGACTTTGAAAAACAAAACAAAGGATTAGCAATATTTTAAGCAATACGTTAAAAAGATCACTCCAGGCTGGGCGTGGTGAGTCACATCTGTAATCCCAGCACTTTGGGAGGCCGAGGTGGGTGGCTCACCTGAGGTCAGGAGTTAAAGACCAGCTGGGTAACATGGTGAAACCCCTTCTCTACTAAAAATACAAAAATTAGCCAGGTGTGGTGATGCACACCTGTAATCCCAGCTACTTGGGAGGCTGACACGGGAGAATCGCTTGAATGTAGGAGGAGGCTGCAGTGAGCCAAGATCGCGCCACTGCATTCCAGCCTGGGCTACAGAGCAAGACTCTGTCTTAAAAACAAACAAACAAAAAAGATCACTCCAGTCTCCTACAGTTTAGTTCATGCAGTTAATTCCTGTCCTGATTCATATTAACATTTTAGCTTTTTAAGAGTTCTGAACGTTTTTCCTCTATTGTGATATCACAATTTTCAAAGTTTTCAGAAACTTGCATTCAAGGGCACCTGTTAGACCTTTATAGCTGATTATAAAACCACCTTTTTAAAGAGGACCAAAACAAGACAACAATTGTTTATGGATGACAAAAAGTTTTAGGAGAGGCCGGGTGCGGTGGCTCATGCCTGTAATCCCAGCAGTTTGGGAGGCCAAGGCGGGCAGATCCCCTTGAGGTCAGGAGTTTCAGACCAGCCTGGACAACATGGTGAAACTTCATCTCTACTAAAAATACAAAAATTAGCCAGGTGTGGTGGTGTGCACCTGTAATCCCAGCTACTCTGGAGGCTGAGGCAGGAGAATCGCTTGAACCCAGGAGGCAGAGGTTGCAGTAAGCCGAGATCGTGCCATTGCACTCCAGCCTGGGCAGCAAGAGTGAAAATCCGTCTCAGAAAAAAAGTTTTAGAATAGCCATAGTTAAGACTCAATTGACAAGGATATCTGTTACCTCTGTGGCACACAATAATTTTAACATAACAATTATTACTTATAAGGTACACTAAGATATGTCAGAATTATAGGAGTCTCCCATAACTTTGGAACACATACCAATAACATACTTATACAAATATAGCCCAAAGAAAGCCAAACACCATTTTGTATTTGACAATGCTTCCTGTATGATTTTATACCAAATATGCCAAATTTTACCTTTATATTAGTGTGCTATGAATATTAAACTCCATTTTTAATAAAACCTTGTAGACGCATTTACTCAATTTTAATGTTTGACCAAAAGGTAAGATTTTTATAGAGCCTTTTTAACCCTTTATAATTTTTGTTAAAGAGCAGGTTAGTGCTTTAAGAGAAACCTATTGTGCTTTTATTTTAATGCTCAATTTACAGAAAAACTAGATGCTACCCCTTCAACTTTAGCCAATATGTTTACCAGAATTTCCTTTACAATTAACCTGCCAAAACTTGCTTAAACCTTCAAAACAATTAACTTTTTAATGTAGGTAAAAATCCACATTCTCATGCCTCCTTATAATCTTTTTACCAAAAGCATATTTTACTTTCCTTACACACTTTCCACATAATTAACTTTCAGTAAACTTTTTGTTGAAAACCTTGGTAAGTTTGGGATTTTAATTATGTACTAGGTGTAGAGCCTAGGACCTAGACTTCTGTGCAGATAAGGTCTGGCTTAGTCCAGCATTTAACTCCTTGTGTCCTAGGTTTTACCTAGCTGCAAAGCAGGCAAGTTGTACAGGTAAGAGTTATAGGGGCATTTTATAAAGCAGTCAGGAGGCCTAATCACTTTTAAATTGTACATTTCTTGCATAAATTCCATTTATAAAATTTTTCATGCCTTTCACAGACAATCTGACATGCCTCAACTTTCTGACTTGTTGTAAACATCGCTCTCTTTAAACAACCAGTTAATTTACTTTAGGACAAAAATTTACCATATACAATTTTTAAATATAAATTATATTTTAATATCAAAGATAACAGTCCTTTCCCAAAACAAACTTCCTTCACGCCTGTGGACTGGACTGCCTAAGTCCATAACATTAGAAGTTAGGATATTAAACGGCTTAGGATGTAGCTATTTTCATTAAACCAATATTAATGTTTCACTTATTAAAAAATTATACAAAGATTATTTTGTTTGGGCTGAGTCATAGTTTTGTTTTGATACCTTGTAGTATTTGGCAGAGATAACAATGAAATTGCTTGATTAATAAATGCAAACAAAAACATACGCTGGCAACTCTTAAGACCCTTCTAACTTTACTGTACCAGTAAGTTTTAAAGATTAAAGTCATGTGAACTGAAAGATTCCACAGCTTTTACTTTTCCGTTAAAAATATTTGATTTAAGCACTTATTTTTTTGCCAATTATAATTAGAGTTCTTTTAATAGACATTGCACACATAACACATATATAGCCACACAGACAACCAGAAGAAGATTCAGTAGTTACAATATTTTTTTCTCCTAATTTCCCAATTGGCTTATTGGCCTTTGGGTGGTACCCTTTAAAAATAGGGCTAGGAAAACAGTTTCCAGGGCCTAATAAACAAGTAGAGCTGGAAAACAAAGATTTTGAGAAGTACTTATTCACCTTTAATTCCAGGGGTTCCATAAGGAAAACAGATTTTTCCCAAAATGGGATTTGTGGCGCCTTATCTGTTTTCCCAAGGGGTCCCAGGCCACCAGAAACCATTTTAGGGTCTTTTATACATGCACCAAGAGTGGCAAGACAGAGTGGAAAAAAGTAATTCAGTTAACTGGGAAAAAAAACTTTTACAAGATCTATGAAGAGAAGCCTTTTGAATATACTCATCGCTTGGAGGAGGGAGAGACCTGGAGAGGGTTTTCATTAGGAAGATTTTTTTTTTTTTTTTTTTGAGACATTGTCTCGCTCTGTCACCCAGGCTGGAGTGCAGTGGCGTGATCTCTGCTCACTGCAAGCTCCGCCTCCCAGGTTCACGCCATTCTCGTGCCTCAGCCTCCTGAGTAGCTGGGACTACAGGTGCCCACCAGCACACCCGGCTAATTTTTTGTATTTTTAGTAGAGATGGGGTTTCACTGTGTTAGCCAGGATGGTCTCACTCTCCTGACATCATGATCAGCCCGCCTCGGCCTCCCAAAGCGCTGGGATTATAGAGGTGGGCCACCGCGCCCAGCCAGGAAGAAAGATTTTATGAGAGGTGCAAGCTTGACACAGGGAGGGTTGGGATTTAAGGTAGAAGCAGAAGAAAGCCTGAATATAGAGAACCTCTTGCCATTTGCTGTTCTTGGTTATAAAGTTGTTAAGGTTCCTGAGAATTTGCAAGTTAAAGGTGCCATTTTTGGGCCATCAGCTGTCACTATCTAATGTGTATTGGGGCCAGGCCATGTTACAATAAAAGACTACATGCTTAAGCTAAGTTTGGTGAGGTCACGACGGAGACAGCACAGTGGAGAGGGTGTGGGAATATGGGATTGTTTGGCACCCATGTGGGCTGGCAAGAAGAAGCCAAGGGTATCTGTTTTGTTCTAGGCATCCCCAGACAAAAGACAGAGACCCAGAGCCCTCTTTCCAAAGAGGATGGTCAAGCTGAGAAGAAACTGGGCATCCCCAAGATTTCCTCTAGCTTAGTCCCACCAGTCCTCTGAGGACCAAGACAGCAGACCTGACTTTTTCTGGGTACCATGAGAAAGCCAGGGGAGGGCAGATCTTACCAGTCAGCTGGATTAGTGTCTGATGTTGATGTTCCGGTTGGCCTCTTGGACTGCAGCTGCACAAGGGAGAGAGAGAGAGAAAAGGGAGGATGAGAGAAAAGTGAACTGAATGAAAAGACAGAGTGGTGGCCAGAGACCTTCAGGATCCAGGAATTAACTCAGGACGAGCTGCCGTTGCCCACTGCTTCCTGAATTGCAGGAGAGCCTCTGCCCCCAGCACCCGTCCTGGGTTTTGGCACCAAATGTAAGAGTTTGAGGAAAGAAACATGAAATGTGGCTTGACAGTCAAAGACAGGTTTATTTTAGAAAAAACCTGAGCAGGGCTTCTGGCTGACTTCCATCAGAAGTGCTTTCTCTTACAGACTCAGAGTGTATATTGGTTTTAGGGTGAGGGGGCTTATTACACGCTTTGAATGTTTCTGTGTAGGGGAGAAGTTTATGGGGGCGTTGGAATGTCTCTGGGCGGAGGTGGATTATTTTGGGGCTAGCATGTCTCTGGTCTGGGAGGAGTTTGGAATGTTCCTGGTTAGAGATGTTATTTGTGGTTTATGATCATGCTGACTTAGCCATTAGGCCGATGCCCTTTGGATTTAGGCAGTTTTTGATTAAGGTGACTTTTAAAATGAGATGCTTGTCCACGATGGCGATGCTTCTGCTTGGTCACCCAGCCTCTAGTCAGAAGGCTTTTTTCCAGGAAGGGCAGAACTTCAGCTTTTCTCATCTTACCTCCACCTACCCATTACTGAGGTTACGCCCTGTGTGGGTATGTTCAAAAAGTGGGGACATGGTTTGTGAGCATGGTGTGCTCAGACTACTAGGACACTGATAAACTTTGCCTCAGCTCGTAGAGGTGGTGGATCCATGCCAGGACACAGGCCAAGAGGACATCAGGCTGCTGTCCCTCCCCGCCACTGAACACTCAGTTCCCAAAAAGAGAGGATTACTCAGAAAGCAGCTTGCCAAAGCTCCTACCCAGGCTTCAGGCCCTGTCAGATTTTGCCTTGAGGTGGAAGAGAAGCAAGCTGTGAAACACATAGCTCCTAACCTCTTGCATAAGAATTAACTTCAATTGCAATAGATCATGAGACATTTAAGCCAAAGGGCACTCGATCCTTGATGCAGTGGAAATGGAGGTGAAAAACAATTCACAGGAGATTCGTGGATTTAATGAAGATACTGCCTGCACTGTAGGCCAGCTAATTTGTGGACAAAATCAGGAAAAAACACTGTTAGGAGGAGTCCATTAAGCATCTAAACAAACAACTATTAAATGCTGATCTCAGATAGTATTCTTACAAAGGAGAGAAAACATATTTGGATTTACAGGGCAAATTTGTCCGGGGACTTTTTTTAGAACAATAGAGCCATCAGCCAGCAATTAGTGCAGTTTAACATCTGAGGGCTGTCCAAGAGAGGAAGATGATTCCCACCATACCATTGTCATGTCAGGATGACTGCAGGCAGAAACAAAGCTGAGCCACTTCCCCTTCCCTCAAGAGCAGTATCAGAGACTTAAAGTTATGAAGAAGAAATTGACAGAGCAAGAGCATCGCCATCATGGACAAGCACCTCATTTTAAAATTCACCTTAATCAAAAACTGTCTAAATCCAAAGGGCATCAGCCTAATGGCTAAGGTCAGCATGACCATAAACCACAAATAACATCTCTGACCAAAAACATTCCAGACTCCTCCCTGACCAGAGACATGCGCCAAGATAACCCCCACTCTGGCTGGGAAGATGCCAGCCCCGAGAAACCCCCCTCCAGCCAGAAAGATGTCTGCCCCAAAATAACCTCTCCTCTGCCCAGAGACAATTCCAAGCTTGTAATAAGCCCCCTCACCCTAAAACCAATATATACTCTTAGTCTGTAAGAAAAAGTGCTCCTGACCAAAATCGGCCAGAAGCCCCTGAGATTGTTTCTAAAATAAACCTGTCTTTAACCATCAAGCTGTGTTTCTTTCCTCTTTAACTCTTACAGAAATAGACCTCACCAAAATAGTCCAATCGGTCACTAAACAAAATAAAGCAAATAACAATAACAAGGCCTGGAGAAATTGAACATACTCTGAGAAGGTTCAGTATGTTATCAAAAATGTCCAATTTGCAACAAGTACAACCCATACATCCAAAAAAAAAAAAAGCTGACAATAGAAACTGCCTGTGAGAACAGATAGCAGATTTAATCAAAAAATACTTCAAAGCATACATTATAAATATGTTCACAGAACCAAAGGAGAGCGTGACTTAAACACATTGAGATTTGGAATCTAGTTGAAGGTTTCTCCACACCAACTACCCTGCTTTCACAATCTTTCTAATGTAATGACTTCTGTAAAACATGACAAGCCTTGCTGGGCGCAGGGGCTCACACCTGTAATCCCAGAACTTTGGGAGGCCGAGGCAGGTGGATCATGAGGTCAGGAGTTCGAGACCAGCCTGACCAACATGATAAAACCCTGTCTCTACTAAAAATACAAAAATTAGCCAGGCATGGTGGCAGGCACCTGTAATCCCACCTACTCAGGAGGCTGAGGCAGAAGAATCGCTTGAACCCAGGAGGCGGAGGTTGCAGTGAGCTGAGATTGCGCCGCTGCACTCCAGCCTGGGTGACAGAGCGAGACTCTGTCTTAAAAAAAAATAAAATGACAAGCCCATCATTAGTGGTTCATTAATAGGTTTTGAACCTACATTGCACCCAGTATCACAGAAAGTGCAGGTTTTCTGCCATGTATGAATTGTTTGAAAGTAAATGCACTGATTACTCTGCAACAAGGCTCCCCCATAGCTATTATAAAAATAATAATATCCATGTATGAAGTTTCTTAGTTCTGTTTCCCTGTGAAGTATTTTATAAATACTTCAACATCTATGTTACAGTAAGTATATATTTTTGTTGAAAATTTTGTGTTAAAAATTGATAACATGCAAAGATCCCCTCAAGGGACTTTTTTTTTCCTCTTGTGAGGGCAAATCACCTTAGATTTCTCCCAGGCTTTTTCTATTGATCTTTAATGTTCTGGTTTTCCCATTTGTTTCCTAAAATGTAGACCGAAAAAAATCATCATTTAGAAAGTATGGAAAAATTACTGGATTGTAGGTTCATTGTGCACTGCAGCCATGCTTGATCAATTCATCAAAATACCTCCCTTCCACATTCCAAATTTTGGAACAGCACTGATGGCCAAAAAGCACTTGTTCTCTAATTGACTAAAGGAAAAAAATACTATCCTCACCTATAGAAGCCAGGTGCTGATGGCTTCCCTCATCACATCTCTACAGATTCTTCACAGAAAAATCCAGCAAAACCCACTCCTTCTGGATGAAGTTCACAGCCACGTCTTCAAAGACCACCAAGCCGTGACATATCCCAGATATGTGTAGAGGAAGACAGGTGAAACGGACAGCACTGGGAATCTAGACTCAATTCATGAGAGTTCACACTGAAGCGGTGTCATTGTCTCAGAGCCATGGAAAACTAGGACATGGACAAACAAAGAGAGGTTCTGAGCAGAAGTTTAATAGGCGAAAGAAAGACATGAGCATTCTCTGCTGCAGAGAGAAGGGTCTCAGAGAAGTGGGTTGCTGTTCCCACAGTGAAATGCAGTTTTATAGATGAGCTTGAGGAGGCAGTGTCTGATTTACACAGGGTACAAAGATTGGTTGGGGCCAGGCGTGGTGGCTCGTGCCTGTAATCCCAGCACTTTGGGAGGCCAAGGCAGACGGATCACGAGGTCAGGCGATTGAGACCATCCTGGCTAGCACAGTGAAATGCTGTCTCTACTAAAAATGTCTCTACTAAAAATACAAAAAATTAGCCAGGCGTGGTGGCGGGTGCCTGTATTCCCAGCTACTCAGGAGGCTGAGGCAGGAGAATGGTGTGAACCTGGGAGGCGGAGCTTGCAGTGAGCCGAGATAGCACCACTGCAGTCCGACCTGGGCGAAAGAGCAGGACAACGTCTCAAAAAAAAACAAACCACCAGTTCACTACAATCTTTCTATAAAATACAAGAGTAAACACTTCCTAATACATGCTAGGAGGCCAACAGAATCCTACTGCCAAAACTAGATAGATACAATACAAAGGTAGAAAACTATAGACCAGTAACTCTCATGATCATAGATCCTAAAAGTTCTCAACAAATATTCACAAATTGAATCTAAAAATGTATAAAAAGAATTATACACCACAGTCAAGTGGGAATCATTACAGGCGTACAAGGCTGATTCAAATTCAGAAATTGCCGGGTGCAGTGGCTCATGCCTGTAATCCCAGCACTTTGAGAGGCTGAGAAGATTGCTTGAGCCCAGCAGGCAGAGGTTGTCCTCTGGGAGTGAACCAGAGGCTGATATTCACTAGATCCTCCAAGAGACCTGGCAACTGTGAGCATCCTGGGTCAATCCCAGGAAGTTCTGAAACCCAGGAACAGGGACAGATCACCCTGTAAAATTTCCAAAAGGGAACCTCAATCCAAAGACATTCTGGCAAGGTGTCTGTGCCTAGGGAAGATAAAAGGAGGAGAGGCACAAAGATTTTTTGCAGCAGAGTTTCATGCACTTACTCTGTTTTCCTCATGTGAAATGTTCACAAACAGAAAAATATTTTAAAAAGAGCCATCTATTGCTCTGTGAAAAAAATGATAAAGTACTGCATCTGTTTGAAATGCACAATAAAGGACAAATAGTTGATAATATTTTGAATCGATGAAGCAAAGTTGGCACTTGGGAATGTGGGGAAGGAATTGGAAATTTAGGAATTCATACAAACCCTAGAAGGGTTAAGTTCGGCAAACAGAATTGTGGATTTGAGACCTGTGTCCCACACTTTTGGAAAACGCAAGGGCAAACAAATACACGGGAAAATCGGTACCCCTGGGGAGTGTTAAAAAAATAAGAGGCAATCAGACTGGAGTGGCTATAGTGCCCTGAGTTGCCTCCCAAGGACACCAAAATCGAACACAAATGTAGCTTGTAAATTACCAATTTAGAGGAAAATGAAATTTAGCCTCCAACTACATAACCAGAACATTTCCACCTGGATAGACCTGTCAGAAATAGGAAGAACTGAAAGAAATTTGTTAAAAAGTGGCCTAAGATGGCTGCAGCTTGGACATACAGGTAATAGAAACCAGGCCCATGAAATAAAGCTGAACTGTCAGCCTGAAAGTCAAATATCTCAGTGACCTGTACTGATGACAACCTTGCCTATCAGATGAAGCAAAGGTAGGACAGATCCAGTCATCCCTGTCTAAACCCTAAGATGCCTGTGTACTGGTTAACCTTTCATATACTTTCACCACATACTTGCTTTATCTTATGTATAAGGTCACTGCCCACTTCTCCCATTTTCTGTGTAACACAAGGTATATAACACTTCACGTAGCCCACTCCAGGACACACTGTTTGTGCTGGGTCTGTATTCCCAGGCTATCGTCCTTAAACTTGGCTCAGAATAAAACGCCTGTTTTTTTAACCTTTGGTTGACAGACCAAATAAGGCGACTTATAACCAAAGATTTAATTTGGCGTGCTTCCTCATACACCTTATATAAAAGCCTTTCCTTCAATCCCCCCTGACGGGACCCCAAAGAACAAACCATGGTTGCGTTATTCATGAATTGCTCTTGGCTAAATAATTAAATATTTAACGGTGCTGCATTTTAATTTTTACAGGTGAAAGGCGGGATTGGGAACCCCACAGACCGCAGCTCCTCCCAGGAGAACCCCACACATGAGTCTGGATCCTCACCATGGTCCTCCCGTGGCCCCCACACAATCTGGGGAGACGCGGAGACGCGGGCACTACGGGCGCTGTGCTGCCGAGAGGGCTCCGGACTGGGGCTGCAGTTGCTGTGCAGGGACGGGACAGGATGCCGGGGGTCCCGGGTGCCGGCCCAGCCCCACCCTGTGGCCGAGGGGACCCAAGGCCGAGCTGCGCCAGGGAGACTCGGGTCTGCAGACCCCGGAATCGCTGCTGAAAGGCCCGGGTCCCACCACAGCAGGTCCCAACCAGCCCCTCCTCCCACCCGGCCTTGCACACTCACCATTTCCCAGCTCCCAGGTGTCCCGGGTCCTCCCTTGGCTCCAGGGATCAGTGCTGGTCACCACCGGACAGAAGCTGTGGTGGGGCCACCTCGGCCTCTGGAACGCTGATTTCAGTGGGTTAGGGGAACAAGAGCCCCTTAGACTTGCGGAGCTTGGCCCCACCCTCCTGGCGGAGCGCCTGATTGGATGATTTACACGACCCCGCCCAGTACCCCCAGGATAGGAATCAAGCCCCACCCCCTAGGCCCGGGTTTCAGGAGAAGCCACGGAAAGTGCGGAAGTGTGGAGCAGGACTGACAGGTTCTAGCAACAGCCCTCCGACCCCCCCCCCAGGCCAGGTTTCCTTCTGGAGCTTGGACGTGACCCCACACTGGGGACATTTGCATTTAAGAAAAACTTGGCTCCGAGCTTTCCACAGTGGGCACTGGCATCTTCCTATACTCAACTGGGCCCTTTCTGTTTCTTCCTCCTGGACAGGGGTTCACAAGTGTGAGCAGGCAGTTCCACACTCCGTGTCCAATTGAGCCAGTACCTTTGCTGGAAGCTACTGGGCTGGAACAGGAGGGAGGGCCCAGATGTCTTCCAGGGATCAGGAATTTGGGATAAGCAGCTGGTGGCATGGCCAAGGCTTCCTCATAACCTTATCTCAGTCTACCCATTTTCAGGGAAGAAAACGAAATATGCCAACAAGGGAACAAAAATTAAGTGCATGAAAAAAAGAGTTATACTACAGCAATATTCTGTAAAGAAATCAAAAGGGGCCGGGCGCGATGGCTCACACCTATAATCCCAGCAGTTTAGGAGGCCAAGGTAGGAGGATCACCTGAGGTCAGGAGTTTGAGACCACTCTGGCCAACATGGTGAAACCCCATTCTCTACTAAAAATACAAAAACTAGGCCAGGCGCAGTAGCTCACGTCTGTAATCCCAGCACTTTGGGAGGCCAAGGCGGGCGGATCACAAGGTCAAGAGATCAAGACCATCCTGGCCAACATGGTGAAACCCTGCCTCTACTAAAAATACAAAAAAAATTAGCTGGGTGTGGTGGCACGTGCCTGTAGTCCCAGCTACTCGGGAGGTTGAGGCAGGAGAATTGCCTGAACCCGGAAGGCAGAGGTTGCAGTGAGCAAAGATCACGCCACTGCACTCCAGCCTGGCAACAGAGAGAGAGACTCTGCCTCAAAAAAAAAAAAAAAAAAAATAGCTGGGCATTGTGGCACGTGCCTGTAATCCCAGCTACTCGGGAGGTCGAGGCAGGAGCATCACTTGAACTTGGGAGGCAGAGGTTGCAGTGAGCCGAGATTGTGCCACTGCACTCCAGCCTGGGCAGCAGAGTGAGACTTCATCTCAAAAAATGAAAAGGGAAGAACAGCAAACATTTGAACTAGCTCAGATAAGCATCCTCCTTCACAAGGAAAAGCCGCATTCAGAAAATCACATTCCCAACCTTAAGAGCCATGTTCTGACTGCTGTAATGCAGCCCCAGAGGAGATCTGTCTGCGAGTTCCTGTCCCCTCAGTGTGGAAATGCTCCCTCCTTCAGGACCTTAATTTTCACCAGCAGGAAACTCTCACCTGGAATCAGCTTAAGGTTCTGATCTAAATAAACTGTCAAAATCATAAACGCATTCTCCAGAAGACAACCCAAACAAGTCTTTCTCTAAACCTGAACTAAACAGATTTTTTTAGAGGGAGTCTAGCTCCGTTGCCCAGGCTGAAGTACAGTGGCGTGACCTCGGCTCACTGCAGCCTCCACCTCCCAGGTTCAAGCAGTTCTCCTGCCTCAGCCTCCCCAAGCAGCTGTGACTACAGGTGCGCACCACCATGTCCAGCTAATTTTTGTATTTTTAGTAGAGACGGGGTTTCACCATGTTGACCAGGCTGGTCTTGAACTCCTGACCTCTGGTGGTCTGCCCGCCTTGGCCTCCCAAAGTGCTGGGATTACAGGTGTGAGCCACTGCACCTGGCCTTTTTTTTTTTTTTTAAACGAGATGGGGTCTCACTATGTTGCTGAGGCTGGTCTCGAAGTCCTGCCCTCAAGTGATCTTCCTGCCTCAGCCTCCCAAAATGCTGGGCTTATAGGTGTGAGCCACCAAGCAAGCCCAGCCCAAGTTGCTTTTTTTTTTTTTTTTTTTTTTTTTGAGATAGAGTCTAACTCTGTCATCCAGGCTGGAGTGCAGTGGTGTGGTGTCGCTCACTGCAACCTCCACCTCCCTGTTCAAGCGATTCTCCTGCCTCAGCCTCCTGAGAAGCTGGGACTACAGGCACGTGCCACCACACCCAGCTAATTTTTGTATTTTTAGTAGAGATGGGGTTTCACTATGTTGGCCAAGCTGGTCTTGAACTCCTGACCTCGTGCTCCACCCACCTTGGCTTCCCAAAGTGTTGGGATTACAGGTGTGAGCTACCGTGCCCAGCCCCAAGTTGCATTTTTATGTAGTAACAACAAATGGTCTGAAAGAAAATTAATGAAACAATTCCATTTACAAAAGCATCAAAAACAGTAAAATTTCAGCCAAGAGGCCTGTATCTTGTACACTGAACACTACAAAAGATTGCTGAAACAAATTAAAGAACAGACAAATAAATGGCAAGTAATCCCATGTTCATGGATTGTAAGACTTCCTATTGTTAGGATGAGCATACTACCCAAATTAATCTACAGATACAATGCAACCCCTATCAAAATCCTTATGGCCGCCTTTTTAGGCCGGGCACAATGGCTCACACCTGTAATCCCAGCACTTTGGGAGGCTGAGGCAGGCAGATCACTTGAGGTCAGGAGTTCAAGACCAGCTTGGCTAACACAGTGAAACCTCGTCTCTACTAAAAATACAAAAAATTAGCTGGGTGTGTTGGCTCGTGCCTGTAATTCCAGCTACTCAGGAGGCTGAGGCAGGAGAATTACTTGAACCCAGGAGATGGAGGGTGCAGTGCACTGAGATTGCGCCACTACGCTCCAGCCTGGGAGACAGAGTGAGATTCCATCTCAAAAAAAAAAAAAAAAACAACTAGAAAAAATCAACCCTAACATTCATTTGGAATCTCCCCTAATACCAAAACAATCTTGAAAAAAAGTTCAGAGACTCACACTTCCTGATTTCAAACTGTCTATAAAACTACCATCATCAAAACCACATGGTACTGCACAGGGACAGACATACAGCCCAATGGAACAGAACAGAGAGCCTAGAAAGAAAATGCTTGCATATGTGGTCAAATGATTTTTTGACAACAGTGCCATGATCATTCAATGGAAAAAGGACAGTCTTTAAACATATGTTGTTGGGAAAACTGGATATCTACATTCAAAAGAATAAAGTTGGACCCTTACCTTATATACAAAAAATAACTTTGAGTCAAAGATCTAAACTTAAAAGCCAAAACCATAGAAGACTTAGAAGAAAATATAGGGGAAATTTTCATGACATTGGATTTAACGATCATTTCTTGGATATGAAATCTAAAGCACAGGCAAACAAAAAATAAACTGAACTACATGAAAATTTAGAACTTTTGTGCACCAAAGGACACTCTCAAGACAAAAGACAACATACAGAATGAGAGAACATATTTGCAAATCACATATCTCGGAAGAGATTAATATCCAAAATACATAGAAACTCCTACAACTCAACAAAACAAACCAATGACCCAATTCAAAAATGAGTGAGGGACTTGAAAACATTTGTACAAAGAAGATACATAAATGGCCAACAACCACATGGAATAATGCTCATTACCACTGGTAATTAGGGAAATGTAAATCAAAACACCAGTGAGACAGTTCACAACTGTTGGAATGGCTGCCATTTAAAACAAAAAGTAGAATATAACCAGGGTTGGTGAGCATGCAGAGCAATTGCAGTCCTTGTGTATTGCTGGGGAGAATGTAAAACACAGCCACTGTGAAAAACAGTATGGCTATACATGAACAAAGAAAACCCTGTGACCCAGTAATTCCACTCCTAGGTATGTATCTAAAAGAACAGAGGCCAGGCGCGGTGGCTCACACCTGTAATCCCAGTAATCTGGGAGACCAAGGTGGGTGGATCACCAGAGGTCAGGAGTCCAAGACCAGCCTGCCTGGCCAATATGGTGAAACCCCATCTCTATTAAAAATACAAAAAGTTAGCTGGGCGTGGTGGCAGACACCTATAATCACAGCCACTCAGGAGGCTGAGACAGGAGAATCACTTGAACCCAGGAGGTGGAGGTGGAGGTTTCAGTGAGCCAAGATGGCACCACTGCACTCCAGCCTGGGCAACAGAGCGAGACTCCGTTTCAATCAATCAACCATGGAAAGCAGGGACTCAGACACATAAGCACCAATTTTAGAGCAGTATTCACAGTAGTCAAAAGAGTTTTGTGGAAACAACCTAAGTGCTCAACATATGGATGGATAAAGTGTGGTATATCCAATATACCACACTTGGGAATATTATTCAGGCACAAAAACTGAATTACTGGTACATGCTAACATATGGATGAACCTTGAAAGCATTATGCTAAGTGCAATAAGCCAGACACATAAGGACAAATACTGCATGCTTCTACTTACATGAGGCACCTAGAATCAGCAAATTCATACAGCAAGAAAGGAAAATAGAGATTACCAAGGGATGGGGATGGGAGGAATAGGGAATGGTTGTTTAATGGGTACTAATTTTTTTTTGGACTAATGAAAAAATTCTGGAGCTAGCTAGCTAGCTGTGATGGTTCTAAAGCACTGTTAATGTATTTAATGCTACTGAATGGCATACTTAAAATGGTAAATTTCATGTTACTATATTTGACCTTAAAAAAAAATTAAAGGCCGGGTGCGGTGGCTCACGCCTGTAATCCCAGCACTTTGGGAGGCCGAGGTGGGCAGATCACATGAGGTCAGGAGTTCGAGGACCATCCTGGCTAACACAGTGAAACCCCATCTCTACTAAAAATACAAAAAATTAGCCAGGTATGGTGGCGGGCACCTGTAGTCCCAGCTACTCAGGAGGCTGAGGCCGGAGAATAGCATGAACCTGGGAGGCGGAGCTTGCAGTGAGCCAAGATTGCGCTACTGCACTCCAGCCTGGGTGACAGAGTGAGACTCTGGCTCAAAAAAAAAAAAAATTAAAAACTGGCCAGGCATGCTGGCGCACGGCTCACACCTGTAATCCCAGCACTTTAAGAGGCCAGGGCAGGAAGATCCCTTGAGCCCAGGGAACCTGTCTGGGCAATATAGTAAGACCTTGTCTCTCCCAAAAAAAAAAAAAAAAAAAAAAAAAAGGTTTAAAAAATTACCTGGGCATGGTAGTGTGCACCTGTAGTCCCAGCTATTCAGGAGGCTGAGGTGGGAGGATCATTTGCTTGGGAGGCAGCAGTTTCAGTGAGCCAAGGTAACACTACTGAACTCTAGCCTGGGTGACAGGGAGAGACCCTGTCTGAAAGAAAAAAAATTAAAAACTAAAGACACAATTTGAGCTACTAGAAAGGAAAACAACAATGCCTGGTATAAAATATACACTGGATTGAATAACCAGATCAGATATTTCAGGAAGAAATTAAGACCCAGTAATAGAAATGACATAATTTTAAATACATGCACTTAACAGATCGTCAAAATACGTCATGCAAGAACACACAGAACTGCAAGGTGAGACACAAAAATTCAGTTAACTGAAGCCTTCAACACTTCTCAGTAATACAAAGATCCAACAGGCGTAGATTCAGTAAACATTCCTTTTTTATTTTAAAATACTTCACAAAGATTGTATATGTTCATGATGTACAGTTCTGTTTTGATGTGTGTATATATACATTCTGTAATGGTTACCACAGTCAAATTAACACACTGATGACCACCCATGCTGTCCATTAAATCTCCAGAACTTGTTCACCTTACAACTTGGTTTTTATCCTTTGACCAACATTTCTCCACTTTCCCTACCTTCTGGACTCTAGTAACCACTGTTCCTCCCTCTGCCTCTGAGTTTGAGTTTTTAAGATTCCACAATTAAGTGGGATCATGGGAGTATTTGCCTATGTCTGCCTTATTTTATAGTGTCCACCAGGTTTATTCATGTTGTGACAAATGTCAACATTTCCTTTTTATGGCTGAGTAATATTCTGTTTAAATATACATCACATTTTCTTTATTCATCCATTAATGGACGCTGAGTTTGTTTCCACATGTTGACTACTGTGAATAATGCTGTAATGAACATATGCGGGTGGCAGATATCTCTTTGAAATACTGATCACTGCCTTTGGGCATATAATCATATACCCAGGAGCGAGACTGTTGGATCATATGGTAGTTTTTTTTTTTTTGTGGAACCTCCATATTGTTTTTCACAATGGCTGTACCAATGTACATTTCCACCAACAGTATACAAAGCTTCCTTTTTCTCTGTGCTGTAACACTAATCTCTCTTGGTAGTACCCATCCTTGCATGTATGAGGTAACATGTAATTGTGGTTTTGATTTGAATTTCTCTAATGATTAGTGATATTAAGTCCCTTTTCATATGCTTTCAGGCCATTTGTATGTCTTCTTTGAAAAAAAAAGTCCATTCAGGGTTTTTAAATTTTTCTTATTGTTTTTACCCCTTGCAGAAACCAGTCTATTTTTCTTAATTTGTTAGTTTTTTGAGATGAGAGGGGTCTCATTATGTTACCCAGGTTGGTGTTGAACTCCTGGATTCAAACGATCTTCCTCACTCACACTTCTGAGTACTGGGACTACAATCGGGCACCATTATGCCCAGCTAATAATTTATTTATTTTTTTAGATACGAAGTCTCCCTATGTCGCCCAGGTTGGTCCCAAATTCCTAGCCTCAAGCAATCCTCCCAAGGATTGGAATTATAGGCATGAGCCACGGCACCTGGCCTCCTAAACTTGTAAGAGGGTTCCAACTTGTAACAGACTTTAAAACATATACAACTTGTTGGTGCTTCCCAGGCCGATCCTCACATTTGGCTTTGATTAGCCTTTATCAAATTATTTCTGCCTCAACAGCCTTAATTTTGGTCAACAATTTAACTGAGGTACTTTATAGATAACAGTGTCCATTATACCATAGGAAATACTTCAGTGTTTAGATAATGAGAAAAGCAAAAGCTGTTCCCAATGACAGCTGCTCCCCAACTCACCACAAGGCGAAATCTTACCCTGTTGAAAACTGTAACAAACCTCCATCAGACAAAGCTACCAGGTGACCATAATGGATCAAAATGAAATTCTGTAACCATGTCTCCGATAACCTAAAACAAAACAGACTCCAAACCTTAAAAATGACCAGAAATCTCCTAATATGACTTGTGCTTCTTATGAATTACGGTTAGCGCCACTTATTCTTTCTGCCTCCTAGATAAGAACTATTAGAATTTCCAAGGATGGAATTGAGTTCACCTAACAGCATCCAATACAAACACCTCACTTTGTTGAATGGCAATGAAATCACCTAAAACAAACACAAATCCTGTAAGAAGTCCTCTTGAGCACCCTCTTACTGATAACCCTCCGTCATTGATGCTTTGTGTTCATCCTTATTACAACTCTATACACGCCACTCTTTGACTATAGGTGTGATTCTAGTGGTCTTTGGCAAGATGGCACAGACAAAAGCATGCTTTGTTCCTGTGGTATTCTAAATGAGAAATTAGATTCATGAGAAAAATTGTGACCATATAAGAATTTTAAAAAAAAATTTCCTTTACATTTTAACATTTTTTAAAGAAAAAAAGTACTTGGACTTATATGCAAATGGTAATACTGACTCATTATTTAGAATGTATAATGAATAACCTGACAAAATTACAAAGTTGACCTGAAAATGCGTAATTGCAATGGGATATTTTAATATATATTCTCAGGTAATGGAAAATATTAATACAATAGTTGTTAGTATACAAGTTGTTTTAAAAGAGTTAATAAAATATTTCTAAGAAATACCTGCAGAAGTTGTTTGATAAAAATGCATTGTTTTTATCACATACAAACATAATTGAGAATGTGCACATGATCACATTTGGCTGTAATTGGAAATTATCACGATCTGCCTGACCTAAGACATTTGTTTTCACATAGACTGTGTCAGAGCAGTTACTGCACAATGCAACAGAGGAACAAGCCCCCATGTTGTTCTATGTGACTGTATCATTGTAGCTGTCACAGGGAAATCAGGAACACAGTTATTACCAGTATTAACAGAATGATGTGTTTACTATGCAAATTAGATCTTGTTTGAATATAATCTAGAGATGAGGGGAGTCAAAACAACAGAAAATATCCTCAACCATAACAGTTTTAATTAGTTGCCTGGTGGATTATGTTGATACGGGTAATGTTGTTAACTAAATTTTCTGGAATCTTTTTTTTTTTCCATGTTACAATTCACCAATAGCCTAATGACATGAAAGCTGGGAGGCAGAACTTAAGAAGGCTGCAAGGGGACCGCGTGGATACCGGCCTCCTGCCTGTTTTCCTGATACTTTGTCCTGACAATCAAGAGTTTCTTTAAAACACCACTGTCTACTTCTTTTTCTCAGATGGGTAGGGTTCCACAGATGTCTCCACAATCTTCACATCAAAGATATATTTGCAGTTTGGATTTTCCTGCAAGCCCTCATTTGTCCCTATGCATCTGTCTGTCTCCATGTAGATGGGTCCAAAACCTGACTAATGCCTTCTTCAGTTCTGCCTTCCAACTTTCATGTCAGTTAGGCTACTGCTGAATTCCAACATGAAATCCAAAAGGGAATAGATTCTAGAAAATTTAGTTCACGTTACCCATGATGACATAGCACAATCTAAGAGGCACACCTTCAACCTAAATTGTGTTGTCCTATTACAGATCTTCTTAATTCAAAGTCTATCATCCATATCTTGGCCAGAAAGAAAAAGAGCAAAATATGGAAATAATTTATATAAGACTATATTGTATAACCTTGGCCCACTATTCATTAGCAAGGGAAATAAAATAAGGCTCTTCTAACCAAAAAGAAGAAAGGTTTTCTCCTGAGGAAGGTGGAATATATACATAATGGATAAGGGAAAGTCAATACCTGCCACAGGATGCCAGTAGAAAACTCCCAGTACCAAACTGTCATTTTTCAATGGCCCAGAACTATTAAGAGAAAAAATTTTATTAACTGACTTAAGGAATTTTATTTAAAAATTTTATTAACTGACTTAAGGAATTTTATTTAAAAATTTTATTAACTGACTTAAGGAAAAAACACTACCAATTATACTTCTGCACTATTTCTTAAAGAGTATTTACAGAATAATCTCACCTCAATGTTCATTTATGAAAATAAGTACGAACCCAGAGTCCAGAGATCCACTTTAAGAATGTGGCACTAAGCCACGCAAGGCAGCACACACACCTGTAGTCCCAGCTGCTCAGGAAGCTGAGGTGGGAGGATCTCATGAGCCTAGAAGTCCAAGGCCAGCCTGGGAAACATGGCAAGACCCATCTCAAAACAAAACAAAACAAAACCTGGCCCAGTGTGGTGGCTCATGCCTATAATCCCAGCACTTTAGGGGGCTGAGGTGGATTACTTGAGGTCAGGGGAGTTGGCGATCAGCCTGGGCAAGATAATGTTGCCTGTCTCTACAAATATATACATACATATACACATATAAAAATATTTTTAAAATATATTAAAAACTAGGAAGAATCAAAAAGGGATGTGGCACTGATAAATACATTTATAATATTTTTTCATGGCATGAATTTTCTAGAGCATTATACCTGAACTAAGTTATATCAGGCTTTCCTGTATTACTTACATTCATGCAACTACTCTCCAGTATGAACTTTCATATCAACTTTGAAAATGGTTAAAATTGAAAAACTATCGATATTTTACATTTATAGTTTCTATTCAGCGTGCACTTTCTTCACATGGTATTGTAAGGATGCACGCCAAATGAAGGCGTTGCCACAATCCTTACATTTATAAGGTTTCTCTCCAGTGTGCATTCTCATGTGCACTCGAAAGCCTGTAAGGAAACTGAAGGGTTTTCCACATTCTTTACATTCGTAGGGTTTCTCTCCAGTATGAATTCTTTCATGTATATGAATATAACTGGAACTACTGAAGGCTTTACCACACTGTTTACATTCATAAGGTTTCTCTCCGGTGTGGGTTCTTTCATGTATCTGGAAACCTGCAAGAGTAATGTATGTTTTCCCACATTTTTTACATTCATACTGTTTCTTTGCAGTGTGCATCCTTTCATGTCTTCGGGCAGAACTGCAACAATAAAAGGCTTTCCCACATTCTTTACATTTGTAGGGTCTCTCTCCAGTATGAGTCCTTTCGTGTCTTTGAGCTGAGTAGTAGTATCTAAATGCTTTTCCACATTTTTTACATTCAAAGGGTTTATCTCCAGTGTGAGTACTTTCATGTGCTTGAAAACCTAAAGGAGACAGGTAAGTTTTCCCACACAGTTTACATTCATAGTGTTTCTGTGCAGTGTGATTCCTCTCATGTTTTTGAGCAGTACAGTGATAACTGAAGGCCTTCCCACATTCCTTGCATTTGTAGGGTTTCTCTCCAGTATGAGTCTTTTCATGTCTTTGAGCAGAGTTGTGATATACGAACACTTTTCCACATTTTTTACATTCATAGGGTTTTTCTCCAGTGTGAGTTCTTTCATGTGCTTGAAAACCTACAGAAGATATGTAGATTTTTCCACATTGTTTACATTCATAGCGTTTCTGTACAGTGTGATTCCTTTCATGTGCTCGAGCAGAATGGCGGTAAATGAAGGGTTTCCCACATTCCTTACATTTGTAGGGTTTCTCTCCAGTATGAGCCTTTTCATGTCTTTGAGCAGACTGGTGATATCGGAATGCTTTTCCACATTCTTTACACTTAAAGGGTTTATCTCCAGTGTGAGTCCTTCCATGTATTTGGAAAGAACGTTGACAACTGAAGGCTTTCCCACAGGCCTTACATTTGTAGACTATCCCTGCACTGTGTGTTCTTTTATGTTTTTTAAAAGACTGCAGATAACTGAAGGGTTTCCCACATTTCTTACATTTATACGGCTTCTCTCCATATTCCTGACACTTATACAGTTTGTGTCTGGTGTAAGATCTAATGTGCCTGTTAAGGGATGAATGATGGCTCAAGACTTTTCCACATACACTGCTTTCCCAAAGCTTTCCTCCAGAAGGAGTTTTCTTGTTCAGACTGAGATTTGGAATCTGGCTGAAACCTTCTCCACCATGACTACCTTCTTTACTTTCACAGAGTCCCTCTACCATATGATTTCTGTAAAAAATGAGCAACACATTAATAGTTCATTTATTAAAGGTTTTCTCTTTATTAACTGATATTAGAATAACTATTTTTTCCACTTTCAGGGAAAGTACAGATTTTTTTGTCCTGTCTAAATTGCTTGTGAGGTGAATGTATTGAATGCTGTAGCTCTGCAAGAGGGCTCAAACATAGCTGTTATGAAAACAGTGATTTTCGTATATGGGTTTCTCTTTTTTTTTTTTTTTTTGAGATGGTGAGATCTCACTCTGTCACCCAGCCTGGAGTGCAGTGGTGCGATCTTGGCTCACTGCAACCTCTGCCACCGTGAGGCAGTGATTCTCCTGCCTCAGCCTCCTGAGTAGCAGGGATTACAGGAACCTGCCATTGCGCCCGGCTACTTTTTTACTATGTTGCCCAGGCTGGTCTTGAATTCCTGACCTCACGATCCACCCACCTTGGCCTCCCAAAGTGCTGGGATTATAGGCATGAGCCACCGCGCCCAGACCATGAACATCCATGCCATATTTAAGAAAACACTTTGGGGCCGGGCGCAGTGGCTCACGCCTGTAATCCCAGCACTTTTGGAGGCTGAGGCGGGTGGATCACGAGGTCAGGAGATCGAGACCATCCTGACTAACACAGTGAAACCCCGTCTCTACTAAAAATACAAAAAATTAGCCGGGCGTGGTGGCAGGTGCCTGTAGTCCCAGCTACTCGGGAGGCTGAGGCAGGAGAATGGCGTGAACCCGGGAGACAGAGCTTGCAGTTAGCCGAGATCACGCCACTGCACTCCCGCCTGGGCGACAGAGCAAGAATCCATCTCCCAAAAAAAAAAAAAAAAGGCACTTTGGGTTATTTTTATTTACTTATTTATTTTTCCCAAGATGGAGCTTCACTCTTGTTGCCCAGGCTAGAGTGCAATGGCACAATCTCCGCTCACTGCAGCCTCCGCCTCCCGGGTTAAAGCAATTCTCCTGCCTCAGCCTCCCGAGTAGCTGGGATTATAGGCATGTGCCACCACGCCCAGCTAATTTTGTATTTTTAGTAGAGATGGGGTTTCTCCATGTTGGTGAGGCTGGTCTTGAACTCCTGACCTCAGGTGATCCGGCCACCTCAGCCTCCCAAAGTGCTGGGATTACAGGTGTGAGCCACTGTGCTAGCTGGGTTAATATTTTCTAAGAACAGATACATTTGAGGCTCAGCTTATTTGTTTTGTTTCTTTAATTATCAAATTTAATGACATACTAAGATTTTCTCCTAGAATACTGCTTTCTTTTCTGGGTGTGACTCACCTGAGATTTCTCCCCTGGTTTTTGTACTGCTCTTCAATGTTCCATTCTTTTTGTTTTGTTCCTGAAATGCAGACCCAGAAAAAACTATCATAAATTATTACAAATTACAGAAAAATTATTAGATTCTAGGTCCATATGTGACCATGCCTGATTTACAAAAGAATTTTGCCTTTTCACATTCCACATCTTGGAATAGCATTGATATCCAAGAAAAAGGTATTCTCTAATTCATTCAAGAACATGATAGAATGATTTCATTTTTACCTATAGTAGCCAGGTTCCTGAAGGTTTCCCACATCACATCTCTGTAGAGTTTTTTCTGTGAAAGATCAAGCAAAGCCCACTCCTCCTGGGTGAAGTTCACAGCCACATCTTCAAAGGTTACTGAGTCCTAAAACATTCCAAATGTGTATAAAGGAGAATGGGTGAGACTGACAGCACTGGACATCTATACTCGAGTCATAAGATGTTCACGATGATTCTGTGATCTCCGGAGATTTATTCTATGAATTTGTCAGAACTCTAACTCTTTGGCCACACTCCCTCCGTAGTTTATGAATACACGAAAATTATTTCTACACTTTCACTGTGATCACAATCATATTGCTTTCCAAAGGCAGGATCCAGAACACTCTGGAAAAGTGAGAGAAATGCTGTACAAAAAAATTCCATTTTAAGACCATCAATTCTTTGTGAGAAAAACTCATCTTCTTCTCATATATCACATCACTCAACATTCCATGAGACACAGGGTCAAATATGGATAATATGTGAATGAATAAAAGCACACTGAAGAACTAGAAGCTTTTTCTACTATTCCCATCACTAAGCATGAGAACAAGAGGCACGTGGAAATCAAACTTGTAACAATATTTACCTGACCATATTGTCCTGAGGTACTCCAGGATATTCGAGGTAGTCAGATCCAGCCAATTCAATCAAAATATTTCTTTTGGAGAAGTTGGCTGGGCACAATGGCTCACACCTGTAATCCTAGCACTTTGGGAGGCCAAGGTGGGCAGATTGTCTGAGCTCAGGAGTTCGAGACCAGCCTTGGCAACATGGTGAAACCCCATCTCGGTGGCTCACACCTGTAATCCCAACACTTTGGGAGGCCGAGGATGGTGGATGACCCGAGGTCAGGGGTTCGAGACCAGCCTGGCGAAAATGGTGAAACCTCATCTCTACTAAAAATACAAAATTAGCTGGGTGTGGTGGTGTATACCTATAATTCCAGCTACTTAGGAGGCTGAGGCAGGAGAATCACTTGAACCTGGGAGGCGGAGGGTACAGTGAGCCGAGATTGTGCCATTGACTCCAGCCTGGGCAACAGAGCGAGACTCTGTCTCAAAAAAAAAAAAAAATTAGCTGGGTGTAGTGGTGCGCATCTCTAATCCCAGCTACTCAGGAGGCTGAGGCACAAGAATCGCTTGAGCCTGGGAGGCAGAGGTTGCAGTGAGCTGAGATCGCACCACTTCTCTCCACCCCAGAGAAGTGTTTACTTTCACTTATTTGTGTTAATATTTATCAGAGACTTATTTCTTTCTGTCTTATTTCATGGAGCTATTAAGTTACTGGGAAGTTAGAGCTCAGGCATGAGGAATAAAGCATGACAACTTTAGATAAAATCTCTATACTTCTGAGCCTCAGGGATACTTCCCACCAATTTTTAGCAAATATTTGCCATCCTGAGATGGTAAAAATGCCAAAAGAGCTCTTTCCAGCAGAACCATTCCAGTTAACCTTGGGCCTTGCTGACCTTGAGGAACAGGTTAAGATTTGCAGTTTACAGGCCGGGCGCGTTGGCTCACGCCTGTAATCCCAGCACTTTGGGAGGCCGAGGCAGGCAGATCACCTGAGATCGGGAGTTTGAGACCAGCCTGACCAACACGGAGAAACCCTGTCTCTACTAATAATACAAAATTAGCTGGGTGTGGTAGCGCATGCCTGTAATCCCAGTTACTCGGGAGGCTGAGGCAGGATAATTGCTTGAACCTGGGAGGCGGAGGTTGCGGTGAGCCTAGATCGCACCATTGCACTCCAGCCTGGGCAATAAGAGTGAAACTCCATCTCAAAAAAAAAAAAAAAAAAAGATTTGCAATTTATAATAAAGTGCATTAAAGTCCACAATGATACGATGAATTTTCGCATGATTATAAAATGTATAAAAGGTTCTCAGCAGAGGTTTCCTCCAAAAGAACATAAAATGCCCTTTCTCCAATTTAAGAAGGAAGTGATTCCCCAGCCACTCTAGAGAAGAGGGATAAGAGTTAAATTGAACTTCTTTTCAGAAACCATACAAGGAGAAAGTAGAGTGAAATATTTAAAGTTCTGAAAGAAAAAATCTGTATCAAGCAAAATTATCCTTCAAATAGTCCGTAGTACTTTCTGAGACAAAAATTGAGGGAATCTGTCACCAGTACACCTGCTTTGCAAGAAAATTAACCAGAAAGAAGGTAAATGACAAAGAAAGGTACTGCAATAGAGAAGGCATAAGTGGAAGTAAAATATAATCATTTTCTCATTCTTGATTAATGTGACAGATAACAGGTTTTTCTCATTATTGATTAATGTGACAGATAACAGGTTGTTCAAAGTAACAATAGCTACAACATATAAGTACAGTTTATGGATAAGTGAAATGAGTAACAGCATTGTTATGAGGGAGGAATTGGGAATACTCTATTATGAGTTACTTGGGCAACCAGTGAAGTGGCCTAAGATTGCTAGAAAGAGGGCTTGGGATAGCTGTATACTGAAAATTCATTACACCATTAAAATAGTGTAAAAAAAAAAGTATAATCAATATGTTAAGAGAGGGAAAAAATGAAATCAGGTAAGGTAAATAGTCAAACACTGAAGTCACAAAGAAAATTAAAAAGTATGTAATCTACAAGTAAACTACCTAATTATATGTTGTCTACAATAAACTTTTTCTTTTTTTTTTTTTTTTTTTTTGAGAGACAGAATCTCACTCTGTCTCCCAGGCTAGAATGCACTGGCACAATCTTGGCTCACTGCAACCGCCGCCTCCAGGGTTTAAGCGATTCTCCTGCCTCAGCTTCCCAAGTAGCTGGGACTATGGGCGTGTGCCACCACACCCAGCTAATTTTTTATTTTTTAGTAGAGACAGGGTTTCGGTTTACGTTGGCCAGCTAGTCTCGAACTCCTCACCTCAGGTGATGTGCCCACCTTGGCCTCCCAAAGTGCTGGGATTACAGGCGTAAGCCACTGCACCTGGCTTTTTTTTTTTTTTTTTTTTTTGAGACAGAATCATGCTCTGTTGCCCAGGCTGGAGTGCAGAGGTGTGGTCTCAGCTCACTGCAACCTCCGCCTCTTGGGTTCAAGTGATTCTCCTGCCTCAGCCTCCTGAGTAGCTGGGATTACAGGCGTGCACCACCACACCTGGCTAATTTTTGTATTTTTAGTAGAGAGAGGGTTTTGTCATGTTGGACAGGCTGGTCTCAAACTCCTGACCTCAGGTGATCTACCCGCCTTGGCCTCCCAAAGTGCTGGGATTACAGGCGTGAGCCACCGCGCCCGCCCAAGGGGTTGATTCTCTAAGAGGACATAGAGAATCTATGTGTAATCTTTAGTGTACATGTGCATAACAAAAGAACTGCAAAATGCACAAGGCAAAATGTGATAGGACTACAAGGAGAGATACATGAATCCATGACTATGGTTGAGATTTCAACAGCCTCCTACCAGTAATTAAGAGATCCAGTAGGCAGAAAAAAAAAACAGGAAGGACAGGCCGAGTACAGTGGCTCACGCCTGTAATCCCAGCACTTTGGGGATCGCTTGAAGCCAGGAGTTTGAGACAAGCATGGCCAACTAGCAAAACCCATCTCTACTTAAAATACAAAAATTAGCCAGGCGTGGTGGCAGGTGCCTGTAATCCCAGCAACTCGGGAGGCTGATGCAGGAGAATCGCTTGAACCCGGGAGGCAGGGGTTACAGTGGGCCCAGATCGCACCACTGCACTCTAGCCTGGGTGACACAGCGAGACTCTGTCTCGAAAAAGGAAAAAATAAGAAGGACACAGGTGAATTGAATAGCACCAAACAATAGATTCCACTGAACTACATGGAATACTTCATCCAACTACAGCAGTATACACATACTTCTCAAGTTCACATGGAACAGTCACCAAGATAAGATAGACTACATTGTGGGACATAAAACAAACCTCATCCAGCAGATCAAAGCAGATTAAAAAAAAAAACTTTAACAAACTTGAAAGAAAAATTATATAAAATATGCTTGCAGACTACAATGACAATATAAAAATCAATAACAAAAAAACAGTTGAAAAACCTCAAAATACTTGCAGATTAAACTACACACTTCTAAACGACCCACGGATGAAAGTAGTAGTTTTAAGGGCACTTAAAAACTAGTTTTTTCCTTTTTAAAATTTTTTTCCTTTTGTGTTAAAAAGCAGCCCTCAAAATCTCATAAAACTATTTTTACCTAAATGAATGAAAGGCTGGGCCTGGTGGCTCACACTTGCAATCCCAGCACTTTGGAGACCAAGGTGGGCGGACTGCCTGAGATCAGGAGTTCAAGATCACTCTGGCCAACATGGTGAAACCCTGTCTCCACTAAAAATACAAAAAAATCAGACAAGAATGGTGGCATGCACCT
The DNA here is from genome assembly GCF_028885625.2 of Pongo pygmaeus. Lineage (NCBI taxonomy): Eukaryota > Metazoa > Chordata > Mammalia > Primates > Hominidae > Pongo > Pongo pygmaeus. The sequence goes on from NC_072393.2 coordinate 12,506,826, forward strand.
GTAATCTCAGCTACTTGGGAGGCTGAGGCAGGGGAATTGCTTGAACCAGGGAAGTGGAGGTTGAAGTGAGCCGCAATCACACCACTGCACTCCAGCCTGCACTCCAGCCTGGGCAACAGAGCGAGACATCTCAAAAATAATAATAATAAAATAAAAAATAAATGAATGAAAATACAGCTTATTAAACTTTGTAGGGGCTGGGCGTGGTGGCTCACGCCTATAATCCCAGCACTTTGGGAGGCTGAGGTGGGTGGATCACTTGAGGTCAGGAGTTCGAGACCAGCCTGGAGCAACCTGGCAAAACCCCATCTCTACTAAAAATACAAAAAAATCAGCCAGGCATGGTGGCGCATGCCTGTAATCCCAGCTACTTGGGAGGCTGAGGCACGACAATCACTTGAACCTGGGAGGCAGAGGTTGCGGTGAACCAAGATCGTGCCACTGCACTCCAGCCTGGGTGACAGAGTGAGACTCCTTTTCAAAACACACACACACACACACACACACACCCACCCACCCACACCTACCTTTGTGGGACACAGCAAAAGTATATACATAGAGGACAAGTATGCTACTGAACATATACACTAGAAAGGAAGAAAAATATATAATCAATTATCTAAGCATGTGCTTTAGGAAATTAGAAAAAGCAAATTAAAACCATAGTAAGCAAAAGAAAAGGAATTTTTTCAAATAGTGAAACTGCAAGAAATTAAAAAAAAAATCAAAACCAAAAGCCAGCTCTTTGAAAAGATGAATAGAATTGATAAAAAAAACTAGTCAAGCTAACTGAGGAAAACAAGAAGACAGAAATTACTAATATCACAAATGAAAAGGATAATGAAAATGAGAAAGCATTTGGCAAAGCACAACTTCCATTTGACAGCAAACTAGCAATAGAGAGAAACTACTGCTTCTTAAGAAAGAACATCTACAAGAAACTTACAGCTAACATCATACTTAATAGTGAAAAACAAGATGTTTTCCCAGTAAGATGAAGAACAAGGCAAGGGAGTCCCCTCACACAGCATTTCTATTCAACATGGTACTGGCACATAGTGTGGGGTTGCATCAGAAGCCTGTGGACAATTTATGACCATCTGGCTACCTACAGGGGCCACAAGAAGGGGTTGCTAAAGCCTACATAGTCTGGCCGGACACAGTGGCTCATGCCTGTAATCCCAGCACTTTGGGAGTCCAAGGTGGGCGGATCACCTGAGGTCAGGAGTTCGAGACCAACCTCAAGATGGAGAAACCCTGTCTCTACTAAAAATACAAAATTAGCCTGGTGTGGTGGTGCATGCCTGTAATCCCAGCTACTAGGAAGGCTGAGGCAGGAGAATTGCTTGAACCTGGGAGGCGGAGGTTGCAGTGAGCCGAGATCGCGCCATTGCACTCCAGCCTGGGCAACAAGAGCAAAACTCTATCTCAAAAAAAAAAAAAAAAAAGCCTACGTAGTAAAAGGAGTCTGAGGGCATTAATTGCATGGCAATTTGAACAGTCTAGAAGCCTCTGGATTTAATTAAAATTTGCTCACAAGGATTATGTTGCCTCCAGCAGAACAAAGAACAAAAGAATCTAAAAGATAGTGTGATGGTAAGAAAGTCAATAGCTATTTCTTAGCCTGGCCAACATGGTGAAACCTCGTCTCCACTAAAACTACAAAAAAATTAGCCAGGCATGGTGGTGCATGCCTGTAATCCCAGCTACTCAGGAGGCTGAGGCAGAGGAATCACTGGAACCTGGGAGGCGGAGATTGCAGTGAACCCAGATCCACTGCACTCCAGCCTGGGTGACAGAGAGACCCTGTCTCAATAAACAAAAACAAAACAAAAACAAAAAACACGCTATTTCTTCACTATGTCACGGAGGATGCGGTCCTCTGCTTAACACATAATTTTCAGGAATTTAGCCAAGGTGTGAGTGCCTCTTACATTCTAGATGGGGCAATAGCCCTTCCACTTTTTGTAAGCTCTTTTCTTTCAATATTTGTATGTCCTGAATGAATCTCAAATGACTGTCCCCAGAGAGCAATTACTTTTTTTTTTTTTTTTTTGAGACAGTCTTGCTATGTCACCCAGGCTGGAGTGCAGTGGTGCAATCTTGGCTCACTGCAACCTCTGCCTCCCAGGTTCAAGTGATTCTTGTGCCTCAGCCTCCCAAGTAGCTGGGATTACAGGCGCTCACCACCACACCGGGCGAATTTTTGCATTTTTTAAAGTAGAGACAGGTTTTTGCCATGTTGGCCAGGCTGGTCTCAAATTCCTGACCTCCAGTGATCTTCCCGCCTCAGCCTCCCACAAGAGTGGAATTACAGGCATGAGCCACTGCGCCTGGCCAGCAATGACTCTAACGTAATGCCATGCCTGTGCTCCTGTAGAAAGGTAGATAAAATTTAGATCTTGCCGGCAAAGACTGCAATAGCAAGGCTACTGAGGTTCCCTGAATAGAAACCAGATAAAGGTCAACCAAATCCCTTCAAAGGTGAAGATAAACTGCAGCTAAGAGTCTGTTGAAATAGAGACTGAACAAAATCTATACAAATCTGTGACTCCAGAATATCTACCACTTGTTCATTGGATGGAGTCAGTAATTTCCATAATGTTGGATATTGGGTCTAGGGGCTCAATAGGTTGGGATCACAGCAGTAAATTGCAACAATCCACTTTGAGGCACCCAGATTTAAGAGCAAGCCAAATTAGGCTGGGTTCGGTGGCTCACACCTATAATCCCAGCACTTTGGGAGGCCAAGGCAGGTGGATCACGAGGTCAGGAGTTTGAGAGCGGCCTGGCCAACATGGTGAAACTCCGTCTCTACTAAAAATATAACAATTAACCGGGCGTGGTGGCGGGTGCCTGTAATCCCAGCTACTTGGGAGGCTGAGGCAGGAGAATCGTTTGAAACTGGATGGTGGAGGCTGCAGTGAGCCGAGATCGTGCCACTGCAATCCAGCCCCGGCAACAGCAAAACTGTCTCCAAAAAAAAAAAAAAATTCAACTGGGCGTTGTGGTGCACGCCTGTAATCCCAGCTACTCGGGAGGCCAAGGCAGAAGAATCACTTGAACCCGGCTGGTGGAGGTTACAGTGAGCCAAGATTGCGCCACTGCATTCTAGCCTGGGCAATAGAGCGAAACTCTATCTCAAAACAAAAAAACAAAAAACAAACAAACAAACAAAAAAAACAGGCCAGGCCAAATTAGGCTGTTAAAAGGAGAAATACTCGGCCAAGTGCAGTGGCTCATGTCTGTAATCCCAGCACTTTGGGAGGCTGAGGTAGGAGGACTGCTTGAGCCCAGGAGTTCAAGACCAGCCTGGACAACATAGTGAGATCTCATCTCTACAAAAAAAAAAAAAAAAATTAGCTGAACGTGGTGGCGCACCTGTGGTCTCAGCTTCTCAGGAAGCTGATGCAGGAGGATGCTTCAGTCCAGGTGTTGGAGGCTGCAGTGAGCTGTGATTGCATCACTGGATTCCAGCCTGGGCAACAGAGTGAGATCTTGTCTCAAAAAAAAAAAAAAAAAAAAACACAACAAGCAGCACTGGGGATAACTGCCCCTTCACTACAACCATTAATGGTTTTGTATAATAGCTGTCAATCCTTCGAGGCCCATCAATTTACATTGAGTCATATTAACTAATTTAATTGGGGAGTAAGTTCCATGGGGTCCCATTTTGTCAATCTAATTTGTAACTGCCAAAGACTTAATTTAAATTTATGGCCAGATGCAGTGGCTCATGCCTGTAATTCCAGCACACTGGGAGGCCGAAGCAGGTGAATCACTTGAGGCCAGGAGTTTGAGACCAGCCTGGCCAACATGGCAAAACCTGGTCTCTACGAAAAACACAAGAATTAGCTGGGCGTGGTGGCAAGTGCCTGTAATCCCAACTACTCAGGAGGCTGAGGCAGGAAAATTGCTTAAACTTGAGAGGCGGAGGTTGCAGTGAGCTGAGATCCGGCCACTGCACTCCAGCCTAGGTGACAGAGCGAGACTCTGTCTCAATAAATAAATAAATAAATAAATAACTCACTGGTTCAGAGCTTCCTTGGTCACTGTGGGATTTTTTAAGGGCTGTTGTCTCACCCTGTCACCCAGGCTGGAGTGCAGTGGCACAGTCGCAGCTCACTGCAGCCTCAACCTCCCAGGCTCAAGCTACCCTCCCACCTCAGCCTCCCAAGCAGCCAGGACTACAGGTGCGTGCCACTACACCCGGCTAATTTTTGTATTTTTTGTAGACACAGGGTCCCACCATGTTGCCCAGGCTGGTCTTGAACTCATGGGCTTAAGCAATCCACCCACCTTGGCCTCCCAAAGTGCTGGGATTACAGGCATGAGCCACCGCACCTGGCCCTATGTGATATTTTAAGACAATTTGTTCTATAATACAACCAAGAATGACTTCGCCAACACAATAGTCATGATGGCTAAGGAGAGGCACAGGGATTTCTGCTCTATTTATTTTATATTCAGTAACTCCTCTATGATTATCAGGATACCTTCATTAAATTTGATGGGATACCCAGGTATAACTATAACATGAGCCCTAGTATTAATCCCAGGAAGGTTTATCAACTGATACAGATGTTAAAATCCAGAACCTACATTATAGAGGCCAAAAACCCAAGGAGTGCCCTTTTATGATTTTTGTTATGCAAATTCCTTTAATACATTTCCAACTGGGTCAAACTGTGGACTTCTGTTTCATCAGTGTTTTTTTTCTTTTGTTCCTTCCCTTCCCTGTTTTGTTTTTTGGTTACTGGATGTACTTTGGGGGAGGGTGTGTCCTCTCTAACCTGGTACTAATATATTATTTTTCCCCCCACCAGAGAGCCTGTGTCATCAGGGTGTCATCACTGTCATCAGCGTGAAGCAGCTCCCCTACGGCAATGGTTGCTTTAGAAGGTTTAAGAACCCCAGGTTTAAGTCAGGTTTGAACTAACTTCTTTGCTATGCCACAGCTATGCCATGGGTGTTATCCCCCACTAAACCCAAAGGTCAAGATCTCTGTTGTGGGAGAGGCGCATGAAGCAGCAGCAATAGCACTTTAGGGTCTTGGGGAACCTTCTGCTGTTAAAGAGTGTGGACTCAGCCCATCATCTAATGGCTGCTGTTCCCCACCTTCCCTCCCTGTCCTCTTTTTGAAGGACTGCTCTTCCAGGGGCAGTCACATAATGACCAACCTCTGACACAGTGTATACAGTCCCTCCTCCACTCCCACTCTTTACATTTGGGGCAACCCAGGCATCAGTCACAACTTCACTATAAATACACACGTCTCAGGCTGCCACTGCGAGAGGGGCCGCCACCATGTCCGCGCATCTGCAATGGATGGTCATGCAGAACGGCTCCAGTTTCTGATCAAGAGGAATAAGCCCACCTACGGCACCGAGCCCAGTAACTTGAAGGCCCCAACTCCTTCCGCTACAACGGGCTGATTCACCACAAGACTGTGGGCGTGGAGCCGGCAGCCGAGGACAAAGGTGTGGTGGTGGTCTTGAAGCGGAGATCCGGCCAGCCGAAGCCTGCCACCTCCTAGGCGCGGACCACCATCAACAAGAATGCTCGCGCCACGCTCAGCAGCCTCAGACACATGATCCTCAAGAACAAGTACCGCCCTGACCTGCGCATGGCAGCCATCCGCAGGGCCAGCGCCATCCTGTGCAGCCAGAAGCCTGTGATAGTGAAGCGGAAGCGGACCCGCCCCACCAAGAGGTCCTGAGCCCCCTGCCCCCAAAGCAATAAAGAGAAAGCTGGCTTTCTCACCACCAGCCCCTCACGCCCACAAAAAACAAAAACAAAAAACAAAACAAAAACACAGGTAGGTCCTTGCCCAGGATGTAAACCCAGGACCACTTTAAGGAAGGCCCTACTCCCATACTCCAGCTCCCCAATTCCAAGGAATTATCAAACTGTCAACTAAGGTCAGCTGAATCTAGAACCAGACTTCGTAGGGCTCAACAATGGAAGAAACACAGAGCAGCAGAGCACAAAGCATGTGCTCCCAGTAAGCAGCAGCTCAAACTCTAAATGGGCCATAGAGCAGGTCAGCAATTCAGAACAAGAGAAGATAGACCCATGAGTGGTGGTCAATGTCTAGACATCTTGTTCACAGCACCAACTGCTAGTCACCTAGAAGGGTGAGGCTGCAATGATGACACTGATGACAGTGGGTCTCACGCACACTGAGCGGGTATGAAAAGGCTTATTACTCCCATGACTGAGGTCTCTGGGGAGAACAGGGCAGGCCTCTCAAGCAGGTGGGAAATAGCTTAAAAGAGCAAGGAAGGGAACTTGCCCGGGTTGTTTACTGTGGTTGGAAGTGGGGCTGGGCACAAGTTCCTCTGCATGGGCAGCTGGTTATGTGGTTTGAGTCTCCTGCCCATGACAGAGGAAGGATGTCCAGGCCTTCTCAGCTTGTCCAGAAGTGGGGCATTAAAGGGAAGAGGATGAAGTGGTCAATTTTGAAACATTAAAAATGTAGAGTCCAACCACTAATTACAAGAACAATGGTGAACAGGGCCAGGCATGGTGGCTCTGGTGGCTCACGCTTGCAATCCCAATGCTTTGGAAGGCCAAAGTGGAGGATCGCTTGAGCCCAGGAGTTCAAGACCAGCCTGAGCAACACAGGGAGACCCCATCTCTATATAAAAAATGAAGTAGCTGGGTGTGCTGGCATGTGACTATAGTACTAGCTACTCAGGAGGCTGAGATGGGAGAATCACTTGAGCCCAGTTCAAGGTTACAGAGAGCTATGATTGCACTACTGCACTCCAGCCTGTGTGACAGAGCAAGAACCTGTCCTCTGTCTCTAACAAAAACAACAACAACAACAAAAAAGACAATGCATTCACCAATGGTGAATAGGAAAAATATGCATTTACAATTGCTTGTTTTTATATAAAGAAACACTAACAGATGCACAAGTTATTATCAAAACTGGTTATCTGGGGGTGGCTGGAGCAAGAGCACTAGGGTAAACCAGGATATTCTGGCAGTAAGTTTTCTCAACCCACACTTTCTTTTAGATTTTTTTTAAACCTTTGTATTTTAAATGATTGAAAAAAATTATATAAACCATACTTTACTATTAGCCATTATTTTTAATTAACTTGTTTCTAAAATTTATTGAATTTTAACTTTTTTTAAACATAGGAAACCATTGTAAGATTTCATCCTTTAAATAATGGGTATAAAAGTGTAAACTAAGAAAAAAATCTCTAACTAAATGACAAATTGCATCATATTTTGTCTTTCTACTGTATCCCAGAGGGCAGTGCTTTCAGGAATGAGTAGCCTATTTAATGCATGATGGATTTAAACCTAACTTTCTAAATGTAAAAAAGTCTCAAAGATTACATAAGTTTTGAGTAGTTTCCCTCGTATCATTAAAATAGGAACTCAACTGAATTTTCATCTTATCAATTAAAATAAAAATTCATTTTTCTTTTTTTCTCTTTTTTTTTGGCAGAGTCTCACTTTGATGCCCAGGCTGGAGTGCAATCGTGCGACCTCGGCTCACTGCAACCTCCGCCTCCCAGGTTCAAGCAATTCTCCTGCCTCAGCCTCCTGAGTAGCTGAGATTACAGGCGCACACCACCACGCCAGGCTAATTTTTGTATTTTTAGTAGAGACAGGGTTTCACCGTGTTAGCCAGGATGGTTTTGATCTCCTGACCTCATGATCTGCCCGCCTTGACTTCCCAAAGTGTTGGGATTACAGGCGTGAGCCACTGCGCCCGGCCCAAAATTCATTTTTCTTAAAGAGTAGAGCCTTTTAAATGTCACATCCTCTAGGGATATGCACATACAAAACTGACTTAAAAATGAAAAACGTACCCGAGAACTTCAATGCACTCATCTTGCATCTTGAGATTCTTTTGCACAGAAGGAACACAATTCTATTTGGTTCCAGAATTGTCTTGCCTTACATCATATTTATCAACTTTCATTTTCAAAGCCGAAGAAACGAAAATCCTACACACTCACATGTATAAATTACAAAATGCTAAGAGAAACTACAGTTGAAGCACCACAAGAAACAGAAAAAGGAATCCAAAGGAAAGAAACACAAATATTCTAATCAGCTTAGCAGCCTGCTTCCCCACAATTCAGAACTGTAAAACCCACACACAGAAGGTCAAACACCTTAACAAGCTTGGGGTTCAGACTCTCACCATTAAGGCGTAACACCTAGAGTAGTTCAGTCCCAGATTGAGTTTAAGGTTCTGACCCAAATGAACTCTCAAATTCATCAATCTTTTTTTTTTTTTTTTTTTGGAGATGGAGTTTCACTCTTGTTGCCCAGGCTGGAGTGCAATGGCACGATCTCCAGCTCACCGCAACCTCCACCTCATGGGTTCAAGCAATTCTCCTGCCTCAGCCTCCCAAGCAGCTGGGATTACATGCATGTGCCACCACACCCAACTAATTTTGTATTTTTAGTAGAGATGGGGTTTCTCCATGTTGGTCAGGGTGGTCTCTAACTCCCAACCTCAGGTGATCCGCCCGCCTTGGCCTCCCAAAGTGCTGGGATTACAGGCATGAGCCACCATGCCTGGCTTCAAATTCATCAATCTTAGATCCAGGAGACAAAAGTCCTAACTTCACAGACTTTCTCAACATGTAAATATTACACTCTGCAGCAACACTGGGGATGCAAAACTGAAGGCCGGGCGTGGCGGCTCATGCCTGTGATCCCAGCACCTGGGAGGCCAAGATGGGATTCCCTGAGGCTACAAGTTTGAGACCAGCTTGGGCAATGTATCAAGACCCCGTCTCTACAAAAAACAAAAAAATTAGCGCTGGGTGCAGTGGCTCACGCCTGTAATCCCAGCACTTTGGGAGGCCCAGGTGGGCGGATCACGAGGTCAGGAGACCGAGACCATCCTGGCTAACATGGTGAAACCCCATCTCTACTAAAAATACAAAAAATTAGCTGGACGTGGTGTCAGGCGCCTGTAGTCCCATCTACTCGGGAGGCTGAGGCAGAAGAATGGCGTGAACCCAGGAGGCAGAGCTTCCAGTGAGCCGAGATGGCGCCACTGCACTCCAGCCTGGGGGACAGAGCGAGACTCTGTCTCAAAAAAAAAAAAAAAAAAAAATTAGCCAAGCATAGTAGCATGTGCCTGTAGTCCTAGCTACTTGGGAGGCTGAGGCGGGAGGATCACTTGAGCCCAGGAGGCTGCAGTGAGCCAAGACTGTGCCACTGCACCCCAGCCTGGGTGACAGAGTAAGACCCTGTCTCAAACAAAACAACAACAACTACCGCTCAAATCCACTGTCTAAAAACAGGCCCAAGGAAACTACAATTACAACCCCAGAAAGTATCATGCTGTTCCCCTCCCCACCACGTACATGTGGATCCCGTTTTCCAGTGGTCAGTTTCTGTCAGTACCAAAGGGGTCTTTCCTTGATAGGTGAGTACTTAGGACACCTGCTCTCCTTGATAAGAGTGAGTACGTAGGACACCTGCAGGGGAAGCACCCTAAGGAGAACCACCTGGGTCTTAGTTACTTCCCTTGGCAGAGTCAAAGGTGGCCTTACCTTCTAGTCACTGCCTCAGGCCTCCGCTCACCAGTCATGTGGCTTTAGAACACTTTAGATATTTTAAATGAGAAAAACCCACTGTTTCAAGAATTCAGCAAAATCACTCAAACCAAGTATTTACGTATAAAGCATGGAAGCAAACTGTAAAACATTATCTAATTTCAAAACAAAACCCACAAATATCTATTCCTTTTGGAAAATGAAGTTAATTATAAATGATTATTTAATCACTAGTCAAACTATTAATCATTAATCATGACAAACTATAATCATTAGTCAAACTAATAATGTAATCAACAGTTAATTATTATAAATAATTTTTTTTTAGATGGGGTCTCACTCTGTCACCCAGGTTGGAGTGCAGTGGCACAATCTTGGCTCACTGCAACCTCCACCTCGTGGGCTCAAGCGATCCTCCCATCTCAGCCTCCAAAATAGGTGGGACCACAGGCACGCGCCACTATGCCTGACTAATTTTTTGTACTTTTTGTTAGAGACAGGGTTTCGCCATGTTGCCCAGGCTGGTGTGGAGCTCCTGAGCTCAGGAGATCCACCCGCCTTGGCCTCCCAAAATGCTGGGGTTACAGGCATGAGTCACTGTGCGCAGCCAGAAGTGGTTTTCTAAACATATTTTAACACACCTAGGAATTGTAAGTCTAAGCCCTGGAATTCCTTTCGAAATCAACCAAAAGAAAAAAACGAGCCTCAGAAACTTAGAAGAAAAAGGGGTTAAAATAATACTTAGGCTAGGCACAGTGGCTCACGCCTGTAATCCCAACATTTCAGGAGGATCACTTGAGCTCAGGAGTTTGAGACCAGCCTGGGCAACATAAAGAGGCACGCTTTCTACAAAAAATTAGCTAGGTGTGGTGGTCCCAGCTACTCGGGAGGCTGAAGTGGGAAGATCGCTTGAGCTGAGGAGGTCGAGGCTGCAGTGAGCCTTGATCCCACTGCATTCAAGCCTCAGCGAGAGTGAGACTCTGTCTCAAAAAAAAAAAAAAAAAAAAAGCAGGATGTAATACTGGATTTCTTTTTTCCAGAAATTCACCTTTCTTGGCCTTTTTGGAAATATTTTGTACCATCCTTCACGCTCTAGTGATTGAACACACCTTACACTTAAATACTAACACACAGTTGAGTTGACGTTTTCAAGGTGATAAAGCCGGGGAGGCTCAGTGCTGATCTGCAACTATGCTCAAGGACAGATCGCCCAGAAAAATTTCCAAAGAGGATCCTTAACACATAAGATGTCTGTGCCAAGGAAAGATACTGGGAGGTGAGGCACAACCATTCCGTACAACTAATTTCCAAGCTGCTATCTCTGCTTTCCTCTCTCGTAAAATATCCACAAACAACAACAAAATTAAATCTAAAAGACTAATCCTTTGCTCTGTGGAAAACAGATTATTAAAACACATTAAGTTTTCCCTAAAAGTCGTCGAGAGGGTCTTAGAAACGGCGACTTTATGGTATAACAAAACCTATTTGTTTCCTTATCAACGATATAAGGAACATTCTAGAACCTAGTGCACGTCGTTTCGCTAAAGTCGCACCCAAGGCGGGAATTCTCCCCATGACCCTCCCGTGGTCCCCGCACAATCTAGGGGAGAGGCGGGCCTGCGGGTGCGGAGCTGCCCAGAGAGGGCTCTGGGGCTGGGGGCGAAGTCGCCACGCAGGAACGGGACAGGACGCCCGGGGTCCCGACTGCTGGCCGGACCAGGGCCACCCTGCGGCCGAGGGGACCGAAGGCCAAGCTGTGCCATGGGGACTAGGGCCCCAGACCCTGGAGTCGCCTGTGGGGAGGCCCGGGTCCCGCCACAGCCGGTCCCAGCCGGTTCCAGCCAGCCCCTCCTCCCGCGTGTCGGGACCCCTGCCCGGTAACTCACCATTTCCTGGACTCCAAGGTGTCCCGGCATCCTTCTTATGGCTGTCCTGGCGAGAGCAGGGCAAATCGCGACACACCCTGAGCTAACACACCCTCAGCACTTTCAGAGAAGCCGAGAACGACCCGAAGGCGCCAAGGCGAGAGGGAAAAAAAAAAACCTAACCCACTGGCTTCGGCACGTCGCCCCGCCAGCTGTCCTACAGCACGCCTGATTGGACTGTAGGCACGGCCCCGCCCTCAGAACCCCTGATTGGATAGTGTCCTAGGCCCCTCCCCCTGGGGGGGGAACACGGTGCAGAAAGGAGAGGTAAGGCAAGAGCCTGACAGTGGCCAGAATGACAGATTCTTGGCCATTGCCCTTGCCAGCTTGGGCATCCTCCCTAATCCATTATCCCCTATCAATAAGTTAAATGAGTCAAAGATCCTCAAACCTATTGTTCAAATAAGAAACCAGCAGGACATGCCCTCGCCAGAGGACATTGGAATTTAAGAAGAACTTGCTCCTGGCTTTCCAGAGCTGGCACTGGCGTCTCCCTGTACTAATTGGACTTTCTTCTTCCTCTTGGACAAAAGGGAATTGCATTCTCAGTGACCAAAGGAACGATCCTCGTGCCTCAGAGCAGGAGGGGTGCCTAGACCAGGCCACACTGGAATATGGGAGAGGGCTTGATGTCCTGCAGGGGTCAGGAATTTGGAAAGAAAGGCTGTTGGTGGCATGGCGAAGGGTTCCTCACACCTTATCCCTCAGTCTACTCATTTTTTCTTTTTTTTTTTTGAGACAGAGTCTCGCTCTGTCGCCCAGGCTGGAGTGCAGTGGCGTGGCATGGCGTGATCGCGGGTCACTGCAACCTCTGCCTCCCGGGTTCAAGCAATTCTCCTGCCTCAGCGTCCCGAGTAGCTGAGATTACAGGCACCCACCACCACACCCGGCTAATTTTTGTATTTTAGTAGAGACGGAGTTTCACCTTGTTGGTCAGGCTGGTCTCGAACTCCTGACCTCAAATGATCCACCTGCCTTGGCCTTGCAAAGTGCTGGGATTACAGGAGTGAGCCACCATGCCCCACCTGCCTGCTCATTTTCAGCCAAAAAATTAAAACACACCAACAAGGGAATACAGTTATTTAATATATGGGAAAAAGGGGAGTTATATGACAGCAATATTCTATAAAGGAATAAAAACAGAAGAAAAGGAAACATCTGAATTGGTTCATTTAAGCAGTCTACTGCACTACCATTTACAAGGAAAATACCAAGTGACAAACATATTCCCAAGCTTGGGAGTCAGACTGTTGAAAGGGGCCCAAGAGTCTATCAGTCCCTGGTGATGAGGCAGAGAAACCTAAGGATTTAACTCTGGGAGCTCAACATGCCTTCCTGTTCCCACCTCATGTGGGAACAATCTTCCGTTCAAGATCTTTATTTTCAAAAGCAAGAAACTCTCACCTGGAGTCAGTTTAAGGTTTTGCCCTAAACTGTCAACTTTATAAACCCTTCCTCTAGGAGACAACCCAAATGAGACTTAGTCTCTAAGTCTCACCTTGACAGATTGTCTTTTTTTTTTTTTTAATTTTTGAGACAGAGTCTTGCTCTGTCACCCAGGCTGGAGTACAGTGGTGTGATCTCGGTTCACTGCAAACTCTGCCTCCCAGGTTCAAGCGATTCTCCTGTCTCAGCCTCCCAAGAAGCTGGGATTACAGGCGAGCGTGACCACACCTGGCTAATTTTTGTATTTTTAACAGAGACAGGGTTTCACCATATTGGCCAGGCTAGTCCCAAACTCCTAACCTCAGGTGATCCGCCTGCCTCGGCCTCCCAAAGTGCTGGGATTACACGCGCCTTCGGTGTTCTTACACACACACACACACACACACACAGCTCCTTCCCCACCCCAGTCACAAAGATAACTCTCCTACATAGGATGCTAACTTTGTATTTTTGCTTTTCATCATTTTAATATGTGTTAATTTTCATATATGAGATAAAGGTCTCAGTTCATCTTTCTGCAGGTTAATATCCAATTGTCCCAGCACCATGTTGAAAACACTTTCCCCATTATCTTGGGGCATCTGTAGAAAATCAACAGACCATAAATGAAGATTATTTCTGGTCTCTCTATTCTGTTCTATTGGTCTACATCTAACATTATACCAGTAAATCTGGCTAATCTACTACCTGCCCTGATGATGGATAGCCCCACTTCATTCCACATGATTGCCTTGCAGGTCCACAAATGGTTTCAGAGCCAGGAGAAAATCTCTTTCTTCTTATTATTTAACTTACACTGTTATTTATCTATTTTGAGACAGGGTCTCACTCTGTCACCCAGGCTGGAGTACAGAGGCATGATCACAGCTCATCACAGCCTCAAACTCCTGGGTTCAAGTTATCCTCCCATCTAGTAACTGGGACTACAAGCACATGTCAGCATGCCTGGCTAATTTTTTTTTTTTTTTTTCTGAGACAGGGTCTTGCTCTGTTGCCCAGGCTGACGTGCAGTGGCACAATCATGGCTCACTCCAATCTCACCCTGCCAAGCTCAAGCAATCCTTCCACCTCAGCTTCCCGAATAGCTGAGACTACAGGCGTGCACCACTACACCCAACTAATTTTTAAAATTATTTGTAGACACAGGGTCTCCCTATGTTGCTGAGACTAGTCTCAAATTCCTGGACTCAAGTGATCCTCCTGTCTTAGCCTCCCAAAGTGTTGGGATTACAGGCTTGAGCCACCATGCCTGGACCCCTGGCTATGAGAATCTGGGAAGCACTCCAACCACAAGTAGTTTATCCACACCTGGATACTCCAAAATCACTGCACCCTGGATACACTGTCTGTCTGCCCAGCAAGGGGGAGAGTGAGCAACCACTGCTGGAAAATACTGCTTTTATGTGCATGACATGAGAAAAATTGTGTCTAATTTACACATTCTAAAAAAGAGAAGGCCAGGCACGGTGGCTCATGCCTGTAATCCCAGCACTTTGGGAGGCCGAGGCGGGTGGATCACAGGGTCAGGAGATCGAGACCATCCTGGCTAACATGGTGAAACCCTGTCTCTACTAAAAATACAAAATTAGCCAGGCGTGGTGGTGGGTGCCTGTAATCCCAGCTACTCGGGAGGCTGAGGCAGGAGAGTCACTCGAATCCGGGAGGCAGAGTTTGCAGTGAGCCAAGATAGCGCCATTGCACTCCAGCCTGGGCAACAAGAGTGAAACTCCATCTCAAAAATTAAAATAAAATAAAATAATAAAATAAAATAAAATACAATAAAATACAAAATAAAATAAAATAAAATAAATAAAATTAAAATAAAATAAAATAAAAGAGACGGAGTCTCACTATGTTCCCCAGGCTGGTCTTGAACTCCTGGCCTCAAGCGATCCTCCCACCTCAGCCTCCCAAAGTGCTGGAATTACAGATGTGTGTCACCACACCTGGCCAATAGTTATAAATGTTATAACATTTCTTTGATGATGCAAATTTTCTGGAGCACTATACATGAGTTAGTTTGGATTGGATCTTCCCAAATTACTTACATTATGGGATTTCTCCCCAATGAGCACTGGGATGAGGAGACTTCAATCCACCAAAGTTGTATATATATATTTATCCATGGAGGTGATACTTAGGTCATCTCATCAGAAAAACACTCATACTTGTCCACAAATAGATGTTGCATATGGCATTAGTACCATCCTCAGAAATTTATATATATTTGCAAGAAATATTATTTTAAGTCAATAGTATATGCTGTTATGAATACAGGATATGCTTACTCCATAAGCAGCAAATTGACTCCTTCACAGTTTTAATAGATTTCCAGTTGTTTTCTCTTCAGTTTCCTAAGAAGACAATGCTATAATCTCCAACCACATTATTTGCTTCTTCCATCCCATTCTTCATATTGATCACTGTTTTGTGACATTAGTTGACTACTGTAATGATAAATAACTAGGGTAAAATAGATATATTTGTTCTTTCTTAGGTTCCATTCCTCCTTTCAGTGGGAAGCCTCTCACACACTTAGCATGCTCTGCTATGAAACATAGCTTAACCAAGAATCGTATATCCAGCAAAGCTCATGTTCAATACAGAAACAAAAATTTAATTTTTCTGTTATGCTGATGAAAAAGTGTAAGTGATGTTCTTGCCTTCTAACACTGTTATTGCTGCCACAGCCACTTGATCAAGGCATCATCAAGCAGATTAAGGCAATTTACACCCACTTCAACTTTTTTTTTTCTTCTTGAGACCGAGTCTCGCTCTGTCACCCAGACTGGAGTGCAGTGGTAGGATCTTGGCTCACTGCAACCTCTACCTCCTGGGTTCAAGTGATTCTCCTGCCTCAGCCTTCTAAGTAGCTGGGACTACATGCGCATGACACCAGGCCTGGCTAATTTTTGTATTTTTAGTAGAGATGGGGTTTCACCATGTTGACCAGGCTGGTATCGAACTTTTGACCTCAAGTGATCCATCTGCCTCAGCCTCCTAAAGTGCTAGGATTACAGGTGTGAACCAGTGCGCTCAGCCCCACCTCAACATTTATACAATTTATGTTGCCTTGATTCTAACCCTGACTGCACCACAGTGTACTTATGGAAGAGCTTCACAATTGCAGATGCAACTGTGCTTACTGCAGAGGCTGTACATGCCCTAAAGCCCAGGACACCCAAAGCATATTGGAAGCCATTGGAGTGAGGGAGTAAGTGATTTCAGGGGTTTCCCCAAGACTGATACAGCAGTCAGGAATATCTCAAATGTTGCAAAGAAAGTTGGTGGAAAAGGCTATCTCTGACAGGAATAAAGACAACATTAAGGAACACAGAAGAGGACAGAGAAACCCTAATAAGGAAACTGAAGATACACTGAAATCCTCTACAAGTGATGATGATGATGATGATGCAGAAGATTAAGAAGAGGAGCAGTGCCATTGATTTGGACACGTGAAAAATTTGCAGCAGATCTTGGGGCATCTATAGGCTCTGCAAGGTGCAAGTGTTAAAGATTATCAACCTCAGCTAAGATCCTTTGATTGAAAAAAGCTTCTGTGTCACATAAGGGAAAATATGCAAATGAACACTAAGGTTTTTTTTAGGGATTCAAAGAAAAAGAACTAGCTTCCTAAAACAATGTTTCTAACTAAATATCTGCAAACATGAAGACATACCCTTCAACACAAACATCTTCAGCCCTCAAGCTGAACAGATGCCGACATTAGTATTAGCCTTCTGCAAAGAGTCAACATCTTCAATCAGAACCTGGGTCTTCCAACACAGATGAAGGTCTTGATGTCCTGTCAAGATTCAAGTTAGCCTGAGGTCTCACTGTTTATCTATGATGCCACACATCTAGTCACCTCTACACATCACATTAGGCACCATACAGCAATCATCGTCATAACCATCGTAATACTTGGGTTATCAAGAGAGAAGAACCAGAATTGTGGTTGGTGTTAACATTCTTTCAGGTCATTAAACAAAAGTAATCTGAGTATTGAAACAAGAAACTGTAACATTATAGGTGATATATACTATGTAGATAGGCCTGCAATAGTTGGGTCTGTACTGAACACATATAGATTTTTTTTCTTATGATTCCCTAAACAATACAACTATGTACACAGCTTTTACAATGCATGAGATATTTTAATTAATCTAGACATGATATAGAGTATACAGGAGAATGTGGGTAGGTACATGCAAATATTCCATTTTATAAAAGAGCTGGCATCTGTGGATTTAGGTATACTCAGGGTGTACTGGAACCAATCTTCTTGCATATAGCAGGCAGCAACTCTATTCAAAAGAAATGGAAACTTTTTTTTTTTTTTTTTGAGATGGAGTCTCGCTCTATCACCCAAGCTGGAGTGCAGTAGTGCAATCTCGGCTCACTGCAACCTCCACCTCCCGGGTTCAAGGGATTCTCCTGCCTCAGCCTCCTGAGTAGCTGGGACTACAGGTGCGAGCAACTATGCCTGGCTATTTTTTTTTTTTCCATATTTTTAGTAGAGACGGGGTTTCCCATGTTAGCCAGGCTGGTCTCGATCTCCTGGCCTCATGATCTGCCCTCCTCGGCCTCCCAAAGTGCTGGGATTACAGGCGTGAGCCACTGTGCCCAGCCTGGAAACTTCTTAAGGCTTTACCACATTTACATTCACAGGATTTATTTCTTTCAAGTATCTGTGATAAAACTAATGAATGCTTTCCCACATTCCATACACTTATAGAATATCCTTCCAGTGCGTCCTTTTATGTCTATTAAAGGAACTGAGAGAACTGAAGGCTTTCCCACATTCCTTACATTCATAGGGCTTCTCTCCAGTGTGAGTTCTTTCATGTTCTCGACAGAAACTGGAACGACTGAAGGCTTTACCACAATGTTTACATTCATAGGGTCTTTCTCCAGTGTGAGTCCTTTCATGTCTTAGAAGGAAAGAGGGCCAAAAGAATGCTTTCCTGCATTGCTTACATTCATATGGCTTCTCTGCCGTGTGAGTCCTTTCATGAGTTTTTAAGTAACTGAAACGACTGAAGGCTTTCCCACAAATTTGACACTCATAAGATTTTTCTTCACTGTGAGTCCTTTCATGGCGACAAAAGTATTTAAAAGAACTAAATGCTTTCCCACACTCCTTACATTCGTAAGGCTCCTCTTCACTGTGTGTTGTTTCATGATTTTGAAAGGAAAAGAAATCACTAAAAGCTTTTCCACATTTACATTTATAGGGTTGCTCTCCAGTGTGTGTTGTTTCATGTTTTCGAAGGGAACTGGAAGTACGGAAGGCTTTCCCACATTGCTTGCATTCATAGGGTTTCTCTCCAGTGTGAGTCCTTTCATGTCTTCGAAATACACTAGGAGAATCAAAGGCTTTCCCACATACTGTGCATTTATGAGGGCCATCTCCAGTGTGTGCCATCATGTGTCTTCGAAAGCTTGAGCGATGAGATAACAATTTCCCACATTGCTTACATTCATAGGGTTTCTCTAGAGTGTGAGTTCCTTCATGAATTCGTGCTGAACCAGGAAAATCAAAGCCTTTCCCACATATCTTACATTTATGAGGTCCATCTCCACTGTGCATTATCATGTGTCTTTGAAAGCTTCCAAGATGACAAAACGCTTTCCCACACTGTTTACATGTATAGGGTTTCTCTCCAGTGTGAATTCTTTCATGTACTCGAAGGGAACCAGAAACACTGAAGGCTTTCCCACATTGTTTACATTTGTAGGGTTTCTCTCCAGTGTGAGTTCTTTCATGTCTTAGATATGAACTATAATCAGGGAAGGCTCTGGAACACTGCTTACATTCATATGGTTTCTCTCCAGTGTGTATTTTTTCATGTCTTAGATAGGAACTGTAAACAGGGAAGGCTTTAGAACAGTGCTTACATTCGTACGGTTTCTCTCCAGTGTGAGTTCTTTCATGCATACGTAATAAACTGGGCCAAAAAAAGGCTTTCCCACACAATTCACATTTATGAGGTCCATCTCCACCTTTTACTACCATATGTCTTCGAAGGTTTCCAGGAGAACTGAAGGTTTTTCCACATTCCTTACAATCATAGAGTTTCTTTCCAGTGTGAGGCCTTTCACGTGTTTGAAAGGAATGGCGATAACTTAAGCCTTTCCCACACTGCTTATGTGTATATGGCTTCTCTGCATATTTGTGACACTCCTGGTGTTTGTGTCCAGTGTCAACTCTGATGTAGCAATTCAGGGATGAATGACCCATTATGACTTCTCCATTCACACTGCTTCCACATGCATCTACTTTGGTGGGAGTGTTCTTGTTTACAATACTATTTCGAATCTGGCTTAAGGTTTCTCCACACTGACTACCATCTTTACTTTTACCAAATCTCTCTACCACATCACATCTGTAAAAAATGAAAAGTACATTACTAAAGGTTTATTATTGAATTTGTATTTATCAAAAGGTATTAGATTTACATTTTTAACGTTATCAAGCAAGTTATAAGCTTCATGCCCTGCTTGAACGTGAATGGACTGAATGTTGTGCAAGATAACTCAATCCCAGCTATTTTCAAGACAATGATATGCACATGGGGATTTTTTTTTTTTTTTTTTTTTTTGAGATGGAGTCTCCCTCTGTCGTCAGGCTGGAGTGCAGCTGGCACTATCTCAGCTCGCTGCAACCTCCACCTCCCGGGTTCAAGTGATTCTCCTGCCTCAGCCTCCCAAGTAGCTGGGACTACAGGCGTGCACCACCACACCCAGCTAATTTTTGTGTATTTTTAGTAGAGATGGGGTTTCACCATGTTGGCCAGGTTGGTCTCTATCTCCTGACCTCGTGATCCACCCACCTTGGCCTCCCAAAGTGCTGGGATTACAGGCATGAGCCACTGCGCCCGGCCTTTCTTTTTTTTTTTTTTTTTTTTTTTTTAAGACAGGATCTTGCTCTGTCACTTAGGTTAGAGCGCACCAGTGCCATCACAGATCACTGCAGCCTCAAACTCCCAGGCTCAAGTGATCCTCCTGTCTCAGCCTCCCAAAGTGCTGGGATTGTGGGCATGAGCTACCACACCCAGCCTCATATGGGAAATCTTAATATTGTTTCCATGGGAACTACTTTGCAAACACTGAATAGCTATGTCACATTTAATAATATATTTATGTCACATTTAATAATATATTTTTATAGAGACATTTTTCTAAGAATATATAAATTTAAGCTGGGCTTGTTCATAATCTTTGCTTCTTTTTAAAAGTTCTTGTCATTCTCAGAAACATTACATGGACATCACCTGTCTCTTATAAGTACAAATTACCTTGAATTTCTCCTGAGATTTTGGTACTGATCATCAATGTTCTGGTTTTCCCATTTCATTCCTAAAAGACAGATCCAGAAAATTCACTATAAATTATTACAAAATGATACAAAAATTGTTAAGATTTTATGTACACTGCAATCATGTATGATTCATTCATTGAACTATAGTTGACTCCTGAACAAGACACGTTTGAACTGCACAAATCCATTTATATATAAATGTTCTTCAGTCTCTGCTACCCCTGAGATAGCAATATCAACCCCTCTTCTTAGTTAGCCTACTCAATGTGAAGATGAGGATGAAAACCTTCATGATGATCCACTTCAACTTAATGCAGAGTAAATATAGTTTTTCTTCCTTAAGATTTTCTTATTAATATTTAATTTCTCTAGGCCAGGCGTGGTAGCTCATGCCTGTAATTCCAGCAGTTTGGGAGGCCAAGGGAGGCGGATCACAAGGTCAGGAGATCGAGACCATCCTGGCTAACATGCTGAAACCCCGTCTCTACTAAAAATACAAAAAATTAGCCAGGCATGGCGGCGGGCGCCTGTAGTCCCAGTTACTCAGGAGGCTGAGGCAGGAGAATGGTGTGAACCCGGGAGGCGGAGCTTGCAGTGAGCCAAGATGGCGCCACTGCACTCCAGCCTGGGCAACAGAGCGAAACTCCATCTCAAAAAAAAAAAGAAAAAAAATTTACTTTCTCTAACTTACTTTATTCTGAGAATACAGTATGCAATACATATGACATATATGTGCTCGTCACTCGTTTATATGACTGATAAGGCTGCCGGTCAAAAGTAGGTTAAGCTGTGGCAGACAAAAGATTATATGAAGACATACAACTGGTTGGGGCCTGGCACTTCACCCTGTGTTGTTCAAGAGTGAACCATATCCCTTTTCCATATTTCAAATCACTGAACAGCACTGATGACCACAAAACCAATGTCTCTAATTGACTAAATGAAGACATGATGTCATCCATACCTATAAAGTTCAGGTTCCTAATGGTTTCTCGCATCACATCTCTGTAGAGATTCTTCTGTGATGGACCCAGCAAAGCCCACTCCTCATGGGTGAAGTTCACAGCCACATCCTCAAAGGCCACTGAGTCCTGAAACATCCCATATGTCCAGAAAAGGAAGGTTGAAACTCACAGTACTGAGAACCTATACTCACCTTCATAAACTTCCCATGATGCTGTGGTTTCCAAGCATTTATTCAATGACATGGTAAATCCACTCTTATTCTGTGTCTACACTCACTGTCTGATGCTAGAATTGGGCTTGTTAAAATAACAGTTGAGTAGGAACATATCTCTTATTGGTGAATTATGCAAGTGAATCTTATTGCCTGGATTACTCCTAATGTCTGTTTCTACAGTGGATCTGTAGTCCTTCTCATGACAAAGTCCTACCACCTACTATGCAAAAGAGAGTTACAATTAGCAGGCCTGAGACAGCATATCCTTACAACTGCTTGTTCACAATGTTGAACCTTTCGTGGTGTCTAGACAATGTATTTAGGGGAGGGTCCCGTGAGCATAACTAATAACAGGGGTGGAGTGTGCCTAAACTGTTTGTGTAAAAATTATGGTATTTGCTTAACTCCTAACTTCCCTCTGACAGTTTGGAATTGTATTACATCCTCAGCAGAGGAAGCGTACCCAATCGGCCACTGCTAGGTTTGAATGTCTTCCCCTCCAAAATGCATGCTGAAACTGAATCTCCAATGTGGAAGTAATGAAAGGTAGTGGTTTAAGAGGTGAGTGGGTCTGGAGGGTTTGGAACACAAGGATGGATTAATCCACTCATGTATGAATGGCTTAATTAATAAACGGGTTATCACAGATGAGGTTCTGGTGTCCTTATGAGAAGAGGAAGATACTTCAGCTAGACACTCAGCCGCCTCATCACGTAATGCCCTGTGCCACCCAGGGACTCTACAGAGTCCCCATCAGCAAGAAGGTTCCCACCAGATGCCCACTTTGACCTTACTTGATCTTCCCAGCTTCCAGAACTGCAAAAAATAAATATCATTTCTTATAGATTACCCCAGTTCTGGTATCCTGTTATAAGTAACAAAAAAACAGTCTTATAGACTAAGACAGACACAAAGAAACACTCTAGGCAGGGGGTCCCTAATGAGCAACTCTGGTAGATGATATTTCATATGTTTTTTGTTGTTGTTGTTGTTTTTTCAATTTCTTACTTGGGGGATTTAGCCTATCCTATGTGGTTACACAAAGAGAATATTTGGAAGCTGGTGACTGGTTCCCTGTAGATCAAATGTAGTTAAGTATGACAAGACTAATAAAAGAGATTTTACCAACTAAATAGAAAAAATTGTAACTTTTTATTGGGTAATGTCAAAGGAGAAAGAAAAGAAGGGGACAGACTGCAAAGGTTCTTAGACAGAATTCAGTGTCAGCTTTCATGAATATCGATTATATTCCATAAATCTCAACAGCAGACATTTAATAATCAATACCGTTACATAAACCAATTTTTATAGAAGTCATAAATATCTAAAGATGCTTTAAAAAAAACCTTCTCATCAAGTAGACAGCTTTACAAAAACAAACAGATTTAAAACTGTAATTTTTCACATTCCATACTATTAACAGAGAGAAAAAGATATATAAACAGGAAAGTGAAAAATCGTAGAAAAGCCTTGTATTGTTTTTTCTTTGGCCCCATCTCTGCCCATCCCATTGCCAGTCTTGAAGACAGCAGAGTTCCCAGTGTAGAACTCTGATCACTACAGAGAGTACAGATCACATTTTGTTTCCAAATTATTGCCAGGACTAACCGAAGGTCTGAAACAAGGCTCTCTTTTCTATTTCATCTACAATGGAATCCAATCAGAGTCAAACTGGGCAGGAACTACTTTAAAATGTTGCAAAATACACAGAAAGTTTGCAACCACCTAGGACAACACAAGATGACTAAGACATACATTAGAAGGCCAGGTGTGGTGGCTCACACCTGTAATCCCAGTACTTTGGGAGGCCAAGGTGTTGGAAACAGGCCCCCAAATCTGGCCATAAGCAAAATCTCTGCAGCACTGTGACATTCTCGTGATGGCCATGACGCACATGCTGAAGGTTGTTGGTTTACCTGAATGAGGGCAAGGAACACCTGGCCCACCCAGGGTGGAAAACTGCTTAAGGCGTTCCTGAACCACAAACAATAGCATGGGCCATCTGTGCCTTAAGGACATGTTCCTGCTGCAGATAACTAGCCAGAGCCCATCCCTTTGTTTCTCGTAAGTAAGGCTTTTAGTTAATCTATAATCTATAGAAACAACGCTTATCACTGGCTTACTGTCAATAAATATGTGGGTAAAACTGTTCGTAGCTCTCAGCTCTGAAGGCTGTCAGCCCCCTGATTTCCCACTTCACACTCTAAATTTCTGTGTGTGTGTGTCTTTAATTCCTCTAGTGCCGCTGGGTTAGGGTCTCCACGACTGAGCTGGTCTCAGCACCAAGGGGGTCAGATTGCTTAAAGGCAAGGAGTTCAAGACCAGCCTGGGCAACGTAGAGAGACCTCATCTCTACAAAAAGTAAACAAAATTAGGTGGGCATGGTGGCGCATGCCTGTAGTCCCAGCTACTCAGGAAAGTAGGAGGATTGCTTGAGCCTGGGAGGTTGAGGCTGCAGTGAGCCACGATTGTGCCACTGCACTCAAGTCTGAGTGAAAGAGTGACATTATTTCAAGGAAAAAAAAAAAAAGATATATATTAGACCATCTAAGTCCTAGGAGAAAAGGCTAGAGTATAATTTTTCTTTACAAATAAGCATATTCGAAAGCACCCAGATATACTGGGGAATGGAGAAAGCCCCAAGCAGCCACAGGAAACAATATATTTTCATAAAAGACGGGTGAGGATCCTCTTTTTCAGCTCTGGCTAACATCCAGATTTAAACAGAAAGAGAAGGCTAAAGTAGTAAATACTGTGGCTAAGTGCTCAAAGAATTCCCCAGCAGAGAGCCATCCATGAAGACTGGAGGAGGCCAGGTTTTTGTTTGTTTCATCTTCTTTTTTACTTTTAGCTTCTAATATTCAGGAAATCTCTGTCAGAACGCTGGATGAACACAAGCTAAAGTCAGGAAATCGCTGTCAGAACACTGCATGAACACAAGCTAAAGAACAGAGACTTCAGTGTCTATACCCAGTAGGAAATAGTCTCTGCAAACTAATTTGGAAATGTTACTAAACAAATGAATAGGCCAGGTGCTCAAGCCTGTAATACCAGAACTTTGGGAGGCTGAGGCAGGAGGATCACTTGAGGCCAGGAGTTCGAGACCAGCCTGGGCAATATAGTGAGACTCTGTCTCTATTTAAAAAAAGAAAAAGAAATGAATAATTTCAGCCTTCAAGCAAGAATACCAAACAAGGGGCAAAAATCTGATTTCCAGAGTTACCCAATTACAACATTCAAATGTCTCCTTTTCAATACCCACCCCCAAAAAAACCCAAGAGAAATAAATAAAACAGAGAAACATGAAAATATGACTCATTAATGGAAACAATTTGAGATAAATCATCTCTGAGAAACCTCAGACACTGGATTTACTGAATAAAAACTGTAAAGCAACTGTCTTAAACATATTTAACTAGGTAAAGACAATAATAAACAAAGAACTAAGAGAAAACCAGAAAATTGATGTAGGGATAAAATAATACCAAAATATGTTAAAAATTGAGCCATATAGAATTTCTGCAGCTGCAAGATACAACAACTTATATGAAAACATCACTAAAGGTATTCAACAGATGTGAGCAACCAGTGGAAAAAAAAGCTAAAATGAAGGTAAAACAATTGAAATTATCTGGTCTGAGGGAAAAAAAAAAAAAAAAAAAGAAGGGGAATTAAATGGAAAGAATGTGTGACTGGTATACCTGCCTTGCCAGTAATGTTAAAAGAAGTTCATCAGAAAGAAAAAAATGATATGGGTTAGAAATTCAGTGTGTGTGTGTGTGTGTGTGTGTGTGTGTGTGTGTGTGTGTGTGTGTGTGTGTGTGTGTGTGTGTGTGTGTGTGTGTGTGTGTGTGTGTGTGTGTGTATACACACACATATATATGAAGACTGTTAGGAAACAATTAAATGAAGGCACAAAAAATTCTTTACTATTCTTATACCTATCTGATCTAATAGATATAGGTTTGTTCAAAATAATAATATCAAATTAGCTGGCCGTGGTGGTGCGCACCTGTAATCCTAGCTACTAGGGAGGCTGAGGCAGGAGAATCGCTTGAACCCAGGAGGTGGAGGTTGCAGTGAGCCGAGATCATGCCATTGCACTCCAGCCTGGGCAACAGAGCGAGATTCTGTCTCAAAAGAAAAAATAATAATATCAACGATGTATTCAGTAGTTTATAGCTCCCAGTTGAACTAATGAATGAAAGTAACGTGATATGTGATGGGAGGAAGAACAGTCTATCACACTTCGGAACTGTCTATTATACCAGCACTATTCCTGAAGCCAGTATAGTATTATTTGAAGTTGAAGGCCCATTAGTTGTGAATGCTATACCACAAACTCTGGGGAACTCACTAATAGAATCTAAGAAAAAGTAGACTATATAGATATATAATATAGAAAATAAAATCATATAGAATGCTCAGCTAAAAGGAAAAAGGGCAGAAAAAGAGAAGTTAAAAAAACAGAGAAGAACAACAAATAGAAAATGATAATATACATATTTATCTGAATCCAATTATGCCAACTGCCACTTAAATGTGTGTTATCTATATTCACCAGTAAAAAAGAAAGGGACTGGCAGAATGAAATAAAAAACAAGGCCCCAGGCCGGGCGCAGTGGCTCACCACTGTAATCCCAGCACTTTGGGAGGCTGAGGTGGGCGGATCACAAGGTCAGGAGATCGAGACCATCCTGGCTAACACGGAGAAACCCTGTCTCTACTAAAAATACAAAAAATTAGCCGGGCGTGGTGGCGGGCGCCTGTAGTCCCAGCTACTGGGGAGGCTGAGACAGGAGAATGGCGTGAACCCAGGAGGCGGAGGTTGCAGTGAGCCGAGACTGCGCCACTGCACTCCAGCCTGCGTGACAGAGCGAGACTCCGTCTCCAAAAAAAAAAAAAACAAGGCCCCAAACTATATTTTAAAAAAAGCATTTTAAACAGAAAGACACAGATACATTAAATATACAAGTATGAAGAAATATATGCCATTCTAGCCCTGATCAAAAGAAATTTGGAAGACCTATATTACATTCAGACAAATCAGGTTTTAGATTTTTTAAAAATTACAAGGGATAGAGAGATTTCATAATGATCAAGAAGTCAATCCTACACAACATAATAATCTATGCCCATAAAA
Source organism: Pongo pygmaeus (assembly GCF_028885625.2). NCBI lineage: Eukaryota > Metazoa > Chordata > Mammalia > Primates > Hominidae > Pongo > Pongo pygmaeus. The sequence continues at coordinate 12,533,389 of NC_072393.2, forward strand.
CAGAGCATCAAAATACATAATGCAAAAACGTATAAAACCACAAGGCAAAATACACAAATCTAGGATTATAGTTGAGGGAAAACAACTCACCTCTATCAATAATTGACAGATCAGTTCTGCAGAAAATCACTAATGATACAGCTGAACTCAACAGCACTATCAATCAACTGGATTTAATTGAAACATATTTATAGAATCATTCATTCAACAACAGCATAGATATTCTTCTCAAGCCTACATGAAATATTCACCAAGATGAACAACATTCTCAGCCATAAAACACACTTGAACAAATTTTTTTAAAGTATGCGATCAAATCATATTAGAAGTAATGTAAAAATTAGTAACAGAAGCATAGTTGAAAAACCTCAACAAAGTGGAGATTGAAGCCACAAACTTCTCAACTACACAAACTTCAAGGAGAATTGTCAAGCAAAATGTAAATATTGCAACGTTGATGAAAAATAACATATCCTAGCAAAATCTTTGGAATGGAGTAAAGGCAGTGCTTTGAGGGAAATTTAAAGAATTAAATGCATTTCCTAGAAAGTAAAGGTTTAAAATCAACACCCTAACCTTCCATTTTAGGAAACTAGAGAAAAATGACAAGATTAATGTAAATCAAACAGAGGAAAGTAACGATGGGAAGAGATATTAATGAAATAGCAATGAAGAAATCAGTAGAAAACATCAACAAACCAACAGATGGTTCTTTGGAAACATCATTAAAATTCATAAGCCCATAGCCAAGTTAACTCACAAAAAAGAGGAGCCATCATGACTACTCCCGTGGACAGTAAAATGACCATAAAAGACTATTAGGAACAACTAAGTGCCCACATATTTGATAAAATTACATGGAATGGACCAATTCCTTGAAAGACACTATCTACCAAAACTCACAAAAAGAGAACTAAGTAATATGAATAGGCCTGTATCCACTGAAGATATTAATAAATAATAAATGTCCCAGAAAAAATAAGCAACAGGTCAGAACGATTTCACTGCTGAATTCTGGCAAGCATTTATGGAAGAAATGATACCAATTCTCTACAATCTCTTCCAGAAAATAGAAGCAGAGGAAACACTTTCTATTCCATTTTATAAGGCCAACATTGACCTAATACCAAAACTAGACAGACATTACAGACATATCTACACCATGTGAGGACATAAGGGTTAGACTGCCATCTTCAAACCAGGTAGCAGGCCCTTACCAGAGGCCTCATCTACTTGATATTGGACTTCCAGCCTCTACACCTTTGAGAAATGAATGTTTGTTGTCTAAGGCATGCAGTGTATGGCAATCTGGTATAGCAGTCCTAAGTGACTAAGAGAGGTAGACTCTTTCTCTACACACATTAGGCTTTGAAGTCTACAGGAATCAGGTCCATGGTCTCACATATAGGCATTAAGCTCCCTGCCAAGATAAAGAAGTGATAACCTACAGGTCACATTTGGCAGGTTTCCAAATCAACCCACTTGGAGAAGTCTTCTTCTTCTTCTTTTTTTTTTTTTTTGAGATGGAGTCTCGCTCTGTCACCCAGGCTGGAGTGCAATAGCGCGATCTCGGCTCACTGCAACCTCCGCCTCCCAGGTTCAAACAATTCTCCTGCCTCAGCCTCCCGAGAAGCTGGGATTATAGGTGTCCGCCACCATGCCCGGCTAATTTTTGTATTTTTTAGTAGAGACGGGGTTTCACCATGTTGGTCAGGCTGGTCTCGAACTTCTGACCTCAGGTGATCTGCCCACCTAGGCCTCCCAAAGTGCTGGGATTACAGGCATGAGACACCGCGCCTGGCGAGAAGTCTTCTTATTAAATGGCTTACTTTCTGTCGGTGAGTAAAAGATCTTCTCATGAGTCCCTCACATCTTATTGTGAGTTCTTCAAACTGTTGATATGATTAACGTGATCTACTAACATCAAGAAAGACACTGATTTATTTCTGAATCATGTTTTGCTGATTGTCTTCCACTTAGAACATTTTAGCCTGTCGGCTGTCATCTATAGGCAATAATTGTAACATCTATATTGTACCCTTCAAGGAAAATGACAATTCCGGTATGAGTAGTCCTCCAGCTTCTCCTAAGCTTTCTCATAAAGGCATCCAACTTGTAATCGATTTTGGAACACATCCAAATTTGTTGGTGTGTCTTCTCAAGTTGATCCTCAAATTTGGCTTATAATAAAACTTTATTAAATTATATCTGCCTCAATGGCCTTATTTTTGGTAAACAAAAGTATCCCACGAAAGGCGCAATGTAACCATCCCCAACCAAATCCCTGGAGATACACCAGAGCAGAGATAAAGTTTATAGCCAGTTTCAAGAGACAGACTTAAAGATAAAATTAGAATATACAACACCTATGAAAGACAAAAGCAGCACACTTTTAGAAATTACAGAAATTTTTTTTTTTCTTTTTGAGACAGAGTCTCGCACTGTCGCCCAGGCTTGAGTGCAGTGGCGTGATCTCGGCTCACTGCAAGCTCCGCCTCCTGGGTTCATGCCATTCTCCTGCCTCAGCCTGCCGAGTAGCTAGGATTACAGGCACCCGCCACCAGGCCCGGCTAATTTTTTTGTATTTTTAGTAGAGATGGGGTTTCACTGTGTTAGCCAGGATGGTCACGATCTCCTGGCCTCATGATCCGCCCTCCTTGGCCTCCCAAAGTGCTGGGATTACAGGCATAAGCCACCGTGCCCAGCCAGAAAAATGTTTTTCTTATTTAACAAGAGTCTTCTTATATAAGAAAATAAAGTAGCTTCCAAAGGAGAAGTCTGGTAAATTGAACTCTAATTACATTAAGAAGAGGCAGGCATAGTGACTCACATCTATAATCCCAGTACTGTGGGAGGCCAAGGCAAGAGGAACTCTTGAGGCCAGGAATTTGAAACCAGCCCGGCAACATGGCAGACCCTCTGGCTACACAAAATTAAAAAATTAGCCAAGCGTGGTGGCACATGCCTATAGTCCCAGCTACTTGGGAGCCCAGGAGTTTGAGGCTGCAGTGAGCTGATTATGCCATTGCAGTCCAGCCTGGGTGACAGAGCTGGACATTATCTAAAAAAATAAAAAATTTAGGAAGAGTTCATCTAAATAGAATAAATTTAAAAGATAAACCACCATCTGAAAGGAAATATTACCAATCCCTCCATGTAAAAAAGGATTCGTGTATAAAGTATGCCTAAAACAAAAAGAGAGAAACAAAGCAAACATTTGCATTTACTATGCAAATGAATTAAATGACTGAGAATTATTTCACAGATGAAAGCCCACAAAGGAGATATGTTCAACATGAATGCTAATCCAGTAAAAACACAATATATAATCATATGGAGATAATACATAATCACATGGAGATAACTAAAAGATAAATATTAAAAGGTATAGCTTCCTCTCAGAGAAAACACCAAATGACTGATGATGCAGGTGCAGCGCGGGGGTCCAGAGGCCCTGGGGACCCTGGGATGGGGAACCACGGTGGCTTCTGCGGAGATTTCGGCAGTGGCATCCGGGGCCAGGGCCGCGGAGCTCTGAGAGGCAAAGCCGAGGATAAGGAGTGGATGCCCGTTACCAAGCTGGGCTGCCTGGTCAAGGACATGAAGATCTAGTCCCTGGAGGAAATCTATCTTTCTCCCTGCCCATCAAGGAATCTGAGATCATTGACTTGTTCCTGGCGGCCTCTCTCAAGGACGACGTTTTGATTACACCAGTGCAGAAGCAGACAAGTGCTGGCCAGCGCACCAGGTTCAAGGCGTTTGTTGCCATCGGGGACTACAATGGCCATGTCCGTCTGGGAGTCAAGTGCTCCAAGGAGGCAGCCACTGCCATCCGCGGGGCCATCATCCTGGCCAAGCTCTCCACTGTCCCCATGCACAGAGGCTACTCGGGGAACAAGATCGGCAAGCCCCACACCGTCCCTTGCAAGGTGACAGGCCGCTGCGGCTCTGTGCTGGTGCGCCTCATCCCCGCACCCAGGGACACTGGCATCGTCTCAGCGCCTGTGCCCAAGAAGCTGCTCATGATGGCTGGTATCGGTGACTGATACACCTCAGCCCAGGGCTGCAATGCCACCCTGGGCAACTTCGCCAAGGCCACCTTTGATGCCATCTCTAAGACCTACAGCTACCTGACCCCTGACCTCTGAAAGGAGACTGTATTCACCAAGTCTCCCTATCAGGAATTCACTGACCACCTTGTTAAGACCCACACCAGAGTCTCTGTGCAGAGGACCCAGGCTCCAGCTGTGGCTACAACATAGGGCTTTCGTACAAGAAAAATAAAGTAAATTAAGCCTGAAAAAAAATGTATAAACAGACATGCATACATAGTTTGTTTGTTTGTTTTTTGAGACAAATTTTCACTCTTGTTGCCCAGGCTGGAGTGCAAAGACGTGACCTCGGCACACTGCAACCTCCACCTCCTGGGTCCAAGCAATTCTCCTGGCTCAGCCTCCCGAGTAGCAGGGATTACAGGCACCCGCCACCACGTCCGGATAACATTTTGTGCTTTTAGCAGAAATGGGGTTTCACCATGTTGGCCAGGCTAATCTCAAACTCCTGACCTCAGGTGATCCACCCACCAACGCTTCCCAAAGTGCTGGGATAACAGGCGTGAGCCACAGCACCCGGCCTGGTCAGACGGTTAATCCACACATGCTATTACGGTTTCCTAGTAAACTGAAGTTTGTCTATAATCTATAACCCAGCAATGTTCCCCCATGTGTTGAAAAATTCATGAACTGTTTAGCACGTAGAGACAAAACCAAAAATAACATTGTCAACAACATCAAAAAATTAACTTAAAAGTCAAGTCCTGGCCGGGTGCAGTGGCTCACACCTGTAATCCTAACACTTTGGGAGGCCAAGGCAGGCGGATCATGAGGTCAGGAGATCGAGACCATCCTGGAGAACACAATGAAACCCCGTCTCTACTAAAAATACAAAAAAATTAGCCAGGCGTGGTGGCGGGTGCCTGTAGTCCCAGCTACTCAGGAGGCTGAGGCAGGAGAATGGTGTGAACCCGGGTGTCAGAGCTTGCAGTGAGCCGAGATCGCGCCACTGCACTCTAGCCTGGGTGACAGAGCGAGACTCCATCTCAAAAAAAAAAGTCAAGTCCTATGAGCACTGCAATGTGTGAGTAAACTGCATGACCCATAGCCTCAGATTTTAGCATGTGTCAAACAGATTGAGACAAATAAAGAAAACAAAAACCTTTTCAGCACAATTTTTGTGTTTTTCCCCCCTGTTCATCCTTTCTTGATGTCTTTGAATCAAATCAATATTCTCTAGTGTTCCAATTTAGTTACTAATTATATTTACCTTTTAGTTATATCTTTTTGCATTATATTTTAACAGGTTGCTCTGATGAACTAGTTCTCATGCATGAGAATCATCTGAAGGGCTTGTTAAAAAACAGATCATTGGAGGCCGGGCACGGTGGCTCACGCCTGTAATCCCAGCACTTTGGGAGACCGAGGCAGGTGGATCATGAAGTCAGGAGTTCGAGACCAGCATGGGCAAGATGGTGAAACCCCGTCTCTACTAAAAATTCAAAAATTAGCCGGGCGTGGTGGCAGGCACCTGTAATCCCAGCTGCTCGGGAGGCTGAGGCAGAGAATTGCTTGAACCCGGGAGGCAGAGGTTGCAGTGAGCTGAGATCGTGCCACTGCACTCCAGCCTGGGCAAAAGACCGAGACTTGGTCTCAAAAAAAAAAAAAAAAAGAAAAAAAAGAAAACAGATCATTGGGGCTGGTTGCAGTGGCTCACATCTGTAATCCCAGCACTTTGGGAGGCTGAGGCAGGTGGATCTCTTGAGGTCAGGAGTTCAAGACCAGCCTGGCCAACATGGTGAAACCCTGTCTCTACTAAAAATACAAAAATTAGCCAGGCGTGGTGGTGCACACCTGTAGTCCCAGCTACTCGGGAGGCTGAGGCAGAGGTTGCAGGGAGCCAAGATCGCGCCACTGCACTCCAGCCTGGGCAATAGAGTAAGACTCTGTCTCAAAAAAAAAAAAAAAAAATCACTGGGCCCCATTCCAAGAATTACTAATTCAGTAGTCTTGGGTAATACCCTAAAATGTGCATTCCTTTTATATATATATACATACACCCACACACCCACACACACATATGTATAATATATATATACACATATATGTATAAATTATATATATATATTCATGGAGTACAAGTGCAATTTTACTACATTGATATATTGCCTTGTAAAGTCAGGCCTTTCAGTGCATTCATCCCTGGAGCAACCCCCATTATCCACCAAATAACCTCCTTCATCCCCATGAGTCTTCACTGTCCACATATATACACATTCTTTTTTTTTTTTTGAGACAGAATCTCGCTCTGTCACCCAGGCTGGAGTGCAGTGACGTGATCTCAGCTCACTGCAGCCTCTACCTCCTGGGTTGTTCAAGGGATTCTCCTGCCTCAGCCTCCTGAGTAGCTGGGACTACAGGCACCCGCCACCACGCCTGGCTAATTTTTTGTATTTTTAGTAGAGATGGGGTTTCACCGCATTAGCCAGGATGGTCTCGATCTCCTGACCTCGTGATCCACCTGCCTCGGCCTCCCAAAGTGCTGGGATTACAAGTGTGAGCCACTGCGCCTGGCCCTATACACATTCTTTAACTCCCACTTATAAATGAGAACAGGCAGTATTTGTCTTTCTGTGTCTGAGTTGTTTCACTTAAGATCATGGCCTCCCATTCCATCCATATTGTTGCAAAAGACACAATTTCATTCTTTTTAATGTCTGAATAGTATTCCACTGTGTGAATATACCACATTTTCATTATTCAATCTTCTGTTGATGGACACTTAGGCTAATTGTGTATGTTTCCTATTGTGAATAGTCTGCAATAAACACATGAGTGCAGGGAACTTTTTGATGTAATGATTTCCACTCCTTTGGGTAGATACCCTGTAGTAGGAATGCCTTTTCAGCATTATATGGATGGTATGTTAACGGTAGTATTAACTAACTGGCAACTGAAGAGGCAAAACTATGCTTATGGGTGAATACATACTGAACCTATAATGAATAACAATGACAAATTCAGAGTTATGGTTCTGACCCATGGTGTCTTTTATCTAACATTACTTCTGACAGCAAATATGCAGCATTTGCTGAACACGAGCCAATTCTCCAAGAAAAACTGGTGTTCAATAATTCAATGCTGACACCACCTAACATTTCCACAGACCCCACAAATTGAGGGCTCAGTTCCACAACAGGGACCCTACTGCAGATGCCAAATGCAAGCCCTAGAGACCACCCTTTTAACCAAATGTGTATAAAACCAACAACTCTACTATCAGATTTAATAATTTGCTACAACAAGTTGAAGAACTCAGTTAAACAAGTTGCTTAAGGTTATCAGTTTGTTATAAAGTATATGTCGAGAATAGCTAAATGGAAGACATATGTCAGCCCTCCAAGACATTTTAATTTGTGCAATTTCACTCTGATTAAACCAACTCACTGAATACAAAACCAAGCAGCTGATAACGTTCAATTTTACGAAAGCCCTGTAATCCTGGTAATAAACATGATTTAAGAGGCCAGGCACAGTGGTTCACACCTATAATCCCAGCACTTTGGGAGGCTGAGGTAGGCAGATCATGAGGTCAGAAGTTTGAGACCAGCCTGGCCAACATGATGAAACCCCATCTCTACTAAAAATAGAAAAATTAGCCAGGCATAGTTGCACGCGCCTGTAATCCCAGCTACTCAGGAGGCTGAGGCAGGAGAAAAGCTTGAACCTAGGAGGCGGAGGTTGCAGGGAGGCGGAGGTTGCAGTGAGCCAAGATCGCACCATTGTACTCCAGCCTGGGACAAAGAGTGAGACTCCGTCTCAAAAAAAAAAAAAATATATATATATATATATATATATGTGTGTGTGTGTATGTGTGTATATATATATATATAAATATATAAGAAATCACCTGACCCCCACCACCATGCCCAGTTCTCTGTTCTGGACAAGTAGCCCAGTACAAAGAAACATCCTCCACTGACATCAATTCTGGCTCCCGCCTTTTTAACCTATAACAAGGCCCTCCAAATTCCCATTCTTTGTCTTATGAATAACTAGCTGAACAGTTTTGCCTCTACTGATTACTCTGAACAAAATGCTTTCAAAGGAAACTTGCGGCCAGGCCTGATGGCTCACGTCTCTAATTCCAGCACTTTGGGAGGCTGAAGTGGGTGGATCGCTTGAGCCCAGGAGTTCAAGACCAGCCTGGGCAACATGTTGAAACCCTGTCTCTACAAAAAATACAAAAAAATTAGCTGGGCATGGGGGTGTATACCTGTAGTCTCAGCTACCCTGAAGGCTGAGATGGGATAATCCCCTCAGCCTGGGGAGGTCAAGGCTGCAGTGAGCTGTGATGGCCCCACTGCACTCCAGCCTGAGCAAGAGTGAAATTGTGTCTCAAAAAAACAAAACAAAACAAAAAACAGAAAAGAAAGGAAACTACTTAAGTTTCTCTCTTTCTTCTAGGCCACTGATTTTCGACACACCCTCAGCCTAAGCCAAAACACAACCCCTCCTTCATGACTCATCCCATGAACAGGCTTAAGTCAGGGTAAAACACTCTGTGATCTAGAATCTGATTTTCACCTTCCATCCTGCCCTCTCCCTCTCATTTCCTTTGTAATGTTGGTTGCTCTTCACCTTGAAAGCAACTTTCCACCTAAGCTTTAAGATGCTTTCAGATCTTATACTTAGTGCTCTTCTCCCTTATGTAGCGCTCTTTTAGAATAAACTCATTTCCTTTTTTTTTTTTTTTTTTGAGACGGAGTCTCGCTCTGTCACCCAGGCTGGAGTGCAGTGGTGCGATATCGGCTCACTGCAAGCTCCACCTCCCCAGTTCACGCCATTCTCCTGCCTCAGCCTCCTGAGTAGCGCCCGCCAGCATGCCCGGCTAATTTTTTGTATTTTTAGTAGAGACGGGGTTTCACCATGTTAGCCAGGATGGTCACGATCTCCTGACCTCGCGATCCACCTGCCTCGACCTCCCAAAGTGGTGGGATTACAGGCGTGAGCCACCGTGCCTGGCCTAGAATAAACTCATTTCTTAGCTAAATCCAGATTTATCTTACCTGAAGACTGTCTAGTGACAGCCCTACAATAACAAACACAACCTCAGACATGGCATCACCCCAACTGCCTCTGCCTGTGGATCCCCAGATTTCCAGTGCTCTGTAGCTTCTCTTAGTATAAAAGGCTCTTTGGCTGGGCGCAGTGGCTTCACGCCTGTAATCCCAGCACTTTGGGAGGCCAAGGCGGGCGGATCACCTGAGGTCGGGAGTTCAAGACCAGCCTGACTAACGTGGAGAAACCCCATCTCTACTAAAAATATAAAATTAGCTGGGCATGGTGGCGCATGCCTATAATCCCAGCTACTCAGGAGGCTGAGGCAGGAGAATCACTTGAAACTGGGAGGCGGAGGCTGTGGTGAGCCAAGATCATGCCGTTGCAGTTGCACTCCAGCCTGGGCAACAAGAGTGAAACTCCATCTCAAAAAAAAAAAAAAAAAAAAAAAAAGGCTCCTCCCAGGCCAGGCACGGTGGCTCACGCCTGTAATACCAGCACTTTGGGAGGCCAAGGCCAGTGGATCACAAGGTCAGGAGTTGAGACCAGCCTGACAAACATGGTGAAAACCCATCACTACTAAAAATACAAAAATTAGCTGGGCATGGTGGCACGCGCCTGTAATCCCAGCTACTGAAGAGGCTGAGGCAGGAGAATCGCTTGACCCGGAAGGCAGAGGTTGCAGTGAGCTGAGATCACAGCATTTCACTCCAGCCTGGGCAACAGAGTGAGACTCTATCTCAAATAAATAAATAAATAAATAAATAAAAATTAAAATAAATTTTTAAAAAAGCTCCTCCCATTGCTTGAGTGATTAGGCTGGGACACCTGCAGGGGAGGCTCCCCAGGAAGAACCAACTAAACTGGGCCCACAATGACCTCCCTTTGCAGGCTCAAAATTGGCCTCCACTTGGAGTCACTTGGCCTCAAGCCTCTCCACCCCAGTCAAGGCTGTTTGCTTACCCTTCCATGCCTTACATGGATTTAAAAAATAAAACAAACAAACAAAACTCCATGTGTGATGAATCTATCAAAATCACTCAAATTCAGTGTTTACAGGAGGGAAGGAAATTCTAAGTCACTTCTATTTTATAGCTCAACAAGAAAAGCACAAGTATCCATCCATCTCAGATAATAAACATCAGTTACTACTTCCATAATAATGAAGCCTTTAGTAAACAAAGGATATTTAAGTTCTTTAGCTATTGCAAAGTCCCACAGAATGTTGCATTAATCTGCCAAGTCCAGATAACAGGAACAGACCAGACTTATCTACTGTCCCAAGTTCTCCAGCCTAAAAAGAAGAGAAACTAAAGTTTCGGTAAAGCTTTATAATTCAATCAAATACCTACCACACATTCTTGTGAAAATATATTCATTTTTCTGCAGTCAAAATGGAAGAGTTTTCCCAAATTTTTCCCTTGGTAGTATTTACACTGCTAAGCCCTGAAATTCCATTTGAAATCATCCAATAAAAGACCTGAGAAACCTATTACATGGTCTCTGGGGTAATAAAAGTAAATAAAAGTTTTTTAAAAATGCTCCAGCCTGGGCGACATGGTGAAACCCCATCTCTACCAAAAATACAAAAATTAGCCAGGTGTGGTGGTGCACGCCTGTAGTCCCAGCTACTTGGGAGGCTGAGGTGGGAGGATCGCTTGAGCCCTGGAGGCAGAGGTTACAGTGAGCTGAGATCGTACCACAGCACTCCTGGGTGATAGAGGGAGACCCTGCCTCAAAAAAAAAAAGAAAAAGGCTGGGTGTGGTGGCTCACACCTGTAATCCCAGAACTTTCAGAGGCCGAGGCGGGAGGATCACCTGAGGTCAGGAGTTCAAGACCAGCCTGGCCAACATGGTGAAACCCTGTCTCTACTTAAAAATACAAAATTAGCCAGGCATGGTGGCACGTTCCTGTAATCCCAGCTATTCGGGAGGCTGAGGAAGGAGAATTGCTTGAACCTGGGAGGCAGAGGTTGCAGTGAACCAAGATAGTACCATTGCACTCCAGCCTGGGCAATAAAGTGAAACTCCATCTCAAAAAAGAAAAGAAAAAAAGTTTTTAAAAAGTGGAATAGGGCCTGGGTCCAGTGGCTCATGCCTGTAATCCCAGCACTTTGGGAGGCCAAGGCAGGAGGATCGTTTGAGCCCGGGACTTCAAGACCAGCCTGGCAACATGAGGAAACCCCATCACTACAAAATACTCAAAAATTAGCAGGGCATGGTGGGCATACTCCCAGGTACTCTGGAGGCTGAGCCCAGGCAGTCTAGGCTGCCTAAGCTGCAGTGAGCCATGATGGTGCCACTACACTCCAGCCTGAGTGACAGAGGGAGACCCTATCTCATAAAAAATAAAAAATAAAAAAAAAAAGGAATAGAAAACTACATATATATAATTTGTTTTCTGAATTCCAACTCTTTCTGACCTCTTTAGAAACACTTTATCTTCTCTATCAATCTCTAATGATAGGATATGCTTTACAGTTAATAAAAAATTAAATTTGAAATAACTGAACAAATCCTTTCAGGGTAACTAACCCAGGATGGGGCGGAACTGACTGGAACACAGACAAGTCTCACTCAACTGTCAGGTCAGGTCGTTCTATCACCTGGCACATCCGCCAGCCCCACGGTGCTCATTGAAGTGCTCAGCAACCACATTCCTAGGAGACACTGCCTTATGTCTTTTTCAGGCTCTTGCAAAACTTCATTGGGTGGGTTTTCCAGTTTTTAGATACAGTTTTCTAGCTTCACACTCGGAGAGAGTCCAGAAGGCAGAAATCATTTGTCTTGTCCCCTGAATAACACCATCCAATTTGCTGATAAGCCATGTGTCACTAAGGAATGGAAACTAGGCTTGGGGAAAAAAATGTCAATGTCCCAGAGGTTAGGTTTTTTTTTTTTTTGAGACAGAGTTTCCCTCTTGTCGCCCAGGCTGGAGTGCAATGGCGTGATTTCGGCTCACTGCAACCTCCACCTCCCGGGTTCGAGTGATTCTCCTGCCTCAGCCTCCCATGTAGCTGGGATTACAGGCACCTGCCACCATGCCTGGCTAATTTTTATATTTTCAGTAGAGATGGGGTTTCACCATGTTGGCCAGGGTGGTCTTGAACTCCTGACCTCAGGTGATCTGCCCTCCTCGGCTTCCCAAAGTGCTGGGATTACAGGCGTGAGCCACTGCGCCCAGTTCAGGGGTTAGCTTTTTACAGGAATGATATACCAGAAGATTCCTCCCACCCCAGAGCATCCACCTGGTCCTTTGGGAGGCCCCACCCCAACACCTCAGGCTGTCCTCTGCGAAGACTGACCCAAGGGCTGATATCCACTAGGCCCTCCATGAGATTGGCAGCTTCCAGCATCTTAGGGTAGCCCCAGAAAGTTCCATAACACACGGCCTGGAAAAGATACAGGGTGGGCTGAGGTCACATCACCCTGTAAAGGACATTTTGAGAAGGCATCTGTGCCTAGAGGAGATAAAAGAGGCACAAAGGTTTGGGTTTTTTTACAGCAGAGTGTCAGGTGGTTATTCTCTTCTTCCTCACGTGTGAAATGTTAAGGAAAACAAAATAAATCCTTTTAAAAAGAGCCATACATTGCTATCTGAAAACAAACGACAAAATTCTGTGTCTATTTGAAATATCGGCTTGGTGACAAAGGGTTCATAATGTTACTGGGAATTGAGGAATGAATTTAGCATATGGAAGGCTCTGGAAACCAAAAGATTTACTGTTAGCCCCAAGAGGAGTTAGGATGAAGGGACAGGTCTCAAAGACCCTGATGCCCATATCTTTGAAAGCCTCGGAGGGGAAATGGTCGCCCTTGGAAAGAAAGGACTGAAGACCACAGAGACCACAGCTCCTCCCACACACAAACCCCGCACACGAGTCTGGTTTGTGCCTAGTGACCCTCCCATCGTCACCGTGCAGCCTCCTCACCGGGCTCACAGGAACTGCGAGCCAGGCTGGAGATGAGATTGCAGTTAGATATTAACCAGGTGCCCTCAGCCCCGCTGCTTCACAGGAAGCCGCCTCCTTGAGAGTCAGGCCACAGCAGACGCTGACCGCCGGCTTCCCCATTGTGCCTGGGGATGAGATCTCTGAGAGTTGCTCAAGAGTCGTCTGAGTTCTTTCTCAGATCTTGAATCCCAGCGGAAAGGCTGGCGCCAAGCAGGCTGAAGACCCTACAAGGGAGCCCACTCAGCAGGAGAATGCGGTTTCTTCACCTCCAGCCCCAGGATTCACCCCTCACTTCTCCACCAACCAGCGACCCCACATCCCAGCCACCCCCGTCCAGACCGCTAAACACCCCATCCCTAAACCTCTCACGGAGGCGGATCTAGGGTGTCCTCTCCTATTAAACTGTTTCTGCTGCAGCCCTCGGCTGCAGTGACTCGGGCTGCGAACTTGTACTGGTTCCGCCGCACAATCTGGGGAGACGCGGGGCTGCGGGCGCGGAGCTGCCCAGAGAGGGGAGCCGGAGCCGGGGCCGCAGTCGCTGCTCAGGGACGGGACAGGACGCCCGGGGTCCCGGCTGCCGGCCCAGCCCCACCCTGCGGCCAAAGGGACCGAGGACCGAGGTGCGCAGGGGGGCTCAGGTCCCAGACCCCAAAGACGCTGCGGCGAGGCCTGGGTCCCGCCACAGCCGGTTCCGACTGGTTCCGACCAGCCCTTCGCCCTGCCTCAGGACGCCGGGCCCCGCACACTCACCATTTCCCGGCTGTGCGGTGTCCCGGGTCCTCCCAACTCCCGTAGCCAGGGTAGGTCCCAGCGCGACAGAAGCCACCACAGATGTCCCAGGGCGTCTCTCAGTGACAGAATACGGAACAGAGGTCACCAGGGTGAAGAGGCCACTAGCTCCTGGAACGTCACACCCTCCCCTCTGCCGCGCGCCTGATTGACAGTTCTCAGGAACCCGCCCACGACTCTGATTGGATAGCGCTCCAGGTCCCGCCTCCTGGCACTGAGTGACAGAAGAAGCGATCTCACAGTGCTGAGTGCAGCCGGATGAACAGGTTCCAGACCCGGCCCCTGGCAGGGCGGGCTTCCTCCCTGCGCTGTGACCCGACCCGTCCCGGGAAACGTTTGCCTTAAAGCGGAATTTCCTACCTGTACGCAGTGGGCCCTTTTTGCTTCTTCCTCCTGAACAATTGTGTGCAAGGAATCCCAGACTCACTGTCCACTGGAGCCATCCCCTGGCCTCAGAGCAGGAGGGCAGCCGAGGCCACACAGGCCACACTGCAGCAGCGGGGGACCGGGGGTTGGGGGCGGGGGTTGCTGATGTCCTCCAAGGACCAGGAATTTGGGATGAGGCTGTCGCCTACAAGGTCAAGCCTTTCTCCCACTATAAGCGCTGGATGGGTTCTTTCTGCGCGCTACGCAAATAAAGACCACGGTATTGCAGTTGAAAAAAAAAGTTTAATAAACACTAGGCCAGCTACGATACGTGGGAGACGGAGTTACTACTCAAATTATTCTCATCCAAGGTCCGTAGGTAGGGGTTTTTCAAGGGCAGTTTGGGGGAAAGGGTGGAGGTAGCTAGGTTTGCTACTGACTGGTTGGGGTGGGGATGAAATCATTGGGGATGGAATCTGTCCTCTTGCCCGGGCGTGGTGGCTCACCGCTGTAATCCCAATACTTTGGGAGGCCTAGGTGGGAGGATCGCTTGAGGCTAGTAGTTCAAGACCAGCCTGGACATAGAGTGAAACTCTGTCTCTACACTATATTTAAGGGAGGAGACCACCCCTCATATTGCCTTATGCCCAATTTCTGCCTCCAAAGAAGAAGTAAAAACTAAAAGGCAGAAATGAAATCCACAGGCAGATAACCCGGCTTGTGCCCTGGGCCGGGTAGTTAAAAATCAACCCCTGACCTAACTGTGTTATCTATGATTCCAGACATTGTATGGAAAAGCACTGTGAAAATCCCTGTCCTGTTCTGTTCAGTTCTGGTTCCCGGTGCATGCAGTCCCCAGTCACGTACCCACTGTTTGCTCCATCAATCACGACCCTCTCACGCGGACCGCCTTAGAGTTGTAAGCCCTTAAAAGGGACAGGAATTGCTCACTCGGGGAGCTCGGTTTTTGGAGACATGAGTCCGCCGATGCTCTCAGCTGAATAAAGCCTTTTCCTTCCGTAACTCGGCGTCTGAGGGGTTCTTGTCTGCGGCTCGTCCTGCTACATATTTAAAAAAGAACAAAAGAGGCCGGGCGCGGTGGCTCACACCTGTAATCCCAGAACTTTGGGAGGCCGGGGGGCGGATCACCTGAGGTCGGGAGTTTGAGACCAGCCTGACCAACATGGAGAAAGCTCGTCTCTACTAAAAATACAAAATTAGCTGGGCGCGGTGGCGCATGTCTGTAATCCCAGCTACCTGGGAGGCTGAGGCGGGAGAATCGCTTGAACCCAGGAGGCGGAGGTGCGGTGAGCTGAGATCGCGCCAAGCCGAGATGGTGCCTTTGCACTCCAGCCTGGGCAACAAGAGCGAAACTCCGTCTCAAAAACAAAACAAAACAAAACAAAAAAACCGTCCTGTTATGCTGAATCACTTCTGGTTGGGGCCACAGGAGCAGAGTTGGCAGGTGCAGGTGGTGTCAGACATGCAAAAAAAACAAAACAAAACAAACAAAAAAAAACAAAACTGAAAATACGTCTAAAAATGCTAATCTACAATAGTGGTGTTATCTGCAGAAATAGCTGGCAATCTATGTCTACACTTTAGCAGAATTCCGATTCCTTTCACCCCTCAGCCTGATGGCCATTCATTCGTTTTACAAAGGCAGTTGAGTTTTGGGGAAGGCTTATTATCATTTAAGCTATCTTCCAAAGTTAGCTGGGCCTAAGAGCCCAGGATTAAGGGAAAGAGAAGACAGAGGGTTGGCAGGGGCGGGGGATGGGGCAGGGCAGAACGGGTGTTAGCTCAGATCTCTTCCACTTCCATAATTTTCTCACTGATATAATTTTTTTGCCATCTATTCATTTTCATCCCAGAAAATAAAAACACATGAAATGAAATTGTTAAATGTGTGAAAAAACTGGAATTATAGGGCAGCATGGTTTTTTTTTTTGTTGTTGTTGTTGTTGTTGTTTTTGAGATAGAGTCTCACTCTGTTGCCCAGGCTGGAGTGTAGTGGCGCGATCTCGGCTCACTGCAACTTCCGACTCCCAGGTTCAAGTGATTCTCCTGCCTCAGCCTCCTGAGTAGCTGAGACTACAGGTGCACACCACCATGCCCAGCTAATTTTTGTTTTTTTAGTAGAGACAGTGTTTCACCATGTTGGCCTGGCTGGTGTTGAACTCTTTACCTCAGGTTATTTGCTTGCCTCTGTCTCCCAAAGTGCTGGGATTCCAGGCATGAGCCACCACACCTGGCCTGGCAGCATGTATTCTATTAAAGGAATCAGAAGAGAAGAAAAGAAAAAATATCTCATTCAGGGAAGTAAGCAGGAAACCCCCTTTCAGGAAGTTAAACAGATTCCCAAACTTGAGAACCAGACTCTGACTCCTGAAATGGAGCCCCAGAGTGGATCAGCACCTGATGATGAGGGAGAGACACTGAAGGATTTAACTCTGGGAGCTCAACTTGCCTTCCTGTACCCTCTGCACAGTGTAGAAACACTCTTTCCTTCAAGACTTTAAATGTTAATGACTTAAAAGCTCCAATCAGAAGCCAAAACATTAGGGAATGAATTTGAAAACATGAGGGTTTCCCCATATTTCTATGAAGCAAAAGTAGGAAACCTAAAACCACCATGAACTGGAAGCTGGAACTAATGGCTAAAAAAGAAAGGAGTCAAACATCAGGTGTCATTCGATGAAATAAAATCTTTATTCAATTTGTAAAAACGGTAGTGTTTCCAGACAGGAAAAATGGGTATGTTTGGAAAATAAGGAAAAGAAATTATATCTGATTATAACTAACAAATAAATGATACTCTTGCCTTCAAAAATCACACACACACACACACACACACACACACACACACACACACACACACAGAGAGAGAGAGAGAGAGAAAGAGAGATATCCTATCACCTAGCACTTTGGGAGGCCGAGGCAGGCGGATCACAAGTTCAGGAGTTAGTCTGGCCAGTATGGTGAAACTCCATCTCTACTAAAAATACAAAAATTAGCTGGGCATGGTGGGGAGCGGTGGCTCACGCCTGTAATCCCAGCACTTTGGGAGGCCAAAGTGGGCAGATCACAAGGTCAGGAGATCGAGACCATCCTGGCCAACACGGGGAAACCCTGTCTCTATTAAAAATACAAAAAAAATAGCTGGGCGTGGTGGGGGACGCCTGTAGTCCCAGCTACTCGGGAGGCTGAGGCAGGAGAATGGTGTGAACCCAGGAAGCACAGCTTGCAGTGAGCCGAGATCATGCCACTGCACTCCAGCCTGGGTGACAGAGCGAGACTTGGTCTCAAAAAAAAAAAAAAAAAGAAAAAGAAATGCAGAGGATCAGGTCTTATCCATGACCTGCTTAATCAGAAGCTGAATTTGAAGGTCTGTAGTTTCCTGTGAAAGTTTGAGAAGTGCATCTGACAGTGATTAGTGATTCAGCCCAAAGGGTATTTCATACTCCTCACCGGTGAGATATTTGAATCCACAGAGTATCTGAGGTGGGGAGATCCAGCGGGCTGGGGCTGGAACTGAAAGCGAAGACTGGCGAGACATCCCCAAGAAGACAATGTGGGCCGGGCGCAGTGGCTCACACCTGTAATCCCAGCACTTTGGGAGGCCGAGGTGGGTGGATCACAAAGTCAGGAGTTCGAGACCAGGCTGGCCAACATGGTGAAACCCCGTCTCTACTAAAAATACAAAAGTTAGCTGGGCATGGTGGTGCGTGCCTGTAGTCCCAGCTACTCGGGAGGCTGAGGCAGGAGAATCGCTTGAACCTGGGAGGTGGAGGTTGCACTCCAGCCTGGGTGACAGAGCAAGACTCCGTCTCAAAAAAAAAGAAAAGAAAAAAAAGAAGACAATGTGGATGAAAGCGAGGCCACTTTACCAACACTGGTATGGCCTGGCTCACTGACCCTCATTATGGGAACGACCACTCGTGAGAACTGACCAGGAGTGTCTGTGGGCCATTGATCACTGCACTCAGGCCCCAGAGCATGCGCACTCCAACCAATCCTCACAACCTGGAATGAGAGAAAAGAGGCACACAGAGAAGTGAGGAAATGGAGGGCCTGTTTGTTGAGCTGGGGATGGATGGGATATGATGGAGGTGAAATGTTTCTGCTTCCCTTGAGGGCCGAAAGACCTTGCAGGCCATGTGAGACAGAGATGGGCCACACTGTTCAGTTTGGCAGGGATATTCAGTACCTGCCATACCGTCAGTGGAAAGTCACAACAAATACCAAAATGTCATCTTTTAAAGGATCCTTGCTTGCACAATTTTAAAACCAGGCCAGGGGTGGTGGCTCATGCCTGTAATCCCAGCACTTTGGGAGGCTGAGTCAGGTGGATCACCTGAAGTCAGGAGTTCCAGACCAGCCTGGCCAACGTGGTGAAACCCAGTCTCTACTAAAAGTACAAAAATTAGCTGGGCGTGGTGGCACACGCCTGAAGTCCCAGCTACTCAGGAGGCTGAGGCAGGAGAGTCGCTTGAACCTGGGAGGCAGAGGTTGCAGTGAGCCGAGATCATGCCACTGCACACCAGCCTGGGTGATAAAGAGAGACTCTGTCTCAAAAACAAAACAAAACAAAACAAAACAAAAAACCCGTATGAAAACTAAACCTGGCCAGGCGCGGTGGCTCATGCCTGTAATACCAGCACTTTGGGAGGCCGAGACGGGCGGATCACAAGGTCAGGAGATCAAGACCATCCTAGCTAACACAGTGAAACCCTGTCTCTACTAAAAATACAAAAAATTAGCTGGGTGTGGTGGCGGGTGCCTGTAGTCCCAGCTACTCGGGAGGCCGAGGCAGGAGAATGGCATGAACCCGGGAGGTGGAGCCTGCAGTGAGCCGAGATCATGTCACTGCACTCCAGCCTGGGCGACAGAGTGACACTCCGTCTCAAAAGAGAAAAAAAAATATTCTGTCTGGCCTGATGCGGTGGCTCATGCCTGTAATCCCAGCACCTTGGGAGGTCTAGGTAGGTGGATCACCTAGGGTTAGGAGTTTGAGACCAGGCTGACCAACACGGAGAAACCTCGTCTCTACTAAAAATACAAAATTAGCCGGTCGTGGTGGCACATGCCTGTAATCCCAGCTACTCAGGAGGCTGAGGCAGGAGAATCGCTTGAACCTGGGAGGCGGAGGTTGTGGTGAGCCGAGATTGTACCATTGCACCATTGCACTCCAGCCTGGGCAACAAGAGCGAAACTCTGTCTCAAAAAAAAAAAAAAAAAAAAATCTGTCTATATTCTCAATAAGCAGGTAGTGTGACAGGTTAGGGAGGACAGAAAAAAATAAAAATGGATGCAGAACTTACCCATGATATCACAGCCTTATGCTGGAAGATGGTTGTTTCTTTTTCTTTTTTCTCTTTTTTTTTTTTTTTTGAGACAGGGTCTCATTCCCACACCCAGGCTGGAGTGTAGTGGTATGATCCTGGCTCACTGCGGCCTTGACCTCTGGAGCACAGGTGATCCTCCCACTTCAGCCTCCTGAGTAGCTGGGACTACAGGTGCCCGTCACCACACCCAGCTACTTTTTGTATTTTTTGTAGAGCCGGGGTTTTACCATGTTACCCAGGCTGGTCTCGAACTCCTGGACTCAAGGGATCCACCCAACTCAGCCTCCCAAAGTGCTGGGATTACAGGCATGAACCACCACGCCCAGCCTGGAAGATGGTTTCTTTTTTTTTTTTTTTTTTGAGATGGAGTCTCGCTCTGTCGCCCAGGCTGGAGTGCAGTGGCGCGGTCTCAGCTCACTGCAAGCTCCGCCTCCCGGGTTCACGCCATTCTCCTGCCTCAGCCTCCTGAGTAAAATAAAATAAAATAAAATAAAAATAAATTAAATTAAATTAAATTAAATTAAATACTGGAGGTCTCAGCACAACCCTGAGAAGTCCACACCCTAGAAAGAATGTGTGGATGTTAATGCCACCCTTACTACAACATGGAACTTTTTATTTTTCTTACTGGAAAATGGCTAAAAACAGTTTATTGGAGGACTTTTTTGTATTTTTAAAGAGTTGGGGTCTCACTCTGTGGCCTAGGTTGGAGTGCACTGATGTGATCATAGCTTACTGTAACCTGAAACTCCTGGGCTCAGGTGATTTTTCACAACTCAGCCTCCCAAACAGCTGGAGGACTTTTATACAGGAGAATATAGATAGAAGTAAAGGAACCTCAGTTTGGTTTCATTTATATAATTTAACTTTTCCTAGGTTAAGAAAGCAATAAAATCTGTAAACCTTAAATGGATTTCCCTGAATATGAAAAGTGCAAGAAATAAATTCTACAAATGGAAAGACGTAGGAGTAACTTAAGTGGTACAAAGAAGTCTCCTTGAGAAGGTGACATTTAATGTGAGACCTGAAATGTATATTAGTGTAAAAACTCAGGGCACAGCCAGGGAGGGTGGCTCACACCTGTAATCCCAGCACTTTGAGACGCTGACGCAGGAGGGTCACTGGAGGCCAGGAGTTTGAGACCACCCTGGGTAACATAGCAAGACCACTTCTCTACAAAATAATGAAAAAATTAGCTAGGCAAAGCAACACAAGCCTGGGTATGGTAGTCAAAGATCAGGAGGCTAAGGTGGTTAGAATGTTTGCACCCAGAAGATCAAGGCTGCGGTGAGCCATCATCAGGCCACTACACTCCATCCTGGGCAACAGAGCCAGAAACTGTCTCAAAACAAAAAACAGTCAACCAAGAACTCAATATCTGGCAACAGTGTCTTTCAAAAGTGAGGAAGAGGCAGGGCACGGTGGCTCACAGCTGTAATCCCAACACTTTGGGAGGCCGAGGCTGGAGGATCACCCGAGGTCAGGAGTTTGAAACCAGCCTGGCCACCATGGTGAAACCCCATCTCTACTAAAAATACAAAAATTAGGCAGGCATGGTGGTGCACACCTGTATTCTCAGCTACTCAGGGGGCTGAGGCAAGAGAATCGCTTGAACCTGGGAGGCAGGGGTTTCTGTGAGCCGAGATCATGCCACTGTACTTCATTCAGCCTGGGCGACAAAGGGAGACTCCATTTCAGAAAAAAAAAAAAACAGGAAGAAATTAAGAAATTCTCACATAAACAAAAACTGAAGTAGTTTTTTTTGGTTGTTTTTTTATTTTGTTTTGTTTTTTCAATCATTAGAGGTGTTCTGCATGAAATGCAAAGGGTGCCCTGGAGGTTGAAACTGAAGTACACTAGATGGTATTGGGAGGCCTTATGTGAAAATAAAGATCTCAGTAAAAACAAATACATGGACAATGATAAAAGCTAATATTATTGTACAATAATTTTGAACTTCAGGTTTTGTTTTCTACATAATTTAAGAGCCTAATGTATATAAAATATATTTGTCTAAAAGCTAGTATTATTGTAAGTTGGACTTGGAACTCCATATTTTTTATATAGTTTAAGAGACATGGCCGGGCGTGGTAGCTCACACCTGTAATCCCAGCACTTTGGGAGACCGAGGCAGGTGGATCACCTGAGGTCACGAGTTCGAGACCAGCCTGACCAATATGGTGAAACCCTGTCTGTACTAAAAATACAAAAATTAGCTGGGCATGGTGGCAGGCGCCTGTAATCCCAGCTCCTTGGGAGGCTGAGGCAGAAGAATTGCTTGAACCTGGGAGGCGGAGGTGGCAGTGAGCCAAGATCGCACCACTGCATTCCAGTCTGGGTGACAGAGCAGGACTCCATCTCAAAAAAATAAAAAAGGGACGAATGCATTAAAAATATCCTTTTTTTGACACACAAAGTAGAAGGATGCAAATTTATGACATCAACTTAAAAGGGGTGTGAATGAACCTATAATGGTGTAGCATTTTGGTATGTTATTGAAGTTAAATTGGCATCAATTTAGAGTGTTGTAACTTTAGGATAGTAAATGTAATCTCCATGGCAATTATAAACAATAGAGCAAGAGCATACACACAAAACAAAATGAGAAGGAAATTTAAATGTTTCACTACAAAAAGCAACTAAAAGCAAAAGAACACAGTAATACAGGAAATGAGGGACAAAAAAGCTATAAGCAATACAGAAAACAAACAGCAGAATGCCGGAAGATCCTCCTTATCAGAAATTACTTTAAATGTTAATGCGTTAAACTCTTCAATCAAAAGATAAGACATCTGACTTTTAATTTGAAAACATGAAGATTTCCCCATATTTTTATGAAGTGTAAGTACCAGATATAAAAGCATTATGAACTGGAAGCCGGAACCCACTGCTAAGAAGAAAGGAGCCAAACATCAGATGTCATTAGATGAAACAAAATCTTTAGTCAACTTGTAAAAACTGTAATATTTTCTGCTGCGACATGTGGGCATGTTAGGAAAATAAGAAATAAAAAATGATGTCTGAGTATAACTAATGAATAAATGATACTATTTCCTTAGAGAACTACACACAGACACACACACACACACACACACACACACACACACACACACAGAGTCTAAGATCACAGGGCGTTGTTCCTTCCCTGAAAAATAAACTACTGCTCTGTAAGATGCTCCACTCCTCACTCCTCACATTAACTGCTCCTGGAATAATGTCATATTTTGTTGTTTGCAGATAGGCACTAAAAGAGGGTGTAGCGGGCTGGGCGCGGTGGCTCATGCCTGTAATCCAAGCACTTTGGGAGGCCAAGGTGGGCGGATCACGAGGTCAGGAGATCGAGACCATCCTGGCTGACATGGTGAAACTCTGTCTCTACTAAAAATACAAAAAATTAGCCGGGCGTGGTGGCAGGCACCTGTAGTCCCAGCTACTCGGGAGGCTGAGGCAGGAGAATGGCATGAACCCAGGAAGCGGAGCTTGCAGTAAGCCAAGATGGCGCCACCACACTCCAGCCTGGGCAACAGAGCGAGACTCCATCTCGGAAAAAAAAAAAAAAAAAAAAGGAGGGTGTAGGGCCAGGCGCCGTGGCTCACCCCTGTAATCCCAGCACTTTGGGAGGCCAAGGTGGGTGGATCACGAGATCAAGAGATCAAGACATGGTGAAACCCCATCTCTATTAAAAATACAAAAATTACCTGGGTGTGGTGGGGCATGCCTGTAGTCCCAGCTACTCGGGAGGCTAAGGCAGGAGAATTGCTTGAACCCGGGAGGCAGAGGCTGCAGTGAGCCGAGATTGCGCCATTGCACTCCAGCCTGGCGACAGAGTGAGACTCCGTCTCAGGCCGGGTGTGGTGGCTCATGCCTATAATCCCAGCACTTTGGGAAGCCAAGGCAGGCGGATCACGAGGTTAGGAGTTCAAGACCAGCCTGGCCAACATGGAGAAACCCCATCTCTACTAAAAATACAAAAATTTGCCAGGCTCAGTGGTGCATACCTGTAATCCCAGCTACTTGGGAGGCTGAGGCAGGAGAATCGCTTGAACCCAGGAGGCAGAGGTTGCAGTGAGCCGAGATCGCGCCATGGCACTCAAGCCTGAGTGACGGAGCAAGACTCCATCTCAAAAAGAAAAAAAGAAAAAGAAGGGGGTGTAGTGTGTCAAACTAAGTGGGTGTCAGGGGTTCACTTAAAGACTTTGTATATTTTTACAAACTGCAGCAATTAAGTCATCAATTACTGTGTTGATTTAAATACATATAAAAACTTTCAGACAAAAATAGATGTTCACATTACCATGATGAAAAAAAGTCAGTAATGGTGATTCCTCTGTGAAACTAGAAAAGAAATCCAGTGGTTAAACTTGGCAGCTCCAAGGGTATCACTGCCCCCTAGGACAGTGGTCCCCAACCTTTTTGGTACCAGGGACCGGTTTCATGGAAGACAACTTTTCCACAGACTGTGGGGGAAGGGTGCGGTTTTGGGAGGATTCAGGTGCATTAAATCTATTGTACGCTTTATTTCTATTATTATTACATTGTAATATATAATGAAATAATTATACAACTCACCATAATGTAGAATCAGTGAGAGCCCTGAGCTTGTTTTCCTACACCTAGATGGTCTCATCTGGAGGGAGACACTGACAGATCATCAGGCATTAGATTCTCATATGGGGCGTGCAACCTAAATCCCTCACATGCACAGTTCACAACAGGGTTCATGCTCCTATGAGAATCTAATGCTACTGCTGATCTGACAGGAGGCAGGGTTCAGGCAGTAACGTGAGTGGCCCAGTTCCTAATAGGAGCTGTTACCGATCCGTTGCCCAGGGGTTAGGGACCCCTGCCATAGGCAACATCTTGAAGATCTATTTGAAATACACTTCTTGACTTTTCTTTTTTCTTTTTGAGACAGAGTCTTGCTGTGTTGCCCAGGCTGGTGTGTAGCGGTGCGATCTCAGCTCATTGCACCCTCTGCCTCCTGGGTTCAAGAGATTCCCAGCCTCTTGAGTAGCTGGGATTACAGGCACATGCCACCACGCCAGCTAATTTTTTGTATTTTTAGAAGAGATGAGGTTTTGCCACATTGGCCAGGCTGGTCTCAAACTCCTGGCCTCAAGTGATCTGCCTGCCTCAACCTCCCAGTGCTGGGACTACAGGTGTGAGGCACCGTGCCCAGCCTGAAATACATTTCAATACAAGTTATTCCCCTGAATAAAGAATCAGCTCTTATCAAGGCCTAAAGTGATCAAATGCTTGCCAAAAGCTGCCGTTGATCTGGTTTTTTTTTTTCTGCTTTTTTTTTTTTTGAGAGAAGTCTCACTCTTATCCCCCAGGTTTGAGTGCAATGGCTCGATCTTGGCTCACTGCAACCTCTGCCTCCTGGGTTCAAACGATTCCCCTGCCTCTGCCTCCCAAGTAACTGGGATTAAGTCGCCTGCCACCACACCTGGCTAATTTTTGTATATTTTAGTAGAGATGGGGTTTCACCATGTTGGCCAGGCTGGTTTTGAACTCCTGACCACAAGTGATCCGCCCGCCTCGGCCTCACAAAGTGCTGGGATTACAGGCGTGAGCCACTGCACCCAGCAATCCAGTTTTGTTTCATTCAAACTCTCTGTGGCCTGTGACATAGGTGACCACTCTCCCATCTTGAAATACCTTCTCCTAGAGGATTCCAGAAAGGGACACCCAATTCATTCTCCTCCTAAGTCACTGGCCTGCCCAGTCTCTTGCAGGCTGCTCCTCCTGCTAACCTCAGAGGTGGACAGCCATTGGTCTCCTCCTGAGCACTTGTCTTCTGCTATACTTTGCCCCTTACCCTGAAATAAGGTGGCCTCTGCTGGACCCAAGGCATCAAATAGCATCCATATGATAATGTTCTCCAAATTTCATTTAGATCTTTCTCTCAGGCTCCAGATCCAATACCCTGGTCAACACTTCGCTTGTTTGACTCAAACATGCCACGAGTGATTACAAAACATAACCCTTTATTTCCCCTCCAATCATCTCCCCTGCCTTGCTCCTCTGAGCGAGGGGCAGCACCCAGGGGATCTGAAAACAGGACTCACCCTTGCCTTTCTTCTCTCCTTCACTCCATCAGAAATCCTACGGGAGCTGCCCCTGCCTGTGTAACTCCTAGTCAACCTTCAGGAATTTTTTTTTTTTTGAGACGAGTCTCGCTCTGTCACCCAGGCTGGAGTCCAGTGGCGTGATCTTGGCTCACTGCAACCTCTGCCTCCCAGATTCAAGCAATTCTCCTGCCTCAGCCTCCCATGTAGCTGGGATTACAAGCATGTGCCACCATACCTGGGGAATTTTTGTATTTTTTATTAAATACAGGGTTTCACCATGTTGGCCAGGTTGGTCTAGTCTGGAATTCCTGACCTCAAGTGATCAGCCCACCTCAGCCTCCAAAAGTGTTGGAATTACAGGCGTGAGCCACTGCGCCCGGCCACCTTCAGGCTTTGAGAATTAGTCTCACTGGGGAAGCCTCCCTTAACCTCTCAGACTAGTGTGAGAACCCTCTCTACCATCATATTTTAGAGCCACACACTCTTCTCTACTGCGCTGAAGATGATCACCACTGACCCTTTGTTTATGTCCAGAACTGCTAAACAGTGGGATTGATGGGGCCTTTCCGCACCCTGGAACCCGGCTCCAAAAACACAGCTTGGGTTCATAACTAGACTTCTCAATACACAATCTTCTGTCGATATCCACTAACATTACCCAAACCCATGCCAGCACAGCCTCTCTTCAAACTACAACTATGGCTTTTAAGCTGGTCTCCCAGGTCCCTTCTACCATCTATTCTCTGCCCACCAGCAGGAGTAAGCTTCTTCAAACACAAACCAAACATCACTTCTCTGCTCAAAATCCTATAAAAGGCCGGGCGTGATGGCTCAAGCCTATAATCCCAGCACTTTAGGAGGCCGAGGTGGGTGGATCACAAGGTCAGGAGTTTGAGACCAGCCTGGCCAATATGGTAAAACCCTGTCTCTACTAAAAATACAAAAATGAGCCGGGCATGGTGGCAGACACCTGTAGTCCCAGCTACTCGGGAAGCTGAAGCAGGAGAATCACGTGAACCTGGGAGGCGGAGGTTGCAGTGAGCCGAGATCGTGCCATTGCACTCCAGCCTGGACGACAGAGTGAGACTCTGTCTCAAAAAAAAAAAAAAAAAAAAAAAAAAAAAAAAAACTATAAAAGTGTAACCTATCTTTAAAAGTGTAATTTTTATCCTATAAAAGTGTAATTTTACTGCCTATCTAACCACATCTTTTATTACCTCAGCGCTCTAACTATGTTCCATGGACCAACACAATGACATGTGGGAGCAAGTTAGAAATGCAGACTCTCACACTCTGTCCCTAACCTGCTGAACCAGAAGCTGAATTTGAAGATCCATAGTTCCCTGTGAAATTTCAGAAGTGCGTCTTACAAGTTTCCCCCTTAACCTGACCCAGCCATAAGGGTATTGCATATTCCTCACCACTAGGGTATTTGAATTAACAGAACATCTCAGGCGGGGGCAGTAAGGGGCTGGGGCTGGAACTGGGAGAGGAGACAAGTGAGACATCCTTAAGAAGACGATGTGGCGAGGGCGAGGCCGCCTTCCCAGCACTGCTATGTCCTGGCCCACTGTTCTTGAAGTGCAGGAATGGCCACTCACGGGAACTGATCAGGAGGATGCATGTGTGGTCAGCAATGTGGCTGTAGCGCTTGCACATCAGGAGGATGCATGTGTGGTCAGCAATGAGGCTGTAGCGCTTGCACATGGCAACCAATGTGCTCAGTCTGAGATTCAGGGAAGTGTGTGCACCAGCAGGCAGCAAAAGTATGTGGGTCCTCCTTGTCAGCCAGCCCATACTGCTCGGGGATGGGCTGAAAGTGATAGAGAAGAAGGGTTTTCTTTGCTCCAAGAGGCCAGTGGTAAAGTCACAACAAATACCAAAATGTCATGTTTCATAAGCTCTTTAGTTATACAGCAATTTTAAAACCATCTAAGAATTAAACATATTTCTGTGCACAGTGGCTCACACTTGCAATCCCAGCACTTTCAGAGGCTTAGGTTGGAGGATCGCTTGAGGCCAGGAGCTAGAGGCCAGCCTGGGCAACAAAGTGAGACTCCCATCTCTAAAAAAAAAAACATATATATATATATATATACGTATGTGTATATATACACACACATATATATACATATGTGTATATATACACACACATATATATACGTATGTGTATATATATACACACGTATATACGTATGTGTGTATATATACACATGTATATACGTATGTGTGTATATATATACACATATATACGTATGTGTGTATATATATACACATATATACGTATGTGTGTATATATACGTATATATACGTATGTGTATATATACGTATATATACGTATGTGTATATATACGTATATATACGTATGTGTATGTATATACGTACATATACGTGTGTATATATATACTTATATATATGTGTGTGTGTGTGTGTGTATATATATATGTATATACATATTAGCAAGGTATGGCAGGGTGTGCCTCTAGTTCCAGTTACTTGGGAGGCTGAGGCAAGAGGATGCCCTGAGCCCAGGTTCAAGGTTACAGTGAGCTATGATCATGCCACTGTACTCTATCCTGGTGAGACAAAATGAGACCCTATCTCTAAACAGAAAATAAAAGAAGAGGCAATTAAACCTACGTGTCTATTAGAAATACACTTCAATGCTGGGCACGGTGGCTCATGCCTGTAATCCCAACAGTTTGGGAGGCTGAAGCGGGTGGATCACCTGAGGTCATGAGTTTAAGACCAGTCTGGCCAACATGGTGAAATTTTGTCTCTACTAAAAATACAAAAATTAGCTGGGCATGGTGGCGGGCACTTGTAATCCCAGCTACTCAGGAGGCTGAGGCAGGAGAATCGCTTGAACCCCGGAGGCAGAGGTTTCAGTGAGCTGAGATCTCGCCACTGCACTCCAGCCTGGGTGACAGAGTGAGACTCTGTCTCAAGAAAAAAAAAAAGAAAGAAAGAAATATACTTCAAGCAACTCAAGAATCCCAGAGAATGCAAAATGGAAAGAAAAATTTTATTAATTGCTTCTATTAAGAAAACACTATTCAACTTATGAACTTTTATGTGAAGAAAACTTGCAAAAATATCTCACATCAATTTTTGTATGAAAGTAAGAAGTAGGAATTCATAGTGTAGATTCATGTTAAGAATGAGGCACTGGTAAAGAGAAAGAGAACAGAGTTATACATTTTCATTTCTTTCCTATTGCAAATTATCTGGAGCATTACACATGTCTTAATTTTAATCAGATTTTCCTAAATTACTTACATTTATAGCATTTCTAGACAGCAGGGGTTGGGATGAAGAAACTTCAATCCACCAAAGTTTGTACATATACGTTCATGGAGGTGACATTTAAGTCATTTCATTAGGAAACTCTTTTTCTTTTTTTTTTTTTTTTTTTTTTTTGAGAAGGAGCCTTGCTGTGTCACCCAGGCTAGAGTGCAGTGGCACTATCTCGGCTCACTACAACCTCCGCCTCCTGGGTTCAAGCAATTCTCCTGCCTCAGCCTCCCGAGTAACCTCCCGAGTATAGGCACCCACTACTCCGCCCAGCTAATTTTTGTATTTTTAGTAGAGATGGGGTTTCACCATGTTGGCCAGGCTGGTCTCGAACTCCTGACCTCGTGATCTACCCACTTTGGCCTCCCAAAGTGCTGAGATTACAGGCATTAGCCACCGTGCCTGGCCCATTAGGAAACTCTTAAAGTTGTCTGCAGATAGATACTGCACATGGAATTAGTCCTAGTCCTTGGAAAGTTATATGATTTTAATTCAATAGTGTATATTACTGTGAATACAGTATATGTTTCATCTCTAAGCAGGAAATTGAATCCATTAACACTGTTAATAGTTTTGGGGTTTTGTTTTGTTTTGTTTTAGACAGGGTCTCACTCTGTCACTCAGGCTAGAGTGCAGTGGTGCAGTCTTGGCTCACTGCAGCATTGACTTCCCAGGCTCAAGCAATCCTCCCATCTCAGCCTCCTGAGTAGCTGGGACTACAGGAACACACCACCAGGCCTGGGTAATTTTTTGTATTTTTTGTAGAGATGAGGTTTCGCCATGTTGCCCAGGCTGGTCTCAAACTCCTGGGCTCAAGCAATCCATCCATCTCAGCCTCCCAAAGTGCTGGGATGACAGGCATGAGCCACCACACCTGGCCAACAGTGTTAATAGTTTTCCAGTTGTTTTGTCTTTACTTTCCCAGGCAACGAATGCTATTATAGTCAAACATCATATTTGCTTCTTCTGTCCCTTTCAACATATTGATCATTGCTTTTTTTGATATTAAGTAATAAAGGCTATTGTAATAAGTGACTGGAGTGAAATAGACATATTTGCTTTTGGTAGGTTCCGTTCCTCCTTTCACTGGGAAGCCCCTCACCCAGTCCCTCATCATGCTCTGCTCCAAAACACACTTTAACCAAAATCCAACAATGTTCATGTTCAAAATGAAAGACAAAACAAATATTTTCCTAGGCTTAAAAATATGAACATTGAGAGAATTTTTCCTGGCACACTAGCCCTACAAGACCAAAGTTGCCAGGTGCGGTGGCTCACGTCTGTAATCTCAGTACTTTGGGAGGCCGAGGCTGGCGGATCACCAGAGGTCAGGAGTTTGAGAGCAGCCTGGCAAACATGGCAAAACCCTGTCTCTACAAAAAAAAAAATACAAAAATTAGCTGGGTGTGGTGGCACACGCCTGTAGTCCCAGCTACTTGCAGGGCTGAGGCAGAACAATCATTTGAACCCGGGAGGTGGAGGTTGCCGTGGCCAAGATAGAGCCACTGCACTCCAGCCTGGGACGATAGAGGAAGACTACATCTCAAAAAAACAAAAAAAAAATTATTGAGTCTGTCAAAATCCACAGGAAAAAGCAGAGAGCACCATGCCAAGACTATATAAGTGGAAAAGACAAACCGAATATGTGCTTCTTCACCTTTCTCCTTGTTATGGATTTACAAGGCAATTGTGTAAAATAATAAGTAGTAATGGATTGTTAGGCCCACGACATAGAAAAATATAACATACATGTATTATATTTATAAATAACACCATAAAAACGGAACTAAATGACTACTGATGGAAAAGTAATAATTATAAGAATATATTGTTGAATGTGGAACACTGAGTTGTTACATATGCAACAAAGTACCCCAGAAAGGCAAAAATATAATAGAGCTATAGAGGATAAATATACGTGTACATCACTGAAATTTAACCACATATTACTGGAGAACTGAGCCTGATTTTGATAAACCAACATTTACATGACAAACACTAGAGTAATCACTACAAAATCTTAGAACAAATGTAATGAAAAATAAATCATCCTACATTGGAAAGATATACTGGGTGAAGGCAGAATTTACTGTGCTTCCTTAATAAAAGTTGACTCGGGCCAGGTGCGGTGGCTCACGCCTGTAATCCCAGTACTTTGGGAGGCCAAGGTGTGCGGATCATCTGAGGTCAGGAGTTTGAGACCAGCTTAGCCAACATGGTGAAACCCTGTCTCTACTAAAAAACTACAAAAATTAGCTGGGCGTGGTGGCACACGCCTGTAATCCCAGCTACTCAGGAGGCTGAGGCAGGAGAAATGCTTGAACCCGGGAGGCAGAGGTTGCAGTGAGCTGAGACCACACCACTGCACTCCAGCCTGGGCAACAAGAGTTAAACTCCGTTTCAAAAACAAACAAACAAAAAATTGACTCTACATTCATTCCTTCTAACCTCTAACACAGGTAAAACCTCTAACACAGGTACATTCATTCCACAACATATGGGGAGACAATTTCCCTCATTCATCTAACGTGGAAATTTCCATGTTATATCACATATTTCCAATTCAACCTTGACTCTACTACTAAAATCAGGAAATTCTTGGCATGTCATGATCTCTTTCTATCCACTTCTTCAACCTCTAACACAGGTAAGAATTAGAGGTTAATCATCTCTTTTTCTGCATTGCATTTTCTCAATTTTCTATTATTAGGGAGATCTTTTCCACTTTATTATTTTTAGTTTGTGCTACTTAACTTTTTCTCATATTTTGGAAGATTTACTCAGGAACAAAACTTTTTAGTGGCTCAATTATGTGTTGTTTTTGTTTTTTGTTGTTGTTGTTGTTTGTTTGTTTTTGAAACAGGGTCTCACTCTCTCACCCAGGCTGGAGTGCAGTGAAACAATCTCAGCTCACTGCAGCCTCCGCCTCCTGGGCTCAAGTGATTCTCATGCCTTAGCGTCCTGAGCAGCTGGGACCACAGGCATGCGCCACCACGCCCCGCTTTTTTTTTTTTCTTTGAGACAGAGTCTCGCTCTGTCGCCCAGGCTGGAGTGCAGTGGCACGATCTCAGCTCACTGCAAGCTCTGCCTCCCGGGTTCACGCCATTCTGCTGCCTCAGCCTCCCAAGTAGCTGGGACTACAGGCGCCCACCACCACATCCGGCTTTTTTTTTTTTTTTCACGCTTAATTCACTTTATTTTTCTTGTATAAAAACCCTACGTTGTAGCCACAGCTGGAGCCTGAGTCCGCTGCACGGAGACTCTGGTGTGGGTCTTGACGAGGTGGTCAGTGAATTCCTGATAGGGAGACTTTGTAAATACAGTCTCCTTCCAGACGTCAGGGGTCAGGTAGCTGTAGGTCTTAGAAATGTCATCAAAGGTGGCCTTGGCGAAGTTGCCCAGGGTGGCAGTGCAGCCCCGGGCTGAGGTGTAGCAGTCATCGATACCAGCCATCATGAGCAGCTTCTTAGGCACAGGTGCGGGGACGATGCCAGTGCCCCTGGGTGCAGGGATGAGGCGCACCAGCACAGAGCCGCAGCGGCCTGTCACCTTGCAAGGGACGGTGTGGGGCTTGCCGATCTTGTTCCCCGAGTAGCCTCTGCGCACGGGGACAATGGAGAGCTTGGCCAGGATGATGGCCCCACGGATGGCGGTGGCCACCTCCTTGGAGCATTTAACACCCAGACCGACGTGGCCATTGTAGTCCCCGATAGCAACAAACGGCTTGAACTTGGTGCGCTGGCCGGCACGGGTCTGCTTCTGCACTGGCATAATCTTCAAAATCTCATCCTTGAGAGAGGCCCCCAGGAAAAAGTCAATGATCTCTGATTCCTTAATGGGCAGGGAGAAAATATAGGTCTCCAGGGACTAGATCTTCATGTCCTTGACCAGGCAGCCCAGCTTGGTAACGGGCATCCACTCCTTATCCTCGGCCTTGCCTCTCAGAGCTCCGCGGCCCCGGCCCCGGATGCCACTGCCGAAACCTCCGCGGAAGCCACCGCGGTTCCCCATCCCAGGGCTACCAGGGCCTCCGGGCCCCGCCCCCCGCCCCCCCCCCGCTGCACCGGCGTCATCCGCCATTTGGTGTTTTCTCTGAAAAGAAGCTAACTTTTTGTATTTTTTTTTTAGTAGAGACGGGGTTTCACCGTGTTGGCCAGGATGGTCTCGATCTCCTGACCTCATGATCTGCCCACCTTGGCCTCCCGGCCTCCCAAAGTGCTGGGATTACAGGCGTGAGACACCACGCCTGGCCTTTTTTTTTTTTTTTTTTTTTTTAAGACAGAGTCTCACTCTGTCACCCAGACTGGAGTGCAGTGGCGAGATCTCAGCTCACTGCAAGCTCCACCTCCCGGGTTCAAGGGATTCTCCTGCCTCAGCCTCCCGAGTAGCTGGGATTACAGGCACCCGCCACCACACCTGGCTAATTTTTGGATTTTTAGTAAAGACAGGGTTTCACCATGTTGGCCAGGCTGGTCTCGAACTCCTGACCTCGTGATCTGCCCACCTCAGCCTCACAAAGTGCTGGGATTACAGGCGTGAGCCACTGCGTCCGGCCTTTTTTTTTTTTTTTTTTTTGGTAGAAACAGGCTTTCACCA
Source organism: Pongo pygmaeus (assembly GCF_028885625.2). Lineage (NCBI taxonomy): Eukaryota > Metazoa > Chordata > Mammalia > Primates > Hominidae > Pongo > Pongo pygmaeus. Next base: position 12,566,922 of record NC_072393.2, read on the forward strand.
CGTTGCCCAGGCTGGTCTCGAACTCATGAACTCAAGAGATCCACCCAGCTTGGCCTCCCAAAGTGTTGGGATTACAGCGTGGGCCACCGCGCCTGGCCTCAATTATGTTTATGAATGTTGGGAAGTGGAAATTAATATTACCCCTTCAAATAAACAGGAAGGTGTTAGCATACCACATGGGTCCAAAGTGAGTATGGTTCAGATTGGGAACAAAGATGCGTGGCAGTAGCTGACCTAAGCCTGGGATCAAATCTAAAGGTTGCCTGAGACAAACAGGGACTGCGTAGGAACAGGTCTTCCATGAACACAGGAAAATGAACAAACTTAGTGCTGCAGACAAGGAGGAATGTGGCCCAGCGCGGCTTGGTAAGTTCATGGTCCAAGGGAGTCTTTGCACTTCTGTGGCTTTTTTTTTTTTTTTTTTGAGACGGAGTCTCGCTCCTGTTGCCCAGGCTGGAGTGCAGTGGCAGGATCTCGGCTCACTGCAAGCTCCGCCTCCTGGGTTCACACCATTCTCCTGCCTCAGCCTCCTGAGTAGCTGGGACTACAGGCGCCAGCCACCACGCCCGGCTAATTTTTTGTATTCTTTTAGTAGAGACGGGGTTTCACCACGTTAGCCAGGATGGTCTCGATCTCCTGACCTCGTGATCCGCCTGCCTCGGCCTCCCAAAGTGCTGGGATTACAGGCGTGAGCCACTGCGCCCGGCCCACTTCTGTGGCTTCCCCCCCGCCATTTTCTCATGGTGCCAAAATTCACATAAGATAGAATTTACCTTGGCTGGGCACGGTGGCTCACACCTGTAATCCCAGCACTTTGGGAGGCCAAGGCAGGAGGATCACCGGGGTTTGAGACCAACCTGACCAACATGGAGAAACCCTGTCTCTACTAAAAATACAAAATTAGCCAGGCATGGTGGCGCATGCCTGTAATCCCAGCTACTCGGGAGGCTGAGGAAGGAGAAATCACTTGAACCTGGGAGGCAGAGATTGTGGTGAGCCAAGATAGCGCCATTGCCCTCCAGCCTGGGCAACAAGAGCAAAACTCCATCTCAAAAAAAAAAAAAATCTACAGGAAGGAGTTTCAGGCCAGCAAGGTCTGGCTTAGCTAGCTACACGATGCATTAGAGCTTCAAGAACTTGAAGAACATGGGAGAATTGGCCTTGGCTGATGCAAAGGAAACATCAGCATTCCTAGAAAAGCTCATGAAACTCATTTAAAAAAAAAAAAAGAGGCTAACTTCCAGAGCAAATCCTCCATTGTAATGAATCAGGCATGTTCTGGAAGAGGATGCCCAATGGTACCTTCATCACAAGAGTACAAAGAAAGCCTTGGGGTTCATGACTTGGAAAGATTGCCTTACTCTGGTGCTACGTGGCAATGCAGCAGGTCAGAAAGATTGCCTTACTCTGGTGCTACGTGGCAATGCAGCAGGTCATAAGATCAAACAAAGCCTCCTCTACTAAGTAAACAATCCCTGGGTCCTTGAAAACAAAAGCAAAACTTGCTTGCCCGTGTCCTGACAAAAACACACAAAGACTTGGTTCTACCACTGCTTCATTCCTGATGTGAATGAATACCTTGAAAAGAAGGGGCTGCCACTCAAGGCCCTCCTCATAACTGACAACGCTCCTGGCATCTCTCATCTCTCTGTTATGCTGATAAAAATGGGGAAGTGATGTTCCTGCCTCCTAAAACTACATCACTGCTACAACTACTTGATCAAAGCATCAAGTGCCTCAAGGTGTCTTACACCCACTGGACTTTTGGAAGGATTTATGCTGTCTTGATTTATGATTGTCACCATATCATACAGGATTTATGGAAGAGCTTCCCAACTGCAGAAACGATTGTGCTTATTGTGGAGGCTGTAGATGCCCTACAGCTCAAGACAGCCAAAGTGTGTTGGAAGCCATTATGGAGTAAGGAAGTCAATGATTTCAGGTGCTTCTGCACTATTGATATGATAGTCAGAAATATCTTAAATGTTGTAAGGAAAGTTGGTGGGGAAGGCTATCTCTGACACGAGTGAAGACAATGTTGAGGAACACACAGAAGAGCAAAGAAGAAACCCTTACTAACAAGGAACTAGAAGATATGCTGAAATCCTCTATAGATGATGATGATGATGATGATGATGATGTAGATTTAGAAGAGGCAGTGCTGCCAGGCGTGGTGGCTCACACCTGTAATTCTAGCACTTTGGGAGGCCAAGGCAGGCAGATCATCTGAGGTCAGGAGTTCGAGACCAGCCTGGCCAACATGGTGAAACCCCATCTCTACTAAAAATACAAAAATTAGCTGGGTGTGGTAGCGGGCACCTGTAATCCCAGCTACTTGGGAGGCTGAAGCACGAGAATCGCTTGAACCCAGGAGGCAGTGTTTGCAGTGAGCCGAGATCGCGCCACTGCACTCCTGCCTGGGCGACAGAGTGAGACTCAGTCTCAATAAATAAATAAACAGAAGAGGCAGTGCCATAAGTGGTGGCTCATGCCTGTAATCCCAGCATTCTGACAGGCCAAGGCAGGCAGATCACTTGAAGTCACAGGGAGTTCAAAACCAGCTTGGCAAACATGGCGAAACCCTGTCTCTACTAAAAATACAAAAATTAGCTGGGCATGGTGGTGCATGCCTGTAATCCCAGCTACTTGGGTGGCTGAGGCAGGAGGGTCACTTGAACCTGGGAGGTGGAGGTTGCAGTGAGCTGAGATTGTAATCCCAGCTACTTGGGTGGCTGATGCAGGAGGATCACTTGAACCTGGGAGGTGGAGGCTGCAGTGAGCTGAGATTGCACCACTGCACTTCAGCCTCGGCGACAGAGTGAGACTGTCTGAAAAAAAAAAAGAAGCAGTGCTATAGATTTTGATATTTGAAAAATCTGAAGGCTGGGTGTGGTGGCTCACCCTGTAATCCTAGTAATTTGGTAGGCCAAGGCAGGCAGATCTCTTGATTCCAGGAGTTCAAGACCAGCCTGGGAAACATGGTGAAACCCTGTCTCCACAAAAAACACAAAGTAGCCAGGCATGGTGATGTGTGCCTGTAATCCCAGCTACTTGGGAAGCTGAGGTGGGAAGATCACTTGAGCCCAGGAAGTTGAGGCGGCAGTGAGCCATGCACTCTAGGTGACAGAGTGAGACCTTGTCTCAAAAAAAAAAAAAAGAAAGAAAAAGAAAGAAAAAAAGAAAAATTGGAAGCAGTTTTAGGGCACCTACAGCTTCTGCAAGGTGCAAGTGTTAAAGATTATCATCCTCATTTAAGATTCTTCCATGGAACAAAGCCTCCATGTCACCCCAGAGATTACATGCTCACAAACATTGCAAAGTTTAAAAAAAAAAAAAACCAGCTTCCTACAATGTTTCTAATTAAATATCTGCAAATATGAAGACAGACCCTTCAATGCTTAAAGATCTTCAGTCCTCAAATTGAGCAAATTCTGACATTAGTATTATTTAGACTGCTCCAAAAATTCAGTATCTGCAGTCAGAATCTGGATCTTCCAATATGGTTGATCATATTGACATCCTGTCAAGATTCAAGTTAGCCTGAGGTCTCACTGCTTATCTATGGTGTCACACATCTAGCTGACTAACACATCACAACATTAGGCACGATATTGCAATAATCATCATTATACTTTTGTTGGGTGAATGTTAACACACTTTCAGGTCATTAAACAAAAGCAATCTATGAGTGTTGAAAGAAAGGATTTATAATGCTCTAGGTGACATGTATTATGTGAGTGGGTCTGTACTGAGTATGTGTAGGGTCTTTCTCATATCATGATTCACTAAACAATATAATAACACAACTATTTACATAGCTTCTATGATGCATGATGTATTTTAACTAATCTACAGAAGACTTAGAGTATACAGGAGGATGTGGGTAGGTTACATGCAAATAGTTTTTATTTTTATTATTTTTTTGAGACAGGGTCTCATTCTGTTGCCCATGCTAGAGTGCAGTGATGTGATTTTGACTCACCGCAACCTCAACCTCCCAGGCTCAAGCGATCCTCCTACCTCAGCTTCCCTAGTAGCTGGGACTACAAGTACATGTCACCACACCCGGCTAATTTGTGTATCTTCTATAGAGACAGGGTTTTGCCACATTACCCAGGCTGGCCTCTTAACTCCTGGGCTCCTAAGGTGCTAGGATTACAGACGTGAGCAACTGTGTCTAACCCAAATATGTCTTTTCTTTTTTGGGTGTGTGACAGAGGTTTTGCTCTTGTTGCCCAGGCTGGAGTGCAGTGGCGCGATCTCGGCTCACTGCAACTTCCGCCTCCCTGATTCAAGTGATTATCCTGCCTCAGCCTCCTGAGTAGCTGGGATTACAGGCATGTGCCATCACATCCAGGTAATTTTGTACCAAATATGTCATTTTTAAAAAAGGACTTGGCATGTGTCGATTTATGTATGCCCAGGGGGTGGTGGAACCAATCTCCTGCACATATTAGAGGATAACTGTATTTGAAAGAAACTGAAGCTAATTAAAGCTTTACTATGTGTTTACATTCATAGGGTTTATCTCCAATGAGAATTATTTCTATCTGAAATAACATTAAAGAATATTTCCCTACATTTCACACATTTATAGAGTATCTCTCCAGTGAGTCCTTTTATTTCTATGCAAGGACCTGAGAGAACTCAATGCTTTTCTACATTTCTTACCTTCATATGACTTCTCTCCAGAGTGAATCTTTTCATGTGCTTTTTTTTTTTTTTTTTTTTGAGACAGGGTCTGGCTCTGTTGCCCAGGCTGGAGTGCAGTGCATCTTGGCTCACTGCAACCCCCACCCCTTGGGCTCAAGAGATCTTCCCACCTCAGCCTCCCAAGTAGCTGGGACTACAGGGGCATACCACCACACCTGCTGATTTTTCTATTTTTTGTAGACACATGGTTTTACCACTTTGCCCAGGCAGGCCTCAAATTCCTGAGGTCAAGCAATCTGCCCACCCTAAGTGCTGGGATTACAGGCGTGAGCCACTGTGCCCAGCCTCATGTACTTTTAAGTTACCAAAATGACTGAAGGCTTCCCTACATATTTTACACTCACAGAGTTTTTCTGCTTTGTGAGTTGTTTTATGTTGACAATGGTATTTTAAAAAAATTGATTGCTTTCCCACATTCCTTACATTCATATAGCATCTCTCCAGTGTGACATATTTCATGATTTTGAAAGGAATAAAAATTATGAAAGGCTTTCCCACATTTACATTTATAGGGTTTCTGTCCAGTGTAAGTTTATTCATGATATCAAAGGGAACTGGAAATATAGAAGGCTTTATAATTGTTTACATTCATATTGTTTCTCTCCAATGAGTCTTTTCATGTCTTTGACATACACTGGGATAAACAAAGGCTTTCCCACATACCTTGCATTTATTTGGCCCATCTCCCGTATGCATTACCATATGTCTTCGAAAACTTGAGCTATGAGATAACGCTTTCCCACACTGCTTGCATTCATAGGGTTTCTCTCCACTGTGAGACTTTTCGTGTCTTTGACATACACTGGGATAAACAAAAGCTTTCCCACATATGTTGCATTTATGAGGTCCACCTCCAGTGTGCATTATCATGTGTCTTCGAAAGCTTGAGCTATGAGATAACGCTTTCCCACACTGCTTGCATTCATAGGGTTTCTCTCCAGTGTGAATTCGTTCATGATATCGAACTAAACTGGGACGATCAAAGCCTTTCCCACATATCTTACATTTATGAGGTCGATCTCCAGTGTGCCTTTTCATGTGTATCTGAAAGCTTCCAAGATGATGAAATGTTTTCCCGCATTGCTTACACTCATAGGGTTTCTCTGCACTGTGAGTGGTTTCATGTCTTCGAAGGGAACTGGAAACACTGAAGGCTTTCCCACACTGTTTACATGTATAGGGTTTCTCTCCAGTGTGAGTTCTTTCATGTCTTATATAGGAACTGGAATCAGGCAAGGCTTTAGAACACTGCTTACATTCATACGGTTTCTCCCCAGTGTGCATTCTCTCATGTCTTCGATAGGAACTGTAAAAAGGAAACGCTTTAGAACACTGCTTACACTCATACGGTTTCTCTCCAGTGTGAGTTCTTTCATGCATACGTAATAAACTGGGCCAAAAAAAAGCTTTTCCACACAACTTACATTTATAAGGTCTATTTCCACCTTGCACTACCATGTGTCTTCGAAGGTTTCTATGAGAACTGAAGGTTTTTCCACATTCCTTACACTCATAGCGTTTCTTTCCAGTGTGAGGCCTTCCACGTGACTGAAAGGAGTGATGGTAACTGAAGGCTTTCCCACGTTGTTTATGTGTATGTGGCTTCTCTCCATATTCCTGATACTCACGTGGTTTGTGTCCAGAATCAACTCTGATGTGGCTATTAAGGGATAAATGACCCATTATGACTTCTTCACACTCAGCGCTTTGACATGGATCTTCTCCAGGACAAGTGCTGTTGTTCACAATACTATCTCGAATGAGGCTAAATGTTTCTCCACATTGACTACTGTCTTTACTTTCACTGAATCTCTCTACCATATGACATCTGTAAAAAATGAGTAGTACATTACTAAATAGTTGTTTCTAAATGATTTTTTATGTGTATTAATAGGTATCAGATGTACTTTTTTTTTTTCCTGAGATGGAGTCTTGCTCTGTCACCCAGGCTAGAGTGCAGCGGCACGATCTCGGCTCACTGCAATCTCTTCCTCCCGGGTTCAAGCGATTCTCCTGCCTCAGCCTCCCAAGTAGCCGGGATTAGAGGCATACACCACCACACCCAGCTAATTTTGTATTTTTAGTAGAGATGGGGTTTCGCCATGTTGGCCAGGTTGTTCTCAAACTTTTGACCTCGTGATCCACCCCGCCTTGGCCTCCCAAAGTGCTGGGATTACAGATGTGAGTCACTGCGCCTGGCCAGATATACCTTTTTATCATTACCGTGCCAAGTGTAGGCTTCATGCCCTGTTTGAACACGAATGAACTGAATGCTATGCAAGACAACACAACACCAGCTGGGGTTTTTGTTTTTTTTTCCTTTTCTTTTTAATTAATTAATTAATTTTTTGAAACAGGATCTTGCTCTGTCACCCAGGCTGGAGTGCAGTAGCAGGACGATGGTTCGTGCAACCTTGACCTCCTGAACTCAAGTGATCTACCTACTTCAGCCTCATGAGTAGCTGGAACTACAGGTGTGCACCAACACACTTGGCTTTTTTTTTTTTTTTTTTTGAGACGGAGTCTTGGTCTGTTGCCAGGCTGGAGTGCAGTGGCGCAATCTCGGCTCACTGCAACCTTTGCCTCCTGGGTTCATGCAATTCTCCTGCCTTGGCCTCCCAAGCAGCTGGGGTTACAGGTGCATACTCCCATGCCCAGGTAACTTTTTTACTTTTGTAGAGACAGGGTTTCGCTATGTTGGCCAGGCTGGTCTCAAACTCCTGACCTCAAGTAATCTGCCCGCCTCAACCTCGCAAAGTGCTGGGATTACAGGCATGAGCCACCATGTCCAGCCTCATATGTAAATTCTTATAGTATGTTTTAGGAGGAAATTTTTTAAGAATAAATAAATTTAGTCTGGTGCAGTGACTCACACCTGTAATCCCAGCATTTGGGGAGGCCAAGGCAGGCAGATTGCTTGAGCCCAGGAATTCAAGACCAGCCTGGGAAACATGCCAAAACCCTGTCTCTACAAAAAATACAAAAATTAACCAGGTGTGGTGGCATGCACGTGTAGTCCTGGCTACTCAGGAGGCTCTGGTGGGAGGGTCACATGAACCTGGGAGGTCGGGCTTCAGTGAGCCAAGATCATGCCACTGCACTCCAGCCTGGGCAACAGAGCAAGGCCCTGACTAAAAAAAAAATGTTAATTTAAAAAATTAAAAAATAAATTTAAGCTAGACTTGTTCATTTTCTTTGTTTTTAAAATTTCCTTTTATTCTGAGAATCACTTCAGAAACATAACTTTCTCCTGTGAGTGCAAATTACCTTAGATTTCTCCTAGGATTTTTGTACTGATCTTCAGTATTCTGTTCTTCCCATATCATTCCTAAAAGGTAGACCCAGAAAATCACTATACATTATTAGAAAATTATATAAAATGGTAAGATTGCATGTATACTGCAATCATACATGATTCATTCATCAAACTACAGTTAATTCTGTACAGTTTGGGGGTGGAGGCAGAGTCTCACTCTGTTGCCTAGGCTGGAGTGCAGTGGTACAATCTCAGCTCATGGCAACCTCTGCCTCCCGGGTTCAAGCGAGTCTCCTGCCTCAGCCTCCCGAGTAGCTGGGACTACAGATGTGTGCCACCACAACCAGCTAATTTTTGTATTTTTATTGGAGACGGGGTTTCACCATGTTGGTCAGGCTGGTCTCGAACTCCTGACCTCAAGTGATCTGCCCACCTCGGCCTCCCAAAATGCTGGGATTACAGGCGTGAGCCACCATACCTGGCCTTACAGTTGATTCTTGAACAACACATGTTTGAACTGCACAGCTCCACCTGCATATGAATTTTCTTCAGTCTCTGCTATCCCTAAGACACCAAGATCAATCCCTCCTCTTACTTAGTCTTCTCAATGTAAAGACGAGGATAAAGACCTTTTAGTCATACACCTCCACTTAATGAATAGTAAATATAGTTTCTCTTCTTTATGATTTTCCTATCAATATTTTCTTTCTCTAGCTCACTTTATTGTGAGAATATAGTATGCAATACATGACTTACAATATATGGATTAATATGGATTAATCAACTGTATTTTTATTATTTTATTTTATTTTTTTGAGATGGATTCTCGCTCTGTTACCCAGGCTGGAGTGCAGTGGCGTGATCTCAGCTCACTGCAACCTCTGCCTCCCGGGCTCAAGTGATCCTGCTGCCTTAGCCTCCTGAGTAGCTGGGATTACAGGCATGCGCCACCACGCCTGGCTAATTTTTGTATTTTTAGTAGAGACGGGGTTTCACCATATTGGTCAGGCTGGTCTCGAACTCCTGACCTCATGATCCGCCCACCTTGGCCTCCCAATGTGCTGAGATTACAGGTGTGAGCCACTATGCCCAGCCAATCAACTGTTTATGTTACCAGTAAGGCTGCTGGTCAATGGCTGCTTAAGCTATGGTGGACAAAAAGTTAGATGAGGATGTACAACTTCTTTCAGGGCTGTCACCTCTGAATTCTGTGTTGTTCAAGAGTCCATCATATGCCCTTTCCATATTTCAAATTATTGAACAGCACTGATGACCATGAAACAAATGTCTGTAATTGATTAAGTGAAGACATGATATCATCCTTACTTATACAGTCCAGGTTCCTGATGGTTTCTTGCATCACATATCTGTACAAATTCTTCTGTGATGGACCCAGCAAAGCCCATTCCTCCTGGGTGAAGTTCACAGCCACATCCTCAAAGGCCACAACGTCCTGAAACATCCCACATAGATAGAGGAGAAAGGTTGAGTGACAGTACTGAAAAAGCTATACTCAGTTCATAAACTTCATATGATGCTGTGCTTTCCAAGCATTTATTCAATGACATAGTAAATTCTCTCATATTCTCTCTACACTCACTTTCTCTCACACAGCCGTTTTGATGGTAGAATTCAACATGTTTGGTAAAGTTACAGTTGAATAGGAACAGGTCTCTTCTTGGTGAGTTAAATGAGTCTTATTGCCTGCATCACCCTAATGTCTATTTCTGTAGTGGGTTGTAGTTCTTGTCAAAGTCCTACTGACAAAGTCCTACTACCTATTGTGCAGAAGAGAGCTACCATTAGCAGTCCTGAGACTACATGTCCTTACAAATTCTTATTCTCAAAGTTGGACCTTTTATGGTGTCTAGGAACTGGATTTAGGGAGTGCCCCACCAATGTAACTAATAACAGAGCTTGATTGTATCTAAACTGTTTGTGCAAAAAGTACATTATTTTCTTAACTCCTATGTTCTGAGAGTTTAGAATCTTACAAACTCAGCAGAGGGAGTGTATGTGATCAGCCACTGCTGAGTTTGAATGGTTGTCCCCTCCAAAACACATGTTGAAAGTTAATTCGCAAAGTGGGAGTAATAAAAGGTGGGGATTGAAAAGGTGATTGAGTCTTGAAGGTTCAGAGCTCATGAATAGATTAATGTATTCATGGATCAATGGCTTAATGAATAAATAAGTTATCTCAGGAAGGGGACTGGTGTCCTTATAAGATGGAAGAGACCCGAGTTAGGCACTCCGGCCCTTGCCATGTAATGCTTTGTGCCATCTTGGTCTGCAGTCTGATGCTCTAACCCTGAGCTATACCCCCTCCTGCTTTGTGCCATCTAAGAACTCTGCAGAGTCCCCACCAGCAAGAAGGTTCTCACCAGATGCCCAGACTTAAGCTTGGACTTCCCAACCTCCAGAACAGTAAAAAACAAATATTGTTCCTTATAAATTATCCAGGTTCAGATTATTCTTAAGCAACAAAAAACAGACTAAGCCAGCCACCAAAAAACACTATAGGCACTGGGTCTCTAATAAGAGACCCTGGTAGATAAAATTTCACATTTTTTTGCAATTAATTAGTTGGAGGATTTGGCACATCCTCTGGGATTATACTAACAGAAAATCTGGAAGCTGGTAACTGGTTTCCTCTAGATCAAATGTAGTTAAGCATGACAAATAAATAATAAAAGATATTTCACCATCCCAATGGAAAATTTTTGAACATCTTATTGGGTAATGTCAAAGGAGAAGGAAAGAAGGGCAATGAGAGAATGTATTATTAGAAAAGAACTCAATGTTATCTCTTGTATTTATAAAATTCCCTAAATAACTAAAACAGACTTTAACAAAAAATTACACTACCAGCTGGGCACCATGGCTCATGCCTGTAATCTCAGTACTTTGAGAGGCCAGGGCAGATGGACCATTTGAGCCCAGGCTGCTGGGCAACATGGCGAAACCCTGTCTCTGCAAAAAAATACAAAAAAATTAGCCGGGCATGGTGGTGTGCCTGTAGTCCCAGCTAATGGGGAAGCTGAGGTGGGAGGATCACCTGAGCCCAGGACGTGAAGACTGTAGTGAACCATTATTGAGCCACTGCATTCCAGCATGGGCGATATTGTGAGACTCTGTCTCAAAAAAATAAATAAAATTACATTATCAAATCTAATAGAAGTCACAAATGTCTAAAAATGCTAAAAAACCTTCTCACTGGCCGGGCGCGGTGGCTCACACCTGTAATCCCAGCACTCTGGGTGGCGGAGGTGGGTGGATCACCTGAAGTCGGGAGTTCAAGACCAGCCTGACCAACATGGAGAAACCCCGTCTTTACTAAAAATACAAAATTAGCCAGGCGTGATGGCGCATGCCTGTAATCCCAGCTACTTGGGAGGCTGAGGCAGGAGAATTGCTTGAACCCAGGAGGCAGAGGTTGCGGTGAGCCGAGATTGTGCTATCGCACTCCAGCCTGGTTGACAAGAGTGAAATTCCGTCTCAAAAAAAAAAAAAAAAAAAAGAAAAAGGAAAAAAAAAAACCCTCTCACCAACAAAGTGACAGCTTTGCAAAAACAGATAAAGGATTTTGAAACTATAATATTCAGCACCCCATACCATTAATAAAGAGATAAACAAATAGATAAATAAAAGTGAAAAAATGATAGAAAACCCTTGTGGAGTTTTATTTGTCCTTGGCCCAATCACACCCCACCTCTGTGCCAGTCTTCAAGACAGCAGCCTGAGATCCCAGTGTGGAACTCTGGTCACTAATTCCAGAGAAAGCAGATCAGATGTTATTCACAAATTATTGCCTTTGTATTTTCCAATCATTCTGGGGATGATCGGAAGGTTTGAAACAAGGCTCTCTTTTCTATTTCATCTACAATGGAATCCAGTTAGGGTCAAACATAAGAAATGCTGAAAAATGGTGCAAAATACACAAATAGCCTGCAACTACTTGAGATAACAGACTATAATTAAGACATACATTAAGGCCAGGCGCGGTGGCTCATGCCTGTAATCCCAGCACTTTGGGAGGCCAAGGCGGGCAGATCATGAGGTCAGGAGTTTGAGACCAGTCTGGCCAACATAGTGAAACCCCGTCTCTACTAAAAATATAAAAATTAGCCACGCTTGGTGGTACATGCCTGTAACTGAGTAGCTGAGACAGGAGAATCGCTTGAACCCGGGAGGCAGAGGTTGTGGTGAGTCGAGATTGCGCCACTGCACTCCAGCCTGGGCAATAGAGCAAGACTCCGTCTCAAAAAAAAAAAAAAAAGAAAGAAAGAAGAAAAAGACATACATTAGCCCACGTAAGTCTAAAAGGAAAAAACTGGAGAGAAAATTTCCTTCAGGAATTAGGGTATTCAAAAGCACCCATTATATTGGGGAACTGAGAGAGCCCCATGCACTCACAGGAAAGAACACATTTTCATAGAAGATGTGAGGAGACCCTTATTTTCAGCTCTGGCATGTTTCTAGGTTTAGTAAAACAGAAAGTAAATGCTACAGCAGAGTTTTAAACAGCCTTGCTAAGTGTTGAAGGAATTGCTCCACAAGAGCCATCCACAAAGACTGGAAGAGGTCAGGTTTTTGTATGTTTCATCTTCCTTTTTACTTTTAGCTTGTAGCATTCAGGAAATCTCTATCAGAACACAAATGAACACAAGCTAAAGAACAGAGACTTCAGTGTGTACATCAAATAGGGAATAGAGTCTCTGCAAACACACTTTGAAAATGTTACTAAACAAATGAATAGTTACAGCCTTCATCAAACAAGAACAGCAAACAATGAAGGGGACAGAATCTGATTTCCAGATGCAAATGTCTACTTTTCAATGCACACAAAATTAGGAAAAATAGAGAGAAACATGAAAATATGGCTCATCAATGGAAAAACCTGAACTGAGATAAACCATCTCTAAGAAACCTCAAACACTGGACTTCTTGAATGAATAAAAACTTTAAAGCAACTGTCTTAAATATGTTCAATGAGGTGAGGCAATGATGAAGAAAAAACTAAAAGAAAATCAGAAAAGATAAAAAAATCAATAAAAATTAGAAATTGAGCAATATAGAACTAATGCAGCCGCAAAGTACAACAACCAAAAGGAAGACTTCACTATAGATGTTCCACAGATGTGAACAACCAAAGAATAAATCAGAGGCCAGGTGCGGCAGCTCATGCCTGTAATCCCAGCACTTTGGGAGGCCGAGGGGAGCAGATCACTTGAGGTCGGGAGTTCGAGACCAGCCTGGCCAACATGGTGAAATCTCGTCTCTACTAAAAATACAAAAATTAGCCAGGTGTGGTGGTGCATGCCTGTAATCCCAGCTACTCAGGAGGCTGAGGCAGGAGAATCGCTTGAACCTGGGAGGTGGAGGTTGCAGCGAGCCAAGATTATACCACTGCACTCCAGCAGGGGTGACTGAGTGAGACTCTGTCTCAAAAAAAAAAAAAAAAAATCAGCTAAAATCAAGATAAAACAATTGAATCTACCCATTCAGAGAAGCAGGAAAGGTCAGGGGATGAAATGGAAAAAATGTGTGACTGGTACACCTGCCTTGCCAGTAATGTTAAAAGAAGTTTATTAGAGAAAAGATAAATGATACAGGTTAGAAATTCACATCACATTAAATGAAGACATAAAAAATGATTTACGTTTCTTATACTTACTTGATCTAATAGATAAGTTTGCTCAAAATAATAGTATCAACAATGTATTGGGTGTTACAGGTCACAATTGTGCAAATGAATGACAGTGATGATTCATGGAATGAAAGGAAGAAGTTTCAAACAGTTTATTATACCAGCACTACCCATGAAGCCATATAGTGTTTTTTGAAACTGAAGGTCCATTAGTTGTGAATGGTATAATATGTACCCTATGGAATTCACTAAAAAAATTAAGAACCAAGTACTATATTAATAGGATAAGAAAATCATATTCTGCTCAACTAAAATGAAAGACAGAAATAGAGAGGTAGTTGAGCTGGGTGCGGTGGCTCACACCTGTAATCCCAGTACTCTGGGAGGCTGAGGCAGGTGGATCACAAGGTCAGGAGTTCAAGACCAGCCTGGCCAACATGGTGAAACCTCGTCTTTACCAAAAATATAAAAATTAGCTGGGTATGGTGGCGGGCATCTGTTACTCGGGAGGCTGAGGCAGGAGAATCACTTGAACCCAGGAGACAGAGAGTGCAGTGAGCCAAGATCATGCCACTGCATTCCAGCCTGGGCGACAGAGTGACACTCCATCTCAAAAAAAAAAAAAAAAGAAAAGAAAAAGAAAAAAAGAGGTAGTTGAAAAAACAGACAAGTGCAACAAATAGAAAACAGTAATATACATATACATATTAATTCAATTATGTCAATTACTACATTAAATGTGTATTATCTATATTCACCAGTAAAAAAGACAAGGACTGGCAGAGTAGAATAAAAATACAAAGCCTATCAATGTGTACATAAAAAACATTTTAAACAGAAAGATAGAGATACATTAAGTAGAGAAATATATGCCATTCTAGCCCTAATCAAAAGAAACATGAAACAGCTCTATTACATTCAGACAAATGGGGTTTTAGATTAAGGAAAATTATAAGGCATAGATAGTGATTTCAGAATGATAAGGAAAGTCAATCCTACAAGAAGACATAATAATCCTTAATATTTATGCCCATAAAATAGAGGATCAAAATACATAAAGCAAAAAATACATAAAGCAAAACCACAAGGCAAAATACACACATCTACAATTATAGTTGGAGGGAAACAACTCATCTCTCTCAATAATTCACAGATCAGTTTGTCAGAAAATCACTAATGATATGGCTGAAATCAATAGCACTATTAATCAGCTGGATTTCATTGATATGTGTTTACAGAATGCTTCATTCAACACCAGCAGGGTATATATTCTTCTCAAGCCCACATGAAATAGTCACCAAGATGCACAAAATTCTGAGCCATAACACACACTAGAACAAATATTTTAAAATAGAAATTCTAGGCCAGGCATGGTGGCTCACACCTGTAATCCCACCACTCTGGGAGGCCAAAGTGGAAGGATTGCTTGAGGCCAGACTGAGCAACATAGTGAGACCTTGTCTCTATAAAAGTTTAAACATTAGCCAGGAGTGGTGGCATGCACCTATAGTCCCAGATAATCTGAAAGTTGAGGCAAGAAGATTGCTTGAGCCTAGGAGTTGGAGGCTGCATTGAGCTATGATCATGGCACTCCACACTCCAGCCTGTGTGACAGACCACCACCCTGTCTCTTAAAAAAGAGAAAAGAGCTAGGTGCAATGGCTCATGCCTGTAATCCCAGCACTTTGGGAGGCCAAAGAGGACAGATCACCTGAGGTCGGGAGTTCGAGACCAGCCTGACCAACATGGAGAAACCCTGTGTCTACTAAAAATACAAATAGCCAGGCATGGTGGCACATGCCTGTAACCTCAGCTACTCAGAAGGCTGAGGCAGAAGAATCACTTGAACCCAGGAGGTGGAGGTTGCAGTGAGCCGAGATTGCACCACTGTACTCCAGCCTGGGCAACAAGAGTGAAACTCCGTCTTAAAATAAATAAATAAATAAATAATAAATTAAATAAATGAAATTATATAAAATATGTAATCAGATTATAAACCAATAACTTAAATATAGTTGAGAAGTCTCAAAAAAGTGGAGATTTAAGCCACAAACTTCTCAACTACACAGACGTCAAAGAAACTTGTCACATGAAATGCAAATATTGTGGTACTGATGAAAAAGGATATATTTTAGCAAAATCTCTGGAATGCAGAAAAGGCAGTGCTTTGAGGGAAACTTAAAGAATTGAACGCATTCTCTAGAAAGTAAAATTCTAAAATCAGTGCTCTAACTTTCCATTTTAGGAAACTAGAGAATAGCAAGATTAATGTAAATCAAGCAGAGGAAAATAACAATGGGAAGAGATATTAATGAAATAGCAATCAAGAAACCAATAGAAAACATCAACAGGCTGGGCGTGTTGGCTCACGCCTGTAATCCCAGGACTTCGGAAGGCCAAGGCGGGCGGATCATGAGGTCAGGAGTTCGAGACCAGCTTGGCCAACATGGTGAAACCCCGTCTCTACTAAAAATACAAAAATTAGCTGAGTGTGGTGGCACGTGCCTGTTAATCCCAGCTACTTGGGAGCCTGAGGCAGGAGAATCACTTGAACCCGGGAAGCGCAGGTTGCAGTGAGCCGAGATCACGCCACTGCACTCCAGCCTGGGCGACAGAGCAAGACTCCATCTCAAAAAAAAAAAAAAAAAAGAAAAGAAAACATCAACTAACCAACAGATGATTCTCTGAAAAGATCTGTAAAGCTGATAAGCCCACAGCATAGTTAACACAGAAAAAAGAGAGGCCATCACTACTAACCCTATGGACATTAAGAGCACCATGAAAGAATATTAGGAACAACTGAATGCCCACATATTTGATAAATTACATGGAATGGACCAATTTCATAAAAGACACAGTCTACCAAAACTCATAAAAGTAACCTCAAGTAATATGAATAGGCCTATATCTATTGAATAAATTGAATCAATAAATGATAAATATCCCAAAAAAAGGAACAGACCAGCATGATTTCACTGGTGATTTATGGCAAATACTTATGGAAGAAATGATCCCAATTCTATACAATATCTTCCAGAAAACAGAAGTAGGTAGGTAGGTAAACTTTCTTTCTTTTTCTTTCTTTCTTTCTTTTTTTTTGAGATAGAGTTTTGCTCTTGTTGCCCAGGCTGGAGTGCAATGGCACGATCTTGGCTCACTGCAACCTCTGCCTCCCAGGTTCAAGCAATTCTCCTGCCTCAGCCTCCTAAGTAGCTGGGATTACAGGCGCCTGTCACTAAGCCCAGCTAATTTTTGTATTCTTAGTAGAGACAGGCTTCCCCATGTTGGCCAGGCTGGTCTTGAACTCCTGACCTCAGATGATCCATACGCCTCGGCCTCCCAAAGTGCTAGGATTACAGGCATGAGCCACCATGCCCGGGGCAGAGGTAATACTTTCTAATTGATGTTATAAGGCCAACATTGCCCTAGTACCAAAAATAGACGGACATTACAGACATATCTCCACCACTGAGGACATAAGGGGAAGACTGCCATCTTTAAACCTGGAAGCAGGCCCTTACCAGAGATCTGATCTACTTGAACTTGGATTCCCAGCCTCTACTGAGAAATGAACAAATGTTGTTTAAGGCACGTAGTTTATGGCAATCTGGTATAGCAATCCTATGTAATTAAGACAGGGAAGCTCTTTCTCTACCACACATCAAGGTTTTGAAGTCTACAGTAATCGGGAGAGTATGGTGTTAGCAAAGTGATGGGTACAAACTCCAATGGAAAACAGCAAATTCTGGAACAAGAGCATCTATTTAAGGTATTAGAAACTATGGCACAGCAGGTATTGCCAGGCAGTGATACAAATGACAGCTACTTCAACCCAAAGAACAGTGACAAATTGTTATCTCCAGGACAATAATCAATCTTCTGCCTAACACCTCCATATACAATAATCAATTAATTACAGACCTACCTGTTTTCATGAATTTTTATTCACTCTATTACCTCAGCTTCTATTTTGAATGTGGTTCTAACTTTCTCATACCAGAAAAAGTATTTTAAGAGCCTTGAGACAGTTTTCATTTTTCTGTAGTCATCAAGGAAGAAAGTTTTTTCCAATTTATTTTCCCTGATGGCATTTTCTCTGCTAAGCCCTGAAATTCTATTGAGATAATCCAATTAAAAACAAAACAACAGCAACAACAAAAAAACAGACCTGGAAAACTTACTACACAGGCTCTGTGTAGTACGACAGAAAAGAAAAGTAAACAACAACTTTTTAAAGGCATATAGGACTAGATATATATAATTTGTTTTCTGAAATCCAACTCTTGTCCCTTTAGAAACATCTTATCTTCTCTATCAATCTCTAATGATAGAATGCATTTTAAAGCTAAGAAAAAACTGAACAGAAATGAGTGAACAAATCTTTTCAAGGTTGACAACCTCAGGGACGGGCAGTGCTGACTGGAACACAGACAAGTCTCATTCAAGGGTCAAGTCAGGTCCTCCTGTCACCTGGGGCATCCCCCACCCCCGTGCTGCTCACTGAAGTGCTCAGTACCGCACTGTGTACTTTCAGGCTCTTGCACCACCTCACTGGAGTAAGTTATCTTTGACCTTTCGGATAGTTTTTCTTGCTTCACTAGTCTAATAGAATTTGAAGGATGGGAATCATTTCTATTTTACCCCCTCAATACCAGCACCTGAGTGGCTAACCAGCCATGTCTCCAAGAAATGAAAACTGGGCTTGGGGTGAGAAAACTGAGTATCCCAGGGCTTAACTTTTTACAAGAGGATACCAGGGGAATCCTCCCACCACAGGGTATCCAGCTCTTCCCCTAGGAGGCCCCAGCCCTGCATCTCAGGCTGTCCTCCGGGAGGAGTGGCCCAGGGGCTGATATTCACTACCCTCCAAGACAAGGCTGCTGTATCCACTTGGTGCCAGTCCCAGACAGCACCAGGAAAAGATAGTGTGGGCTCAGGACTCATCAGCCGGTGGTTTCCAAAGGGAAACCTCAACCCAAAGACTTTCAGATAAGGTGCCTGTGCCCAGGGAAGATAAAAGGAGGAGAGGCACAGACATTTTTCTTGTTGGTTTTTACAGCAGAGTGGTTAAACCACCTGACAGGTGGTTATTCTCTGCATCCTCACATATGAAATATTCACAAACAAAAATCATATCTTCTAAAAAAGAATCATATATTGCTACCTGGGGAAAAAAATGACAGTTAAAATACTGCATTTGTTTGAAATACAGCCTGGGGGACAAAGAGTTCATTATGTTGCTGTGAACTGAGGACAGTGTGGAGTCTTAATTAGGGAAAAGGCTAAGGGGAACAGGGGAAAAGGCTGTTAAATTAAAGTCTTAATTACAGAAAGGCTAAGGGGAACAGGGGAAAAGGCTGTTAAAGTCTGAATTACAGAAAGGCTAAAGGGAACAGGGGAAAGCAGAAAGATAAAGCAAAAAAGCTATAAATCTGCCTATCTTCATGTACAGAGAATTTAAACAAAAGAGAATGCAGGTAAGTTACGGGTCTAACTTTGTTTTTTTTCTTTTTTCTTTTTTTTTTTTTTTTGAGACGGAGTCTCGCTCTGTCGCCCAGACTGGAGTGCAGTGGCACGATCTCAGTTCACCGCAACCTCCGCCTCATGGGTTCAAGCGATTCTCCTGCCTCAGCCTCTCGAGTAGCTGAGATTACAGGCATGTGACACCACGTCTGGCTAATTTTTGTATTTTTAGTAGAGAAGGGGTTTCGCCATCTTGGCCAGGCTGGTCTGGAACTCCTGTACATGTCTAACTTTCTTTATGGCCCAAGACATGGCCTTCTTGCCCAGATAACGCACTTAATTCACAGACTTCCTGCTCACCATCAAACACACCAATTTATCAAACACCGGGGCTGACAGAGGAATGCAAGTTAAGCTCCCTGCTGCCTTGGCACCCTGCTGCCTTGGCACTATCAATCAGCACAAGTTCCATTCTATAAAATTGCCCGCAAGCCTCTGCTTCTCTCCTGCTTCCCATGGCCCTCCCTTGCGACGGATTTTCCTACTTTCGCTAATAACTTTACCTACAACTGTCTTAGTAAAAATTCTTTTACCCCGGCGTTACCGGCCCAGATAGCAGTCGTTCCCCTGTGACAGAGAGGAAGTCAGCTTTATGAAATGCAGGGCAAAATCTGGAAATCTAGGGATTTACTGCCAGCCCCAGGAGTTAGGATGAGGGGACAAGATAAGGCATTAGACACCTGCCTTCTCAAACCTTTGAAGACTCAGAGGGACACCGGTCCCCTTTGGGAAGAAAACAGAGACCGAGGATCCCACAGATCACAGGTCCTCCCACGCACGAACCCCACACACGAGTGGGGATTCCCCCCATGACCCTTCCGTGACCCTTCCCCAATCCTGGGGAGACGCGGGGCTGCGGGCGTGGAGCTGCCCAGAGAGGGCTCCGAGGCCGGGACCGCAGTCGCCGCGCAGGGACCAGACAGGACGCCCGAGGTCCCGGCTGCCAGCCCAGCCTCACTCTGTGGCTGAGGGGACCGAGGGCCGAGCTGCGCCAGGGGGACTCGGGTCCCAGGCCCAGGAGCTGACGGCGGGGGAGGCCAACGTTCGCCGCGGCCGGCTCTGGACGGTTCCAACCAGCTCTTTCCCACTTTTGGGTCGCCTGACCCTGCACACGCACCATTTCCCGGCTTCCGGGATGTTCCAGGGTCCTCCCTCTGCCTCCCGCTGCCAGTGCGGGTCCCACTGTGACAGATGCTGCCACAGACGTTCCAGGGCGTCTCTCAGCGACTGAGACTACACAGACGTTCCAGGGCGTCTCTCAGCGACTGAGGCTAGAGCTGAGCGCAGGGACGTGAAGACGCCGCGGGCTCTTTGAACCTCGCACCCTACTCCCAGCCGCGCGCCTGATTGACAGTTCCTACGACCCCGCCCTATGGCTCTGATTGGATAGGGCTCCAGGTCCCGCCCTCTAGGCACTGAGTGACAGAAGAAGCAATCACGCAGTGCTGAGTAGAGCGGGATGAACGAGTTCCAGGCACAGCCCTTGACAGGGCAGGCTTCCTCCCTGCGCTGTCCTGACCCCTCCCAGGGAACATTTGCATTTATGCAGAATTACCTGCCCGTACTCAGCAGGCCCTTACTGCCTTTTCCTCCTGGAGAAGGAGTCACAAGTGTTTTGCAGGGAATCCCAGACTCACAGTCCAGTGGAGCCATTCCCCTGGCCTCAGAGCAGAGGGGAGCCCAAGGCCGCACAGGCCACATTGCAGCAGGAGGGTGGCCTGATGTCCACCGGGCATCAGGATTTGAGGATGAGACTCTTGGCGGCAAGGTCAAGCCTTCCTCTCTCACCTTGCCTCTCAATCTACTCATTTTCAGCCAAGGAAATAAAAACAAGTCAAGAACGGTATTAAAATATCAAATGTGTGAAAGAACTGAAATCACACGGCTGCAATAAATGAATGAATGAATCAAAACAGAAAAAAAAAGCAAAAACTTGAACTAGTGCAGATAAGCAGCCTGCTGCCCTCATACTTCACAAGCAAACGTCCCATTCAGGAGGCTAAACATATGCCCAAACTTGGCAGCCAGACTATTAACTGTTGAAATGGAACCCCAGAGTGAACCAAAACCTGGTGATGAGACTGGGACACTGAACGATTTGACTCTGGGAGCTCAACATACTTCCCTGTGCCCTCTGCAGAGTGTGGAAATGCCCCCACCGTCAAGACGTGCATTTTCACCAACAGGAAAGTTTCACATAAAGTTAGTTTAAGGGCCCAGGGCGGTGGCTCACGCCTGTAATCCCAGCACTTTGGGAGGCCGAGGCGGGTGAATCACCTGAGGTCACCAGTTGGAGACCAGCCTGGCCAACATGGTGAAACCTCATCTCTACTAAAAATACAAAAATTAGCTGGGCGTGGTGGCAGGCACCTGTAATCCCAGCTACTCAGGAGGCTGAGGCAGGAGAATCACTTGAACCTGGGAGGCAGAGGTTGCAGTGAGCCGAGATCGTGCCGTGGCATTCCAGCCTGGGTGACAGAGTGAGACCTGGTCTCAAAAAAAAAAAAAAAAAAAAAAAAAAAGGTTACTTTAAGGTACTGACCTACATAAACTGTCAAATTCATAAACCCTTTACCCAGATTTTCCTAACACATAAATGGTAAATTCTGATTCTATGTGCAGCTTCGTGCTACGTGCAGGCAAGCGCAGGCTGCTGAGGAAGCACCAAAGGGGGCTCCATTTCCCTCCCTTTGCAGCCTTCAGGATGGGCTTGGTGTAGAGTCACTGGTTCAAACTCTGCTGCCCACTCCAGGTGGCTGGGGCTCAGAAAACAATATCCCAAAAAGAAGACCTTGGAAGGAGCCTCAGAAGCAAAAGTTTTTTCTCTGCAGAGGGCAGAGGAAAAACCTAGTCCCATTCTTGGGACTCTTAGTCCTACTCTTCTATCCAAGGCTAGCCTTAGAAACTAGAATCTCTCTTCTCCAAAGTGGGTCGTAGAATCCAGAACCCTTTTCCCCTAAATCCAGGCATAAAATCAAAACATATTACTCTAACTTTCCATTGTCCTTTCTGTGTAAAAACTGGCCATAAGCAAATTAACTGTCCAACTTTGTTTGATTGCAGGTCAGGGGTGGCCCTGGGGCTTCCCTGGGCCACACTGGAAGAAAATGAATCGTCTTGGGCCACATATAAAATACACTAACACTAACAATAGCTGATGAGCTTAAAAAAATATAGCAAAAACAAAAATTCCTAATGTTTTAAGAAAGATCATGAATTTGTGTTGGGCTGCATCCAAAGCCTTCCTGGGCCATGGGTTGGACAAGCTTGCTGTAGGTCATAAGACCCTCCATTTCAGAGTGGGTCCTGCCTCATACCCAGAAGGAAGTAATGCATGCTCAGAAAGGCCAAGAACAATCTAGACACACAGACCTTGCTGGGTTTCCCCACTCAGTCTGTTAGCATTGGATCATACTCTTTCAATCTAATCACATTTCTATACGGCTGACCATACATTAAGCCTAAGCATAAAAATGAACAATTTCCTCTGTATCTCTGGGTCTTCATTCTGAAGCTTCCCAGATATACGTGTTAAATAAAATTTGTATGCTTTTCCTCCAATTAATCTGCCTTCTCTCCAGTTAATTCAGCAAAACATCAGAGGGCAAAAGGGAACATTCCCCATGGCCTCTGTAAGAGTCTTCACTTGCTTCTCACCAGCACTGATGAGTTAACTGAGACAAAGACCCTCAATTCCACTGTTTGAATAAAAAATTGGCAGAGTCTTGGGTTTCTTCCTGTGTTTATATATAAAGTAGAGGAAAAAATATATATAAGATATTTAATAGGGATTTGGAAACTGGTAAATGGACTGGGCATGGTGCCTTGGGCCTGTAATCCCAGCACTTTGGGAGGCAGGAGCAGGAGGACTGCTGGAGCCCAGGAATTGGAGACCAGTCTGGGCAACACGGGGAGATCTTGTTTCCTCAAAAACAAAACAAGGCCGGGCGCGGCGGCTCACACCTGCAATCTCAACACTTTGGGAGGCCGAGGCGGGCAGATCACAACGTCAGGAGTTCAAGACCAGCCTGACCAACATGGTGAAAACTTGTCTCTACTAAAAATACTAAAAATTAGCCAGGCATGGTGGTGCGTGCCTGTAATCCCAACTACTCAGGAGGCTGAGGCAGGAGAATTGCTTGAACCCGGGAGGTGGAGGTGGCGGTGAGCCAAGATCGCACCATTGCACTCCAGCTTGGGTGACAGACTGAGACTCCGTCTCAAAAACAAACAAACAAACAAATAAAACCAACTGGTAAATAATTATTCCTTTGAGAAACAAACATGCTAAGAAACTATTATTTTTACCTTAGCAAACTGTTGTGTAAAACAACTCATTAAATGTGAGCCCTCCTCTCTGCTTGGCTTCAGTCACTCCCTGACCTTCACAGTTCAGGGTTGACATCATGTGCTCTGTGCCTGGGGATAGACATGTCCCATTTATCCACCTGAAATCCCCTCTCAACCCCAGCCCACACCATTGACCCACACAGTCATATCTGTATCTAAATCCTAAGCATTGTATAAATACTTTTTCCTTTTAAGCAAACTGGCCCAGGTTGAATTCACCTGTGGTTCTCATGCCCACAGCTTCATTTATTCATTTGAAACAGTCTTCCCAGAGAGTAATGTCTTGGGTGAGGACACATCCATTTTATTTGCTTCTGTTCTTCTTAATCTGTGTCACTACCTGCTCAGTGAGGGCATAGACAGAATATTCTAAGTGACTATCACCTGCTGTAAATACTGGAGGTCTCAGCACAACCCTGAGAAATCCGTACCAGAGAAAGGATGTGTGAATATTAATGTCACCCCTTACCACAACAGTTAGCTTATTTTTCTTTCTTTCTTCTTCTTCTTTTTTTTTTTTTTTTTTGAGACAGGCTCTCGCTCTATCACCTACACTGGAATGCAGTAGCACCATCATGGCTCACTGCAGCCTCAACCTCCCGGGCTCAAGCAATCCTCCTACCTCAGCCTCCCGAGAGGCTGGGACTGCAGGCATATCCCACCATGCCTGGCTAATTTTTGTATTTTTTTTTGTAAAGATAGGGTTTCACCATGTTGGCCAGGCTGGTCTAAACTCTTAGACTCAGATGACCCACACACCTTGGCATCCCAGACTGCTGGGATTACAGGTGTGAGCCATGCTGCCTGGCCATTTTATTTTCCTTTCTGGAAAAAGGCTTTTAAAAATGGTTTTCCAGGGTACTTTCATATACAGCAATATAGATGATAAAAGTAAACATAACACCATTCAATTTAGTTTCATTTATATGATTTAACTTTTCAACAGTTAAGAAATCAAAAAATTCTGTCAACCTTAATTGGATCTCCCTGAATCTAAAAAGTGCCAGGAAAAAAATTCTGCAGATAAAAACATGTAAGAGTCACTGAGGTGGTATAAAGAACCCTGAGAAGGTGACATTTAATGTGAGATATGAAATAATATATTAGTGTAAAAACTCAGGGCAAAGCCAGGTGCAGTGGTTCATGCCTGTTAGCTCCGCCCTTTGAGAGGCCAAGGCTAAAAGTTCAAGACCAGCCTGGAGAACAGAGTAAAACCACCATGTCTACCAATAAATAAATAAATAAATAAATAAAAATTAGCTGAGCATGGTGGCATAGACCTGTAGTCCTAGCTATTCAGGAGGCTGAGGCAGGAGGATCACTGGAGTCTAGGAGGTCAAGACTGGAGTGAGCTATGATCACACCGCTGCACTCCAGCTTCAGCAACAGAGTGAGACACTGTCTAAAAAAGAAAGAAAGGAAAGAAAACAAACAAAGAAAAACCCTCAGGGCAGAGGATTCAGGGTAGATGGCAGGGTACCAAGCATAAAGAAGCTGTCTCCCCACCTAGACAACAGTTTTACTGGCAGAATCTGTCTGATGGAGCTATTTTATTTATTTTTATTTTTTGAGACAGAGTCTTGCTCTTGACACACAGGCTGGAGTGCAGTGGCACGATCTCAGCTCACTGCAACCTCCGCCTCCTGGGCTCAAGTGATTCTTGTGCCTCAGCCTCCTGAGTAGCTGGGATTACAGGTGTGTGCCACCATACCCAGTTAATTTTTTGCATTTTTAGCAGAGGCAGGGTTTTACCATGTTAGTCAGGCTGGTCTCAAACTCCTGACCTCAGGTGATCTACCCGCCTCGGCCTCCCAAATTGCTGGGATTACAGGCATGAGCCACCGTGCCTGGCCAGCATCTAGTTAATTTCTATCAAAATAGCCACTCTATACAGAGCCTTGACCTGGAAATAAGTTGGAATTAGGTGTAGCAGTCAGGTGAGACATGTAGGAGGGCATTGAGCAGGCCAATATATGCACTGTGGGAGCTTCAGAAGGAGAAGAGAGAGAGAGAAGGTGAAGGGAGAATATTTTGAGAAATAATGGAAGAACACATTCTAAATTAAGTGAAAGCCATGGATGTAGACATCCAAGAAGCTCAACTAACTCTAAGTAGGATGAATGCAAAGAGAAACGCATAAATGCACATTATACTAAAGCTGTCAAAAGCCAAGGACACAAAGAGAATCTTGAAAGCAGCAAAAAAGAAGTGATTCATCACATATAAATGATCCTTCATAAGATCAGTAGATTTCTCATGAGAAATGTTGAAGACCAGAAAATAGTGGGCAGATGTTAATCAAAGTGCTAAAAGAAAAAAAAAATGTGGCCAGGTGCGGTGGCTCACATCTGTAATCCCAGCACTTTGGGAGGCCGACACAGGCAGATACCTTGAGGTAAGGAGTTTCAGGTCAGCCAGGCCAACATGGCAAAACTCGTCTCTACAGAAAATACAAAAATTAGCCAGGAATGGTGGCATATGCCTGTAATCCTAGCTACTCAGGAAGCTAAGGCAGAAGGATCGCTTGAACCCATGAGGCGGAGGTTGCAGTGAGCCAAGATCATGCCACTGCATTCCAGCCTGGGCAATAGAGTGAGACTCTGTCTCAAAAAGAAAAAAAGAAGAAGAAGAAGAAAAGATAAGAAAATGTAACCAGACATATAGTCACAGCTACTCAGGAGACTGAGGTAGGATCACTTCGGCTTAGGAATTCAAGATCAGCCTGGGCAATATAGTGAGACCCTATGTCAAACATAAAAACAAAAACAGTCAGCTGGGCATGGTGGCTCATGCCTGTAATCCCAGCACTTTGGGAGGACAAGGCGGGCGGATCATTTGAGGTCAGGAGTTCGAGACCATCCTGGCCAACGTGGTGAAACCCTGTCTCTACTGAAAAAAATACAAAAATTAGCCAGGCGTGGTGGTGCAAGCCTGTAGTCCCAGCTACTCGGGAGCCTGAGACAAGAGAATCACTGAAACCTGAGAGGAGGAGGTTGCAGTGAGCCAAGATTACACCACTGCACTCAAGTCTGGGCGACAGAGTAAGACTCCATCTCAAAAAAAAAGTCAGCTAAGAATCCAATATCTGTCAATACTGTATTTCAAAAGTGAGAAAATAATTTAAGACATGCCCACATGAAAAAACTGAGGTAGTTTTAAAAATTATTATTAGATGTGCTCTGTGAGAAATGCAGAGTATTTTGCAGTTTGAAATAAAAGAACACTGGGGAAAAAAAGAAAAAAGAACACTGGACAGTATCTGGAAGGTGTAGGTGGAAATAAAGATCTTAGTAAAAAGAAATACATGGACAATTATAAAAGCTAGTATTTTTATTTATTTATTTATTTGGGACAAGGTCTCACTTCCATTGCCCAAGATGCAGTGCAGTGGCACAATTTTAGCTCACCGTAGCCTCAACCTCCTGGGTTCAGGTGATTCTCCCACTTCAGCCTCCTGAGTAGCTGGGATTACAGGTGCATGCCACCAGGACTAGCTAATTTTTTGTATTTTTAGTAGATCTGCGGTTTTGCCATGTTGCCCAGGCTGGTCTTAAACTCCTGACCTCAAATGATCCACCTGCCTCAGCCTCCCAAAGTGCTTGGATTACAGGCATGAGCCACTGTGCCCAGCCTTAAGGGCTTTCTTATCATTGATTACTTTATATGAAAATGAATTAAACTCACCAATAAAAAGGCAGAGATAGGCAGAATGGGTGAAAAATATGATCCAACTGTATTCTGCCTACTAGAAACTCATTTTAGATCTCAAGACACAAATAGGTTGAAAGGGAGGGCATGCAGAAAAATATTCCATGCAAATAGTAATCCAAATAGAACAGGGGTGGCTACACCACTATCATACAAAATAGAATTTAAGCCAAAAACTGTTAAAGGAGACAAAGAAGAATACTATTTATAAAAGATTCAATACATATAGAATATACAACAATTATTAACATATTTGCACTAAACAACAGAGGCCCAAAATAAATGAAGTAAACATTAACAGAAATGAAGAAGAAATGGAGAGTTCCACAGTAAGAGTTTGAGACTTCACACTACATTTTCAAGAATGGATAGAACAATCAGATAGAAGATCAATAAAGAAATGAAATAACTTCAACAACACAATAAACAAAACAGAGAGACATAATGACATATACAAGCATACTTCACCCAATGACAGTAGAATACACATTCTGGTCAAGTGCACATGGAACGCTCTCTAAGACAGACCATAATTAGGACATAAAACACAAAAGCTCTTCATACGATTCTAAAAACTGAGATAATAAGATGTATCTTTTTCTTTTTGAGACAGGGTCTTGCTCTGTCACCTAAGTTGGGGCACAGTGGCACGACCACAGTTCACTGCAGCCTTGATTTCCCAGGATTAAATAATCCTCCCACCTCAGCCTCCTAAGTATTTGGGACCACAGGCTGGAGTGCATGTCACCAAGTGTGGTGGCTAATTTTTTCAAATTTTGTAGAGATGAGGTCTTACTATGTTGCCCAGGCTGGTCTTGACCTCCTGGGCTCAAGCAATCCTCCTACCTTGGCGTCCCAAAGTGTTGAGATTACAGGCATGAGCCACCATATCTGGTCTCAAATGTATATTTTTGAAATACAGTGAAATAAAACTACAGATATCATTGGAAAAAAATACACACATAAGTGTAAATTAATTCACTCTTCAACAACCAATGGGTCAAATGAGAAATTGCAATAGAAAATACCTTAAGACCATGAGACTCTGTCTCAAAAAATAAAAGAGGTTGGGGGTGGGGCCTCAAACCTATAATCCCAAAAGTTTGAGAGGCCAAGATGGGAGGATTGCTTGAGACCAGGAGTTTGAGACCAGCCTGGGCAACATAGTAAGACTCTATCTGTACAAAACAAATTAAAAAATTAGCCAGACACGCACATGCACCTATAGCCCCAATTACTTGGGAGGCTGTGGCAAGAGGGTCACTTGAGCCCAGGAGTTGGAGGCTGCAGTGAGCCCTGATTAGGCCACTGCACTCCAGCCTGAATGATAGAGTGAGATCATGTCTCAAAAATTAAACAAAACAAAACAAAACAAAACAAAAAGAAAAAGAGAAAATATCTTGAGACCACTGAAAACAAAAACCTAACACATCAGAACTTATGACATGCAGCAATGGCAGTGCTAAGAGAAAATTTTATAGCTTTAAATGCATTAATTGCCTGGGTGCGGCGGCTTACACCTGTAATCCCAGCACTCTGCGAGGCCGAGGCGGGTGGATCACGAGGTCAGGAGTTTAAGATCAGCCTGGCCAACATGGTGAAACCCTGTCTCTACTAAAAATACAAAAACTTATCCAGGTGTGGTGGCAGGCACCTATAATCTCAGCTACTTGAGAGGCTGAGGCAGGAGAATCGCTTGAACCGGGGAGGTGAAGGTTGCAGTGAGCTGAGATCGCGTCACTGCCCTCCAGCCTGGGTGACATAGCGAGACTCCATCTCAAAAGGAAAAGAAAAAAAAAGCATTCACTGAAAATGAAGAAAGAACTCCAATAAGTATTCTAATTCTTCAGTTTAAGGAACTAGAAAAGGAAGCGCAAACTTCTTTAAAAAGGTAGTAGACAAACTGGGTGTGGTGGTACATTCCTATAGTCCCAGCTGCTCAGGAGGCTGAGGGAGGAGCATTGCTTGAACCCAAGAATTCTAGGCTATAGTGCACCATAATCGTGCCTGTGAATAGCCACTACACTCCAGCCTAAGCAACATAGCAGGACCTTGTCTTTAATATTTTTTAAAAGGCACTACAAAGAAGTAAATAATAAAGATTAGAGCAGAGATAAATCAAATAGAGAATATAAAAACAATAGACAATATTATTGACACCAAAAGTTGGTTTGTGGATACAAAATGGAAGAAGAAACAAGTTCTAATTCATTTTGTGAGGCCAGCCTCACTTTGAGATGAAAGCCAAGAAAAGACATTACAAGAACAGAAAAAGACTACAGAATATCTTTTATGAATATTGAAGAATAAATTTTTTTTTTTTTTTTGAGACAGAGTCTTGCTCTGTCGCCCAGGCTGGAGTACAGTGGCGTGATCTCGGCTCACCGTAAGCTCCACCTCCCAGGTTCACGCCATTCTCCTGCCTCAGCCTCCCGAATATCTAGGACTACAGGCACCCACCACCACGCCCGGCTAATTTTTTGTATTTTTAGTAGAGACAGGTTTCACCGTGTTAGCCAGGATGGTCTTGATCTCCTGACCTCGTGATCCGCCCGCCTCGGCCTCCCAAAGTGCTGGGATTACAGGCTTGAGCCACTGCGCCCGGCCTATTGAAGCATAAATTCTAAACAAAATACTGGCAAATGTACTTCAACAGCATATTTAAAGGATTATAAATATGGAATTTGTTGACCAGGAACAGTGGCTCATGCCTGTAATCCCAGCACTTTCAGAGGATGAGGTGGGAAGAGTGTTTGAGCCCAGGAATTTGAGACCAGCCTGAGCAACATGGCAAAACCCTGTCTCTACAAAAAATACAACAATTAGTTGGGTGTGGTGGCATGTGCCTGTGGTCCCAGCTACCCAGGAGGCTGAAGTGGGAGTATCACCTGAGCCCGCACCACTCCATTCCAGCCTGGGCAACAGAGTGAGACATTGTCTCAAAAAAAAAAATGGGATTTATTCCCAGAATGCAAAAGTGGTTCAATATACAGTAATCAATGTAATGTACTACATTAAAGAAGGCAAAAAACACATTTATCATCTCAAATGATACAGAAAAATAATTTGACAAAATTAAATACCTTATGTTCCTTTTAAAAAATACATTTGATAAACCAGGAATGGAAAGAAACTTCCTTAATAAGAAAAAAGTCATATATGAAAGACCTGTAGGTAACATGGTCAATTTGAAAGACTGAAAGCCTTCCCTCTAATATCAAGAAGACAGGATGCCCACTTTCAACAGTTCTATTCAATATACTAATGGAAGTTATAGCTAGAGAAATAAGGTAAGAAAAAGAAATAAAAGGAATCCAAATTGGAGAGAAAGAAGTAAAATTATCTGTGTTTACAGATTACATGATTCTATGTGGAGAAAACACTGAAGACTCCACAAGGGAAAAATAAAATTTTAGCGCTTATAAAACAAATGCAGCAATGTTGCAGAATATAAAATCAATACACAAAAATCAGCTGCTAACAATGAATAAACAATAGACTAACAAAGAATAAACAATCCAAAAAGAAAATTAAGAAAATAATTTTAGTTATAAAAGCATCAAAAAAAAGTAAAACACTTAAAAATAAATGAAACCAAGAAATCGGTGATGTGTACATTGAAAACTACAAAACATTCCTGAAGCAAATTAAGGAAGATAAATAAATGGAAAGATATCCCATGTTCATGGATTCCAAGACTTACTATTGCTAAGATTAAAATACTACCAAAATCAATCTACAGAGTCAATGTGATCCCTATCAAAATCCTAACAGCCTCTTATACAGAAATAGAAAGCCCTATTCTAAAATTCACTTCAAATCTCTAGGGATCTCTAATACCAAAATAATCTTGAAAAAGAACAATGTTGAAGAATTCACACTGCCTTATTTCAAAACTTACTGCAAAGCTACAGTGATCAAAACAGTATGGTACTGGCATAAGGACAAACAGATAGGCCAATGGAATAGAGTAGACAGCCTAGAAATAAATGCTCATATATAGGGTGAAATGATCTTTGACAACAGTGCCAAGATCATTCTTTGGTAGAAGGACAATCTTTCAAAAAATGGTGTTGGGAAAACTGGGTATCTACATGCAAATAATAAAAGTGAACCATCACATTATATCATGTATAAATAGTAACTTATATTTAATCAAAGACCTATACTTAAAAGCTAAAACTATAAAATACTTAGAAGAGGCTGGGTACAGTGGCTCATGGCTGTAATCCCAGCACTTTGGGAGGCTGAGCAGATCACTTGAGGTCAGGAATTGGAGACCAGCCTGGCCAACATGGTTAAACTCTGTCCCTACTAAAAATACAAAATTTAGACAGGCATGGTGGTGGGTGCCTATAATCCCAGCTACTTGGCTACTTGGGAGGCTGAGGCACGAGAATCGCTTGAACCTGGGAGGTGGAGGTTGCAGTGAGCCAAGAGCATGCCTGTGCACTCCAGCCAGGGTGACAGAGGGAGAAAAAAAAATTACTCCACAGAAAACATAGGGGAAAATTGTGTTAAATTTGGCAATGATTTATTGGATATGACATTTAAGGCACAGGCAACCAATAAAAGATAAACTGGACTACATCGAAATTAAAAACTTTTGCACACCAAAGGACAATCTCAAGATGAAAAGAAAACCTACAGAAAGGGAGAACACATCTGCATATCACATATCAAATAAGGGCTTAATACCCACAGTCTATAAAGAATTCCTACAACTCTTCCAAGCACTTGGGAGCTGAAAAAAAAAAGAAATTTTCTAAATATTAAAAATTAAAAATTTTAAATAAGAATTCCTATAACTCAACAACAAAACACAAATGACTCAATTTTAATATGAGCAAAGGATTTTAAAATAAACTGGTTCAAAAAATATGTAAACAACCAACAAAAACAAAAACCAATGCTCATTATTATTGGTCATTAGGGAAATGCAAATCACAACCACAATAAAAAACCAGTACAGAACCATTAATTGGCTATTATGAAAAAAAACACGACATAACCAGTATATGTGACAATGTGGAAAATAGAAACCCTTATGCATTGCTGGAGAGAATGTAAAACATTGTAGCCACTTTGTAAAGCAATATACCTGTTCCTGAAAAAGGTTTACACCAATTATTCTGTGAACCAGCAATTCCACTCCTAGGGATACATATATCCAAAAGAATTGAAAGCAGGGACTCACACAGACATATACATACCACATCCACAGCGGCCTTATTGATAGCAGCCAAATTATTACTGTGGAAACAACCCATGTTTATCAACATAAAAATGGATAAACAAAGTATGCTTTAACCATACAGTGGAAATTTATTCAAACACAAAAACAATGAGTTCCTGATACATGTTACCACATGGATAAACCTTGAAAATGTTCTGCTAAGTGAAATAAGCCAGACATGGAAGGACACATGCATACTTCCACATATATCTCTCTCTATGGATAGTCAAATTCACAGACAGAGAAAGTAGAATGGAGATTATCAGTACTTTGGGGTAGGATGGAATAGGTAATTACATGTATGGAACACTAAGTAGATACAGCAAGTAGCACAGTAACATGTATAAAATGATCCCTTCCTGTGTGTATTCTAGTTTGTACCAGCACTGTAAAAGAGACTTCCAGATGAGCAGTTCCAGTGGTTAATGTTGGTAGTTCAAAGGGTAACACTGCCCTCTAGGCAACATCGTGGAGGTCTATTTGAGATATATTTCACAAGTTATTCTCATGAATACTTCAATGAAACAGCTCTTATCAAGGCCCCCAGTGATCAAATGCTTGCCAAAATCTACAGTCAACCCTTTTTCTTTGTCTTATTCAAATTCTCAGTGACCTGTGACACAGCTGACCACTCTCCCCATATTGAAATACCTTCTTCTGGAGGCTTCCAGGAGAGGAAACCCGTGTTTTCCCCCTACTACTTCATTGGGTGTTGGAAACCATTATGGAGTGAGGAAGTCAATGATTTCAGGAGCTTCTCCACTATTGATGCAGTATCAGGAATATCTCAAATGCTGCAAGGGAGGTTGGTGGGGAAGACAATCTATGACATGCTTGAAGATTTTATTGAGGAACACATTGACAGGACAAGAGCACCACCATCTTTACAACACCCTGCCATCCTAAGCTTTAAGTTTCTATTTGGCCACCTGGCCAAAACTGAAAATGTCAGCCCCGCCCATAACTTCAACAGAGCATAACGGCCCTAACTGTAACAGAACAGCCAGGACTTCCCCAACCCCTCCCTAACAGAATTTTGTTTCAAAGCACACTTCTCCACTGGGCCCTTTAAAAAAGCCTCAGGCTGTAAGAGAAGTTTGCACCTGACCCTGCCACTGGAAGCCCTTCTCAGGTTTACTCTCAATAAACCTGTCTCAACTGTTGAGCCACCTTCTCATCTCTCCTTTCCTTAATCTTTCTATCCCAACACATATAAGAGAGCATAAATACTTACTAACAAGGAACTCGAAGATATACTGAAATTCTCTACAGATAATCATGATAATGATGAGGCAGAAGACTTAGAAGAGGTAATATCAAATATGTGACACGTGAAACATCTGCAGCAGTTTTTGGGGCATCTACAGCCTCTGCAAGGTGAAAGTATTAAAGCTTACAATCCTCGCAGGGCACGGTGGCTCATGCCTGTAATCTCAGCACTTTGGGAGGCTGAGGCGCACGGATCACCTGAGGTCAGGAGTTCGAGACCAGCCTGACCAACATGGTGAAACCCCATCTCTACTAAAAATAAAAATTAGCCAGGCATGGTGGTGGGTGCCTGTAATCCCAGCTACTCTGGAGGCTGAGGCAGGAGCATCGCTTGAACCTGGGAGGTGGAGGTTGCAGTGAGTCAAAATCGCGCCACTGCACTCTAGACTGGGCAATAAGAACGAAACTCAGTCCCAAATAATAAATAAATAAATAAATAAAAATAAAAATAAAATAAAGATTGCCATCCTCAAGTAAGATCCTTCAATGGAACAAAACCTCTGTGTCACCCGAGGGATAACATGCCAACAAACACTGCAAGGATATTTAAAGAAAAAGAACCAGCTTCCTACAACGTTTCTAACTAAGTATCTGCAAATATGAAGACAGATCCTTCAGTGTGTACACATCTTCAGCCCTCATGCTGAACAGATCCTGACATTAGTATTATTTAGTCTCTTCCAAACTCAGCATCTGCAATCAGAACCTGGTTCATCCAGCACAGATGATCATCCTGACATCCTGTCAAGATTCAAGTGAGCCTGATGTCTCACTGCTTATCTACAGTGCCACCCATCTAGTCACCTCAGTGAATCATATTAGGCACCATACTGTAATCATCATCATCATGATCATCATCATCATCATCCCTGGGTTATCAAGCAAGAAGGACCAGGATTTTCATAAGTGTTAACACACGATTCCAGGTCATTAAATAAAAGCAATCTATGATTGTTGAAAAAAAAGAAACTGTAGATTACAGGCTCATGCCTGTAATCCCAGCACTCTGGGAGACCGAGGCAGGCAGATCATCTGAGGTCAAGAGTTCGAGACCAGCCTGACCAATATGATGAAACCCCATCTCTACTAAAAATACAAAAAAAAAAAAAATTAGCTGGGCATGGTGGCATGCACCTGTAATCCCAGCTACTTGGGAGGCTGAGACAGGAGAATTGCTTGAACCCAGGAGGCAGAAGATGCAGTGAGCTGAGATCGTGCCATTGCCCTCCAGCCTGGGCAATAAGAGTGAAACTCTGTCTTAAAAAAAAAAAAAAAGAAAAAAAGAAACTGTAACATTCTAGGTGACATGTACTATGTAGGCAGGCCTGTGATGGTTGGGTCTGTTCTCAACATTATAGGATTATTTTCATATCATGATTCTCTAAAAAAAAATACAATAAAATGACTATTTACATAGCTTTTACAACACATGAGGTATTTTAGTAACCTACTTTTTATTTTTACTTTTACAAAAGCTTTGGGTTGGTGAAAAATTAAGTAATCTAGGCATAATTTACGGGATGCAGGAGGATGTGGATAGGTGACATGCAAATGTCATTTTATAAAAGGGACACAGCATCTGTGGATTTAGGTATGCTTAGGGGGTCTGGAACCAATCTCCTGCATATGGTTAGGGGATAACCATATTCAAAAGAAACATCTTAAGGCTTTACCATTTGTTTGCATTCATGAGGCTTATCTCCTATGTGATTTCTTTCACATTTTTGAAATGAAATAAAATTAATGAATGCTTTCCCACATTTATAGAGTATCTCTCCAGTGAGTCCTTTTATATCTATGCAAGGAACTGAGAGAACTCAGTGCCTTCCCACATTCCTTACATTCATGCATCTTCTCTCCAGTGTGAATCCTTTCATGTCCTCAAATGAAACGAGAACGAGTGAAGGCTTTACCGCATTGTTGACATTCATATTTCTTTCCAGTGTGAACTCTTTCATGTCGTAGAAGGCAAGTGAGCCAAGAGAATGCTTTCCTGCATTCCTTACATTCATACGGCTTCTCTCCAGTGTGAATCCTTTCATGGACTTTTAAGTTACCAAAATGACTGAAGGCTTTCCTACATGTTTTACACTCATAAGGTTTTCCAGCTGTGTGAGTCCTTCTATGTTGAGAAAGGTATGTGAAACAACTGAATGCCTTCCCACATTCCTTACACTCATATGGCTTCTCTCCAGTGTAAGTTGTTTCGTGATTTTGAAAGGAATAGAAATCAATAAAGGCTTTCCCACATTTACATTTATAGGGTTTCTCTCCACTGTGAGTTGTTTCATGTCTTCGAAGAGAACTAGAAATACGGAAGGCTTTACCACATTCTTTACAATCATAGGGTTTCTCACCAGTATGAGTCCTTTCATGTCTTTGAAATACACTGGGATAAATGAAGGCTTTCCCACATACCTTGCATTTATGAGGTCCATCTCCAGTGTGCATTATCATATGACTTCGAAAGCTTGAGCGATGAGATAACGCTTTCCCACACTGCTTGCATTCATAGGGTTTCTCTCCAGTGTGAGTTCTTTCATGACTTTGCAGTGAACTAGGACAATCAAAGCCTTTCCCACATATCTTACATTTATGAGGTCCATTTCCAGTGTGCCTTATCATGTGTCTTTGAAAGCTTCCCAGATGATGAAATGCTTTCCCACATTGCTTACATTCATAGGGTTTCTCTCCAGTATGAGTTCTTTCATGTATTTGAAGAGAACTGGAAACACTGAAGGCTCTTCCACACTGTTTACATTTATAGGGTTTTTCTCCAGTGTGAGTTCTTTCATGTCTTACATAGGAACTGTAATCAGGGAAGGCTTTAGAACAGTGCTTGCATTCATATGGTTTCTCCCCAGTGTGTGTTCTTTCATGTCTTAGATAGGAATTGTAAATAGGGAAGGCTTTAGAACACTGCTTACATTCATACGGTTTCTCTCCAATGTGAGTTCTTTCATGCATACGAAATAAACTAGGCCAAAAAAAGGCTTTCCCACACAACTTACATATATAAGGTCCACCTCCACGTTGTACTATTATGTGTCTTCGAAGGTTTCCCGAAGAACTGAAGGTTTTCCCACATTCCTTACAATCATAGCGTTTCTTTCCAGTGTGAGGTCTTTCCTGTGTTTGAAAGGAGTGGTGATAATTGAAGGCTGTCCCACATTGTTTATGTGTATGTGGCTTCTCTCCATATTCCTGACACTCAACTGGTTTGTGTCCAGCATCAAATGTGATATAGCAATTAAGGAATGAACAACCCATGATGACTTCTCCACGCACACTGCTTTTACATGGATCTACTCCAGGAGTTTTTTCATTCACGGTACTATCTGGAATCTGGCTACTTTCACTGAATCTCTCTACAATATGACATCTGTAAAACATGAGAAGTATATTAATAAAGGTTTATTTATAAATGACTTTATATTTATTAGTAGGTACTGGATTTACATTTTTACATCATCATGCAACATGTAGGCTTCATGCACTGCTCAAACGTGAATGGACTGAATGTCGTACAAGATAACTCAACCCCAGCTGTTTTCTTGACAATGATAAACACATGGAATTCTTTTTTTTTGAGATGGAGTCTCACTCTGTTGCCAGGCTGGAGTGCAGTGGCGTGATCTTAGCTCACTGCAACCTCCACCTCCCGGGTTCAAGTGTTTCTCCTGCCTCACCCTCCTGAGTAACTGGGACTACAGGCATGTGCCACCATGCCCAGCTAATTTTTGTATTTTTAGTAGAAATGGGGTTTCACCATGTTGGCCAGGATGGTCTCGATCTCTTGACCTTGTGATCACTCGCCTTGGCCTCCCAAAGTGCTGGGATTACAGGCGTGAGCCACCACACCCGGCCGAATTCTTAATATTGTTTCTAAGGGAACTATTTTTGCAAACACTGAATAGTTACGTCATATTTATGTTTCTGCAGAAAATTTTATAGGAATAAATAAGTTTATACTGGGCTCGTTCATTTTCTTTGCCTAGTTGTATAATTTCCTGCATCCTAAGAATTGCTCCACAGATATATGTCTTTCTCTTGTGAGTGCAAATTACCTTAGGCTCCTCCTGGGATTTTTGTGCTGATCTTCAATGTTTGTGTCTTCCCATTTCATTCCTAAAAGGTGGACACAGAAAAAACACTGTAGATTATTATAAAATTCTAAAAACACTACAAGATTTTATGTACAATGGAATCAGGCATGATTCATTCACTGAATATAGTTGACTCTTGAACAACATAGGTTTGTTTGTACCTCACAAGTCCACTTATTTTTTTTTAAGATGGAGTCTCGCTCTGTTGCCCAGGCTGGAGTGCAATGGTGCAATCTCGGCTCACTGTAACCTCCGCCTCCCAGGTTCAAGCCATTCTCCTGCCTCAGCCTCCCAAGTAGCTGGGACTATAGGTGTGTGCCACCACACCCAGCTAATTTCTGGATTTTTAGTAGAGACGGGGTTTCAGGTGGGTTTTGAACTCCAGACCTCAGGTGATCTGCCTGCCTCAGCCTCCCAAAGTGCTGGGATTACAGGCATGAGCCACCACACCTGGCTCACAAGTCCACTTACATATGAATTTTCTTCAGTCTCTGCTACCCCTGGGACACCAAGACCAATTCCTCCTCTTACTCAGCCTACTCAATGAGAAGACAATGAGGATGAAAACCTTTATGATGATCCATTTCAACTTAATGCACAGTAAATACAGTTTATCTTCTTTATGATTTTCTCAACATTTATTTTCTCTAGGTTACATTATTGTGAGAATATAGTATGCAATATATGTGACAGACGATATATGTGTTAATCAATTGTTTTTGTGACCAATAAGACTGCCAGTCAACTGAAGGTTAAGTTGTAGTGAACAAAAAGTTATATGAATATGGACAACTGGTTGGGGACCTGGCACCCCTTAACCCTGTGTTGTTGAAGGGTCAACTATATCCCCTTTCCATATTTCAAATCATTCAATAGCATTGATGACCAAGAAAAAAATGTCTCTAATTGACTAAGTGAAGATATAATGTCATTTTTACCTATACAGTCCAGTTTCCTAATGGTTTCCCATATCACATCTCTGTACAGACTCTTCTGTGATGGACCCAGCAAAGCCCACTCTTCCCGGGTGAAGTTCACGGCCACATCCTCAAAGGCTACTGAATCCTGAAACATCCCATATGTACAAAGGAGTAAGGTTGAGACTGATAGTACCAAAAATTTATACCCGCTTCATAAATTCTGCATGATACTATTGTTTCTAAGCAATGATTCAATGACATGATAAATCCACCCTTTTTCTCTGCCTACACTCACTTTCTCCAACACAGCAATTCTGATGCTAGAATTGAATGTTGTTGTAGAAATAATAGTCAAACAGGAAAACAAGTCTCTTTTTGATGACTTAAATGAGTGAATTTTATTGCTGGCATCATCCCTAATGTCTGCTTTATAGTGGGTCTGTAATTCCTGTCGTGACAAAGTCCTACTACTTACTGTGCTAGAATAGGAGTCCTGAGATGGTATATATTTACAAACACTGGTTAACAAAATTGGATCCTTCATGTACTCTAGGCACTGGATTTATAGAGAGTCTCCACCAACATAACTAATAACAGGTGCTGAGTGTGCATAAACTGTTTACGGAGAAAGTATAGTATTTGCTTAACTCTTTTATCTTGTCTTGGGGAGCTTGGAATTTTGTTACATGCTCAGCAGTGGGAACATAGCTGATCAGCCAATGCTAGGTTTGAATGTTTGTCTCCACCAAAATGCATGCTGAAACTTAATCCCCAATGTGACAGTAATGAAAGGTGGGGCTTGAAGAGGTTATTGGGTCCTGAGGATTTGGATCTCAAGAAAATCAAGATTAATCCATTCTTGGATTAATGGCTTAAAGAATAAATGAGTAGTGACAGAGTTGGACTTATGTCCCTATGAGAAGAGAAAGAGACCTGAGCTAGACACTCATCTCCCTCATCACGTGATGCCCTGTGCCACACAGGGACTCGACAGAGTCTCCACCAGCAAGGAGGTTCTCACCAGATGTCCAGCCTTGACCTTGGTCTTCCCAGCCTCCAGAACTACAAAATACATATATTGTTTCATTTAAATCATCTAACTTCAGGTATTCTGTTATAAGCAACAAAAAACACACTAAGGTAGACACAAGGAAACACTCTGGGCAGTGAGTCTGTAATGAATGACATCCATAAATAACTTTTCAAATTATTTATTGCAACATGTTACTTGGGGATTCAGCCCATTCTATGTGATTACACTAAGACAGAACATTTAGAAGCTGGCAACAGGTTTCCTCTAGATCAAATATAGCAAAGCAAGACAAAAGACTAATAAAATATACTTCACCATCCCAATGCAAGAATTTAAAACTTTTTATTAGGTAATGCCAACGGAGAATAACGGGGACAGATTGCACATGTTCTTAGAAAGAACTCAATGTTACCTCTCATGAATATCGATAATATCTCATGAATATCGATAATATTCCCTAAATAGCTAAATCAGACCTTTAGTAGTCAACAAAAAAAGATATCCCCAAAACTAATAGAAGTCACACATGTATAAAAATGCTCAAAACTTCCTCACCAACAAAGTGACGGCTTTACAAGAACAGATAAATAATTTTTTTTTTTTTTTTTTTTTTGGGAGACAGAGTTTTGCTCTGTTGCCCAGGCTGGAGTGCAGTGGCACGATCTCAGCTCACTGCAGTCTCCGTCTCCCAGACTCAAGCAATTCTCCTGCCTCAGCCTCCTGAGTAGCTGGGATTACAGGGGTGTGCCAGCACACCCGGCTAAAACATTTATGATGATCCATTTCAACTTAATGCACAGTAAATATAGTTTCTCTTCTTTATGACTTTATTTTCTCTAGCTTACTTTACTGTGAGAATATAGTATGCAATACATGTGACAGACAATACATGTGTTAATCAATTGTTTTTGTGACCAATAAGGCTGTCAGTCAACTGAAGGTTAGTTGTGGTGAACAAAAAGTTATACGAATATGTACAGACCTCAAGATTAAATGAGTAAAAAAAATATGTATGAAAGACAAAACTAGTCTTTTAAACAGTAACAAGGTCTTTTTCAGATTTAACGAGATGAGAATTTTCTTAAGTAAGAAAATAAAGGCTGGGCGCAGTGGCTCACACCTATATTCCCAGCACTTTGAGAGGCCAAGGCAAGTGGATCTCTTGAGCCCAGCAGTTCAAGACCAGCCTGGGCAACATGGTGAAATGTGATCACTACAAAAAATACAAAAATTAGTCCAGGTGTGGGGGTGCATGCCTGTAGTCCCAGCTACCTGGGAGGCTGAGGTGGGAGGATCACCTGAACCCAGGGAAGTAGAGGCTGCAGAGAGTCTGGATGACATCACTGTACTCTAGCCTGGGCAACAGAATGAGACCCTGTCTCTCCTCAACCTCACAAAATAAAGAAAAGACAGTTGGTCCCAAATGAGGAGTCTTCCAAATTCAACTCTATTAAAATTAGGCATAGTGGCTCACACCTTTAATTCCAGCATTTTGAGAGGCTGAGGTGGGAGGATCCCTTGAGCCCAGGAGTCTGGGGCTGCAGTGAGCTGTGATGGCGCCACTGCACTCTAGCCTGGGGTCACGGAGCAAGATTCTATCTCAAAAAAAAAAGAAAAAGTCCATCAAACTGTAGAATGAAATAAAAAGATAAACCGCCATCTAGAAAGAAATACTAGCAATCCCTCCAAGTGAAAACTGGTTAGTATGTACAGTATGCTCAAAAACAAAAAGGCCGGGCGCAGTGGCTCACGCCTGTAATTCTAGCACTTTGGGAGGCTGAGGAGGGCAGATCACCTGAGGCTGGGAGTTCAAAAACAACCTGAGCAACATGGCAAAACCCTGTCTCTACTAAAAATATAAAATTAGCCGGGCATGGTGGCGGGTGCCTGTAATCCCAGCCACTCAGGAGGCTGAGGCGGGAGAATCGCTTGAGCCTAGGAGGCGGAGGTTGTAGTGGGCTGAGATTGCTCCATTGCACTCCAGCCTGGGCAACAAGAGTGAAACTCCATCTCAAAAAAAAAAAAAAAGAGAGAGAGAAATAAGGCAATAATATCCAAATAAATTAAACATGAAAAAAGACTGAAAATTACTTCACAGAAGATGAAAGACCACAAAGAAAAAAATGCTCAACACCAATGCTAATCAGCAAAAACCAATGGAGATACATAAAACATAAATCTTTACAAGGCATAAACACACACATATACATGGTCTGAAAGTTGATCTACACCTGCTATTAGGATTTCCTCATAAATTTAAACTATCCATAATCTACAATACAACAATTTTTTCCCAATGAATAGTATCCCAATGAGTTAAAAATTCACGAAGTGTTAGCATTTAGGGACAAAAAAAGAATATTTTCAACAACATCATAAGGTTAACCTGAAAGAACTCAAGTCCCACGAACAGTGAAATGTGTGAGGACTTGGTGACCCACAGCTTCAGACAACAGCATATGTCAAACAGATTGAAGTAAATAAACAAATCAAAAACCTCTTCATCGTATTTTCTCCCCTCTCCTTTCATCTCTTCATGTCTTTGGAGTCAACTAAATATTTCTCATTATTCCAATTTGTTTATTTTCTTTGCATTTTAGTTCTATTTTTTTGCATTACATTTTAACAAGCTGCTCCTGGGAAGCGGTTCTCATACTTTATTTGCATTACAAGCATCTGGAGGACTTAACACAGATTATTGGATCCTACCCCCAGAATTTCTTTTTTTTTTTTTTTTGAGACGGAGTCTTGCTCTGTCGCCCAGGCTGGAGTGCAATGGCGCGATCTCAGCTCACTGCAATCTCCACCTCCTGGGTTCAAGCAATTCTCCTGCCTCAGCCTCCCAAGTAGCTGGGATTACAGGTGCCCACCACCATGCCCAGCTAATTTTGTGTAATTTTAGTAAAGATGGGGTTTCGCCATGTTGGTCAGGCTGGTCTCGAACTCCTGATTTCAGGTGATCTACCCGCCTTGGCCTCCCAAAGTGCTGGGATTACAGGTGTGAGCCACCACGCCCGGCCCTACCCCTAGAATTTCTAATTCAGTAGGACTAGAGTACAATCCTGAAATGTGCATTCCTTTTTAAATTCTGATGTTGTTTGTACATATTCACAGGGTACAGATGTAATGTTGCCACAGTGATATAGTGCATTGTGGTGAATGAAGTCAGAGCCTTCAGTGCATCCATCACTGCAGCAAGGCACATGTACCCACCAAGCAACTGCCCATCATCCACCATCCTCCACCCTCCTAGAGTCTCCACTGACCATCATTCCACACTCCGCTTCCATGTGTACACATTATTTACACGTGGGAGGTATATTTGCCCACTTTTTTTTTGTTTTTTTTTGAGATGGAGTTTCGCTCTGTCGCCCAGGCTGGAGTGCAGTGGTGCAATCTCGGCTCACTGCATCTTCTGCCTCCCAGGTTTAAGCAATTCTCTGCCTCAGCCTCCCGAGTAGCTGGAATTACTGGCACCCACCACCACGCCCAGCTAAATATTTTTGTATTTTTAGTAGAGATGGGGTTTAATCATCTTGGTCAGGCTGGTCTTGAACTCCTGACCTCATGATCCACCCGCCTTGGCCTCCCAAAGTGCTGGAATTATAGGCGTGAGCCACCGTGCCCAGCCTATTCACCCACTTTTAAGTGAGTACATGTGGTATTTGTCTTTCTGTGTCTGAATTGTTTTGCTTAAGATAATTGCCTCCCAATCCATCCTTGTTGTCACAAAGGACAGGATTTCATTCTTTTTCATGGCTGAATAGTATCCCAATGAGTATACACACCACATTTTATTTATCCAATCCTCCACTTGGGTCAATTCCGTATCTTTGCTTTGTGAATAATGCTGCAATATGCAGATGAGTGCAGGTATCTTTTTGATGTACTGATTTCTTTTCCTTTAGATAGATACCCAGTAGCATATCTGAGATACTCAGCATAATACTGAGTGCATATTAATGGTAATATTAACTGAAAACAGAAAAGAGGCAAAACTATGCTTCTAGATAAATACACACTGAATCTATAATGAGTAATGAAATACAAACTCTAGGTCAGTTATGCTTCTGACCTGTAGTGTCTTACCTCACACAACTTCTGACAACAAACGTATGGCATTTGCTGAACACCAATTCTCCAACAAAAACTGGTATCCACCCCACATTAGTACAGACCCCACAAGTTGAGGGTTGAGTGTCACAACCCATCAGCCACCAGGCAGATGCCAGTGGCAAGCCCCAGAGACCATCCTTTTAATCAAATGTGTTTAAAACCAATGACCCCCTCCTCAGGGTCAATAATGTGCCAAGCCAACCCTCAGAACTCAGCAAGTCACTCTGCTTAAGGTTATCAGTTTGTTAATAAAGGATATCTCAAGAATAGCCAAAAAGAGAGAGGCACAGCAAAGGAAGGAGAGGGATTGGCAAACCTTCCCCTCTTGGCTGACATTACCCACCCAGCAAATCCAAATACATTTTTTATTATATCAAAGACCCAGATAAACTCTCAGATTCATAAGCCCTTTTTCCATCAGGCAGAATCAAAAGGTGTCTTTCTCTAAATCAGCCGTGACAGACTTTTTAATTCGTACTCTGATTATACCAACTGAGTGAATGCAAAACCAGGCTACTGATAATGTTGAATTTTACCCAAGGCCTGTAATTCTAGTAAATAAGTAAGATGAGAGAAAATCACCTCAACTCCCCAAGCCCAGTTCTTTGTGTTCTGGACAAGCAGCCATAAAACAAAACAAAACAAAAGCACCCTTTGCTTACATAGATTATGCCCCTCCCCCGTTTTCTAAACTATAACTCA
The DNA here is from genome assembly GCF_028885625.2 of Pongo pygmaeus. Taxonomy (NCBI): domain Eukaryota; kingdom Metazoa; phylum Chordata; class Mammalia; order Primates; family Hominidae; genus Pongo; species Pongo pygmaeus. The sequence continues at coordinate 12,611,501 of NC_072393.2, forward strand.
GTCAGATAAAGAACCTCCAAATTCGCATTTTTTATCTTATGATTAGCTGAGCAGTTTTGTCTTCACTGATCATACTGAACAAAATACATCTAAAGAAAACTTTGCTTAAGTTTCTCTCCTTGCTCCAGGACCGTGAACTTTGACTCATCCTCAGCCTGAGCCAGCACAAAACCCCTCTTTCATAACCCATCTTAAGAACAGACTTACGTTAGAGTAAAACACTCTCTGATCTAGAATCTGATTCTCAGCCCGGCGTGGTGGCTCACACCTGTAATCCCAGCACTTTGGGAGGCCGAGGCGGGCAGATCCATGAGGTCAGGAGATCGAGACCATCCTGGCTAACATAGTGAAACCTCATCTCTACAAAAATACAAAAAATTAGCCAGGCGTAGTGGCATGTGCCTGTAGTCTCAGCTACTTGGGAGGCTGAGGCAGGAGAATCACTTAAACCCGGGAGGTGGAGGTTGCAGTGAGCTGAGATCATGCCACCGCACTCCAGCATGGGCAACAGAGCTCTCGAGACTCTCATCTCAAAAAAAAAAAAAAAAATCTGATTCTCACCTTCCATCCTGCTCTCCCCTTCGCATCTTCCTTCTAATCTTGGTTGCGCTTCCCTTAGCAAGAAAAGAACTTTTCTGCCCAACCTTAGAGATGCCTCAGATCTTTTTTTTTTTTTTTTTTTTGAGACTGAGTTTCACTCTTGTGAGCCACCGCGCCTGGCTGGGATGCCTCAGATCTTATACTTGATGCTTTCCCGTTTTGCAGTACTCCTTTAGAATGAAGTCACTTCTTAGCTAAATCCAGATTTATTTTAATTGAGGATGTCTAGCAACAGCCCCACAACAGTAACAAATACAACCTCAAACAGGGAATCACCCCAACCGCCTCAGCTTTCTAATGCTCTGTAGCTTCTCTAAGTATAAAAGGCTTCTCCCATGGCTGGAGTGATCAGGAGGCTCCCAGGAAGAACCAATTTAAGTGGGCCTTCAATAACCTCCCTTTGCAGGCTCAAGATTGGCCTCAACTGGGAGTCACCGGCCTCAGGTCTCTCCAACCCACTCAAGGCCATTCACTTCCCTCCCATGCCTTACATGGGAAGTTACTTGGTTTAGTTAGCATTTATTTATTTATTAGTTAGTTTAGTTAGTATATATTTATTTAGAGATGAAGTCTCACTCTGTCACCCAGACTGGAGTGCAGTGGCGCGATCTCAGCTCACTGCAACCTATGCTTTCCAGGTTCAAGTGATTCTCCTGCCTCAGCCTCCCAAGTAGCTGGGACTTCAGGTGTCGGCCACCACGCCTGTGGTGGTGGTGGGCGCCTGTAATCTCAGCTAATCAGGAGGCTGAGGCACAAGAATCACATAAACCTGAGAGGTGATGCTTGCAGTAAGCCAAGATTGTGCCATTGCACTCCAGTCTAGGCAACATAGCAAGATTCCATCTCAAAAAAATAAATAAATAAAAAATAAAGGTAGGCTGGGAGCGGTGGCTCAAGCCTGTAATCAGCACTTTGGGAGGCTGAGGTGGGAGGATCATTTGAGGCTGAGAGTTCAAGACCAGCCTGATCAACATGGAGAAACCCCATCTCTACTAAAAATACAAAATTAGCCGGGCATGGTGGTGCATGCCTATAATCCCAGCTACTCGGGAGGCTGAGGCAGGAGAATCATTTGAAACCGGGAGGCAGAGGTTGCAGTAAGCTGAGATTGTGCCATTGCACTCCAGCCTGGGCAACAAGAGTGAAACTCCATCTCAAAAAAATAAAAAATAAAGCTAAACAGGAAAAGCACAAGTATCTATCCATTTCAGACAACAAATACCATTTAATTACTACTTTCATAATAATAAAGCATTTAGTAAATTAATAATATTTGAGTTCTTTAGCTGTTGGAAAGTCCTGTGCCACAGAATTTAGCATTAATCTGTCAAGTATACATAACAGGAATAGAACAGTTATCCACTCTCCTAAATTCCCCACCCTAAAAAGGAAAGAAACTAAAGTTTTGGTAAATCTTTATAATTCAATCAAATAACTACCACATTTTCTGTTAATATGTGTTCACTTTTTCTGCAGCCATAAAGAAAGTACGACCAAACATTTTTCCTTAGTCATACTGTCACTGTTAAGCCCTGAAATTCCATTTGAATAATCAGAGAAACTTACTTGACAGGCTCTGGGGAAAAAAAAAGTAAATGAAGGGTTTGTTTTTACAAAAATTGGAGGCTGAGGCAGCAGATCACTTGAGGTCAGGAGTTCAAGACCAGCCTGGCCAACATAGTGAAACCCCATCTCTACTAAAAATACAAAAAAAAAAAAAATTAGCCAGGCGTGGTAGTGCAGGCCTGTAATCCCAGCTACTCGGGAGGCTGAGGTGGGAGGATCGTTTGAACCCAGAAGGCAGAGGTTGCAGTGAGCTGAGATCGCGCAACTGCATTCCAGCCTAGGCAACAGTGCGAGGCTCCGTCTCAAAAAAAAAAAAAAAAAAAAAGGAATAGATGGCTACATATATGACCTGTTTTCTGAAATCTAACTATTTCTGGCCTCTATGGAAATACTTTCTCTATCAATCTCTAATGATAGGATGCATCTTATAGTTAATAAAACGTTGAAGCTGAAAAGAGTATCTCTTTTCAATGTGACAACCTCAGGGATGGGCAGTGCTGACTGCAACACAAATAAGTCTAACTCAGGTGTCAGGTCATCCCATCTCCTAGGACATTACTCACCCCCATCTGCTCAGTAAAGTGCTCAGTGACCACCCCCCACCACCCCAGGAGATACTGCACTTGTGCTTTTCAGGCTCACGCACACCTGACCTGAATGGGAGATTCTTGCACAACCGGAATGAGTGGGTTCTCCAGTGCTTACATATTGTTTTCTCTCTTCATTAGTCTGAGAGTCAGGAAGGAAGAAATCACTTCTGTCTTCTTCCCCAAATATGATCATTCAACTGGCTGACCAGCCTTGTGTTCCCAAGGAATGGAAACTGGGGTTGGGGAGGAAAAAGGTGATTGTCCCAAGGGTTACCTTTTTATAGAAATGGTATACCAGAAGATTTCTCCCATCCCACCCAGGGCATCCAGCTGTTCTCTGTGAGGCCCCACCCCAACACCTCAGGCTGCTCACTGGGAGAAATGATCCAGGGGCTGATATTCACTAGACCCTCCCAGAGACAGGGCAGCTGTGTGTATCTTGGGTCAACCCCAGGCAGTTCTGAAACAGAACCAAGAAAAGACAGAGAGTGGGCTGAGAACACATCACCCCGTAAAATTTCTAAAGAGGACTCTCAATGTTGAGAAGGTATCCGTACCCAGGGGAAAGAAAGAAGGAGAGGCACAAAGGTTTTTTTGTTTGTTTGTTTATTACAGCGGAATGTCAGGTTATTCTCTGCTTCCTCACATGTGAAATGTTCAGGAACACAAATCTTTTAAGAAGCCGGCCGGGCGCGGTGGTCACACCTGTAATCCCAGCACTTTGGGAGGCCGAGTGGGGCAGATCACCTGAGGTCATGAGTTCGAGACAAGCCTGACCAACATGGTGAAACTTCGTCTCTACTAAAAATACAAAAAATTAGCCGGGTGTGGTGGTGGGTGCCTGTAATTCCAGCTACTCGGGAGGGTGAGACAGGAGAATCTCTCGAACCCGGGAGGCGGAGGTTGCGGTGAGCCGACATCGCACCATTGCACTCCAGCCTGGGCAATAAGAGCAAAACTCCATCTCAAAAAAAAAAAAAAGAAAGAAAAAAAGAAGCCATCCATTGCTCTCTGAAAACAAAATGAAAATTAAAATACTGGGACTCTGAAATTTAGCACCGGTGGGGCGGTGGAGGGAGGAGTTCATGATGTTGCTGTGAATTGAGGAGGGAAAGTTAGCCTGCCTAAGGCTCTGGAAACCAAGGGAGTTATTACCACCCCTAGGAGGAGTTAGAATGAGGGAATAGGGTAGTGGATTTGAGACCCTGTTACCCTCATCTCTGAAAAACTCGAAGAGGAATCAGTCACCCTGGGAAGAAAAGAAGGGACTGGGGACCCCGCAGACCACAGCTCCTCCCGTGCAGAAACCCCACGCAAGAATCTGGATTCTGATTGCAGTTAGATATTAACCAGGTTCCCTCAGCCCCACTGCCTCTAGGGGGCCGCCTCCCTGAGAGTCAGGTCACAGAAGACGCTGACCGCCGGCTTCCCCATTGTGCCTAGGGATAAGATCTCGGAGAGCTGCTCGAGTTGCCCAAGTTCTTTATCAGATCTTGAATTCCAACGGAAAGGCTGGCGCCAAGCAGGCTGAAAACCCCACGAGGGAACCCACTCAGCAGGAGAATGCGGTTTCTTCACCTCCCGTCCCAGGATTCGCCCGTCATTTCCCCACCAACCAGCGACCCCACACCTCAGCCGCCCCTGTCCAGATCCCTAAACACCCCCATCCCCAAACCTCTCATGGAGGCGGAACTGGGGTCTTCTCCCCTATCCCCCTGTTAAACTGTTTCTGCTACAGGCCTTGGAGTCTCGGTGCAGTGACTCGGGCCGCGAACCTGTGCCGGTTACAGCCGCACAATCTGGGGAGACGCGGGGCTGTGGGCGTGGAGCTGCCCCAGAGAGGGCGCCGGAGCCGGGGCCGCAGTCGCCGCGCAGAAACGGGGCAGGACGCCCGGGGTCCTGGCTGCCGGCCCAGCCCCCACCTCCCACCCTGCGGCCGAGGGGACCGAGGGCCGGCTGGGCCAGGGGAACTCGGGTCCACGACCCCACATTCGCCGCGGAGACGCCTGGGTCCCGCCACAGCCGGTTCCGGCCGGTTCCAACCAGCCCTTCACCCTGCCTCAGGACGCCGGGCTCCGCACACTCACCATTTCCCAGCTTCCGCGGTATCCCGGGTTCTCCCCAAGGATCCCCGCTGCCAGCATAGGACTCAGGGTGACAGTGCCTCCCACTGACCTGCCAGGGCTTCTCTCAGCTACAGAGCCAGGAGCGGGAGCTCAGAGGGGTGTAGAAAGCTCCACCCTCCTCCCAGCAGGGCGCCTGATTGGCAGTTCCCACGAACTCGCCCCCAACACTGATTGGGTAGAGCTCCAAGTTCCGCCCCGCCCCCCACCCCCCCCCAGAACTGATTGACAGAAGAAGCGATGTTACACAGCTGAGAGGAGCCAGATGAAGCGGTTCTAGACACAGCCCTTGATAGGGTGGGCTTCCTCCCTTCGCTGTGACCTGACCCCTCCCAGGGGACATTTGCATTTAAGCGGAATTTCCTGCCTGTACTCAATGGGCTCTTCCTGCTCCTTCTTGCTGGACAGGGACCCACAAGTGTGTGCTGGGAATTCGAGACTCACTGCCCAGTGGAGGCATCCCCTGGCCTCAGAGCGGTAGGGGAGCCCCAGGCCACACAAACCACACTGAAGCAGGAGGGAAGGCCTGGTGTCCTCCAGGGATCAGGAATTTAGGATGAGGCTGCTGGCTCCATGGTCAAGCCTTTCTCCCACCTTATCTCTCAATCTACTCATTCTCAGACCAGAAAATAAAAACACATCAACAATGAAATAAAATTGTTAAATGCATGGAAAATCTGGAATTATATGGCAGCAATCTTCTATAAAGGAATCAAAAGAAGGGAAAAGAAAAAACCTGAATTAGTTCAGAGAAACTGCAGCCACAGTTCAGCAGGAAATCCCCTTTCAGGAGGTTAAACATATTTTCAAGCTTAGAAGGCAGATTCTGACTCCTGAAATTGAGTCCCAGAGTGTGTAACCAGCAGCTTAGCAGCTGAGTCTCAAACCACGTTTTAAACCTTTTTTTCTGCTTCTTCTTTCCCTTTTCCTCTTTCCCCTCCCGATCTCAAGATAATAACTTTGAGATAAACTGCATAGATGTTACCTCTCATCTTAAAATATAGCCTCAGAATGTGCTGTGAACCTCCACTCCCTTTCCTTTCCCATACTACACTGCCATGCCTTATGCACATTTATTTTTATTTTTTTGGAGACGGAGTCTCACTCTGTCACCCAGGACAGACTGTAGTGGCGCAATCTTGGCTCACTGCAACCTCCGCCTCCCAAGTTGAAGCAATTCTCCTGCCTCAGCCTCCCGAGTAGCACGCTGGAATACAGCTAATTTTTTTGTATTTTAGTAGAGACAGGGTTTCACCATGTTGCCCAGGCTGGTCATAAACTCCTGAGCTCAGGCAATCCACCCGCCTCGGCCTCCCAAAGTGTTAGGATTACAGGCGTGAGCCACCACGCCTGGCCTATGCACATTTATTTACCTAAATACTTATTAAGCACACACCATGCTCTCTTATTTGGTCATATATTTCCTTAGAAGCTTCAGGGGTTGGATCTTGATAGGTACCAGGCACCTCTGGAATTCTCTCTCCAACAAAAGATTACTTCAAAGATGGAACCCACACCGAGCTGAAGAGTGACTACTGTCGGGGGAACCAGCCCCCAATATTTCAACGTAGGTTCTATTTTCCCTAAGTGTCAGCCTGTCTGAGAAATAAAGAGAAAGAGTACAAAGAGAAGAATTTTACAGCTGGGCCTCCGGGGGTGACATCACATATCGGCAGGTTCCATGATGCCCACCATGGGGCCACAAAACCAGCAAGTTTTTATTAGGGATTCTAAAAGGGGAGGCGGTGTATGAACAGGGAGTAAGTCACAAAGATCACATGCCTCAAAGGGCAATAAAAGATCACAAGGCAAAGGCAAAATTAGAATTACTGATGAGGGTCTGTGTCCTGCTGTGCACGCATTGTCTTGATAAACATCTTAACAGGAAACAGGGTTCAAGAGCAGAAAACCAGTCTGACTAGAATTTACCAGGCTGGAACTTCCCAATTCTAGTAAGCCTGAGGGCACTGCAGGAGACCAGGGCTTATTTCAGTCCTTATCTCAACTGCATTAAGACAGATACTCCCAGAGCAGCCGTCTATAGACCTACCCCCAAGGAATGCATTCCTTCCCCAGGGTCTCAATTATTATTATTATTATTTTTTTTTTTTTTGAGACAGAGTCTCATGCTCTGTCCCCCAGGCTGGAGTGCAGTGGCACGATCTCGGCTCACTGCAACCTCTGCCTCCCGGGTTCATGCTATTCTCCTGCCTCAGCCTCCCAAGTCGCTGGGACTACAGGTGCGTGCCACCACGCCCGGCTAATTTTTTGTATTTTTAGTACAGATGGGGTTTCACCATGTTAGCCAGGATGGTCTCAATCCCCTGACATTGTGATACACCTGCCTCAGCCTCCCAAAGTGCTGGGATTACAGGCGTGAGCCACCGTGCCCGGCAGGGTCTCAATTATTAATATTCCTTGCTGGGAAAAGAATTCAGCGATATTTCTCCTACTCACACGTCCGTCTATAGGCTCTCTGCAAGAAGAAAAATATGGCTTTATTCTGCCTGACCCCACAGGCAGTCAGACCTTATGGTTATCTTTCCTTGTTCCCAGAAAATCGCTGTTATTCTGTTCTTTTTCAGGGTGCACTGATTTCATATCATTCAAATACACATGTTTTACAAACAATTTGTACAGTTAATGCAATCATCACAGGGTCCTGAGGTGACATACATCCTTAGCTTACAAAGATGACAGGATTAAGAGATTAAAGTAAGATAGGCATAAGAAATTATAAAAGTATTAATTTTGGGAACTGATAAATGTCCATGAAATCTTCACAATTTATGTTCAGAGACTGCAGTAAAGACAGGCGTAAGAAATTATAAAAGTATTAATTTTGGGAACTGATAAATGTCCATGAAATCTTCCCAATTTATGTTCTTCTGCCGTGGCTTCAGCTGGTCCCTCCGTTTGGGGTCCCTTACTTCCCGCAACAGATTACAAGATTGACTGTGACTAATTTATAACCTGGCAGGATCCACGATGGAGTAGTCCCTTCACCAAATGGGACAATAATTCAAGAGGGGCAACCAGAGCAAGTCACGCCACCTGGTACCTCTAGCCCCGCTTGCCTCTTCTGCATTCCAAACCCTTTCTTTAAAAACCCTTGGGTTCTCTCCAAAAATTGAACAGTGGAATTGCTTTCTGCTCTTCCCCTGCTAGGACAGATAATAAAGAAATCTTGTTCCCTCTTATCACAACTCGTTATTATTTTGACTTTTTTCCACACGTGGTGAGCAGCCAGACCCTTTTGCCAGTTACAAGTGGGATCAGCACCTGGTGATGGGGCAAGGGCACTGAAGGATTTAGGGATGAGGGAGCTCAACTTGCCCTCCTGTGTCCTCTGCACAGTGTGGAAATGCTCTCTCCTTCAAGACTTTAAATATTAATGAATTAAATGCTCCAATCAAAAGCCAAGGCATTAGAATTTGAAAATATAAATATTTCCCATATTTGTATGAAATACAAGTGTCACTGGAAAACTGAGTTCTTTCTCTAGTTTGTATGAGTCACAAAGAAAGAATACCTAATGGAACAAAAAAAAGGCAGGCAGGATTTATTTTCAGGCCAGAGAAGGAGAAGGGGTCAGAGTCAGCTCTTGCTCCGAAGACACTTCCTCCTCCTAGAGCTGTGGGAAGCTGGGGAATTTTAAGCAGCTAGATATGGGATGGGGACGTTTGTAATATGGGCAGAAAGGAACTTCAGATGTGCAGGCACAAATCATAAACATGTCTCTTTATACCACACATGTTCAAAAGGCCAGCCGGGTGCAGTGGCTCACGCCTGTAATCCTAGCACTTTGGGAGGCCGAGGTGGGTGGATCACCTGAGGTTGGGAGTTTGAAACCAGCCTGACCAACATGGAGAAACCCCATCTCTACTAAAAATATGAAATTAGCCAGGCGTGGTGGTGCACGCCTATAATCCCAGCTACTTGGGAGGCTGAGGCAAGAGAATCACTTGAACCCGGGAGGCAGGGGTTGCAGTGAGCACTCCAGCCTGGGCAACAAGAGCGAAACTCCATCTCAAAACAAAACAACAGGCCAGGTGTGGTGGCTTACACCTGTAATCCCAGCACTTTGGGAGGCTGAGGCGGGTGGATCACGAGGTCAGGAGATAGAGACCATCCTGGGTAACATAGTGAAACCCCATCTCTACTAAAAAAATAAAATAAAATAAAAATTAGCTGGTCATGGTGGCGCATGCCTGTAATCCCAGCTACTCGGGAGGCTGAGGCAGGAGAATCACTTGAACCCAGGAGGCAGAGGTTGCAGTGAGCTGAGATCATGTTACTGCACTCCAGCCTGGCAACAAAGCTAGATTCCATCTAAAAACAAAAACAAAAAAACAAAACAAAAAAAACACAACGAGAAAGCTGCCATGACTTTCTTCTATGGGTGGGGATTTTCATCTTACAATAAGGTATCAATGATCTAAACCAGCAGTTCCTAACCTTTTTGGCACAGGGACTAGGTTTCTTAGAAGATAATTTTTCCATGTACTGGAATGGGGATGGTTTTGGGGTGATTCAAGTACATTTATTCTGAACTTAAATATTATTACATTGTAATATATAATGATGTAATTGTACAGCTCGCCATAATATAGAATCAGTGGGAGCCCTGAGCTTGTTTTCCTGCAACTAGATGGTCCCATCTGGGGGTGATGGGAGACAGTGACAGATCTTCCAGAATCTCATAAGGTGCATGCAACCTGGATCCCTCACGTGCGCAGCTCACAATAGGGTTCGTGCTCCTATGAGAATCTAATGCTGCCTCTGTTCTGACAGAAGGCAGAGCTCAGGTAGTAATGTGAGTGATGGGAAGTGGCTGTAAATACAGGTAAAGCTTTGCTCACTCGCCCGCTGCTCACCTTCTGCTGTGTGGCCTAGCTCCTAACAGGCCACGATCTGGTACCGATCCATGGCCCAGGGATTGGGGATCCCTGATCTAAAGGCGACAAAGGGTCACTGGTTCTGGTTTACTATGGTTTTGAGCAGGCCTTATCTTATTCTGATAATTGGCAAAGGGTCCTGAAGCTCCCAGGCCATCTGGAGTCCTAGTAAGCTAGCATACCTAAAGATAAACAGACTAGGAAAAAAAAGTTATCCACTTTTTCAGAAAATAATTAGTGGCTGGGAATGGTGGCTCACGCCTGTAATCCCAGCACCTTGGAAGGCCGAGGCGGGTGAATCACGAGGTCAAGAGTTCAAGATCAGCCTGGCCAACATGGTGAGACCCCGTCTCTACTAAAAATACAAAAATTATCTGGGTGTGGTGGTGGATGCCTGTAATCCCAGCTACTCGGGAGGCTGAGGCAGGAGAATCGCTTGAACCCGGAAGGCGGAGGATGCAGTGAGCCGAGACCGCACCATTGCACTCCAGCCTGGGCAACAGAGTGAGACTCCGTCTCAAAAAAAAAAAAAAAAAAAAGAAAGAAAGAAAAGAAAAAGAAAATAATTAGCCATTTCAGCTGTTTTGCTTTCTCAGCTATTTTTCCAGGACTGGCCCAGTAACAAATGTACCAGATATAAAGGCATTATGAACTGGAAGCTGGAACCCATGGCTAAAAAGAAAGAAGCCAAACATCAAGTGTAATTCAGTGAAATAAAATCTTGAATCAACTTGTGAAAATTGCAGTGTTTCCTGACAAGACAAATGGGCAAGTTTGAAGAAAAAAAAATGATGTCTGATTATAACTAATGAATAAATGATATTCATGCCTTTAAAAATTACACACACATGCACACACACACACTCACAATCTATTATCACAAGACTCTGTTCTCTCTCTGAAGGATCAACTATCTTTCTGTAAGATGCTTCATCAAACTTTCACATTAACTGCCTTTGGAGTAATATTATATACTTACTTTTTCCTAGACAGTTGTGAAAACAGGGTGCAGTGGGTCAAAGGTGGTGTCAGGGGTTTATGTACAGATTTTGCATATTTTTACAAATTGCAGCAATTAACTAGTTCATTACTGTGTTGATTTAAATTCTTACAAAAGCTTCCAGACAAAAATAAACACTCATATAACCATGAGGAAAAAATTCAGAATAGAATAGAGTCCAGAAATAAGGCCACACACCTATGACCATCTGATCTTGGACAAAGCTGACAAAAACAAGCAATGGGGAAAAGACTCCCTATTCAATAAATGGTTCTGGGTTAACTGGCTAGCCATAGGCAGAAGACTGAAGCTGGACCCCTTCCTTACACCATACACAAAAATCAACTCAGGATGGATAAAGACTTAAATGTAAAACCTCAAACTATAAACACCCTGGAAGAAAACCTAGGCAATACCATCCTGTACACAGGAACAGGCAAAGATTTCATGGCAAAGACAACAAAAGCAATTGCAACAAAAGAAAATATTGACAAGTGGGATCTAATTAAATTTAAGAGCTTCTGCACAGCAAAAGAACTATCAACAGAGTAAACAGACAACCTACAAAATGGGAGAAAACATCTTCAAATTATACATCTGACAAAGGTCCAATATCCACCACCTATAAGAAACAAAGAAATTTACAAGAGAAAAACAAACAACAGCATTAAAAAATAGTCAAAGGAAATGAAGAGACATTTTCCCAAAGAAGACATACATGGAGAGGCCAGGGGTGAGGCTCACACCTGTAATCCCAGCACTTTGGGAGGCCAAGGTGGGCGGATCACCTGAGGTCAGGAGTTTGAGACCAGCCTGGCCAACATGGTGAAACCCCATCTCTACTAAAAATACAAAAAAATTAGCCAGGCATGGTGGCAGGCTCCTGTAATCCCAGCTACTTGGGAGGCTGAGGCAGGAGAATCGCTTGAACCTAGGAGGTGGAGGTTGCAGTGAGCCCAGATAGCGCCACTGCACTCCAGCCTAGGTGACAAGAGCGAGACTCCATCTCAAAAAAAAAAAAAAAAAAAGAGAGAAAAGAAAAAAAAAGAGAAAAAAGAAATAACACTTCAATCAATTTCAATCAATGCAATCATCTAGAGGAATATAAAAGACAAATTTTTATTAACTGATTTCATCAAAAAACACTACCTATTCAACTCATGAATTTATGTGTCAAGAGAACTTATTTACAGAATTCTCATCTCGATTTGCCTTTTTCTGAAAGTAAGACGTAGGAATCCATAGTCCAGATCCACTTTAAGCAGGAGGCACTGATAAGGACAATAGAGTTATACCTTTTATGACAATTCTTTGATGATCCAAATTTTCTGGCACATTTTGCATGAGTGAATTTGGATCTGAGTTTTCTTTCTTTTTTTTTTTTTTTTTTGGAGACGGAGTCTTGCTCTGTTGCCTAGGATAGAGTACAGTGGCACGATCTCAACTCACTGCTACCTCTGCCTCCGGGGTTCAAGCAATTCTTCTGTCTCAGCCTCCCGAGTAGCTGGGACTATAGGCACATGCCACCATGCCCAGGTAATTTTTGTATTTTTAGTAGAGACAGGGTTTCACCATGTTGGCCAGGATGGTCTTGATCTCCTGACCTCGTGATCTGCCCGCCTTGGCCTCCCAAAGTGCTGGGATTACAGGTGTCAGCTACCACACCCGGCTGGATCTGAGTTTTCTAAATTACATTTATAGCATATCTGGCCAGTGTGAGTTATGATAAGGAATCGTCAATCTACCAAAGTTGCATTAATATATATATCCATGGAGGTGACACTTACGTCAATTGACACTTACATCATTTCATCAGGAAACACAGACAGATGCTGCACATGAAATTAGCCCTAGGCTGGACGCAGTGAGTGGCTCACGCCTGTAATCCCAGCACTTTGGGAGGCCACAGTGGGTGGATTGCTTGAGTTAAGGAGTTGGAGACCAGCCTGGGCAACATGGCAAAACCCTGCCTTTACCAAAAACAAAAAAAATTAGCCAGGCATGGTGGTGCACACCTATAGTCCCAGCTACTTGGGAGGCTGAGGTGGGAGGATCGCTTGAGCCCAGGAGGCAGAGGTTGCAGTGAGCCATGATCCCCCAATTACACTCCAGCCTGGGTGACAGAGTAAGACTCTGTCTTTAAAAATAAAAGAAAGAAAGGCTTTTACCTGAGCGCAAGATGGGTCACCAGCTGTACTGGAGCCACCGGTTCTCACTCTTGTCGCGTCTGTTCAAACCAGCATGGTCTGATCCGGAAATATGGTCTCAATATGTGCCACCAGTGTTTCTGTAAGTATGCGAAGGATATAGGCTTCATTAAGTTGGACTAAATGACCTTCCTTCAAAGGATTATCCAAGGCATCTACCCAACGAAAAACCAGGATAGTTCTTTGTATATAAAATAAACATTTTTCAAAAACCTTAAAAAAAAAAAAGAAATTAGCCCTATTCCTCAGAAATTTATATATTTTTGCAAGAAATGTGATTTTAATTCAATAGCATACAGTACATGTTATTGTAAATGCAGTATACGTTTACTCCATAAGTAGGAAATTCACTCCTTCCCAAGTTTTAATAGTTTTCTAATACTTTTAAATGTTTTGTCTTTAGTTTCCCAACCAAATGTGGCTATCATATCTAAACACAATAATTTTTCCATCCTAGTTTTTATATTGTTTATTGATTTTTGACTGTAAAATAAGTTTTATAGACTACTGTAATGGTGAGAGGAATGAAATGGAACTTTTTTTTTTTTTTTTTTTTTTGAGACATGGTCTCACTCTGTTGCCCAGGTTGGAGTAAAGTGTTGCAATCATGACTCACTATAGCCTTGACCTCCTGGGCTCAAGTAATCCTCCCGCCTCAGCCACCTGGGTAGTTGGGATTACAGTTTAAAAACACCATGTCTAGTTAATTTTAAAATTTTTTCTGGAGACGGGGTGTCACTATGTTGCCCAGGCTGGTCTTGAATTCCTGGGCTCAAGTTATCACCCCGCTTTGGCCTTCCAAGGTGCTGGGATTACAGGCATGAGCCACTGTGCCTGGCTATGTTTGCTTTTGTTAGTTTATGATCCTCCTTTCAGTGGGAAGCCTGTCACACAACAGTTTCTCATCATGCTGTGCTCTGAAACATACCTTAACCAAGAATCCTACATCAAGCAAAGCTCATGTTTAAAATGAAAAACAAAACAATGACTTTTTCAAGAATAAAAACATACATATTGAGACAATTTGTTCCTACCACACTAGACCTACAAGAAAGATGAAAGAAAGTCCTTATGTCTGAAACCAAAGGATGGCAAAATCCGCAAGAAAAGAGAGAGAGCACCATTAAAGATCATTATATGAATATAAAATCCAGACTAAATGTATATTTCCTCACCTTTCTTCTCCTCATGGATTTACAAAGCAACTGTGTAAAATAATAACTAGTTGGTGAATTCTTGGGCCTAGAACACATAAAAATGTAATGTATGTTTTATATTTACAAATAACACTGTCAAAACCGGAGCTAACTAAATGACTACCAAGGGGAAAGCAATAATTATAAGAAAGTACTGTTGGATGTGCAACCCTAAGAGTTGTTACACACGAAACGAAACACATGAAACGAAGCAAAAATATAATAGAGCTATACAGGATAAATATATTTTTGTTTTTGTTTTTTTTTTGAGATGGAGTTTTGCTCGTTTCCCAGGCTGGAGTGCAATGGTGCGATCTCAGCTCACTGCAACCTCCGCCTCCTGGGTTCGAGCAATTCTCCTGCCTCAGCCTCCCAAGTAGCTGGGATTACAGGCATGCGCCAACAAGCCCAGCTAATTTTTGTATTTTTAGTAGAGATGGGGTATTACCATGTTGGTCAGGCTGGTCTCAAACTCCTGACCTCAGATGATCCACCCACCTTGGCCTCTCAAAGTGCTGGGATTCACAGGTGTGAGCCACTGCGTCCGGTGGATAAATACGTTTTTTACATCGCCAGAATTTATCCATAAATCACTGGAAAACTGCCCCTGATTGTGATATTATCATTTACATGATAAACATTCGAATAATCACTACAAAATCTCACAAGTATAACAAAAAATAGATCATCCCCTACATTGCGAAGACATATTATGTGAAATCAGAATTTACTGTCCTTCCTTAATTAAACATTGACTCTACATCCATTCCATAAGATCATGGCCCCAAGACTTCCTGCATTCATCCAACTTGGAAATTTCCATGTTATATCACTTATTTCTCTCTCTCTTTTTTTTTTTTTTTTTTTTTTTTTTTTAGATGAGGTCTTGCTCTTGTCGCCCAGGCTGGAGTGCAATGGTGTGATCTCAGCTCACTGCAACCTCTGCCTCCCAGGTTCAAGCAATTCTCCTGCGTCAGCCTCCCGAGTAGCTGGGATTACAGACACCCGCCACCACGCCCAGCTAATTTTTTAATTTTTAGTAGAGACGGGGTTTCACCATGTTGGTCAGGCTGGTCTCGAACTCCTGACCTCAGGCGATCCGCCCACCTCGGCCTCCCAAAGTGCTGGGATTACAGGCATGAGCCACTGCGCCCAGTCACATATCTCTTTTTCAACATTGACTCTGCTATTAAAATCAGAAAATTATTTCTTGTGCAGATCATGATCTCTTTCCATCCATTTCTTGAACTTGCAGCCCAGGAACAGAATTACAAGTCAATCATCTCTAAGTTTGCATTGTATTTTCTCAATTTTCTATATTTCAAAGAGTCCATATCTGGAAGAAAGTGGGAGGAATTAGGTGAGCTGACTATATTTTTCTTTATATGAATGGCCCATTTCACTTAGCACAATATCTGCAAGGTTCACCCACGCTGTAGCATATGTCACATTTTCCTTCCTTGAAGACTGACCAATGTTCCATTGTATGCATATAGCACCATCTGTCAATAAACATGATGGCTGCTTTCACAGTTTACCTGTTAGTAAATTATGCTGCTATTAATATGGGTTTACTTTCTTTGAGACCCTTCTTGTAAAAGTATTTCTTTACATGGCCTAGTCCATTTGTCCCCCTTGGAAAAACATTTGAGACCTTCTGCCTGCCACCAACCCTCTCCGATGAGGGCCCACCAGGCTTCACGGAAGGCCAGAAAGAAAATGCCCTATGCACACCTGGCACATAAAACCATTCTTACCTCTTTGAGACCCTTCTTTTAATAATTTTGGGTAGATTCCAGAAAGCAGAAATGACAGATCATTTGCTGTTTCAATTTTGGATTTCTTGATGTTCTATCATACAGTTTTCAACAGTGGTTGTACTATTTTGCATTCCCACAGTGTACAATCTGTGTGTCATTGTGAGTTTGTTTGTTTTGAGACCGAGTCTCACTCTGTCGCCAGGCTGGAATGCAGTGGCACAATCTCAGCTCACTGCAACCTCTGCCTCCCAGGTTCAAGCGATTCTTCTGCCTCAGCCTCCCGAGTAGCTGGGACTACAGGCGTGTGCCACCACACCCAGCTAATTTTTGTATTTTTAGTAGAAATGGGGTTTCACCATGTTGGCCAGGATGGTCTCGATCTCTTGACCTCGTGATTCACCTGCCTCGGCCTCCCAAAGTGCTGGGATTACAGGCGTGAGCCACCATGCCTGGCTGTCATTGTGGCTTTGATTTGCATGTCCCTCATGATGAGTGATGCTAAAGATCTTTATGTAACTATTGTCTATTTGTATATGCTCATTAGAGTAAGTCCTTTACCTATTTTTTAATGGGATTGTGTTTTACACAGCTTGGGCTACTAAAACAAAATACTAATATAAATACTAATCTATACCCCCATTGAATGGTCCTAGCACACTTGTCAAAAATTATTGGACTTGAATTGCAAAGACACATTTCTGTGCTGTTTATTTTGCTGCACTAGTCTACTTCTATGTCATTATGTTAGTACCAAACTTTTTTTTTTTTTTTTTTTGAGACGGAGTCTCGCTTTGTCACCTGGAGTACAGTGGCACAATCTCAGCTCACTGCAACCTCCGCCTCCCGGGTTCAAGTGATTCTCTTGCCTCAGCCTCCCAAGTAGCTGGAATTATAGGCATGTGCCACCATGTCTAGCTAATTTTTGTATTTTTAGTAGAGACAGGGTTTCACCATGTTGACCAGGATGGTCTCCATCTCCTGACATCATGATTCGCCCGCCTCGGCTTCCCAAAGTGCTGGGATTGCAGGCATGAGCCACCGTGCCTGGCCCAAACTTTTTATTAGCATAGATTTGCAGTTAAGTTTTGAAATCCAGAAGTTAGAGCCTACTAACCTAGTTCTTGTTTTTCAAGACTGTTTTGTCTATTCAGAGGCCCTTGAGATGCCAAATGTAAAAAATGAAAAAATGGGGAAAAATGGTTCCTAGAAATAAATCAAGAGGTCAAAACTATAACTAAAAGGACAGCAGAGAGTAAAAAGTGCTATTATTCAATGAGAAGTAAGAATCTTAGATTCTTAGAAAAGGGGCATTTAACTTTGGAAAGTAGGCTCAGTAAGAACAAACTAAGCATTCGCACACAAAAACAGAAAAACAGAAAAGAAAATGAAGTTCCTGGAAGTGTTAGAGCTGCTCCTATAATGGTGAAAATGATCCTTCTGGATCATGATAAACTGAATATAAGGAATTAGAAAGCATTAAGAGTGTGGCTAGAGGACATGTCACAGAACCACATCTCTATTGGTAGTAAAATGATACATGAAAAAAATTAGCCTCTATAAGCACCACTGTGAGACAGTTGAGAAGAGCAAGAGGAAGGAGTTTCAGGCCCATGAAGTCTAGCTGGGTCAGCTAGGCAAAGCACTACAGACATAAGAACTTAAGGACCACAGGAGAATTGACACTGGGTGGTGACAAGGTGGGAGGATCTCTTGAGCCCAGGAGTTCAAGACCAGCCTGGGTAACAGCAAGACTCCATCTCTACAAAAAATTTAAAAATTAACTGGGTGTGGTCATATGCACCTGCAGTCCTAGCTACTCAGGAGATTGAGGTAGGAGGACTGCTTGACCTGAAGAGTTGAGGCTGCAGTGAGCTATGATCATGCCACTACACTCCAGCCTGGGCAACAGAGCGAGATCATGTCTCTTTAAAAAACAAAACAAAAAAAATCCCAAGGCGGGGCGCCCCGTGGCTCACGCCTGTAATTCCAGCACTTTGGAAGGCCGAGGCGGGCGGATCATGAGGTCAGGAGATCGAGACCATCCTGCTTAACATAGTGAAACCCCGTCTCCACTAAAAATACAAAAAAAAATTAGCCAGGCGTGGACACAGGCGCCTGTAGTCCCAGCTACTTGGGAGGCTGAGGCAGGAGAATGGCGTGAACCCGGGAGGCAGAGGTTGCAGTGAGCCGAGATCGCACCACTGCACTGCAGCCTGGGCCACAGAGTGAGACTCCGTCTCAAAAAACAAACAAACAGTGTCAAGCAATCCCTGGAGTTCAAGACCAGGAAAGATCACCTTACTCTGGTGCTATGTGGCAATGCATCGGGTCACAAGAATAAGCCAGCCTTATCTACTGAGCAAACAATCACTAGATTCTCTAAAACAAAAGCAAAACTTTGTTGCCTGTGTGCCAGCAAGAACACAAGAAGGCTTGAATCTACCAATGCTTCATTCCTGAAGTGAAAAACTACCTTGAAGAAAAGGGGATGCCACTCAAGAGCCTCCTCATAATTGACAATACTCCTGGCCATCTCTTTACGCTGATAAAAAATGTGGAAGTGATGTTCCTGCCTCCTAAAACTACATCACTGCTACAACCACTTAATCAAGGCATCAGGAAGATTAAGGTGACTTTCTCCTTTCTCACCTGTAGGAGGATTCATCTTGTCTTTTTATTTTTTTAGAGATGGAATCTATGTTGCTCAGGCTGGTCTCAAACTCCCGGGCTCAAGAGATTCTCTTGCCTTGGCCTCCCAAAGCACTGGGATTACAGGGGTGAGCCACTGCACCTGGCCCAAACTCATGTTGTCCTGATGCTACCCATGACTGTACTATAGTGGATTTATGGAAGAGCTTCACAACTGCAGATGCCATTGTGCATATGACAGAGGGTGTAGATGTCCTAAAGGTCAAGACAGCCAAAGCATGCTGGAAGCCATTATGGAGTGTGGGAGTCAACGATTTCAGGGTCTTCTCAAGTATTGATACGGTAGTCAGGAATATCCCAAATGTTACAAGGCAAGTTAGTGGGGAAGATTATCTCTGACTGGACTGAAGACAATCTTGAGGAAAGCATAGAAGAGCATACAGAAATCCTTACTAACAAAGAACTTAAAGGTATGCTGAAATCCTCTACAGATAAGGATGATGATGATGCAGAAGATTTAGAAGAGGCTGTCCAGAGATGTAGACACTTGAAAAGTTTGCAGCAGTTTTTGGGGCATCTACAGCCTCTGCAAGGTGCAAGTATTAAAGATTACCATCCTCAAGTCAGATCCTTCCATGGAAGAAAGCCTCCATTTCACCTGAGGGATAACATGCCAACAAACACTGCAAGGATTTTTTGATGATTTAAAGGAAAAGAAGAACCGGTTTTCTACAACACTGTTTCTAACTAAATATCTGCAAATATGAAGACAGACCCTTCAATGCTTACAGATCGTTGGCCCTCAAATTGAACAGATCGTGACATTAGTATTATTTAGCCTCCTCCAAGTGTCAACATCTGCAATCAGAACCTGGTTCTTCCAACACAAATGACTGTCCAGACATCCTGTCAAGATTCAAGTTAGCCTGATGTCTCACTGCTTATCTATTATGCCACACATCTAGTCACCTCTACACATAATATTAGTCACCATACAGCAATCAGCATTATCATAATCATTATACTTGGGTAATCAAGCAAGAAGGATTAGAATTTTGGTGAGTATTAACCAAAATTGAAGAAAATTAAACAAAAACAATCTGCCAGTGTTGAACAACAACAACAACAAACTATAATATTATAGGTGACATGTACTATGCAGGTAGGCCTGCAATGGTTGGGTCTGTCCAGAACATGTATAGACTTCTATCATGATTCCCTAAACAATACAATAAAACAACTATTTACATAGTTGTTACAATGCATGAGGTATTTAATCCAGAGATGACTTAGAGTGTACAGGGAGATGTGGGTAGATAACATGCAAATATGTCATTTTATAAAAGAAACTTGTCATGTGTGGATTTAGGTATGATCAGGGAGTGCTGGAATTAATCCCCTGCATATGTCAGGGGAAAACTGTATTTGAAATAAACTGAAATCACGTAAGCCTTCACCACATGGTTTACATTCATAGAGTTTATTTCTTTTTTTTTTTTTTTTTTGAGATGGAGTCTCACTCTGTTGCCAGGCTGGAGTGCAGTGGCGCCATCTCAGCTCATTGCAATCTCCGTCTCCTGTGTTTGAGCCATTCCCCTGCCTCAGCCTCCAGAGTAGCTGGAACTACAGGTGCGCACCACCATGCCTGGCTAAGTTTTTGTATTTTAGTAGAGACAGGGTTTCACCATGTTGGCCAGGATGGTCTCGATCTCCTGACCTCGTGATCTGCCCACCTCGGCCTCCCAAAGTGTTAGGGATTACAGGTGTGAGCCACTGCGCCTGAGCCATAGAGTTTATTTCTAATGTGATTTAATTTTTCTCAGGTAAAATAAAATTAATGCTTTCCCACATTCCATACATTTATAGAGTATCTCTCCAATGAGTCCTTTTCTGTCTATGCAAGGAGCTGAGAGAACCCAATGCTTTTCCACATTCCTTACATTCACATAGCTTCTTTGCGGTATGAGTTCTTTCATGTCCTTGAAGGAAACGGGAATGGGTGAAGGCTTTACCACATTGTTTACATTCATAAGGTTTCTCTTTCATGTCATAGAAGGCAAGTGAGCCAAGAGAATGCTTTTCTGCATTCCTTTCATTCATACAGCTTCTCTCCAGTGTGAATCCTTTCATGTTGTTTTAAGTGACCAAAATGACTGAAGGCTTTTCTACATGTTTGACACTCATAAGGTTTTTCTGCTGAGTGATTTTTTTATGAAGAGAAAGGTACTGGAAACAACCAAATGCTTTCTCACATTCTTTACATTCATATGGCTTCTCTCCTGTGTGAGTTGTCTCATGATTTTGAAGGCAATAAAGATCACTAAAGGCTTTCCCACATTTACATTTATAGATTTTCTCCCCAGTGTGAGTCCTTTCATGTCTTTGAAATCCACTGAAATAAAGGCTTTCCCACATACCTTGCATTTATGAGGTCCATCTCCAGTGTGCATTGTCATGTGTCTTCGAAAGTTTGAGCTATGAGATAACGCTTTCCCACACTGCTTGCATTCATAGGGTTTCTCTCCAATGTGAGTTCTTTCATGACTTTGCAGTGAACTAGGACAATCAAAGCCTTTCCCACATACCGTACATTTATGAGGTCCATCTCCAGTGTGCCTTATCATGTGTCTTTGAAAGCTTCCCAGATGATGAAACGCTTTCCCACATTGCTGACATTCATAGGGTTTCTCTGCACTGTGAGTGGTTTCATGTCTCTTAAGGGAAGTGGAAGCACTGAAGGCTTTCCCACATTGTTTACATGTATAGGGTTTCTCTCCAGTGTGAGTTTTTTCACATCTTAGACAAGAACTGTAATCAGAGAAGGCTTTAGAACAGTGCTTACATTCATACGGTTTCTCCCCAGTATGTGTTCTTTCATGTCTTAGATAGGAACTGTAAAAAGGAAAGGCTTTAGAACACTGTTTACATTCATATGGTTTCTCTCCAGAGTGAGTTCTTCCATGCATACGAAATAAACTGGGCCAGAAAAAGGCTTTCCCACACAACTTACATTTATAAGGTCCATCTCCACGCTGCACTGCCATATGTCTTTGAAGGTTTCCCAAAGAACTGAAGGACTTCCCACGTTCCTTACAATCATATGGTTTGTGTCCTGTGTGAGAAATTTTATGTGTTTGAAAAGAGTGGCGATAACTGAAGGCTTTCCCAAATTGTTTACGTGTATTACATTTCTCTCCATATTCCTGATACTCATGTGGTTTGTGCCCAGCATCAACTCTGATGTGGCAATGAAGGGATGAAAGACCCGTGACGACTTCTCCACTCATTCTGTTTTCACACGGACCTACTCCAGGAGGAGTGTGCTTGTTCACAACAGTATCTCCAATCTGGCTAGATGTTTCTCCACAATGACTACTGTCTTTACTGTCAACGAAGCGCTCTACCATATCGCATCTGTAAAAAATGGGAAGTATATTACCAAAGGTTTGTTTATAAATGATTTTATATGTATTAATAGGTATTAGATGTACTTTTTAATTTTTTTGAGACGGAGTTTCACTCTTGTTGCCCTGACTGGAGTGCAATGGTGCGATCTTGGCTCACTGCAACCTGCGCCTCCCAGGTTCAAGCAACTGTCCTGCCTCAGACTCCCAAGTAGCTAGGATTACAGGTATGTGCCTCCACGCCAGGCTAATTTTGTATTTTTAGTAAAGACGGGGTTTCTCCATGTTAGTCAGGCTGGTCTCGAACTCCTGACCTCAGGTGATCTGCCCATCTCGGCCTCCCAGAGTGCTGAGATTACAGGCATGAACCACCGTGCCCAGCCTAGATGTACATTTTTAACATTATCATGCAAAGCACAGGCTTATGTGACGCCTGCTTAAATGTGAATGCACTGAATGTTGTGCAAGATAACTTGACCCCAAGTGCTTTCTCAATGATGATATTCATATGGGGATTCTTTTTCTTTTTCTTTTTCTTTTTTTTTTTTTTTGAGACAGAGTCTCGCTCTATCACCCAGGCTGGAGTGCAGTGGCGCCATCTCTGCTCACTGCAACCTCTGTCTTCCAGGTTCAAGCGATTCTCCTGCCTCAGCCTCCCAAGTAGCTGGGACTACAGGCACACACCACCATGCTCAGCTATTTTTTGTATTTTTAGTAGAAACAGGGTTTCACCATGTTGGCCAGGCTGGTCTCAATCTCTTGACCTCGTGATCTGCCCACCTCGGCCTCCCAAAGTGCTGAGATTACAGGCATGAGCCACCGCGCCTGGCCTAAAGGTTTGTTTATAAATGATTTTACATGTATTAATAGGTATTAGATGTACATTTTTAACACTATCATGCAAAGCATAGGCTTCATGTGAAGCCTGCTTGTGAATGGACTGAATGCTGTGCAAGATAACTAAACACCAGGTGCTTTCCCAATGATGATATTCATATGGGGATTCTTAACATTGCTCCCATGGAACTTATTATGCAAACACTTGAATAGCTATGAAACAGTTAAGTATATGCTTTTGGAGAAAATTTTCTAAGAATAAATAAATTTAAGCTGGGTTTGTTCGTTTTCTTTGCTTCTTTGTAAAATTTCCTATCATTTGAAGCATGACTCCAGAGGCATATCTTTCTCTTGTGATTGCAAATTACCTTACATTTATCCTGGGACTTTTGTATTGATTTTCACTGATCTGGTCTTCTCATTTCATTCCTAAAAGGTAGACCCAGAAAAAATTTTTACAAAATTATAGAAAAACTGTAAGATATTATATATAGTGCAATCATGCAGGATTCATTCACCAAACTACAGTGGACTCTTGAAAACAGTTTTGAATTGCTCAAGTCCATTTATATGCAAAATTTCTTCAGTTTCTGCTATCCCTGAGATAGCAAGACCAATCTCTCCTCTTACTCAGCCTACTCAACGTGAAGACAATAAGGATGAGAACCTTTATGAGCATCTACTTCCACTTAATGAACAGTAACCACAGTTTCTCTTCCTTATGATTTTCATATCGCCATTTTATTTTTCTCATTTTTTTTTTTTTTTTTGAGGCAGAGTCTCGCTCTGTCACCCAGGACAGAGTGCAGTGGTGCGATCTCGGTTCACTGCAAACTCCACCTACCAGGTTAAACGAATTATTGTGCCTCAGCCTCCCAAGTAGCTGAGATTACAGGCATGTGCCACCATGCCCAGCTTATTTTTTTGTATTTTTAGTAGAGATGGGGTTTCGCCATGTTTGCTGGGCTGGTCTTAAACTCCTGGCCTCAAGTGATCCGCCCGCCTCAGCCTCCCAAAGTGCTGGGATTACAGGCATGAGCCACCATGCCTGGCCCATATTGCCATTTTCTTTCTTTAGCTTATGTCATTGTGAGAAATATATAACATATATGACATACAATATATGTATTAATCAACTGCTTATGTGACTGATAAGGGTGCCAGTGAACATTAGGTTAAGCTGTGGTGGAAAAAAGTTATATCAGGATGTACAATTGCTTGGGGGGCTGGCACCCCTAAACGCTTTGTTATTCCATGGTCAACCATACCCCCTTTCCATATTCCAAATCTTTGAACAGCATTGCAGATCAAGAAGCAAATGTCTCTAATTGACTAAGTGGAGATACATCATCCTTACCTTAACGGTCCAGGTTCCTGATGGTTTCCTGCATCACATCTTTGTAGAGATTCTTCTGGGAAGGACCCAGCAAAGCCCAGTCTTCCTGGGTGAAGTTCACAGCCACATCCCCAAAGGCCACTGAGTCCTGAAACATCCCACATATGTAGATGAGGAAAGCAGAGACTGACAGTACTGAGAATCTATACTTACCTCTTAAATTTCCAGGGTGTGTGGTTTCTTTCTTTTTTTTTTAAGGCGGAGTCTCGCTCTGTCACCCAGGCTGGAGTGCAGTGGTGCTATCTCGGCTCACTGCAAGCTCCGCCTCCCAGGTTCATGCCATTCTCCTGCCTCAGCCTCTCGAGTAGCTGGGACTACAGGCGCCCGTCACCACGCCCGACTAATTTTTATATTTTTAGTAGAGACGGGGTTTCACCATGTTAGCCAGGATGGTCTCGATCTCCTGACCTTGTGATCCACCTACCTCGGCCTCCCAAAGTGCTGGGATTACAGGTGTGAGCCACTGCGCCCGGCCAGGGTGTGTGGTTTCTAAGCATGACATGGTAAATCCACTTTCATTTGCTGTCTACACTCACTGTGTCCCACATGGCAATTCTGATGCTAGAATTGAATGTGTTTGCTAAGGCAAAAGTTGAATTGGAACAGGTCTCCTGTTGGTAAATGAACTCAGTATTATTACATGGACCTCAATGGCTATTTCTACAGTGGATCTGCAGTTCTTATCACGACAAAGTCCTACTCTTTATTGTGCAAAAGAGTTAACATTAGCAGTCCTGAGACTACATATCCTTACAAATGCTTGTTTACAATGTTGGACCTTTAATGGTGTCTAGGCACTGGATTTAGGGAGGGTCCCCACCAATGTGGCTAGTAAAAGGGACTGAGTGTACCTAAACTATTTATGCAAGATAATAAGGCATTTGCTTAGTTCCTATATTCCTCTGAGAATTGGAATTCTGTTTCATGCTCAGCAGAGGAAGTGCACCTGATCAGCCGCTGCTAGGTTTGAATGTCTGTCCCCTCCAAAACACATGTTGAAAGTTAATCTCCAAAGTGAAAGTAATAAAAGGTGGGGCTTTAAGAGGTGATTGGGTCCTGAGGGTTTGGACTTCATAAATAGATTAATCCATAATGGCTGAGTGAATAAATGGGTTATCTCAGGAGTGACACTGTGGTCATGTCATGAGAGGAAGAAAAGATCTGAGATAGACGTTCAATCCCCTCACTATGTGATACTCTGTGCTACCTAGGGACTCTGTAGAGTCCCCACCAGCAGGAAGGTTCTCACCAGATTCCCAGCCTTGACCTGAGACTTCACAGTCTCCAGAACTGTAAAAACTAAGTATGATTTCTTATCAATTGCCCAGGTTCACTTATTCTGTTATAAGCAAAAAAAAACAAGAGAAAGACAGCCATGAGGAAACACTGGGCACTGAGTCTAATGAACAATCCTGGTGGATTACATTTCATATTCTTTGTTGCAACTTGTGATTAGGGGGATCTGGCCCAGCCTATGTGCGATTACAGTAAGAGAATATTTGGAAGCTGGCAACTGGTTTCCACTAGATCAAATGCAGTGAAGTATGACAAAAGACTAATAAAATATACTTCACAATCCCAAGGGAAAAATCTTAAACTTATTATTAGGCAATGTCAAAAGAGAAGGAAAGAAAGGGTGGATTGCACATGTTCTTAGAAATAACTCAAAGTCATCTCTTATGAATATGTATAATATTCCATAAATCTTCCTAAAACAGACCTTTAGTAGTCAACAAAAATGACATTACCAAATCTAAAAGTCCAAAATGTCTAAAAATGCTTAAAACTTCCTCATTAAGTGACAGCATTATAAAAACAGATAAAGGATTCTTAAGTTATAATATTCAGCACCCCATACAATTAACAGAAAGATAAAGATAAATAAAAATAAAAGTGAAAATGGAAGGAAAGCCTTATGGAGTTTCTGTTTGTCCTAGGCCCAATCCCTCCCCACCTCAGTGCCAGTCTATATATATATACATATATATATATACATATACATATAGATATATATACATATATATATTTTTTTGGAGACAGTCTCACTCTGTTGCCAAGGCTGGAGTGCAGTGGCGCGATCTCGGCTCACTGCAAGCACTGTCTCCCAGGTTCACGCAATTCTCCTGCCTCAGCCTCCCCAGTAGCTGGGACTACAGGTGCTCACCACCATGCCCGGCTAATTTTTTGTATTTTTAGTAGAGATGGAGTTTCACTGTGTTAGCCAGGATGGTCTCGATCTCCTGCCCTCGTGATCCACCCGCCTTGGCCTCCCAAAGTGCTGGGATTACAGGCATGACCCACCACACCCAGCCATTAACCTCAATTCTTTTTTCACATATATTTTAGTTTGTTTCAGAGACAGGGTCTCGCTCTGTCTCCAGCCCAGGCTGGAGTGCAGTGGCATGACCTAGCTCACTGCAGCCTCGAACTCCTGGGCTCAAGTAATCTGGTGATCTCAGCCTCCCTAGTAGCTATGACTACAGGCATATACCACCAAGCCTAGCTAAATTTTCCTTTTTTCCTTTTTTTTTTCATAGATGAGGTCTCACCATGTTGCTCAGACTCGTCTTGAAATCCAGGCCTTGAGTGGGCATG
Source organism: Pongo pygmaeus (assembly GCF_028885625.2). Taxonomy (NCBI): domain Eukaryota; kingdom Metazoa; phylum Chordata; class Mammalia; order Primates; family Hominidae; genus Pongo; species Pongo pygmaeus. The sequence continues at coordinate 12,638,322 of NC_072393.2, forward strand.
GTGGCACATACCTGAAGTCCCAGCTACTTGGGAGGCTGAGGGAGGAGAATCTGTTGAGCCTAGGAGTTGGAGATGGCAATGAGCTATAATCACACCACTGTACTCCAGCCTGGGCTACAAATTGAGACCCCCATTTCCAGGAAGGAAGGGAAAGGAGAGGAGGGGAGGGGAGGAAGAAGAGAAGAGAATGGAAGGGAAAGGGGAAGGGGAAGGGAAAGGGGAAAGGGAAGGGAAAGGCGAAGGGGAAGGGAAAGGCGAAGGGGAAGGCGAAAGGGAAGGGGAAGAAGGAAAATCCAAGCCTCAAGCAATCCTTCCACCTTGGCCATTCAAAGTGCTGCCATAACAGGCATGAGCGACCATGCACAGCCCACTCTCATTTTTGAGGCTCCACTCTCATAATCTAACCTAATCTTTATCATATCTCAAAAAAACCATTGCCTAATACTGCCACATCAGGGAAGTGGAAAAATAAATAAAATTTTATAAGGACACAAACATTTATTCCATAATAAGTGATTTATTAGTAGCTTTTTATCATTTTCTGAATACTCTTCATGTTAATCCCTTATCAGATATATCATTTGGAAATGGTTTCTCCCATTCTATTGGTTACCCAGTACTCTGTTAATATTGCCTTTTGATGCCAAAGGTCCACAAAGTCCAAATTATTTTTTCCGTTGTGGGTCATGCTTTTGGTGCCAAATCTAGGAAATCATTGCCAAATTCACTGTAATACAGCTTTTGCCATGTATTTTCATCTAACAGTTATAGATCTAAGATGGACACTCAGGTATTTCATTCATTTTAACTTCTGTATATGTTAGGTATGGGTACAACATCATCCTGTTGCATGTGGATGTGCATTGCCCAACAGCATCATTCTACAGAAACACTAAGCTATCCCCCATTGAATAGTCAGAGCAGACTTTTCAGAAATTGTTAGACGTTATGTAAATTATTAGACTTTATTAGACTTTCTGTGCTATCTTGTTGCATTGTCTATTTCTGCGTTGTTACGCTAGTACCAAACAGTTTTTGTTAGTATGGATTTGTAATAAGTTTTGAAATCAGGAAGTGTGAGTTCACCAACTTTGTTCTGGCTTTTTGTTTTTTTTGAGACAGAGTCTCGCCCTGTTGCCCAGGCTGGAGTGCAGTGGCATGATCTCAGCTCACTGCAACCTCCACCTCTCAGGTTCAAGTCATTCCCCTGCCTCAGCCTCCTGAGTAGCTGGGAATACAGGTACGCGCCACCACGCCCGACTGATTTTTCTATTTTTAGTAGAGATGCGATTTCACCATGTTCGTCAGGCTAGTCTCCAACTGCTGACCTCGTGATCTGCCTGCCACAGCCTCCCAAAGTGCTGGGATTACAGACGTGAGCCACCGCATCTCGCCACTGTTCTGGCTTTTGAAGACTGTTTTGTTGATTCAGAGACCCTTGAGATGTCATATATAAAAAAATAAAAAATGAAAAAATGGCTCCTAAGAAGGAATCAAGTGGTCAAACCTATCCCTAAAAGGCTAGCAGGGGTTAAAAACTGGTATCTCTCAATAAGAAAATACAAACCCAAGATATTTTGAAAAGTGGTACATCACCTTGGAAAGTTCATCATAAGGTAAGAACAAACCAAGAAATCACACACTAAAGCAGAGAGAAGGTGAAGTTCCTCAAAGTGTTAGAGCTGCCCCTACAGTGGCAAAAATGATCCCACTGTTTCATGATAAACTAAGGATAAAGACTAAGAAAGCATTAAGTGTGTGGCTAGAGGACATGTCACAGAACCACATCCCTGCTGATGGCAACATCATACTTGAAAAAACACTTAGCCAGGCCAAGCGCAGTGGCTCACTCCTGTAATCCCAGCACTTTGGGAGGCCAAGGCGGGTGGATCACGAGCTCAGGGGTTCGAGATCAGCCTGACCAACATGGTGAAACCCAGTCTCTACTCAAAATACAGCTGGGCGTGGTGGCGTGCACATGTAATCCCAGCTACTCAGAAGGCTGAGGCAGGAGAATCACTTGAACCCGGGAGGTGGGAGTTGCAGTGAACCAAGATCACGCCACTGTACTCCAGCCTGGGTGACAGAGCAACACTCTGTCTCAAAAAAAAAAAAGAAAGAAAAGAAAAAAAAAACACTTAGCCTCTATGAGCATCACTGTGAGGGGGCTGAGGTGAGGAGAGCAAGAGGAAGGAGTTTGAAGCCAGTAAGTTAGGCTAACCATGCAACACAGCGCAGCCCAAGAACTTGAAGACCACAGGACAATTGGCATCGGCTGATGCCAGGGAAACAACAGCATTCCTAGAAGAGCTCATAAAACAGAAAAAAGAAAGACTACCTTCCAGAGTAAATCTTCTATTGTCATGAATCAGGCATGTTCTAGAAGATGCCCAATGGTACCTTCCGTCATGAGTGCAGGTACTAGGGTTCGAGGCCTGGAAAGACCACCTTATTCTGGTGCTGTCAGGCCATGCATCACTTCACGAGAACAAGCGAGGCTTCGTCTACTGAGCAATCACCAGGTTCTTTAGGACAAAAGCAAAACTTGCTGGCCTGTGCCCTGGCAAGAACGTTAAGAAGGCTTTCTTCTACCAATGCTTCACTCCTGGTGTGATGGAATACCTCAAAGAGAAGGGACTGCCACTCAAGGTCTTCCTCAGAATTGACAACACTCTGGGCCATCTCTTCAATCTCTTTGTTTTGCCTAAAAGAACATGCAAGTGATATTTCTGCCTCCTAAAACTACAGCACTGGACACCCAATGCATGTTACAAGCCATCATGGAGTAAGGGAGTCAATGATTTCAAGGGCTTCCCCACTATTAATGCAGTTATTAAGAATATGTGAAATGTTGCAAAAAAAGTTCATGGAGAACGCTGTCTGAAATGACTGAGGATGACGTTAAGGAACACACCGAAGAGCAAAGAGAAACCCTTAACAACTAGGAACTTCAAAGTCTGCTGAAATCCACTACAGATGATGATGAGCTAGAAAATTCTGAAGACACAGAGACATTGATTTGGACACTTGAAAAGTCTGCCACAGTTTTTCAGTAAGCAAAGGTGAAAAAGAGGTATGATCCTCAAAGATCCTACAATGGAACAAAGCTTTCAATCCACCTGAGAAATAACAACATGCCTATAAGCACCGCAAGATTTTTTTTTTAATGAAGCAAAGGAAAGGAAGAACTAGCTTCCTATAACTAAGCATCTGCAAAAAAGATGGAACATTCAATGGTTACAGATCTTCAGCCCTCAAGCCAAACAGATCCTAACATTAGTATTACATAGCCTCCTCAAATGAGTCCACATCTATAATCATAAGTTGGTTCTTCCAACATAGACGATAGTCCTGATGGCCTGTCAAGATTCAAGTTAACCTGACGTCTCAATACTTACCCACAATGCCATACATCTAGTCATCTCAACACATCAAAACATTGGGCGCCACAGAATCATCATCATTGTTATAATCACTATACTTGGGTTATCAAGACAGAAGACCCAGGGTTTTGGTAAGTGTTAACACATTAAACAAAAGCAGTATGTGAAAGCTGAAACAAAGAAACTTTAATGTTCTGGCTGACATATACTATGTTGATAGGCTCACAATTACTGCATCTATACTGAAAATACATAGACGCTTTTCCTTATCATGATTCCCTAAACAATACAATAGAACAACTATTTGCATACCTTTTACAATGCATGAGGTATTTTAAGTAATCTAGACGTAATTGAGAGTATACAAGAGAATGCGGGTAGGTTACAAACATGTCATTTTATAAAAGGGACTTGACATGGCTCATGGAGTGCTGGAACCAGTACCCAGCTGGTATCAAGGGATGACTGTACTGGAAAGAAACTGAAACTACTTAAGGCTTTACCAAGTACTTACATTCACAGGGTCTATCTCCAATGTGTTTCATACAAGTTTCTGAAATGAAATAAAATTAATAAATGCTTTCCCACATTCCATACATTTAGAGAGAATGCTAGTGAGTCTTTTTATGTCTATGCAAGGAACTGAGAGAAGCAAATGCTTTCCCACACTCCTTACATTCATATGGGTTCTCTCCAGTGTGAGTTTTTTCATGTCCTTGAAGAAAACGGGAATGAGTGAAGGCTTTACCACATTGTTGACATTCATAGGATTTCTCTCTCATGTGAATTCTTTCATGTCGTAGAAGGCAAGTGAGCCAAGAGAATGCTTTCCTGCATTCCTTACATTCATAGGGTTTCTCTCCAGAGTGAATCCTTTCATGTACTTTTAAGTTACCAAAATGACTGAAGGCTTTCCTACATGTTTTACACTCATAAGGTTTCTCTCCTGTGTGAGTCCTTTTATGTTGAGAAAGGTATTGGAAACAACTGAATGCTTTCCCACATTCCTTACACTCATATGGCTTCTCTCCAGCGTGAGTTGTTTTGTGATTTTGAAAGGAGTAGAAATCAATAAAGGCTTTCCCACATTTGCATTTATACGGTTTCTCTCCAGTATGAGTTGTTTCATGCCTTCGAAGGGAACTGGAAATACGGTAGGCTTTGCCACATTGCTTACATTTATAGGGTTTCTCTGCAGTGTGAGTCCTTTCATGTCTTTGAAATACACTGGGATAAACAAAGGCTTTCCCACATATCTTGCATTTGTGAGGTCCATCTCCAGTGTGCATTGTCATGTGTCTTCGAAAGCTTGAGCTATGAGATAATGCCTTCCCGCACTGCTTGCATTCATAGAGTTTCTCTCCAGTGTGAGTTCTTTCATGACTCTGCAGTGAACTAGGACAATCAAAGCCTTTTCCACATATCTTACATTTATGAGGTCCATCTCTCGTGTGCGTTACCATGTGTCTTTGAAAGCTTCCCAGATGATGAAACGCTTTCCCACATTGCTGACATGCATAGGGTTTCTCTTCAGTGTGAGTTGTTTCGTGTCTTCGAAGGGAAGTGGAAGCACTGAAGGCTTTCCCACATTGTTTACATGTATAGGGTTTCTCTCCAGTGTGAGTTCTTTCGTGTCTTAGACAAGAACTGTAATCAGGGAAGGCTTTAGAACACTGCTTACATTCATACGGTTTCTCCCCAGTATGTGTTCTTTCATGTCTTAGATAGGAACTGTAAAAAGAAAAGGCTTTAGAACACTGCTTACATTCATATGGTTTCTCTCCCGTGTGCGTTCTTTCATGCATATGTAATAAACTGGGCCAAAAAAACGCTTTCCCACACAACTTACATTTATAAGGTCCATCTCCACGCTGCACTGCCATGTGTCTTTGAAGGTTTCCCAAAGAACTGAAGGACTTCCCACATTCTTTACAATCATATGGTTTCTTTCCAGTGTGAAGCCTTTCATGTGTTTGAAAAGAGTTGTGGTAACTGAAGGCTTTCCCACATTGTTTATGCGTATCTGGCTTCTCTCCACATTCATGATACTCATGTGGTTTGTGCCCAGCACCAACTCTGATGTAACAATTAAGGGATGAATGATCCATGACGATTTCTCCACTCATACTGCTTTCACATGGACCTACTCCAGGAAGAGTGTTCTTGGTCACAATACTATCTTGAATCTGCCTAGATGTTTCTCCACATTGACTTCCATCTTTACTTTCAACAAATCTCTCTAACATACGACATCTGTAAAAAATGGGAAATAGATCACTAAAGGTCGGTCTATAAATAATCTTATAGGTATTAATAAGTATTGGATGTACATTTTTAACACTATCATGCAAAGTGTAGGCTTCGTGTCCTGCTTGAACGTGAATGGACGGAATGCTGTGCAAGGTAACTCGACCCAGGTGTTCTCAAGACAATCACATTCATATGTGGATTCATAATATTGTTGCCATGGGAACTATTTTACAAACACTGAACAGTTATGAAACATTTCAGTATATGTTTTGGAGAAAATTTTCTAAGAATAAATAAATTTAAGCTAGGCTTGTTCATTTTCTTTGCTTGTTTTTAAATTTTCATGTCATTCTCAGAACGGCTCCAGGGACATATCTTTCTCTTCTGAGTGTAAATTACCTTAGATTTTTCCTGGGATATCTGTATTGATCTTCAATGTTCTGGTCTTTCCATTTCATTCCTAAAAGGTATACCCAGAAAAATCATTATACATTTTTACAAAATTGTAGACAAACAGTAAGATTTTGATATACAGTGCAATCATGAAAAGTGCATTCACTGAAGTACAGCTGACTCTTGAAAAAGAGGTTTGAACTGCACAAGTCCATTTGTATATACATATATACATGAATGTTCTTCAGTCTCTGCTACCCAAGACACTAAGACCAGCCCCTCCTCTTACTCAGCCTACTCAATGTGAAGACAATGAGGATGAAAACCTTTCTGAGGATGCACTTCCACTTAATGAACAGTAAATACAGTTTCTCTTCCTTATGATTCTTTTTAACATTTTCTGTTTCTAGCTTACTTTTCTGTGAGAATATAGGATGTAATAATACGACATAAAATATATGTATTAATCACTGCTTATGTGACTGATAATGCTGCCCATCAATAGTAGCCTAAGATGTGGACAAAAAGTTATATGAAGATGTACAACTGCTACAGGAGCTGGCACCCCAAACCCTGTTTTTTTCTTTTCCCAGGGCCAACCATATCCCCTTTCCATATTCCAAATCTTTGAATAGCATGAATGACCAAGAAACAAATGTCTCCAATTAAATAAGTGGAAATGCGATGTCATCCTTACCTACACAATCCAGGTTCCTGATGGTTTCCTGCATCACATCTTTGTAGAGATTCTTCTGACAAGGACCCAGCAAAGCCCACTCTTCTCGGGTGAAGTTCACAGCCACATCCTCTAAAGCCACTGAGGCCTGATCCATCCCACATGTACAGAGGAGGAAGGGTGAAAATCACAGTACTGAGAATCTATACTCACTTCATAAATTTCACATGATGCTGTGGTTTCCAACCATTTTATTCAATGACATGGTAAACCCACTCTTATTCTCTGTCTACACTCACTTTCTCCTATACAGTAACTCTGAAGCTACAGTTAAACATGTTTGGTAAATTAACAGTTGAACGGAAACATGCCACTTGTTGGCGAACTAAGTGAGTGAATCACATAGGTTGGATCACCCCTAATGTCTATTTCCACAGTGGGTCTGCAGTCCTTGGTATGATAAAGTCCTACTACTTATTGTGCAAAAGGGAGTTACCATTAGCAGTGCTGAGACTGCGTGTCCTTACAAATGCTTTTTCACAAAGTTGGGCTTTTCATGGTGTCTAGACAATGTATTTAGGGGAGGGTCCCATGAGCGTAACTAATAATAGGGGTGAAGTGTGCCTAAATTGTTTATGCAAAACAAAATAGTTATTTCCTTAACCCCATCTTCCTTCTGAGAGTTTGGAATTTTGTTACATACTCAGCAGAGGGAGTGCACCTGATCAGCCACTGCTAGGTTTGAATGGCTGTCCCCTCCAAAATGCACAATGAATGTTAATCTCCAAAGTGGCAGTTAAAAAAAAAAAAAGTGGGGTTTAAGAGGTGATTTAGTCCTAAGGGTTTGGACCTCATGAATAGATTAATCCATAATGCGTGAACGAATAAATGAGCTATCTCATGTCCTTCTGAGAAGAGAAAGAGATCTGAGCTAGACACTCAGCTCCCTCACCATGTGATACTCTATGCCACCTAGGGACTCTGCAGAGTCCCCACCAGCAAGAAGGTTCTTACCAGATGCCCAGCCTTAATCTTGGACTTCCCAGCCTCCAGAAATGTAAAAATTAAATACTGTTTCTTATAAATTACCGAGGTTCAGCAATTCTGTTATGAATAACAAGAAACACGATAAGACAGCCACAAAGAAACACTCTGGGCATTGGGTCTATAATGAGCTTTCTGGGTGGATAACATTTCACGTTTTGTTGCAGCTTGTTATTTAGGGGATTTAGCCCATCCAATGTGATTATACTTACAGAGAATATTTGAAAGCTGGCAACTAGTTTCCTTTAGATCAAATGTAGTGAAGTATGACAACAGACAGATAAAAGATATTTCACCATCTCGAAGGAAAAATTTTAAACATTTTGAGTAATGCTAAAGGGGAAAGAAAGAAGGGGAAAGACTGCACATATTCTTTTTTTTTTTTTTTTTGAGATGGAGTCTCGCTCTGTCACCCAGGCTGGAGTGCAGTGGCACGATCTCGCTCACTGCAAGCTCCGCCTCCCAGGTTCATGCCATTCTCCTGCCTCAGCCTCCTGAGTAGCTGGGACTACAGGCGCCCGCCACCACACCCGGCTAATTTTTTTTGTATTTTTTTAGTAGAGACAGGGTTTCACTGTGTTAGCCAGAATGGTCTCGATCTCCTGACCTCGTGATCCACCCGCCTTGGCCTCCCAAAGTGCTAGGATTACAGGCGTGAGCCACCGCGCCCGGCCAACTGCACATATTCTTAGAAAGAACTCAATGTCATCTCCCATGAATATTTATAATACTTCCTAAGTAACTAAAACAAACTTTTTAGTAGTCAACAAAAATTACATTACCAAATCTAATAGAACTCACAGTATCTAAAAAATGCTGAAAACCTTCTCACCAAGAAAGTGCAGCGTTCCAAAAACAAATAAAGGATTTTATTTGGCACCCCATACTATTAACAGAGAGATAAATATACATATAAAGAAAAATGAAAACTAGTAGAAAAGTCTCGTAGAGTTTTTATTTGTCCTTGGCCCAATCCTTCCCCCTATCAATGCCAGTCTTGAACACAGCAGCCCGAGTTCCCAGTATAGAACCCTGGACACTAATTCTAGAGACAGCAGATCAGATCTTATTTGCAAATTATTGCCTTGCATTTTCCAATCTGTATAAGCACTATCCAAAGGTCTGAAACAAGGCTGCTTTTTTTTTTTTTTTTTTTTTTTTTTTTTGAGACAGAGTCTTGCTCTGTCACCCAGACTGGAGTGCAGACGCACAACCTTGGCTCACTACAACCTCTGACTCCCGGGTTCAAGTTATTCCTCCCTGCCTGAGCCTCCTGAGTAGCTGGGAGTACAGGTGTGCTCCACCACATCCGGCCAATTTTTGTATTTTTACTAGAGACGGGGTTTCACCCTGTTGGCCAGGCTGGTCTCAAACTCCTGACCTCAAATGATCCGCCTGCCTTAGCCTCCCAAAGTGCTAGGATTACAGGTGTGAGCCACCACACACAGCCAAGGCCCTCTCTTCTACTTTATCTACAATACAACAGGATCGGGGTCAAATTTGGCAGGAACTGCATGAAAATGTTGTAAAATACCCAAAAACCCTGTAACCAACTGGAAGAACAGACTATGATTAAGACATACAGTAGACCAACTAAGTCATGGAGAAAAAGAGCTGAAGAGAAAATGTCCCCCAGATATCAGGGTACTCAAAAGCACCCAGGTATCCTGGGGAATTGAGAAAGCCCCATGCATGCACAGTAAATAACACATTTTCACAGAAGACACCGGAGAAGAAACCCTCATCTTCACTTCTGGCTGATCTGTAGGTTTAGTTAAGCAGAACATAAAGCATAAGTAGAGTATTAAACAGCCTGGCTAAGAGTTCAAGGGATGCCCCGGGCACAGAGCCATCCACAAAGACTGGAAGAGGTCAGGTTTTTGTATGCTTTATCTTTTTTACTAGCTTGTAGCATTCAGGAAATCTCTGCCAGAACACTGGATGAACACACACTAAAGAACAGAGATGTCAGTTTCTACAGCAAATAAGGAATACAGTCTGTGCAAACATACTTTGAAAATGTTATTAAACAAATGAACAATTACAGTCTTCAACACACATACATAGAAAACAGTGAGGAAAGAAGAAGAATCCAATTTTCAGAATTACCCCATTATAACATTCAGATGTCTACTTTTCAACACAAAATTATGAATACAGAAAAACATGAAAATATGCTTCATCAATTGGAAAAAATATAATTGAGATAAGGCATCTCTGAGAAACCTCAGACACTGCACTCACTGAATAAAAATGTTAAAGCAACTATCTTAAATATGTTCAATGAAGTAAAGGCAATGATGAACAAATAACTAAAAGAAAACCAGAATATAGATGTAGAGATAAAATAATATCTATTAAAAAGTAGAAATAAACTGGGCGTGGTGGCTCACGCCTGTAATCCCAGCACTTTGGGAGGCTGAGGTGTGTGGATCACCTGAGGTCAGGAGTTTGAGACCAGCCTGGCCAATGTGGTGAAACCCTATCTCTACTAAAAATACAAAATTAGCTGGGCATGGTGGTGTACGCCTGTAATCCCAGCTACTTGGGAGGCTGAAGCAGAAGAATCGCTTGAACCCAGGAGGTGGAGGTTGCAGTGAGCCGAGATTGTGCCACTGAACTTCAGCCTGGGCAACAAGAGCGAACCTCTGTCTCAAAAAAAAAAAGGGGGTAGAAATTTAGCCATATAGAATTTATGCAGCTGCAAGGTACAACTAAAATGAAGACATCATCACAAGTGTTCAACAGATGTGAGCAGCCAAAAAAAAAAAAAAAATTCAGTTAAAATGATGATAAACCAATTGAAATTAATCTAATGGGGAAAAAAAAAAGGAAAGAAATTGAGAGAACGTGTGACCAGTGTACTTGTCTTGCCAATAATGTTAAAAGAAGTTCATCAGAGAGAAGAAAAATGATACAGTTTAGAAACTCAGATCATACACACACACACACACACACACAAATATATACATATGCATACACATAAAGAGCATTAGAAAATAATTCAATGAAGGCACAAAACTTATTTCCTTTTCTTATTCCTATTGGATATCATAAAGGTTTGTTCAAAAAATAATATCAACAATGTATTGGGTGGTTATAGTTTATGATAGGGCAAACGACAGTGATGTTAAATTGGACAGGAGGGAGGAATGCTGAACACTGGGTTATATGAGCATTACCCCATAAGCCAGTACGGTGTTACTTAAAACTGAAGGTCCATTTGTTGTGAATGGTTTACTCCAAATGCTAGGGAATTCAATAATAAAATTTAAAGAAACAACAGCCTGTCACAGTGGCTCACCCCTGTAATGCCAACACTTTGAGATACAAGGCAAGAGGTTTGCTTAAGATCAAGACTTTGAGTCCACACTCGGCAACACAATGAGACTCTGTCTCTACGAAACGTGTAAAAAAAAAAAAAAAAAAAAAATTAGCCAGGCGTGGTGGCCTGCACCTGTAGTCCCAGCTACTCAGGAAAGCAAGTAGGGAGGATCTCCTGAGCCCAGGAGTTGGAGGTTATAGTTAACTATGATTGCTCCACTGCACTCTAGCCTAGGTGATAGAGCAAGACCCTGTCTCAAAAAAAAAAAAAAAAAAGAAAGAAAGAAAGAAACAAGTAGACTTGCTATACTATTAGAAGAAAACATAATCATATAGACTCCTCAGTTAAAATAAAAGGAGACAGAAAAAGAAAGGAAGTTGAAAAAAACAAGTATAACAAACATAAAACAATTACATATGTACATATGAATCCAGATATATCAATAACCACTTTAAATGTGTATTATATGAATATACCAATAAAAAAAGACAAGGACTGACAGAGTAGAATAAAAAAAACAAGACCCACCAATGTGTGCAAGAAAACTATTTTTTTTATTCTCTCAAGAAAACTATTTTAAGTAGAAAGAAACAGGTACATTAAATATAAAGGTATGAATAAATATATGCCATTCTAGCCCTAATCAAAAGCCATATGGGGCTGGGCATGATGGCTCATGCCTGTAATCCCAGCACTTTAGGAGGCCAAAGCTGGCGGATTGCCTGAGGTCAGAAGTTCAAGACCAGCTTGGCCAATATGGTGAAACCCCGTCTCTACTAAAAATACCAAAAAAAAAAAAAATTAACCAGGCATGGTGGCACGCGCCTGTAGTCCCAGCTACTCGGGAGGCTGAGGCAGGAGAATCGCTTGAACACAGGAGGCAGAGGTTGCACTGAGCTGAGATCGTGCCACTGCACTCCAGCCTGGACAACAGAGAGGGACGCTGTCTCAAAAAAAAAAAAAAAAAAAAATTGGTCTTAGCTGGAGGTGGGGGCATTGGCCTCAGGCCTCTCTGCCATAGTCAAAGCTACTCTCTTACCCTTCTATGCTTTACATGGATATTTAAAAACAAAATACTCATGTTTGATGAATCCAGGAAAATCACTCAAATTCACTGTTTATGTCTATGGGTGGGAAGGAAATTGTAAGGCACTTACATTTTATAGCTCAACAGGAAAAGCCCAAATACCTATCCCTTCCAGACAATGAATGTCATTTAATTACTATTTCCATGATAGTAAGTGATATAGTAAAAATTAATTATATTTTACTTCTTTAGCTGTTGGAAAGTCCTGTCCCACAGAATTTAGCATTCATCTGTCAAACCCATATAACAGGAATAGAACAGATTTCTCCATTGTCCCAAAATCTCCACCCTAAAAAGGAGAACTGAACTTTTGTTAAATCTTTTTAATTCAATATACCTACTACACTTTCTTGTAAAAATGTATTCCTTTTTTGCAGCCATAATGGAAGAAGGTGTTTTCCTTGGTAGTAGTTATACTACTAAGTCCTGAAATTCCATCTGAAATCATCCAAAAAACAAACACACCTGAGAAACACACTACACAAGCTCTGGGGCAAAAAAAATAAATAAAGGCTTTTAAATAATGGAACAGAAGATTACATATACCACTTATATTCTGAAATCCAACTCTTTCTAGAATTACATATACAATTTATTTTCTGAAGACCAACTCTTTCCAACTTTGGGTATACTTTGTCTTCAAAGTATACAATAACAATCTCTAATCACAGGATGTATTTTACAGTTAATCAAAAATTTAGGCTGAAAAGAGTAAACATATCTTTTCAAGCTAACAAACTCAGGAATGAGCAGTGCTGACTGGAACACAGAAAACTCTAATGCAAGAATCAGGGCGGGTCATCCTATCACCTGGGACATCCCTTAACCCTATTCTGGTCACCACCCTCCCAGGAGACACTGCCTTGTGTGCTTTTCAGGATCTTGCACTACCTCAACGGGCAGGTTCTCCAGTCCTTAGATAGAACTTTCTCCCTTTTAAGACTGAGAGAGTCCAGAAGACAGAAATCATTTCTGGTTTTTTTCCTGTGGAATATGACCATGAAATTGGCTGTTCGGTCACGTGTCTCCAAGGAATGGAAACTAGGGTTGGGAAGAAAAGGTGAGTGTCCCAGGGGTTAGCTTTTTACAGGAATTATATACCAGAAGATTCCTCCCATCCCAGTGGATCCAGTTGCTCACCAGGGGGACCTATCCCCCATCTCGGGCTGTCCCCTGGGAGGAGTGACCCAGGGGATGATATTCATTAGACCCTCCAAGAGACTTGGCAGCTGTGGACATCCATTTTTTTTTTTTTTTTTTTTTTTGAGACACGGTCTGCCTCTGTTGCCCAGGCTGGGATGCAGAGGCACGATCATAGCTCACTGCAACTTCAAACTCCTGGGCTCAAGCCATCATCCCACCTCAGCCTCAGGAGTAGCTGCGACTACAGGTGCCAGCTACCAAGCCCAGCTAATTTTATTATTATCATTTATACTAGAGACAAGGTCTTGCCATGATGCCCAGGCTGGTCTGGAACTACTGGGATTAAGCAATACCTCTGCCTTAGCCTCCCAAGGTGCTGGAATTACAGGAATGACCCAACGTGTTCAGGAACCCAAAACAATTCTTTCAAGAAAAAGCCATACATTGCTAGCTGAAAATAAGATGACAAACTAGTGAAATATCGCCTGGGGGCCAAACAGTTCATACTGTTGCTGTGAATTAAGGACAGAAAGCCTGGGGAAGTCTCTGGAAACCAAGAGATTTGCTGCCAGCCCTAGGAGGAGTTAGGATGAGAGAACACGGTGGTAGATTTGAGACCGTGCTGCCCACATCTTTGGAAGACTCAGAGGGGAAACAAACGGTCGCCCTTGGAAAGAAAGAAGGGACTGAGGACCACAGAGACCACAGCTCTTCCCACACACAAACCCCACACGAGTCTGGATTCCGCCTGGTGACTCGTCGTCACCGTGCAGCCTCCTCACCGGGTTCACAGGAACTGCGAGCCAGGCTGGAGGCGAGATTGCAGTTAGATATTAACCAGATGCCCTCAGCCCCGCTGCCTCACGGGGCCGCCTCCCTGAGAGTCAGGTCACAGCAGACGCTGACCGCCGGCTTCCCCATTGTGCCTGGGGATAAAATCTCCGAGAGCTGCTCAAGAGTCTCCAGAGTTCTGTCTCAGATCCTGAATCCCAGCGGAAAGGCTGGCGCCAACCAGGTTGAAGTCCCCACGAGGGAGCCCATTCAGCAGAATGCGGTTTCTTCACCTCCTGTCCCAGGATTCACCCCTCACTTCCCCACCAACCAACGACCCTACACCCAGCCGCCCCTGTCCAGACCCCAAATCCTTCAGGGAGGCGGATATAGGGTGTCCTCCCCTCTCTGGCTATTAAACTGTTCTGCTGCAGCCCTCAGCGTCTCGGTGCAGTGAGTCGGGCCGCAAACCTGTGTTGGTTACAGCGGCACAATCTGGGGACACGCGGGGCTGCGGGCGCGGAGCTGCCAAGAGAGGGCGCCGGGGCCGCAGTCGCCGCGCAGGAACGGGACAGGACGCCCGGGGTCCCGGCTGCAGACCCAGCCCCACCCTGCGGCCGAGGGCCGACCTACGCCAGGGGGACCCGGGTCCGTAGATCCCGGAGTCGCCCGCGGGGAGGCCCGGGTCCAGCCACAGCCGATTACGGCCGGTTCCACCCAGCCCCTCCCCCGCCTCGGGACGCCGGCCCCGCACACGCACCATTTCCCGACTTCCGCGGTGTCCCAGGTCTTCCCGACGGCTCCCGATGCCAATGCGGGTTCCAGCAGGACAAAGGATACCACAGAACTTCCAGGTCGTCTCTCAGCTACAGAGCCCAGCGCCGAGCGCAGGTGGGTGGAGAAGACGCCGCGGGCTTTTTCAACCACACATTCCTCTGAACAGCGCGCCTGATTGACAGTTCCCACGAACCCGCCCCACGGCCCTGATTGGATAGGGCGTCAGGTCCCGCCTCTTGTGGACTGATTGACAGAAGAAGCGATCTTGCACAGCTGAGTGAAGCCGGATGAGCAAGTTCCTGACACAGCCCTTGGCAGGGCGGGCTTCCTCCCTGCACTTTGATCTGAATCCTCCCGAGGGATATTCGCACTTAAGCGGAATTTCCTGCCTGTACTCAGTACGACCTCCTGCTTCTTCCTCCTGGACACGGACTGACAAACCAATTATACTTTCTTTTTTTTTCGAGAGAGAGAGGCAGTCTTGCTCTATCGCTCAGGCTAGAGTGCAATGGTGCAAGGCTCACTGCAACCTCCGCCTCCTGGGTGGGTTCAAACAATTCTCCTACCTCAGCCTCCCGAGTAACTGGGATTACAGGCGCGCGCCACCACACCCGGCTAATTTTTGTATTTTTTAGGAGAGGCTGGGTTTCACCATGTTGGCCAGCCTGGTCTCGAACTCCCGACCTCGTGATCCGCCTGCCTTTGGCCTCCCAAAGTTCTGGGACTAGAGGCGTGAGCCACCGTGCCCGGCTCCAATTATACTCTTTTTCAATGAAATTTTTCAAGAATTTTCAATGTACAATTAAATTATTTTTTACTATAGTCACTCTGTTGTGCTAGCAAATACTAGGTCTTATTCATTCTTTGTAACTATTTTTTATACCTATTAACCATCCCCACTTCCCCCATACCTACTCCTTGCTACTACTTTTCCCAGCCTCTGGTAACCATCCTTCTACACGTTTTTGGTTGTTTGAGACGGGGTCTTGCTCTGTTGCCTAGGCTGGAGTGCAGTGGGGGGCCATCATGGCTCACTGCAACCTCTACCTCCCAAGCTCAAGCAATCCTCCTGCCTCAGCCTCTCAAGTAGCTTCGGATTGTTCACTGTTGGCATATAAAAATGTTATTGATTTTTGTATGTTATTTTGTATCCTGCAACTTTACTGAATTTATTTCTCAGTTCTAATACTTTTTTGGTGGAGTCTTTAGGTATTTCCAGATATAAGATCATATTATATGCAAACAAGGATAATTTGACTTCTTCTTTCCCAATATGGATGCCCTTTATTTCTTCTTCTTTTTTTTTTTTTTTTTTTTTTTTTTGTCTTATTGCTCTAGCTGGGACTTCGAGTACTGTGTTGAACAACAGTGGTGAAAGTGGGCATTCTTATTGTGTTCCAGATCTTACAGGAAAGGCTTTCAGTTTTCCCTCATTCATTATCATACTAGCTGTGGGTCTGCCATATATGGCTTTTATTATGTGAAGGTATGCTCCTTCTATACCCAGTTTTTTTTTAGGGTTTTTATCATGAAGGGATGTTAAATATCATCAAAAGCTTTTTCAGTACATATTGAAATGATTATATGGTGTTTGCCCTTTATTCTGTTGAAATGATACATCACGTTGATTGATTTGCATATATTGAACCATCCTTGCATCCCAGGGATAAATCCCACTTGGTCATGATGAATGATCTTTTTGGTGTATTGTTAAATTCAGTTTGCTAGTATTGAGTTGAGGATTTTTGCATCAATATTCATCAGTGACAATGGCCTATAGTTTTCTTTTTCTGACATGTCTTTGTCTGGTTTTGGTGTCAAAGTAACATTGGCTTTGTAAAATAAGTTTGGAAGTATTGCCTTCTCCTCTGTGTTTTGGAATAGTTTGAGTAGGATTGGTATTAGTTCTTTTTTAAATGTTGGTAGAATTCAGCAGTGAAGCCACTGGGTTCTGGGGTTTTCTTTGCTAGGAGACTTTTTATTATGGCTTTGATCTCGTTATTTGTTATTGGTCTGTTCAGGTTTTTTATTTCTTCATGGTTCAATGTTGCTATGTTGTATCTGCCTAGGAATTTATCCATTTCTTCTAGGTTTTCCAATTTATTGGTATATAGTTGTTCTTAGTTGCCTTAATGATCCTTTGAATTTCTGCAGTATCAACTGTAATGTCTCCTTTTTCATCTCTAATTTTATTTATTTGGGCCTTTCTGTTTTTTTCTTAGTCTACCTCAAGGTTTGTCAATTTTGCTTGTATTTTCAAAAAACCAACTTTTTGTTTCATTGTTCTTTTCTATTGTTTCTTCATTTCAAATTCATTTATTTCTACTCTGATTTTTATTATTTCTTTTCTTCTACTGATTTTGGGTTTAGTTTGCTCTTGCTTTTCTAATTCTTTAGGATGCATTCTTAGGTTGTTTATTTGAAGGTTTTCTTCTCTTTTTTTTTTGATATGAGTTTCACTTCACTCTTGCAGCCCAGGCTGGAGTGCAATGGCGCAATCTCAGCTCACTGCCACCTCTGCCTCCTGGGTTCAAGCAATTCTCCTGCCTCAGCCTCCCAAGTAGCTGGGATTACAGGCACCCACTACCATGTCTGGCTTATTTTTGTATTTTTAGTAGACAGGGTTCCACCATGTTGGCCAGGCTGGTCTCGAACTCCTAACCTCAGGTGATCCACTCACCTCGGCCTCCCAAAGTGCTGGGATTACAGGTATGAGCCACTGCACCCAGCCTGAAGGTCTTCTTCTTTGTTGATGTAGGTGCTTATATCTATAAACTTCCCTCTTAGTACTGCTTTTGCTGTATTCCATAGGTTTTGGTATGTTGCATTTTCATTATCATTTGTTTCAAGCAACTTTACAATTTCCTTCTTAATTTCTTCACTGACCCATTGGTCATTCAGAAGCAGATTGTTTAATTTCCATATGTTTGTATGGTGTCCAGAATTCCTCTTGTCATTGATTTCTAGTTTATTCCATGTATTCTCTGACAGAATTTAAATTATTTCAATTTTTTTGGAGTGTTTTAAGACAGGCTTTTTGAACTAACATATGGTCTATCCTTGAGAATGATGCATGTGCTCGGGAAAAATATGTGTATACTGTAGCTGTTGGATAAAATGTTCTGTAAATATCTATTAGATCCATTTGATCTATAGTGTAGATTAAATCCCACTTAATCTTTCTTTTGTCTGATTTTTCAGTATATATTGAGATAATCTTTGTCGATTTACTGTCTGGAAGATCTGTCCTGTGCTGAAAATGGGGTGTTAAAATCTCCAGCTATTATTGTATTGGTCTCTCTATTTTTTATTTTTATTTTTATTTTGTTTTTTGAGACAGAGTTTCGCTCTTGTTGCCCACGCTGGAGTGCAATGTTGCAATCTTGGCTTACTGCAGCCTCCTCCACCTCCCAAGTTCAAGCAGTTCTCCTGCCTGCTGGGATTACAGGCGTGAGCCACCATGCCCGGCCCTCAGTGCCAGTCTTAAAGACAGCAGCCCGAGATCCCAGTATAAAATCCTACTCACTCAATTATCATCTTTGTATTTTCCAATTGGTAAGGGGACTTTCCAAAGGTCTGAAACAAGGCTCTCTGTTCTATATCATCTACAATAACTCAGTCCCGGTCAAATTTGGCAGGAATTGCCTAAAAATGTTGCAAAATACACCAAAAGCCTGCAACCACCTGGTAAAACAGATTATGATTATGACATACCATCTCTGATGGTTAACACAGAGTGTCAACTTGATTGGATTGAAGGATACAAAGTATTGATCCTGGGTGCCTCTGTGAGGGTGCTGCTAAAAGAGATTAACATTTGAGTCCCTGGGCTGGGGAAGGCAGATCCACCCTTAATCTGGTGGGCACAATCTAATCAGCTGCCAGTGAATATAAAGCAGGCAGAAAAACATGAAAAGGAGAGACTGGCCTAGCCTCCCAGCCTACATCTTTCTCCCGTGCTGGATGCTTCCTGCCCTCGAACATTGGACTCCAAGTTCTTCAGTTTTGGGACTTGGACTGGCTCTCCTTGCTCCTCAGCTTGCAGACAGCCTATTGGGGGACCTTGTGATCGTCTAAGTTAATACTTAATAAATTCCCCTTTATATATATATATATATATATCTCCTATTAGTTCTGTCCCTCCAGAGAACCCTGACTAATATACCATCTAAATCCTGGGGCAAAAAAGTTGGAGAGAAAATTTCCTCTAGAAACTAGAGTATTCAAAAGCACTCAGGGATACTGAGGAATTGAGAAAGCCCCATGCATGCACAGGAAAGAACACATTTTCACAAAACACATGATAAAACCCTCATTTTCAGCTCTGGCTGATCCCTAGGTTTAATTAAACAGAAAATAAATGCTAAAGTAGGGTTTTAAACAGCCTGACTGGGTTTTCAAGGAATGCCCCAGTACAGAGCCATCCACAAAGACTGAAAGAGGTAAGGTTTTTGTTTGTTTCATCTTCTTTTTTACTTTTAGCTTCTAACATTCCAGAAATCTGTCAGAACACTGAATGAACACAGAGGAAGAGACATCAGTGTCTACAATGAATAGGGACTACAGTCTCTGCAAACACAGTTTGAAAACGTTACTAAACAAATTACAGCCTTCAACAAACATAAATAGCAAACAGTAAGCATAATTTTTTTCGATACAAACAAAATTATGAAGAATGCAGAGAAACGTGAAAATGTGGCTCATTGATGGAAAAAGTTTAATTGAGATAGGTCATCTCTGAGAAATCTGACACTGGACTTACTGAATTAAAACTTTAGGGCCGGGTGCGATGGCTCAGGCCTGTAATCCCAGCACTTTGGGAGGCCGAGGGGGGCAGATCACAAGGTCAAGCAAGTGAGACCATCCTGGCCAACACGGTGAAACCCCGTCTCTACTAAAAATACAAAAAATTAGCTGGGCGTGGTGGCAGGCGCCTGTAGTCCCATCTACTGGGGAGGCTGAGGCAGGAGAATGGCGTGAACCCCTGAGGCGGAGCTTGCAGTGAGCGGAGATCGCATCACTGCACTCCAGCCTGGGCGACAAAGCGAGACTCCATCTCAAAAAAAAAAAAGAAATTGAGCCATATAGCATTTATGCAGGTGCAAGGTACAACAACTAAAATGAAAACATCACTACAGGTGTTCAACCGTTGTGACTGACCAAAGAAAAACATCATCTAAAATGAAGACAAAACAACTGAAATTACCCAGTCTGAGACGGGAAAAAAGGAACAAGGATGAGAGAATGTGTGACTGGTATACCTGCCTTGCCAGTAATGTCAAAAGAAGTTCATCAGAACGACAAAAAAGGATACAAGTTAGAAATTTGGGCTGGCTCAGTGGCTCATGCCTATAATTCTAGCACTTTGGAAGACCCAAATGGTAGGATCGCTGGAGCCCAGGAGTTCAAGGCCAGCCTGGGCAACATGGTGAAACTCCATCTCTATAAAAAATAAAAAATTAGCCAGGCATGGTGGTGCACATCTGTGATACAGGCTACTTGGAAGGCTAAGACAGGAGGTTAACTTCAGCCCAGGAGATGGAGGCTGCAGTTAGCTATATTCCTGTCACTGCACTCCAGCCTGAGTAACAAAGCAAGGCCCTATCTAAAAAAAAAGAGAGAAAGAAAAAACAGAACTAGAACAAATTCTGGTCACACACATACAAACATATATATACAAATACATACATACATACATATGTGAACTACATAAAATATATGAAAAGAATTAAATGAAGGCACAAAAAAACTCTTTCCTTTTCTAGTTCCTATCTGATGTAATAGATGTTTGTTCAAACTAATAATATCAACAATGTACTGGGTAGTTTAGCTTATAATAGGGCCAATGAATGACAGTGATGTTATCTGGGATACGAGGGAGGAATTTGGAACACCCTGTTATACAGACATTATACCAGAAGCCAGTATGGTGTTATGTAAAACTAAAGGTCCATTCATTGTGAATGGAATACTCAAACTCTAGGGAATTTGCTGATAACATTTAAGAAACAATAGCTAGTTGGGTAGCTCATGTCTGTAATCCCAGGACTTGTAGGAGGCCAAGGTGGGGGGACTACTTGAGCCCAGGAGTTCAAGACCAGCATTAGCAACATAGTGAAACCCTGTCTCTATAAAAAATTTAAAAATATCTTGGGCATGGTGGCACATACTGTAGTCACAGCTACTCGGGAGGCTGAGGCAGTGGGATCTTGAGCCCAGGAGTTTGAGATCACAGTCAGCTATGGTTGTGCCACTGCACTCCAGCATGTATGAGAGACCCTGTCTCAAAAACAAAAAAGACTCTGTCTCAAAAAAAAAGAAAATGAAACAAGTAGTATAGTATAGTAGGTCTACTTACTCTACTTCCATTTTCATAAAATTTCATTTCATATAGTAGTAGACTTACTATACAAATAGAAGAAAGAATGAAAATGGAATCATATTAAATGCTCAGTTGGAAGGAAGGGAGGCAGAAAAAAAGAAGTTGAAAAAACAGACAAACATAACACAATTACATATGTACATAGTAATCCAACTATATCAATTGCCATTTAAACATGTATTATCTATAGATATCAATATAAAACAAAGATTGATAGAGTAGAAGGAAAAAAACAAGACCCATCAATGTATAAAGAAAACTATTTTAAATAGAAAGACACAGATATATTAAATACAATGGTATAAAGAAATATATGCCATTTTAGCCCTAATCAAAAGGAATATGGAACAGGCTACATTAGATTCAGAGAAATCAGGTTGTAGATCAAGAGATAGAGATATTTCATAATGATAAAATGCTCAATCCTAAAGACATAATAATCCTTGATATCTATGTCCAGAAAATAGAGCATCAAAATGCATAAGGCAGCTGGGCACGGTGGCTCATGCCTGTCATCCCAGCAGTATGGGTGGCCAAGGTGGGTGGATCACCTGAGGTCAGGAGTTCGAGACCAGCATGGCCAACATAGTGAAGCCCCATCTCTACTAAAAATACAAAAAATTAGCCGGGCGTGGTGGCAGGTATCTGTAATCCCAGCTACTCGGGAGGCTGAAGCAGGAGAATCACTTGCACTCGGGAGGCGGAGGTTGCAGTGAGCCGAGATCGCACCATTGCACTCCAGCCTAGGCAATAATTGCAAAACTCCACCTCAAAAAAAAAATGCATAAGGCAGTGGTCCCCAACCTTTTTGGCGCCAGGGACTGGTTTTGTGGAAGACAATTTTCCCAAGGAATTGCGCTGTAGGGGAATGGTTTCTGATGAAACTGTTCTACCTCACATCATCAGGCATTAGATTCTCATAAGGAGCACGCAGCATAGATCCCTGGCATGTGTAGTTCACAACAGGGTTCGCACTCCTATGAGACTCTAATACTGCCACTCGTTTGACAGGATGCGCAGGCAGTAATGCTTACTGCCTGCCGCTCATCTCCTGCTGTGCCACCCAGTTCCTAACCAGCTACAGACCAGTACTGGTCCACAGCCTGGAGGTTGGCAACTCCTGGCATAAGGCATAAATTTATAAAACTGCAAGGCAAATATACAAATCCATAATTATAGTTGAAGGAGAACAATTCCCCTCTATCAATAATTGATCAATTCAGTAGAAAAATCACTAAGGACATAGCTGAACTCAACAGCATCATTAATCAACTGGATTTAATTCATATGTATTTATAGAATACTTCACTCAACACCAGAGTACACATTCTTCTCCAAACTACATAATATATTCACCAGGATGGACTATATTCTGAGCCATAAAACCTACCTTAACAAATTTAAAATAGATATTCTATAAAGTATGCAATCTAACCGTATTAGAATTAATCTAGAAACCAGTAACAGAAACACAGTTGAAAATCTTCCAGAAAGTCGACATTCGAACAACAAACATCCAAAATACATGAAGTTCAAACCAAACTGTCAAGAGAAATTTAAATATTCTGAAGTTGATGAGAAAACTATATCTTAGGGCCAGGCACAGTGGCTCATGCCTATAATCCCAGCACTTTGGGAGGCCAAGGTGGGTGAATCACTTGAGGTCAGGAGTTGGAGACCAGCCTGGCCAACATGGCAAAACCCCGTCTCTACTAAAAATACAAAAAATTAGCTGGGCATGGTGGTGCACACCTGTAGTCCTAGATACTCGGGAAGCTGAGACAGGAGAATTGCTTGAACCCGGGAGGTGGAAGTTGCAGTGAGCTGAACATGCCACTGCACTCCACCCTGGGCAACAGAGTGAGACTGTGTCTCAAAAAACAAACAAACAAATATATATACACACATATACATACATATATATACATATGTGTCTATGTATATATCAATGTGTGTGTGTGTATGTGTGTGTATATATATATATATATATATATATATATATATATATATATATATATATCTTAGCAAAAAACACTTTTCATAGAGATGAGATCTATATTCCCCAGGCTGGTCTCAAATTCCTGGGCTCAAGTGATCCTACCACCTTGGCCTCCCTAAGTGTTGGGATTACAAGCATGAACCATAATGCCCAGCCTTAGTGAAATGTTTGAAATGTAGCAAAGGCAGTGTTTAGAGGGAAATTCAAAGAATTGAATGCAAACTCTGGAAAATAAAGATCTAAAATCAATGCTCTAAGTTCCATTTTGAGAAACTAAAGAAAGAACTCCAAGATAAATCACTCAGAGGAAAATTACAATGAGAATATATTAATGAAACTGCAAACAAGATATCAATTAAAAACATCAATAAAATCAAGAGCTAGTTCTTTAAAAAGACCAAGAACACTGCTAAACCCACAGCCAAGCCAACTCAGAAAAAAAAAAGGGGGTCGTCACTACTATTCCTATGCACATTAAAGTGACCAAAAGGGACTACTCAGAGCAATTTCATGTCTACAGATTTGTTTAATTACATGAATGGGCCAATTCCCTGAAAGACAAAATCTACCAAAACTCACAAAACTAGACCCATGTAATGCAAACGGGAATAATCTATTTAAAAATTTGAATCACTAAATAACAAATGTCCCAAGAAAAAGGAAGCAGTCCAGGATGGTTTCACTGGTGAACTCTGGCAAACACTTATGGAAGAAATGACACCAATTTTCTACAATCTCTTCTGAAAAAGAGAAGCAGAGAGAAATCATGTTATAAGGCCAACATTGCCCTTACACTGCAACTAGACAGATGTTACAGACATATCTCCTCCATGTAAGAATGTAAAAGGAAGACTGCTATCTGCAAACCAAGAAGCAGGCCCTTACTAGAGACTTCATCTGCTTGAACTTGGAAGCCCAGCCTCTACATCTTTGAGAAATGTTTGTTGTTTATAGTACGCAGCCTGTGGTAATCTGTTATAACAGCTTCAAGTGACCATACATCAAGGCTTTGAAGTCTATAGTAATGAGGAGAGTATGGTACTAACCACAATGACTAAAAGAGAAACCAATGGAAAATAGCCAATTCTAAAACAAGATCACCAATTTAAGACACAAGAACCTATGACACGCAGGTATTAGCAGGCAATGATATAAATGGGAGACATTTCAACACAAAAGACAGGGACAAATGGTTATCTTCAAGAGAAAAATCCATTTTCTGCTCATCATGTTCACATGCAATAATCAACTAACTATACACCTGCCTGTTTTGTGAATTCTTATTCATTTGATATTGCCCCAGTTTCCATTTTTTTGTTTTTGTTTTTTTTTTTTGAGACAGACTCTCACTCACCTGTTGTCCAGGCTGGAGTGCAGTGGCTCGATCTCAGCTCACTGCAACCTCCACCTCCCAGGTTCAAGCAATTTTCCTGCCTCAGTCTCCTGAGTAGCTGGGACTACAGATGTGCACCACCACACCCAGCTGATTTTTGTATTTTTAGTAGAGACAGGGTTTTACCATGTTGGTCAGGCTGGTATCGAACTCCTGGCCTCAAGTGATCTGCCAGCCTCGGCCTCCCAAAGTGCTAAGATTACAGGCGTGAGCCACTGTGCCCGGCCCAGCTTCCATTTTGAATTTGCTCTGAATGCTCTCCAAGCAGAAAATGGGTTTGTAATCCCAGATACACTTTCTTGTTCTCTACCTCCTCCTCCTTCCTCAATGTGGTTGATCCAGATACCTCCCTTAACGTAACCATCTTTCTGTCCCCATGTCCCTATGGGACAGCTAAATACAACTTGCCCGACTCACCCCCCACAGCCCACATGGACTGCAGACATGTGTAGCAGTGACCACCTCTCAGTCAAAGCCTGACTCTGGGGAACTTATGCATACTTCCTTTTAAACACACCAATTAGAACTCCCCAAGAGAAACCTGGTTGGGTAACCCCTGGGCCCCAATAAAGTCTTCAGCTCATGAGTCCCCCTCCCTCTCTTGTTCGGCACATACTGGTCAAGTGTCCATGTAACTCAAGACCAGTAACTCTTGGTATTCGAGGCATGCTAATCTCTTCTCTCTAGGATGTCTACATAAATGCACTGTTTCTATTATTTCCTGTATTTTGTTGAGTTGCCTCTTCTATGTCACACCTGACCAACACATCTGAACCTAAGTTCTATCCAGGTCAAAGCTCTCTTAGTAGGATTGTCTTGGCTGCGGCTGTCTTGGTAGAAATAAAATAAAAATTGGTCAAAAAAAAAAAAAACCCCACAAAATGTCAGCAAAAACAAGTGTTCTTGAAGACGAACCCTTGGTCACTAGTCTGACATTTAGGCATTATTAGGCCCCGACCAGGGAAAAGAAAAACCTAAAGGGTCACATTTCGCTGGCTTCCAAATTAATCCACCTGGGGGAGGTCTTCTGATCCACCGCCCACATCCTGTCCCTGAGTAAACAATCTTATCCTGGGCCAGGGGTGGTGTTCACACCTGTAATCCCAGCACTTTGGGAGGCCGAGGCAGGCGGATCACCTGAGGCCGGGAGTTTGAGACCAGCCTGACCAACACGGAGAAACCCTATCTCTACTAAAAAAACAAAATTAGCCAGGCGTGGTGGTGCGTGCCTGCCTACTCAGGAGGCTGAGGCAGGAGAATCGCTTGAACCCGGGAGGCAGAGGTGACGGTGAGCAGAGCTTATGGTGAGCCGAGATCACACTATTGCACACTGGCGTGGGCCACAGACCAAAACTCCGTCTCAAAAAAAAAAAAAATCTTATCCCAAGTCCCTCAAATCATATCGTGAGTTCTTCAAACTGCTGATATTCTCATTAATATCTAAGCTACTGACATCAAAAAGGATCCTGATTTGTTTCCAAATCATGAAGTTTTGCTGATTGTCTTCCATGTAGAACCTTTTAGCCTGTATGTTGTCATGTGTAACCAATGTTTATAACCTCTGAATTGTACCCTCCAATGAAAAGGACAATTCACCAATGAGGAGTCCCCCTCCCTTCTCCTAAAGGTTCTTAGGAAAGTGTCTGATTTGTAATGGAGGTTGGAACACATCCAAATTTGTTGGTGTGTCTTCCTGGGTCAGTCTTCAAATTTGGCCAATAAACCTACATAAAATGATTTCTACCTCAATGGCCTTAATTCAGGTCAACAGAAGGCTCTCAGAAAGGCACAATTTCAGAAAATGAAAGCCCACAAGGAAAAATGTTCCGCACCAATGCTAATCAGTAAAAACCAATATATACTCATATGGAGATAAATAAAAGATAAGTCTTTGTAAGGAATAAACACACATGCGTACACGGTCAGACAGGTAATGTACACATGCCATTAGAATTTCCTAGAAAACTTAAATTCATCCGTAATCTACCACGAGTAGTGGGAATATTGAGGAGAGAAAGTTACCCCTTGGGGAAGGCTCTGGAAACCAAGGGACTTACTGTGACCCCTATAAAGAGTTAGGTTGAGGAGACAGGACGGTGGATTAGACAGGATGGTGGACTTCAGACTCTGCTGTCCAGGGGAAGGGTCCGCAGACCCGGTAGTCGCCCGCAGGGAAGTCTGGGTCCCGCCCCAGCTGGTAATGGCTGGTTCCAACCAACCCCTCCTCCCGTCTCCGGACCCCCAGGCCCCACACAGGCACCATTTCCTGGCTTCCACGGTGTCCCGGGGTCCTGTCTACGGCTCCTGCGGCCTGTGCGGGTCCCACCGTGCCAGAGGCTGCAACAGAACTTTCAGGGCGTCTCTTAGCAACAGAGCCGGGAACCAAGCGCAAGGAGTGGAGAAGATGCCCTGGGCTCTTGGGACCTCGCACCCTCCTCGCGGCAGCTCCCTTATTCACAGTTCTCACGACCCCATCCCACGTCCCTGATTGAGTAGTGTACCATGTCCCGCTCCCTGGGAAACTAAGTGACAGAAGAAGGTATCTCGTGGTGCTGAGTGGAGGTGGGAAAACAGGTTCCAGACCCAGACTCTCACAGAGTGATCTTCTTGCTCAGTGGTTCCCAGTGCTGTGACCTTATCCCGCCCCAGGGGACATTTGCAAGTAGGCAGAATTTCCACCTGTACTCAGTGAGCTCTTACTACCTCTTCCCCTGGACAGATCACAAGTCTGTGCTGGGAATCCCAGACCACTTGTCCAGTGGAGCCATCCCCTAGCCTCAGAGCAGGAGGGGAGCCCAGGACACACAGGCCACCCTGCAGCAGGAGGGAGGGCCTGATGTCCTCCAGGGATAAGGAATTTGGGATGAGGCTGCTGGCGACATGGCCAAGCCTTGCTCCCACCTTATCTCTCAATCTATTCATTTTCAGCTCATAAAAGCACATCAACAATGAAATAAAACTGTCACATGCATGGAAAAACTGCAATTATAAGGTAACAGTCTTCTATAAACGAATGAAAAGAGAAGAAAGGAAAAAACATAAACTAGCTCAAAGAAGCAGCCTGCTGAACCCACAGTTCACAAGCAAACTCCCTTTCAGGAGGTCAAACAGATTCCCAAGCTTAGGAGCCAAACTCTGACTCCTGAAACAATCTAGTGATGAGGCAGGGACGTGAAAGGATTTAACTTTTGGCACTCAACTCGCCCTCCTATCCTGCTTGCACACTGTGGAAACACTGCTTTCTTCAACACTTTAAATATTAAAGAATTAAACGCTCCAATCAAAACCTGAGACATTAGACTTTGAATCTGAAAACATGAGTTTTGCCATGTTTTTAAGT
This sequence comes from Pongo pygmaeus, assembly GCF_028885625.2. Taxonomy (NCBI): domain Eukaryota; kingdom Metazoa; phylum Chordata; class Mammalia; order Primates; family Hominidae; genus Pongo; species Pongo pygmaeus. The sequence continues at coordinate 12,666,285 of NC_072393.2, forward strand.
ACCAGACATGAAAGCATTGTGAGGCCGGGCACAGTGGCTTATGCCTGTAATCCTACCTAGCACTATGGGAGGCCAAGGCAGGCAGATCACCTGAAGTCAGGAGTTCGAGACCAGCCTGGCCAACATGGTGAAACCCTGTCTCTACCAAAAATATAAAAATTAGCCAGGCATGGTGGCACGTGCCTGTAATCCCAGCTTCCCGGGAGGCTGAGGCAGGAGAATCGCTGGAACCCAGGAGGCGGAGGCTGAAGTGAGCCGAGACTAAGCCATTGCACTCTAGCCTGGTGACAAAGCGAGACTCCACCTCAAAAAAAAAAAAAAAAAAAAAAAAAATGAGGTGTCATTAGATTAAATGAAATCTTCTATTTTTAAAAACTGTAGCTTTTCCTGACAGGGAAAATGGGCATGTTTGGAAAATAAGAAATAAGTGATGTCCGATTATAACTCATTAACAAATCATTTTCGTGTCTTAAAAAATGACAGACATACACACACACAGAGTCTATTATCACAGGATTCTGTTCCCTCCTTGAAGGATAAACTACTGCTCTGCAAGATGCTCCACCCTTCACTCCATATTAACTGCTGCTAGCATATTATATTTATTTGTTCCAAAACGGGTATAAAAAGAGGGTTCAGTGTGTCAAACTACATGATTGTTAGGGGTTTATGTACAGATTTTGTATATTTTTACAAACTGCACTAATTAAGTAGTTGATTACTATGTAGTTTTTTGTTTGTTGTTTGTTTTTAGACAGAGTCTCACTCTGTTGCCCAGGCTAGAGTGCAGTGGTGCAATTTCAGTTCACTGCAACCTCCGCCTCCCAGGTTCAAGCGGTTCTCCTGCTTCAGTCTCCTAAGTAGCTGGGATTACAGGCATGCATCACCACTCCCAGCTTATTGTTTTTTGTTTTTAGTAGAGACGGGGTTTCGCCATGTTGGCCAGGCTGGTCTCGAACTCCTGACCTCAAGTGATCCACCTGCCTCGGCCTCCCAAAGTGCTGAGATTACAAGCATGAGCCACCACGCCCGGCCTACTGTGTTGATTCTTACAAAAGCTCTAGGAAAAAAATAAATGTTCACATTACCATGATGAAAAACTCAGGAATGGTGACTCCTCGATTCCTCTGAGAAACCATTTTTTTTAATCCTAAAAGAAGCTAGGAAGTCTATAGTAAATGACTAGAGGTGATCCCTGAGAGAACACATTTTGGTGGAAAAGGTCACTCATGGAAAATACCAAAATTTATATGTGGCAGTTTAAATATACTACGGGAAACACTGCGGTTACATTCTTCAGTTACCTCTATGGAAGCATGATGGTTTTTTTTAAGGTAGGGTGTTTCTTTTTGGTTTTCTTTTAAAAAAGAAAACTGTAGACCAGGCGCAGTGGCTCCCGCCTATAATCCCAGCACTTTGGGAGGTCGAGGTGGGTGGATCACAAGGTCAGGAGATAGAGACCATCCTGGCTAACACAGTGAAACCCCATCTCTACTAAAAATACAAAAAATTAGCCGGCCATGGTGGCGGGCACCTCTACTCCCAGTTACTCAGAAGGCTGAGACAGGAGAATGGCATGAACCCAGGAGGCAGAGCTTGCAGTGAGCCGAGATCACGCCACTGCACTCCAGCCTGGGCAACAAGAGCGAGACTCCATTTCAGAAAGAAAACTATAAATCTTTCCCCACAACTGTAAATCTTTCTCATTCATAGAGATATCTTCCTAAATGTGCTACTAAACTTATCTTTATATTTTCACCATTTCAGTGTGACTTCATTTTAATGCACGCTGTTATAAGGGTCTCAGCTGCTCTTCTCTGCAGGTCAATATCTGTTGCAGGAAGTCAGGGACACTGAATGGAGGGACCAGCTGGAACCGTGACAGAAGAACATAAATTGTGAAGATTTCATGGACATTTATCCGTTCCCAAAATTAATACTTTTATAATTTCTTACACCTGTCTTCACTGCAATGTCTGAACATAAATTGTGAAGATTTCATGCACATTTATCACTTCCCAAATAATATTCTTATAATTTCTTATGCCTGTCTTTACTTTAATCTCTTAATCCCATTATCTTCGTAAACTGAGAATGTACGTCACCTCAGGATCACTATTGCACAAATTGATTATAAAACATGAAATCAGTGCACCTTAAAAAAGAACAGAATAACAGCAATTTTCAGGGAACAAGGGAAGATAACCATATGTCTGACTGCCTGCGGGGTCAGGCAGAGTAGAGCCATATTTTTCTCCTTGTAGGGAGCCTATAAACGGATGTGCGAGTAGGAGAGATATCGCTGAATTATTTTCCCAGAAAGGAATACCCTGGGGAAGGAATGCTTTCCTGGGGGGAGGTCTATAAACGGCCACTCTGGGAGTGTCTGTCTTATGAGGTTGAGATAAAGACTGAAATACGCCCTGGTCTCCTGCAGTACCCTCAGGCTTACTAGGATTGAGAAATTCCAGCCTGGTAAATTTTGGTCAGACCGGTTCTCTGCTCTCGAACCCTGCTTCCTGTTAAGATGTTTATCAAGACAATACGTGCACAGGGGGACACAGACCCTCATCAGTAATTTTAATTTTGCCTTTGCCTTGTGATCTTTATTGCCCTTTGGAGCATGTGATCTTTGTGACTTACTCCCTGTTTGTACACCCCCTCCCCTTTTAAAATCCCTAATAAAAACTTGCTGGTTTTGCAGCTCAGGGTCTTCATCACGGTCCTACTAATATGTGATGTCACCCGTGGAGGCCCAGCTGTAAAATTCCTCTCTTCGTACTCTTTCTCTTTATTTCTCAGACCGGCCGACACTTAGGGAAAATAGAAAAGAACCTACGTTGAAATATTGGGGGCTGGTTCCCCAATAAATATCCAATTTTCCTAGCACCTTGTTGAAAAGACTTTCCCCATTCATGTATCTTGGCCTATTTGCTGAAAATCTATTAACTGTCAGTGAAGGGTATCTTTGTGTTTCTGCTGATATAATGAAATACTATAGACGGGGTAACTTATAAGGAATAGATATTGGCCGGGTGCAGTGACTCATGCCTGTAATCCCAGCACTTTGGGAGGCCGAGGTAGGTGGATCACCTGAGGTCAGGAGTTCGAGACCAGCCTGAGCAACATGGAGAAACCCTGTCTCTACTAAAAGTACAAAATTAGCCAGGCGTGGTGGCACATGCCTGTAATCCCAGCTACTCAGAAGGCTGAGGCAGGAGAATCACTTGAACCCAGGAGGCAGAGTATGCAGTGAGCCAACATCACGCCATTACACTCCAGCCTGGACAACAAGAGCAAAACTTCATCTCAAAAAAGTGAAAAGAAATTTATTTTTCACAGTCCTGGATACTGGGAATTCCAAGATAAAGGTACTAGCATCTGGTGAAAACATGCTAAGTGAAATAAGCCAGACACAGAAGGACAAATATTATATGCTCCACTTATTTATTTATTTTTTTGGTTTGTTTTTTTGAGACAGAGTCTCACTCTGTCACCCAGGCTGGAGTGCAGTGGTGCGATCTCAGCTCACTGCAACCTCTGCCTCCCTGGTTCAAGCGATTCTTCTGCCTCAGCCTCCTGAGTAGCTGAGACTACAGGCGTGCACCACCACACCCGGTTAATTTTTGTATTTTTAGTAGAGATGGGGTTTCACCATATTGGCCATGCTGGTCTCAAACTCCTGACCTTGTGATCCACCTGCCTCAGCCTCCCAAAGTGGTGGGATTACAGGTGTGAGCCACCATGCCTAGCCCTAGATGCTCTACTTAGTCAAATTCACAGAGCAAGAGAGTAGACTAGACGTGATCAGGGATTGAGTGTAGAGAAGGGAAGTTGTTTTTTAATGGGTACTGAGTTTCTGTGTGGAGCGATGAAAATCTAGAGATAACTAGCTGTAATGGCTATAACACATTATAAATGTATTTAATGCTCCTGAATGACACACTTAAAAATGATTAAAGTGGAAATTTTATGTTAGTACATGTTACTTCAAGACAACTTATGAACAAAAGAAAAGACACAATTCAAGCTACTATAAATGAACACAACAATATCTAGAAGCACTGGATGGAGGTTGGTGTGGTGGCACATGCCTCTAGTCCCAGCTACTCAGAGCCTGAGGTGGAAGGATTGCTTGAACTCAGGAATTCAAGCCCAATAGGGGCAACTAGTGAGACCCTGTCTCTTAAAAAATAATAATAATGGTAATGATGATAATAATAATAATGCACTAAATGGAAAAAACAGCAGAGGAGATATTGCTGAAATAAAGATAAGTGAACCTCAAAAACTAGGAGTATAACTGATTTAAAATATAGCACTCAGGAAAAAAAATGACAAAAAAATGAACAGAACCTCAGTGAGCTGTGTAATGGGACAATTGTACAAGGACTCCTTGAAAGACAGGAGTAAAAACAGAACAAACAAAAAATATTTCCATAAATATTTCAGGCTGAGCACAATGGCTCAGGGGTTTGTTGAGCTTTTTGGATCTCTAGGTTTATAGTTTTTACCTAATTTGGAAAATATTTGCTGTAATCCCAGCACTTTAAAAGGCCAAGACAGGCAGATCATGAGGTCAAGAGATTGAGACCATCCTGGCCAACATGGTGAAACCCTGTCTCTACTAAAAATACAAAAATTAGCTGGGCGTGGTGGCACACGCCTGTAGTCCCAGCTACTCAGGAGGCTGAGGCAGAAGAATCATTTGAACCTGGGAGGCAGAGGTTTCAGTGAGACAAGATTGCGCCACTGCACTCCAGCCTGGCAACAGAGCAAGACTCCATCTGAAACAAACAAACAACAACAACAACAACAAAGCTAGCAGTAACAATATGTTTTACACAGGAGTTTGAGACCAGCCTGGGCAACATGGTGAGACCCCATCCCTACAAAAAAAATTAAAAATTAGCCAGGTTGCTGGGCGCGGTGGCTCACACCTGTAATCCCAGATCCCAGCACTTTGGGAGGCCGGGGCGGGCAGATCACAAGGTCAGGAGATCGAGACCATCCTGGCTAACACGGTGAAACCCGTCTCTACTAAAAATACAAAAAAATTAGCTGGGCTTGGTGGCAGGCCCCTGTAGTCCCAGCTACTCAGGAGGCTGAGGCAGGAGAATGGCGGGAACCCGGGAGGCGGAGCTTGCATTGAGCCAAGATCGTGCCACTGCACTCCAGCCTGGGCGACAGAGTGAGACTCCATCGCAAAAAAACAAAACAAAAAAAAATTAGCCAGGCATGGTGGCTCACACCAGTGGTCCCATCTACTCAGGAGGCTGAGGTGGAAGGATCACTTGAGCCTTGGAGGACGAGGCTGCACTGAGCCATGTTCGTGCCACAGTACTCCAGCCTGGGTAACAGAGTGAGACCCTGTCTCAAAACAAACAAATATTTGTTGCACATTTTCCAAAACAGATAAAAATTATGAACCTAGAGATGCAAAATGCTCAACAAACCACAGGCACAATATATATCAACAAATCTACACCAAGACACAGCATCAAATTGCTGAAAACCAGGTATAATAAAAAATTCTTTAAAGAAACCAGAGAAAATAGACACCTTAACAACAGACAACCAAATGTAACATTGATTACATACTTATTATCAGAAACAATGCAAACAGGAAGAAAATGGAGTAACATCCTTAAAGAACTAAAACAACAAGGATATCAACAAAGAATCTTATATTGAGCAAATAATGTCTTTCCAAATGAATGGAAAATACTTTATTTAGTCATAATAAATGTGTTTGCAATCAACATATTGGCTCATTAAGAAAGGTACAGCCGGGTGTGGTGGCTCACGCCTGTAATCTGAGCATTTTGATAGGCTGAGGTGGGTGGATCACCTGAGGTCAGGATTTCAAGACCAGCCTGGCCAACATGGTGAAACCCCATCGCTACTATAAACACAAAAATTAGCTAGGCGTGGTGGCGCATACCTGTAGTCCCAGCTACTAAGGAGGCTGAGGCAGAAGAATCACTTGAACCCAGGAGGCGGAGAATGCAGTGAGCCAAGATCGCATCCCTGCACTTCAGCCTCGGCGACAGAGTGAGACTCCGTCTCAAAAAAATAAAGGTCCAGCTGGGTGCAGTGGCTCACGCCTGTAATCGCAACACTTTGTGAGGCCGAGGTGGGAGAACTGCTTGAGTCCAGGAGTTCAAGACCAGCCTGAGCAACACAGCAAGACTCCATCTCTACAAAAAAATTAAAATGGCATGGTAGCATGTGCCTGTCCAGATCACTGAATCCGTAAACAAAGAAAAACAGGCTGGGTGCAGTGGCTCACGCCTGTAATCCCAGCACTTTGGGAGGTCGAAGCAGGCAGATCACCTGAAGTCGGGAGTTCGAGACCAGCCTGACAAACATGGTGAGATCCCATCTCTATTAAACATACAAAAATTAGCTGGATGTGGTGGTGGGCGCCTGTAATCCCAGCTACTTGGGACGCTGAGGCAGGGGAATCACTTGAACCCGGGAGGCGGAGAAAGCAGTGAGCCACAAGAGCATGCCATTGTACTCCAGCCTGGGTGAGAGAATGAGATTCCATCTCAAAAACAAAGCAAAACAAAACAAAAACCAAACAAACAAAAACCAAACTGGCTGTCTTACTACTGGGGTGGCTGAGTAAGTCCTCTAAACTACTATTCCTATCAAATGGTCCTTGGACACACCCTTAGAGTTTTCTCTTCCCAAGATGATTTTTCATCTTGGTAATATGGATAGACTGAGAATTTTCCAAATCTTTTTGTTTCATTTCCATCTTAATAATTCCATCTCCAGTCAAGTCTTTCCTCACATTACTATATGCAGTCAAGAGGAACCAAGCTGCCTTTTTCAACACTTCTTAGAAATGTTATCAACTCAATATCCAATTTCATCACTTCCTAGTTCTACTTTCCACAAAACTAGCACAGGACCACGATACACCAAGTTCTCTGCCACTTTATAAGAAGAAATCAACTTTTCTCCATTGTGTAATAACATTAACCTCAGTTCTCTTTTTACATATATTTTAGTTTGTTTCAGAGACAGGGTCTTGCTCTCTCTCCAGCCCAGGCTGGAGTGCCGTAGCATGACCTAGCTCACTGCAGCCTCGAACTCCTGGGCTCAAGTAATCTGGTGACCTCAGCCTCCCTGGTAGCTATGACTACAGGCATATACCACCAAGCCTAGCTAAATTTTTCTTTTTTCTTTTTTTGTAAGGATGAGGTCTCACCATGTTGTCCAGACTGGTCTTGAAATCCAGGCCTCGGTTGGGCATGGTGGCACACACCTTAAGTCCCATCTACTTGGGAGGCTGAGGCAGGAGGTTCTGTTGAGCTTAGGAGTCGGAGGTGGCAATGAGCTATAATCACGCCACTGCACTCCAGCCTGGGCAACAAATTGAGAGCCCCATTTCCAGGAAGGAAGGGAAAGGAGAGGAGGGGAGGGGAGGAAGAAGAGAAGAGAAGGGAAGGGAAAGGGGAAGGAAAAGGGGAAGGGGAAAAGGAAGGGGAAGGGGAAGGGGGAAAATCCAAGCCTTAAGCGATCCTCCCATCTTGGCCATTCAAAGTGCTGCCATAACAGGCATGAGCGACCATGCACAGCCCACTTTCATTTTTGAGGCTCCACTCTCAAAATCCTTATCATATCTCAAAGAAACCACTGCCTAATACTGCCACATCAGGGAAGTGGAAAAATAAATAAAATTTTATATAAACATTTATTCCATAACAAGTGATTAGTAGCTTTTTATCATTTTCTAAATACTCTTCATGTTAATCCCTTATCAGATATATCATTTGGAAATGGTTTCTCCCATTCTATGGGTTACCCATTTACTCTGTTAATATTGCCTTTTGATGCCAAAGGTCCACAAAGTCCAAATTATTTTTTCCCTTGTGGGTCATGCTTTTGGTGCCAAATCTAGGAAATCATTGCCAAATTCACTGTAATACAGCTTTTGCCATGTATTTTCATCTAACAGTTATAGATCTAAGATGGACACTCAGGTATTTCATTCATTTTAACTTCTGTATATGTTAGGTATGGGTACAATGTCATCCTGTTGCATGTGGATGTGCATTGCCCAACAGCATCATTCTACAGAAACACTAAGCTATCCCCCATTGAATAGTCAGAGCAGACTTTTCAGAAATTGTTAGATTTTATGTAAATTATTAGACTTTATTAGACTTTCTGTGCTGTCTATCTTGTTGCATTGTCTATTTCTGTGTTATTACACTAGTACCAAACAGTTTTTGTTAGTATGGATTTGTAATAAGTTTTGAAATCAGGAAATGTGAGTTCACCAACTTTGTTCTGGCATTTTTTTTTTTTTTTTTTTTTTTTTTTGAAACAGAGTCTCGCTCTGTTGCCCAGGCTGGAGTGCAGTGGCATGATCTCAGCTCACTGCAACCTCCACCTCTCAGGCTCAAGTGATTCCCCTGCCTCAGCCTCCTGAGTAGCTGGGATTACAGGTACGCGCCACCACGCCCAACTAATTTTTATATTTTTAGTAGAGATGAGATTTCACCATGTTGGTCAGGCTAGTCTCCAACTGCTGACCTCGTGATCTGCCTGCCTCGGCCTCCCAAAGTGGTGGGATTACAGATGTGAGCCACCGCATCTGGCCATTGTTCTGGCTTTTGAAGACTTTTGTTCATTCAGAGACTCTTGAGATGTCATATATATAAAAAAAAAAAAAATGTTCAAAAATGGCTCCTAAGAAGGAATCAAGTGGTCAAACCTATCCCTAAAAGGCTAGCAGGGGACAAAAAGTGGTATCTCTCAATAAGAAAATACAAACCTAAAATGTTTTGAAAAGTGGCATTATCACCTTGGAAAGTTCGTCATCAGGTAAGAACAAACCAAGAAATCACACACTAAAGCAGAGAGAAGGTGAAGTTCCTCAAAGTGTTATTTCGAGCTGCCCCTACAGTGGCAAAAATGATCCCTCTAGTTCATGATAAACTAAGGATAAGCATTAAGTGTGTGGCTAGAGGACACGTCACAGAACCACAGCCCTACTGAAGGTAACATCATACTTGAAAAAACATTTAGCCAGGCCAAGCGCAGTGGCTAACTCCTGTAATCCCAGCACACTGGGAGGCCAAGGCGGGTGGATCACGAGCTCAGGAGTTCGAGATCAGCCTGACCAACATGGTGAAACCCAGTCTCTACTCAAAATACAGCTGGGCGTGGTGGCGTGCACATGTAATCCCAGCTACTCAGAAGGCTGAGGCAGGAGAATCACCTGAACCCGGGAGGTGGGGGTTGCAGTGAGCCAAGATCACGCCACTATACTCCAGCCTGGGTAACAGAGCAACACGCCGTCTCAAAAAAAAAAAAAAAAAAAAAAAAGAAAGAAAGAAAGAAAAGAAAAGAAAAAACACTTAGCCTCTATGAGCATCACTGTGAGGGGGCTGAGGAGAGCAAGAGGAAGGAGTTTGAAGCCAGTAAGTTAGGCTAACTATGCAACACAGCGCAGCCCAAGAACTTGAAGACCACAGGACAATTGGCATCGGCTGATGCCAGGGAAACAACAGCATTCCTAGAAGAGCTCATAAAACAGAAAAAAGACACTATCTTCCAGAGTAAATCTTCTATTGTCATGAATCAGGCATGTTCTAGAAGATGTCCAATGGTACCTTCATCCATGAGTGTAGGTACTGGGATTCAATGCCTGGAAAGACCACCTTATTCTGGTGCTGTCAGGCCATGCATCACTTCACGAGAACAAGCGAGGCTTCGTCTACTGAGCAATCACCAGGTTCTTTAGGACAAAAGCAAAACTTGCTGGCCTGTGCCCTGGCAAGAACGTAAGAAGGCTTTCTTCTACCAATGCTTCACTCCTGATGTGATGGAATACCTCAAAGAGAAGGGACTGCCACTCAAGGTCTTCCTCAGAATTGACAACACTCCGGGCCATCTCTCCAATCTCTTTGTTTTGCCTAAAAGAACATGTAAGTGATATTTCTGCCTCCTAAAACTACATCACTGCTGCGTCACTAGATCAAGGCATCATCAAGTGCATTCAAGTGACTTATATCCACCTGACCTTGGCTGATTTCTTGGAGTCTTGATGCTAACCTTGAATGTACCACAGTGGTTTTATTGAAGAGCTTCACAATTACAGATAAACTGTGCTTATTGGGAAGGCTACAGATGCCCTAAAGCCCAGGACAGCCAATGCATGTTACAAGCCATCATGGGGTAAGGGAGTCAATGATTTCAAGGGCTTCCCCACTATTAATGCAGTTATTAAGAATATGTGAAATGTTGCAAAAAAAAGTTGGTGGGGAACGCTGTCTGAAATGACTGAGGATGACATTAAGGAACACACCGAAGAGCAAAGAGAAACCCTTAACAACTAGGAACTTCAAAGTCTGCTGAAATCCACTACAGATGATGATGAGCTAGAAAATTTTGAAGACACAGAGCCATAGATTTGGACACTTGAAAAGTTTGCCACAGTTTTTCAGTAGGCAAAAGTGAAAAAGAGGTATGATCCTCAAAGATCCTACGATGAAACAAAGCTTTCAATCTACCTGAGAAATAACAACATGCCTATAAGCACCACAAGATTTTTTTTTTTAATGAAGCAAAGGAAAAGAAGAACTAGCTTCCTATAACTAAGCATCTGCAAAGAAGATGGAATATTCAATGGTTACAGATCTTCAGCCCTCAAGCCAAACAGATCCTAACATTAGTATTACATAGCCTCCTCAAATGAGTCCACATCTATAATCATAAGTTGGTTCTTCCAACATAGACGATAGTCCTGATGGCCTGTCAAGATTCAAGTTAACCTGACGTCTCAATACTTACCCACAATGCCATACATCTAGTCATCTCAACACATCAAAACATTGGGCGCCACAGAATCATCGTCATTGTTATAATCACTATACTTGGGTTATCAAGACAGAAGACCCAGGGTTTTGGTAAGTGTTAACACATTAAACAAAAGCAGTATGTGAAAGCTGAAACAAAGAAACTTTAATGTTCCGGCTGACATATACTATGTTGATAGGCTCACAATTACTGCATCTATACTGAAAATACATAGACGCTTTTCCTTATCATGATTCCCTAAACAATACAATAGAACAAATATTTGCATACCTTTTACAATGCATGAGGTATTTTAAGTAATCTAGACATAATTGAGAGTATACAAGAGGATGTGGGTAAGTTAAATACAAATATGTCATTTTATAAAAGGGACTTGACATGGCTCATGGAGTGCTGGAACCAGTACGCAGCTGGTATCAAGGGATGACTGTACTGGAAAGAAACTGAAACTACTTAAGGCTTTACCAAGTGCTTACATTCACAGGGTCTATCTCCAATGTGTTTCTTACAAGTTTCTGAAATGAAATAAAATTAATAAATGCTTTCCCACATTCCATACATTTAGAGAGAATGCTAGTGAGTCTTTTTATGTCTATGCAAGGAACTGAAAGAAGCAAATGCTTTCCCACATTCCTTACATTCATACGGGTTCTCTCCAGTGTGAGTTTTTTTCCAGTGAGTCTTTTTATGTCTATGCAAGGAACTGAGAGAAGCAAATGCTTTCCCACATTCCTTACATTCATACGGGTTCTCTCCAGTATGAGTTTTTTCATGTCCTTGAAGAAAACGGGAATGAGTGAAGGCTTTACCACATTGTTGACATTCGTAGGATTTCTCTCTCATGTGAATTCTTTCATGTCGTAGAAAGCAAGTGGGCCAAGAGAATGCTTTCCCACATTTCTTACATTCATAGGGCTTCTCTCCAGAGTGAATTCTTTCATGTACCTTTAAGTTATCATAATGACCGAAGGCTTTCCTACATGTTTTACACTCATAAGGTTTCTCTCCTGTGTGAGTCCTTTTATGTCGAGAAAGGTATTTGAAACGACTGAATGCTTTCCCACATTCCTTACACTCATGTGGCTTCTCTCCAGTGTGAGTTGTTTTGTGATTTTGAAAGGAACACAAATCAATAAAGGCTTTCCCACGTTTGCATTTATAGGGTTTCTCTCCAGTATGAGTTGTTTCATGCCTTTGAAGGGAACTGGAAATACGGTAGGCTTTGCCACATTGTTTACATTTATAGGGTTTCTCTGCAGTGTGAGTCCTTTCATGTCTTTGAAATACACTGGGATAAACAAAGGCTTTCCCACATACCTTGCATTTATGAGGTCCATCTCCAGTGTGCATTATCATATGACTTCGAAAGCTTGAGCGATGAGATAACGCTTTCCCACACTGCTTGCATTCATAGGGTTTCTCTCCAGTGTGAGTTCTTTCATGACTTTGCAGTGAACTAGGACAATCAAAGCCTTTCCCACATATCTTACATTTATGAGGTCCATTTCCAGTGTGCCTTATCATGTGTCTTTGAAAGCTTCCCAGATGATGAAATGCTTTCCCACATTGCTGACATGCATAGGGTTTCTCTGCACTGTGAGTGGTTTCATGTCTTTGAAGGGAAGTGGAAGCACTGAAGGCTTTCCCACATTGTTTACATGTATAGGGTTTCTCTCCAGTGTGAGTTCTTTCATGTCTTAGACAAGAACTGTAATCAGGGAAGGCTTTAGAACAGTGCTTACATTCATACGGTTTCTCCCCAGTATGTGTTCTTTCATGTCTTAGATAGGAACTGTAAAAAGGAAAGGCTTTAGAACACTGTTTACATTTATACGGTTTCTCCCCAGTATGTGTTCTTTCATGTCTTAGATAGGAACTGTAAAAAGAAAAGGCTTTAGAACACTGCTTACATTCATATGGTTTCTCTCCAGTGTGTGTTCTTTCATGCATATATAACAAACTGGGCCAAAAAAACGCTTTCCCACACAACTTACATTTATAAGGTCCATCTCCACGCTGCACTGCCATGTGTCTTTGAAGGCTTCCCAAAGAACTGAAGGACTTCCCACATTCTTTACAATCATATGGTTTCTTTCCAGTGTGAAGCCTTTCATGTGTTTGAAAAGAGTTGTGGTAACTGAAGGCTTTCCCACATTGTTTATGCGTATCTGGCTTCTCTCCACATTCATGATACTCATGTGGTTTGTGCCCAGCACCAGCTCTGATGTAATAATTAAGGGATGAATGACCCATGACGATTTCTCCACTCATACTGCTTTCACACGGACCTACTCCAGGAAGAGTGTTCTTGGTCACAATACTATCTTGAATCTGCCTAGACGTTTCTCCACATTGACTTCCATCTTTACTTTCAACAAATCTCTCTAACATACAACATCTGTAAAAAATGGGAAATATATCACTAAAGGTTGGTCTATAAATAATCTTATAAGTATTAATAAGTATTGGATGTACATTTTTAAGTATTAATAAATTGGATGTACATTATAAGTATTAATAAGTATTGGATGTACATCATGCAAAGTGTAGGCTTCATGTCCTGCTTGAACTTGAATGGATGGAATGCTGTGCAAGGTAACTCAACCCAGGTGTTCTCAAGACAATCACATTCATATGTGGATTCATAATATTGTTGCCATGGGAATTATTTTACAAACACTGAACAGCTATGGCACATTTAAGTATATGTTTTGGAGAAAATTTTCTAAGAATAAATAAATTTAAGCTAGGCTTGTTCATTTTCTTTGCTTGCTTTTAAATTTTCATGTCATTCTCAGAACAGCTCCAGGGACATATCTTTCTCTTCTGAGTGTAAATTACCTTAGATTTTTCCTGGGATATCTGTATTGATCTTCAATGTTCTGGTCTTTCCATTTCATTCCTAAAAGGTATACCCAGAAAAATCATTATACATTTTTACAAAATTATAGACCAACAGTAAGATTTTGATGTACACTGCAATCATGAAAAATGCATTCACTGAAGTACAGCTGACTCTTGAAAAACAGAGGTTTGAACTGCACAAGTCCATTTGTATATACATATATATATGAATGTTCTTCAGTCTCTGCTACCCAAGACATAAGACCAGCCCCTCCTCTTACTCAGCCTACTCAATGTGAAGACAATGAGGATGAAAACCTTTCTGAGGATGCACTTCCACTTAATGAACAGTAAATATAGTTTCTCTTCCTTATGATTCTTTTTAACATTTTCTGTTTCTAGCTTACTTTTCTGTGAGAATATAGGATGTAATAATACGACATAAAATATATGTATTAACCACTGCTCATGTGACTGATAATGCTGCCCATCAATAGTAGCCTAAGATGTGGACAAAAAGTTATATGAAGATGTACAACTGCTACAGGAGCTGGCACCCCAAACCCTGTTTTTTTTTTTTTTTCCAGGGCCAACCATATCCCCTTTCCATATTCCAAATCTTTGAACAGCATGAATGACCAAGAAACAAATGTCTCCAATTAAATAAGTGGAAATGCGATGTCATCCTTACCTACACAATCCAGGTTCCTGATGGTTTCCTGCATCACATCTTTGTAGAGATTCTTCTGACAAGGACCCAGCAAAGCCCACTCTTCTCGGGTGAAGTTCACAGCCACATCCTCTAAAGCCACTGAGGCCTGATCCATCCCACATGTACAGAGGAGGAAGGGTGAAAATCACAGTACTGAGAATCTATACTCACTTCATAAATTTCACATGATGCTGTGGTTTCCAACCATTTTATTCAATGACATGGTAAACCCACTCTTATTCTCTGTCTACACTCACTTTCTCCTACACAGTAACTCTGAAGCTACAGTTAAACATGTTTGGTAAATTAACAGTGGAATAGAAACATGCCACTTGTTGGCGAACTAAGTGAGTGAATCACATAGCCTGGATCACCCCTAATGTCTATTTCCACAGTGGGTCTGCAGTCCTTGGTATGATAAAGTCCTACTACTTATTGTGCAAAAGGGAGTTACCATTAGCAGTGCTGAGACTGCATGTCCTTACAAATGCTTGTTCACAAGGTTGGGCCTTTCATGGTGTCTAGACAATGTATTTAGGGGAGGGCCCCATGACCGAAATAACAGGTGTGGAGCATGCCAAAATTGTTCATGCAAAAAAAGATAGTATTTCCTTAACTCCCACCTTCCTTCTGAGAGTTTGGAATTTTGTTACATACTCAGCAGACGGAGTGCACTGATCAGCCACTGCTAGGTTTGAATGGTTGTCCCCTCCAAAATGCACACTGAATGTTAATCTCCAAAGTGGCAGAAAGAAAAAAAAGAAAAAAAAAAGAAAAAAAAAGGAAGGGCTTTAAGGTGATTTAGTCCTAAGGGTTTGGACCTCATGAATAGATTAGTCCATAATGGGTGAATGAATAAATGAGCTATCTCATGTCCTTCTGAGAAGAGAAAGAGATCTGAGCTAGACACTCAGCTCCCTCACCATGTGATACTCTATGCCACCTAGGGACTCTGCAGAGTCCCCACCAGCAAGAAGGTTTCTCACCAGATGCTCAGCCTTAACCTTGGACTTCCTGGCCTCCAGAAATGTAAAAATTAAATACTGTTTCTTATAAATTACCGAGGTTCAGTAATCCTGTTATGAATAACAAGAAACACGCTAAGACAGCTACAAAGAAACACTCTGGGCATTGGGTCTATAATGAGCTTTCTGGGTAGATAACATTTCACATGTTTTGTTGCAACTTGTTATTTGGGGGATTTAGCCCATCCTATGTGATTATACTTGCAGAGAATATTTGGAAGCTGGCAACTAGTTTCCTTTAGATCAAATGTAGTGAAGTATGACAAGAGACTGATAAAAGATATTTCACCATCTCAATGGAAAAATTTTAAACATTTTCTTGAGTAATGCCAAAAGGAGAAGGAAAGAAGGGGAAAGACTGCATATATTCTT
Source organism: Pongo pygmaeus (assembly GCF_028885625.2). Taxonomy (NCBI): domain Eukaryota; kingdom Metazoa; phylum Chordata; class Mammalia; order Primates; family Hominidae; genus Pongo; species Pongo pygmaeus. The sequence continues at coordinate 12,682,080 of NC_072393.2, forward strand.
AGAAAGAACTCAATGTCATCTCTCATGAATATTTATAATACTTCGTAAATAACTAAAACAGACCTTTTAGTAGCCAACAAAAATTACATTACCAAGTCTAATAGAATTCACAGTATCTAAAAAGTGCTGAAAACTTTCTCACCAAGAAAGTGCAGCTTTCCAAAAACAAAGAATTTTGAAACTATAATATTTCGCTCCCCATACTATTAACAGAGAGACAAATATATATATATATATATATATATGCAGAAAAATGAAAACTGGTACAAAAGTCTTGTAGAGTTTTTATTTGTCCTTGGCCCAATCCCTTCCCCTATCAATGCCAGTCTTGAACACAGCAGCCCGAGTTCCCAGTATAGAACCCTGGACACTAATTCTAGAGACAGCAGATCAGATCTTATTTGCAAATTATTGCCTTGCATTTTCCAATCTGTATAAGCACTATCCAAAGGTCTGAAACAAGGCTGCTTTTTTTTTTTTTTTTTTTTTTTTTTTTTTGAGACAGAGTCTTGCTCTGTCACCCAGACTGGAGTGCAGACGCACAACCTTGGCTCACTACAACCTCTGACTCCCGGGTTCAAGTTATTCCTCCCTGCCTGAGCCTCCTGAGTAGCTGGGAGTACAGGTGTGCTCCACCACATCCGGCCAATTTTTGTATTTTTACTAGAGACGGGGTTTCACCCTGTTGGCCAGGCTGGTCTCAAACTCCTGACCTCAAATGATCCGCCTGCCTTAGCCTCCCAAAGTGCTAGGATTACAGGTGTGAGCCACCACACACAGCCAAGGCCCTCTCTTCTACTTTATCTACAATACAACACGATCGGGGTCAAATTTGGCAGGAACTGCATGAAAATGTTGCAAAATACCCAAAAACCCTGTAACCAACTGGAAGAACAGACTATGATTAAGACATACAGTAGACCAACTAAGTCATGGAGAAAAAGAGCTGAAGAGAAAATGTCCCCCAGATATCAGGGTACTCAAAAGCACCCAGGTATCCTGGGGAATTGAGAAAGCCCCATGCATGCGCAGTAAATAACACATTTTGACAAAAGACATCGGAGAAGAAACCCTCATCTTCACTTCTGGCTGATCTGTAGGTTTAGTTAAGCAGAACATAAAGCATAAGTAGAGTATTAAACAGCCTGGCTAAGAGTTCAAGGGATGCCCCGGACACAGAGCCATCCACAAAGACTGGAAGAGGTCAGGCTTTTGTATGCTTTATCTTTTTTACTAGCTTCTAGCATTCAGGAAATCTCTGCCAGAACACTGGATGAACACACACTAAAGAACAGAGATGTCAGTTTCTACAGCAAATAAGGAATACAGTCTGTGCAAACATACTTTGAAAATGTTATTAAACAAATGAACAATTACAGTCTTCAACACACATACATAGAAAACAGTGAGGAAAGAAGAAGAATCCAATTTTCAGAATTACCCCATTATAACATTCAGATGTCTACTTTTCAACACAAAATTATGAATACAGAAAAACATGAAAATATGCTTCATCAATTGGAAAAAATATAATTGAGATAAGCCATCTCTGAGAAACCTCAGACACCACTCACTGAATAAAAACGTTAAAGCAACTATCTTAAATATGTTCAATGAAGTAAAGGCAATGATGAACAAATAACTAAAAGAAAACCAGAATATAGATGTAGAGATAAAATAATATCTATTAAAAAGTAGAAATAAACTGGGCGTGGTGGCTCACGCCTGTAATCCCAGCACTTTGGGAGGCTGAGGTGTGTGGATCACCTGAGGTCAGGAGTTTGAGACCAGCCTGGCCAACGTGGTGAAACCCTATCTCTACTAAAAATACAAAATTAGCTGGGCATGGTGGTGCATGCCTATAATCCCAGCTACTTGGGAGGCTGAGGCAGAAGAATCGCTTGAACCCAGACGTGGAGGTTGCAGTGAGCCGAGATCGTGCCACTGAACTTCAGCCTGGGCAACAAGAGCGAACCTCTGTCTCAAAAAAAAAAGAGGGTAGAAATTTAGCCATATAGAATTTATGCAGCTGCAAGGTACAACTAAAATGAAGACATCATCACAAGTGTTCAACAGGTGTGAGCAGCCAAAAAAAAAAAAAAAATTCAGTTAAAATGATGATAAACCAATTGAAATTAATCTAATGGGGAAAAAAAAAAGGAATGAAATTGAGAGAACGTGTGACCGGTGTACTTGTCTTGCCAATAATGTTAAAAGAAGTTCATCAGAGAGAAGAAAAATGATACAGTTTAGAAACTCAGATCATACACATACACACAAATATATACATATGCATATACATAAAGAGCATTAGAAAATAATTCAATGAAGGCACAAAACTTATTTCCTTTTCTTATTCCTATTGGATCTCATAAAGGTTTGTTCAAAAAATAATATCAACAATGTATTGGGCAGTTATAGTTTATGATAGGGCAAATGGATGACAGTGATGTTAAATTGGGCGGGAGGGAGGAATGCTGAACACTGGGTTATATGAGCATTACCCCATAAGCCAGTACAGTGTTACTTAAAACTGAAGGTCCATTTGTTGTGAATGGTTTACTCCAAATGCTAGGGAATTCAATAATAAAATTTAAAGAAACAACAGCCTGTCACAGTGGCTCACCCCTGTAATGCCAACACTTTGAGATACAAGACAAGAGGTTTGCTTAAGATCAAGACTTTGAGTCCACACTCGGCAACACAATGAGACTCTGTCTCTATGAAACGTGTAAAAAAAAAAAAAAAAAAAAAAAAAAAAATTAGCCAGGCGTGGTGGCCTGCACCTGTAGTCCCAGCTACTCAGGAAAGCAAGTAGGGAGGATCTCCTGAGCCCAGGAGTTGGAGGTTATAGTTAACTATGATTGCTCCACTGCATTCTAGCCTAGGTGATAGAGCAAGACCTTGTCTCAAAAAAAAAAAAAAAAAAAAAAGAAAAGAAAGAAACAAGTAGACTTGCTATACTATTAGAAGAAAACACAATCATATAGACTCCTCAGTTAAAATAAAAGGAGACAGAAAAAGAAAGGAAGTTGAAAAAAAACGACAAGTATAACAAACATAAAACAATTATATATGTACATATGAATCCAGGTACATCAATAACCACTTTAAATGTGTATTATATGAATATACCAATAAAAAAAGACAAGGACTGACAGAGTAGAATAAAAAAAACAAGACCCACCAATGTGTGCAAGAAAACTATTTTTTTTATTCTCTCAAGAAAACTATTTTAAGTAGAAAGAAACAGGTACATTAAATATAAAGGTATGAATAAATATACGCCATTCTAGCCCTAATCAAAAGCCATATGGGGCTGGGCATGATGGCTCATGCCTGTAATCCCAGCGCTTTAGGAGGCCAAAGCTGGCGGACTGCCTGAGGTCAGAAGTTCAAGACCAGCTTGGCCAATATGGTGAAACCCCGTCTCTACTAAAAATACCAAAAAAAAAAAAAAAATTAACCAGGCATGGTGGCACGTGCCTGTAGTCCCAGCTACTCGGGAGGCTGAGGCAGGAGAATCGCTTGAACGCAGGAGGCAGAGGTTGCAGTGAGCTGAGATCGTGCCACTGCACTCCAGCCTGGACAACAGAGAGAGACGCTGTCTCAAAAAAAAAAAAAAAAAAAAAAAAATTGGTCTTAGCTGGAGGTGGGGGCATTGGCCTCAGGCCTCTCTGCCATAGTCAAAGCTACTCTCTTACCCTTCTATGCTTTACATGGATATTTAAAAACAAAATACTCATGTTTGATGAATCCAGGAAAATCACTCAAATTCACTGTTTATGTCTATGGGTGGGAAGGAAATTGTAAGGCACTTACATTTTATAGCTCAACAGGAAAAGCCCAAATACCTATCCCTTCCAGACAATGAATGTCATTTAATTACTATTTCCATGATAGTAAGTGATATAGTAAAAAATAATTATATTTTACTTCTTTAGCTGTTGGAAAGTCCTGTCCCACAGAATTTAGCATTCATCTGTCAAACCCATATAACAGGAATAGAACAGATTTCTCCATTGTCCCAAAATCTCCACCCTAAAAAGGAGAACTGAACTTTTGTTAAATCTTTTTAATTCAATGTACCTACTACACTTTCTTGTAAAAATGTATTCCTTTTTTGCAGCCATAATGGAAGAAGGTGTTTTCCTTGGTAGTAGTTATACTACTAAGTCCTGAAATTCCATCTGAAATCATCCAAAAAACAAACACACCTGAGAAACACACTACACAAGCTCTGGGGCAAAAAAAATAAATAAAGGCTTTTAAATAATGGAATAGAAGATTACATATACCACTTATATTCTGAAATCCAACTCTTTCTAGAATTACATATACAATTTATTTTCTGAAGTCCGACTCTTTCCAACTTTGGGTATACTTTGTCTTCAAAGTACACAATAACAATCTCTAATCACAGGATGTATTTTACAGTTAATCAAAAATTTAGGCTGAAAAGAGTAAACATATCTTTTCAAGCTAACAAACTCAGGAATGAGCAGTGCTGACTGGAACACAGAAAACTCTAATGCAAGAATCAGGGCGGGTCATCCTATCACCTGGGACATCCCTTAACCCTATTCTGGTCACCACCCTCCCAGGAGACACTGCCTTGTGTGCTTTTCAGGATCTTGCACTACCTCAACGGGCAGGTTCTCCAGTCCTTAGATATAACTTTCTCCCTTTTAAGTCTGAGAGAGTCCAGAAGGCAGAAATCATTTCTGGTTTTTTTCCTGTGGAATATGACCATGAAATTGGCTGTTCGGTCATGTGTCTCCAAGGAATGGAAACTAGGGTTGGGAAGAAAAGGTGAGTGTCCCAGGGGTTAGCTTTTTACAGGAATTATATACCAGAAGATTCCTCCCATCCCAGTGGATCCAGTTGCTCACCAGGGGGGACCCATCCCCCATCTCAGGCTGTCCCCTGGGAGGAGTGACCCAGGGGATGATATTCATTAGACCCTCCAAGAGACTTGGCAGCTGTGGACATCCATTTTTTTGAGACAGGGTCGGCCTCTGTTGCCCAGGCTGGGATGCAGAGGCACGATCACAGCTCACTGCAACTTCAAACTCCTGGGCTCAAGCCATCATCCCACCTCAGCCTCAGGAGTAGCTGCGACTACAGGTGCCAGCTATCAAGCCCAGTTAATTTTATTATTATCATTTATACTAGAGATAAGGTCTTGCCATGTTGCCCAGGCTGGTCTGGAACCACTGGGATCAAGCAATACCTCCGCCTTAGACTTCCAAGGTGCTGGAATTACAGGAATGACCCAACGTGTTCAGGAACCCAAAACAATTCTTTCAAGAAAAAGCCATACATTGCTAGCTGAAAACAAGATGACAAACTAATGAAATATCGCCTGGGGGCCAAACAGTTCATACTGTTGCTGTGAATTAAGGACAGAAAGCCTGGGGAAGTCTCTGGAAACCAAGAGATTTGCTGCCAGCCCTAGGAGGAGTTAGGATGAGAGAACACAGTGGTGGATTTGAGACCCTGCTGCCCACATCTTTGGAAGACTCAGAGGGGAAACGGTCGCCCTTGGAAAGAAAGAAGGGAGTGAGGACCACAGAGACCACAGCTCCTCCCACACACAAACCCCACACGAGTCTGGATTCCGCCTGGTGATTCGTCGTCACCGTGCAGCCTCCTCACCGGGTTCACAGGAACTGCGAGCCAGGCTGGAGGCGAGATTGCAGTTAGATATTAACCAGGTGCCCTCAGCCCCGCTGCCTCACGGGGCCGCCTCCCTGAGAGTCAGGTCACAGCAGACGCTGACCGCCGGCTTCCCCATTGTGCCTGGGGATAAAATCTCCGAGAGCTGCTCAAGAGTCTCCAGAGTTCTGTCTCAGATCATCCCAGCGGAAAGGCTGGCGCCAACCAGGTTGAAGACCCCACGAGGGAGCCCACTCAGCACAATGCGGTTTCTTCACCTCCTGTCCCAGGATTCACCCCTCACTTCCCCACCAACCAACGACCCTACACCCAGCCGCCCCTGTCCAGACCCCAAATCCCTCAGGGAGGCGGATCTGGGGTGTCCTCCCCTCTCTGGCTATTAAACTGTTCTGCTGCAGCCCTCAGCGTCTCGGTGCAGTGAGTTGGGCCGCAAACCTGTGTTTACAGCCGCACAATCTGGGGACACGCGGGGCTGCGGGCGCGGAGCTGCCAAGAGAGGGCGCCGGGGCCGCAGTCGCCGCGCAGGAACGGGACAGGACGCCCGGGGTCCCGGCTGCAGACCCAGCCCCAACCTGCGGCCGAGGGCCGACCTACGCCAGGGGGACCCGGGTCCGTAGATCCCGGAGTCGCCCGCGGGGAGGCCCGGGTCCAGCCACAGCCGATTACGGCCGGTTCCACCAGCCCCTCCCCCGCCTCGGGACGCCGGTCCCGCACACGCACCATTTCCCGACTTCCGCGGTGTCCCAGGTCTTCCCGACGGCTCCCGATGCCAATGCGGGTTCCAGCGGGACAAAGGATACCACAGAGCTTCTAGGTCGTCTCTCAGCTACAGAGCCCAGCGCCGAGCGTAGGTGGGTGTAGAAGACGCCGCGGGCTTTTTCAACCACACACACTTCTCTGGGCAGCGCGCCTGATTGACAGTTCCCACGAACCCGAACCACGGCCCTGATTGGATAGGGCGTCAGGTCCCGCCCCCTGCAGGCTGATTGACAGAAGAAGCGATCTTGCACAGCTGAGTGGAGCCGGATGAGCAAGTTTCTGACACAGCTCTTGGCAGGGCGGGCTTCCTCCCTGCACTTTGATATGAATCCTCCCGGGGTATATTTGCACTTAAGCGGAATTTCCTGCCTGTACTCAACAGGACCTCCTGCTTCTTCCTCCTGGACACGGACTGACAAACCAATTATACTTTTTTTTTTTTTTCTCGAGAGGGAGTCTTGCTCTGTCTCCCAGGCTAGAGTGCAATGGTGCCAGGCTCACTGCAACCTCCGCCTCCTGGGTGGGTTCAAGCAATTCTCCTGCCTCAGCCTCCCGAGTAGCTAGGATTACAAGCACGCGCCACCACACCCGGCTAATTTTTGTATTTTTTAGTAAAGGCTGGGTTTCACCATGTTATCCAGCCTGGTCTCGAACTCGTGACCTCGTGATCCGCCCGCCTTGGCCTCCCAAAGTTCTGGGATTAGAGGCTTGAGCGACTGCGCCTGGCTCCAATTATACTCTTTTTCAATGAAATTTTTCAAGATTTTTCAATGTACAATTAAATTATTTTTTACTATTGTCACTCCATTGTGCTAGCAAATACTAGGTCTTATTCATTCTTTGTAACTATTTTTTATACCTATTAACCATCCCCACTTCCCCCATAACTACTCCTCGCTATACTACTTTTCCCAGCCTCTGGTGACCATCCTTCTACACGTTTTTGGTTGTTTGAGATGGGGTCTTGCTCTGTTGCCTAGGCTGGAGTGCAGTGGGGCCATCATGGCTCACTGCAACCTCTACCTCCCAAGCTCAAGCAATCCTCCTGCCTCAGCCTCTCAAGTAGCTTCAGATTGTTCAATGTTGGCATATAAAAATGTTATTGATTTTTGTATGTTGATATTGTATCCTGCAACTTTACTGAATTTATTTCTCAGTTCCAATACTTTTTTGGTGGAGTCTTTAGGTATTTCCAGATATAAGATCATATTATATGCAAACAAGGATAATTTGATTTCTTCCTTCCCAATATGGATGCCCTTTATTTCTTCTTCTTTTTTTTTTTTTTTTTTTTTTTTTGTCTTACTGCTCTAGCTGGGACTTTGACTACTGTGTTGAACAACAGTGGTGAAAGTGGGCATTCTTATTGTGTTCCAGATCTTACAGGAAAGGCTTTCAGTTTTTCCCCATTCATTATCATACTAGCTGTGGGTCTGCCATATATGGCTTTTATTATGTTAAGGTATGCTCCTTCTATACCCAGTTTTTTTTTAGGGTTTTTATCATGAAGGGATGTTAAATATCATCAAAAGCTTTTTCAGTACATATTGAAATGATTATATGGTGTTTGCCCTTTATTCTGTTGAAATGATACATCACATTGATTGATTTGCATATATTGAACCATCCTTGCATCCCAGGGATAAATGCCACTTGGTCATGATGAATGATCTTTTTGGTGTATTGTTAAATTCAGTTTGCTAGTATTGAGTTGAGGATTTTTGCATCAATATTCATCAGTGACAATGGCCTATAGTTTTCTTTTTCTGACATGTCTTTGTCTGGTTTTGGTGTCAAAGTACTATTGGCTTTGTAAAATAAGTTTGGAAGTATTGCCTTCTCCTCTGTGTTTTGGAATAGTTTGAGTAGGATTGGTATTAGTTCTTTTTTAAATGTTGGTAGAATTCAGCAGTGAAGCCACTGGGTTCTGGGGTTTTCTTTGCTAGGAGACTTTTTATTATGGCTTTGATCTCGTTATTTGTTATTGGTCAGTTCAGGTTTTTTATTTCTTCATGGTTCAATGTTGCTATGTTGTATCTGCCTAGGAATTTATCCATTTCTTCTAGGTTTTCCAATTTATTGGTATATAATTGTTCTTAGTTGCATTAATGATCCTTTGAATTTCTGCAGTATCAACTGTAATGTCTCCTTTTTCATCTCTAATTTTATTTATTTGGGCCTTTCTGTTTTTTTCTTAGTCTACCTCAAGGTTTGTCAATTTTGTTTGTCTTTTCAAAAAACCAACTTTTTGTTTCATTGTTCTTTTCTATTGTTTCTTCATTTCAAATTCATTTATTTCTACTGATTTTTATTATTTCTTTTCTTCTACTGATTTTGGGTTTAGTTTGCTCTTGCTTTTCTAATTCTTTAAGATGCATTCTTAGGTTGTTTATTTGAAGGTTTTCTTCTTCTTTTTTTTTTCTTTTTTTTTTTTGAGATGAGTTTCACTTCACTCTTGTTGCCCAGTCTGGAGTGCAATGGCGCAATCTCAGCTCACTGCCACCTCTGCCTCCTGGGTTCAAGCAATTCTCCTGCCTCAGCCTCCCAAGTAGCTGGCATTACAGGCACCCACCACCATGTCTGGCTAATTTTTTGTATTTTTAGTAGATACAGGGTTTCACCATGTTGGCCAGGCTCGTCTCGAACTCCTAACCTCAGGTGATCCACTCCCCTTGGCCTCCTAAAGTGCTGGGATTACAGGTGGGAGCCACTGCACCCAGCCTGAAGGTCTTCTTTTTTGATGTAGGTGCTTATATCTATAAACTTCCTTCTTAGTACTGCTTTTGCTGTATTCCATAGGTTTTGGTATGTTGCATTTTCATTACCATTTGTTTGAAAAAACTTTTCAATTTTCTTCTTAATTTCTTCATTGACCCCACTGGTCATTCAGGAGCATATTGTTTAATTTCCACGTTTGTATGGTTTCCAGAATTCCTCGTCATTGGTTTCTAGTTTATTCCACTTATTCTGTGACACAATTGATATTATTTCAGTTTTTCGGAGTGTTTTAAGACATGTTTTTTGACCTAACATATGGTCTATCCTTGAGAATGATTCCTGTGCTCAGGAAAAGTATGTGTATTCTGTAGCTGTTGGATAAAATGTTCTGTAAATATCTATTAGGTCCATTTGATCTATAGTGTAGATTAAATCCCATTTAATCTTTCTTTTGTCTGATTTTTCAGTGTATATTGAAATAATCTTTGTTGATTTACTGTCTGGAAGATCTGTCCAGTGCTGAATATGGGGTGTTAAAATCTCCAGCTATTATTGTATTGGTGTCTATCTCTCTCTCTCTCCTTTTTTTTTGTTTTTTTTTTTTTTTTTTTTTGAGACAGAGTTTCACTCTTGTTGCCTAGGCTGGAGTGCAGTGGTGCAATCTTGGCTTACTGCAGCCTCCACCTCTGAGGTTCAAGCAATTCTCCTGCCTCAGTCTCCCAAGTAGCTAGGATTACAGGTGCCCGCCACCACACCTGGCTATTTTTTTGTATTTTTAGTAGAGACGGGGTTTTGCCATGTTGGCCAGGCTGGTCTTCAACTCCTGGCCTCAGGTGATCCACCTGCCTTGGCCTCACAAAGTGGTGGGATTACAGGCATAAGCCACCATGCCCGGCCCTCTCTCTTTTTAACTAATAATATATGTTTTCTATATCTGAGTGCTCCAATGTTGGGTGTACATATGTTCACAATTGTTACATCGTCTTGCTGAATTGACCTCTTTATAATTGCATAGTGACCTTCTTTGACTTTTCTTACAGTTTTTGTCTTGAAATATATTTTGTCTAAGTATTGCTACTCCTGCTCTTTATTGGTTTCCACTGGCATGGAATATGTTTTTCCATTCCTTTATTTCCAGTCTATGGGTTTCTTTATAGGTAAAGTGTGTTTCTTGTAGGCAACAGATCATTAGGTCTTGTTTTTTAATCCATTTAGCCATTCTATGATTTTTGATTGGATAGTTTAGTTCATTTACATTCAGTGTTATTATTAGTAAGTGAGAACTTACTCCTGCCATTTTGTTATTTGTTTTCTGGTTGTTTTTTCATCTTCTCTCCCTTCTTTCCTTCCATCCTGTCTTCTTTTTAGTGAAGGTGACTTTCTCTGGTGGTATGATTTAACTTCTTACTTTTTATTTTTTGTGTATCTGTTGTATATTTTTTGACTTGAGGTTGCCATGAGGTTTGCAAATACTATCTTATAACCCATAATTTTAAGCTTATAACAACTTAATGCTGTTTGTATAAACAAAGAAACAAACAAAAAGAAATCTAATGAAAACTCTATGCCTTAACGTCATACCCCTGCTTTTTAACTTTTCTTTGTTTCTATTTATATATTGCTTGTACTGTCTGTGTTTTGAAAAGTTGTTGTAGTTATTATTTTGGATTTGTTCATCATTTAATCTGTCTACTTAAGAATAATTTACGGCCAGGCGTGGTGGCTCAAGCCTGTAATCCCAGCACTTTGGGAGGCCAAGGCGGGCAGATCACAAGGTCAGGAGATCGAGACCATCCTGGCTAACACAGTGAGACCCCGTCTCTACCAAAAATACAAAAAATTAGCCAGGCATGGTGACAGGCGCCTGTAGTCCCAGCTACTCGGGAGGCTGAGGCAGGAGAATGGCATGAACCCGGGAGGCGGAGCTTGCAGTGAGCCGAGATCACACCACTGCACTCCAGCCTGGGTGACAGAGCGAGACTCTGCCTCAGAAAAAAAAAAAAAAAAAAAAAAAAGAATAATTTACACACCACAGTTACAGTGTTACAATATTCTTTTTCTTTTTTTTTTTTTTTTTGAGATGGAGTCTCGCTCTGTTGCCTGGGCTGGAGTGCAATGGTATGATCTCAGCTCACTGCAACCTCCACCTCCCATGTTCATGCAATCCTCCTGCCTCAGCCCCCCTAGTAGCTAGGATTACAGGCACACACCACCATGCTTGGCTAATTTTTGTATTTTTAGTAGAGACCGGGTTTCGCCATGTTGGCCAGGCTGGTCTCAAACTCCTGACCTCAGGTGATCCACCTGCCTCAGCCTCCGAAAGTGCTAGGATTACAGACGTCAGCCACCGAGCCCGGCATACAATATTATTTTTGTTTGTGTGTACTTACTAATACCAGTGAGTTTTGTATCTTCAGATGATTTCTTATTATATATCCTTTTCTTTGTGATTGATATAGTTCCTTTAGTATCTCTTGTAGAACAGGACTGGTATTGATGAAATCCCTCAACTTTTGTTTGTCTGGTAAAGTCTTTATTTCTCCTTCATGTTTGAAGGATATTTTCACTGAATATGCTATTCACGGATAAAAGTTTTTTTTCCTTCAGCACTTTAAATATGTCATGCTGCTCCCTCCTGGTTTGTAAGGTTTCTACTGAAAAGTCTTCTGCCAGTTGTATTGGAGCTCCATTGTTTGTTTTGTTTCTTTTCTCTTGCTGCTTTTAGAATCCCTTCATCCTTGACCTTTGGGGGTTTGATTACTAAAAGCCTTGAGGTTGTCTTCTTTGGGTTAAATCTGCTTGGTGTTCTATAACCTTCTTGTGGTTTGATATTGATATCTTTCTTTAGGTTTGGGAAGTTCTCTGTTATTATCCCTTTGAATGAACTTTATACTCCTATCTCTTTCTCTACCACCTCTTTAAAGCCAATGACTCTTAGATTTGCCCTTTTGAGGCTATGTTCTAGATCCTGTAGACATGCTTCAATGTTTTTTATTCTGTTTTCTTTTGCCTCCTCTGACTATTTTCAAGTAGTCTGTCTTCAAGCTAATTATTTCTTTCTTTCTTTTTTTTTTTTTTTTTTGAGGCGGAGTCTCACTCTGTCTCCCAGGCTGGAGTGCAATGGTGCTATCTCGGCTCACTGCAAGCTCTGCCCCCCAGGTTCATGCCATTCTCCTGCCTCAGCCTCCCGAGTAGCTGGGACTACAGGTGCCCACCACCACACCCGGCTAATTTTTTGTATTTTTAGTAGAGATGGGGTTTCACCGTGTTAGCCAGGATGGTCTCAATCTCCTGACCTCATGATCTGCCCACCTCGGCCTCCCAAAGTGCTGGGATTACAGGTGTGAGCCACTGAGCCTGGCCCAAGCTAATTATTTCTTCTGCTTGATCAATTCTGCTACTAAGAGACTCTCATGCATTCTTCAGTATGTCAACTGCATTTTGAACTCCAGGATTTCTGCTTGATTCTTCTTTTTTTTTTTTTTTTTTTGTGAGATGAAGTCTCACTCTGTCCACCCAGGCTGGAGTGCAGTGGCGTGATCTCAGCTCACCACAACCTCTGCCTCCCAGGTTCAAGCAATTCTCATGCCTCAGCCTCCCGAGTAGCTGGGATTACAGACATGTGCCACCATGCCTGACTAATTTTTATATTTTAGTAGAGATGGGGTTTCACCATGTTGTCCAGGCTGGTCTGGAACTCCTGACCTCAGGTGATCCACCTACCTTGGCCTCCCAAAGTGCTGGGATTAAAGGCATGAGTGACTGTGCCCGGCCTTGATTCTTTTAAATTATTTCAATCTCTTCATTATATTTATCTGATGGAATTCTGAATTCCTTCTCTCTGTTATCTTAAATTTCTTTGAGTTTCCTCAAATAGCTACTTTGCATTCTCTGCCTGAAAGGTCACAAATCTCCATTTCTCCAGGATTGGTCTCTGGTGCCTTATTTAGTTCATTTGGTGAGGTCACATTTTCCTGGATGGTTCTGATGCTTGTGGACATTTATCCCTGTCTGAGCATTGAAGAGTTAGGTATTTATTGTAGTCTTCTCAATCTGGGCTTGTTTGTACTCACCCTTCTTGGGAAAGATTTTAGATATTTGAAAGGACTTAGGTCTTGTGATCTAAGGCATCTCTACATTAAGGGGCATCCCAAGCCCAGTAACAGTGTGGTTCTTGCAGACTCTTAGAGGTACCACCTTTATTATCTTGGATCAGATCCAGAAGAATTTTCTGGATTACCAGGCAGAGATGCTTGTTCTGTTCTCTTTTCTTTTCTTTCTTTTTTGTTTTTTTTTAGATGGAGTTTCGCTCTTGTTGTTGCCCAGGCTGGAGTGCAATGGCACGATCTCAGCTCACCGCAACCTCTATCTCCCGAGCTCAAGCAATTCTCCTGCCTCAGCCTCCTGAGTACCTGGGATTACAGGCATGCACCACCACACCTGGCTAATTTTGTATTTTTAATAGAGATGGGGTTTCTCCATGTTGGTCAGGTTGGTCTCAAACTTCTGATCTCAGGTGATCCATCTGCCTCGGCCTCCCAAAGTGCTGGGATTACAGGCATGAGTCACTGTGCCTGGCCTGTTCTCTTCTCTACTCCAAACAGCATGTCTCTCTCTTGCTCTGTTCTGAGCCACCTGGAGCTGGGGCTGGGGTGACACAAGCACCCCGGTGGCCACCATCACTGAGACTGTGCCAGGTCAGACCTGAAGTGAGCACAGCAGTGGGTCTTACCCAAGGCCTGCTGTAACCACTACCTGGTACCACCTGTGTTTGCTCAAGGCCCTGAGGCTCTACAACCAGTGGGTGGCAATACCAGCCAACTTGTTTCCTTCCCTTCAGGGTGGCAGGTTCCCCCAGGCCCTGTGTGGGTCAAGAGGTGCTATCCAGGAGCCAGTGACTGGAGTAAAAAAACTCAGAAGTCTACCTGGTGTTCTAATTGTACTGTGGCTGAGCTGGCACTCAAATCATGAGATGCAGTCCTTTCCTTTCCACAGGCAGAGAAGCCTCACCCCATGGCCACCACCACCAAAGGCCCATGGGGAGTACTGCCAGGCTACTGGCAATGTTCTCTTAGAGACCAAAGGCTCTTGAGTCAGCTTGTGGTGAAGCTGCCTGGCCTGGGATTCACCCTTCAGTGCAGTGGGCTCCCCTCTGGTTCAGGGAAGGCCCAGAAATACCATCCAAGATCCAAGGCCTGGAATCAGGGATCCCAACAGCCCACTTGGTGCCTACCCCAGTGTGGACAAGCTGGTACCGAACATGCAAAAGTCTCTTTTGCTTTTCCCTCCACTTTTTTCAAGCAGAAGGAGTCTCTCCCTGTAGCCACCACAGCTGAGAATGTTCTGAGTTTCACTCAACGCCTATGGTGCACTACCAGGGTGTTGCTGCTGGTTATTCAGGGCTGACTCTTCAGTCAGCAGGTGATGGGTCCTTCCAGGACTGAGTCCTTTCCTTCAAGGCAGTGGGTTTCCTTCTGGCCCAGGATGTGTTTAGAAATGTCATCCAGGAGCTAGGGCCTGCAAAGGGGACCTAATGACTATGACTGGTGGCGTATCCTACTGTGGCTGAGCTGGTATACAAAGTGCAAGATAAAGTTCTCTTTACTCTTCCCTCTCCTCACCTCAAGCAGAAGGAAGGGGTCTCTTTTGGAGCTGTGAGCTGTGCTGCCTGGGATTGGGAAAGGGGTAGCACAAGCACTCCCTTAGCTGCCCTAACTGTTGTCTTACTAGGTTACACGCCCCCCAAGTCCACTGGCTCTGAGCCCAGCTCAGTACTAGGAATTGCCTCAGAGTTGCAGTCCTTGTGGCTTAGATTGCCTTTCAAGTTTATTTAGGATTCCAGAGCATTTTAGCCCACAGTGGTGAGGCTCACTGGAACTCAAGTTCCAGCCACTGGGATGGGTAATTCCCCTCTGACTAGAGCTATTTATTTATTTATTTTGAGACGGAGTTTCGCTCTTGTTGCCCAGGCTGGAGTGCAATAGTGCAATCTCGGCTCACCGCAACCTCCGCCTCTTGGGTTCAAACTATTCTCCTGCCTCAGCCTCCCAGGTAGCTTGGATTACAGGCATTCACCACCACACCCAGCTAATTTTGTAGTTTTAGTAGAGACGAGGTTTCTCCATGTTCGTCAGGCTGGTCTCGAACTCCTGACCTCAGGTTATCCGCCCGCCTTGGCCTCCCAAAGTGCTGGGATTACAGGTGTGAGCCACCGCACCCGGCCAAAACTCAAGTTTTTTAAGAGAATGGGCAGGAAGTTCCAGCCCACCTTACCAGCCACTAGAGCTGATTTAAATGCTCCCTCTGTGCGTGGGCATCAGCCGAATTCAGCCTGGTTTTGCTTTCTACTTCTTGGTAGAAGAGCTGAGGCAGGACTGGCTTGTCTGTCATAATATAAAAGAGTCTTGGAAGATGTCTGGGGTCCAGGGTCTAAAACCCCTCGTGGCCTTTGGAACACCAATCTCTGTGCCAAAGGGTGGAAGGCTGCCCTGCCGCACCACAAATCTAAGCCCAGGGCATAAAACCCCTTATGGCTTGGATGGAATCCAGGGCTCAGGGCATAAAACCCCTCATAGCCTCTGGAATGTGCACAGACTTGTTGGTTGCTCTCCCAGGCTCGTAAACATGTTCTCTATTATCTCCAAGCAGCAGAGCATATTATATATGCATCAAAGAAAATGCTAAACCATCACAGATACGCTTGATGCACCGCTACCTTTCTATCCTCACGCCCTCACCTGTTTACCCCCACGTCCTCATGACCTGCTTCTTTGTTTGATCACCAATAAATAGTGTGGGCTCCCAGTGCTCAGGGCCTTCACAGCCTCCATACCAGCGTTGGCCCCCTGGACCCACCTTATGCACTCTTAACTTGTCTTTTCTCATTCCTTTGACTCCGCTGGAGTTTGTAGCCCCCACGGCCTCGTGTTGGGTCTAATCACCCCAACATTTCTGGCACCCAACGTGGGGCTATGAACACTCCGGTGAAGGAACACTAGAGCGTGCGGAAGCAGAGGACACATTATCAGAGGACACCTGAGGATGACTAAAAGAAGCTTGGTGGGTAAGCTGGGCACTCAGAAGAACCAGGTAACAATGGAACAGAATGCAAGTAAATATTTTGCTTATTTAAATTTCTTAAGGCATTTATTATGGAGAGGGGGAGTGAAAGTACTCAGAACTTATTAACACTCTTTAATACAATACAGCAGTTTTGCCCATGGTTCCCAGAACAAGGGACAATGGAGCTAGATGAATGGGAAAGAATTGGCAGAAATTTTAAAAAGGCGTATAAAGAAGGAGCCAAAATTCGTTTCTGTTTGGTCAGTGTGGGCATTGATAAAGGCAGCTCTTGAGCCATTTCAAACAGATGACAAGGCAGATTCAGATGAGGAAGAGGTAGACAAGTGTAAAAAATTAACTTCAGATTCTGAATGTGAGGAACAGCAACCGGAAGAAATTAAAAGAAAAGAAATGGAAACTGAAAAAGGTATATTTTACTAGCCCTTCGGTTCCATCTGCTGAATTAAGTGAATGGCCACCTCCTCCCTCTCCTGCTAATGGGTGAGAAGATGAATTAGCTGTAAAACTTACCGCTCCGGTAGCTGCAACATTAAAACCTGGAGCAATTGGTGGTGCTATATAAAATTTTATTCAGAAGGCTAGAGCTGAAGGAGACCTAGAAGCATGGCAATTTCCCGTTACTATAATCCAGAGAGGAGG
This sequence comes from Pongo pygmaeus, assembly GCF_028885625.2. Classification (NCBI taxonomy): domain Eukaryota; kingdom Metazoa; phylum Chordata; class Mammalia; order Primates; family Hominidae; genus Pongo; species Pongo pygmaeus. The sequence continues at coordinate 12,698,958 of NC_072393.2, forward strand.
ACAGAATATAGCTAGTTGGGCCACCTTTCCTTTTAAGTTGTTAAAGGAATTCAAGCAAGCCATTAGTCAATATAGGCCAAATTCTCCTTTTGTACAAACTTTACTAAAAAATGTGGCTCTTGATAATAGATTAATACCATATGGCTGGAATACTTTAACAAAATCTGTTCTCACTCCATCTCAGTACTTGGAGTTTAAAACTTGGTGGGCTGATGAAGCTCAAACTCAGAGAAGAGAAAACACACAAGCACAGCCGCCTGTGCCTGTTTCCTTTGAACAGTTAATGGGGTTGGGCCCTAATTGGGGCCAATTAGACAATCAAACAGTAATGAAAAATGTTGCCATTGTTCAGTTACGCACTGTGTGCTTACAGGCATGGAAAAAAAATGTCACAGGGAAAAAATATCCTTCTCTCATTAGACCTATGAGAGGGAAGGCTCATTTGACTGAATATATTAAGGCTTGTGATGGCATTGGGGGGAAATTTACATACGGCTACTCTTTTGGCTCAAGCTATGGCTGGACTAAACGTGGGAAAAAATATGCCCCATTTCTCAGGCTCTTGTTTTCATTGTGGGCAATTTGGACACACAGAAAAGGAATGTAGAAAAGGAAATCAAAAGGCAAAAACTATTACCATCAATCAACAGAAAAGTCCCAATGTATGCCCCCGATGTAAGAAGGGCAATCACTGGGCAAATCAGTGTAATTCTAAATTTAGCAAAGATGGGCAACCTCTTTCAGGAAACAGGAAGAGGGGCCCACCTCGGGCTCCTCAACAAACCAAGGCGTATCGAGCACAGTCAGTGCCCTTACAAACATACAACAATTGTCCCCTGCCACAGCAGGCAGTGCTGCCGTGGATCTCTGCAGCACAATTCCCATTTCCCTACTTCCTGGGGAGCCACCAAAGAAGGTCCCCATGGGAGTTGGGAGCCCTTTACCCTCAGGAACAGTTGGTCTATTGCTTGGAAGGTCTAATTTAAATTTAAGAGGTGTCATTGTACATAAATAATTGATTCTAATTATACCGGAGAGATTCAATTAGTTATTAGTTCCTCAATTCCATGGTCTGCTTTCCCAGGAGAAAGAATTGCTCAGTTGTTACTGTTACCTTATGCAAAACTGGGAAGCAGCACAGTAAAAAAAATAATAATAATAATAGGAGGATTTGGTGGTACGAATCCAGCAGGAAAAGCTGTATATTGGGTTAATCAAGTGTCTGATAAGAGACCTATTTGTACAGTAACCATTCAAGGAAAGGACTTTGAAGGGTTAGTAGATACTGGAGCTGATGTTTCTATTATTGGTTTAAATCAATGGCCCCGGCATTGGCCTAAGCAAAAGGCATCCATTGGTATTGTTGGAGTAGGGGCTGCTTCAGAATTTTTTAAAGTTCTTTAATTTTGCCATGCCAAGGGCCGGATGGCCAAGAAGGGACAATTCAACCTATTATTACACCTATTCCTGTCAATCCATGGGGTAGAGACTTATTATAACAATGGGGTGCTAAAATATCTATTCCTATGGATCAGTATAATAATAACAGTAAACAAATGATGAGAAAAATGGGATATCTGCCGGGGAAGGGACCGGGAAAAAAAAATAAAAATGGCCAACCAGAACCTTTAGAACTAAAAGGGCAAACAGATCAAACTGGATTAGGGTATCATTTTTAGGAGCTGCAATTGCTGAGCCTCCGGCTCCCATTCTGCTTGTTTGGTTAACTGCCAAACCAGTTTGGGTGGAGCAATGGCCGCTGAAACAGGAAAAACTGGAGGCTTTAAAAGAATTAGTGCAGGAACAATTACAAAAGGGACACATAGAGCCTACTTTCTCCCCTTGGAATTGTTATTAAGAAAATATCAGGGAAATGGAGAATGTTAACAGATTTGAGGGCTGTTAATGCTATAATTCAGCCCATGGGCGCACTGAACCAGGGCTGCCCTCTCCAACAATGATCCCAAAATACTGACCTCTCATAGTAACAGATTTAAAACATGATTTTTTACCATTCCTTTAGCTACTCAAGATTATGAAAAAACTGCTTTTACTGTTCCCACTATAAATAACAAAGAACCAGTGGACAGATACCATTGAAAAGTACTGCCACAAGGCATGTTAAATTGCCCATTTGTCAGACTTATGTTGGAAAAGCTGTTAAGCCAGTTAGAGAACAATTCAAAAAATGTTATATTATCCACTATATGGATGATATTTTATGTGCAGCTGAAACTAGGGAGGAATTAATGCTATGCTACAAACAGTTAGAAAAGGCTGTAACTGCAGCAGGGTTAATCATAGCCCCCGATAAAATCCAGACTTCTACTCCCTTTCAGTATTTAGGAATGAAAGTAAAACAAAGTACTATTAAGCCTCAAAAAGTTCAAATTAGAAGAGATAATTTAAAGACTAAATAATTTTCAAAAATTATTCGGAGACATTAATTGGATTTGTCCCAATTTAGGCATCCCTACTTATGCTATGTCTCACCTCTTTTCTACCTTACGAGGTGATTCTAACTTAAACAGTAAATGCTGTTAGAGGAACTTCAATTAATTGAAGAAAACATTTCTTGTTTTATTCCATTAGTGAGGACATCTAGGATGATGATGAATAGCAGTGGTGAGAGGAGGCATCCTTACCTCGTTCCTGATCTTAGTTGAAAAGCATCTAGATATCAAAATTAAGTATGATCTTAGCTTTGGCTTCTTTTTAGAGGTTCTTTATCAAGTGAGAGAAATTTGCTTCTATCTGCTATTAGGTTTATGGACCTGAGCATGCCACCTAATCATTGCTTTTCCCTTTTCTTTCTGTAAAAAATCCCTCAGAATTCATATAAAGTTGCGAGTTTCAGGTTGGTTGGCTCTGACTGATCACCTGTATTATGGACCATCTGTGTGATTATGGGGAAAAGTTCAGGACACCAGCAACCTACATTGGATGGGACCACCTCTGACTCCAGGGATTGCCACTCAATCTTTCTGAGATTAGCACCCATATCCAACAAGGTAATTTTGCCTAAGACCCTGGTGGGAACCAGCAGCCTTACGATCTCAAGATTATCCCTTTGACATGCTGGTAAGCAGCAGTACTACAGAAAATAATATAGGCCCCCTGGCTACTTGTTTTGCTTTGGGAGAACAGTTGAGTTACATCCTCTCATGCTTTGGAAAGGACTGCTACCAAATGTACCTTCTTTTCTTTCCTCATCAGTGCCTGACCATGGGGTATCATGGATGTGCATGTTTCAATAGCCTCCCACTCACCCCATTGGTGAGAGAGGAATTAGGGCCCTAGGGCTATTTAGGTAGCCTAACACATGATATCCATCACTGGACAAATGCAACTGACAACAGTTTATTAGTCATATATATTCACAGCCCAGATAAGGAGGGTACCATAAGTCATGCAGATCCACAAAGAAAATGCATTTGGGAGCAGAGGGCCCAAACATGGCTGTGGGAAACAGGCTTTGTAGTATCAAAAGGGTGAGGTACCCCTTGGTTTTCTTGGGAGGATGTGATTCACTTCTTTGAATAATGTGTGGGTTAGCAAGGATCTGAAACCCCTTATACAAGAGACAAAGACTATATAACTATGCTATAATAGTATAAAACTGTATTATGCAGTATAGTATAATAGTAATTATATATTTTAGTTATACATAACATATACCAGTTATATGTTTTATATATACAATTATATATCATTATACAATATATTACATATTATATATACAAATATATCTATAAATGTACATGTAAACACACTACAGGCTATACTAGATAATGCTATACTATATAGTAGAAAATGGTCCAGAAATATCTCTTTTGAATATAGCTGCAGAGGCCCAACAAAATACCAGCAAATTGAATCCAGCAATATATAAAAAGACCTATACAACATGACCAAGTTGGATTGAGCTCAGAAAAGCAATGTTGGTTTCACATATAAATATATATTAATATACCATATTTACAGAATAAGGGATCTATTATCACAGGGTCATCCCAAAAGGCACAGAAAATGATTTTTTTTTTATTCAGATAGGGTCTTGCTCTGTCACCTAGGCTGGAGTGCAGTGGTGTAATCATAGCTCACTGCAGCCTTGAACTCCTGGGCTCAAGTGATCCTCCCACTTCAGCCTTCTGACTAGCTAGGGCTACAGGCATGCACCACAACACTCAGCTAATTTTTAAATTTTTCTGTAGAGACGAGGTCTTGCTATATTGCCCAGGCTGATCTCAAACTCCTGGCCTCAAGTAGTCCTCCTGCCTCAGCCTCCCAAAGTGTTGGAATTATAGGCGTGGCTCACACCTGGCCAGATAACGAATATGAATATGAAAATACTCAATAGAGTACAAATAGGATGGAACTTTCTCAATGTGCTATAAGGCAGCTATGAGAAACAGCTAACATCATACTTGATGGTGAAAGATTGAACGCTTTTTATCTTAGATCAAGAAGAGTGTCTGCTTTTATCATTTCTATTCAACATGTTAAAGAAGGTGCTACCAGGGCAATCAGGTAAGAAAATGAAATGAAAGCACTCCAGATATTAAAGGGCATACATACATAGCCCCCCCAGACAGACATACAACATCGCACAGACTTGATCACTGCACATACAGGTGGACAAACCCAGACACAGACACACAAACTTCCAAACTTACAAACCCTCAGTGATTAAAGCCCCAGAGACACCAACGGATGCCCCCAGAGACATCAACAGCCCAGGCCCTCTGCAATGTTCCCTAGCTTCCTTTCCCTCTTTAGGACTAACCACCATCTGATACATCATGTAATTTTGCTTGTATCTCATTTCTTGCCTCCTAGAATGTCAGCTTCAAGGGAACACTATTAGCTAAGGTTTGTTCACTATGAAACCTACAAAGGACCTGTTACATAGAAGAGTTTAATACATATTGAATTATTGGGACTCTCTGTCACACACATACACACACACCCACACACCTCATTATAGGGCCACATCCACTTATCTTAAGAGTGAATTGTTAGGCCGGGCGCGGTGGCTCACGCCTGTATTCCCAGCACTTTGGGAGGCCGAGATGGGTGGATCATGAGGTCAGGAGATCAAGACCATCCTGGCTAACACGGTGAAACCCCATCTCTATTAAAAATACAAAAAAATTAGCCGGGCGTGGTGGTGGGTGCCTGTAGTCCCAGCTACTCAGGAGGCTGAGGCAGGAGAATGGCGTGAATCCGAGGCGGAGCTTGTAGTGAGCCAAGGTCGCACCACTGCACTCCAGCCTGAGTGACAGAATGAGACTCCGTCTCAAAAAAAAAAAGAGTGAATTGTTCTCACCTCCATCCCATGTGGCAGAAAAAGTGTGTAAGTATTGCAAAACAAATTTTAAAATAAGTTTTAAAATATGAATATTTTAAAAGTATATAATTATACAAACCTTGCAATGTTCTTCTAAGTTTAAAGTTTTTGGCTGGGCATGCTGGCTCACGCCTGTAATCCCAGTATTTTGAGAGGCTGAGGCAGGTGGATCACTTGAGCTCAGGAGTTTGAGACCAGTCTGGGCAACATGGCAAAACCCCATCTCTACAAAAAAAGAAAAAAGTCAGGCATGGTGGTGTGCACCTGTGGTCCCAGTTACTTGGGAGGCTGAGGTGGGAGGATCACTTGAGCCCAGGAGGCGGAGGTTGCAGTTGAGCCAAGATTGCACTACTGCACTCCAGCCTGGGTGACAGAGCAAGACAGTCTCAAATAAAAAAAAAAAAATTTTTTTTTTTTTGGCAGTGCCCAGTACAGGTGGTGGCACACATTAGGACTTCAAAATCCAGAGATTCCATGATTCTGAGTTACGAGGTCAAGAGATTGAGACCATCCTGGCCAACATGGTGAAACCCCGTCTCTACTAAAAATACAAAAATTAGCTGGGTATGGTGGCACATGCCTGTAGTCCCAGCTACTCAGGAGGCTGAGGCAGGAGAATCACTTGAACCTGGGAGGTGGGGGTTGCAGTGAGCCAAAATCACGCCTCTGCACTCCAGCCTGGCAACAGAGTGAGACTCCATCTCAAAAAAAAGAAGGCCAGGCATGGTGGCTCATGCCTGTAATCCCAGCACTTTGGGAGGCTGAGGCGGGCAGATCATGAGGTTAGAAGATCGAGACCATCCTGGCCAACATGGTGAAACCCCATCTCTACTAAAAATACAAAAAAAAACAAAAAATTAGCTGGGCGTGGTGGTGGGCACCTGTAATCCCAGCTACTTGGAAGGCTGAGGCAGGAGAATGGCTTGAACCCGGGAGGCAGAGGTTGCAGTGAGCCAAGATCGTGCCACTGCACTCCAGCCTGGTGACAGAGCAAGACCCTGTCTCAAAAAAAAAAAAAAAAAAAGATATGTTAGATAATGGAAATAAATGATCAATGACAACATTCTTACTCATGGAGGTTCCCTACCCTCCAAAGCTAAGGTATCCAACACAACCGTAGCTTCCCTATTAATCTCACAGGTTGGTTGTTATTTCATTTCCTTCAAAGATCTTAATTGCTTTCTAAAAACCAAACCCTTACCTTTTATTAACCATCTCTCTTTTCCCAAATCTATAAGCATCAGAAAGGCAAGAACTTGTTTGTTTCATGTTTCTATATCCATAGCCTAGAATGTCTTGATCATTTGTGCTGAATTGTGTATGCTTTGATACCACAGTGCCAGGCCTATGAGAAAGGTTAAAAAAATTACCATCAAGAGCAAGATGGTTTGATTTGAACAGTGATTCTGTCTTTGCACCTTGCTAGGTTTGTGGTCTCTGAAAACTTATCTACACTTAAAGGACTCTGCTAGTGCACAAAGGAGAAAAAAAGTATTATATAGTTTGCTAAAGACTCAGTGAACTTACATATTTTAATAGAGATATTTTGTGGAAAACATTGTCCAATACACCATAAGAAATATTTCCATGTTTAGATAAGAAAGGTTACGAGCAGTTCCACAGGACTAGGATCTGACCTCACACTCAGGTAAGGCCAAGTCTTATCCTGTTGAAGAGAAAAATGTCACACTTCCTTCATCAGACAAAGCTACTCAGCAATCATGATGGATCAAGACAAAAACAATAACCATGTCTCTAAAAATGGTAAAAGAGAACAGAGTGGAAGTCATTAAAATGACCAAAATTGCCCTCTACTCACTAATCCAAGTGAGTGGTTTCTTAGGAATTAGGTTTAGCTCCACTTCATTCTTCATGCCTCTAGATGAGAATTATGATTACCAGTGACACAATTAAGTTCACCTCACAGCAGGCAACACACACAGGAGTGTCTCAGTTTGGTGATTAACAATCAAGTCACCTAACAAAAATCCAAATCCAAAAAGTTGTTTTGAGAAGGAGTCTTGCTCTGTCGCCCAGCCTGGAGTGCAGTGGTGTGATCTCGGCTCACTGCAACCTCTGCCTCCTGGAGTTCAAGCAATTCTCCTGCCTCAGCCTCTTGAGTAGCTGGGATTACAGGCGCACGCCACCATGCCCGGCTATTTTTAACATATTTTTTAGTAGAGATGGGGTTTCACCATGTTGGCTAGGCTGGTCTCAAACTCCTGACCTTGTGATCTGCCCACCTCGGCCTCCCAAAGTGCTGGGATTACAGGCATCAGCCACCGCGCCCAGCCGAGCACCCTCTTACTGATACTCCCCAGAGTCATTTATGGTTTATGATCATTCTTATTACTACAATTCTTAACACTCTTCTCTTGACTGCAGGTGTGATCCTGGTGATCTTTGAAAAAAAGGCACTGAAACAACCATGATTTAAGTTTTTGGTATTATGAATGCATGAGAAATTTTCTGAGAAAAAATCATAACTATATTAAGAATAAAAAATAAAAAATTCCTAAGGAAAATACTTAATCTTCAATGCACATAATATTGACTCAGAATATATGAGGATTAACTCAATAAACTTAAAAACTTAATCTGAAAATCACTGGATTAAGAAAATGTGGCAGATATACACCATAGAATACTATGCAGCCATAAAAAAGGATGAGGTCATGTCCTTTGTAGGGACATGGATGAAGCTGGAAACCATCATTCTCAGCAAACTATCACAAGGACAAGAAACAAAACACCACATGTTCTCACTCATAGGTGGGAATTGAACAATGAGAACACTTGGACAAGGAAGGGGAACATCACACACTGGGGCCTGTTGTGAGGTGGGCAGAGCGGGGAGGGATAGCATTAGGAGATATACCTAATGTAAAAGACGAGTTAATGGGTGCAGCACACCAACATGGCACGTGTATACATATGTAACAAACCTGCACATTGTGTACATGTACTCTAGAATTTAAAGTATAATAATAATAAAAAAAACTTAATCTGAAAATCTATAATTGCAATGGAATATTTTAATATATCCTTGCAGAAAATTAAAGAGACAAGTAATAGCATACAAGTTATTTGAAAACAGTTAATAAAATATTTCTAAGAAACATCTACAGAAGTTTTGTTCAACAAAAACATACACATAGTTTTTAATCACATATAATGAAACAAAATTGAAAATGTACTGAGAGGTGACATTCAACTGTAATAGGAAACACCAACAATCTGCTTGATATTAGGAAGGTGCTTATTCTTACACTGTAGGACTGGGTAAGTGCATTCACTGTACAGTACAGTGGAGGAACAAACACCCATGTAGTTCTTTTTGACTGCACCACTGTAGTTGTCATAGTGGAATCAGAAACACACGGTCACTGGTACTGTTAACAAAACATGGTATTTATTACATAAATAATACCTTCGATAAATTCAACCTAGAGATGAGGTGAGTCAGAATATCAGAGAATATTCCCAACCTTAAGAGTCTAAATAGTTGCCTGGTGGAACATTAGAATTTCTAGGAAAATCCAAACTGCAGTGCATCTTTGAGTAGAACTTTTAAAGACAATTTGTGGAAAACTACATCTTTGAAAATATGGCAGCTGGGGCCATGCATAGTGGTTCACGCCTGTAATCTCAGCACTTTGGGAGGCCAAGGTGGGCGGATCATGAGGTCAAGAGTTTGAGACTAGCCTGCCCAACATGATGAAACCCTGTCTCTACTAAAAATACAAAAAAAAAATTAGCTGGGCTTGGTGGCAGGCACCTATAATCCCAGCTACTTGGGAGGCTGGGGCAGGACAACTGCTTGCACCCAGGAGACAGAGGTTGCAGTGAGCCAAGATCGTACCACTGCACTCCAGCCTGGGTGACAGAGCAAGACTACGTCTTGGAAAAAGAAAGTAAAGAAAGAAAAGAAAGGGAAAGGGAAAGAAAGAAGGAAGGAAGGAAGGAAAATATGGCATCCAAGCAGTTAGTGGTGGTTCTAAGAATACTCTCAATTGGCAGAGCAAAGGATCAGGACAATGTGGTGGAAGCAGGTGTCCTTGAAGCCCCTATGCATCCATCTGTCTCCACATATGGTGGCTATAAAACCTGACTAATGCTTTCTTCACTTCTGCCTTCCATATCTCCTGCAAGTACGCTATTGGTGAATTATACCATGGAGCCATAAAAGGATAGATTATAGAAAACATAGGTCACAACATAACCCATGTTAACACAATCCAGGACAGCCATTTCCAGCTATAGGTTATATGGTTCTATCTCAGATCTCTCTTATTAATGCAAAGTCTATTATCCAAATCACAGCCAGAAGGAATTACAAATAGCAAACAGAAGATGAAAATAATAATTCCAATGAGAGAGTACATTGTATGATAAACTTTGCAGACTCAAAAATTTATTATGATTATTTTTTAGCATAAAAAATAGAAAAAAGGGTATTCTGTCTTCCTCTAAAAAAGCTTCTTTTGGTCAGAAAGAAAGATGAAATACATATAATGATATCTAGTACCTGCCACATAAGGCCAGTAGGAAATCCTAAAAATTACCAAATTATCATTTTTTGATGGCCCGTTACAGCACAACTAAAGAATATATAAAAATCAAAACTACTAGCTTATTATAAATACACTTCAATTCACTCATGAATCTAACAGACTTCAATATGGAAAGACAAAATTTCAGAAACTGATTTAATGAAAAAATACTATCAATTCAACTTGTGTACAAGTATAAGAGCTTACAGAATTATCTCATCTCAATGTTCTTTTGCGAAAGTAATAGAAATCCAAAATTCAGAGATCCACTTTAAGAATCAGTAACTGATAATATGTTTTATAACATTTCTGTCAAGTTGTGAATTTTCTAGAACAATATACATGAATTAATTTGCATCAGGCTTTCCCAAATTATCTACATTTATACAGTAACTCCTTAGTGGGAGTTTCAACATGAGATTGAAGTTTCACACATAAGGGAGTATCACATGAGCATTTGTTAAAATGGAAAACATTGCTATTTCTCACTTTTATAGGATTTCTATCCAGTCTGCATTCTCACATGTAAGTATGTGGGCCAACTGAAGGCTTTCTCACAATGTCTATGTTCAAGAAGTCGCTTTCCAGTGTGAGTTCATTCATGGTTTCCAAGTAAACTAAGACAAATAAAGGTTTTTCCACATTTTTTACATTTATAGGGTTTTCCACATTCTTTACATTTTTAAGGTTATAAATTCTTTACATTTATAGGGCATATGAAAATTCTTTACACTTCATATGCTTTCTCATGGTCCTTAAAAGGTCACATGACTATTGAAGGTTTTCCCACACTGCCTACATTCGCAGGGTTTCCTGTCCAGTATGAATGCTTCCTCACATTCACACGTAAATAACTGAAGGTATTCCCATGTCTTATAGTCATAGGGTTTCTCTGAAATATGAATAATTTCATGTCTTCAAAAGGAAATGGGGGCCGGGTGTGGTGGCTCACACCTGTAATCCAACACTTTGGGAGGCCCAAGGCAGGTGGATCGTCTGAGGTCAGGAGTTCGAGACCAGCCTGGCCAACATGGCGAAACCCCATGTCTACTAAAAATACAAAAATTAAGTGGGCATGGTGGTTCACACCTGTTGTCCCAGCTACTCAGGAGGCTGAGGCAGGAGAATCGCTTGAACCCAGGAGACAGAAGTTGCAGTGAGCTGAGATCGCGCTACTGCACTCCAGCCAGGGCGACAGAGTGAGAATTCAACTCAAAAAAAAAAAAAAAGGGAAATAGGACAACTGAAAACTTTGCCATATTGCTTATATACATAGGGTTACTCTCCACTATGAACTCTTTCATGTATTCGAAAGGAACGGGAACACTTGAAGGCTTTACCACATTGTTGACATGCATAGGGTTTCTCTCCAGTGTGAGTTCGTTCATGGATTCGAAAGGAACGTGAGCAACTGAAGGCTTTATCACATTGTTTACATTCATAGGGTTTCACTCCAGTGTGAGTCCTTTCATGCATTCGAACAGAACTAGAACAACTGAAGGCCTTACCACATTGTTTACACTCATAAGGTTTCTCTCCAGTGTGAGTCCTTTCATGTATTCGAATGGAACTGGAACAACTAAACGCCTTACCACACTGTTTACATTCATAGGGTTTCTCCCCAGTGTGAGTCCTTTCATGCATTCGAAAGGAACTGGAACAACTGAAGGCTTTACCACATTGTTTACATTCATAGGGTTTCTCTCCAGTGTGAGTCCTTTCATGCATCCGAAAGGAACTAGAAAAACTAAAGGCTTTACCACACTGTTTACATTCATAGGGTTTCTCTCCAGTGTGAATTCTTTCATGCATTCGAAAGGAACTGGAACAACTGAAGGCTTTACCACACTGTTTACATTCATAGGGTTTCTCTCCAGTGTGAGTCCTTTCATGTATTCGAACAGAACTGGAACAACTGAAGGCTTTACCACATTGTTTACATTCATGGGGTTTCTCTCCAGTGTGAGTTCTTTCATGCATTCGAAAGGAACTGGAACAACTGAAGGCTTTACCACACTGTTTACATTCATAGGGTTTCTCTCCAGTGTGAGTTCGTTCATGGATTTGAAAAGAACTAGGACAATCAAAGGCTTTCCCACATTCCTTGCATTTATAAGGTCCATTTCCAGTGTGCATTATCATATGTCTTCGATAGCTTGGAAGAGAAATGAATGCTTTCCCACATTCCTTACAATCATAGGGTTTCTCTCCTGTATGAATTCTTTCATGTTTTCTAAAGGAACTAGGAAAACTGAAGGCTTTGCCACATTTTTTACATTTATAGGGTTTTTCTCCAGTGTGAATCCTTTCATGACTTCGAAAGGATGTGGGACAACTAAGAGCTTTACCACATTGCTTACACTGATAGGGTTTTTCCCCAGTGTGAGTCCTTTCATGTATTTGAAAGGTTTGGTAATATCTGAAAGCTTTTCCACATTGTTTACATTCATAGGGTTTCTCTCCAGAGTGAGTTCTTTCATGATTTCGAAAAGAACTGGGATGACTGAACGTTTTCCCGCATTCTTTACATTTATAGGGTTTCTCCCCTGTGTGCATTCTCATGTGTCCTCGAAAGGTTGTGTGATAAATGAAGGCCTTCCCACATTCCTTACATTCATAAGGTTTCTCTCCAGTATGAGTTCTTTCATGTATTTGAAAGGAACTGGGCCAACTGAAAGCCTTACCACACTGTTTACATTTATAGGGTTTCTCTCCAGTGTGAGTTCTTTCATGTATTCGAAATGAACTTCGAAAGCTGAATCTTTTCCCACATTCCTTACATTCATATGATTTCTCTCCGTATTTGTGATACTCATATGATCTATGTTCAGCATGAGATCTCATGTGCCTATTAAGAGATGAATGACACATATAGTCCTTTCCACACACACTACATTCATATGGTTTTACTCTAGTAAAAGTTTTCTTGTTTGGTTTAGGATTTGGAGTCTGACTGATGGTTTCTCCAAACTGACTACCTTCTTTCCTTTCACAGAGCCTCTCTACCATATGACTTCTGTGAGAAAAAAAAAAAAAGCACACAATTAGTGGCTTTTTAAAATTAATAATTTTATAATTATTGATTATTTCACAATCATTAGTAGGTAATAGAATTACACTTTTGCCATTTTCAGGGGAAGTGTATGTCATGAATGCTCAGGAAGAGTACTTGACCAGAGCTATTATCAACACAATAAAATTCATAATATAGAGTTTCTTTCCTTTTTTTTTTTGAGACAGAGTCTTGCTCTGTTGCCCAGGCTGCAGTGCAGTGGCACAATCTTGGCTCACTGCAACCTCCGTCTCCTGGGTTCAAGCAGTTCTCCTGCCTCAGCCTCATGAGTATCTGGGATTACAGGTACCCACCACCACACCTGGCTAATTTTTGCATTTTTAGTAGAGGCAGGGTTTTGCCATGTTGGCCAGGCTGGCCTCAACCTCCACACCTCAGGTGATCTGCCCACCTCGGCCTCCCAAAGTGCTAGGATTACAGGCGTGAGCCACCATGCCTGGCCAAAATTCATAATATAGAGTTTCCTAATTTTGTTTCTAGGTGAAATATTTTTCAAATACTGAACATCTGTACCATTTTTAAGAAAACTTTCTTGGCAAAAATTTTCAAAAAATAAATAAATATGAAATGGGGCATATTTGTTTCAATTATGCCCCATTTTTTAAACTTAATGGCATGCTAAGATTCTCTCATAAAACAGTATTTTCTTTTGTAAGTACAACTCACCTTAGCTTTCTCCCCTGATTTTTGTGATCTTCAATGTTCTTCTCCTCCCAGTTTTCCCCTAAAATGCAGGCCCAGAAAAATCATTAAACCTATTCGAAATTACAGAAAAATTATTAGATTCTAAATCTAGGATGAGCTGTTATCCTGTCTGATTTATTTACTAAAGTATTCCCTTTCAACATTCTAAGCCTTGGAACCTTGTTGATGAGCAAGAAACACTTGTTTTCTAATTGACTAAGTGAGGGAATAATTTCATTCTTACCTATAGAGGCCAAGTTAACAAAGGTTTCTTGCATCACATCTCTGTAGAGTTTCTTCTGAGAGGGACCCAGCAAAGCCCACTCCTCCTGGGTGAAGTTCACAGCCACATCCTCAAAGACCACTGAGTCCTGAAACATCCCACATGTATAGAGGAGGATGGGTGAGACTGACAGCACTGGGGATATATACTCAGTTCATCAAAAGTTCATATATAATTCCTTTTTCTCCATTTATCCTGTAACTTTGTCATCAGAACTCAAATCTTTGTCCACACTTACTTCTTCATAAATTTAACACCGCCATGAATACTTGGAAATAATTTCTACATTTTTACTATGATCACTTCAAGTCTTATGCTCTCCAATGACAGGATATACAGCATCTTGGAGAAATGCTATACAAATGAAGCAAATATTTCCAGTTTAAGACCAACAATTCCTTGTAAGAAAAATACTTTTTATCTCCTGCCTTATCATGTACTATATCACTCAGCATCCCATGAAACACAGGGTCAAATCTGTACAAGATTTTTTTTTTTTTTTTTTTGAGACGGAGTCTTGCTCTGTCGCCCAGTCTAGAGTGCAGTGGCGCAATCCTGGCTCACTGCAAGCTCCACCTCCCAGGTTCATGCCATTCTCCTGCCTCAGCCTCCTGAGTAGCTGGGACTACAGGCGCCCGCCACTATGCCCGGCTAATTTTTTGTATATTTAGTAGAGATGGGGTTTCACTGTCTTAGCCAGGATGGTCTCGATCTCCTGACCTCGTGATCCGCCCACCTTGGCCTCCCAAAGTGCTTGGGATTACAGGCGTGAGCCACTGCGCCCGGCCACGAGATTTTAATGAAAAAGTATATACTGAAGAACTGTACATTTTTTCTTCTGTTCCCACGATTACACTGAAAAGCCAGAGGGCCTGTGCAACTTGCAACAACATCCTGCTGGCCATGTTGTACCGAAGTACTGCAGACCATTAGAATTAGTCAGATTCAACTGGTTGAGTGAAAATATTCTTTTAGTGAAATATTAATTTTAACTTGTTTGTGTAATATTTATCACAGACCCAGTGTTTCTTTTTTCTCCCTGTCCCATTTGATGGAGGCAGGAGGTTACTGGGATGTTAGAGCACAGGCAGGAGGAAGAAGGCATGGCAACTTAGATCATAAAATTAAATCTTCAGCAGGAGCGGTGGCTCACGCCTGTAATCCCAGCACTTTGGGAGGCTGAGGAGGGCAGATCACGAGGTCAGGAGATCGAGACCATCCTGGCTAACACAGTGAAACCCTGTCTCTACTAAAAATACAAAAAAATTAGCCAGGCGTGGTGTCGGGCGCCTGTAGACCCAGCTACTCGGGAGGCTGAGGCAGGAGAATGGCGTGAACCTGGGCGGCGGAGCTTGCAGTGAGCCGAGATTGCACCACTGCACTCCAGCCTGGGTGACAGAGCGAGACTCCGTCTCAAAAAAAAAAAAAAATTAAGTCTTCAAAAAATCCCTACACTCATGAGCCTCAGGGCTGCGACCATTGTTAGCATACATAGGATGGAGATAATAAGATGCCAGAACAGCTCTTTCCCTCAGAAATCTAACAGTGTACCCTGAGACTTATCGACTTTGAGTAACAGGTTAACAGTTGCAATTTGCAAGGGAGTTCACCCAAGTCCACAACGGTTTCATACTAAATTTGCCCATGATTACAAAATTCAAAGGGTTGAGCAGTGCTGTCCTCCAAAAGGATATGAAATTCCCTTTCTCCAATTTCAGAAAGAAGTGATTCCCAAACAGCTACTCTAGGTGCTGGCCATCCTCCCAACTTCTCTCATTTTAGGCTCCCGTGAGGTATGTGGTGGCATGAGATCCCGACACCAAAGCATAGGAATCCCTCAGTGGCATAATTCCCCTAAATCTTGGCCTTTGAAAAAGATCATTAACTACTGATGTCCATATGCAAAGGACAGAAAAAATGCTCCCAAACAGCAATTCTGATACTAGAATTTACCTGTTTGGTAAAGTAACAGAATATCCACACCTTTCTTGTTGGTGGGTCAAAGGGGTAAAATGAGCTGATCAGGTAAGCTCTAATTGTTCCTTGTACAGTGGTTCTATGGCACTTGTTCAAAGAAATTCCTACTACCTAGTGTGTGGAAGACTGTTAACATTAGTAAAATGTTAACCTAAGACTACTTATCTTTAAATGCCTGAGGGTATATATTCAATTCATAAAAAGTTCACATATTATTCTGTGGTCTCCAAACATTTGTTGTCCTTCACTGATATCTGGGAAATGAGAATTTGGGAGGGATCCCACCAACCTAAGTGATAAAGAGTGGCTTAGTGTGTGGCTGGGTGCGGTGGCTCACACTGTAATCCCAGCACTTTGGGACGCTGAGGCGGGCGTATCACAAGGTCAGGAGATCGAGACCATCCCAGCTAACACAGTGAAACCCCGTCTCTACTAAAAATACAAAAAATTAGCTGGGTGTGGTGGTGGGCGCCTGTAGTCCCAGCTACTTGGGAGGCTGAGGCAGGAGAATGGCGTGAGGTGGAGCTTGCAGTGAGCCGAGATCATGCCACTGCACTCCAGCCAGGGCGACAGAGCGAGACTCCATCTCAAAAAAAAAAAGAGGGGCTTAGCGTGCCTAAATGGTTTATGGAATCAATAGAGTATATATTGAACTACTTTTTTCTTCTCAGAGTCTGGACTTTTTCACATGCCAGGCAGAGGATGCCTACTTGATCAGCCCCCAAAAGCACTGTGAGCACTGGGTCTCTAATGACCTTCCCTAGCAGACAATATATCATATCACAACTTGTTGCTTGGGGAATTGGTCCCATTCCATGTGATTATATGAGGAAAGAACATTTAAAGGCTTGCTTGCATCTGCTTTCCTCCACACCAACTATGACTAAATAAGGCTAATGAAGGATATTTAATAATCCTAATTTTAAAAATGTTATTGGGTAATGTCAAAGCAGAATTAAATTAAGGTGAAAGTTGGTACATGTTCTTAGAACAAACTCAGTGTCAACAAGATGCCACCGCTCCCAAATGATATCTTTATAAAATTCTACAAATCCCTAAAATAGACTTATTAGGAGTCAAGAAAAACTACTTTTCCAAACCTAAGAGGAACAATAAATGTCAAACAATGGATAAAGTCTTTTGAAGAGCAACATAAATACTTGCCTAGTATGTATCAAGGATTTTCAAACTATTAACACTCCAAACAGCATGACACACACAGAGATAAATAGAACAAGGGAGGGGAAAAGTGTCTTCAATGGACTGGCATTTATAAGGAAAATTGATTAATGATAGAGCAAGCATTGTAGGGTAGTGGAAGAGATCACTAACACTTTAATACATGTAGAAGGGACAAACTGTTATCTAATTGGAAAAAGCATTGCATCAGCTCTTTTCCATAGACAATAATCAATTTAATGTATATTTAAATGTGAATAATATAATTAAAACTGTTTCAAAAGTCACAGGCAAATTTTTTTAAATGCAAGAGTAGGGAGAATTTTCTCATGTAAGAGTAAGCCATAAAGGATGAGACTGAAAAGTTCAAATATACTAAAATCAAGAAAGTTAAAAGACAAACCACAAAGCAGGAAAAAAACATCTGACATACATGCAATATAAATGAACTAGTATGCAGAGTAAAAATAAATGAACAGTCAGGCATGATGGCTCACACTTGTAGTCCTAGCTACTCAGGAAGCTGAGGCAGGAGGATCATATGAACCCAGGAGTTAGAGGCTGCAGTGAGCTATCACACCAGCCTGGGTAACAGGGCAAGACTCTGTCAATAAATAAGTAATAAAATAGCCAAATAAATAAAAAGTGAACACATGATTTAAAAATAGGAACATAGGCCGGGTGCGGTGGCTCACACCTATAATCCCAACACTCTGGGAGGCCAAGGCAGGTGGATCACCTGAGGTCAGGAGTTCAAGACCAGCCTGGCCAACATGGTGAAACCCCATCTCTGCTAAAAATACAAAAACTAGCTGGGCGTGGTGGTGGGCACCTGTAATCCCAGCTACTTGGGAGGCTGAGGCAGGAGAATTGCTTGAACCTGTGAGGTGGAGGTTGCAGTGAGACCAGATCGTGCCACTGCACTCCAGCCTCAGTGACAGAGCAAGACTCCATCTCAAAAAAAAAAAAAAAAGGAAAAAAACATATTTAAGAGAGGATGACACACCATATATGAAAAAAGGTCTGGCTGGGCACGGTGGCTCACGCCTATAATCCCAGAACTTTGGAAGGTCGAGGCGGGCAGATCACTTGAGGTTAGAAGTTCAAGACCAGCCTGGCCAACATGGCGAAACCCTTTCTCTACAAAAAATACAAAAATTAGCCAGGTGTGGGGGCATGGGCCTGTAATCCTGGCTACTCAGGTGGCCGAGACACGAGAATCGCTTGAGCACGGGAGGTGAAGGTTGCAGCGAGCCAAGATCACACCACTGCACTCCAGCCTGGGTGACAGAGTGAGACTCTGTCTCAAAAAAAAAAAAGGAAAAGGCATATCTCTCTCCTTCCTTGATACAGCCAAATGAAATACCAAATAGATCCAATTTCTTACATATTAGAAGGACGAAAATCAGTCAATTAGATACTCCCAAGTATTGATGACCACTGCCAATAAACAAATAGTTATGCATGAAGGGAAGAAAGATCAACTGATACACTCCATTGCTATTTCCTGTAAACTTGATCTTGACCATAATCTATAGCACAGTGATTTTCCTCCAACATTCAGAGAAGTTATTGTGTATTTGTACTTAGACACAGATACCAAAACAATAGGATCAGCATTTTTCACAAGAGCAAAAAATGAACTTGAAAAAGCCCAAACACCACCATCAATGGATTGGATGATAAAATTGGATTCCCCTAGCCTGTCACTATCATGTGAAACACAGAGGCAAAACCACTCAAAACCCTTTTCATTGTTAATTCCACTAATACACATGTATTTAAAGTTCAAATAAGGCTCAACTAAAAGAACATCACATAGTGAAAGATAACAGAAGATAAAGGTATAAAGAATAATCAAATAATCAAGACTGTGGCCATCTATGAAGCAGGATGGAGATAAGCCAGAGGAGAACATCAAGTGACTAATTAATGACTGACCAAGGCTCACCTATAAATTTATATTTTTAAATCACTTATTGAGGCAATGATTGACATGAAAAAGCTGTACATATTTAATGTATACAACTCAATGAGTTTGGGGATAAGTATACACCTATGAAGCCATCAGTATCATCAGGACATAGACGTATTCATCACAAAAGTTTCTTTCCCCCTTCATTATTATTACTATTTGTGTGTCTCTCTATGTGTTAAGAATACAACATAATATCTAGTTTAGAAATTTTAAGACTAGGCACGGTGGCTCACACCTGAACCCCAGCACTTTGGAAGGCTAAGGTGGGAGGATCACTTGATGCCAGGAATTCATGGCCAGCCTAGGCAACATAGTGAGATCACATCTCTAGAAAAAAAAGTAAAAATCTTAGCTGGGTGTGGTGGCATTCGCCTGTAGTCCCAGCTACTCAAGAGGCTGGGACAGGAGGATTGCTTGAGCCCAGGAGTTTGAGGCTGCAGTGAGCCATGATTGTGCCATTGCACTCCAGCCTGGATAATGGGGCAAGATCCCATCTTAAAAATGAATAAAAATTTTAAAAAATTTTTTAAAGGAATGTTTAACTATAAAATCATTGTGTTGTTAGCTATAGGTACTATGCCATATAGTAGATCTTCAAAGCTCATTTATCTGCATAACTGAAGCTTTGTATTCTTCAACTTCATCTCTCCATTTCCCCCTTCCCTGGCAAATTACCATTCTACTCTATGCTTCTATGAGTTTGATTATTTTAGATTACATATATAAGTGAGATCACAAAGAATGTGCCTTTCTGTTTGGCTTATTTCACTGAGCATAATGTCCCCTATGTCCATCCATGGTGTTGTCAATGGCAGGATTTCCTTTTTTTAAAGGCTATATCATATTTTATTTTATGTATACATCACACATTCATCTGTTGACACACATTTAGGTTGTTTACATATCTTGGCTGTTGTGAACAATGCTGCAGTGAACATGGGAGTGCACATATCTCTTCAAGATGTTGATTTCAATTCCTTTAGGTAAATATGGAGAAGCAGAGTGCTGGATCATACGGCAATTCCTTTTCTAATTTTCTGATAAACCTCCATGCTATTATCCATAATGGCTGTATCAATTTAAATTTAAACTTCTACCAACAGTATACCAAGGTTCCCTTTTCTCCAAATCCTCACCAACACCTGTAAGACTATAAATACATGTCTTAGCAGAAACCTTGGATGTCAAGAGAGTGGGACAATACATTCAAAGTGTTAAGCTAATTAGCAACACAAAAACATATGAAAGTATAAAACTCACGGGTAAAGGCAAAAGTATAGTCAAATCCAGAATATTCTAATACATAATGGTGGTACAAACATCACTTTCAACTCTAGTATAAAAGCTAAAAGATGAAAGTATTCAAAGTGACTATAGCTGCCGGGCGCGGTGGCTCACGCCTGTAATCCCAGCACTTTGGGAGGCTAAGGGGGGGGATCACGAGGTCAGGAGATCGAGACCATCTCGGCTGACACGGTGAAACCTCGTCTCTACTAAAAATACAAAAAATTAGCCGGGCCTGGTGGCGGGTGCCTGTAGTCCCAGCAACTTGGGAGGCTGAGGCAAGAGAATCGCTTCAACCCAGAGGGCGGAAGTTGCAGTGAGCCGAAATTGCGCCACCGCGCTCCAGCCTGGGTGATGGAGCGAGACTCCGTCTCAAAAAAAATAAATAAACAAAATAAAGTGACTATAGCTACCATAACTTGTAAAATGGACACTGAATATTAAAAACATGTAAATCCTGGCAGGCACAATGGCTCACACCTGTAATCCCAGTACTTTGGGAGGCCGAGGCAGGCAGATCACCTGAGGTCAGGAGTTCGACACCAGCCTGGCCAAAGTAGTAAAACCCTGTCTCTACTAAAAATACAAAAATTAGCTGGGCATGGTGGTGGGCACCTGTAGTCCCAGCTACTCGGGAGGCTGAGGCAGGAGAATCGCTTGAACCCAGTATGCGGAGGTTGCAGTGAGCTGAGATCGCACCACTGTACTCCAGCCTGGGCAACAGAGTGAGATTCCGTCTAAAAAAAAAAAAAAAATCTAAGCATCTACATTAGGAAAGCAAGAAAATATGAGCAAATTAAACCCAAAGTAAGTGCACAACAGAAGAAATAGTAAAAAGAGAAATTAAACAAAACCAAAGGTGTTTCTTTGAAAAGATCAATATATTTGATAAATGTATGGTTAAGCTAACTGAAAAACAGAGAGAGAACAGAAATTACTAATATCACAAATGTAAGTGGGAAAAATAAAAATGAAAAAGCTATGGGCAAAATCCAACATGCATTTATGAGAAGAAACTGGAGATAGAGAGACTTTCCTCTTTTTGAGAAGCAGTATTTATAGGAAACCTGCAGCTAATATCATATTTAATAGTGAGAAACTAGATGGTTTCCTGGTAAGATGAGGAAATGGGCAAAGATGTCCCCTCCTACCACTCCTACTCAACAGATTATACTCAAACTGTAACTAATGAGAGGAGAGGGGAGCGGAGGGGGGAGGGGAGGGGAGGAGAGAAGATACACAGATTGAGAAGGAAGAAATATCACTGTATTTGTCGCATATGACATGATTGTCTAAGTAGAAAATCTCAAAGAATCCACAACAAACTCCTTAAACTAGGGGGAAAGGAGGCATAGCAAGATTGAAGGATATAATCTTAATATACAAAAGTCAATTGCTTTCTTACAGACTCACATTAGTATAGTATAGACTCACTGAGTCATCTGATTTTCAACAAATGACCAACAGAAATTCAATGAAAAAAGACAGCCTTTTTCAACAAACAGTGTTGGAAAAACTGAACATCCACATGCAAAACACAATGAAAAAAACACGAATCTAGAAACAGACGTTACACCTTAAACAAAAACTGGCTCAAAATGGATCATAGATCTAAATGTAAAATCTAGGCCAGGAGCAGTGGCTCATGCCTGTAATCCCAGCACTCTGGGAGGCCATGGCAGGAGGATAGCTTGAAGTCAGGAGTTTGAGACCAGTCTGGGCAACTAAGTGGGACCCCATCTCTACAAAAAATACAAAAATTAGCCAGGTGTGGTGGTGCACACTTGTAGTCCCACCTACTCAGGAGGCTGAAGTGGGAGGAGTGCTTGAGCCCAGGAGGTTGAGGCTGCAGTGAGCCAAGATTGCACTACTGCACTCCGGCCTGGGCAAGAGGGAGAACTTGTCTCAAAAAAAAAAAAAAAAAAAAAAAGTAAAGTTATAGGATACCTAAAAGTTAATGAAGAAGAAAATCTAGGTGACCCTAGGTGATAAATTTTTAGATATAAGCAAAATCCATACAAAATAAAACAGTAAAAGTTTGACTTCATTAAAATGAAAAAGCTCCTCCTCTATGAAAGCTCTATGTTAAGAGAATGAAAAAGACTCTAGAGCCTTTTGCGGTAGGGGTACACATTTAAGGTGGGCCAATTTGCAATTAACAGCATAAAATGGGCTTAAGTAAAATTTATAAACAAGGAATATTTGCCTCCAGAACATCAAAAGAACCTAGAAGATGCTGTGGGTAGTCAGAGGGACAATAGCTATTTTATAGTAGTGTCAGGGATGGAGCAGCCCTCCTTTTACCAAAAGGTTTTTAAGAACTTAACCAAAACATAAAGGTCTCTTATTTTATATATGGGGCAATGGACTTTTTGTAAGCTCTATTTTTTTTTTTCAGTATTTATGTGTCCTGAATGAATGTCAAAACAATGTCCTCAGACAAGGCTGTCATTAATGTAATGTCATACCTGTGCTCCTATAGAAAGGTGGATGCAGTTCAGATTTTGCCTGCAAAGACTGTGCAATGGCAAGGCTGTTGAGGTTCCCTTGGAAAACTAGGTAAAGGTGTATAATCAGCCTTCAGAGGTAAAACTGCAAACTACAGCTAAGTGGCTGTTGAAATAAGCACTAAACAGAACAGACATATACAAATCTGTGAGATGGTGAGAAACAGAACAGACATATACAAATCCGTGAGATGGTGAAATCTGTGAGATCAGCTGGATGGTGTCAGTAATTTCCATGTTGGGTATTGGTATAGGGGCTTAATGGGTGGGACCACAGCATCAAGGTTGCGGTAATCCATTGTGGGTTGCCATTCACTCTTTCCAAGTTTAAGAAAGGCCAAATTGTACTGTTAAAACGAGAAGCACGGGGAATAATCACTTCCTCACTAAATAGGTTTTATATAATACTTTTCAACCCTTCAAGGCCCTGTTCAATTTATATTGAGCCATCGTAACTAATTTAACTGGGGAGTAAGTTCCATAGGGTCTCATTCTGTCAAGCCAATTTGTAAGTGCCAAAGATTTAATTTAAATTTCACTTATGACTCACTGGCTTAGAGTTTACCTGTTCACTCTGGGATATTTTAGGACACTGGGTGCCATGAACATGGGGAATTTAGGCACAGTTATGATGGCTAAGATGAGACATACTTATTTGTCCTGTATTTTATATTCAGTAACTCCCTTAAGATTATCAGGGGATACCTTGCTTAAATTTTAGTGGGTCTCCCACGTATAACCATAATTTGAGCCCTTGTATTGGCTAATCCTATAGTGTGTCAATTAATACATTACATAAGATGTTAAAATTAATACAGAGCCTATGATATAGAGGCTCTTTTATCTTTTTTGTTGTCTAAATTCCTTTAGTCTATTTGGAATTTCCAATTGGGTCAAATTGTGGACCTCTTTTTCAGCATTTTTTTTTGTTCCTTTCCTTCCTAACATGTTTGTTTTGTTTTTGTTTTTGTCCCTGGATATATTTTGACAGCAAAATCCTCTCTACAGGGGAGGGGTGTTCTTTTCCCTCCAGAGAGCCACAAATCACTATCATCAGGCTTAGGGAC
This sequence comes from Pongo pygmaeus, assembly GCF_028885625.2. Classification (NCBI taxonomy): domain Eukaryota; kingdom Metazoa; phylum Chordata; class Mammalia; order Primates; family Hominidae; genus Pongo; species Pongo pygmaeus. The sequence goes on from NC_072393.2 coordinate 12,722,893, forward strand.
CTGTCCCTCATGGTTGCTTTATAGAATTTAAGGACCTGGGCCTTAAGCTGGCTTTGAATGAACCCTTTGCAATGCTGCAGAGGAACCATGAGTGTGCCCTATGATCCTGAGGGTCCGCATCCTTGCTGCAATAGAGCAACAGCAGCAGCACTTAAGGGTCCTTGTGAGCCCTGTGCTATTAGGAGTGTGGACTCGGCCCACCGTCTAACAGCTAGCTGCCTTTCCCCCTCTCTTTCGTCTCTTTTTCAAAAATGACTGCTCTGGCAGGTAGTCTTTCCCATGAGCACCTTGTATGTCAGGTCAGCAGCAGTCACAGCTTTACTCTAAAACACACAGATAAGTCCAGGCCAAGAAACACTACCCAGGACCACTTTAAGGAGTATCCAATCTCATATTCCTTTTCCTAAAAGCCAAGGAATTATCAAAACTGCCAACTCCAGTTGGCTAAACATAGAACCCAGACTTGGCAGGGCACAACATGCAGCACAGAGTAGCAAAACTCAAAGTAGTAGCTTCCCAGAAAGCAGCAGCTGAAAGTGCATGCTGGCCATCAGGCAACAGAGCAGGTAGCAATTCAGTGCAAGAGAAGACAGACCCATGGGGTGACAGTCAATGTCTGAACACCATGCTCATGGTAACAATTCCTATGTCGTTCCAATGTTGACACTAATAACAGCGTGGAGAACAGACACCAAAGGGTATGAAAAGACTCACTACTGTGATCATTGAGGTCTTGGGGAAAGCAGAGCAGGCTGCTCAAGCAGGTGTGACATAGCTTCAGAGGGCAAAGAAAGCCTCCTGGCCCGGGTTTTTATTGTAGTTTGGGGGTGGGGCTACAAGAGAGTTCCTGCTCAAGGGCAGGAGCTTCTGTGGTTTGAATTTCCTGCTCTGACTTTTTCAGCTTGCCCAGGTGTGCAGCACGAGGAGAAGAGAGAAGGGTGACGCTTATGATGTCCACAGCCAAAATCAAAACATGCAGAGTCCAACTACTCATTACAGAACAAACATGAGTATGAAAAACATGCATTTGCAATTGCTTATTTTTATAAAAAGAAATACTGACAGTATGCTTAAGAAATTATTAAAAGGCCAGGCACAGTGGTTTATACCTATAACACCAGTGCTTTGACAGGCTGAGGCAGGAGGATTGCCTGAGCCCAGGAGTTCAAGACTAGCCTGGGCAACATAGTAAGACTCCATCACTACAAAAAATTTAAAAATTAGCTGGGAGTGGCAACACACACTTGTAGTCCCAGCTACTGAAGAGGCTGAGGTGGAAAGATCACTTGAGCCCAGGAGGTTCAGGCTGCAATGAGCTATCATCATGTCATTGTACTCCAGCCTGGGCAACAGAACAAGACCCCATCTTAAAAAAAATAAAAAAATATCAAAAGTGGGTATTTGGGGGGTGGCTAGAGCAAGTGCCCTGGCTGGAGTGGACCAGGATATGCTGGCAGTGAGTCTTTTCAAGTTAGACTCAACTATTGTGGATTTTTTTCTAACTTCCACATGCATGATTTCTTTAAAATAAACAGCTAAATTTAAATAAGCCATATTTTACTACTTAATAATCTTCATTTTTAATCAACTTACTTTTGCTTTTTAAATTTTGATTTAAAATTTCTTACATATGAAACAATTCTAAGACTTAATCCAGGCCGGGCGCGATGGCTCATGCCTGTAATCCTAGCACTTTGGGAGGCTAAGGCAGGTGGATCGCGAGATCAGGAAATCGAGACCATCCTGGCCAACATGGTGAAACCTCGTCTCTACTAAAATACAAAAAAATTAGCTGGCCGTGATGGTGCACGCCTGTAGTCCCAGCTACTCGGGAGACTGAGGCAGGGGAATTGCTTGAACCTGAGAGTAGGAAATTGCAGTGAGCTGAGATCGCGCCACTGCACCCCAGCCTGGCAACAGAGTGAGACTCCGTCTCAAAAAAAAAGACTGAATCCAGCTGGGCATGGTGGCTTATATTAGGGAATTTTGGGAAGCCAAGTTGAGAGGATTGCTTGAAGCCAGGAGTTCAAGACTAATCCGGTCAAGAGAGTGAGACCCTGTCTCTACAAAAAAGAATATACATATAAAATTAGCTGGGTATGGTGGCTCATGTCTCTAATTCTAGTTACTTGGGAGGCAGAGGTGAAAGGAGTTCAGGGCTGTAGTGAGTTATGATTGTGCCACTGTACTCTAACTAGGACAACAGAGCGAGACCCTGTCTTTAAAAAAAAAACAAAAAAAAACTTAATACTTTAAACACTGACAATTACAAAAGTGAAAAATTTTCAAATCTCTTTCTAACTATAATGACAAGGTGCATTATTATGTGTCCTACCATCTCACACTGGGAGGTGTTATTGGGAAGGAGTAGCATATTATAATGCATTAGCATTTTATCTTAAGTATGTTAGGATTTTCAAATATATATAAGCTTTGAGTAGTTATTCTACCAAATAAAGAAGTTCAGGCCAGGTGCAGTGGCTCACACCTGTAATCCCAGCACTTTGGGAGGCCAAGGCGGGTGGATCATGAGGTCAGGAGATCAAGACCATCCTGGCTAACACGGTGAAACCCCATCTCTACTAAAAATACAAAAAATTAGCCAGGCGTGGTGGCGAGCGCCTGTAGTCCCAGCTACTCGGGAGGCTGAGACAGGAGAATGGCGTGAACCTGGGAGGCTGAGCTTGCAGTGAGCCGAGATCACGCCACTGCACTCCAGCCTGGGCGACAGAGTGAGACTCCATCTCAAAGCGAGACTCCGTCTCAGAAAAAAAAAAAAAAAGTTCAATTGCATTTTCCTTTCAGTTCAAGTGGAAATTCATTTGCAATAGGAATCATATAGACTTTGAGGTTTTTTTGGTTTTGGTTTTTTTGTTTTTTGAGACAGGGTTTTAATCTGTCACCCAGGCTGAATGAAGCACACTGACTCAATTTTGGCTCACTGCCACCTCTGCCTCCCAGGCTCAAGGGATACTCCCATCTCAGCCTCCTGAGTAGCTGGGACTACACCCAGCTAAAATTACCACACCTGGCTAATTTTTTTTTTTTTTTTTTTTGGTAGAGACAGGGTTTCGCCATGTTGCCCACGCTGGTCTCAAACTCCTGGGCTCAAGCAATCCAACTGCCTCAGCCTCCCAAAGTGCTGGAATTACAGGCATGAGCCATGATGCCTGGCCTCTTTTAAATTTCAAAGTACTCTATGACATGCACATACAAAAACTGATCTAAAAATGAAAAATGTACCTGAGAATGTAAATACATCCATCTCTTATCTTGAGGTTCTCTTGCCTAAAAGAAACAAATATTCTGTTTGGTTCCAGAGTTTTCTTTCTTTTTTTTTGTTTTGAGATGGAGTCTTGCTCTGTTGCCCAGGCTGGAGTGCAGTGCACAATCTCGGTTCACTGCAACCTCCCCCGCAACCCGGGGTTCAAGCAATTCTCCTGCCTCAGCCTCCTGAGTAGCTGGGATTACAGGCACCCACCAAAAATTACATGTCTGGTTAATTTTTATATTTTTAGTAGAGACAGGGTTTCACCAAGTTGGCCAGGCTGGTCTCGAACTTCTGACCTCAAGTGATCCCTCTGCCTCGGCCTCCCAAAGCACTGAAATTACAGGCGTGAGCCACCACACCCGGCCCGGCCCGGTTTCAGAATTTTCTTGCCTTAGTTGCATCATACCTTTCAATTGACTTACATTTTCAAACCCAAGAAACAAAATTTAACACATTCACATATGGAATAACATTAAAAAGTGTTAACAGAAACTAGAATTTGGCTGCTGTAATAGTCAGCAAATAAAGGAATCCAAAGGGAAAAAAAAACCACCAGCCTGGACACAGTGAGGATCTACAAAAAATTTACAAATTAGCCAGGTGTGACAGTGCACACCTGTAGTCCTAGGTACTTGTGAAGCGGAGGTGGGAGGATCATTTGAGCCAAGAAAGGTGTTGGAGGTTACAGTTAGCTATGATCACACCACTGCACCCTACTCTGGGTGACAGAGCGAGACACTGACTTAAAAAAAAAATAGGGAAGGAAGGAAGGGGAAAGAAAGAAAGAAGGAAGGGAAGGGAAGGGAAGGGACAGGGAGGGGAGGGGAGGGGAGAGGAGAGGAGGGGAGGGGAGGGAAGGGAAGGGAAAGGAAAGGAAAGCCACTGTTTGAGGCCAGCAGTTTGAGACCAGCCTGGCCAACAAAGTGAGAACCCACCTCTAAAATACACACACACACACACATACACACACATACACACACACACACACACACGCTCCCTCTCCCTCTCTCTCTCCCTCTCTCTCTCAAGTCAGCTCAGACTAGCAGCCTGCCTCCCCACAATTCAGAAGGAAAACCCACACTCAGAAAGCTAAACACATACACAAGCTTGGGGCCCACATTCTTGCTGTTGGGCAACAACCCTTAGAGTGAGACAGTCCCTGGTGACAGACAGCAGGGGCACCTGAGGAGCCAAAGGAATGAACTCTGAGAGCTCCACACATTCCCTCACCCCTGGTGACAGGGAAATCGCCACTTCAATTGTCATAAGTGAGGAAACTCTCAACTGGACTGAGATTAAGGTTCCGACCCAAATTAACTCCCCAGTTCATTCATCCTGTGTCCAGGAGACAGATCTCCTGGCCTTTACAGACTTTCTCACTATAGAAAAATTACACTGAGTGCACCAAACAACAGATGCAGAACTCAAACCTAATGTCTAAAAATAGGCCCAAGGAAACCACAATTATGCCCTCAGGAAGGGCATCACTGGATTCAGCCAATCCCCCAACGCTCATTCAGATCCCCAGCTTTCCAGTGCTCAGCAGCTTCTCTCAGTACAAAGGGCTCCTTCCACAGTAGGTATGAGCAGGTAGGAGCAGGGGAGGCTCCCTAGGAAGAAACAACTGGGCCTTCAATTACATCCCTTGGCCGACCCAAGGGTTGGCCTTAGAGCTTGGAGTCACTGACCTGAGTCTTCTTTGCTCTCCAGTCAAGTGACCTGGACCACTACTGATATTTACATGAGACAAACCCAGTGTTTGAAGAAATCAAAGGGGAGGCTGAGGCAGGTGGATGACTTGAGCCCAGAATGGAATTCCATTTAAATCACCCAAAAAGAAAGAACAGACCTGAGGAACTTGCTACACATTCTCAGAAGACAAAAAGAGAAACAAAAATTTTTAATAAATGCAATATCATACTGGGATATTTCATTATTATTTTCGGTTTTTGAGACAAGGTGTGAGACCTTGCTGAGCCTGGAGTGCAGTGGCATGATCAAGGCTCAAGGCAGCCTCAACTTCCTGGGCTCAAGCAATCCTCCCGCCTCAGCCTCCCAAGTAGCTGGGACTACAAGTGCAGGCAATTACGCCCAGCTAATTTTTTTTTTTTTTTAATTTCTAGTAGAGACGAGGTCTCTCTATGTCACCTAGGCTGGTCTTGAACTCCTGAGCTCAAGCGATCCTCCTGACTCAGCCTCCCAAAGTGCTGAGATTACAGGCGTGAGCCACCGCTCCTAGCTTGATATTTTATTATTTTCTGAAACCCATCTCTTTCTTGCCTCTTTGGAAATATTTTACATCCACTCTAAAGGTTTATTTTATTTTATTTTTTTATTTTTTTGAGACAGAGTCTCTGTCGCCGAAGCTGTAGTGCAGTGGCACAATCTCATCTTAACTGCAACCTCTGCCTCCCGGGTTCAAGCGATTATCCTGCCTCAGCCTCCTGAGTAGCCGTGATTACAAACGTGCATCACCACACCCGGCTAATTTTTTGTATTTTTAGTAGAGACGAGGTTTCGCCATGTTGGCTAGGCTGTAGGTCTCCTAATTACGTATATTTTACATTTTTTGAGAATCAATTAAGTGAGTAAATCTTTTCAAGGTGATAAGCCCAGGGAGGGGAAGTGCTGCGCTGGAAAGGACAGATCTCCCAGAAAAGTTTCCAAAAAGGAGATTCAACCCAAAGGAGTTCCCATAGGATGTCAGGTCCCAGGAGAGATACTGGCAAGAGAGGCACAAGCATTTTACACGAGGTAGCTTCAAGTCCTTCTCCTCTGTTTTCCTCTCAGGTAAATACCCAAAAGCATACGTTAAATCTTTTAAAAAGAACCATCCATTCTTCTGTACAAAAAGGATAATTAAAATACTGCGTCTGGTTGAAATAACGACGTTGTGAACTGAAGAGAAGACACTGGCATTTGAAAGGGATCTAGAAATTTAGGGATTTAATCCCAGCTCTGGGAAGAGCCAGGCTGGAGGACACGGTCGTGGGTTTGAGATCTAGCTTCCCATACACTTGGAAACCTTGAGAAACGAGTCCTCCCTTGGGAAGAAAAGAGGGACTGAGGACCCCACACAACACTGCTCCTCTCACGCACGAACCCCACGCCCGAGACGGGATTCCCCCCATGACCCTCCCGTGCCCCCGCACAATCTGGGGAGACGCGAGGCTGCGGGCTCGGAGCTGCCCAGAGAGGGCTCCGGGACTGGGGCCGCAGTCGCCGCGCAGGGACTGGACAAGACGCCCGGGGTCCCGGCTACCGGCCCAGCCCCATCCTGCGGCCAAAGAGACCGAGGGCCGAGCTGCGCCAGGAGGACTCGGGTCCACAGACCCGGGAGACAACGGCGGGGAGGCCTGGGTCCCACCACATCCAGATCCGGCCGGTTCCAACCCGCCCCTCTCCCCCATCTCAAGACCCCCAGCCCCGCACACTCACCATTTCCCAGACTCTGGGATGTCCTGGTGTCCTGTCTACCTCTCCCGCGGCCAGTACAGGTGCTACCTCCACCTGAGGCCCTTGTGGGGTGAGGAGACCCCAAAGCGGAGCGCAGCGGCTGGCAGCGACGCCCTCGCCGTTTGCGCAGCGTCCCCTCCGCCCGCCTTCCCGGCGGCGCCCCTGATTGGACATTGCACTCTTGGACCCGCCTTCGTTGCCTGAGTGACAGCTAGTGGAGAAGTCGCGTCTCTAAGCAACCTGCGTTCGTCCGGGGTCAGGAATCTGTTCCCCTGCCACGGATATTTGCATCTAAGCAGAATTTGTTAACGTACCCGGGGTCGGGCACTGGTGTCTTCCTGCAGCTCCTTCTGAGCGCGGAGACACAAGCGTGCACAGCGCAGGAAATTCCAGGGTCAGTTTCCAGATAAAGGCTCTTTGTCCACAGCGAAAAAGGGCGCCCGGGCCATGCCAGACTGGAACGGAGCCTTATGCTCCCAGACTTAGCATAAGGCTGCGAGGCCATTCATGGATTTCTGACTCTTGTTTACAATACAGACACTTAGAGTGACAGAGTGACCTCATCATACCTAACAAAGAGTGACTACGTTTTAATCTTTGACAACTGACAGGGTTTAGGCCGTCACCCATCCCTTCCCTCCCCCCACACTTTGCTCTAGTGGGAAGTTTGGACCCCACATCCCTAGTCTGAGAGAAGGAGTTCCTTTTTTTTTTTTTTTGGTAGAGATGGCGGCGGTGGGGTGGTCTCACTATGTTGCACAGGCTAGTCTCGAACTCCTGGGCTCAGGTGATCCTCCTTGGCTTCCCAAAGTGTTGGGATTACAGGCATGAACCACCGTGTCCAGTGAGGAATTCTTTTCAGTTCAACCCAAAGCCATGAGATGTGTTCAGTAAAACTGAACACTGGAAGGATATTTATTTCGGACCAGTTTTTGACTATGTCCCTAGAGAACTTGTGTGGGTCCTTTATGTTTGTTTGGTTTGTGGTTTTTGTTTTTGAGACAGGGCCCTTCTTTGTCCCTCAGGCTGGAATGCAGTGGTGCAATCAGAGCTCACTGCAACCTCCACCTTCTGGGCTCAAGCAATCCTCCCACCTCAGCCATCTGAGTAGCTGGAACCTCAGGCGCGTGCCACCATGCTTGACTAATTTCTTTCTTTCTATTTTTATTTTGTAGAAACAGGATCTCACTATGTTACCCAGGCTGATCTTGAACTCCTGGGCTCAAGTGATCTGCTGGCCTCAGCCTCCCAAAGTGTTAGGATTACAGGCGTGAGCCACTGCACCCAGCCCCTAGAGAACCTTGAAATGTAAATGGCTATGATATCGATAAGGCAATTAATTCCTATTTTCACTGAGATTATTTAAAAAACCGCAAAAGATTACGTAAATTTGGCATGTACCAGGAAACTCAATATACTTAAGATATTGGATCAAAACTACTAATGGGCTGGGCATGATGGCTCACACCTGTAGTTCCAGCACTTTAGGAAACCGAGGTGGGAGGGCTGCTTGAGCCCAGGAGTTTGAGATCAGCCTGGGCAACATAGTGGGAACCCCCCTCCCCCATCTCTAAGAAAATTTTTTAAAAATTAGCAGGGCATGGTGGTGCACACCTGTAGTCCCAGCTACTGGGGAGGCTGAGGCCCGAGGATTGTTCGAACCCAGGAGGTCAAGGCTACAGTCAACTGTGATCCTGCATTCCAGCCTGGGTGACAGAGTGAGACCCTGTCAGAAGGAAGGAATGAAAGAAGGAAGGAAGGGAGGGAAGGAGGGAAGGAAGGAAGGAAAGAAGGAAGGAAAAAAAAAGGAAACCCCTGTAGCCTTTGGCTGTCACTGTCCTATCTTCCCATCTTCCTCCTCCAAGCCTCTGTCCTAAGCAACCATTAATTTACTTTTGGTTGCTATATAGCTTTCCCATTCTAGACTTGGAATGGAATCATATACTATGTGTTCTTTGTGAGATTAACTTCATTCACTTAGCATAACTGTTTCAAGGGACATTTACATTGAAGTTTGTATCAATACTTCATTTGTTGTTTACAGTAAAACAATATTTCATTGTATCGATATAGCCCATTTTGTTTATCCATTCATCCATTAATAGGCATTTGGTTTGTTTCCACCTTTTAGCTGTTATTAATAACATTGCTATAAACATCCATGTACAAGTTTTTCTGTAGACATAGGATTTCATTTCTCTTGGGAATACACTTAGGAGTGGAATCGATGGGTTACATGGTAATTCTATCTTCAATCTTTGAAGAGCTGCCAGACTCTTCTCCTCTCCTTTGGGAAATTCTATTACACACATATCGGTCAACTAAATAGTGTCCTGCATATTTCTCAGGCTCTGTTCATTTTTCTGTTTTTTGTTTTTGTTTTTTTAAGATGTAATCTTGTTATGTTACCCAGGCTGGACTGCTTCATCCTCCCAAGTAAGTGGGACTACAGGTGTGCACTAGCATGCCCAGCTTAAAGAAATAATTTCTATTTTAGTATGACACCTGCAGATCCCCCTCCCTCTCCCAAAAAATCTTTTTTTTTTTTTTGAGACGGAGTTTTGCTCTTGTTGCCTAGGCTGGAGTGCAATGGCACGGTCTCGGCTCACTGCAACCTCCACCTCCCAGGTACAAGTGATTCTCCTGCCTCAGCTTCCCGAGTAGCTGGGATTACAGGCATCTGCCACCATGCCCAGCTAATTTTTTTTGTATTCTTAATAGAGACGGGGTTTCACCATATTGGCCAGGCTGGACTTGAACTCCTGACCTCAGGTAATCTGCCCGCCTCGGCCTCCCAAAGTGCTGGGATTACAGGCATGGGCCACCACGCCTGGCCCAAAAAATCTTATTCTCCAATTATCTCCTGAAAAACAGTAGGCCTACAGTCTACACTATATCTTGATTAAATTCCTAGATCTCTTCCCAATTGATTACTTCTTTTTCGAAACAGACTCTCACCCTGTCACCCAGGCTGGACTGCAGTGGCAAAATCTCAGCTCACTGAAAACTCCGCCTCCTGGGTTCAGGCGATTCTCCTGCCTCAGCCTCCCGAGTAGCTGGGACTACAGGTGCCCATCACCACTCCAGCTAATTTTTGTATTTTTAGTAGAGACCGGGTATCACCATGTTGGCCAGGCTGGTCTCGAACTCCTGACCATAGGTTCACGCCATTCTCCTGCCTCAGCCTCCCGAGTAGCTGGGACTACAGGCGCCTGTCACCACGCCCGGCTAATTTTTTTTGTATTTTTAGTAGAGCTGGGGTTTCACCGTGTTAGCCAGGATGGTCTCAATCTCCTGACCTTGTGATCTGCCGGCCTCGGCCTCCCAAAGTGCTGGGATTACAGGCGTGAGCCACTGCACCCGGCCCACTCCTCCACTCTTAACCACTATTCTCCTTTACAATCTTATACCTTTGCCTTTTTCAGAATGTAATATAAATGGAACACCAAGTAGTCTTATTAGTCCTGTTTTCAAATTTGACAACTTATTTGTAAACATTGATACAGTACCTGCAGTGTTCTGAGTTTTCTTTTTTGAGACAGAATTTCACTCTTGTTGCCCCAGCTGGAGTGCAGTGGCACCATCTCAGCTCACCACAACCTCCGCCTCCTGGGTTCAAGCAATTCTCCGGCTTCAGCCTCCCGAGTAGCTGGGATTACAGGCATGCACCATCACACCTGGCTAATTTTGTATTTTAAGTAGAAACGGGGTTTCTCCATGTTGGTGAGCCTGGTCTCAAACTCCCGACCTCAGGTGATCCGCCCGCTTCAGCCTCTCAAAGTGCTAGGATTACAGGCATGAACCACAGTGCCCGGGCGAGTTTTCTATTTTTGACAGTGCCCAGTACAGGTGGTGGCACACATTTGAACTTCAAAACTGAGAGATTACGGGGCTGGGCACGATGGCTCACACCTGTAATCCCAGCACTTTGGGAGGCCGAGGTGGGTGGATTACGAGGTCAGGAGTTTGAGACCAGCCTGGCCAACATGGTGAAATCCTGTCTCTACCAAAAATACAAAAATTAACTGGGCACAGTTGTGTGCACCTGTAGTCCCAGCTACTCGGGAGGCTGAGGCAGGAGAACCGCTTGAACCTGGGAAGCGGAGGTTGCAGTGAGCCGAGATCACGCCACTGCACTCCAGCCTGGGTGACAGAGTGAGATTCCATCTCAAAAAAAAAAAAAAAAAAAAAAGACGGAGAGATTCCATTAGCACTGTGGGCTATGGGAATGCAGGCAAGACCTTGTGCTCCCTATACTTCAAATTTTTCATTCATAATATAGGACGTATGGTTGGATGGGGCTAGTCAAATGAAATACTAATGATTATATCACATTAATTTCCAATGACATATAGTGATATGCATATATGTCATTGAAATATTGGACAAAAATGAGGTTTTAATTGCTCTCTAGTAAAACACAAAGCTGTTACTTTTTTTTTTTTCTATCTTCCCTAATGTGTGCTGGAGATCTACCATATGGAAATGATAACTGTGGACAGTTTCATGGGCTTTTGGTTCTTTGTGGATCATTGAAACAAAAATTACCCAGCTACTTCTCTTGTTTAAAAAAGCATTAAAGATTGAAAATGTCAAATATACTTTTTTTTTTTTTGGTAGAGACAGAGTCTTGCTCTGTCGCCTAGGCTGGAGTGCAGTGGCAAACTTGGCTCACTGCAACCTCTGTCTCCTGGGTTCAAGCAATCCTCCTGCCTCAGCCTCCCGAGCAGCTGGGACTACAGGTGCACGCCGCCACATCCAGCTAATTTATTTTGTATTTTAGTAGAGACGGGGTTTCACCATGTTGCCCAGGCTGGTCTCGAACTCCTGAGCTCAGGCAATCACCAGCCTCGACCTCCCAAAGTGCTAGGATTACAGGTGTGAGCCACCGCCCCCGGCCATATACCTTATTTTTAACTAAATTGGGATGAAAATCAAAATGATACCCTCTGTCTGTAGCTCGCTGCAATTCTAACTTGGATAATTGCCCTCTAAACATCCATAGTTCTTTTGGATTTGTCAACTGGGAAATCACTGTGGATTTGGATAGATATCACCCTATTCATCGGAAAAACCTGTGATGGTTTGCACTATGCAGATGACTGTTACCTTTCTCCAAACTGGGAAGAACTCCATGGTTTTCTGATTACAATTTGTGTCATTCAGTCTCCAGTAAATGCAAAATTATAATGTCAAATAGATGAGATCAATGGAATAGAATTGAAATCCCAGAAATAAACTCATATATATATATATATATATATATATATACTCAAATGACTTTCAAAATGCTGCCAAGAGTATGCAAAGACTATTATTTTCATAAATTGGTGCTGAGACAACTGGATAGCCACATGCAAAAGAATGAAGTTGGAACCCTACATCACCCAATATATGGTAATTCACCAAAATAGATCACAGACCAAAACATAAGAGGTGAAATTATAATAATCCTAGGAAAGAAAGGTGGGAAATATTGATAATCTTGGATCTGGCAAAGAATTCTTACATATGCAGGCCGGGCGCAGTGTCTCATGCCTGTATTCCCAGCACTTTGGGAGGCCGAGGGGGCCGGATAGCCTGTGGTCAGGAGTTCGAGACCAGTCTGGCCAACATGGTGAAAACCTGTCTCTACTAAAAATACAAAAAATTAGCCTGGCATAGTGGTGCATGCCTGTAATCCCAGCTACTCAGGAGGCTGAGGCAGGAGAATCACTTGAATCCGGGTGGGTGGAGATTGCAGTGAACTGAGATCATGCCACTTCACTCTAGCCCGGATGACAGAGTGATACTCCATCTCAAAAAAAAAAAAAGAATCCTTACATATGCAGCCAAGTGTGGTGGCTCATGCCTGTAATCCCAGTACTTTAGGAGGCCAAAGTGGTAGGATCACTTGAGGTCAGGAGTTTGAGACCAGCCTGGGCCACATAGTGAGACCCTTGTCTCTATTCAAAAAACAAAAGGAAAAAAGAATTCTTACATATGACAGCCTGGTCTCTCAAAGAAGGTCACTACATAATGACAAACAGGTCAATTCAGCAAGAGCATATAAAAATTGTAAATATATCTGCACCCAACACTGGAGCACCCAGATATAGGAGTAGAAAATACTTCCAAACTCAGTCTACAAGGCCATTATTACCCTGATACCAAAACCAGACAAAGACACATCAAAAAAAGAAAACTATAGGCCAATATCACTGATGAATATTGATGCAAAAATCCTCAACAAAATGCTAGCAAACTGAATTCGACAACACATTAAAAATATAATGCATCGTGACCAAGTGGGATTTATCCCAGGGGTACAGGGTTGGTTCAACATATGCAAATCAATTAATGTGATACATCATATCAACAGAATGAAGGACAAAAACCATACGATCATTTCAATGGATGCTCAAAAAGCATTTGATAAAATTCAACATCTCTTCATGATACAAACCCTCAAAAAACTGAGTACAGAACGAACACACCTCAACATAATAAAACCCATATATGGGCCAGGTGTGGTGGCTTGTGCCTGTAATCCCAGCACTTTGGGAGGCCGAGGCAGGTGGATCACGAGGTCAGGAGATCGAGAACATCCTGGCTAACACGGTGAAACCCCGTCTCTACTAAAAATACAAAAAATTAGCCGGGTGTGGTGACAGGTGCCTGTAGTCCCAGCTACTTGGAAGGCTGAGGCAGGAGAATGGCATGAACCCGGGAGGTGGAGCTTGCAGTGAGCCAAGATCGCACCACTGCACTCCAGCCTGGGCAACAAAGCAAGACTCCATCTCAAAAAAAAAAAAAAAAAAAAAAAAAAAAAAAACCATATATGACAGACCAATAGCTAGTATCATACTGGATGGGCAAAAACTGAAAGCCTTTCCTCTAAGATCGGGAACACAACAAGGATGCCCACTTTTGCCACTGTTATTCAACATAGTACTGGAAGTCCTAGCTGGAGCAATCAGACAAAAGAAAGAAATAAAGGGTATCCAAACTGGAAAGGAAGAAAGCAAATTGTCCTTGTTTGCAAATATTATAATCCTATATCTGGAAAAAACTAAAGACTCCACCAACCAGCACTTTGGGAGGCTGAGGCAGGTGGATCACGAGGTCAGGAGTTTGAGACCAGCCTGGCCAATATGGTGAAACCCCGTCTCTATTAAAAATACAAAAATTAGCTGGGCATGGTGGCGTGCACCTGTACTCCCAGCTACTCGGGAGGCTGAGGCAGAAGAATTGCTTGAACCCAGGAGGCAAGGTTGCAGTGAGCTGAGATCATACCACTGCACTTCAGCCTGGGCGACAGAGTGAGACTCTGTCTCCAAAAAAAAAAAAAAAAAAAAAAGACTCCACCAAAAAACCATTAGAACTGATAACCCAATCCAGTAAAGTTCCAGGATACAAAATCAACATACAAAAGTCAGTAGCATTTCTATATGCCAACAGCAAACAATCTAAAAAACAAGTCAATAAAGTAATCCCATTTATAATAGCTACAAACAAAATTAAATACCTAGGAATTAACTTACCCAAAGAAGTAAATGATACCTACAATGAAAATTATAAGACATTGATGCAAGAAATTGAAGAAGACAAAAAATGAAAAGATACTCATGTTCATGCATTGGAAGAATCACTATTGTTAAAATGTCCATACTAACCAAAGAAATCTAGAGATTTAATGCAATCCCAATCAAAATACCAATGACACTCTTCACAGAAATAGAAAAAAAATCCTAAGATGTATATGGAACCAAAGAAGACCCAGAATAGCCAAAGCTATCCTAAGCAAAAAGTACAAAACTGGAGGAATCATATTACCTGACTTAAATCATTTAAATATGACTACAAATCATATTATCTAACTTTAGAGCTACAGTAACCATAATGGCATGGTACTGGAATAAAAACAGACACAAAGATCGGTGGAACTGAATAGAAAAGCCAGAGATAAATCCATACATCTATGGTGAACTCATTTTTGACAAAGGTGCCAAGAACATACATTGGGAAAAGGACAGTCTCTTCAATAAAGAGACTGGGAAAATTGCATAACCATACGCAAAATAATGAAACAGACCTCTCTTTCTCACCATATACAAAAATCAAATCAAAATCAGTTAAAGATTCAAATCTAAGACCTTAAACTATGAAACTACTAAAAGCAAATATAGGGAAATTCTCCAGAACATTGGAGTGGGCAAAGATTTCTTGAGTAATACCCTACAAGCTCAGGCAACCAAAGCAAAAATAGATAAAGGGGTCACATTAAGTAAAGAGCTTCCGTACAACAAAGTGAAAAGACAAGCTACAGAATGGGAGAAAATATTTGCAGACTACCCATCTGACAAGGAATTAATAACCAGAATATAGACCGGGCGCAGTGGCTCACGCCTGTAATCCCAGCACTTTGGTAGGCCGAGGCGGGCGGATCACGTGGTCAGGAGTTTGAGACCAGCCTGACCAACATGGAATAACCCCGCCTCTACTAAAAATACAAAATTAGCGGGGCATGGTGGCCCATGCCTGCAATTCCAGTTACTCGGGAGGCTGAAGCAGGAGAATCGCTCGAACCCGTGAGGTGGAGGTTGCGGTGAGCTGAGATCGCACCATTGCACTCCAGCCTGGGCAACAAGAGCAAAACTCTATCTCAAAAGAACAAAAACAAAAACAAAATCAAAAAAACCCCAGAATATATAAGGAGCTCCAAAAAAATCTATAGAAAAAAATCTAATAGGCCGGGTGCGGTGGCTCACGCCTGTAATCCCAGCACTTTTGGGAGGCGGATCACGAGGTCTGGAGATCGAGACCATCCTGGCTAACACAGTGAAACCCCGTCTCTTCTAAAAATACAAAAAAAAAAAAAAAAAAAAAAATTAGCTGGGCGTGGTGGCAGGCGCCTGTAGTCCCAGCTACTCAGGAGGCTGAGGCAGGAGAATGGTGTGAACCCAGGAGGCGGAGCTTGCAGTGAGCCGAGATCATGCCACTGCACTCCAGCCTGGGCGACAGAGCGAGACTCCGTCTCAGAAAAAAAAAAAAAAAATCTAATAATCGGATTAAAAATAGGCAAAAGATCTGAAAAGACATTTCTCAGAAGAAGGAATGCAAATGGCAAACAGTTATATGAAAAGGCCAACATCATTGATCATCAGAGAAATGCAAATCAAAACTATTATACAATGAGATATCATCTCACCCCTGTTAAAATGGCTTTTATCCAAAAGTCAGGCAGTAACAAATGCTGGAGAGGATGTGGAGAAAAGGGAACCTTTGTACACTGTTGGTCGGAATGTAAATTAGTACAACCACTATGGAGAACAGTTTGGAGGTTCCACAAAAAATAAAAATAAAAATAGAGCTACCATTTGATCCAGCAACCCCACTTTTAGGTAAATACCCCAAAGAAAGGAAATCCATGTATTGAAGAGATATCTGCACTCCTATGTTTATTGCGGCATTATTCACAATCCCCAAGATTTGGAAGCAACCTAACTGTCCCTCAACAGATGAATGGATTAAAAAAAAAAAAAAAAAAACATGTTCCAAATACACAATGGAGTACTATGCAGCCATAAAAAAGAATGACATCCTGTCATTTGCAACAATTTGGATGGAATTAGAGGTCATTATGTTAAGCGAAATAAGCCAGGCACAGAAAGACAAACTTCACATGTTCTCACTTATTTTTGGGAGCAAAAAATTAAAACAATTGACCTCATGGAGATAGAAAGTAGAAGGATGGTTACCAGAGGCTGGAAAGGGTAGTGCGGGGGTTGGGGGAAGGGGAAGTAAGGATGGTTAATGGCCACAAAAAATAGAATGAATGAGAACTAGTATTTGCTAGCATAACAGGGTGATTATAGTAAAAAATAATTTGGTTGCACATTTTTAAAGAACTAAAAGAGTATAATCGGCTTGTTTGTAACACAAAGGATAAATGCTTGAGTTGATGGATTCTCCATTTACCATGATGTGATTATTAAGCATTGCATGCTTATATCAAAATATCTCATGTAACCCATAAATATATACACCTACTATGTACCCACAACAAAATTTAAAATTAAAAATGTAAACATTGCCTGGTCTCTGTGAACCTACGGGGTCACAGCTCTGAGTGTCCTGGCAGCATGATGCCAAGCCACTGTCCTCTGGAGAATATCTGACTCTCCTGATCCAGTATGGCCTTGCCTCCAGGGCCCTTTTGCTGTGTATTTACTCATGAAAGAGTCAGTCATCAAGGGGTTCGCTTTATCTGGAAACTCTTGCCTGGCATTCCCTGTGCGCACACCTATGTCCCCGTTCAGAAGGTTCTTCAGGTAAACGCCAGTGTCCGGTCTGAGGGCCTTTATATCTAGCATATAAAGTTCTGGTATAATGCAAATGTCTCTGCCAGGACAGTTTCAGGGACAAAAGTGGAAGCGGGATCGCTCAGCTACCTGACCTCCAGCTGAGATGTGACTCAGGCAACAGGGGGTGGAACCTCACAAACTGTCCAACTGGAGACGCCGCCGGAGCGGTGGGTGGGGCCGCCCTGTACAAAGGCGCGTGGATACCGTGGCGCGAGTTCTGGTTTGTGTCTCTCCTGCCTCGAACGTCGCTAGGTGGCTCTGCCGCAGGCTCTGTCGCTCTGGGACCCGCACTGGCAGAGGGAGTCGTAGTTAGGGCGTGGGGACACCGCGGAAGCCGGGAAATGGTGAATGTGCGGGGCCTGGAATCCCGAGACCTGAAGAGCGGCTGGCCGGAACCGGCTGTGGCGGGAAACCGGCCTGCCCGCGGCCACTCCTGGGTCTGTGGACCCGAGTCCCCCTGGCGCAGCTCGGCCCTCGGCCTCCTCCCGCCGCAGAGTGAAGCTGGGCCGGCAGCCAGGATCCCGGAAGTCCTGTCCTGTCCCCGCGCGGCTCCTGCGGCCCCGGTCCCGGAGCCCTCTGTGGGCAGCTCCATGCCCGTAGCCCCGCGTCTTCCAAGATTGTGTGAGGATCACGGGAGGGTCAGGGTAGAGAAGGAATCCCGGCTCGGGTGTGGCGTTCGTGCGTGGGAGGAGCGGTGGTCCGTGGGGTCCCCCGTCTCTTCTTTTTCCCCAGGGGGACCGGTTTGCCTCTTAATTTTACAAACGTGTGAAAACGGGATCTCAAATCCACGACCCCGTTTTCCAGCCTAGCTCTTCCTAGGACTGACAGGAAATCCCTAATTTGCCAATTCCTTCTTTAATTCCAAATGAAGCTTTCCCTCTCCAATTCACAATATTATTATTCGCCCTGTTAAATACAATTTGCAGGAAGCCATTAGTTTAGACTGAGCTCCTGCACTAGACCCAACAGACCAAACCAAAGCGAGTTACCCACGGGGACGTTCCTCGCTACCAAGCTGAAACTAAGTTGTTTATCTGACCTTACAAGTTATCAGGAGAGAAAGAGATGCTGGTCAAATCCCCAACAGGCCAGTTTTAGCCAATATGATAAGGAAAGTCCCCTCTGCTTTAACTTTTACCAGAAAAACAACTTTGAAAGTTCCCGTCTTTCAGCCCGGCGTGGTGGCTCACGCCTGTAATCCCAGCACTTTGGGAGGCCGAGGTGGGTGGATCATTTGAGGTCAGGAGTTCGAGACCAGCCTGGCCAACATGGTGAAACCCTCGTCTCTACTAAAAATACAAAAATTAGCTGCATGATGGCCTGTGCTTGTAGTCCCAGCTACTCAGGGGGCTGAGGTGGGAGGCTCACTTAAGCCCAAGCCCTGGAGGTCGAGGCTGCAGTGAGCTATGATCTCGCCACTGCGCTACAGCCTCAGTGACAGAGGGAGACCCTGTCTCAAAAAAATAAACATCAATAGCGGTTGAAAGCCACACGACAGGGGAGCAGCAGCCAGAGACTAGTGACTCCAAGCTAAGACCACTCTTGAGCCTGCAAAGGGAGGTCATTGAAAGCCCAGATGGGTCTTCCTGGGGAGCCTTCCTCGCAAGTGTCCTACTTGCTCACACCCACCAAGGAAGGAGCTCTTTATACAGAGAGAAGCTACAGAGCACTGGAATGCTGGGAACCGCACGCGGTTTTAGGGGAACCGGGAGGGTTGTAATTGTCTAGGTTGTAATTGTAGTTTCCTTGGGTCTACTTTTAGACGTTAGGTTTGAGTTTTGCTTTCACATTAGGGTACACTCGTGGTGTAATTTTTCCATATTGAAAAAGTCTGTGAAAGTTACAAGTTCTGTCTCCTGGACATGGGTGTTAATGACTTTGGGAGTTCATTTGTGTCAGAACCTTCATCTGAATCCAGCTGACAGTTTCGTCACTTACGAGAACGAGTGGGAAGGGGCATTCTCTGCTCCCGGAGTTCATTCCTGTGGCTGCTCAGGTGTCCCTGCTCACTGTCACCAGGGACTATTCCACTCTAGGTACTATACCCCAACAGGGAGAGAGTGTGGACCCCAAGCTTTGGTATGTGTTTAACCTTCTGGATGTTGGTTTTTCTTCTGAATTGCGGAGAAGCAGGCTGCTTATCTGAGCTGATTCAATGTTTGTGTTTCTTTCCTTTGGATTCCTTTTTCTGTTGAATATTGCAGCACTTTAACTCCAGTTTCCTTTAGCATTTTGTAATTTTATTCCCTGTATGAGTCTGTAGGATTTTGTTTGTTGGTCTTTGAAAATTTAAGTTGATTGAGAAATATGATGTAAGAGAAGCAAATCCTGGAACCAAATGGAATTTTTATTCCTTTCAGGCAAAAGAAGCTCATGGTGTGAGATGGCTATTTTAACTTCTCAAGTGCATTTTTATTTTTACGTTAGTTTGTGTGTGTGCATATCCCTAGAAAACTTTGAAACTTCAAAGGCTCTACTATTCCCAGGGCAAATGGATTCCTGTTTTAATTGATACGAGGAAAACTACTCCTCAAAGCTTGTGTACTCTTTGAAAAACTCTACTACATTTAATGGTTATATCCAAACCCTAATGTGTTATAATATGCTACTCTTTTTTTGAGACGGAGTCTCGCTCTGTCGCCCAGGCTGGAGTGCAGTGGCGCCATCTCGGCTCACTGCAAGCTCCGCCTCCCGGGTTCATGCCATTCTCCTGCCTCAGCCTCCCGAGTAGCTGGGACTACAGGTGCTCATCACCACGCCTGGCTAATTTTTTTGTATTTTTAGTGGAGCTGGGGTTTCACCGTGTTAGCCAGGATGGTCTCGATCTCCTGACCTCGTGATCCTCCCGCCTCGGCCTCCCAAAGTCTGGGATTACAGGCGTGAGCCACTGCGCCCAGTCTATAATATGCTACTCTTTCCTGAAAATACCCCTCGGTGTGAGATATAGTGGACAGACATGCTATGATGCAGATTCTCTTGTTTGAGATTTGAAATTTTACATTTCGTATAGTTTACACTTTTAAAAGTGTATAAAGGATTAAATCTTAATGAAGACAACTTAAAATTTAAAAAAAAACTACATTATTTAAAGACTTTAATAGTAAAATATAGTGCAGATAAATATCTTCGTTCATTTATTTATTTATTTATTTATTTTTTGAGACGGAGTTTTACTCTTGTTGCCCAGGCTGGAGTGCAATGGCACAATCTTGGCTCACGGCAACCTCCGCCTCCCAGGTTCAAGTGATTCTCCTGCCTCAGCCTCCCGAGTAGCTGGGATTACAGGCATGTGCCACCAGGCCCAGCTAATTTTTTTGTATTTTTAGTAGAGATGGGGTTTCTCCATGTTGGTCAGGCTGGTCTCGAACTACTGACCTCAGGTGATCTGCCCGCCTCGGCCTCCCAAAGTGCTGCGATTACAGGCGTGAGCCACCGTGCCCGGCCTTTTTAATATATATTTTTAGACAGGGTCTTGCTCTGTCACCCAGGATGGAGTACAGTGGCATGATCGATCATAGCTCACTGCAGCCTCAGCCTCCCCGGCTCAAGTGATCCTCCCAACTCAGCCTCCTGAGTAGCTGGAACTACAGGCACATACCACCATGCCTGGCTAATTTTTGTATTTTTTGTAGAGGCAGGGTTTCACCAACCGGCAGGGTTGCCCGGGCTGGTCTTGAACTCTTGAGTTCAAGTGATCCTCCTAGCTCGGCCTCCCAAAGTGCTGGGATTACAAGTGTGAGCCACTGCACCAGGCCTCCATTCATTTTAGAGAGATAATACATGTGAAGGTTAAAAAAAAAAATCTATGAGACAGGAAAATCTAACATAAGACTCACTGTCTAGCATATCCTGATTCATTCCAGGATTCTTGCTCTAGCCACCCTGCCCTTCATAAAAACTTTTGGTAATTCCCTGTGCATCCTATTAGTGTTTCTTTATTAAAACAAGCAATTGTTGGCCAGGCGCGGTGGCTCAAGCCTGTAATCCCAGCACTGTGGGAGGCCGAGGCGGGAGGATCACAAGGTCAGGAGATCAAGACCATCCTGGCTAACACGGTGAAACCCCGTCTCTACTAAAAAATACAAAAAAAAATTAGCCGGACGTGGTGGCGGGCACCTGTAGTCCCAGCTACTCGGGAGGCTGAGGCAGAAGAATGGCGTGAACCCGGGAGGCGGAGCTGGCAGTGAGCTGAGATGGCGCCACTGCACTCCAGCCTGGGGGACAGAGCGAGACTCTGTCTCAAAAAAAAAAAAAAAAACAAGCAATTGCAGGCCAGGCGCGGTGGCTCACGCCTGTATTCCCAGCACTTTGGGAGGCCAAGGCAGGCAGATCACCTGAGGTCGGGAGTTCGAGACCAGCCTGACCAACATGGAGAAACCTTGTCTCTACTAAAAATACAAAATTAGCTGAGCGTGGTGGCAGGCGCCTGTAGTCCCAGCTACTCGGGAGACTGAGGCAGAAGAATCACTAGAACCCAGGAGGCGGAGGTTGTGGTGAGCTGAGATTACACCTTTGCACTCCAGCCTGGGCAACAAGAGTGAAACTCCGTCTCACACAACAACAACAAAAACAAGCAATTGCAAATGCATGTTTTTCTCATCCATGTTTGCTCTTCTAATGAGCAGTTGGACTCCACCCTTTTTGGTATTTGACTGTTGGCAGATTCAGTGCCAACCCCCCTCTTCTTTCTAACAGCTGCCCACTATCAATGGAAACACCAAACTCTCAAATATTTTAAGGAGGCTTTATTCTGAGTCAATATGAATGACCATGGCCCAGAAAACACAGTCTCAAGAAGTCCTGAGAAAGTGCACCAGTGGCAGCCAGGTTACAGTTTTTTGGTATTTTTGAGACAGGGTCTCGCTCTGTCGCCCAGGCTGGAGTGCAGTGGCACAATCTCAGCTCACTGCAACCTCAGCCTCCCAGGTTCAAGCAATTATTGTGCCTCAGCCTCCTAAGTAGCTGAGATTACAAGCCTGCGTCACCATGCCCGGCTAAATTTTTTGTATTTTTAGTAGAGATGGGGCTTTGCCATGTTGGCCAGGCTGGTCTTGAACTCCTGACCTCAAGTGATCTGCTGGCCTCAGCCTTCCAAAGTGCTGGGATTACAGGCACGAGCCACAGCACCCAGCTACAGTTTAGAGAGACAGGAGTTGCAGGCAGACATAAATCAGTACATGGAAGGGAGGCATTGATTTGGCCTGAAAAGGCAGAATATCTTGAAGCGGGGGCTTACAGGTTATAGGTAGATTCAGAGGTTCTTTGATTTACAGTTGGCTAAAGGAGTAAAGCTGTGTCTAAACATTTGGAGTCATTAGAAAGGAATGTTTGGGCCAGGCGCGGTGGCTCACGCCTGTAATCGCAGCACTATGGGAGGCCGAGGCGGGTGGATCACCTGAGGTCGGGAGTTCAAGACCAGCCTGACCAACATGGAGAAACCCTGTCTCTACTAAAAATACAAAATTAGCCCAGCATGGTGGCGGCGCCTGTAATCCCAGCTACTCGGGAAGCTGAGGCAGGAGAATCACGTGAACCTGGGAGGCGGAGGTTGTGGTGAGCTGAGATCACACCATTGCACACCAGCCTGGGCAACAAGAGTGAAACTTTGTCTCAAAAAAAAAAAAAAAAAAAAGAAAGAAAGAAAGGAATGTTTAAGGAAGTCAGCTGGTCTCAGGAGCCTATAATCCCAGCACTTTGGGAGGCTGTGGCACACAGATTGCATTAGGCTGGGGACAGTGGCTTATGCCTATAATCCCAACACTCTGGGAGCCCAAGGCAGGTGGATTACTTGAGGCCAGGAGTTCAAGACCATCCTGGCCAACATGGTGAAACCCTGTCTCTACTAAAAATACAAAAATTAGCCAGGTGTGGTGTGTGTGCCTGTGGTCCCAACTATTTGGGAGGCTGAGGCAGAAGAATCCCTTGAGCCCAGGAGGTGGAGGTTGCAGTGAGCTGAGATTGCGCCACTGCACTCCAGCCTGGGTGACAGAGCGAGACTCTGTCTAAAAAAAAAGTAAAAATGAGGCCGGGCGCAGCAGCTCATGCCTGTAATCCCAGCACTTTGGGAGGCCGAGGCAGGCGGATCACGAGGTCAGGTGATGGAGACCATCCTGGCTAACACGGTGAAACCCCATCTCTACTAAAAATACAAAAAATTAGCTGGACGTGGTGGTGGGCGCCTGTAGTCCCAGCTACTCGGGAGGCTGAGGCAGGAGAATGGCGTGAACCCGGGAAGTGGAGCTTGCAGTGAGCCGAGATCACACCACTGCACTCCAGCCTGGGTGACAGAGTGAGACTCCGTCTAAAAAAAAAAAAAAAAAAAAAAAAAAGTAAAAACGATTAGCTGGGTGTGGCAGCACATGCCTATATTCCCACTATATTCCCAGCTACATGAGAGGATCACTTGAGCCCGGGGGAGGTCCAAGCTGTGGTGAGCAGTGATTATGTCACTGTACTCCAGCCTGGGTGACAAAGCAAGAGACCCTGTCTCAAAAAAAAAAAAAAGATAAGAAAATCTGTTAACCAATACACTGGGTCAGAATGACCTTGGGTTTGTGACTTAACCCTTGGAGAGCATGGCCTTAGGTCTTATTTATAATTTGGTATCTTATTGTCATAAAGAGTTTTGTTAGTTTTATGGTCTCTAGTTTAACATTAATGCTGGTCAGTTGTGCCTAAACTCCAAAGGGGAGGGGTTATAACAGGGTGTGTCTGACCTCCCTTCCCATGGCTGGGAATTCAGTTTTTATTATTTTTGTTCTTTCAAGACAGGGTCTCACTCTGTTAACCAGGCTGGAGTGCAGTGGCAGTCATATTATAGCTTACTGCAGCCTTGAACTCCTGGGCTCAAGCTATCCTCCTACCTCAGCCTCCTGAGTAGCTAGGACTACAGGTGCATGCCACCATGCCCAGTTAATTTTTACTTTCTTTGTGGAGATGGGGTCTCACTGTGTTGCCCAGGCTGGTCTCAAACTCCTGGCCTCAAGCCATCCTCAGTCCCAAAATGCTGGGATTACAGGTGTGAGCCACTGCACCTGGCCTGGGAATTCAGTGTTTAGGGTTTTTATGGGGTTCCCTTG
The DNA here is from genome assembly GCF_028885625.2 of Pongo pygmaeus. Classification (NCBI taxonomy): domain Eukaryota; kingdom Metazoa; phylum Chordata; class Mammalia; order Primates; family Hominidae; genus Pongo; species Pongo pygmaeus. Next base: position 12,747,045 of record NC_072393.2, read on the forward strand.
GCCAAGAAGGGGTCTGTTCAGTCAGGAGGGTGCTTTGGATTTTATTTTTTGTTTACAATACCTGGACAAGCTGAGAAAGCTGAGGCATTCCCTCCTTGGGCCTTGCTGGAGAGTCCCACCTCAGAAGCTTTTCCCCTCGAGGGGAACTGAAGTCTCCTACTGCCCCACCCCCAATCACAGTAAACATCCAGTCCAGGCTCCTTTCCTTATTCTCTCAAGCCATTCTGCCTGCTTGAGGGGCCTGGCCTGCTTTTCTCAGAGACCTCAATCATCTTAGTAATTAAACCTTTTCATACCCTCTCAGCATGTGTGTACCATAACCACACTGGCATCGCTGTCAATATTGGAACTGTGCCTCTGGGGTGACCATGGCAATTGGTGCCGTGCACAGGATGCCTAGACCTTTATCACCTTATTGGTCTGTGTTCTCTTGCTGGAATTACTAACTCGCTCTGCCAGGTGGTGGCTGGCATGTGGGGTGAGCGCTGCTGGCTGGGGGAGCTGGTGCTCTGAGTGTGCTGCTCTGTGTTGCATGTTGAGCCCTGCCAGGCCTGGGTTCTACATTCTGCTGACTTGAGTTGGCAGTTTGGATAGTTCCTTGGCATTTGGGAGCAGGAGTTTGGGATTGAATCCCTCCTGAAAGCGCTCCTGAGTGCATGTCTTGGCCAGGACCTATCTGTGTATTTAGATTGAACCAATACTTCCTTTCACAAGCAACCACATCTACAATTCTAATCATAGCTGTTATTATCAATATAATGTACTCTGGACAATGAAAACCACAAAAATACTAAACCAAGCAGCATTCCTAAAGTTACCATAGCTCTTGTGATAAAATTAGGAATAGCCCCCTTCTACGTCGTTTTTTTTTTTTCTTTTTGAGATGGAATCTTCCTCTGTTGCCCAGGCTGGAGTGCAGTGGCATGGAGCGATCTTGGCTCACTGCAACCTCTGCCTCCGGGTTCAAGCGATTCTCCTGTCTCTGCCTCCCAAGTAACTGGGATTACAGAAGCCTGACACCACGTCCAGCTAATTTTTGTATTTTTAGTAGAGACGGGGTTTCACCATGTTGGCCAGGCTGGTCTGGAACTCCTGACCTCAAGTGATCTGCCCGCCTCAGCCTCCCAAAGTTCTGGGAATACAGGCGTGAACCACTGCGTCCTATGTCCCGTTCTATTTCTGAATCCCAGAAGTAACACAAGGGATCTCATTAACATCAGGTATAATCCTCCTTACATAACAAAAACTAGCACCAGTCTCCATCATATTTCAAGTCTACCCTTAATAGACCTAAATATGCTACTGGCAATTGCAGCACTATCCATCCCGAAGAGGGCTGAGGCTGACTTAACCAAACACAACTCCGAAATATCTTCGCCTACTCATCAGTTGCTCCTATAGGCTGAATAATCACAATTTTAGCCTACAACCCTTCTATCACAATCCTAATCTATTGATTTACATAACCCTAACAATTACAGTATTTATATTATTTAATCTAAGTACAAGTACTATAACATTATCACTACATTATATATGAAATAAGTTACCACTACTATTTCCACAATTCTTATCAATTTTCCCTACTGAGACTAATCCCCCTTACAGGATTTATACCCAAAGGAGTTATCATTCAAGAATTAACAACAAAATAGCCTTATTATACCCACACATAGAGCTGTCATAGTGCTATTTAATCAATGTTTCTACATACGCCTAATTTACTCCACATCACTAGCGATATTCCCAACAACTAATAACATAAAAATAAAATGACAATTTGAAAATATAAGGCCAGGTGTGGTGGCTCACACCTCTAGTCCCAACACTTTAGGAGGCCGAAGCAGGAGGACTGCTTGAGCCCAGGAGTTTGAAACCAGTCTGGGCAACAGAGTGAGACTCCGTCTCTACAAAAAATTAAAAAATTAGCCAAGTGTGGTGGAATGGTCCTGTAGTCCCAGCTACTCAGGAAGCCACACCATTGCACTCCAGCCTGGGCAACAGAGCGAGACCCTGTCACAAAAAAAAAAAAAAAAAAAAGAAAAAACTACAAAGCAAGCCCTCTTTTTATCACCACTCATTACTGTATGGACCCTATTCCTACCACTCTCACTCTCACCAATACTTTCTCTTTTTTGTTTTTTTTTCTTTTTTGAGATGAAGTCTTGCTCAGTTGCCCAGGCTGGAGTGCAGGGGTGTGACCTCGGCTCACTGTAACCTCTGCCTCCCAGATTCAAGTCATCTTCCCTCCTCAGCCTCTCGAGTAGCTGGGATTGCAGGCATGTGCCACCACGCCCGGCTAATTTTTGTATTTTTAGTAGAGATGGGGTTTCACCATGTTGGCAGGGCTGAGCTCGAACTCCTGACCTCAAGTTATCTGCCCGCCTCAGCCTCCCAAAGTGCTGAGATTATAGGCATGAGCCACTATGCCTGGCCCTCACCAATACTTTCAACAATAAACTAGAAATTTAGGTTAAATTAGGCCGGTCACAGTGGCTCACACCTGTAATTGCAGCACTTTGGGAGGCCAAGGCGGGCAGATCATTTGAGGTCAGGAGTTCGTGACCAGCCTGGCCAACATGACGAAACCCCATCTCTACAAAAAATACAAAAATTAGCCAGGCACGGTGGCACACACCTACAGTCCCAGCTACTCAGGAGGCTGAGGCGGGAGGATCAGATCTACATCTACCACCATAATTATTGCCATCCCTGCAGAGAGTAAGGTCTTTAGTTGACTAACAACACTACCTGGAGGCAATATTAAATGATCCGCTGCCATACTCTGAGCACTAGGCTTCATTTTCCAATTTACAGTGGGAGGTTTAACTGGAATCATACTATCGCTAGATATCATTCCACATGATACATATTACGTTGTAACACATTTCCATTATGTCCTGTCAGTAGGATCTACTGCTATAGATGCCCAAGAAGTAGAGGCAGTATGAACTATTCTACCTATTATCTTTATTTTAATTGCTCTTCCATCGTTATATATTCTGTATACAACATGAAATTAATAACCCCTCCCTAACCATGGAAACTATAGATGATACTGGCCAGGCGCAGTGGCTCATGCCTGTAATCCCAGCACTTTGGGAGGCCGAGGTGTACGGATCACCTGAGGTCGGGAGTTCGAGACCAGCCTGCCCAACATGGTGAAACCCCATCTCTATTAAAAATACAAAAAATTAGCCGGGCATAGTGGCAGGGCCTGTAATCCCAGCTACTTGGGAGGCTGAGGCAGGAGAATCGCTTGAACCCAGGAGGTGGAAGTTGCAGTGAGCCGAGATTGTTCCATTGCACTCTAGCCTGGACGACAGAGTAAGAGTCTGTCCCAACGAAAAAAAAAAAAAAAAAGGCCGGGTGCGGTGGCTCATGCCTGTAATCCCAGCATTTTGGGAGGCTGAGGCAGGCGGATCATGAGGTCAGGAGATTGAGACCACCCTGTCTAACACAGTGAAACCCCGTCTCTACTAAAAATACAAAAAATTAGCCGGGTGTGGTGGCAGGTGCCCATAGTCCCAGCTACTCGGGAGGCTGAGGCAGGAGAATAGCGTGAACCTGGGAGGCAGAGCTTGCAGTGAGCCGAGATCACGCCACTGCATTCCAGCCTGGGCAACAGAGTGAGACTCTATCTTGAAAAAATATATGTATATATATAGATGATATTGAAGCTATGAATATACAAAGTATGAAGACCTAAATTTTGACTCCTACAGATTTCCTACAACAGACTTAAAACCAGGAGAGCTGCAGCTACCTGAATTTGACAATCAAGTAGCCTTCCCCATAGAAACATTAATTCAAATATTAATTTCATCAAAAGACGTCCTACATTCATGAACCTTACCATCATTAGGCCTAAAAACAGATGCAATGCCAGGATGTTTAAACCAAGCAATCCTGACATTTACACAATCAGGCCTTTCTACGATCAGTGCTCGGAAATCTGTGGATATAATCACAGCTTCATACCCATTGTTCTTGAACTTGTTTAGTACCCCTAAAACACTTCAAAACTGGTCAGCATCTATATTGTAATATCACTGTAAAGCTAATCAGTACTAACCTTTTAAGTTAAAGACTGAGTTATGATCTTTCCACAGTGAAGCGCCCCAACTAGACACATTCACATGATTTATTACTATCATATCCATAATCCTATCATCATTTCAATTAAAAATTTCAAAATTCATCTACCCAACAAACTCAACACTAAAAGCTTTTGAAATATAGAAACATGAAACCCCTTGAGAAATAAAATGAACTCTCTTTCATTACCCCAACAATAGTAGAATTGCCTGTAGTTATTCTTTTTTTTTTTTTTGAGGCTGAATCTTGCTCTTGTTGCCCAGGCTGGAGTGCAATGTCGTGATCTCAGGTTACTGCAACCTCTGCCCTTCAGGTGCCTCAGCCTCCCGAATAACTGGGATTACAGGCACCCACCACCACACTCAGCTAATTTTTTGTATTTTTTAGTAAAGACGGGATTTCACCATGTTGGCCAGGCTGGTCTAGAACTCCTGACTTCAGGTGATCCACCTGCCTTGGCCTCCCAAAGTGCTGGGATTACAGGCATGAGTCACCACGCCCAGCCTGCCTATAGTTATTCTAATTATCCTGTTTCCAAATATTTCCATCACCTAGCCATCTGATGAACAACTGGCTAATTTCTGGCCGGACGTGGTGGCTCACACCTGTAATCCCAGCACTTTGGGAGGCCGAGGCGGGTGGATCATGAGGTCAGGAGTTCAAGACCAGCCTGGCCAAGATGGTGAAACCCTGTCTCTACTAAAAATACAAAAATTACAGCGTGCCTGTAATCCCAGCTACTTGGGAGGCTGAGGCAGGAGAATCGCTTGAACCTGGGGGTCGGAGGTTGCAGTAAGCCGAGATCGCGCCACTGCACTCCAGCCTGGGTGACAGAGCGAGACTCCATCTCAAAAAAAAAAAAAAAAAAAAAAAACTGGCTAATTTCTATACAATAGTGACTATTAATAATTCAACTTATACTAAAATAATGATAATACATAATATCAAAGGACAAACCTGATCCCCTTGTTTTTTTGTTTTTGTTTTTGTTTTTTTTTGAGATGGAGTCTTGCTCTGTCACTCAGGCTGGAGTGCAGTGGCATGATCTCGGCTCATTGCAACCTCTGCCTCCCGGGTTCAAGAGATTCTCCTGCTTCAGCCTCCTGAGTACCTGGGATTACAGGTGTGCACCACCACACCTGGCTAATTTTTGTATTTTTAGTAAAGACAGGGTTTCACCATGTTGGTCAGGCTGGTCTCAAACTCCTGACCTTGTGATCCGCCCGCCTCAGCCTCCCAAAGTGCTGGGATTACAGGTGTGAGCCACTGCGCCCGGCCCCCTTTTTTTTTTTTTTTTTGAGATAGAGTCTTGCTGTGTCACCCAGGCTGGAGTGCAGTGGCACCATCATGGCTCGCTGTAGCCTCAACCTCAAGGCATCTGCCCACCTCAGCCTCCTAAAGTGCTGGGATTACAGGTGTGAGCCACCACGCCCAGCTGAACCTGCTCCCTTATACTAATTTCACTGATCTTATTGTTTCAACAAATTTACTAGGGCTCTTACCTCACTCATTCACACCAACTACTCAACTGTCAATAAACTTAGGTATGGCTATTCCACTATGAGCAGGAGCAGTAATTACTGGCTTGCACCACAAAACAAAAGCATCCCTACCCCATTTTCTACCACAGAAAACACCTATTTTACTTATTCCCATACTACTAATTATAGAAACCACCAGCCTCTTCATTTAACCAATAGCCTTAGCTGTGTGACCAGTATTACAGCTGGCCCTCTGCTTGTTCATTTAATTGGAGGCACCATGCAGTATTAACATCAATCAACCTACCCACAGCATCAGTCACATTTATATCTTGGTTATATTAACCATTTTTGAATTCGTCATAGCTTTAATCCGAGCATATGTTTTTACACTACTAGTGAGCCTCTATCTACAAGACAATACTTAATGACCCAGCAAATCCATGCGTACCATCTAGTAAATCCTAGCCCTTGGCCATTAACAGGGGCTCTCTTAGCATTAACAACATCCACTGCCCAGACTTAGTGGTTGGATGGCAAGCATGTGGTCTTTGGCAAGGAGAAAGAAGGCATGAATATTGTGGAGGCCGTGGAGTGTTTTGGGTCCAAGAATGGCAAGACCAGCAAAAAGATCACCATTGCTCACTGTGGACAACTCTAATAAGTTTGGCTTGTGTTTTATCTTAACCACCCACCAGGCCATTCCTTCTATAGCTCAGGAAAGAACCCCTCCACTCCATTTGCTTGCAGTATCCTAGAATCTTTGTGCTCTTGCTACAGTTCCCTTTAGGTTCCATGTTTTCCTTATTCCCTTCCATGCCTAGCTGGGTTGCCAAGTTAAATTTATGATTATGAAATAAAAACTAAATAACAAAAAAAGGTAAAGAAATAATACAATAAACATGCAAATGAATTACACATAAAAAATGCCTGAAAACTATTTCATGGAAGATAAAAGACCACATAGGAAAGTTCGACACCAATGGTAACCAGTAAAAAGCAATATATAATTACACAGAGATTGTGTTTAACACTAGAGGAGCACAAATAAATAAGTTAGATAATTCCAAGCATTGGCAAATTGCAAGGAATAAACACACATGCATGAGTGGTCAAATAGTTAATTGATATACTCCATCAGTATTTCCTACTAAATATGAATTTATCCATAATATACAACCAGTAATTTTTTCCCAATATGTAAAAAATTTATAATTTAGTACTTGGAGACATAAACAAGAATGACATTGTCATCAGGATCAAAAAATAAACTTGAAACAACATTAGTCCACAACCAATAGAATGAAGCCTCAGACAGCAATGTATGTGCAACAGACTGAGGCAAAGAAACCACAAAAAAAACCTTTCCGCATAACATTAATTGTAATAGTAATACTAATATTAACTTGTGAAAACTCAAAATAGCCAAAACTCTACTTTATGTAAATAGATGGTAAATCTATAAAGAATAACAACAACAAATCACCATCATGGTCACCTCTGGGTGCAGAAGGGATGTGAGATCAGGATCACATACCAGTGCTGCCAACAGCCTATTTACCTGGGTGGTGAGTCTGTGGGTGTTTATATTATAATTTCTTTTTTTTTTCTTTGAGACGGAGTCTCGCACTGTCACCCAGGCTGGAGTGCAGTGGTGTGATCTCGGCTCACTGCAACCTCTGCCTCCCAGGTTCAAGCGATTCTCATGTCTCAGACTCCCGAGTAGCTGGGATTACAGGCGCCCACCACCACGCCCAGCTAATTTTCTGTATTTTTAGTGAAGACAGGGTTTCTCTATGTTGGCCAGGCTGGTCTCAAACTCCTGACCTCGTGATCCACCAGCCTCAGCCTCCCAAAGTGCTGGGATTACAGGCATGAGCCACTGCACCTGGCCTATATTATTATTTAAACTAAGCATAAGTATTTTATTTCCAGAATTCTCTTTGCTTCTTCAGACCTTATGACTCAATCCAACCAGATTTTCAACCAAGACAATAAAACTCTTACACTCAAATCATGGAATAAAATTATTGAATGCTTCAGCAAACTATAATTATATGGCAGCAATATTCTGTAAAGAAAATGAGTGTGAAGCTGCTCTGCCCCAGTGGCACAGAACTCCAAGAGATATACCTGATTGGGTAATGCCTTGCCCCAAAAAAGACTTTAGCTAAAAGATCAATCTCTTGCTTACTCCCTACAAGGAGCTTGCACATTCCTTACAGCTTCCACCTTTTTTTTTTTTTTTTGAGACGGAGTCTCGCTCTGTCGCCCAGGCTGGAGTGCAGTGGTGCAATCTTGGCTCACTGCAAGCTCCACCTCCCAGGTTCACACCATTCTCCTGCCTCAGCCTCCCTAGCTGCTGGGACCACAGGCGCCCGCCACCACGCCTGGCTAATTTTTTGTATTTTTAGTAGAGACAGGGTTTCACCGTGTTAGCCAGGATGGTCTCGATCTCCTGACCTCTGACATCGTGATCCACCCGCCTCAGCCTCCCAAAGTGCTGGGATTACAGGCGTGAGCCACCACGCCTGGCCTTTTTTTTTTTTTTTTTTTTAGACAGAGTTTTGCTATTGTTGCCCAGGCTGGATTGCAATGGTGCAATCTTGGCTCACAGCAACCTCCGCCTCCCAGGTTCAAGCGATTCTCCTGCCTCAGCCTCTCCAGTAGCTGGGATTACAGGTGCCTGCCACCATGCCCTGCTAATTTTTTGTATTTTTAGTAGAGATGGGGTTTCATCATGTTGGCCAGGCTAGTCTCAAACTCCCGACCTCAGGTGATCCACCCGCCTCGGCCTCCCAAAGTGCTAGGATTACAGGCATGAGCCACCACGCCCGGCCGCAAATAAACTCTTAAATTCGTAAAGCTTTTCTTTAGCAGACAGAACCCAAAGGTGTCTGACTCTTACAGATGTTCTCATTTTGCACAAATTACACTCTGACTAAATCAACTCTGTGGATGGAAGACCAAACTGCTGACCATGTTGAATTTTACCTTAGTTCTGTAGGTAACGGCAACCCCACCACTACCACCATCTTCTGTGATCTAGAGAAGGAGGCTACTACAAAATAACACCCTCCCCATTACAACTTAGGTGATGTCACTGTGTACCTATGTATAAGGCCAGACACACACTCTCCAAATTCCCATTCTTTGCCTCATGAACAATTAGCTAAACAGTTTTATCTTCACTGATCAGTTGAAACAAAATACCAGTGAACCCACACTTTGGTTTAGTTTCTTTCCTTCTTCCAGGCCCCTGAACTTCGACCCACCTTCAGTAGCCTGAGCAAGCACCCAACTCCACCTTTATGACCCCTCCTAAGAACAGGCTGACCTCAGGATCAAATATTCTCTAATCTAGCATCTGATTTTGCTCCCCTCCATCCTGCCCTCTCTGTCTCACTTTACTACTGATCTAGCTTGCTCCTCCCTATGAAAGAAAACTTTACCTAACCTTTGAGATGCTTTCAAATATTATACTTGGTGCTTTCCTCCTATCACTACAATACTTCATTCAAATAAGGTCACTTCTTACCTAAATCTGGATTTTATTTGAGGGTGTCTAGAAACAGCCCCAGGGCAATAACAACTACAACCACAGAAAGGGCAGCAGATCCCACCCCTAACCGCATCTGCCTATGGATCCCCTAGGAAACCTGCAGCACAGTCTCGCCAGGAAGAACTAAATGGGCCTTTGGTGACCTCCCTTTACAGGCTCAAAATTGGCCTTAGCTTGGAGTCACTGGCCTAAGGCCTCTGCTCTCCACTAAAGGGTACTCATTTTTTTTCTCTATTCGACAAGCTTTTATTGGGGTATCTACTATGTGCCAGGTACTGGTCTAAGTATTGGGGAACAAAGACTAATAAGCTCCCAGCCGGGTGCAGTGGCTCACACCTGTAATCCCAGCACTTTGAGAGGCCGAGGCGGTTGGGGAGTTCGAGACCAGCCTGACCAACATGAAGGAAATCCCGTCTCTATTAAAAATACAAAATTAGCCAGGCATGGTGGCGCACGCCTGTAATCTCAGCTACTTAGGAGGCTGAGGCAGGAGAGTCACTTGAACCTGGGAGGCAGAGGTTGTGGTAAGCCGAGATCGCACCATTGCACTCCAGCCTGGGCAACAAGAGTGAAACTCTGTCTAAAAAAAAAAAAACAACAACAAAAAAAAAAAAAAAAAAACAAAAACTAAGAAGCTCCCTGCCATCAAAGAACTTATGGCCACATGATAACATGAAACACAACCAAAATTTTAAAACGTCAACCATGTCAGTGTATCTATTCCAAGGGGATCTTGATCTGAAGGATAGTAATTGTGGAAGATAGTAATAGCTAACACCCAGTGCTCTAATTCAATCTTCACAGCAACCCTATGAGGTAGGTATAATTATCACCTCTTTTATACGTGAGGAAACTGAGGCATGGAGAGGCAAGGTCACAGGGTCAGTCAGTGGTGGGGCTTGGATTCAAACCAGAGCAACCTGATTTCAGAGCCTGTGCTTAGCCATTGCTCTCTACCTACGGGGTGGGAAGCAGGGTATGGAAAAACAGAAGCCACCCTCTTCCAGCCAGAGACAGAGTAGAGGAAGTTCACCTCTTAAAAGGTAGCTTTGCCCCCAAAAGGGTTGATTCCTTCCTCTGCATCTGCTTTGTATAATAATAAGGAGTCTGTTGCTTTATAAACAGGTGCACCTCACAAGAGTAGGAGAAAGGAACAGAGCTCTGCAAAGGCAAGCTCCGATTCTCACAGTGAGGACCAGACCATGGCAAGATTGGAAGGCATGGCAGGTCTTCCCTGATGTTGTCCTAAACTCTAACTGGTAATGGAGTGGTGGTTTGAGTCAAAAAATTCTGGTATCAAATCCTGGATTTGCCACTTACTAGCTCTGGGACTGTGAGCTAATGATTAATTCTTTCTTTTTTTTTTTGAGATGGAGTTTCACTCGTGTTGCCCAGGCTGGAGTGCAATGGCGTGTTCTTGGCTCACTGCAACCTCCACTGCCCGGGTTCAAGCGATTCTCCTGCCTCAGCCTCCCAAGTAGCTGGGATTACAGGCATGTGCCACCGGACAGCCGGCTAATTTTGTATTTTTAGTAGAGACGGGGTTTCTCCATGTTGGTCAGGCTGATCTCAAACTCCTGACTTCAGGTGATCCTCCCGCCTCGGCCTCCCAAAGTGCTGGGATTACAGGCATGAGCCACCGCGCCTGGCTGAACAAACCTTTTCAAGGTGACCAACCCAGGGAGAGGTAGTGCTGACCTCAAGTGTCAGGTCAGGTCATCCTGTCACATGGGACACCCCCTCACCCTCAATGAAGTGCTCAATGATCACCATCCCAAGATAAGACAATGCATTGTACACCCCCGTGTACCCAAAATGCATTTCACTTTTCAGTTTTCTTGCACTGCCATGCTTGCGTGGGTTTTTTCTTGTCCTTCGGTATAGTTTTTCACCCTTCTGTAGTCTGAGAGAATCCAGAAGGCAAGAATCAATACCCCTCAATACCAGCATCTGATTGGGTGACCCCCAGTATCCCCAAAGGAATGGAAACTGGGGTTGGGGAAGAAAAGCTGAGTGCCCCAGGGGTTGGCTATTTGAAGGGGATACCAGGAGACTCTTTCCAGCCCAGGGTATCCAGCTGCTCCCCTGAGAGGCCTCAAACCCATCTCTGAGAAGATAACCGAGAAGCTCATAATTCACTAGATCCTCCTAGAGACTTGGCAGCTGTAGGCATCTTGGGTCAGCCCCAGGCAGTTCTGAAATCTAAGACCAGGGGAGGATAGAGGATGGGCTAAGGATACATCACCCCGTAAAGTTTCCAAAAAGGAACCTCAACCCAAAGACATTCTGATAAGGTGTCTGTGCCTAGGGAAGATGAAAGGAGAGGCACAAAGGTTTTTTACGGTAGAGCGCCAGGTGCTTACTCTCTGCTTTCCTCTCAGAGGAAAAGTCCACAAAGAGAAAACAAATCTCTTAAAAAGAGCCATCCATTGCTTTGTAGGGAAAAATGAATAATTCTAATACTGTGTTTGTTGGAAATGTAGAATGAAGGACAAAAAGCTGATAAAGTTGGCTGGGTGTGGTGGCTCACGCCTGTAATACCAGCACTTTGTGAGGCCGAGGCGGGCAGATCACGAGGTTAAGAGATGGACACCATCCCGGCCAATATGATGAAACCCCGTCTCTACTAAAAATACAAAAAATTAGCTGGGCATGGTGGTGCGCGCCTGTAATTCCAGCTACTTGGGAAGCTGAGGCAGGAGAATCGCTTGAACCCAGGAGGCGGAGGTTGCAGTGAGCTGAGATTTCACCACTGCACTCCAGCCTGGCAACAGAGCGAGACTCCGTCTCAAAAAAAAAAGCCATCCACATCCATTGCTTTGTAGGGAAAAACGAATAAGCAATTCTAATACTGTGTTTGTTGGAAATGTAGAATGACGGACAAAAACCTGATAAAGTTGTGAATTGGAGGAAAGCTGGCCTTTGGAAATGCAAGGAGGAATTTATTCGCAGCCCCTGTATGAGGGCCGGGGTCGTGTCTTTGGGACGCTGCTTCCCATACATTTACCAGACCTGGAGAGAAACCAGTACCCCAGGGAAAGATGAGGGACTGAGGATCCCACAGACCACAGCTCCTCCCACACTAACCACACAACTGAGGCGGGATTCCCCCCATGACCCTCCCGTGACCCCGCACAATCTGGAGAGACGCGGGGCTGCGGTCGCCACGGGCTGACGGGATAGGACGCCCGGGGTCGTGGCTGCCGGCCCAGACCCACCCCGCGGCAGAGGGGCCCGAGGGACGATCTGCGCCAGGGGGACTCAAGTCCCAGATCCCGAAGTCGCCACGGGGAGGCCCGGGTCCCTCCACAACTGGATCCGGCTGGATTCCAACCAGCCCCTCCTCCAAGTCTAGGGACTCCAGGCCCCGCACACAGACCGTATCCTGGCTTCCAGGTGTCCTGGCTTCCTTACTATGCCTCCTCTGGTCAGAGCTGGTCACAGCACGACAGAGGCTGCAGCAGCACCACCTGTGGCGTCCTCTGCAGAAACGACCTGCCCCGCTGACTTGTTGACCGTTGCCCAGGCATCCTGACGGCGCACCCGATTGGACTGTTCAGAGCACGCCCCAGCGCCCCTGATTGGATAGATTCGGCCTCCACCCACTGCGTCATAAAAGTCATCTACTAGGTGGCTGCAGGGATAGGCTGTAGCCGCAGCCAATAGCAGGCCCAGCTTCCTCTAGGCAACCAAATCAGGCTCCGCTGGAGGCATCAACACAATTGTCCCCAGGCTTTCGAGAGCTACTACTACTGGCCTCTTCCTGTACTCGGTGGGCCCTTTCTGCCTCTTCCAGGTCACAGATGTGCAGAAGGAATTCCAGACTCAGTGTCCAATGGAGACATCTTCCCTCAGAGCAAGAGGAAGCCGAGTCCAAACCAGGCCACACTGGAAGAGCGGGGAGGGCCTGATGTCCTCCAGAGATCAGGAATTTGGGATGGGGCAGTTGGTGCCATGGCCAAGCCATTCTCTCACCTTATCTCTCAGTCTATCATTTTCAGCCCAGAAAAAACAAAAACAAAAACAACCACCACCACCACCACCATGCCAACGTGGGAATAAAATTAATAAAGGCATGGAAAAATTATTAAATGCATAGTTATATGGCAGCATTATTCCATAAAGGAATCAAAAGGAAAGCAAACATTTGAACTAGCTCAGGCAAGCAGGCTTCACCCACAGTTCACAAGGAAAACCTGCAATCAGGTTTAACATATTCTTAATCTTGGGAGTCAGACTCTGACTACTGAAATGGATGCCCAGGTCGATCAGACCCTCCTGATGAGGTATGGAAACCTAAGGATTTAACTCTGGGAGCCCAACATGCCCTTATGTACTCTCCACACAGTGCGGACAAACTGCCTCCTTCAAGACCTTCATTTACACCTGCAGGAGACTCTTACCTGGAGTCAGTTTAAGATTCTAACCTACATAAACTATCAGCTACATAAATCCTTTCTCCAAAATGAGTCTTTATCTGAGCCTGACCATGCCAGATTTACTTCATATATACAATTTACAGTTGGACCACAATGACCCTATGTATGCCAAAACAAACACATTGCCCAGAAAATAGTTACAGCCTGAAAAAGGACAGAACACCCCAAGCATGTCTTCACATGAATCTTTTGCTTTCCAGGCCTCTGCTTCTCACAATCTGCACTCCTGTAGCTGTTCTGAGCAACCGGAGGTCACCTACAGAGACAGGAGGCTGCCCAGAAAGCCACGTGAGGAGCTCCATTTCCCTCCTTTGCAGGCTCCAGACTGGCCTCAGGTTGGAGTCACTGGCTGCAGGTGCTGCTGCCCACTGCAGGTTCCTCACCTGCTTCTCACCAGCACTCATCAGCTACATGAGACAAAGACTCTCAATAGTACTGTTTGAAAAAGAAACCAGCAGAGTCCTAGGTTTCCTCCTGTGTTTATATATAAAGCAGAGGAAGAAAATCTTAAAATATTTCATATGGATTAAAACACTGGAGTGGGCATAAGTAATGGCTTGTGCCTGTAATCCCAGCACTTTGGGAGGCTGCAGTGGGAGGATCGCTTGAGCCCAGGAATTCAAGACCAGCTTGGGCAGCACAGATTTTCATCTCTAGAAAAAAATTTAAAAACTTAGCAGTGCATGGTGATGCACATCTATGCTCCCAGCTACTCAAAAGGCTGAGGCAGGAGGATCACTTGAGCCTAAGAGGTCAGCACTGCAGCTAGCCAAGATTGTGCCACTGCACTCCAGCCTGGGCAACAGAATGAGACTCTGTCTCTAAAAAGATTTAATTAAATAAATATATTTTAAAATTGGCAAATAAGTATTCCTTTTAGAAAACAGAGATGCCAGCGAACTATTATTTTCACATTAACACTTATGAAAAGAACTAATCAAATGTGAGCTCTTCCCTTTTTTCTCTGTTTCAGTGGCCACCTGACCTTCACAGTACATGGTTGTCACCAGGTGCTCTGTGGCTGGGGATGTACATGTCCAGTTTATCCATCTGGATCTCTCTCAACCCCACCCCACCACCATTGACCCACCCAATTATTTCTGTAGCTAAACATTAAGCATTGTATAAATAACTGTCCCTTTCAAAGAGGACTCAGGTTAAATACACCTGTGATTCTCTCCGATCCTCTGATATAATCATTTGCATTTGTCTTCCAGGATAGACTGTGATATCTCGAGTAGGAACCTCGTTCATTGTATTTGCTTCTGTTCCCCCAAACCTGTGTCACCACCTGATCATTGAGGACACAGAATATTTATTTTATTTATTTTTTTGAGCATGATCTCAGCTCACTGCAACCTCCACCTCCCACGTCAAGCAATTCTCCTGGTCAGCCTCCAGAGTAGCTTAGATTACAGGCATGCCTCACCAAACCTTGCTAATTTTTTTGCATTTTTAGTAGAGACGGGGTTTCACCATGTTGGCCAGGCTGGTCTCGAACTCCTGACCTCAAATGATCCACCCGCCTCAGCCTCCCAAAGTGCTGGGATTACAGGTGTGAACCACCGTGCCCAGCCAACACAGAATATTTTAAGCTTACCATCAACCTGCTGTAAACATTGGAGATCTCAGCACAACCCTAAAACATCCACACCCCAGGGAGAGTATACAGATATTAACGTGCCCTCACTACAAGGAGCTCCACTGACTCCCTTTCTGGAAAATGACTCAAACCGGTTTTCTGGAGGACTATATGCAATTAATAGATAAAAAAATAACACGTTGTTTGCTTTTATTTACATGATTTACCATTTCTGTTTGTTTTTGAGACAGGGTCTTGGTCTCTCACCCATGCTGGGGTGCAGTGGCTTAATCTTGGCTCACTGCAACCTCCACCTCCTGGGCTCAAGCAATCCTCCCACCCCAGCCTCTTCAGTAACTGGGACTACAGGTGGGCACCAACATGCTTGGCTAATATTTAAATTTTTGGTAGAGATGAGGTCTCACTGTATTGCCCAGGCTGGTCTCAAACTCCTGAACTCAAGCAGTTCTCCTGATTCAGCCTCCCAAAGTGCTGGGATTACAGGCATGAGCCACTGTGCCTGGCTGATTTAACTTTCATAGGTTGTTAAGAAAGCGATTAACCCTGTGAACCATGGTTGGATTTCACTGATTCTCAAAACTTGTAGTGAATTCTCATAATTTTGTGTTGCCTTGACATCCATTTTAAATACAAGTTTAACTTTCTCATACCAGAAGCAGGGTTTATTCACTGTTAACACAGTTTCCTGTTCTCTACCTCCTCCCAGTTCCTCAGTGTAGTGAATCCATGTATCTGCCTTAGACAACTGATTCCCAGTGACCACCTCATTATAGGGCAGCTAGATATAACGTTCATACTGGCCTCACTGACCCCCACGCTTCGTATGAACTGTGTAGGTGTGCTACAGTGACCACCGCTCAGTCACACGGTGACCTCCTTGAACTTGTGCCTGCTTGCTTTAAACCCACCAATTAAAATTCCCTAGGGGAAACTTTTTTTTTTTTTTTTTTTTTTTGAGTCAGCGTCTAGCTCTGTCGCCTAGACTGGAGTGCAGTGGCGTGCTCTCGGCTCACTGCAACCTCCACCTCCCGGATTCAAGCAATTCTCCTGCCTCAGCCTCCCAAGTAGCTGGGACTATAGGCGCGTGCCACCACACCCGGCCAATTTTTTGTATTTTTAATAGAGACAGGGTTTCACCATCTTAGCCAGGATAGTCTTGATCTCCTGACCTCGTGATCCGCCTGCCTCGGCCTCCCAAAGTGCTGGGATTACGGGCGTGAGGCACCTTGCCCAGCCGTATCCCTAGGGGAAACTTTCGGTAACACCCTGGACTCTAATAAAGGTACGGACCCATGGGTTCATCCATTTCTCCCTTTCTCTCCATGTGGTCCCTCTGTGTGTGTGGCCTCCGTGTATGCTGTGTATCCTCCAGGACCTGTAAGTAACAAAATCCTTATTTCCATCTTATGTCTCTCATAATCATTGAAAGGGTGCTCTACATTTTAAAGATCCTAAATTATTACAATTGGTATAGTTGGCAGGATACAGAGTGATTCTCATGATTAGCACAAGATATCTTTGAGTTGCTATAGCTTATTAACATCATAAATCATCTGGGCAACCACACTGGTGAGGTAGTAGTATTTGCTATAATAAATGAAATAGAGACTAAAAAACAACACGAGGCCAGGTGCGGTGGTTCACGCCTGTAATCCTAGCACTTTGGGAGGCCAAGGCAGGTGGATCACGAGGTCAGGAGATCGAGACCATCTTGGCTAACACATTGAAATCCCATCTGTACTAAAAACACAAGAAAAAAAAATTAGCCAGGCGTAGTGGCACATGCCTGTAGTCCCAGCTACTCCGGAGGCTGAGGCAGGAGAATCACTTGAGCCCGGGAGGCAGAGGTTACAGTGAGCCGAGATCGCGTCACTGCACTCCAGCCTGGGTGACAGAGTGAGACTCTGTCTCAAAAAAAAAAAAAAAGAAAGATCAACAAAATGAAGAGTTTTTTAAAAAGGTAAAATCAACAAAGCTCTAGCCTGACTCACTAGATAAAAATAGCAGATTCAAATAAAGAAATTCAGAGGTGAAAAAAAAGGAGTTGGCTGGGCATGGTGGCTCACACCTATAATCCCAGCACTTTGGGAGGCCAGGCGGGTGGATCACCTGAGGTCAGGAGTTCGAGACCAGCCTAGCCAACATGATGGACCCCATCTCTACTAAAAATACAAAAATTAGCCAGGTGTGGTGGCGGACGCCTGTAATCCCAGCTACTCAGGAGGCTGAGGCAGGAGAATCGCTTCAACTGGGGAGGCAGAGGTGACAGTGAGTCGAGATCGCGCCATTGCACTCCAGCCTGGGAGGCAACAGCGAGACTTCATCTCAAAAAAAAAAAGGAAAAGAAAAAAAAGAAAAAAGGAGTCGGCTGGGTGTGATGGCTCATGCCTATAATCCCAGCACTTTGGAAGGCCGAGGAGGGAGGATCACTTGAGGTCAGGAGTTCGAGACAAGCCTGGCCAACATGGTAAAACCCCGTCTCTACTAAAAATAGAAAAAATTAGCTGGGCATGGTGGCGCATGCCTGTAATCCCAGCTACTCGGGAAGCTGAGACAGGAGAATCACTTGAACATGGGACGGGGAGGTTGCAGCGAGCCGAGATCGCACCACTGCACTCCAGCCTGGGCGACAGAACAAGACTCTGTCTCAAAACAACAACAACAAAAAAAAACAGGGTCATTCCAACTTATACTAAAGAAATACAAAGAATTATAAAACAGACTATTATGAACAACTACACGCCAATGAATTGGAAAACCTAGAAGAAATGGATGAATTCCTGGGCACGTACAACCTATCAAAATTGAGTCGTGAAGAAACAGAAAATCTGAATAGACTAATAAGAAGTAATGAGGTTAAATCAGTAATAAAAAGTGTCCCATCAAAGAAAAGCCCAGGACCTGATGGCTTCACTGCTGAATTCTACCAAACAAACACAACTAAAAAGTACAGGCCAATATCCCTGATTAATACAGATGCAAAAATCCTCAACAAAATACATGCAAACTGAATTCAACAGCACATTGAACAGACCATTCACCCTGACCAAGTGGGATGCATCCCATGGGTGTAGGGATAGTTCAACATATGGAAACCAATAAACATGATACATCACAGTAACAGAATCAACAAGAAAAAAAATCATTTCAATATATGCAGAAAATGATTTGATAACATTCCATATAATTCATGATAAAAACTCACAACAGGGCCAGGCGCAGTGGCTCACGCCTGTAATCCCAGCACTGTAGGATCATGCAGGTCAAGGCAGGATCATGAGGTCAAGAGATCGAGACCATCCTGGCTAGCATGGTGAAACCCCATCTCTACTAAAAATACAAAAAATTAGCTGGGCGTGGTGGCATACGCCTGTAGTCCCAGCTACTGGGGAGGCTGAGGCAGGAGGATCACTTGAACCCAGGAGGCAGAGGATGCAGTGAGCTGAGATCGTGCCACTGCACTCCAGCCTGGCAACAGAGTGAGACTCCGTCTCAAACAAAAGAAAACAAAACAAAACAAAAAAACTCACAACAAATTAGGTATAGAAGGAACATATCTCAACACAATAAAAGCTTTATATGACAAACCTACAGCAAACATCATACTGAACAGGAAAAAAATGGAAAGCTTTTTCTCTAAGATCTGGAATAAGATAAGCACTCCCACCACTTCCATTCAATGTTGTATTGGAAGCCCTCATCAGAATTATTAGACAAAAAAGAACAGCAAAGGAAGGGAGAGAAGGAAGGAGAAAAGCCATCCAAATTGGAAAAGAAGTAAAATTATATTTTTGCAGACAAGATTGTATATATAGAAAACCCTGCCAGGCGCGGTGGCTCACGCCTGTAATCCCAGCACTTTGCGAGGCCAAGGCGGGTGAATCACGAGATCAGGAGTTTGAGACCAGCCTGACCAACATGGTGAAACCCCGTCTCTACTAAAAATACAAAAATTAGCTGGGCATGGTGGTGGACGCCTGTAATCCCAGCTACTCAGGAGGCTGAGACAGAATTGCTTGAACCTGGGAGGCGGAAGTTGCAATGAGCCGAGATTGTGCCACTGCACTCCAGCCTGGGCAACACAGCAAGACTCCGTCTCAAAAAAAAAAAAAAAAAAAAGAAAAGAAAAGAAAAAGAAAAAGAAAAAAGAAAACCCTAAAGACACCACCAAAAAACTGTTAGAACTAAAAGAAATTCAGCAAAGTTGCAGGATACGAAAATCAACATATAAAAATCAGTATTGGCCAGTAGCCTGGCCAATATGGTGAAACCTCATCTCTACTAAAAATACAAAAAAAAAAATTAGCCGGGTGTGGTGGCAGATGCCTGTAGTCCCAGCTACTTGGGAGGCTGAGGCAGGAGAATCGCTTGAACCTGGGAGGCAGAGGTTGCAGTGAGCCGAGATTGTGCCATTGCACTCTAGCCTGGGCAAGAGAGCAAGACTTTGTCTCAAAAAAAAAAAAAAAAAATCAGTAGTGTTTCTATATGCCAACAGTAAACTATTAGAAAAAGGAATCAAGAAACCAATTCCATAGATGATAGCTACAAAAATAAAATATTTAGGAATAAATACAACCAAAGAGGTGAAAGAGCTCCACAATGAAAACTATAAAATGCCGGTGAAATAAACTGAAGAGGACACAAATAAATAAGAAGATAGTCTGTGTTCATGGACTGAAAAAATATTTTTTTTTTTTTTTTTTGAGACAGAGTCTCACTCTGTCACCCAGGTTGGAGTGCAGTGCTGTGATCACAGCTTACTGCAGCCTTGATGTTCCGGGCTCAAGTGACGTTCCTGCCTCAGCTGAGACTACAGGCACACACCACCATGCCCAGCTAATTTTTTAAAAATTTGTTGTAGAGACGAGGTCTCACTATGTTTCCTAGGCTGGTCTCAAACTACTGGGCTCAAGTGATCCTTCTGCCTCTGCCTGCCAAAGTGCTGTGAATACAGATGTGAGCCACCATGCCCAGCTCAGAGTATTCTTTAAATGTCCATACCACCCAAGGCAATTTACAGATTCAAGTGTGATCCCTATCAAAATATGAAAGCCATACTTCACAGAAATTGAAAAAATTATCCTAAAATTCATATGGAACCACAAAAATAGCCAAAGCAATCTTGAGTCTGACTTCATAATAAGACTACAAATCTAAAATAACCAAAAAAGCACCGTACTGGCATAAACATAGACACATAGACCAGTGGAACAGAATAGAGAAACCAGAAATAAATCTACACACTTACCAACGATTTCTGACAAAGGTGCCAAAAACACAGATTGGAGAAAGGACAGTCTCTTCAATGAATGGTGATGGGAAAACTGGATTATCAACATGCAGAACATTGAAACTGGACCCCTATCTTTCACCATACACAAAAATCCACTCAAAATGGATTACGGACTCACATGTAAGACTTGAAACTGTAAAACTACTAAAAGAAGACAGGAAAATTCTACATGACCTTGTCTATGCAACGATTTTGTGGATAAGAACTCAAACACACAGGCAACAAAAGAAAAAACAGACACGAGATTACATCAAACATCTCAATCCCAGCATTATCTCACTCATTCCACCTCTGGGAGTTACTCTGGGGCAGTCTCTGGCTGGATTCATCTTTCTCTGTGCTCTGCACAGACCTAGTACCAAGGCAACAAGAAGTAGCATTTACTTGTTCAACAAAAAAGGAGTGCAGGAAGGTGCTGCAGTTCAGGCTGTGGCCATGCTGGGGCATCAGTAGACAGGTAAAATGTAATAAGCTACCCCACAGAAGGTGCATAGTGACGTGCTTGACAGTAATTCTGTCTAAAGCATTTTGTTTTGTTTTGTTTGAGGTAGGGTCTCACTCTGTCACACATGTTGGAGTGCAGTGGCATGATCTCAGCTCACTGCAACCTCCGCTTCCCAGGTTCAGGCGATTCTCCTGCCTCAGCCTCCCGAGTAGCTGGAATTACAGGCGTGTACCACCACGCCCGGATAATTTTTATATTTTTAGTAGAGATGGGGTTTCACCATGTAGGCCACGCTGATCTCGAACTCCTGACCTCAAGCTATCTGCACACCTTGGCCTCCCAAAGTACTGGGATTACAGGCGTGAGCCACCGTGCCTGGGCATAAAGTGTTTCCATTAGCAGTATTCATATTGCGGTATTATTGTCATCATCATCATTTTCATAAAGTAGAAAGTAAAACTTCTCTCAACGGTATCCACAATTTACACTGAAGATGTAACCATTCCTTGAGAACAAGATAGAACCCGGCCTGGGAAACAGAACTAATGCTCGTAAATTAGTTATGTGACAACTATACTGATTTCTTCTATGGTTGCTTATTCTTCCATACCTTGTAAGTAAATTCCGTGATTATTAGTTTTGGGTGATTCATGCCTTCCTCACTAGAAAGAACAATTTGGTTTATTACGCTATCTTCCACCCGTTTCTCCAACACCAGTCACTATTTCAGTCAGAGCATGAAGAAAAATATTTTTGGAAATGGAAACCTGATGTTCTGCCATTTAAAGGTACTTCATGAAATCCACTCCAAGAGGGATCACTTGCTTCATTTCCTTGCAGAGTTTTTGTTTGTTTTGTTTTGTTTTTTTTGAGATGGAGTCCCACTCTGTTGCCCAGGCTAGAGTGCAGTGATGCGATCTTGGCTCACTGCAACCTCCGCCTCCCGGGTTCAAGCAATTCTCCTGCCTTAGCCTCCTGAGTAGCTGGGATTACAGGCGTGCGCCACCATGCCTGGCTAATTTTTTGTATTTTTAGTAGAGCTGGGGTTTCACCATGATGGCCAGGCTGGTCTCAAACTCCTGACCTCATGATCCATCTGCCTCACCCTCCCAAAGTGCTGGGATTACAGATATGAGCCACTGTGCCCGGCCCACTTATTTCTTTATTGTGCAAGCAGTGACTTCTTATTTATCCACTTTTTTTTTTTTTGAGATGGAGTCTGGCTCTGTCACCTAGGCTGGAGTGCAGTGGCATGATCTCAGCTCACTGTAACCTCTGCCTCCCAGGTTCAAGCAATTATCTTGCCTTAGCCTCCCAAGCAGCTGGGATTACAGGTGTGCACCACCACATCCAGCTAATTTTTCTGTTTTTAGTGGAAATGGGGTTTCGCTATGTTGGCGAGGCTGGTCTCGAACTCCTGGCCTTAAGTGATCTGCCTGCCTCGGCCTCCCAAAGTGCTGGGATTACAGGCATGAGCCACCACACCAGGCCTGGCTCTCCATTTCTTGAACAACACCTTTACCCCAGGTACAGAATTAGTGATCAATAGTTACACATTACGTAACTATTATATAAACTTTCCATACCTAAGAAGTTCTCTCCCACCTTTTCTGGACACTATATGCTGCTAATTTCTTCTCATATTCTTAAAGATTTATTTCTGAGCAAAAAATTTCTATTTGCTTAAATTATCAGATATATATTTGATATACATGTCTGTGAATAGTGTGCAGAGGAAATTAAAATTATCCCTCCTCAATAAAGGGAAGTGGTTATCATAGGCCCTGGGTCTGGGAGTGAGGTCCAGGTCTACAGTGAAGGGGGGAGGAGACAGGGGAGACAATCCTGGGGATCAAATCTAAATGCCTACTAAAATCCAAATGGACTGTGTAGAAACAGGTCCCTCATGGATAGAAAAACGAAAAAAACACTGCTGAGAACAAGTAGGAAAGAGACCTAGAGACTAGGCGCAGTGGCTCACGCCTGTAACCCCAGCACTATCAGAGGCCGAGGTGGGCAGATCACTTGAGATCAGGAGTTCAAGACCAGCCTGGACAACATGGCGAAATCCCGTCTCTACTAAAAATACAAAAATTAGCTGGGTGTGGCGGTGCGCACCTGTAATACCAGCTACTCAAGAGGCTGAAGCATGAGAATCGCTTGAATCTGGGAAGCGGAGGGTGCAGTGAGCCAAGATCTCACCACTGCACTCCAGGCTGGGTGACAGAGCAAGACCCTATCTCAAAAAAAAAAAAAAAAAAAAAAAGAGAGACCTAGAGTGTCTTGGTATGCTGAAGGTCCCACAAGTTCTGTGCAGTACTGTGGCCTTTTTTCCCTTTTTTGTGTGTAAAACATACATAAAATTCACCATCATAATCAATTTTAAGTGTACAGTTCAGTGCCATTAAGAACATTCATACTAGTGTGCAACCATCACCACCATCTCTAGAACCCTTTTTATCTTGCAAAATTGAAACTCTATGCCCATTAAATAACTAACCATTACCCAATTTCCCTAACTTTTGGCAAATAGTATTGTACTTTTTCTATCAATATGACTACTCTAGATAACTGATATAAGTAGAATCATACAGTATTGTCTTTACATGAATGACCCATTTCACTTAGCACGTCAAGGTTCATCTTGCAGCATATTTGTAAATTTCCTTACTTTGTAAGGCTCAGTAATATTCTCTCGTATGTATAAACTTCCTTTTGTTTATTCATCTGTTGATGAAAACCTGAGTAGTTTCCAGAGTTTACCTATTGTGAATGATGCTATGTACACAGCTGTACAAAACGTATTTGAGACTTTGCTTTCAATCTTTTTTTGTTTTTTGAGACGGAGTCTCACTCTCTCGCCCAGGCTGGAGTGCAGTGGCGCGATCTCGGCTCACTACAAGCTCCGCCTCCCAGGTTCACGTCATTCTCCTGCCTCAGCCTCCCGAGCAGCTGGGACTACAGGCACCCACCACCACGCCCAGCTAATTTTTTGTATTTTTTAGTAGAGACGGGGTTTCATCATATTAGCCAGGATGGTCTCAATCTCCTGACCTCGTGATCCGCCTGCCCTGTCAGCCTCCCAAAGTGCTGGGATTACAGGCGTGATCCACCGCGCCCGGCCCTGCTTTCAATCTTTTTATTTTCCCAGAAATGGAAATGCTGATCATATGTTATTTCTATATTTTAATCTGGGGATCTGCCATACTGTTTTCAGCAGGCTTATACCACTGTACATTCCCAGTGATAGTGCACAACATTCTCCAACATTCCACATCCTTGACAGTATTTCTTGTTTTCCATCTTTGATACTACTAATCCTAATGAGACGCTATGTATGTCTTGAGTTTGATTTGTATTTCCCTAATGACTAAAGATGTCAAGTATTGTTATGTGCTTATTGGCCATCTGGGTATCTTCTTTGGAGAAATGTCTATTCAAGTCCTTTCCTCCATTTTAAAATTGGATTGTGTCTTAGCTTGGGTTGCTAAAACAAAATACTATAAATTGGAAAGCTTAATTAATCAACAAACATTTATTTCTCATGGTTTGGGAGGCTGAGAAGTCCAATATCAAGGCACTGGCAGAGTCCATGTCTGGTAAGGGCCTGCTTCCCAGTTCAAAGATAGCTATCTTCTCATTGCACTCTCTCATGGTGAAAGGCAAAGCTAGCTCTCTAGGGACTCCTATCAGGAACTAATCCCAATTACAAGGCCTCCATCTTCATGATGTCCTCCAATCCTAAAAACTACCAGAGACAGGGCCTCCAAATACCATCACATTGCGGGGGGGGAGGGGGGGGGTACGGGGGTAAGGTTTCAACATATGAATCTGAGGGGGCATACACTCAGCCAAAACATTACACCTCTGGCCCCCAAAATCCATGTCATCACATGTAAAATATATTCATCTCATCCCAAAGGCCTCAAAAGTCTCAGCTAATTCCAGCATGAAGCCTAATGTTTAAACTCAAACTCCGAAATGTCATCTCAATATCACATAACTCAGATACGGATGAGACTCAATTCATGCTGAGGCAAAATTCTTCTTCAGCTCCGAACCTGTGAAAACCAAACTAGTTGTGTATTTCCAAAATATGAGACAGGCACAGGATAGAGATTCCTATTCCAAAAGTGAGAAACAGGAGAAAGGGGTGAGCTCCCAAACAAGTCCAAAACCCAGAAAGCAAACTGAAGACTTTCCATATTCTTTAGATATGTAGATACTTGTAGACCTGTCCTCCACTATTCATTTTCACAGGTATTTGAAGGTTGTGTGATAAATGAAAGCTTTCCCACATTCCTTACGTAAGGTTTATCTCCATTATGAGCTCTTTCATGTCTTTGAAAGGAACTGGAATAACTGAACGTTTTTCCACATTGCTTACATTCATAGGGTTTTTCTCCAGTATGAGTTCTTTCATGTATTCTAATGGAACTGGCATAATTGAATGCTTTCCCACATTCTTTACATTCATAGGGTTTTTCTCCAGTATGAGTTCTTTCATGTGTTCGGACAGAACTAGGACAGTCAAAGGCTTTACCACATACCTGACATTTATAAGGTCCATCTCCAGTGTGCAGTATCATGTGTTTTCTAATCCTTTTAAGAGAAATGAAGGCTTTCCCACATACCTGACATTCATAGGGTTTCTCTCCAGTGTGAGTTCTTTCATGTATTTGAAATGAACTGGGACAGTCAAAGGCTCTACCGCATATCTGACATTTATAAGGTCCATCTCCAGTGTGCTTTATCATGTGTCTTCGGACGCTTGGGAGAGAAATGAAGGCTTTCCCGCATTCCTTACATTCATAGGGCTTCTCTCCAGTGTGAGTCCTTTCATGTGTTCGAACATTACTGGAAGAACTGAAGGTTTTACCACATTTATTACATTCATAGGGTTTCTCCCCAGTATGAGTTCTTTCATGCTTTCGAACATAACTGGGAAAAATAAAGGCTCTCCCACATACTTTACATTTATAAGGTCCATCCCCAGTGTGCCTAATCATATGACTTTGAAAATTTGTGAAAGAAATGAAGGCCTTCCCACACTGTTTACATTCATGGGGTTTCTCTCCAGTATGAGTTCTTTCATGTATTCGAAATAAACTGGGGCGGTCAAAGACTTTTCCACATTCCTGACATTTATAAGGTCCATCTCCAGTGTGCCTAATCATGTGTCTTTGAAAACTTGGAAGAGAAATGAAAGCTTTCACACATTCCTGACATTCATAGGGTTTCTCTCCAGTGTGAGTTCTTTCATGTATTTGAAATAAACTTGGGCGATCAAAGGCTTTCCCACATTCCTGACATTTATATGGTCCATCTCCAGTGTGCTTAATCATGTGTCTTCGAACACTTGGGAGAGAAATGAAGGCTTTCCCACATTCCGGACATGCATAAGGTTTCTCACCAGTGTGAGTTCTTTCATGTCTTCGAAAGGATTGACAAGAACTGAAGGCTTTCCCACACTGCTTACATTTATATGGTTTCTCTCCATATTCCTGATAGTCATATGGTTTGTGTCCAAGATGAGATCTGATGTGCCTACTAAGGGATGAATGATGCATGAAGACTTTCCCACACAAACTACATTCACATGGTCTTACTATAGTAGGAATTTTCTTGTTCAGATTAAGATTGAGAATCTGACTGAAGGCTTCTCCACATTGATCATATTCTTTACTTTCATTGAGTCCCTCTTCCATATGATTGCTGGAAAAAATAGAAAGCAAGATTTAGTGGTTTGTGACTTTATATTTATTAATAAGTATTCGACTTACATTTTTACCATAATCGGGGAAAGGGTAAGTTTTCAGGCCTGTATGAATTGTTTGAAAGTGAATGGATGGAATGCTCTGCAAGAGGGCTCGACAGTAGCCATCATCAAAAAAGTGATATTCATATATACAGTTTCTTAATACTATTTCCAAGTGAATGACTTTGCAACACTGAACATCTATGTCACACTTTTTCTTTTTCTGGTGAAAAAGTTGTAGGAATAAATAAATTTGAAGCTGGGCTTACTGGTTTGTTTCCTTATTTTTAAAATTTCATGACATACTAAGGAGACATTGCTTTCTCTTGTCAGTGCAAATTACCTTAAAATTCTCCCCTGATTTTTGTACCAATCTTCAATGCTCTGGTCTTCCCATTTTTTTCCTAAAATATAGTCAGAAAAAATCCTTATGAACTGATAGACATTACAGAAAAATGACTAGATTCTAAGTTCATGATAAGGTGCAAACAACCCTGATTTATTCACCCAAGTATTCCCTTTTCCACATCAGACATCATGAAAAAGCATTAAAGAGCAAGAAATACTTCTTCTCTAACTGACTAAGAGAAGGAATGATGTCATCCTTACCTACACAGGCCAGGTTTCTAAAGGTTTCCCGCATCACATCTCTGTAGAGTTTCTTCTGGGAAGGATCCAGCAAAGCCCACTCCTCAAGTGTGAAGTTCACAGCCACATCCTCAGAGGCCACTGAGTCCTAAAACATCCCAAATATGCAATGCAGGAGGAAGAATGAGATGACAGTACAGGGATGTAAACCCAATTCATAAAAGTTCACAAATGGCTAGGTGCAGTGGCTCATGCCTGTAATCCCAGCACTTTGGGAGGCCAAGGCACACAGATCACCTGAGGTCAGGAACTTGAGGCCAGCCTGGTCAACAAGGTGAAATCTCATCTCTACTAAAAATATATGAATTAGCTGGGTGTGGTGGCGTATGCCTGTAATCCCAGCTACTCAGGAGGCTGAGGCAGGGGAATCACTTAAACGAGGGAGGCGGAGGTTACGGTGAACCGAGATCACGCCACTGCACTTCAGCCTGTGTGACAGAGAGAGACCCTGTCTCAAACAAACAAACAAACAAACAAACAAAAAAGTTGACAAATGTGGCAGTCTCCAAACATTTATTTTATGAT
This sequence comes from Pongo pygmaeus, assembly GCF_028885625.2. NCBI lineage: Eukaryota > Metazoa > Chordata > Mammalia > Primates > Hominidae > Pongo > Pongo pygmaeus. The sequence continues at coordinate 12,774,897 of NC_072393.2, forward strand.
AAATAAATATGGTTGTCAGAATTCTGTCTACATTCACTTTCTCATAAATTTAATTACCCCATGAAAACACGCAACTGATCTCTACATTTTTACTGTAGTCACTACAAGTTTTATTGGTCTCTAATGGCAGGATCCAGTTCACCTTGGAGAAACAAATAAAATGCTATACAAAGAAAACAAATTTTGGCCAGGCCTGGTGGCTCACGCCTGTAATCCCAGCACTTTGGGAGGCTGAGGCAAGCAGATCATGAGGTCAGGAGTTTGAGATCAGCCTGACCAACATGGTGAAACCCCGTCTCTACCAAAAATACAACAAAATTAGCCAGGCATGGTGGCACACACCTGTAATCCCAGCTGCTCAGGGGGCTGAGGCAGGAGAATAGCTTGAACCCAGGAGGCGGAGGGTGCAGTGAGCTGAGATCATGCCATTGCACTCCAGCCTGGAGGACAGAGAGAGTCTAAGTCTCAAAAAAAAAAAATTTAAGATCATCATTCCTTCTGGGAAAAACTTCCATTTCCTTTCATATCTCACACCAATCACCATTCCATGAAACACAGGGTAGGCCAGGCGCACTGGCTCATGCCTGTAATCCCAACACTTTGGGAGGCAGAGGCAGGCGGATCACCTGAGATCAGGAGTTTGAGACCAGCCAGCCCAACATGGCAAAACCCTGTCTCTACTAAAAATACAAAAAATTTGCCAGGCATGGTGGTGGGCACCTGTAATACCAGCTACTTGGGAGGCTGAGGAAAGACAATCGCTTGAGACCAGGAGGCGGATGTTGCAGTGAGTAGAGATTGCACCACTGCACTCCAGCCTGGGTGACGAGAGCAAAACTCTGTCTCAAAAAAAAGAAAGAAAGAAAAAAAGAAACAGGATAAAACGAAAAAGGTATCCATGAAAAAATAAATATACACTGAAGTGGAACCATTTTCTTCTGTTCCCTTCATCAAACAAGAGAGGCCAGAAGGCCCGTAGAAATCCACCTTCTGACAAAATCCAGCTGACCATACTTTCCTGAAGGATTCCAGGCCATCAGACGTAGACAGATCAAGTTGGTTGAATGAAAATATTCCTCTGCAAAAGTAGTCATTTTAATCTGCATGTATAACATTTGTTATAGACTCACTGATTCCTTTGACTCTGTCCCATTTCACTAGGCTAGGAAGCTACTGGGAAGACAGAACTCAGGCATGAAGAAGAAGGTATTGCAACTTAGGCAGCGCCCCCTCACCCAGCAAAATCCCCATAGTCATGAACATCAAGGGCAGTTTCCCACCTATTTTTACCTTATATACACACACACATACTAAGAAGACAAAATGCCACAAGAGTTTTTTCTGGCAGATATATAACAAGGTACCCTATGACTTGCTAACCTTGAGGAACAGGTTAAGAGTTGCAATTTCTGAGGGATTTCATTCAAGTCTAGATGGTTTGATGGCGAATTTGACCATGATTATAAAATACATGCAGGGATCAGCAGTGCTTTTCTCCAAAAGAACATAAAATCCTTTCTCAAATTTCAAGAGGAAATGACTCCTGACCAGTCACTATGTGATATTACATTGTGTAATGTCAAGGCAAAATAAAATAAGGGGAAAGGTGGGTTCTTTTGGTTTCCTTAGAAATGGGAACTTGCTCTGTCATCCACACTGGAGTGCAGTGGCATGATCACAGCTCACCGAAGCCTTGATCTCCTGGGCTCATGTGATCCTCTCTCCCGAGTCTCCCAAGTAGCTAGAACTACAGTCACAAGACACCATGCCTAGCTAATGTTTAAATTTTTTGTAAAGATGGGGTCTTACTTTGTTGCTCAAGCTGATCTCAAATTCCTGCCTCAGCTTCCCAAAGTGCTGGGATTACAGGTGTAAACCACCACACCTGGCTGGAAAAATGGGTTCCCAGAAAGAATGAAATGTCCTCAAGATAGCCTCTTACAAAACATTTTTTAAATCCTATAAATCCCCTCTCCCTCTCCTTCTTTCTTCGGTCTCCCTCTGTTGCTGAAGCTGGACTGTACTGCCGTGATCTCAGCTGGCTGCAACCTCCCTGCCTCGGGCTCCTGTGATTCTCCTGCCTCAGCCTGCTGAGTGCCTGGGATTGCAGGCGCCTGCTGCCACGCCTGACTGGTTTTTGTATTTGTGGTGGAGATGGGGTTTCGCCGTGTTGACCGGGCTGGTCTCCAGCTCCTGGCCTCGAGTGATCTGCCCGCCTCGGCCTCCCGAGGTGCTGGGGTTGCAGACGGAGTCTCGCTCACTCAATGCTCAATGTTGCTCAGGCTGGAGTGCAGTGGCGTGATCTCGGCTCGCTACAACCTCCACCTCCCAGCCGCCTGCCTTGGCTTCCCAAAGTGCTAAGATTACAGCCTCTGCCCGGCCGCCACCCCATCTAGGAAGTGAGGAGCATCTCTGCCTGGCCGCCCATCTTCTGGGATGTGAGGAGCCCCTCTGCCCGGCCGCCCCGTCTGGGAAGTGAGGAGCGCCTCTGCCCGGCCGCCATCCCGTATAGAAGTGAGGAGCGTCTCTGCCCGGCCGCCCATCATCTGGGATGTGAGGAGCGCCTCTGCCCGGCCGACCCTGCCCGGCCGCCCCGTCTGGGAAGTGAGGAGCGCCTCTGCCAGGCTGCCCCGTCTGGGAGGTGAGGAGCGCCTCTGCCCAGCCGCCACCCCGTCTGGGAGGAAGTGAGGAGCGCCTCTGCCCAGCCGCCCCATCTGGGAAATGAGGAGCGCCTCTACCCGGCTGCCCCATCTGGGAAGTGAGGAGCGTCTCTGCCCGGCTGCCCCGTGTGGGAAGTGAGGACCGCCTCTGCCCGGCCGCCCCATCTGGGATGTGAGGAGCGCCTCTGCCCGGCCGCCCCGTCTGGGAAGTGAGGAGCGCCTTTGCCTGGCCGCTCCATCTGGGAAGTGAGGAGTGCCTCTGCCCGGCCGCCCTGTCTGGGAGGTGTACCCAACAGCTCCGAAGAGACAGCAACCATCAAGAACGGGCCATGACGACGATGGTGGTTTTGTTGAAAAGAAAAAGGGGAAATGTGGGGAAAAGAAAGAGAGATCAGATTGTTACTGTGTCTGTGTAGAAAGAAGTAGGCATAGGAGACTCCATTTTGTTCTGTACTAGGAGAAATTCTTCTGCCTTGGGATGCTGTTGATCTATGGCCTTGCCCCCAGCCCCCTGCTCTCTGAAACATGTGCTGTGTCAACTCAGGGTTAAATGGATTAAGGACGGTGCAAGATGTGCTTTGTTAAACAGATGCCTGAAGGCAGCATGCTCTTTAAGAGTCATCACCACTCCCTAACACTGCGGAAGGCCGCAGGGACCTCTGCCTAGGAAAACCAGAGACCTTTGTTCATGTGTTTATCTGCTGACCTTCTCTCCACTATTATCCTATGGCCCTGCCATATCCCCCTCTCCGAGAAACACCCCAGAATGATCAATAAATACTTAATTTAAAAAAAATTCTATAAATCCCCTAAAAACTGTTGAAGAGTCAACAAAAAGTTCTTCCCCAAATGTAGCAGGAATAATGACTATCTAACAATGGTAAAAGTCTCCTGAAGAACAACATGATAGCTTCCCTAACCTTTAACAAGAATTCTGAATACTGGCCAGGCATGGTGGCTCATGCCTGTAATCCCAGCACTTTGGGAGGCTGAGGCAGGCAGATCACTTGAGTTCACTTGAGTCAAGATCATTTGAGTTAGGAGTTTGAGTCTGACCTGGGAAACATGGCGAAACCTCGTTTCTACTAAAAATACAAAAATTAGCCAGGCATGGTGACGCGCACCTGTTACCCCAGCTACCTGGGAGGCTGAGGAAGGAGAATCACTTGAACCCGGGAGGTGGAAAGTGCAGTGAGCCGAGATTGTGCCACTGCACTCCAGCCTGGGTGGCAAGACTCTGTCTCCAAAAAAAAAAAAAAAAAAAAAAATAGAACCATGGTAGGCACTGAGGAGAAAAGACCACATATCTTTCTTACAATATCACAGAAGGCCACAACCCAAGCCAGGAACAAAGCCTCACTAACAAATCATATGATTACAGAATATGTCACACCTCCAGGTAAAATGCTCAATTAAAGCCCAAGAAGGGAGGTCAGAGACAAAAAAAGAAACAAAAGCAAGGGCAACTAATAGAAAAAGTAAAAAATATGGTAGATATTAATACAACTGTATCGATAATCACTTTGAATGTCAATGGTCCAAATGTAATTAGAAGACAGATGCTGTTATAGTGGATTTTAAAAACATAGCATGTTGGCTAAAAGGAAACCACTTTAAATACAAAGACACACATATTAAAAGTAAAGGGATAGAGAAATACATAAAATGCTAACATTAATTAAAAGAAACATGGCACAGCTATCTTAATATCACATAGTACACTTCAGAGAAAGGAAAAAACACAGAGATAAGCCAGGTGCAGTGGCACATGCCTACGGTCCCAGCTACTTAGGAGGCTGAGATGGAGGATCGCCTGAGCCCAGGAGTTCAAGGATATAATGCGCTATAATTTATTGTGAATAGACACTGCACTCCGGCCTGGGGAACAGCGAGACCTTCATCTCTACAAAAAAATTAAAAAAAAAAAATTTTTTTTAATTAACCAGTTGTGGTATCACAAACGTGTAGTCAGCTACTTCAGAAGCTGAGGCAGGTAGATTGCTGAAGCCTGGGAGTTCAAGGCTGCAAAGAGCTATATGATCACACCACTGCACTCCAGCCTGGGAGACAGAGTAAGACTCTGTCTCTAAAAAAAAAAAATTAAAATTTTAAAATAAATAAATAAAGAGATATAAGTGAGCATCACATAATGATAAAGGACTTGACATGCCAAGAAGACCTGACAACCCTTAGTGTGTGTTTGCATAACAAGCGCTGCAAAATACATGTGGCAAAATACAACTGACAGAACTGCAAAGAGAAATACACTAATCTACTTGTATAGTTGGAGACTGCAGCACCCTTCCAGCAGTAATTAAGAGATCCAACAGGCAGAAAATCTGAAAGGACATAGCAAAGTAAATAGCATCATCAAACAACTGGATTTAATTGAAATGCATGGAATACTTCATCTAACAATAGCAAAACACAAATTCTTCTTAAGTTCACAGGAATATTCACAAAAACCAAATACTGGGGAATAAAACACACCTTAATAAATATGAAAAATTTAAAAAAATCATACAAAGTATGCTCAGACCACAACTCATTCATCTAGAAATCAATAACAGAGAGAGTTACCAACTCCCCCAAATCCTTAGAGATTAAACAACACAATTCTAAATAAACACATAGATCAAAGAAGTCTGAGAAATCAAAAATAATTTTTGACCTAAAATGAAAATGAAAACAAAACTTATCAAAAATTATGGTATGCAGCAAAAGCAGTGCACAGAGGAATATTTACAGCATTGAACACCTACACCAGGAAAGAACAAGGATTTATAATGAATCATCTAAGAGTCTACTTCGGGCTGGGTGCAGTGGCTCACGCCTATAATCCCAGCAATTTGGGAGGCCAAGGCGGGCAGATTACTTGAGGCCAGGAGTTAGAGACTAGCCTGGACAACATGGTAAAACCTCGTCTCTACTAAAAATACAAAAATTAGCTGGGCATGGTGGCACATGCCTGTAATCCCAGCTACTCAGTAGGCTGAGATACAAGAATCACTTGAACCTGGGAGATGGAGGTTACAGTGAGCCAAGATCATGCCACTGCACTCCAGCCTGGGCGACACAGCAAGCTGCTGTCTCCAAAAAAAAAAAAAAAAAAAAAGATAAGAGTCTACTTCAGAAAAACAGAAAAACAAGAGAGCAAATTAAACCCAACTAAGCACACAGACAGACAGAATAATTGGAGAAGTCAATGAAATGGCAGGAAATCAATAGAGATTAAAAAAAAAAACAGAAGTCGGTTATTGGAGAACACCAATAAAATTGATAAACCTCTAGTCAGGTAAGAAAAAAGAAACTACTAAGATCAGAAATGAAAGGAGGCAAAAGTAAAAACTAAAGAATATTTGACAAAATCTACCACCCACTCATGGTGGCAAACTGGGAATAGAGAACTTTCTCCTCAAAAAGAACATCAATGAGGAAACTGCAGCTAACATCATACTTAACAGTGAGAAACTAGATGCTTTCTACACAAGACCAGAAACAGGGTAAGAATGTCTTCTCTCACCACTGCTATTCAACAACATCCTTAAAGTCCTAGATAAGCAATAAGACGGAGGAAATAAAAAGTATACCGATTTAGAAGGAAGAAATAAAATTGTCTTTGCTGCATAAGACATGATTATATAAAATATATAGATGGCATATAAACATATGAAAACATGCATATTTTGTCACTGGGGAATTACAGATTTAAAAATTAAAGACTAACACAACCTTTATTAGAATGGCTAAAATTTAAAACACTGAGAACACCAAATGATGGCAAAGATGTGAAGCAATAGGAACCCTCATTTGTTACTTGTGGGAATGGAAAACAGTGCACCTATTTTGGAAGATGGTCAGTTTCTTATAAAACTAAACATATTCGGCCAAGCACAGTGGCTCATGCCTGTAATCTCAGCACTTTGGGGGGCCGAGGCGGGTGGATCACCTGAGGTCAGAAGTTCAAGACCTGCCTGGCCAACATGGTGAAACCATCTCTACTAAAAATACAAAAATTAGCTGGGCATGGTGGCACATACATGTAATCCCAGCTACTCGAGAGGCTGAAGCAGGAGAATTGTCTGAGCCCAGGAGGTGGAGGCTGCAGTAAGCCGAGATCTTGCCATTGCACTACAGCCTGGACGACAAAGCAAAACTCTGTCTCAAAACAAAACTAAACAAAACATACTCAACATATGACCTAACAATCATGCTCCTTGGTATTTACCGAAACAAGTTGAAAACATGTTCACACAAAAACCTGTACGTGGATGTTTATGGGAGATTTATTCATAATTTCTAGAATTTAGAGTTAACCAAGATATTCTTCATAAACAAATGAACAATCTGCAGTACATCCATATGATTAAATATAATCATATGGATAAAAAGAAGATATCAAGCCATGATAAGACATAGAGGAAATTTAAAAGTACGTCACTGGGCCAGGTGTGGTGGCTCACACCTGTAATCCCAGCACTTTGGGAGGCAGAGGCGGGAGGATCACCTGAGGTCAGGAGTTTGAGACCAGCCTGACCAAATGGTGAAACCTCATCTCTACTAAAAATACAAAAATTAGCCGGGCGTGGTGGCGGACACCTGTAATCCCAGCTACTCAGGAGGCTGAGGTAGGAGAATCGCTTGAACCAAGGGGGCGGAGGTTGCAGTGAGCCAAGATCACATTACTGCACTCCAACCTGGGCGACAGAGTGAGACTCCATCTCAAAAAGAAAAAAAGAAAAGTATGTTACTAAGTGATAGAATCCAATCTAAAAAGGCCATATACAATGTATTACCAACTATAAGATATTCTGCAAAAGACAAAACTATGGGACATGAAAAAGTCTTTGGTTGTAAGGGATTTCAGGATGCAAAGGGCAGATGAATGAATGTATGAACTATAGGTGATTTTTAGGGCAGTGAAACTACCCTAACAGAAATAACACACGTCATTAAACATTGTCAAAGTCCAATGAATATACAATAGAGTCAACTCTAATGTAAAATGTGAACATTAATGCATCCATATTGGTTCAATTGTAATTAATGTACCACAGTAATACAATATATAAAAACTAGGGCAAACTGGCCAGGTGTGGTGGCTCACGCCTGTAATCCCAGCACTTTGGGAGGCTCAGACAGGCAGATCACGAGGTCAAGAGATCGAGACCATTCTGGCCAACATGGTGAAATCCATCTCTACTAAAAATACAAAAATTAGCTGGGCGTAGTGGTGTGTGCCTGTAGTCCCAGCTACTTGGGAGGCTGAGGCAGGAGAATTGCTTGAACCTGGGAGGTGGAGGTTGCAGTGAGCTGAGACTGCGTCACTGCACTCCAGCGTGGCGACAGAGCGTGATCCGCCTCAAAAAAAAAAAAAAAAAATAGGGCAAACTGTAAAGAAGGGTGATCATTAAAGTAACACTCTGTACTTAATGATCAATTTTTCTGTAAACTTAAAACTGTTCTGAAAAAAATCTGTTACAAAAAGTTAAAATGAAGAGACTCATGACTGAGAAGTAACTAATCACTGAACCATGTGTTTTTTTTTTTTTTTTTTTTGAGACAGGGTCTCATTTTGTCACCCAGATTGGAGTGCAGTGGTATGATCACAGCTCACTGCAGCCTCAACCTCCAAGGCTCAAATGATCCTTCCACCTCAGTCTCCCAAGGATCTGGGACTACAGGTACATGCCACCACGCTCAGCCAATTTTTGTATTTTTTGTAGAGATGGGGTTTTGTCATGTTGCCCAGGCTGGTCTCAAACTCTTGGGCTCAAGCAATCTGCCTCCCTTGGCCTCCCAAAGTGCTGACATGGCAGGCGTGAGCCACCACGCCTGGCCCATAGCATATTTCATGCAACTGATTTGAACTTATTTTAGTAAGTCATTATGGTGATGAATGAGGTCTTCAGCCAATGCCTTGTTTAGGAGCCCAGCACTGTATATTCTGAGAAGTTAGGAGTCCAGCACTGTATATTCTGAGAAGTTAAATTAGGGCCTTGGTTACCATCAGTACTGTCTAGAATTTGGACATGGATGAGTATCCATGGTATTGTGGACTTCGTATAAGATATGTATTGGCCAGGCGAGGTGGCTCACGTCTGTAATCCCAACACTTTGGGAAGCCAATAGCGTGAGTCATCACATCCAGCCCTGAAGTCTTATTCTCAATGGCAAATACAAGAAAAACAGTTAACAGATTATATAGATTTGGAATGAACCTGAAAACTCCTAATACTTTTAACAGATGGTTTTTAGTATATATGTGCAATCATGATCACAATTTTCATCACCTCAAAAATAAGTCCATGTACTTTTCACCTGTCAATCTCCTATCCTCCCATCTTCTTCCGCCAATCCCCAGCCCTTGATAACCAGCAATCTTTCGGTCTCTATAGATTTTCCTATTATGGACTTTCATATAATCAGAATCATGCCATGTGGTATGTGACTGGCTTCATTATAGGTTTCTCAAGTCACATCCATGTTGTAGCATGCATCCCCACTTTGTATTTATGGTAGAATTACATTCCACTGTATGGATATTACATATTTTGTTTACCTATCATCCAATGATGTATTACAGTCAGCCCTCCATACTTGCAGTTTCTGTATCCTCAGATTCAACCACCCTCTGATCATGTACTATGTGGTTAGGTCTGTGATGGTTAGGTACATACTGAACATGTACAGACTTTTTCTTCTTGCTATTATTCCCTAAACAACACAATATAACAACTATTTACCTAAAATTTATGTTGTATTAGGTATTATAAGTGAGCTAAAGATGATTTAAAGTATATGGAAGAAAATGTTTTCTAAGCCAGGCGTGGTGGCTCACGCCTGTAATTCCAGCACTTTGGGAAGCCGAGGGGGGCGGATCACCTGAGGTCAGGAGTTCGAGACCAGCCTGACCAAAAAGGAGAAATCCTGTCTCTACTAAAAATACAAAATTAGCCGGGTGTGGTGGCACATGCCTGTAATCCCAGTTACTCGGGAGGCTGAGGCAGGAGAATCACTTGAACCCGGGAGGCAGAGGTTGCGGTGAGCCGAGATTTCGCTATTGCACTCCAGCCTGGGCAACAAGAGTGAAACTCCGTCTCAAAAAAAAAAAAAAAAAAAAAGAAAATGTTTTCTTAATTTCCATTTTGGGTTGTTCAGTGACAATGTATAGAAATAACAGATTTTTTGCAGGTTCCGTTTGTATCCTACCAATTTGCTTAATTCATTTATTACTTCTAAGTGTGTGTGCAGGGTGGGGGAATCTCTTGGAAGTTCTACATGTAAAATCACATAATTTGTGAACAGGAAAAAATTTCCTTCTTCCTGTCCATTTTTGATATCTTTTCTTTTTCTTGTCTAACTACTCTGACTAGAACATCCGGTACTACATTGAATAGTAGTGGTGAAAGTTAACTAAGTCTCAATAGATTTGTTTAAATAGAATAAAAAATAATAGTAAGTTAAAATATAAAATGATTGTATAATACACATTTAACATATGAATATACATTTACACTGTTAATATATAAATACAAAATAAAGTAAAATATAAAATAATATCAGCTGGGTGCAGTGGCTCACACCTGTAATCCTAATACTTTAGGAGGCAAAGACAGGAGGACTGCTTAATGCCAAGGAGTTTAAGACCAGCCTGGGCAACATAGTGAAATCCTGTCTCTATTTAAAAAAAAAAAAAGAATTTGGCCAGGCACAGTGGCTCACGCCTGTAATCCCAGCACTTTGGGAGGCCAAGGCGGGTGGATCACGAGGTCAGGAGTTAAACACTAGCCTGGACAAGATGATGAAACCCCGTCTCTACTAAAAATACAAAAAAATTAGCCGGGCATGGTGGTGGGCACCTGTAATCCCAGCTACTTGGGAGGCTGAGGCAAAGAATTGCTTGAACCCGGGAGGCGGAGGTTGCAGTGAGCCAAGATTGCGCCATTGCATTCCAGCCTGGGCAACAGAGCAAGACTCTGTCTAAAAAAAATAAATAAATAAAAAATAAAAAAATTTTAACTAGTCCAGTGTGGTGGCACAAGCCTTTAATCCCAGCTACTTAGGAGGCTGACACAGAAGGATACTTGAGTACAAGAGGTCAAGGCTACAGTGAGCTATGATTGCGCCACTACACTCCAGTCTGGGCAACACAGCAAGACCCTGTCTCAAAAAAAAAAAGTATCAACTTTAGTTAATAATAATGTTACTGGTTCACCAATTTTCATCATTATCAGATGTAATATGTTGGTTTATAATCATAACTAATACACTACACTAAGGCAGTATGTTAAAAATAGGGGAGGTAGGCCAGGCGTGGTGGCTCACGCCTGTAATCCCAGCACTTTGGGAGGTCGAGGCAGGTGGATCACCTGAGGTCAGGAGTTCAAGACCAGCCTGGCTAATGTGGCGAAATCCAGTCTCTACTAAAAAAATTCAAAAAAAAATTAGCTGGACACGGTGGCAGGCGCCTGTAATCCCAGCTACTCCAGAGGCTGAGGCAGAAGAATTGCTTGAATCTAGGAGGCAGACGTTGCAGTGAGCTGAGATCGCGCCACCACACTCCAGGCCTTGGTGACAGAACGAGACTCCGTCTCAAAAAAAAAAAAAAAAATAGGGGAGGTAGGGAGAAGGGGCTCTGTAATAGCTCCCAAATTTTTCTGTAAACTATGAATTAAAAAAGCAAATAAACTAACCTTTCATGGAAAATTCATAATTGTGTAAAAAAGAAAGCTGGCTGGGCGCAGTGGCTCACACCTGTAATTCCAGCACTTTGGGAGGCCAAGGCGGGTGGATCACAAGGTCAGGAGTTCGAGACCATCCTGGCTAACATGGTGAAACCCCCACCTCTACTAAAAATACAAAAAAAAAAAAAGAGCGGGGCAAGATGGCACGTACCTGTAGTTCCAGTTACTTGGGAGGCTGAGGCAGGAGAATCGCTTGAACCCAGGAGGCAGAGATTGCAGTGAGCCAAGATCGTGCCACTGCACTCCAGCCTGGGCGACAGAGTGACAATTCCTCTCAAAAAAACAAAAAAAAAAGAAAAAGGCCAGGCGCAGTGGCTCACGCCTGTAATCCCAGCACTTTGGGAGGCCGAGGTGGGCAGATCACAAAGTCAGGAGATCAAGACCATCCTGGCTAACACGGTGAAACCCCATCTCTACTAAAACTACAAAAAAAAAAAAAAAATTAGCCAGGTGTGGTAGCGGGCGCCTGTAGTCCCAGCTACTCGGGAGGCTGAGGCAGGAGATTGGCATGAACCCGGGAGGCGGAGTTTGCAGTGAGCCGAGATTGCGCCACTGCACTCCAGCCTGGGTAACAGAGTGAGATTCCGTCTCAAAAAAAAAAAAAAGAAAGCTGACATTCCATAGTACATACAGTATAACGCCACTTGCATAAGATTCATTCAAAAATGAAATATATAACTGACTGGCTTAAAATAAAATATACTGATAAAGGGTTAAATACACAGGTTAAGAAAAGCAAGGAAATTATCTTATAATCTATAACACTGGCCCCATCTGGAAAGAGATTGGATGATTTGGCTTCTAGGAATCATTTCAAGGGGGCATGCGGTGAGAAGTCTTCAAAGTCGTGGCCTGGCTGTCATGAGACTGACATTCCCTTTACAATGTTTCAGTTGACTGTGCAACTGTTTTATGTAGTTTCCTCATATGCAATATGTTTAGTAAGTTTCCACAATGAAAACTCAATACACAAATAAATCTCAGTGTACTCCGAATTGTGAGCATCAAGCCATTGAAGTAAACATTTAAAAGATAGCACAGGGCCAGTGTGGTGGCTCATACCTGTAATCCCAACACTTTGGGAGGCTGAGGCGGACAGATCAACTGAGGTCAGGAGTTCCAGACCAGTCTGACCAACATGGTGAAACTCCATCTCTATTAAAAATACAAAAACTGGCCAGGTGTGGTAGCTCATGCCTGTAATCCCAGCACTTTGGGAGGCCAAGACGGGCGGATCACGAAGTCAGGAGATCGCCACCATCCTGGCTAACACGGTGAAACCCCGTCTCTACTAAAAATACAAAAAAAAAATTAGCCTGGCGTGGTGGCGGGCACCTGTAGTCCCAGCTACTCGGGAGGATGAGGCAGGAGAATGGCATGAACCCAGGAGGTGGAGCTTGCAGTGAGCCGAGATCGCGCCACTGCACTCCAGCCTGGGCGACACAGCAAGACTCTGTCTCAAAAAAAAAAAAAAAGCAAGCCAGACAGACTCTCCAAATTCCCATTGTTTACTTCATAAACAATTGAACAATTGGCTGGACAGTTTTGTCTTCACTGATCAGTCAAAACAAAGTATCTGTAAATCCAACCTTAATGGTTAAGTTTCTCTCCTCTTTTCAGGCCCTGAACTTTGACCCACCCTCCACAGCCTAAGGAAGCATCCACCCAATCCCTCCTTTATAAACCATCCTAAAAAGAGACTAACCTCAGGAAAAATATTCTCTGATCTAGGATCCGATTTTGCACTTTCCACTCTGCCCTCTCCTCCCACCTATTCCTAATCTTATTTGTTCCTCTCTATGAATGAAAAACCTTTTTAGGGGAAGAGGAGGAGTGGAGACAGCGTCTTGCTCTGTTGTCCAGGCTAGAGTACAATGCCAGAATCATTGCTCACTGGAGCTTGATCTTCTGGGCTCAAGTGATCCTCCCACCTCAGCCTCGTCTGGGACTACAGGTGTGCACCACCACAATTTTTTTTAATTTTATAGAGAGGTGGTCTTACTATGTTGTACAGGTTAGTCTCAAACTCCTGACCTCAAGCAATCCTCCTGTTTTGGCCTCCCAAAGTGCTGGGATTATAGATGTAAGCCGCCACTTCCAACAGAAAAGCCTTTTTCTGCCTAACCTCTAGGATGCTTGCAGATCTTGTATCTACTGCTTTCACCCTTTCATTATACTCCTTTCACATAAAGTCACTTCTTATCTAACTCCAGATTTCTTGTATTTGAGGATGTCTAGAAACAGCTCTCTCAAATCATGGGAGCCCATGGTTTACTGTTATTATCTGAACAGTAACAATTACAACCTCAGACAGGGTATCACCCTCCCAACTATACCTATGTGTGCATCCCCAGCTTTCCAGTGGTCTGTAGCTTCTCTCAGTATAAAGGACCCCTCCCCTGGTTGGAGTGATCAGGCTGGGATGCCTGCCAAGTTCTACCCAGGAAGAACCAACTGGGGACTTCAATGACCTCCTTTTGCAGGCTCTTAATTTGGAGTCACTCTGAGGCACACTTGGCCTCAGACCTCTGCTTCCTCAGACAAGACTATTCACTCACTTTTTTTTTTTTTTGAGACTGAGTTTCACTCTTGTTGCTCAGGCTGGAGTGCAGTGGCACGATCTCGGCTCACCGCAACTTCCGCCTGCTGGGTTCAAGCAATTCTTCTGCCTCAGCCTCCCGAGTAGCTGGGATTACAGGCATGCGCTACCATGCCCAGCTAATTTTGTATTTTTAGTAGAGACAGGGTTTCTCCATGTTTGTCAGGCTGGTCTCAAACTCACCTCAGGTGATCCACCCACCTCAGCCTCCCAAAGGGCTGGGATTACAGGCATGAGCCATCGTGCCCAGTTTCACTTACTTTTAAGTAAGAAAATATCCTGTGTTTGAAGAATCCAGCAAAATCACTCAAACTTACTGTTTATGTATATAGGAGGAAAGGAAACTGTAAGACATTTGTATTCTTTTTTTTTGAGACGGAGTATAGCTCTGTTGCCCAGGCTGGAGTCCAGTGGCACGATCTCGGCTTACTGCACTGCAACCTCCACCTCCCGGGTTCACGCCATTCTCCTGCCTCAGCCACCCAGCAGCTAGGACTACAGGCACACGCTGCCACGCCCGGCTAATTTTTGTATTTTTAGTAGAAACTGGGTTTCACCGTGTTAGCCAGGATGGTCTCGATCTCCTGACCTTGTGATCCGCCCGCCTCAGCCTCCCAAAGTGCTGGGAGTAAAGGCGTGAGCCACCGCGCCCGGCCAATTTTTTGTATTTTTTAGTAGAGACGGGGTTTCACCGTGTTAGCCAGGATGGTCGCCATCTCCTGACCTTGTGATCCGCCCACCTCGGTGCTGGGATTACAGGCTTGAGCCATCGTGGCCGGCAAGACATTTGTATTCTATAGCTTAAACATGAAAAGCACATTTATCTATCCCTTTCAGACAACAGAGATGTCACATTATTATTACTTCCATGACAACTTCTTTACTAATATTTAATTCACTAATATTTAATATTTCAAAGTCCCATCTGATAGGATTTAGCATTAATCACCAAAGTCCAGATGAAAGGATACAGAACAGTTATCCATTACGACAAAATCTCTACCCTGCAAAGGAGAAGATGATATTTTAGAGAATCTCTGTATTTCACCAATTTATCTACTACACTTTCTTGTGGAAATGTATTCGTTTCTCTGTAGCCATAATGCAAGACTGAATTTCCCTACTTATCTGAGATTCTTATCCCCAGTAGCATTCTCAAGGCTAAGTTCTGGGATTGATCTGAAATCATCCAAAAGAAGAAAACAGACCTGAGAAACCTACCATACGTGTTGAGGGTAAGAAACTACACAAATAAGATTTTTTTAACAAATTGAATGTAAGACTAGATAATTGTTTTCCCTCAAATCTACTTTCTGCCTCTTTCTCCCCCTAGTGACCCTCCCTTTGTAAACACTTTATCTTGTCTTTCAAGCACTACTGATATAATACATTTTACATTTAACGAAAAACAGGATCATATAAGCAAATAAACCTTTTCAAGGGTTTACAAACCCACGGAGAGGCAGTGCTGACCTGGAATACAGACATTTATCTGATTCCAATGTCAGGTGAGGTCACCCTATCCCCTAGGACATCTCCCAGCCCCATCCTGGCTCACTGACCAACCTCCCTGAAGACAGTGAACTGTGCCCTGCTCAGTCTGCCCCAAGCGCATTTTAACTTTCAGGTTCTCGCACCATTTCAATGGAGTAGGTTTTCCTTCTCCTTTGAGATAGTTTTTCTCCCTTCACTAGACTAAAAACAATCCAGAGGTCAGGAATCATTTGTGCCTTTTCCTCTCAGTAACAGCCTAAGACTGGGTAACCATCAATGTGTCCCTAAGGAAAGGAAACTGGGGTTGAGGAAGAAAAGCTGAGTGTCCCTCCCAAAGGGTAAACTTTTCAGAGGCAGGGGATACCGGGAGAGTCCTCCCACCTCAGGGCATGCAGCTGCTCCCGTGAGAGGCCCCACCCCTGCACCTTAAGCTGTCCTCTGGGAGGAGTGACCCAGGGGTTGATAATCACTAGATCCTCCAACAGAAGTGGCAGCTGTGGGCAGTTCTGAAAATCAGGACCAGAAAAGGATAGAGGGCCACATCACCTTGTAACGTTTCCAACAGGGAAACTCCACCCAAAGACGTTCTGATTAGGCGTCGGGGCTTAGGAAAGATAAAAGGAGGGGAAGCACAAAAATTTTTTACCACGGCCGGGCGCGGTGGCTCACGCCTGTAATCCCAGCACTTTGGGAGGCCGAGGCGGGCGGATCACCTGAGGTCGGGAGTTGGAGACCAGCCTGGCCAACATGGAGAAGCCCTGTCTCTACAAAAAATACAAAATTAGCCGGGCATGGTAGCGCATGCCTGTAATCCCAGTTACCTGGGAGGCTGAGGCAGGAGAATCGCTTGAACCCGGGAGGTGGAGGTTGCAGTGAGCTGAGATCGCGCCATTGTACTCCAGCCTGGGCAACAAGAGCGAAATTCTGTCTCAAAAAAAATAAAAAAATTTTTACCGTAGAGTGTCAGGTTCTTATTCTCTGTTTCCCTCTCAGGTTACAAGTACACAAACAAGAGGCCGGGCGCGGTGGCTCACGTCTGTAATCCCAGCACTTTGGGAGGCGGAGGTGAACGGATCGCCTGAGGTCTGGAGTTTGAGACCAACCTGGCCAACATGGCGAAACCCAGTCTCTACCAAAAATACAAAAAGTAGCCGGTCGTGGTGGCGCATGCCTGTAATCCCAGTTACTCGGGAGGCTGAGGCAGGAGAATTGCTTGAACCCGGGAGACGAAGGTTGCAGTGAGCTGAGATCTTCCCACTGCACTCCAGCCCGGGCGACAGAGCGAAACTCTGTCTGAAAAGAAAAAAAAAAAATCCACAGAGAACAAATCCTTTCAAAAGAGTATGGTGAAAGAAACTATAAACAACTAAAATACTGTGTCTTAAATGTAAAACAAAAAACAGCTGATAATGTTGATTTGGCGAGGGGAAGTCACCTTTGGGAATGCGGGGAAGGAACCGGAAATTTAGGCATTTATTCCCAACCCTAGAAAAAGCTAGGCTAAAAAAACGGGAGTCGTAGGTTTGAGATTCTTTTTCCAGTACGTTTGGAAGACTCGGAGGGAGACCAGTCCCCCGGAAAAAAGGAGGATGTACTGGGAAGGCCACAGCCCACAGCTCCTCCCATGCACGAACCCCACACCCGAGACGGGATTCCGCCTTGTGACCCTCCCGTGTCCCAGCACAATCTGGAGAGAGGCGGGGCTGCGGGCGCGGAGCTGCCCAGAGAGGGCTCCGAGGCCGGGGCCGCAGTCGCCGCGCAGGGAGGGGACACGACTCCCGGGGTACTGGCTACGGCCCAACCCACCCTGCGGCCGAGGGGACAGAAGGCCGAGCTGCGCCAGGGAACTCGGGTCCCAGACCCTGGAGTCGCTGCAGGGAGGCTCGGGTGCTTCCACAGCCGGTTCCGGCCGGTTCCCACAAGCCCCTCCCCCAGTCTCCAGACGCCCGGCCCCGCCACGCACCATTTCCTGGCTTCCAGGGTGTCCCGGGGTCCTGCCTACGGCTCTCTCCGGCCTGTGTAGGTCACAGCGCGCCAGACGCTGCAGTGGAGCCACCGGGGTCACTGGAGAAGCGGACACCGGAACCCAAACGCAGCGGACACGAAACAGGAAGACCCCGCGGAGTTGTTGAACGTTGCCCCCCGTCCCCCTTGCAGAGTTCCTGATTGGATGGTTTGCAGGTCCCCGCCCCAGTGCCCCTGATTGGGTGATGATCCAAGTCCTGCCTCCTTGATACTGAGTGACAGGAGAAGCAATGCGGTATGTGGCTGAGTAAAGACAGATTGACAGGGTCTTGGCCACTGCTCTTCGTGGGCCGGGCTTCGTCCTTCTGAAACCTTCTGTGCCGGGGAGGATATTTGCATTTAAGCAGAAAGTGTTTCAGGTTCTGTAGAGGTGACACTGGCGTGTTTCTGCACTCAGGGTGCCTTTCCTGCCTTTTCCTCCTGGACACAGAGTCACAAGTGTGCACAGGGAATGACAGACTCGGCGTCCAGTGGAGCCATCCCCTGGCCTCACAGTAGGAGGCGCGCCCAGGCCAGGCCAGACCACAGTGTAACAGGAGGAAGGAGGGCTTGCTTCTTTCAGGCAAGAAAATTAAAACGGACAAAGAAATAAAATTATTAAATGTATAGGAAAACCTGGAGTTTTTATGACAGCGATCATCTATAAAGAAACCAAGAGAAGTAAGCAAACATTTGAACTAGCTCAGACAAGCAGGCTGCTTCACCCGCAGTTCACAAGGAAAACCCACAATCATAAGGTTAAAAATATTCCCAAGCGCCGGGCGCGGTGGCTCACGCCTCTAATACCAGCACTTTGGAAGGCCGAGGTGAGAAAATTGCTTAAGGTCAGGAGTTCAAGACCAGCCTAACCAACATGGTGAAACCCCATCTCTACTAAAAATACAAAAATTAGCCAGGCGTGGCGGCAGGTGCCTGTAATCCCAGCAACTAGGGAAGCTGAGGTACGAGAATCGCTTGAACCCGGGAGGGGGAGGTTGCAGTGAGCCGAGATAGCGCCATTGAACTCCAGCCTGGGCGACAGAGCGAGGCTAAAAAATACAATACAGTACAGTACAGTACAATACAATACACAAAATACAATACAATTAAAATAAAATAATAAAATAAAATAAATACATAAATCCCAAGCTTGGGACCCAGATTCTAACTGCTGAAATGGAACCCCAGTGTGGATCAGAACCTGGTGATGAGACAGGGACACTTAAGAATTCAACTCTGGGAGCTCAAGGTGCCCTCCAGTCCCCTCCTCACAGTGTGGAAACACTCTTTCCTTCAAAACCTTCATTTGTACCAGCAGGAAACTCTCACCTGGAGTCATTGTAAAGTTGTGACCTAAATAAACTGTTATGTTCCCAAACCTTTTCTCCAGGGGACAACGCAAACAAGTCTTTCACTGAGCCTGACCTTCACAGATTTTCTTCATGTATACAAATTACAGCCTGACCCCAGCGACCCCATGAATGCTAAAACCAAAACACTGCCCAGAAAATGGCCCCAAGCGCCAAAGGTACAACCTCAGAAAAGACAGAACCCTCCGCCCCAACCCAACCACATCTGCACATGGGTCTCCTGCTTTTCACAGCTCTGCAGCTTCTCAGAATCCACATTCCTGGCCAGGCGCTGTGGCTCATGCCAGTACTTTGAGAGGCCAAGGCGGGAGGATCACCTGAGGTCAGGAGTTCGAGACCAGCCTGGCCAAATGGTGAAACCTCGTCTATACTAAAAATACAAAAATTAGCCGGGTGTGGTGGCGGGCGCCTGTAATCCCAGCCACTCAGGAGGCTGAGGCAGGAGAACCACTTGAACCCGGCAGGCAGAGGTTGCAGTAAGCCCAGACTGCACGACTGCACTCCAGCCTGGGCGCCAAAACAGTGAGACTCCTTCTCAAAAAAATAATAATAAAAATAAAAAATAAAAATAAAAAAATCTGCACTCCTGGAGCGGTTCTGAGCACCTGGAGGCCACCCGCAAAGGAAGGCAGGCTGCCCAAGAAGCACCCTTTCACTCCCTTTGCAGGCTCCAGATTGGTCTCAGGGTGGAGTCACTGGCCTCAGGCTCTCCTGCCCACTGCAGGTTATTCACTTGATTCTCACCAACACTGATCACTTAGATAAGACAAAAAGACCTTCGGTCCCCTTTGCTGTTTGTTTGTTTGTTTGTTTTTAAGAAACTAGCAGAGTTCCTGCTTTCCTTCTGTGGTTATGTATAAACTGGAAGACAAAAAATTCTGAAATACTTTATATGGATTTTAAACCTGGCAAGTAATGATTCCTTTGAGAAAACAAAGATATCAGCTATGCTATTATGATTTATACATTGGTTTCCACCCATGGTTCCTGACTCATAACTCCCATGGTCCTTGTTACAGTAAACAGAATCTCTCTCTCTCTGACCGTCTCCTGTCCCCCCATTCACCTGCCCACTGCAGAACTCTAATCTGATTGTGGGTCATAAGACTATCATTCCAAAGAGTGTCCTGTCCTGTACGCTGGGGAAAGGAATGCTACACAGAAGCCAAAAATTATCTGGACAGGGGTTGGACACAGTGGTTCACGCCTGTAACCCCAGCACTTTGGGAGGCTGAGGAGGGAGGATTGCTCGAGCCCAGGAATTCAAGACCAGCCTGGGAAAGATGGCGAGACCCCATCTCTATGAAAAATAAATAAAAAGGCCGGATGCAGTGGCTCATGCCTATAATCCCAGCACTTCAGGAGGCTGAGGTGGGCGGATCATGAGGTCAAGAGATCGAGACCCTCCTGGCCAACATGGCGAAACCCCCATTTCTACTAAAAATACAAAAATTAGTTGGGTGTGGTGGCGTGTGCCTGTAGTCCCAGCTACTTGGGAGGCTGAGCCAGGAGAATCACTTGAACCCAGGAGGCAGAGGTTGCAGTGAGCCGAGATCACTACTGCACTCCAGCCTGGCCAACAGGGCAAGACTCCGTCTCAGAAAAAAATATTTTTCTTTTTATTTATTATTATTATTTTGAGACGGAGTCTTGCTCTGTCGCCAGGTTGGAGAGCAGTGGCGAGATCTCAAATTGCTCACTGCAACTTCCAACTCCTAGGGTTCAAGTGATTCTCCTGCCTCAGCCTCCTGAGTAGTTGGGGTTACAAGTGTGTGCCACTATGCCTGGCTAATTTTTGTATTTTTAGTAGAGACGGGGTTTCACCATATTGGCCAGACTGGTCTTGAACTCCTGACATCAAGAGATCCACCCACCTCGGCCTCCCAAAGTGATGGGATTACAGGCAAGAGCCACTGCGTCCAGCCTAAAAATTTTTTGTTTCCTTTCTTTAAAACTGTTTTAGGCGTGGCGTCACATGGCGTGGCAGCACATGGTGTGGTAGCACATGCCTGTAATCCCAGCTACTCAGGAGGCTGAGGCAGGAGAATCGCTTGAACCCGCGAGGCAGAGGTTGCAGTGAGCCGAGATCATGCCACTGCACTCCAGCCTGGGTGACAGAGCAAGACCCTGTCGAAAGAAAGAAAGAAAGAGAGAGAGGGAGGGAGGGGGAGAGAGAGAGAGAGAAAGGAAGGAAGGAAGGAAGGAAGGAAGGAAGGAAGGAAGGAAAGGAAAGGAAAGATAGAAAGACGGAAAGAAAGAAAGAAAAGAAAAGAAAAGAAAAGAAAAAGAAAGAGAGAAAGAAAGAAAGAGGGAGGGCCGGGCGCAGTGGCTCACGCCTGTAATCACAGCACTTTGGGAGGCCGAGGCGGATCACGAGGTCAGGAGATCCAGACCATCCTGGCTAACACGGTGAAACCCCGTTTCTACTAAAAACACACAAAAAAATTAGCTGGGCGTGGTGGCGGGCGCCTGTAGTCCCAGCTACTCGAGAGGCTGAGGTAGGAGAATGGCATGAACCCGGGAGGCGCAGCTTGCAGTGAGCCGAGATCGTGCCATTGCACTCCAGCCTGGGCGACAGAGCAAGACTCCATCTCAAAAAAAAAAGAAAGAGAGAGAGAGAGAAAGAGGGAGAAAGGGAGAGAGAGAAGGAAGGAAGGAAAGAAGGAAGGAAGGAAGAGAAAGAAAGAAAGAGAGAGAGAGGCCAGGCATGGTGGCTCACACCTGTAATCCCAGCACTTTGGGAGGCCAAGGCGGGCGGCTTGCCTGAGCTCGGGAATTCGAGACCAACCTGGCCAACATGGTGAAACCCCGCCTCTACTAAAAATACAAAAAATTAGCTGGGCGTGGTGGCGGGCGCCTGTAGTCCCAGCTACTCGGGAGGCTGAGGCACGAGAATCACTTGAACCTGGGAGGCGGAGGTTGCAGTGAGTCAAGATCGTGCCACTGCACTCCAGCCTGGGTGACAGAGTGAGATTCCATCTCAAAAAAAAAAAAGAGAGAGAGAGAAAGAAAGGAAAGAAAGAAAGAAGGGAGGGAGGGAAAGAGAGAGAGAGAAAGAAAAAGAAAGAGGAAGGAAGGAAGGATGGATGGATGGATGGATGGATGGATGGATGAATGAATGAATGAATGACACCAGTGCTGGGGAGGATATAGAGAAACTGGATCCTACTCCTACTCCTACTTTGGTGGTGGAAATGTAAAATGGTACAGAGAGCGCGGTGAGACGCAGAGCGCGGCAGGCTCCCCGAGTCCCAGGCAGGCAGATGAGCTGGAGGGCGGGGATGTCCCGGGACTGGCCGCGGCCCCTACCCCGCAGACACCGGGGCCCTAGCTGTGCCGGGCCGAGACGAAGCCCCAGCCGAGACGCAGCGCCTCTAGGGGGCTGCGGCAGCGGCGAGCGGGAAGCGAGGCGGTCCCGATGGGGCGTCAGGGTGCAGAGGGCCCTGGAGGCGGTCTAGGGACACAGGCTCGGCTGCCTTGCTTTAGACTAGGAAGCCGCGCAGACCTTCGTTCTACCAGACCTTCATGTGGAAGAGAGAAATGGTAAAATGGCCTGGCACATGTGGTCCTGGAAATCCCCAACAGCCTTTGGGAAGATTTACTGACAGT
Organism: Pongo pygmaeus; assembly: GCF_028885625.2. Lineage (NCBI taxonomy): Eukaryota > Metazoa > Chordata > Mammalia > Primates > Hominidae > Pongo > Pongo pygmaeus. Next base: position 12,797,380 of record NC_072393.2, read on the forward strand.
CTATAGAAGGCCTGTGTAGGCCAGGCGCGGTGGCTCACGCCTGTAATCACGGCACTTTGGGAGGCCGAGACGGGTGGATCGCCTGAGGTCAGGAGTTCAAGACCAGCCTGACCAACATGGTGAAACCCCGTCTCTACTAAAAATACAAAAATTAGTTGGGCGTGGTGGCGGGCGCCTGTAATCCCAGCTTCTCCGGAGGCTGAGGCTGGAGAATCGCTTGCAGTGAGTCGAGCTCGCACCATTGCACTCTAGCCTGGGCAACAGGAGAGAAACTCCAGCTCAAAAAAAAAAAGAAGGCTTGTGTATATAATAGGAAAAAACTGCTCAACTTCCCCCTCAACCTAAAATTTTATTTATTTAATTTTATTTATTTATTTATTTATTTATTTATTTATTTATTTACCTGAGACGGAGTTTCACTCTGTCACCCAGGCTGGAGTGCAGTGGCACAATCTCGGCTCACCGCAACCTCCACCTTCCGGGTTCAAATGATTCTCCTTCCTCAGCCTCCTGAGTAGCTGGGACTACAGGCGCCTGCCACCACACCCGGCTAATTTTTTGTATTTTTAGTAGAGATGGGGTTTCACCATCTTGGCCAGGCTGGTCTTGAACTCCTGACCTTGTGATCCACCCGCCTCAGCCTCCCAAAGTGCTGGGATTACAGGCGTGAGCCACTGCGCCCAGCCTATTTAATTTTATTTTTTTGAGACGGAGTCTTGCTCTGTCACCCAGGCTGGAGTGCAGTGGTGCAATCTTGGCTCACTGCAACCTCTGCCTCCCGGATTCAAGCAATTCTCCTGCCTCAGCCTCCCGAGTAGGTGGTACTACAGGTGGCACCACCACGCCCAGCTAATTTTTGTATTTTTAGTAGAGACGGGGTTTCACCATGTTGGGCAGGCTAGTCTCGACCCCCGGACCTCGTGATCCGCCCGCCTCAGCCTCCCAAAGTGCTGGGATTACAGGCGTGAGCAACCGTGCCCGGGTTTTTTTTTGTGTTTTTTTTTTTTTGAGACAGAGTCTCACTCTGTCGCTCAGACTGGAGTGCAATGGTGGGATCTCAGCTCACTGCAACCCCCACCTCGCGGGTTCAAGTGATTCTCCTGCCTCAGCCTCCCAGGCATCTGGGATTACAGGCGCCCGCCACCACACCCCACTAATTTTTTTGTATTTTTGTAGAAATGGGGTTTCACCACGTTTACCAGGCTGGTCTCAAACTCATTACCTCAGGTGATCCGCTGGCCTCAACCTCCCAAAATGCTGGGATTACAGGCGCGAGCCAAGGCGCCTGGCCTTTCCTAGGAATTTTAAAACAAAATGTGCAAAACATATTCATTTACTAACTCTACATTTGTCATTGCACTCCACCCTGGGCAACAAGAACGAAACTCCAGGCCAGGCACGGTGGCTCACGCCTGTAATCCCAGCACTTGGGAGGCCAAGGCAGGTGGATCACCTGAGGTCAGGAGTTCGGGACTAGCCTGACTGACATGGAGAAACCCTGTCTCTACTAAAAAAGAAAAAAAAAATACAAAAAATTAGCTGGGTGTGGTGGTGCATGACTGTAATCCCAGCTACTCAGGAGGCTGAGGCAGGAGAATCACTTGAACCCAGGAGGCAGAGGTTGCAGTGAGCCAAGATCGTGCCGTTGCACTCCAGCCTGGGCAACAAGAGCGAAACTCCATCTCAAAAAAAAAAAAAAAAAAAAGAACAAAACTCCATCTCAAAAATAAATAAATAAATAAATAAATAAATAATAAAATTCCTATGAAATATTGTCTTCTGAAAATTTGAGCATTTTTGCCCACTGGGTTGATGGAGACAGAAAGGGTTCTAGGCCAGAATGTTCATATCTGGAAGACTTTCAAATTATAACTATTGTTACATGTTTGCAGTTTATTCAAGACTGCTGTTACATAGTGGAAAAATTAACTCCTTACTTCAAATGTCTAGTCTACCTAGATGTTTGGAAGTGTCCCATGTATATTAAATGTAGAGGTAGTGAAATATCACTTTGTAAATATCTTTTTGTTAAAATTTATAGGAAACACTGTCTTTTAGAAATTGAATTGTTTAACCACCTTTGTGAGCAGTATAGTACTGTGTATAGTTGCTCAATAGTTTAGAGGAGGTGGGAGGGAAGAAATTGCAAACGGTAATAGGCCAGTGTGTTCATACTTGGACATTTTCAGACACTATTTTTCTGTATGTTTTGTGCATTTTGTTTTGCTCTGTATATAGCATATATAATGGGCAAATGCATCCTAATTTTGCAACATCTAATTGCTAGATGTTAAAGAGGTTGCCAGTGTATGATAAAGTACTTAGTAAATTTAGCATATTTTGTATACTTTGTGTTGAAATTCATAGGAAACTTGTCTTCTGTGAATGACTTTTGGATAGGAATGTGTTCAACCATCTCTAAGCATTACACATGCCTGTACTTGTCCACTGGATTGAAAGCAGAGAGAAGGAAGTGAAGAGGGAATGGTTCAAGGCCAAAATGGTCATATTTAGGAGATACCTCAGATTATAACCACGGTTACATGTGCGGAATTTTATTTAACGGTACTGTGTACATGGTGGACAAGTTAGATGAAATATCTAGTCTTTCTAGATATTTGGAAGTGCTTCATGTATTTAAAAGTAGTAGTAGAATAACACTGATTGTTTTTTGTTTTTGTTTTTGTTTTTGTTTGAGACGGAGTCTCACTCTGTCATCCAGGCTGGAGTGCAGTGGCGTGATATCGGCTCATTGCAACCTCCGTCTCCTGGGTTCAAGCAATTCTACTGCCTCAGCCTCCTGAGTAGCTGGGATTACAGGGGTGCACCACCATGCCCAGCTACCTTTTGTATTTTTAGTAGAGACAGGGTTTCACCATGTTGGCCAGGCTGGTCTTGAACTCCTGACCTCAGATGATCCACCCACCTAGGTCTCCCAAAGTGCTTGGATTACAGGCGTGAGCCACTGCGCCTGGCAAATAATACTTTTTGTAAATAACTTTTAAAAACTGATGGGGCTGGGGCCTGGCACGGTGGCTCACGCCTGTAATCCCAGCACTTTGGGAGGCTGAGGCAGGTGGATCACGAGGTCAGGAGATTGAGACCATCCTGGCTAACATGGTGAAACCCTGTCTCTACTAAAAATACAAAAAATTAGCCGGGCGTGGTGGCGGGTGCCTGTAGTCCCAGCTACTCAGGAGGCTGAGGCAGGAGAATGGCGTGAACCTGGGAAGTGGAGGTTGCAGTGAGCCGAGACTGCACCACTGCACTCCAGCCTGGGTGACAGAGCGAGACTCTGTCTCAAAAAAAAAAAAAAAAAAAAAAACTGATGGGGCTGGGCATGGTGGCTCATGCCTGTAATCCCAACACTTTGGGTGGCTGAGGCTGGTGAATCATTTGAGGTCAGGAGTTCCAGAACAGCCTGGCCAACATGGCGAAACCCTGTCTCTACTAAAAACACAAAAAGTAGCTAGGCTTGGTGGTGAGCGCCTGTAATCCCAGCTACTCAGGAGGCTGAGGCACAAGAATCGCTTGAACTCAGGAGGCAGAGACTGCAGTGAGCTGAGATCGTGCCACTGCACTTCAACCTAGGTGACAGAATGAGACTCTGTCTCAAAAAATAAAAAAAGAAAAGAAAAAAGAAAAAAAACTGGTGGAAAATACTGTTTGGAAGCAGAATTGTTGAACCACCTCTGTGAACAGTGTACTCTCTGTACTTGTTCATTGGGTTGACAGAGGTGGGTGAGATGAAATTTCCTGATTAGGACATTGTACTACAGCTATGCAACATGTTACCATTGGGAGAAAACGGCGTATTATTTCCTACATGTGAATCTGCAATGACTTCAAAATAAATTTTTGTTAAAAAGTACACCACTGGCCAGGTGCGGTGGCTCACGCCTGTAATCCAGCACTTTGGGAAGCTGAGGCGTGTGGATCAGGAGGTAAGGAGATAGAGACCATCCTGGCTAACATGGTGAAACCCTGTCTCTACTAAAAATACAAAAAATTTGCCGGGCGTGATGGCGGGCGCCTGTAGTCCCAGCTACTCGGGAGGCTGAGACAGGAGACTGGTGTGAACCCGGGAGGCGGAGCTTGCAGTCAGCGGAAATCGCACCACTGCACTCCAGCCTGGGCAACACAGCGAGACTTCATCTCCAAAAAAAAAAAAGTACACCACTGGATTCTGCAAGCCTCCCGAGCACACGTCGGAAGCCGGCTCCCTCGCTGTCTGAATCACCAAGCTGTCTCCCCAGCTGTATTTCCAAAATGTCACTTTCTAACAAGCTGATGCTGGACAAGCTGGACGTGAAAGGGAAGCGGGTCGTTATGAGAGTCGACTTCAATTTTCCTATGAAGAACAACCAGATAACAAACAACCGGAGGATTAAGGCTGCTGTCCCAAGCATCAAATTCTGCTTGGACAATGGATCCAAGTCAGTAGTCCTTATAAGCCACCTAGGCTGGCCTGATGGTGTCCCTATGCCTGAGAAGTACTCCTCAGAGCCAGCTGCTGTAGAACTCAAATCTCTGCTGGGCAAGGATGTTCTGTTCTTGAAGGACTGTGTAGGCCCAGAAATGGAGAAAGCCTGTACCAACCCAGCTGATGGGTCTGTCATCCTGCTGGAGAACCTCCGCTTTCATGTGGAGGAAGAGGGAAGGGAAAAGTTGCTTCTGGGAACAAGGCTAACGCTGAGCCAGCCAAATTAGAAGCTTCCAAGCTTCACTTCCTAAGCTAGGGGATGTCTACGTCAACGATGCTTTTGGCACTGCTCACAGAGCCCACAGCTCCATGGCAGAAGTCAATCTGCCACAGAAGGCTGGTGGTTTTTTGATGAAGAAGGAGCTGAACTACTTTGCCGAGGCCTTGGAGAGCCCAGAGTGACACTTCCTGGCCATCCTGGGAAGAGCTAAAGTTGCAGACAAGATCCAGCTGATCAAGAACATGCTGGGCAAAGTCAATGAGATGATTATTGGTGGTGGAATGGCTTGTACCTTCCTTAAGGTGCTCAGCAACATGGAGACTGGCACTTCTCTGTTTGATGAAGAGGGAGCCAAGATTGTCAAAGACCTAATGTCCAAAGCTGAGAAGAATGGTGTGAAGATTATCTTGCCTGTTGACTTTGTCACTGCTGGCAAGTTTGATGAGAATGCCAAGACTGGCCAAGCCACTGTGGCTTCTGGCATACCTGCTGGCTGGCTGGGCTTGGACTGTGGTCCTGAAAGCAGCAAGAAGTATGCTGAGGCTGTCACTCAGGCTAAGCAGATTGTGTGGAATGGTCCTGTGGGGTTTTTTGGGATTTTTTGTTTGTTTGTTTGTTTTTTGAGATGGAGTCTCACTCTGTCACCCAGGCTGGAGTGCAATGGCACGGTCTTGGTTCACTGCAACCTCCGCCTCCCTGATTCAAGTGATTCTCCCGCCTCAGCCTCCCGAGTAGCTGGGACTACTGGCGCATGCCACCACACCCGGCTAATTTTTGTATTTTTAGTAGAAACCGGGGTTTCACCATGTTGGCCAGGCTAGTCTCGAACTGCTGACCTCGTGATCTGCCCACCTCGGCCTCCCAAAGTGCTGGGATTACAGGCGTGAGCCACCGTGCCCGGCCTTCTGTGGGGGTTTTTGAAAGGGAAGCTTTTGCCCGGGGAATCAAAGCCCTCATGGACGAGGTGGTGAAAGCCACTTCTAGGGGCTGCATCACCATCATAGGTGGTGGAGACACTGCCACCTGCTGTGCAAAATGGAACATGGAGGATAAAGTCAGCCAGGTGAGCACTGGGGGTGGTGCCAGTTTAGAGCTCCTAGAAGGTAAAGTCCATCCTGGGGTGGATGCTCTCGGCAATATTTAGTACTTTCCTGCCTTTTAGTTCCTGTGCACAGCCCCTAAGTCAACTTAGCATTTTCTGCATCTCCACTTGGCATTAGCTAAAACTTTCCATGTCAAGATTCAGCTAGTGGCCAAGAGATGCAGTGCCAGGAACCCTTAAATGGTTACACAGAATCTCAGCTCATCTTTACTGCAAAAATTCAAAAAGTGAGGCTGGAGGATCACTTGAGCCCGGGAGGTCGAGGCTGCAATGAGCCATAATCTTGCCATTGCACTACCTAGGAGTGACACCCTGTCTTGAAAAAAAAACCAACAACAACAAACTGGCACTCCACATTCAAAGGGAAGAGAATTAAACTCCACTATTTAAAGGGACTAAATGTTTCTGTCTCCCACCTCCAATAAATTAATATAATAAATCCCTACTCTCCAGTGTGCTGGTATTTGGAGATGGGGCCTCTGAGAGATAATTGGTGAGGTCATGAGGGTGGGGCACTCATGATGGAATGAGTTACCTTATAAGAAGAGACACCAGGGCCGGGTGCGGTGGCTCACGCCTGTAATCCCAGCACTTTGGGAGGCCGAGGCGGGCAGATCATGAGGTCAGGAGATCGAGACCATTGTGGCTAACACTGTGAAACCCCATCTCTACTAAAAGTACAAAAAATTAGCTGGGCATGGTGGCAGGTGCCTGTGGTCCCAGCTACTTGGGAGGCTGAGGCAGGAGAATGGCGTGAACCCAGGAGGCGGAGCTTGCAGTAAACGGAGATCGTGCCACTGCACTCCAGCCTGGGCGACAGAGCAAGACTCTGTCTCAAAAAAAAAAAAAAAAAAAAGAAGAGACACCAGGCTGGGTGCGGTGGCTCACACCTGTAATCTCAGCACTTTGGGAAGCTGAGGCAGGAGGATCCTTTGAGCCCAAGAGTCTGAGGTTGCAGTGAGCCATGATTGTGCCACAGCACTCCAGCCTGCGGACAAAGCGAGACCCTGCCTCAATAATAATAATAATAGGCCGAGTGTGGTGGCTCACACCTGTAATCCCAGCACTTTGGGAGGCCTAGGTGGGCGGATCACCTGAGAACAGGAGTTTGAGACCAGTCTGACCAAAATGGTGAAACCCCATCTCTACTAAAGATACAAAAATTAGCCGGGCATGGTGGCAGGCACCTGTAATCCCAGCTACTTCGGAGGCTGAGGCAGGAGAATCACTTGAACCCAGGAGGCGGAGGTTGAAGTGAGCCAAGATCGCTCCACTGCACTTCATCCTGGATGACAGGGTGAGACTCCGTCTCAAATAATACTACTACTAATAAATAAAAATAATAATGAAAAGACACCAGAGACCTCTCTTTCTCTCTGTCTTTCTCTCTGTCACCCCCATGCCCTCTTCCCAACTTGAGGACACAACCAGAAAGTAGCCATCTTTGAGCCAGGAAGAAAGCCCTCACCAAGAACAGAATCTACTGTCATTTTGACCTTGGACTTCGTGGTGTCAAGAATCGTATTTTGTTATCGTATTGTATTTTGTTATTTTGTAATCGTATTGTATTTTGTTATAGTGGCTCAAGTAGAGTAAAAGACAGAAATGGCAAGAAAGTTAAACCTATCCCACTAGAGGTTTGTCATGGAGGGGACAGAGCGTTGGGTTTAGGCCTGAGCTTTGGAGTTGGAAAGAATTGAGTTCATACCTAGGCTGGGGACCTTCAACAAGTCCCTTGAGTTCTCTGAACCTCAGTAGCCCCTTCTGTAAAAGGAAGATAATAAAGCTGTTGTGAATGCACCTTGAAACTGCAAGACACATGTCTAAGCACCAGGTAGGCACTCAATAAATAGAGGTGGTGCTATTCTTTTTATTAATGTCTTTCTAGTTGGTCATGCTAATGATATAGTGGGACAGGAAGAACTGGGTCTTCAAGACTTCAGGTGCCAGGCTGAGGAGCTCGGACTTGCACTTGAGAGCACTAGGGAGTCATGGGAGGTGTGTGAGCAGGGAAGAGATAGAAAAATGTCCCTTTGGTGCTGGGGTGAATGACTAGGAATTGAAGTTTGGGAGACCAAGGAGGACACTTTGACAGGTACCCAGGTGAGTGTCTAGACCTGGGTGGTGGCAATCGGGATGATGGAAGTGAGAAGAAATAAGTAGGCCAGGCTTGGTGGCTCATGCCTGTAATCCCAGCACTTTGGGAGGCCAAGGTGGGTGGATCACCTGCGGTCAGGAGTTCAAGACCAGCCTGGCCAACATGGTGAAACCCTGTCTCTAGTAAAAATACAAAAATTACCCAGGTGGGGCCGGGCGCAGTGGCTAACGCCTGTAATCCCAGCACTTTGGGAGGCCTAGGCGGGAGGATCATGAGATCAGGTGTTCGAGACCAGGCTGGCCAACATGGTGAAACTCTGTCTCTACTAAAAATACAAAAATTAGCCAGACGTGGTGGTGCGTGTCTGTAATACCAGCTACTCGGGAGGCTGAGGCAGGAGAACTGTTTCAACCCAGGAGGTGGAGGTTGTCGTGAGCCGAGATCATCCTACTGCACTCCAGCCTGGGCAACAAGAGTGAAACTCTGTCTCAGAAAAAGAAAAAAAATATTATCCAGGCATGGCGGCGGGTACCTGTAATCACAGCTGCCCGGGAGGCTGAGGCAGGAGAATCACATGAACCCGGGAGGTGAAAGTCGCAGTGAGCTGAGATTGCACCACTGCACTCCAGCCTGGGTGACAGAGTGAGGCTCCGTCTCAAAAATAATAATAATAATAATAATAAATAAATACATACATACATACATAAGTAGTTAAGTAGTTCAGGATGAGTATTGGGTATAGGGCTTGAATGGTAACTCCACGACCCAGGTCGGAAGTAGCAGTTAAGAGGGGTTGGGGTCGGGGTATCAGTGTCAGTTTTCACTTTGCCTAGAATGTTTTTTCTCGTTGTGTCTTCCTGAAATATTCTTACTGGTCCTTGGAGACACTGCCCAAAGATCCCTCCTCTGAGAATCTCCCTGGAACATGTGTGGTCCTGCAAAGCTGCTGCTCATGATGTTATCCTAGAAACATCCAAACCCCGGCATATGAGTTTCTCTAGGGCAGTCTCTGGCTGGTTCCATTGTAGGATCTGTCCACGCCCTGCATATGCCTGGTACCAAAAAAGGAAACTGGGTCTGCAGGACGTTGCTGCAGTTCAGGCGTTGGCCGCGTGGTGGCAGAAGTGCACAGGTCAAAGCGTCTGGAAAAAGCCCTCAGGCTGCAGGACCAGCGGAGCATCACCGAGGACGTCCCTGGTTGAGAACTACGTCTTTGTATTCGTTTCAAAGGGGCGCGAGGCACTAGGATCCAGTTTTGTCCACCTAACCCACCCACCCAGCGACACACGCCCCGCAGCCCATAGCTGGAGGATATTTACGCAAAACCTAAATCAGATCAGTCTTTCCTCTGCTCAGAACATTTTTTTTTTTGAGGGAGGGAGTCTTGCTCTGTCGCCCAGACTGGAGTGCAATGGTGCAATCTCGGCTTACTGCAACCTCCGCCTCCCAGGTTCATGTAACTCTCCTGCCTCAGCCTCCCGAATAGCTGGGATTACAGATGTGCGCCACCACGCCCAGCTAATTTTTGTATTTTTAATAGAGACAGGGTTTCACCATGTTGGTCGTGCTGGTCTCGAACTCCTAACCTCAAATGATCCACCCGCCTTGGCCTCCCAAAGTGCTGGGATTACAGGCATGAGCCACCGCGCCCAGCCTGCTCAGAACCATTTGTGGCTCCCACTTAACCCAGTGGGAGTGCTGAAATAACCTAAACATTTTACATGGCATTTACAAATGTGATATTTTATTCTTTAATCCTTTAAAATCTCTCCATCAATAAAACTCTTCAGAAGTCCTTAGCAGTTGTTACAAATCTAAAATACAAATATACAAATAAGTGGTAATGTATGTTCTCTCAAACATTCTGACACTACTTCTAAACTCAACCAAATTGTGATATACTTTTCCATTTAAAATTACCAGTCTTGGCTGGACACGGTGGCTGACGCCTGTAATCCCAGCACTTTGGGAGGCCAAGGCTGGTGGATCAACTGAGGTCAGGAGTTCAAGACCAGCCTGGCCAACATGATGAAACACCGTCTCTACTAAAAATACAAAAAAGTTAACCGGGTGTGGTGGCTGGCACCAATAATCTCAGTTACTTGGGAGGCTGAGGCAGGAGAATCGCTTGAGCCTGGAAGGCAGAGGTTGCAGTGGGCTGAGATTGCGCCATTGCACTCCAGCATGGGCAACAAAAGTGAAACTCCGTCTTTTTTTTTTTTTTTTTTTTTTTTTGAGACAGAATTTCGCTCTGTTGCCAGGGTGGAGTGCAGTGGCGTGATCTCAGCTCACTGCAACCTCTGCCTCCTGGGTTCAAGCGATTCTTCTGCTTCAGCCTCCTGAGTAGCTGGGACTACAGGTGTGTGCCACCATGCCTAGCTACTTTTTTGTATTTTTAGTAGAGACGGGGGTTTCACCATGTTGGCCAGGATGGTCTCGATCTCTTGACCTCGTGATCCACCTGCCTTGGCCTCCCAAAGTGCTGGGATTACAGGCATCAGCCACCGTGCCCAGTGAAACTCCGTCTTTAAAAAAAAAAAAAAAATGACCAGTCCTGGCCAGGCGCAGGTGTCTCCCGCCTATAATCCCAGCATTCTGGGAGGCCGAAGCATGTGGATCACTTGAGGTCAGGAGTTCAAGAACAGCCTGGCCAATGTGGTAAAACCCCGTCTCTACTAAAAACACGAAAATTAGCCGGGCATTGTGGTGCATGCCTGTAATCCCAACTATTTGGGAGGCTGAGGCAGGAGAGTCACTTGAACCCAGAAGGTGGAGGTTGCAGTGAGCCGAGATCATGTCAATGCACTCCAGCCTGGGTGATAGAGCAAGACTCCGTCTCAGAAAAAAAAAAAAGGCTGGGCGCGGTGGCTCACACCTGTAATCCTAGCACTTTGGGAGGCTGAAGTGGGCAGATTGCCTGAGCTCAGGAGTTCAAGACCAGCTTGGGCAACGTGGCAAAACCCTGTCTCTAGTAAAAATACAAAAATTAACCAGGCATGGTGGCGGGCACCTGTAATCATAGCTGCCCAGGATGCCCAGGAGGCTGAGGCAGGAGAATCACCTGAACTTGGGAGGTGGCGGTTGCAGTGAGCTGAGATCGTGCCCACTGCCTTCCAGCCTAGGCAACAGAGTGAGAGTCTGTCTCAAAAAAAAAAAAAAAAGTATTGAACTGTGGTTAATGATGTGAGCAATGAAGAATTAGGAGGGAAGTGTACAGACTTGTGTAATTTATATTAACATGCGTAAAAATCAAGATGTATGAAGCGATATCTACAAAGAGATTAAAACAAGCTGGGCGCGGTGGCTCATGCCTGTAATCCTAGCACTTTGGGAGGCCGAGGCAGGCGGATCACCTGAGGTCGGGAGTTCGAGACCAGCCTGACCAGCATGGAGAAAACCTCTCTCTACTAAAAATATAAAATTAGCCGGGTGTAGTGGTGCATGCCTGTAATCCCAGCTACTCAGGAGGCTGAAGCAGGAGAATCCCTTGAACCTGGGAGGCAGAGGTTGCGGTGAACCGAGATCATGCCATTGCACTCCAGCCTGGGCAACAAGAGTGAAACTCCATCTCAAAAAAAGAAAAAAAAAACAAAACACAAATATATTTAAATATTAATTGCATTATCTAGGGGTATGTGGGTGTTTAAGAGAACCTAAATCCTCTTATCCATAATAGCTACACCATTTTACATTCCCACTAACAATGAAAAGCATTCCAAATTCTATGGATCCTCACCAGCACTTGTTATTTTCTGTGATTTTGAGGAACGTGAAGAATTATTTCTTTGTGCTTTTGATCTTTGTTTCTGTTATGACTTGTGATGTTGAACATCTATTCCTATGGAGGCTTTTTTTTTGCTTTTTTTTTTGCATTTTTTAGAGACAGGGTCTCACTCTTTCACCCTGGAGTGCAGTAGTGCAATCATAGCTCACTGCAGCCTCGAACTCCTGGACTCAAAAGACCCTCCTGCCTTGATCCCAAAATGCTGGGATTATAGGCATGAGCTACTGTGCCGGCCAATATCAAGACACTTTTCCAAGTGATGAGACCAGCCATTTAGTCTATCCTTAAAGAACTGACTCATGGAAATTTAATCATGTCAATAGTCTTTTTTACATTATTAACCAAACAAAAATGAGTTCCTTTTAAAGATTTTTTTAAGATTAGGAAATAGCTGGGCTTGGTGGCTCAAGCCTGTAATCCCAGCACTTTGGGAGACTGATTGCTTAAATCCAGGAGTTTGAAACTAGCCTGGCCAACATGCCGAAATCCTGTCTTCACAAAAAAAAAACAAAAAATTATTGAGGTGAGGTGGTGCATACCTGTAATCTCAGCTACTAGGGAGGCTGAGGTGGGAGGATCACCTGAGCCTGGGGAGGTTGAGGCTGCAGTGAGCCCTGATCCTACCACTGTACTCCAGCCTGGGAAACAAAGTGAGATCCTGCCTCCCAGAAAAAGTTGGAGCAGGGAGGCCAGGCACAGTGGCTCACGCCTGTAATCCTAGCACTTTGGGAGGCCGAGGCGGGTGGATCATGAGGTCAGGAGATGGAGACCATCCTGGCTAACATGGTGAAACCCCGTCTCTACTAAAAATACAAAATTAGCCAGGGGTGGTGGCGGGCGCCTGTAGTCCCAGCTACTCGGGAGGCTGAGGCAGAAGAATGGTATGAACCCGGGAGGTGGAGCTTGCAGTGAGCCGAGATCGTGCCACTGCACTCCAGCCTGGGCGACCGAGCAAGACTCCGTCTCAAAAAAAAAAAAAAAAAAAAATTGGAGCGGGGAGGAGGAGCCACATCAGGATGGTACGGTGGATGCCTAATGATTTTGCAATAAAACTCTCACAAAATTGTTTTTGTTCGACAAAAGGAATGTGCAGGAGCACTGTCATGGTGGTGAAGGACTCTCTGATGAAGCCTTCCTGGATATTTTTCTGTCAAAGCTTTGACTGGCTTTCTCAAAACACTCATAATAAGCAGAGGTTTTTATTCTTTGACCTTCCACAAGGTCACACTTAGTACTATGTTTTTTGTTTTGGCTGGGTTTTTTTGAGACAGTCTCACTCTGTCACCCAGGCTGGAGTGCAGTGGCCGGATCTTGGCTCACTGCAACCTCTGCCTCCCAGGTTCAAGCGATTGTACTGCCTCAGCTTCCCAAGTACCTGGGATTACAGGCGTGCGGCACCATGCCCGGCTAATTTTTGTATTTTTGGTAGAGATGGGGGTTCTCTGTCTTGGCCAGGGTGGTCTCGAAATCCTGGCTTCAAGTGATCCTCCCACCAAGGCCTCCTGAGGAGCTAGGATTACAGGCGTGAGACACTGTAACTGGCTGGTACTATGTTTTGAACATAGGAATTGTGAGGCCTCTAGCTTTGTTCTTGTTTTTCAAGATTGTTTTGGATATTTGAGATCCTTGGAAGTTTCATATACATTTTGAGATTCCTTTTTCTATTTTTGCAAAAAAAAAAAGCCATTGAATTTGTTATGAATTGCATTGAATCTGTGCATCACTTTGAGTAGTGATTTACAATTGGATAATTTCACAATATTAAGTAGTCTAATCTATGAACTTGGGATGTTGTGAGAATATAGAGAAAAACAAATCAACACAATACCTCTGAGTGTTAGGGTTTTCCATACACACCCAGCAAGCGATTCTGCAGAGGATTCTCCAGCCGACACCAGCTAGATATCCTCAAATTCTATTCAATTCCAATACTATCTATCTGGAGATAGCATCACATCCCAAAGATTAAGGACAATGTTCCTCAAGACTGTCCCTCATCTTAGATGCCAGTCACAAGCCAGGGCCTCTAGAACTTCTGACCGACCGGCTTAAACATTGGGGTTCCGAAAACCCCTTCCTTGAGTTTGATTAGTGTGATACTTGAGTGTCAACGTGATTGAAGGATGCAAAATATTGTCCCTGGGTGTGTCTGTGAGGGTGTTGCCAAAGGAGATTAACATTTAAGTCAGCGGACTGGGAGAGGCAGACCCACCCTCAGTTTGGGTGGGCACCATCTAATCAGCTGCCAGCGTGGCTAGAATAAAGCAGGCAGAAGAAAATGCAAGGAGCTGACTTGTTGAGTCTTCCCGTCTTCATCTTTCTCTTTCTCCTGTGCTGGATGCTTCCTGCCCTCAAACATCAGACTTCAAATTCTTCAGCTTTTGGATTCTTGGACGTACAGCAGTGATTTGCCAGGGTCTCTCGGGCCTTTGGCCACAGACCGAAGGCTACACTGTCGGCTTCCCTAACTTTTGAGGTTTTGGGATTTAGACTGATCCACCGCTGGCTTCCTTGCTCCTCAACCTATAGACTATCGTGGGACTTTACCTTGTGATTCTGTGAGTCAATTCTAATAAACTCCCTTTCATATATACAGATATCCTACTAGTCTTTCCCTCTAGAGAACCCTGACTAGTCCGATTTGCTAGAACAGCTCAGAAAACTCAGAGAAACACATTAGTTTAATGTACCCCCTTTTTTTTTCTGAGACGGGGTCTTGCCTTGTTGCCCAGAGTGGTCTTGAACTCCTGGGCTCAAGCGATCCTCCTGCCTCAGCCTCATGCCACTGTGCCCAATTTTGTTTACCCACTTATTACAAAGAATATTACAAAAGATACAGGTGAACAGCTGGATGGAAGAGATGTATGACTCTAGGTGTGACACCCTTCAGGAACCTCCACATGTTCAGCTCCCCAGAAGCTCCTGAACCCAGGCCTTTTGAGTTGAATGGAGTCATCATTACGTGGTCATGACTGATTACATTATTGCCCATTGATTATCAACTTAACGTTCAGTCCATCTCCCCACTCTGGAGGTCCAAAGGAATGGAGCTGAAAGTTCCAATCCTATAATCACATGGTTAGTTCCCTTGCTACCTGCCCCCATCCTGAGGCTATCCAGCAGGCCCAAGCCATCAGTCAACTCATTAGCATACAAAATGTCACTTACCACTTTTGAGACTCAAAAAATTTTAGGGGTTATATGACAAGAAACAGGAAGAAGATTGCTGTGGTGTGAAGACAGTAGGGACACCTTTTATTAGCGGCCTGTGGACCCCAAGCATGGAAATAAAGAAAAATCCTGAGTTTGTTTAAAGGAAATTCTAGGCACCTAGTGAAGCCATGAGAAGCAAATTAAGTAACTTGTTAAACAAGAAGGTAATAGACCTAAAATAATAGCTCAGGAGGTTAGAGGCCCAGAGATGTTTGCTTTCCCTATGTAAACTAAGGATAACATCTTTTCTATTTATTTTTTTTTTTGGGAGGGAGTCTTGCTCTTTCACCCAGGCCAGAGTGCAGTGGCACTATCTCGGCTCATTGCAAGCTCTGCCTCCCGGGTTCACGCCATTCTCCTGCCTCAGCCTCCCGAGTAGCTGGGACTACAGGCACCCACCACCATGCCCAGCTAATTTTTTGTATTTTTAGTAGAGACGGGGTTTCACTGTGTTCGCCAGGATGGTCTCGATCTTCTGACCTTGTGATCCGCCCACCTCGGCCTCCCAAAGTGCTGAGATTACAGGCGTGAGCCACCGCGCCCGGCAGGATAACATCTTAACATATGTCCCGGAGTTGTCTTTCAGAGGCTTGGAACCCCACTGAAGACCCCCGCTGAACAGATCCATTCACTGGCACAGACTCCTAGATAAGGAAGAAGTGAAGACTAAACTTGACCTTTGTTCTGTTTCTTCCTTGGGGGATTAGATAAAGTCACTCCCTGTAACCAGTTATTTTTCTACTGACCCCTGTCAGGCCTCTGAGCCCAAACCTGCACGAATACATCCAGATGGCCTGAAGCAAGTGAAGAATCACAAAAGAAGTGAAAATGGCTGGTTCCTGCCTTAACTGACATTACCTTGTGAAATTCCTTCTCCTGGCTCAGAAATTCCTTCTCTTGGCTCAGAAGCTCCCCCACTGAGCACCTGGTGACCCCCCACCCCTGCCCACCAGAGAACAACCCCCTTTGACCGTAATTTTCCACTACCTACCCAAATCCTATAAAACAGCCCCACCCCTATCTCTCTTCACTGACTCTTTTTGGATTCAGCCTGCCTGCACCCAGGTGAAATAAACAGCTTTATTGCTCACACAAAGCCTGTTTGGTGGTCTCTCACCGATTTTTCTTTTTTTTAATCTTATGACCTCATTTTTCTCAGAGATGAAGTCTTGCTATGTTGCCTAGGCTGGTCTTGAAATCCTGGCCTCAAGCGATCCTCTTGCCTAGGCCTCCCAAAGTGCTGGCATTACAGGCACGAGCCACCGCACCTAACTTAAATTTTTTTTTTTTTTTGAAATGGAGATTCACTCTTGTTGCCCAGGCTGGAGTGCAATGGCGTGATCTCAACTCACTGCAACCTCTACCTTCCGAGTTCAAGCGATTCTCCTGCCTCAGTCTCCCAAGCAGCTGGGATTACAGGCGTGAGCCACTTTCCCAGCCTAGCTTAAATTTTTAAACAAAACTTCTCTCTTCCTTTTTTTTTGTTTGTTTTTGAGATGGAATCCCGCTCTGTTGCCCAGGCTAGAGTGCAATGGCGTGATCTGGGTTCACTGCAACCTCCGCCTCCCGGGTTCAAGCTATTCTCATGTCTCAGCCTCCCGAGTAGCTGGGATTACAGGCGCCCACCACCACACCTGGCTAATTTTTGTATTTTTAGTAGAGACCGGTTTTCACCATGTTGGTCAGGTTGGTCTCGAACTCCTGACCTCAGGTGATCCGCCTGCCTCGACTTCCCAAAGTGCTGGGATTACAGGCGTGAGCCACGGCGCCCGGTTTACTTCTCTCTTCCTTAATCAATTGCAAATGTGATCTTTGAATCTACCTGTGACTTATGAGCCCCACTTCAAGATATTCCATCCTTTTAAGCTTTATACCACTGTGTAACTTCCATGTACTGACTTATGATTTTTGCCTGTAGCCTCTGCTTTCCTGAAATTTACCCGTCTTTTCTGTGTGTGTCTGTGTTTCCCCTGCTGTCTTTACAATACTCCTGCCTTTAAAAACTCTTACCTGCGGCCAGGTGCGGTGGCTTACCCCTATAATCCCAGCACTTTGGGAGGCCAATGTGGGCAGATCACCCGAGGTCAGGAGTTCAAGACCAGCCTGGCCAACATGGTGAAACTCCGTCTCTACTAAAAATACAAAAAATTAGCCAGGCGTGGTGGCACGTGCCTGTAATCCCAGCTACTTGGGGGCGGCAGGGGGGAGGCTGAGGCAGGAGAATTGCTTAAACCCAGGAGGCAGAGGTTGCAGTGAGCTGAGATTGCGCCATTGCACTCCAGCCTGGGTGACAGAGCAAGATTCCGTCTCAGAAAAACAAAACAAAAAACCCAAAAAACTCTTACCTGCAAGCTATTGGGAGCTCAAGTCAGGCCAGGTGAGGTGGTTCACTCCTGTAATCCCAGCACTTTGGGAGGCCAAGGCTGGTGGATCACAAGGTCAGGAGATCGAGACCAGCCTGACCAACATGGTGAAACCCCATCTAAAAATACAAAAAATTACAAATACTAAAAATACAAAAAATTAGCCAGGTGTGGCGGCACGCACCTGTAGTCCCAGCTACTTGGGAGGCTGAGGCAGGAGAATAGCTTGAACTCGGGAGGTGGAGGTTGCAGTGAGCTGAGATCGTGCCACTGCACTCCAGCCTGGGCGACAGAGTGAGACTCTGTCTCAGCACTCCTGCCTGGGCCACAGAGCAAGACTCTGTCTCAAAATAAATAAATAAATAAATTATAGAGTGTACCTTCTTACATTTACTGGGATTCCTAGATATAACTGATTCCTGGGATTGATTAATCCCATGAAGGATTGTCAGTTAGTGCATTACAGAGATGTTAAAATTAAATATTTTAACACGGGAGGTGGAGGTTGCAGTGAGCCGAGATCACACCACTGAACTCCAGCCTGGGCAACAGGGAGACTCCATATATAAATTAATTAATTAATTAATTAAATGGGGCCTAGCTATGCTGACCAGGCTGGTCTCAACTTCCTGGGGTCAAGTAATGCTCCCACCTTGTGTCCTAAAGCACTGGGATTACAGGCATGAGCTACTATGCCCGGCCCCACGTTGACATCTGATCTCCAAAGCAGCTGTTTTGAGAGGAGCGGCCAGGTGGCAGGTGTTTGGGTCAAAAAGGCAACTCTATCACGATAGATTAACGCCCTTCTGTTATTGCTTTCGCAGGAATGGTTCCCACGAGAGTAGGTTATTAAAGGGTCTGTCTTCCTTGATGTCCTCTTACTTCCTGTCTCACCACGTCATCTCTGCACACGCTAGCTCCCCTTCTGCTTTCTGCTGCAAATGTAGGCAGGTGAAACCCTCCCCAGATGCAGCCTGAACAAGATTTTACTAATGAGAAGAGCACGAAGTCTTTCATGAGGGATCTACCCTATGACTTAAACACCTCCCATTAGGCCTAAAACCACTACACCAGACCATATTTCAATGAACTATGGAGAAGACGTTGAAACCCTAGCAGGAATTTCCTGGATGACAACAGATGCTTTACATAATTTAACAATACTGGGATTTATTCAGGTTTGAATAGTTTGTTGAGCTACAGGAATGCCACAGGAGTTGTCCCTTATAACCCAGAGGATCAGGGTCTCTGTTGAGATGGAGGCATGGGCGGCAGCAGCAGCAGAGGTACTTAAAGGTCCAGCTGAGTGTGAACTTCAGGACACCATCTAATGGTAGCTTCCCCACCTTCTCTTCTTTCTCATTTTTTCTTTTTTTGAGATGTAGTCTCACTCTGCTGCCCAGGTTGACGTGCAGTAGGGCAATCTTAGCTCACTGCAACCTCCACCTCCCAGGTTCAAGTGATACTCCTGCCTCAGCCTCCTGAGTAGCTGCGATTACAGGTGTAAGCCACCATGCCCAGCCTTCTCACTTTTTTTTTTTTTTTTTTTTTTTTGAGACGGAGTCTTACTCTGTCGCCCAGGCTGGAGTGCAGCGGTGCGATCTCGGCTCACTGCAACCTCCGCCTCCCAGGTTCAAGAGATTCTACTGCCTCAGCCTCCCGAGTAGCTGGAATTACAGGCGTCCACCACTATGCCAAGCTAATGTTTGTATTTTTAGTAGAGATGGGTTTCACCATAACGGGCAGGCTGGTCTCAAACTTCTGATCTCAGGTGATCTGTCTGCCTTGGCCTCCCAAAGTAGTGGGATTACAAGCGTGAGCCACTGCCACGACACCTGGCTCTTTCTCATTTTCAAATGACTGCTCTTTCAGGAATGACCACTAATGGGGCCCCAACATGCACAAGATAAAATCTCACCACCAGCCCCCACCACCAGACCTATAGGACAAGGCCAAGCATCAGTCCCAGCTTCATTCTACATAGAAAGGCAAAGTGAAAACTCCTAGCCCCAGACCATTTTAAGGAGGGCCCAAGTCCAATACTCCTGCTCCTAAATGCCAAAGACTTATAGAAACTGCCATCTTTGGTTGGCTAAATCTGGAACACAACTTTGTTCGGCCTCAACAATGGAACACAGAGCAGCAAGCAGCAGCAGCTCAAAGAGCATGCTGGCCACCAGGTAGCAGAGCAGGTTAGCACCTGAGAGAAAGGGAAAGCTGACCCATTGCATGGTGACCATCTAGACATCCTGCTGACAGTGCCAACTGTTATGGTTGCCTGAAAAGGTGTGCTTCGGATGTTGACACTGAGGGCTATGTGGTGCACATATACACCGAGAGTATGAAAAGGCTTATTACAAAAATGAGTTCTCAGGGAGAACAGTGCAGGGCTCTCAAGCAAATGTGACATGAATTGAGAGCAAGGAAGATGGCATTCCTGTCCCTTTTGAGTACTGATGCAAAAATCTTGAAATAAATGCCAGTGAAGCATATAAAGTAATATATTCAAAGCATTATGCAATATAAACAAGTGAGATTTATCCCGGGAATGTAAGGATAGTTCACCATATGGAAATTGATCAGTGGAATACACCACATTAGGAAATGATGGAAAAATGACAGTCTCGATTGATGCAAAAAAGCATGACATAATTCAACACCCATTTATGATTAAAAATCCACAATAAAATAGGAATAGAATTTACTCAAATTGGTACAAGGCATGTATGAAAATCTCAATAAAATATTTGATGGTGAAAAACCATATTTTTAATATCTAATATCAGAAACAAGGATATTTGCTCTCACCAGCTACATTCAGTGTTAAGGGGGGTGCTCCCAGGGACATCAGGCAAGAAAATACAAGCATTCCAGCCGGGCCCGGTGGCTCAAGCCTCTAATCCCAGCACTTTGGGAGGCCGAGGTGGGTGGATCACAAGATCAGATCGAGAATATCCTGGCCAACATGGCGAAACCCCATCTCGAATAAAAATAAAAAAACTAGCTGGGTGTGGTGGCACACGCCTGTAATCCCAGCTACTCAGGAGGCTGAAACAGGAGAATTGCTTGAACCTGGGAGGTGCAGATTGCAGTGAGCCGAGATCATGCCACTGCAGTCCAGCTTGGTGACAGAGCGAGATTCCGTCTCAAAAAACCAACCAACAAACCAACCAACCAACCAACAACAAACCAGCCAGGCGCAGTGGCTCATGGCTGTAATCCCAGCACTTTGGGAGACCAAGGTGGGTGGATCACAAGATCAGGAGATTGAGACCATCCTCATCAACATGGTGAAACCGCATCTCTACTAAAAATACAAAAACATTTAGCTGGGTGTGGTGGCACGCGCCTATAGTCCCAGCTACTCGGGAGGCTGAGGCAGGAGAATCGCTTGAACCCTAGAAGTGGAGGTTGCAGTGAGCCGAGATTGTGCCACTGCACTCCAGCCTGGCAACAGTGAGAATCCATCTCAAAAAAAAAAAACCTAAAAGCGTTCCATATTTAAAAATATATATAAATATATATACACACAGCCCTCTACACAAATATACAAAAATCACACACTTTGTCACTGTACATACAGGTGGACAGATACAAATTCACAAACCCACAGATGTAACAGCCCAGATACTAAAAGATGCTCCCAAACAGAAGGACCCCAGGTGTTCTGATGTCTTCTCCAGGTTTCTCTGGCTCCTCAGGAATAACCACCACAGTGCCTTATATATTCTCGCTTGCTTTCTTGTCTTCCAGAATGCCAGGATCAAGGGGACAGAGAGATTAGCACAGCTTTGTTGACTACACCTATTAGAGGGCATTATACAGAGGAAAATACTTACTGAATATTAGGACTCACACAGACACATACACAAATGGGTTTTACAAAAACATCATCATAGACCCACATATACTTGTCCTTCAAAAAGTGAATGTTCTCACTCCCATTCCTGTAGCAGAGATACCCCTTAGTTCCCCAACACCTATCACAAAAGATGGCTCCTTGAGCCCATTCTCACAGTGAAGGGATCTCGAACTTCCTGACCTCCCACAGTACAATAATCATGTCTCTACAAAAGCACAACATGGCAGCCCAAGAATGTGAAAATGAGGACCTGAAATGGGTTGAGTAATAATGTTCCAACCCCTCAAACTACCATAAATGTTCCTGGTGAGAGAAGCAAAGGTGTGTTATCTCCTGGCTCAGCCACCAGGTCCTCCACTGCATCTCCACAGTAGCCATTACTTCCACTGAGGCCTCATCTGCCAGCAAACCTTGCTCCCGTCAGCCTCTAGACCCTAGTATCTTCACCGTGGTTTTGGATGCTGCCACCTGACCCATCATCCCTGCTGTTGGGGGAGGGTGCAGACCAGAGGCCTAAAGAGTTCCGACTACAGGTCTCCAAGCGACACAAAGATCACTTCTGGGACCCAGGGAGACTGTTGTTACGAGGGTGGATGCTGACCTGCTTTCCCTCAATGCTGCCACCTCCCTTCTAAAACATACTGACTTGCTAAGAAAAGGGGGGACTGACTCCAACAAAGGACAGACCCGACCCCTATCATGCCTATGGCAATTCAGAAAAGGGAGAATTCGGTGGCTCCAACAAGCAGTTTATTGGGAGTCGAGTTCACCTTGCCTTGTGATGTGAAGCAAGGTAGTTCCATGGCTTGTGAACCCTGACACCAGCACCTCCCATACACAACAGAGCTGGAGCTCTGCAGGGTGGGTCCTTTTCCAAAGAGCTAGGTGCTAGTCTTAGTGGGAGACTAGGAAACCAGTCCTGGAGCAGGATGCGCGTGACATGCACTGACGTGAGAAGGCCAGAGCATCATCAGTGCATATGCCGCTGAGTATCTCAGGGTAGAATGTGCCAGAAAACAGGGAAAGCAAGTTAGGGGAGGTAAGAATTTTGAGTGTCCTACAGCTAAGACATGGCAGAGTGTGTCTCTGTGACTCCACTAGCAGTTTTGAGATTATTCTGACTGTGGTGATTGGTGCAGGGCTGGTAACTGCAGGAGATAGATGCTGTGTGGTCAAGGGGCATGTGTCTCATGACACAGGTTCTGCTTCTTCAGCCTCTCACCTCACAGCCACCTGCGGTTGCCACAGAGAAATTTAGATGTGAATTTTTAAACATGTTTCCCAGTAAGTATCCAAAGTGTAGGTTTGAGATGGGAAATGGAGCTGGAGATGACCTCAAAACAGCCCGGGAATAATGCAATGCTGACATGTCTGTGAATTAGGATGTCCATAGGCAGATCCCACTTGGGGAGAACTGTAAGATGCAAACCTTTGTTTTAGAAGCACAGCATTCCCACAGTCTGACCCGAGGACACTGATGGAAACTTAAAAGGCAGAATCTGGGAGTCTTCTCACTTCTATCCAGTCATGTGTGTGAGCTGAGGGCAGGCACTGCCCTAGAGGGTGTTTCCTAACTTCTGATTGGATGCCACAAAAGGCCTGCTGGGGCCCAAGTCCTTCTTCCCCATTCCTTTAATTCTTCCTACGAAGAATCTCCACAATGGTTGCAGATGTAATTGAAGATGTTCCCATATTGCTTACATTTAAGAAGGCTGCTCTCCAGTGTGGGTGGTTTCATGGTTTTGAAATGAACTAGAGGCCAGGCGCGGTGGCTCACGCCTGTAATCCCAGTACTTTGGGAGGCCGAGGAGGGTGGATCACGAGGTCAGGAGATCAAGACCATCCTGGCTAACACAGTGAAACCCCGTCTCCACTAAAAATACAAAAAATAAGCCGGGCGTGGTGGCAGGCGCCTGTAGTCCCAGCTACTCGGGAGGCTGAGGCAGGAGAGTGCCATGAACCCGGGAGGCGGAGCTTGCAGTGAGCTGAGATCGCGCCACTGCACTCCAGCCTGGGCAACAGAGCGAGACTCCGTCTCAAAAAAAAAAAATAAATAAAAAAAAGAACTGGGGGCTGGGTGTGGTGGCTCACGCCTGTAATCCCAGCATTTTGGGAGGCCAAGGCAGGTGGATTACCTGAGGTCAGGAATTCAAGATCAGCTTGGCCAACATGGTGAAACCCCGTCTCTACTAAAAATATAAAAATTAGTTGGGCGTGGTGGCATGTGCCTGTAATCCCAGCTACTAGGGGGCCTGAGGCAGGAGGATTGCTTTGACCTGGGAGGAAGAGGTTGCGCCATTTTGACTCCAGCCTAGGCAACAGAGTGAGACTCCATCTCAAAAAAAAAAAAAAGAAAGAAAAGAAAGTAAAATGAACACTTTGGGAGGCCGAGGTGGGTGGATCATTTGAGGTCAAGAGTTTAAGATCAGCCTGGTCAACATGGTGAAACACTGTCTCTACTAAAAATATAAAAATTAGCTGGGCATGGTGGTGGGCACTTGTAATCACAGCTACTTGGAAGGCTGACGCAGAATTGCTTGAACCCAGGAGGCAGAGGTTGCAGTGAGCCAGGATCACACCACTGCACTCCAGCATGGGGCGAGAGTGAGACTCCATCTCAGGGGTGGGGGGTGGGGGAGGGGAAAGGTTGGGTGCTGTGGCTCACGCCTGTAATCCCAGCACTTTGGGAGGCCGAGGCGGGCAGATCACCTGAGGTCGGGAGTTCGAGACCAGCCTGACCAACATGGAGAAACCCCAACTCTACTAAAATTACAAAATTAGCCAGGTGTGGTGGCGCATGCCTGTAATCCCAGCTTCTTGGGAGGCTGTGGCAGGAGAATTGCTTGAACCCGGGAGGCGGAGGTTGTGGTGAGCCGAGATCGCACCACTGCACTCCAGCCTGGGCAACAAGAGCAAAACTACATCTCAAAAAAAACAAAAACAAAAAACAAACCCCACAAAAGATGGGACGGATACAGAATTTTCTTTATAGTTTCTCTCCAGTATATATTCCCAGGTGTCTTTAAAAGACTGTGTGAAGTGAAGGCTTTCCCACACTCGGTACATTCATAGGGTTTCTGTCCATGGAGTCCATTCACATATTTGCAATCCCGCAGGACAGTGGAAGTTCCTCCCCTATTTGTTAAATATTTCATTGCCGCATGAGTCACGTCTTGAAAGCGAATTAGGAAAACTGAAGGCTTAATCACACCATTTACATTCCTTGAATTTCTCTCCAGCGTAAATACTCTCATACATCCAAAAGGAACTAATACAACTGACAGCATTACCACAGTTTACTTAGGGCTTCTGTCTAGTATGAGTCCTTTCATGCACGTGCAAAGACTTTGAGTAACTGAAGGCTTTACCACATTGTCTACACTGAAAGGGTCTTTCTCCAGTATGAATTCTTTTGTGTACTTTCAGGGAATTTAAACAAGTGAAAGCTTTGCCACACTGCTTACACTCACATGGTTTCACTCCAGTGTGACTTCTTTCGTGCCTTCGAAGGTGACTGAAGTAAATGAAGACCCGACCACATTGTTTGCATTCATAGGGTTTCTCTCTAGTATGGGTTCTTTCATGGATTCGAAAGTGAGTGGAATAAAGAAAGGCTTTACCACATTCTTTACATTCGTAAGTTTTCTCGCCAGTGTGAACTCTTTCGTGCAACTGAAGGTAACTTGAAGAATTGAAGGCTTTACCACATTGTTTACATTCATAGGGTTTTTCTCCAAAATGAGTTCTTTCGTGCACTTCACAGGAACTAGATGACTTGAAGGCTTCCCCACATTTCTTACATGTATAAGGTTGAACTCCGGTGTGGGTTTTCACGTGTTTTCGAAGGCTTGAGTGAGAAAAGAAGGCTCTCCCACATTCCCTACATGCAAAAGGTTTCTCTCCAGTGTGAGTTTTCTCATGACTCCGTAAGTACGTGGGACAACTGAAGGCTTTCCCACATTGCTTACATTCATAAGGTTTCTCTCCAGTGTGAGTCCTTTCATGGGTTAGAAAAGGCTGATAATATATAAAGGCTTTTCCACACTGTTTACATTTGTACGGTTTCTCTCCAGTGTGATTTTTTTCATGGCGCCGAAGAGCAGTAAGATATCTGAATGCCTTCCCACATTCCTTACATTCATAGGGTGTCTCTCCAGTATGAATTCTTATATGGTTTCGAAAGGAAAAGAGAAATGCGAAGGCTTTGCCACATTCCTTACATTCATAGGGTTTCTCTCCAGTGTGAATTCTTTCGTGGGTTCGAATACTGGAGCTGCGAGTGAAGGTTTTCCCACATTCTTTACATTTATGTGGCTTCTCTCCATATTCGTGACACTCATTTGGTTTCTGTTCAGTGTGAGATCTCATGTGCCTATTAAGGGAGACCTGATGCATGAAGACTTCCCCACACACACTGCAGTCACATGGCTTTAATCCAGTAGGAGTTTCCAGGTTCGTATTAAGATCAGGAATCTGGCTAGTGCTTTTTCCACACAGACGATCTTCTTTATTTTCACAGAGTGCTTCAACCACAGGACCTCTGTAAAGAATGAGTACCATATTATTAATAGTTTTGTATTAATGATCTTATATTTATTAGCAAGTACCAGAATTACATTTTAAATATTTTCAGAGAAACTGTATGTTATCTGCCCTGTCTAAATTGTTTTGAAAGCTAATATACTCAATACTCTAGAACAGGCCATGACCATAGCTATTATCAAAATAGACAAGAAAAAAAATTAGTATTTTTTTTTTGAGACGGAGTCTCTCTGTCGCCCAGGCTGGAGTGCAGTGGCGTGATCTCAGCTCACTGCAACCTCCGCTTCCTGGGTTCAAGTGATTCTCCTGCCTCAGCCTCCCAAGTAGCTGGGATTACAGACATGCACCACCACGCCCCACTAATTTTGTATCTTTTTTTAGTAGAGATGGGGTCTCAAACTCCTGACCTCAGGTGATCTGCTTGCCTCAGCCTCCCTAAGTGCTGGGATTACAGGCATGAGCCACTGTGCCCGGCCAGGAGTTTTAAATGCTGTTTCATAGTGATTTATTTTCACACCCTGAACACCTATTGCTTTTTTTTTTTTTTTTTTTTTCTGTAGAGACAGGTTTTCGCTATGTTGACCAGGCTGGTGTTGAACTCCTGACCTCAAGCAATTCCCCAGCCTTCACCTACCAAAGGCTGGGATTAGAGGTGTTCGCTACCTTGCCCAGCCAATGACAGTTTCTTTTTTTTTGTTTTAGACGGAGTCTCGCTCTGTCACCAGGCTGGAGTGCAGTGGATCGATCTTGGATCACTGCAACCTCCACCTCCCAGGTTTGAGTGATTCTCCTGCCTCAGCCTCCCGAGTAGCTGGGACTACAGGCGCGCGCCACCACGCCTGGCTAATTTTTTGTATTTTTAGTAGAGACAGGGTTTCATCATGTTGGCCAGGATGGTCTCGATCTCCTGATCTCATGATCCACCAGCCTCAGCCTCCCAAAGTGCTGGGATTACAGACATGAGCCACCACGCCTGGCTGCCCATGACAGTTTCAATGAAACACCTTCAGTAAAAATTTTCTAAGAATGAATAAACTTGAAACTCTGCTTATTGTTTTGCTTGCTTGGCTTTTGAAATTTATGAAATACTAAGATTCTCTCAGGGGCTATATAATTATTCGTGAATGCAACTCACCTTAGATTTTTTCCCTGGTTTTTGTGGTCATCTTCAATATCCTGGTCTTTCCATTTTTCCCCTAAAATACAAGCCCAGAGAACTCACTATAAATTATTAGAAGTTATAGAAAATTATAACACTCTAAGATCCATGATTAGCTATTGATTAGCTATGACCCTGTCTGGTCTACTTACTAAAGTATTCTCTTCCCACAATTTTTTTTTTTTTTTTGAGACAGAGTCTCGCTGTTGCCCAGGCTGGAGTGCAGTGGTGCAGTCTCAGCTCACTGCAACCTCGGCCTCCCGGGTTCAAGCAATTCTCCTGCCTCAGCCTCCTGAGTAGCCAGGATTACAGGCACCTGCCACCAGGCCTGGCTAATTTTTTATATTTTTAGTAGAGACGGGGTTTCACCATGTTGGTCAGGCTGGTCTCTGACTCCTGACCTCGTAATCCGCCCTCCTCAGCCTCCCAAAGCGCTGGGATTACAGGCGTGAGCCACCGTGCCTGTCCCCTTCCCACATTTTAAACCTTGGAACACAGTTGTTGTGTAAGAAACACCTGTTCCCTCCTTAATTAAGTAGAGAAATTATGTCACCCTTACCTATACAGGCCAGGTTCTTGAAGGTTGCCCGCATCACATCTCTGTAGATATTCCTCTGGCCAGGATCCAGCAAAGCCCACTCCTCCAGGGTGAAGTTCACAGCCACATCCTCAAGGGAGATGGAGTCCTAAAACATCCCCCATGTGTGTTTAGGAGGAGGGGAGAGATTCGCAGTAGTGAGGATCCATTCTCAGAATTCCTGAGAAATTCCATATAATCCTGTAGTCTCGGTTTAGTGGTATAACTTGGTTGTCAGAACTCTTCACTCTTTCCACACTCACTTCCTCATAAATTTAACACTATCATGAACATACAAAAATTATCTCTGTATATATATATATATTTGAAACGGAGTCTTGCTCTGTCGCCCGGGCTGGAGTGCAGTGGCGCAATGTCAGCTCACTGAAAGCTCCGCCTCCTGGGTTCACACCATTCTCCTGCCTCAGCCTCCCGAGTAGCTGGGACTACAGGCGCCCGCCACCACACCCGGCTAATTTTTTGTATTTTTAGTAGAGACGGGGTTTCACCATGTTAGCCAGGATGGTTTCGATCTCCTGACCTCGTGATCCGCCCGCCTCGGCCTCCCAAAGTTCTGGGATTACAGGCATGAGTCACCGCGCCCGGCCATTATTTCTATATTTTAACTGTGATCACTTGAAGCCTTATTGTTTTTTTTTTTGAGATGGAGTCTTGCTCTGTCGCTCAGGCTGGAGTGCAGTGGTGCGATCTTGGTTCACTGCAACCTCCTCCTCCCAGGTTCAAGTGATTATTCTGCCCCAGCCTCCTGAGTAGCTGGGACTACAGGCGTGTGCCACCACGCCCGGCTAATTTTTTGTATTTTTAGTAGAGACGGGGTTTCACCATGTTAGCCAGGATGGTCTCGATCTCCCGACCTCTTGATTCACCCCCTTTGGCCTCCCAAAGTGCTGGGATTACAGGTATAAGCCACTGCGCCCAGCCACCTTATTGTTCTTTAAATGCAGACCCAAGACCATCTTGGAGATATGAGAGAAATGCTATACAAATGAAACAAATTGTAAGATCATCAATTCCTTGTGAGAAAAACTATTTCATTTTCTACCTTATTACATACCGTATCACTCAGCATTTCATGAAACTTGGGGTCAAATCTGGATGAGATTTTAATAAATGAATACACCCTTTAGACTATAAGCTGCACATCTTCCACTGAGGATGAAAAACTGTGTATTTTTCTTTTTCATAAACAACATGAGAGATCAGGAAGTCTGTGAAAAGCGAGAAGTCACTGGTCATGTTGCCCTGAAGGATCCCAGGCCATTAGAACCAAGCAAATCCAGGTGGCTGAATGAAAATATTCTTTTGCATTAGTATTAATTTCAACGTGTTTGTGTAATATTTATCATAGGTTCAGTTTTTCCTTTCTGTCTCATTTCATGGGTCTAGGAGGTTATTGGAAAGAAAGCACACCAACTTGGACCTCTATAAAACCCCTGTTCTCATGAAGGTTTATTACTCACATGCTTGAGCTCTCAGGCAAAGCTGTGTAACTCTCAAGCACTTGTGAAATGGCTTCAGAGAGCAAGAAAAGGAGCCTGGCTGGGGATTTTTACTGACATTAGGGAGTGGGCTAGTGTGAGTTCAAGCATACAGGTGGAGGCTAATGTGAATTGGCTCTGTCGCCAGCACCAAATGAGAGTGACCCAGGCTTTCTTCCTACCACATCCATATGTGGGGTACACAGTGGAAACTGAGGAATGAGGTTTTAAAGCTGTGAGCAGTCAAAGGCCAGGCGGGTTGGCTCATGCCTATAATCCCAGCACTTTGGGAGGCAGAGGTGGGCAGATCACTTGAGGTCGGGAGTCCAAGCACTAAACCTCCAGCCCTTTTTCTCTCCCCCGACTTTGGGGGCTAGGGATAGAGGAAGATCAAGACTGGGTGTCTTTCGGGACATCAATCCCCACCCTGAAGTTAGGTAGGCATTCCTTCCAGTAGTCATTTATTTACAAGAAGAGAGACTCCATGAAATTCCAAGAGATTTAGGAACTCTGTACTAGGAACCACACACAAAGACCAAATGTCTTTCTTATCATAGCACAGAACATCATGGCTCAGGGGCACAGGCTCACCAGAAGACAGATGATTCATAGGATTATATCATGTTTCTACTCCAGCCACTGGTAACAGTGTGACATTAGAGTTTTGTTTTTATTTTGAGACCCAGTCTCACTCTGTCACCCAGGCTGGAGTGCAGTGGTGCAATCTTGGCTCACTGCAACCCCTGCCTCCAGCGTTCAAGCAATTCTCCTGCCTCAGCCAACCGAGTAGCTGGGATTAGATTACAGGCATGCGCAACCACACCCAGCTAATTTTTGTATTTTTAGTAGAGACGGGGTGTTTCTTCATGCTGGCCAGGATGGTCTTGAACTCCTACCTCAAGTAATTTGCCTGCCTCGGCCTCCCAAAGTGCTAGGATTACAGGAAAGAGTCACCACTCCTAGCCTGGGTTTTTGTTTTAAAACAGTAGAACGGGCCAGGTGTGGTGGCTCACGCCTGTAATCCCAGCACTTTGGGAGGCCGGGGGTGGGCAGATCACTTGAGGTCAGGAGTTTGAGACCAGCCTGGCCAACATAGCAAAACCCCATCTCTACTAAAAATACAAAAATTTGCCAGGTGTGGTGGGCACCTGTAATCCCCGCTACTTGGGAGGCTGAAGGAGGAGAATTGCTTAAACCCAGCAGGCAGAGGTTGCAGCGAGCCAAGATCGCGCCCCTGCACTCCAGCCTTGGCGACAGAGTGAAATTCCACCTCAAAAAATAAAATAAAATAAAACAAAACAGTAGAATACAATGAAACAATATTCTATTTCTTTCTGCATGTTTCACAATTGAAGAAATCTCTAGAGAACCCCAAAAATGACAGAACACAGAAAACCAGGGACATCAAAGGCAATTTTATCTGACACCTACAGCTACTGAAAATAGTAAACACAGCCTAAAATCAACAGGATAAACCTAAACCCTCACATTTAAAGCCTGTTTACCTCAGTTCCTTTTCAACACCATGCCCAGATTTCAACAAAAATTACAAGATATATTAAAAGACTTAGACGGTTTGAAGAGAGAGTGCAGGCACCAGAACCAGACTGAGATATAAAACAGATGCTGGAATTACCAGACCAGAAATTTATTTCTTTTCTTTTTTTTTTTTTTTTTTGAGGCAGAGTCTTACTCTGTTGCCTAGGCTGGATTGCAGTGACACAATCTCAGCTCACTGATACTGTCATAGTGGATAAAAAAGAACACCTGGCCAGGCGTGGCTCACACCTGTAATCCCAGCACTTTGGGAGGCCGAGGCAGGAGGACCTCTTGAGGTCAGGAGTTCAAGACCAGCCTGACCAACATGAAGAAACCCTGTCTCTACTAAAAACACAAAATTAGTCAGGTGCGGTGGCACATGCCTGTAATCCCAGCTACTCACGAGGCAGGAGAATCACTTGAACTTGGGAGGCAGAGGTTGCAGTGAGGTGAGATCGCGCCATGGCTCTCCAGCCTGGGCAACAAGAGTAAAACTCCATCTCAAAAAAAAAAAAAAAGAAAAAGGAAAAAGAATACCTAACATATGTTGTCTGCAGGAAATCCACTTTTTTTTTAACTTTCTTTTGTTTTTTAGAGACAGGGTCATGCTCTGTCACCCAGGCTGGAGTGCAGTTGTGGGATGACAGATGACTGTAACCTCAAACTCCTGGGCTCAAAGGACTCTCACCTCAGCCTCTGAGTAGCTGGAACTACAGGTGTGCACTACCATCCCTTGATAATTTTGTTGTTTCTTTTTATAGAGATGGGGTCTCACTATGTTGCCCAGGCTTGTCTCAAACTCCTGGCCTCAAGCAATCATCCTGCCTCAGCCTCCCAAAATGCTGGGATTACAGGTGCGAGTCATCATACCTAGGCCAACAAATCCACTTTAAATGTATCACAAAGATTGGGGGGAGGGGGGAGGGATAGCATTAGGAGATATACCTAATGTAAATGACCAGTTAATGGGTACAGCACACCAACATGGCACATGTATACATATGTAACAAACCTGCACGTTGTGCACATGTACCCTAGAACTTAAAGTATAATAATAAAAAGTAATAATAAATATATCACAAAGATATATTAAAAATAAAGGAATAGAGAAAGATATACTATGCTAACACTAATTATTATCATTATTATTTTGAGACAAAGTCTCACTCTGTCACCCAGGCTGGAGTACAGTGGCGCAATCTTGGCTCACTGCAACCTCCACCTCCTGGGTTCAAGTGATTCTCCTGCCTCAGTCTCCTGAGTAGCTGGGATTACAGGCACGCACCACCACGCCCAGCTGTTTTTTTTTTTTTTTTTTTTTTGAGTCGAAGTTTCTCTCTTGTTACCCAGGCTGGAGTGCGATGGCACAATCTCGGCTCGCTACAACTTCCGCCTCCCGGGTTCAAGTGATTCTTCTGCCTTAGCCTCCTGAGTAGCTGGAATTGCAGGCGCCTGCCACCATGCCTGGCTAATTTTTGTATTTTTAGTAGAGACAGGGTTTCACCATGTTGGCCAGGCTGGTCTCAAACTCCTGACCTCGGGTGATCCGCCTGCCTCCCAAAGTGCTGGGATTACAAACGTGAGCCACCATGCCTGGTCAATTTTTATATTTTTAGTAGAGACAGGGCTTCGCCACGTTGGTTAGGCTGGTCTCAAACTCCTGACCTCGTGATGTGCCCGCCTTGGCCTTCCAAAATGCTGGGATTACAAGCGTGAACCACCATGCCCGACCAACACTAATTTTTTAAAAGCTGGCACAGCCTTATTAATTTCAGAAAAAGCTGACTTCATAGCATGAAAATATCAGTGATAGAAGGGCATTACATACTGACAAAGGGGTCAATTCACCAAGAAGACAGGGCAATCCTTACTGTGTACGTACATTACCACAGTGGCAAAATATATGAGGGGAAAACTAATACAACTGAAGGAAGAAATACATGAATGCACTGGTACAGCTGTATACTTCAATAACCCCCACCATTAATTTAGAGATCCAGCAGGCAGAAGTCAGGAAGGACATAATTAAATTGAACAGCACCATCAAAACAACTGGACTTAATTGAAAACCAGAATAATTCATTCAGTAACAGCAGAATATACATTCTTCTCAAGTTCACATGGAATATTCACCAAGATATCTCACATTCTGGTAAATAAAATACTTCCTAGCCAATTTAAAAGACTAGAGAATACAAAACATGTTCTCAGATCCAGAATTGCTAACAGAAAGATAGCTTGAAAACCCACAAATACTTGGAGATTAAATCCTGAACTTCTAAATAATGCATGGATGAGAAAAGTCTCAAGAGATATTAAAAACTGTTTTGAATTAAATAAAAATAGAACTTATCAAAACACGTAGAATGCAGCAAAAGGAGTGCCTGGCTGAAATTTATACAATTGAACACATATACTACCAAAGAGTGATCTGTAATCAATAATCTCAGTGTCTAACTTAAAAAACTAATAACAGGCCAGGCATGGTGGCTCATGCCGGTGATCCCAGCGCTTTGGGAGGCTGAGTCAGGCAGATCACCTGAGGTCAGGACTTCCGAGACCAGCCTGGCCAACATGGTGAAACCCCATCTCTACAAATACAAAATACAAAATTACAAAAATACTCTCTAATGTACTCTAAAATACAAAAATTAGCTGGGCATGGTGGCACAGGCCTATAATCCAGCTACTTGGGAGGCTGAGGCAGGAGAATCACTTGAACCCAGGAGGCAGAGGTTGCAGTGAGCCCAGATCGCGCCATCACACTGCAGCCTGGGTGACAGAGTGAGACTCTGTCTCAAAAAAAAAATAAATAAATAAATAGAGAAAAACCAACAAAACCAAAAGGTAGTCTTGTGAAAATATCAATAATTAACTGAAAAATGTCTCCTCAAGCTAGCTAACAACAAAAAAGACAAAGATTATTAATATGACGAAAGGGGGGAAATGAAGAACCACTTGACAAAATTGAACATCTATTTATGATAGCAAACTAGGAATAGAAGGGAATTTCTTCTTTTTTTTTTGAGACAGGTCTAAGTTGTCCAGGCTGGAGTATATTGGCTATTTCAGAGGCGCCGTCATAGTGCTACAGCCTCAAACTGGTGGGCTCCAGCAATCTTCTTGCCTTGGCCTCCCAAGCATACAGGTGCGTGCCACTGCATCAGGCAAGAGGAACTTCTTGAGAAACTACATACAAGAAACTTGAGGTTAACATCATGCTTAATGTGAAAAACTAGATGTTTTCCCAGTAATATGAGGAACAAGGTAAGAAAGATCCTTCTCACACTCTCACCATTTATTTATTTATTTATTTAGTGACAGAGTCTCGCTCTGTCATCCAGGCTGGAGTGCACTGGCACAATCTCAGCTCACTGCAATCTCTGCCTCCTGGGTTCAAGCAATTCTCCTGCCTCAGCCTCCGGAGTAGCTGGGATTACAGGCATGTGCCACCACGCCCCGCTAATTTTTTTGTATTTTTAGTAGAGACGGGGTTTCACCATATTGACCAGGCTGGTCTGGAACTCCTGACCTTGTGATACGCCCGCCTCGGCCTCCCAAAGTGCTGGGATTACAGGCATGAGCCACCATGCCTGGCCTTTTGTTTTTTTTTCTTTGAAATGGAATTTCACTCTGTTGCCCAGGCTGGAGTGCACTGGTGCCACCTCAGCTCACTGTAACCACCTCCACCTCCTGGGTTCAAGAGATTTTCCTGCCTCAGCCTCCTGAGTAGCTGGGATTACAGGCGCACCCAACCATGCCCGGCTAATTTGTGTATTTTTAGTAGAGATGGGGTTTCACCATGTTGGCCAGGCTGGTCGTGAACTCTTGAACTCCATGATCCCCCCAACCCCCTGCCTAGGCCTCCTGAAGTGCTGGATTACAGGCATGAGCCACCGCGCCTGGCCCCTCTCACCATTTCTATTCAACATTGTACAACACTGAAACTAAGAAAAAGAAAAAGAAATAAAAGATATACCAACTGGGAAGGAAGAACTAAAGCTGTCTTTCTGCATATGACATGATTGTGTATATAGAGAATTTCAACAATCCACAACAAAGAAAATTCCTGGAACCAATAAGAGCAAGGTTGAAAGACACAAGCTCAACATATAAGGCCAACTCCTTTCCTATACAGCCACACAAATATAGTCAACTGATCTTTGATGAAGAACCAAAGGCAGCTAGGTGTGGTGGCTCACGCCTGTAATCCCAGCACTTTGGGAGGCTAAGGGGGGTGGATCACTTCAGCCCAGGAGTTAAAGACCAACCTGGGCAACATAACAACACTCCATCTCTATTTCTTAAAAAAAAAAAAAAAAAAAAAATTTTTTTAAATAAAAGAAAAATTAAATAAAAATGGATCAAAGATGTAACTGTAAAATACAATAAGACTCCTAGAGGATAACATAGAAAATCTAGATGACCTTGGGTTTGATGATGAATGATAACATAACATAAATTATAAGTTTGACTTCATTAAAATAAAAAAGTCCTGTTCTGGGGCTGGGCGCGGTGGCTCACGCCTGTAATCCCAACTCGTTGGGAGGCCGAGGCGGGTGGATGACTTGAGGTCAGAAATTCGAGACCAGTCTGGCCGACATGGTGAAGCCCCATCTCTACTAAAAATACAAAAATTAGCCAGGCATGGTGGTGCATGCCTGTAGTCCCAGCTACTTGGGAGGCTGAGTTAGAATAAATCGCTTGAATCTGAGAGGCTGATGTTGCAGTGAGCCGAAATCACGCCACTTCACTCCAGCCTGAGTGACAGAGACTCCATCCCTGCCGCCCCCCAAAAAGAGTCCTGCTCTGGGAAAGACCATGTTAAGAAAATGAAAAGACAAGCTACAGACAGGGAGAAATTCTTTGCAAAACACCTATCTGATAAAGGACTGGTATTCCAACTACTAAAAGAACTATTAAAACTCAGTAACAGGAAGACAATCCAATTAAAAATGGGCAAAAGATATGAACATACACATCACCAAAGAAGATTTAGAGATGGTAAAGAAGAACATGAAAACATGCTCAACATCACACAGCATTAGGGAATAAAAAAAACTAAGATAAATAAAACTGAGTAAGATATTACCACACTCACTAAATGACTAAATTTTAAAACACTAAAAACACCAAATGATGGTGAAGATGGAGAACAATAAGTATCATCATTATTTGCTGCTGGCAATGGAAAATGGTACTCCCACTTTGAAAGGCAGACAGTTACAAAACAAAACACACCCTTAAATTGTAATCTAGCCATCATGCTCCTAGGTATTTACTCAAAAGAGTTGAAAACTTATGTTCATGCCAAAACCTGCACATGAATGCTTATAGTTGTTTGTTTGTTTTTTTGCTTTTTCCAGTTGTCAAATGATCCTTTATTGAAATATTTTCCTTTGTGCTTAACTGGCTGGGCATTCCACAGCACCAATGTTGATGTCATCTATGATGTCATGAGGGTGGCGGCCATCAACATTACAGCCCAGGCAGTTCCCAGGATCTCTTTAATAGTTCCAAAGAGTTCTCTGGCTAAGGATCGGTGCCACATCTGTCGAGCAATGTTGACGATCTCATCAAAAGTGATATTCCCACTGTGTCTAATGTTTTTCTGTTTCTTTCTGTCTCTTGGTGGTTCCTTGAGGGCTTTGATGATCAGGGCAGAGGCAGAAGGCACCACCACAATCTGGGCCTGTCTGTTCCGAATGGTCAGTTTCACTGTAATCCTCAGGCCCTTCCAGTCACCCGTTGCCTTGGCAATGTCATCACCAACATTTTTTGGAGACAGACCCAGGGGGCTGATCTTGGGGGCCAGGGCAGAAGTGGCACCGACTTCACCTC
The DNA here is from genome assembly GCF_028885625.2 of Pongo pygmaeus. Lineage (NCBI taxonomy): Eukaryota > Metazoa > Chordata > Mammalia > Primates > Hominidae > Pongo > Pongo pygmaeus. The sequence goes on from NC_072393.2 coordinate 12,833,662, forward strand.
CGGTGCACCTCAGGTATATGACTTTGATCTCGTTGGGGTCGAACTTCGGCAGCATGGTGGAGGCGGCTGGTGTCGGATGAACCCGGATTCGGGACGATAGAAGAAAGTTGCACCTTGACCTCCTCCGAGCCCAAAGCCGAGAGCAAGTGCTTATAGTTTTATTCAAAACCTTGCAAACCTTAGAGTGAACCAAGATACCTCTCAATAGACATATGGATAAACCATCTGGTTCACCCATAGAATGATAAAAAGAAATCAGGTATCAGCTGGGCGCGGTGGCTCATGCCTGTAATCCCAGCACTTTGGGAGGCCAAGGAGGGCGGACCATGAGGTCAGGAGATCGAGACTATCCTGGCCAACATGGTGAAACCCTGTCTCTACTAAAAATACAAAAATTAGCTGAGTGTGGTGGCGCTTGCCTATAATCTCAGCTACTCGGGAGGCTGAGGCAGGAGAATCAGGTATCAAGCCATGAAAAGACATGGAGGCTAAGTATGGTGGCTCCCACCTGTAGTACCAGCTACTCAGGGCACTGAGGCAGGAGGGTCACTTGAGTCCGGGAGTTCAAGACCAGCATGGGTGATATGACGAGACCCCATCTCAATTAAAAAAAAAAAAAAAAAAGACGTGGAGGAACCTTGACTTGAACATATATTATTAAGTGAAAGAAGCCAATCTAAATGGTTATATACTGTGTAGTTTCAAAGATGACATTCAGGAAAAGACAAAATTATGACAGAGTAAAAAGGCTTTTGATTGTCAAGAATTTGGGAAGAGGGAGGGATTAATGAATAGGAGAAGCACAGGGGATATTTAGGTGAGGGAAAGCATCCTACATGATGCAGCTATGATGAATAGCAGTTATTATGCATTTGCCAAAACCCACAGATTGTATAACAGAGTCAGCCCTAATGTAAACTGTGGACTCTGAGGCATCAATATTGGTACATCACTTATAACAGATGTATTAAAGTAATACAAAATATAAAAAGGATAAACTATGTGGAGGCAGAGGGATCAAGTGGGAACACTACACTTTCTCATCAATTTTTCTATAAGTCTGAAATAGCTCTACAAAAATAAAGTCTACTAGAAAAAGAAAAACGATGAAGACAGGCTAATGACAATTCACGCCATTAATGGTTGATGAATGAAACATACAACCTTTCACTCAATTCATGAATTTTATTTTAGTAAGCCTTTATGGTGCTTTGTGAGCCAGAGACTGGTAAAGGCGACGAAAGTTCCACAGGATGCCTTGTTCAAAAGCCCATCACTCTCTACTTTGAGAAGTGAAATAAGAGCTTTGATTAGTATCAATAGTGTCCGGAACTCTTGCACGAATATGAGTGTCCAGGCGGAGCCTTGGATTGTGGGATTACCCTATGTAGAGGTGTGTATTATGTTGACTTATATGGCTAGCCGTGAGGTAAAAAAAAAAGATTCCCAGAGTTTTGTGGGTTTTTTTTTTTGTTTTCCCTTTGAGATGAAGTCTCGCTCTGTTGCCCAGGCTGAAGTGCAGTGGTGCAATCTCGGCTCACTGCAACCTCCGCCTCCCAGGTTCAAGCGATTCTCCTGCCTCAGCCTCCTGAGCAGCTGGGATTACAGGCGCGAGCCACCATGCCTGGCTAATTTTTTTGTATTTTTAGTAGAGACGGGGTTTCCCCATGTTAGCCAGGCTGGTCTCGAACTCCTGACCTCAAGTGATCCACCCACCTCAGCCTCCCAAAATGCTGGGATTACAGGCGTGAGCCACCACATCCAGCCTAATATTCCTAGAGTTCTTTTACTACAAAGGTGCAACTCTTAGACAATCACTCAAGAGTGTGTAAACATGTACAGATGGGATTTATTGTTGGCCAGTGCTAAGATGACTAACTGATGAGCTGCCCCTTGAATCCAGTCGTTTATCAGGTCCATTTCAATTAAGGGATAAAAAGCAGCAGCTCTTCACCGAGAGCTCCAACGTGTACAAATGTGGCCATGTCAGCCATCAAGTCTACACACTCCCTACTGCTGTTCACTCAGTAGCAAAGGATCTAGGAGAAGTTACACCTCCTCTAGCACCATGACATCTGGCAAGGAAGTAAGAAAAGAAGTCACCCTCCCACCCCAACTCCTACAGAGAGGATATGCTGAAGGCTAACATTTGGCTCTGTAATTTTGAAAGGAGGTCTGTGTAGGTTGCTGTTTCCAGGACCCATGGCAAAATGAGCAGTTGAGTAGAGTCACATGCTCAGGGCCTGGGAGAGCCTCAATGTTCAGGATAACCTAGTACAAGGTGATCATTGCAGCTCTAATGGCATATAGTGTGGGGCCAAGGGCTGTTTCTTGCATCAGAGCCCTATGGACAACTTATGGTCATCATGGATAACTACAAGAAGCATGAGAGGAGGTTTCTAAAGCCACTATAGTGGCCAGGAATGGTGGCTCATGCCTGTAATCCCAGCACTTTGGGAGGCCATGGCAGGCAGGTCACCTGAGGTAAGGAGTTTGAGCCAGCCTGGCCAATACGGTTAAAACCCCATCTCTACTAAAAATACAAAAATTAACTGGGTGTGGTGGTGCACACCTGTAATCCCAGCTACTCTGGAGGCTGAGGTAGGAGAATCGCTGGAACCAGGGAGGCGGAGGTTGCAGTGAGCCGAGATTACGCTACTGCACTCCAACCTGGGAGACAGAGCGAGACTACATCTCACACACACACACACACACACACACACACACAAAAAAGCCTCTATAGTGCTCTGGTGGCACTAACAGGACTGCCTGCCGTATGGCAATTTAAACAGTGTTTAAAGCCTTTGTGGTAACGATATCCAGGCAATGATGACCAATTTGCAAGTCACAGCATAAATGGGCTTAAGTGAACTTTATAAAGGACTGTGTTACCTCCTGAACATCAAAAAAGCCCAAATGATGTTGTGGGTGCCAACAGGAACAACAGCAGTAGGCAGAGGTTGCAGTGAGCTGAGATCACACCACTGCACTTCCGCCTGGGCGACAGAGTGAGAGTCTGTCTCAGCACTCCCGCCTGGGCGACAGAGCAAGAAGACTCCATCAATCCATCTATCCATCAATCAATCAATCAGTGTACCTTGCTTACATTTAGTGGGATCTCCAGATATAACTGATTCCTAGGATCGATTAATCCCATGAATGAATGTCAGTTAGTGCATTACAGAGATGTTAAAATTAATTCAGAACCAGGCTGGGCCTGGTAGCTTATTCCTGTAATCCCAGCACCTTGGGAGGCCAAGGCAGGAGGATTGCTAGAGCCCAGGAGTTTGAAACCAGAAATATATATATATATATATGATTTAAAAAATAATAAAATTCAGAACCAATGTCGGAGAGGCCTGAAAGCCATGCACGTGCAATGTCCTTTCCTCTCTTTTTTTTTCTGAGACCGAGTTTCGCTCCTGTTGTCCAGGCTGGAGTGCAAGGGCGCGATCTCGGCTCACCGCAAACTCTGCCTCCCGGGTTCAAGAAATTCTCCTGCCTCAGGCTCCCTAGTAGCTGAGATTACAGTCATGCGCCACCACGCCCAGCTAATTTTGTATTTTTAGTAGAGAAGGGGTTTCTCCATGTTGGTCAGGCTGGTCTCCAACTCCCGACCCGACTGCCTTAGGCTCCCAAAGTGTTTGGATAACAGGTGTGGGCCACCACGTCTGGCCTTTTTAGTTGCATAATTCTTTTACTATATTTTGGAGTTGCAATTAGGTCAAAACCTAGAAAAATGCTTCATTTTTTTTTCTTTTGTGCCCTTCCTTCTTTCATCTTTCTCTGTTTTGTTTCTGTGGTCACTTAATATGCTTCTGGGCAGAAGGGTTACCTTCCTACCTTAATATTTATTAATATATTTTTTCCTCCAGAGAACCTCAAATCGTAGGTTATGGGCCTCACCCACGGCACTGGTGGCGTTAAAAGGTTTCAGGGCTGGGCGTGGTGGCTCACACCTGCAATCCCAGCACTTTGGGAGGCTGAGGCGGGTGGATCACCTGAGGTCAGGAGTTTGAGACTTGCCTGGCCAACCTGGCGAAACCCCATCTCTACTAAAAATACAAAAATCAGCCAGGTGTGGTGGCAGGTGACTGTAATCCCAACTACTCAGGAGGCTGAGGCAGGGAGAATTGCTTGAACCTGGGAGGCAGAGGTTGCAGTGAGCCAAGATCATGCCACTGCACTCCAGCCTGGGCAAAAGAGCAACTCTGTTAAAAAAAAAAAAAAAAAAAAAAAGAAAAAAAGAAAAAAAGGTGATTTGGGCCAGGACAGCAGCTCACACCTGTAATCCCAGCACTTTAGAAGGCTGAGGCAGGCAGATCACTTGAGGCCAGGAGTTCAAGAACAGCCTGGTCAATGAGAGGCAATCCCATCTCTACTAAAAATACAAAAATGGGCCAGTTGTGGTGGCACACACCTCTAATACCAGCTACTCAGGAGGCTGAGGCCTAAGAATTGCTTCAACCTGGGAGACAGGGGTTGCAGTGAGCCAAGATGGTGTCACTGCACTCCAGCCTGGGCGACAGAGAAAGACTCTGTCTCAAAAAAATAAATAAATAAATAAAAAAGTGATTTGATCAAGGAATCCAAGGGAAAGAAACGCAAATGTTTTAATCTGTTTAGATAAGGAATTGCTTCTCCACCGTTAAAATGGAAAACTCACAATCGAAAGGTAAATACATTCACAAAGGCCAGGCATGGTCACGCCTATGATACCAACATTTAGGGAGGCCAAGGCAAGAGGATCCCTTAAAGCCAGGCGTTCGAGACTAGCATGAGCAACATAGCAAGACCCTGTATCTACAAAATAAAAATTTGAAATTAGCCAGTAGTGGCAGATGCCTTTACAGTCCCAGCTACTCAGGAGGCTGAGGCGGGAGGATCGCTTGAGATGCAATGAGGTTTGATGGCGCCACTGCACTTCAGCCTGGGCGACACTGCGAGACCGTCTCAAAAACAAATTCCCAGACTTGAGAGCGGTAACCCAGTGGGTCAGTGCCTGGTGATGACAGCAGGGGCATCTGAGCGGCCACAGGAACGAACTCTGGGAGCTCCACACGCCCTCCTCTCCCCTAGCTGCAAAAAAAATGTTCCCTCCTCTAGGCTTCAATTCTCACAGGTGGATTCACCTTAATGTTCTGACCCAAATGGATTCTCAAACGCACGAGAATCCCTCATGACTTTCCCGTGGCCCCTGCACAATCTTCGGAGACGCGGTGCGGCGGGCGCCCAGCTGCCCGGAAAGGGCTCCGGGGCCAGGGCCGCAGTCGCAGGGACAGGACAGCTACCTGAGGTCCCAGCTGCCGGCCCAGCCCCACGCTGCTAGGAGACCCTCGGGTCACCTGCGCCAGGAGGACTAAGGTCTTCCCAGAGCCGGTTCCGACAAGTCCCCTCCTCAGGTCTCGGGACTCCCGGCCCCGCACACTCACCATTTCTCGGCTAACGGAGGTTCCAGGAGTCCTCCCTACGGATCCCTCACTACCTGCAGGTCCCAGCGCGACAAAGCATATGCAGAGCCCCAGAGAGTCCGAGGCTGGGACGCAATCCTAGCGAACCGCTAGAATAAAGATGTTCACACGCGCATTCAGAGCTAGGGTGCAAGCGCCTTTTCAACACCGATGCTGATTGGACAGTTTGTGTGGCCCCGCCCCCTCACCCCTGCGTGACAGCCATGCAGGAGGGCACGTGGTTGAGCCGAGCTAGCTTCCCAGAGTGGGTTTTCCCGGCGGCGATATTTGCATGCAAGAGGAATTTGTTTTTTGCCCGAGGTCCATTTTTAAGTGGCCTATTCAGTAGTGTTAAGTGTAGTTACATTGTGAAACCAATCTCTAGAACTGATTTAATCTTGCAAATTTGAAACTCTTTATCGATTGAATAACATCCCATTTACCGCTCACCCTCAGCCCCTGACACCCACTATTCGACTTTCTGATTGTATGAATTTTATTGTGGGTACCTCATATAAGTGGAATTATTCTGTATTTGTCCTTTTCCGACTGGCTTATTTCACTTAGCATAATGTCCTCAATCGTCCTGATGCTGTAGCATGTGTCAGAATTTACTTCCTTTTAAGACAATTAAAGGCCAGGCACGTTGGCTCAAGCCTGTAATCTCAGCACTTCGGGAGGATCCCTTGAGGCCAGGATTTCCACACCAGCCTGGGCAACATTGTAAGAATCTGCCTCTACAAAAATAAAAATTAAAAATTAAAAAATATAGATTCCAGCCGGGTGCGGTGGCTCTCGCTTGTAATCTCAGCACTCTGGGAGGCCGAGGAGGGCGGATCACGAGGTCAAGAGATCAAGACCATCCTGGCCAACATGGTCAAACCCCGTCTCTACTAAAAATATAAAAATTAGCTGGGCGTGGTGGCACGCGCCTGTAATCCCAGCTACTCAGGAGGCTGAGGCAGGAGAATCGCTTGAACCTGGGAGGCGGAGGTTGCAGTGAGCCGAGATCGCGCCACTGCACTCCGGCCTGGTGGCAGAGCGAGACTCTGTCTCAAAAAACAAAAACAACAATTAAAAAAAATAGCTATTGCAACAGAAGCTACTCAGGTTTTTAAGAAAAAGTGTGGTTTAGACACTTAGAAATGTCTTCGGGAAAAAAAATTGTTAAGTGCACTGTAAAAGCATCACATGGTCTAGCCTCGTAATAATTCTCCCCCTTTTTTTTTTTTGGAGGCGGAGTTTCTCTCTTATTGCCCAGGCTGGAGTGCAGTGGCGCGATCTCCGCTCACCGCAACCTCCGCCTCCCGGGTTCAAGCGATTCTCCCACCTCAGCCTCCCGAGTAGCTGGGTTTACAGGCATGAGCCACCATGCCCGGCTAATTTTGTATTTTTAGTAGACACGGGGTTTCTCCATGTTGGTCAGGCTGGTCTTGAACTCCCAACCTTAGGTTGGGATCTGCCCGCCTCAGCCTCCCAAAGTGCTAGGATTACAGGCGTGAGCCACCATGCCCGTCAATAATTCTCCCTTTTTTAAAACCCAGGATTCTGCCGGGCGCGGTGGCTCACGCCTGTAATCCCAGCACTTTGGGAGGCCGAGGCAGGCAGATCATGAGGTCAGGAGTTCGAGACCAGCCTGGCCAACACAGTGAAACCCCATCTCTACTAAAAATATGAAAATTAGCTAGGCATGGTGGGGCACACCTGTAGTCCCAGCTACTAGGGAGGCTGAGGCAGGAAAATTGCTTGAACCTGGGAAGTGGAGGGTGCGGTGAGCCGAGACTGCATCACTGCACTCCAGCCTGGGCAACAGAGCAAGACTCCATCTCAAAAAAAAAAAAAAAATTAGCCGGGTGTGGTGGCAGGGTGCCTGTGATCCCAGCTATTCGGGAGGCTGAGGCAGGAGAATCGCTTGAACCTGGGCAGTGAGCCAAGATCACGCCACTGCACTCCAGCCTGGGCAACAGAGCGAGACTCTGTCTCAAAAAAAAAGAAAGAAAAAAAAAGAGACATAAAGAAAGTTATAAAAATAAATAAGTATTTTTGGTTAAAAAAAAAAAAAGCTTAAAGAAAAGATATTTTATATAAAAAAGGATCTTGTATGATAGATTCTTGTCCTAAAGAAAAATGACTGGTTGTTTAAAAAGAGGGATGTTTAGGACAAGTCAGAAAGTCAAGGCCTATCACAGAGTATAAGTCATGAAAGAATTTATGAAAGGGAATTTATGCAAGAAATGTTGTAGAATTTAAAGGTGTTTAGGCCTCCTGAATGCTTCATAAAATGCCATTATGACTCTTAACTGTACAACTTGCCTGCTTTACAGCTAGGGAAGGCCTGGGACACATGAAGTTAGATGCTAGAATGAGTCAGACCTTATCTGCACTTCTTTCTAGGTCCTAGGCTCTCCACCTGGTACATAATTAAAATAACTTACCAGGTTTTTCACCAAAAGTAAAAGTTGCTAAGAATCAATATTGTAACATGTAATTGAGACTACTGGAAAAAATAGTTTTACATGCAAGGTGTGTAGGGAAAGTAGAGTATACTTTTGGTAAAAAGATTATAAGAAGGCATGGGAATGTGGATTTTTTTGCCTAAATTAAAAGGTTAATGGATTAAGTTAGATAAAATAAAGCTGAAAGTTTAAGCAAGTTGTGGAAGGTTGATTGCAAAAGAAATTCTGTGTGTAAACATATTGGCTAAAGTTAAAGGCGGTATTATCCAGTTTTTCTGTAAATTGAATATTAAAAGCACAACCGGTTTCTCTTAGAACACTAACCTGCTCTTTAACAAAAATTGTAAAGGGTAATAAAAAATCTATAAAAATTGCCAAACATTGGCGTAAATATCTATAAAATTGGGTAAATATGTCTATAAGGTTTTATTAAGAATTGGGTTTAGGCTGGGCGCGGTGGCTCATGCCTGTAATCCCAGCACTTTGGGAGGCCGAGGCGTGCGGATCATGAGGTTAGGAGATCGAGACCATCCTGGCTAACATGGTGAAACCCCATCTCTATTAAAAAAAAATACAAAAAAGTAGCCAGGCATGGTGGTGGGTGCGTGTAGTCCCAGCTACTCGGGAGGCTGAGGCAGGAGAATGGTGTGAACCCGGGAGGCGGAGTTTGCCGTGAGCCGAGATGTGCCACTGCACTCCAGCCTGAGTGAAAGAGCGAGACTCCGTCTCAAAAAAAAAAAAAAAAAAAAAGAAAAGAATTGGGTTTAACAGTAATAGTATACTAATGTAAATGTGAAATTTGGCTTATTTGGTACAAAAATCATAGAGGAAGCAATGTCAAATATAAAATGGGGTATGGCTTTCTTTGGACTATATCTGTATATATATGTTATTGGTATGTGTTCCAAAATGATGGAAAACTCTTGTAATTCTGCTATATCTTAGTGTATGTTATCAGTAATAATTATAATTGCTATGTTAAATTACTGTGTGCCACAGAGTAACAGATTTCCTTGTCAATTGTGTCTTTAACTATGGCTACCCTAAAACTTTGTCATCCATGAACAATTCTTGTCTTGTCTTGCCTTGGTCCTCTTTAGAAGGTGGTTTTATAATCAGCTATAAAGCTCTAACAGGTGCTCTTGAATGCAAGTTTTAGATAACTTTGGAGATTGTGACATCAGAATAGAGAAAAAATGTTCAGGACTCTTGTCCTAGCACTTTGGGAAGCCAAGATGGGTGGATCACTTGAGCCCAGGAGTTCCAGACCAGCCTGGCCAACATGACACAACCTGTCTCTCCAAAAAATACAAAAATTAGCCAGGTGTGGTGGTGCACGCCAGTGGTGCACGCCTGTAGCCCCAGCTACTTGGGAGGCTGAGGTGGGAGGATCGTTTGAGCCTGGAAGGCAGAGACTGTAGTGAGCCGAGGCTCACAGCATTCCAGTCAGGGAGACAGGGTGAGACCCTGTCTCAGAAAAAAAAAAGAAAAAAAAAGGCCAGGCGCGTTGGCTCATGCCTGTAATCCTAGCACTTTCGGAGGCCGAGGCGGGCGGATCACGAGGTCAGGAGATCGAGACCATCCTGGCTAACACGGTGAAACCCCATCTCTACTAAAAATACAAAAAATTAGCCAGGCGTGGTGGCAGGCGCCTGTAGTCCCAGCTACTCGGGAGGCTGAGGCAGGAGAATGGTGTGAACCCGGGAGGCGGAGGTTGCAATGAGCTGATATCGCGCCACTGCACTCTAGCCTGGGTGACAGAGCAAGACTCTGTCTGAAAAAAAACAAAAACAAAAACAAAGAATTGGGGTCTCACTCTGTCACCCAGGCTAGACTAGAGTGGTGCAATCATAGCTCACTGCAGCCAAAACTCCCAGGCTCCAGCAATCCTCCTCCCTCAGCCACCAAGCAGCTGGGACTACAGGTATATGCCACAAACTTGGCTAATTTTTTTTTATAAGATATGAGGTTGTACTATATTGCCCAGGCTGGTCTTGAACTCCAGGACTCAGATGATCATGCCACTGTGCTCAGCCCAATTTTATTATTTTTTTGTATGTCTATCCAACTGTCACAACACCAATTTATGAAAATAATATTCTAGGCCAGGCGCAGTGGCTTACGCCTGTAATCCCAGCACTTTGGGAGGCCAAGGCGGGCAGATCACGAGGTCAGGAGATCGAGACCATCCTGGCTAACACGGTGAAACCCCATCTCTACTAAAAAATAGAAAAAAAATTAGCCGGGCTTGGTGGCAGGTGCCTGTAGGCCCAGCTACTCAGGAGGCTGAGGCAGGAGAATGGCGTGAACCCGGGAGGCGGAGCTTGCAGTGAGCCGAGATCGTGCCACTGCACTCCAGCCTGGGTGAGAGAACAAGACTCTGACTCAACAAAAAAAAAAGAAAAAAAAGAAAATAATATTATTTCCCGATTCCTGGCACCGTTTTTGAAACTCAGTTGAATATATATATATATATTCAATATATATATATATTGGCCTATTTCTGGAATTTCAATTTTATGCCATTGATCTCTATGTCTGAATTGCCTCATGTATTTGACATGAAAATTTTGCTGCTACTGGAGACTGGATGACATAAATTGTATATCAGAAAACCTCTGGCGGGTGCGGTAGCTCCTGCTTGTAATCCCAGCACTGTGGGAGGCCGAGGCAGGAGGATTACCTGAGGTCAGGAGTTTGAGACCAGCCTGGCCAACCTGGTGAAACCCTATCTCTACCAAAAAATAAAAATAATTAGCTGGGCATAGTGGTGGGCACCTGTAGTCCCAACTATGTAGGAAGCTGAGGCAGGAGAATCACTTAAACCCAGGAGACAGAGGTTGCAGCGAGCCGAGATGATACCACTGGACTCCAACCTGGGCAATAGAGCAAGACTCTGTCTCAAAAAAAGAAAACCACTGAGGTTTTCCTAGAGGGTAATGGTCAACTGCACAGTGCAGCCCATCATAAATTTTTCTTTTTTTTTTTTTGTCGAGACAAGGTTTCACTATGGTTATGCAGGCTAGAGTACAGTGGTATGATCTCGGCTCACTGCAGCCTTGACCTCCCAGGCTCAGATGATTCTCTCACCTCAGCCTCCCGAGAAGCTGGGCCTACAGGTGTGCACCACCACACCTGGCTAGTTTTTTGTATTTTTAGTAGAGACAAGGTTTTGCCATGTTGGCCAGGCTGGCCTCGAACTCCTGGGCTCATGCAATCTACCTGCCTCAGCCTCCCAGAGTGCTGGGATTACAGGTGTGAGCCACCACACCTGGCCCCATCATGGGTTTTTCTTATGTGCAGAGTACCTATTCAAATCCACAGTGATTTCCCAGTTGACACACAGACAAGAACTATGGATTCTTAGAGAATATCCAAGTTATAATTGAGTTAAACCCCAGTTTGGTGGAAAAGAAAGTTGTGATATTGTGAAATATATAATTTGGGTTTTGTCCAGGGTTCTTGGCTCACAGTTGCTAAAAACCTTGTAATTTCCTAAGCGACTAGAGCAATTGGAGTATCTTTTGTTAAAATATTTGGGCTGCCTGTAATCCCACCACGTTGGGAGGCTGAGGCAGGCAGGATGCTTGAACCCAGGAGTTCAAGACCAGCCTAGGCAACACAGTGAGATACTATCTCTACAAAAAATACAAAAATTGGCCAGGCACAGGGGTGTGTGCCTACAGTCTCAGCTACTTGAGAGGCTGAGATGGGAGGATCACCTGAGCTCAGGGAATTCAAGGCTGCAGTGAACTGTGATGACACCACTGCACTCCAGCCTAGGTGACAGAGTAAGACTCTGTCTCAAAAAACAAAAAACAAACAAACAAAAAAGGCTGGGTGCTGGGGCTCATATCTGTAATCCCAGTACTTTGGGAGGCCAAGGTAGGTGGATGCTTGAGCTCAGGTGTTTGAGACCAGTCCGGGAAACGTGGCGAAAACCCATCTCTACTAAAAATACAAAAAAATAGCCAGATGCGGTGGCGTGCACCTGTAGTCCCAGCTACTCGGGAGGCTGTGGTGGGAGGATTGCTTGAACCCGGGGCTGGAGGGCTGCACTGAGCCAAGATTGTGCCACTGTTACTGGGTGACAGAGTGAAGGAGACTCTATCTCAAAAAAAAAAAAAAAAAAAATGGCCTTTTGTATTCAGTTCTTAAAATAGCTCTAGAAGAGTTCCAGAGTGAAAGGTGGAAGAAATGTCTTTAGTTATTCATAACCATCCCCTTTCCACCACAGCTAAGTTTATGTTAATGAGGTGATTTTTGGAAAGCTCCTACAAACCACAGGATGTGAGGCTAGTTGCCAGGGGAACCAACCATGTGACTGGAGCTTTGAAACTTTCAGCTCTGTCCCCACCTCCAGGGAGGGAAGAGAAAACTGAAGGTTGAGTCGATCACCAATAGTGAATGATGTGATTAATCATGTCACGATAAGAAAGCCATCATAAAAACCCCAAAACAGGGCTCAGACAGCCTTCTGGTTGGTAAATAAGAACATAACCATGTGCCTGGAGGTATCTCTTCATCTGGCTGTTCATTTGTATCATTTAAAATATCCTTTGTAGGGCCAGGTGCGGTGGCTCACGCCTGTAATCCCAGCACTTTGGGAGGACAAGGTGGGCGGATCATGAGGTCAGGGGTTCGAGACCAGCCTGGCAGGCATGGTGAAACCCCGTCTCTACTAAAAACACACACACACACACAAAAATTAGCTGGGCATAGTGGCGTGGGCCTGTAATCCAGCTACTTGGGAGGCTGAGGTAGGAGAATCGCTTGACCCCGGTAGGTGGAGGCTGCAGTGAGCCGAGATCGTGCCACTGTACTCCAGCCTGGGCAAAAGAGCGAGACTCTATCTCAAAAAAAAAAGAAAAAAAATTAGCCAGGCGTGGTAGTGGGCGCCTGTAATCCCAGCTACTTGGGAGGCTGAGGCAGGAGAATTGCTTGAACCCAGGAAGCAGAGATTGCAGTGAGCTGAGACTGCGCCATTGCACTCCAGCCTGGGCGACAAGAGCAAAACTCCGTCTCAAAAAAATAATAATAATAATAAATAAAATACCTTTGTAGGCTGGGCACAGTGGTTCACACCTGTAATGCCAGCACTTTGGGAGGCCAAGGCAGATGGCTCACTTGAGGTCAGGAGTTCGAGACCAGCCTGGCCAACATGGTGAAACCCCTTCTCTACTAAAAATACAAAAATAGCTGGGCGTGGTGGAGCATGCCTGTCATTCCAGCTACTCAGGAAGCTGAAACACGAGAATCATTTGAACCCAGGAGATGGAGGTTGCAGTGAGCCAAGATTGTGCTGCTGCACTCCAGCCTGGCAACAGAGTGAGACCCTGTCTCAAAATAAGAGTAAATAAATAAATAATAAAATATCCTTTGTAAGACTAGGCACGGTGACTCACTCCTATAATCTCAGTGCTTTGAGAGGAGCGAGGTGGGAGGATCTCTTGAGACCTGGAGGTTGAGACTAGCCTGGACAACAGAGCGAGACCCTAACTTTACAAAAAATAAATAATTAGCTGAGTGTGGTGGCACATGCCTGTATTCCTAGCTACTTGCGGGGCTGATGAGGGAGGATCGCTTGATCCCAAGAGTTGAAGGCTGCAATGAGCTATGATCCTGCCACTGCACTCCAGCCTGGGAGACAGAGTGAAACCCTGCTCTATAATAAAAAAAAAACAAAAAAACCCTTTGTAATAAACGGGTGAATGTAAGTAAAGTGTTTCTGTAAGTTCTATAGGCTGCTATAGCAAATTAATCAAACCCAAAGAGTAAGTCATGAAAACCCTGATTTACAGCTTGTTGGTCAGAAGCATAGGTCACATCCTGGGACTTACAACTGACATTTGCAGTGAGGGGCATTCTTGTGAGCCATTAGCTTCTGGTATTGGACTCTGTCTCCAGGTAGATACTGTCACAATTAAATTGAATTATATAGCACACCCACCTGGTGTCTGCTTGAGAAGTGGTTATTGGTGGACCAGAAGTGAAGTATTCTGTTAAATATTTTGTTAATGGTTTTCCTATCCCTTTAAGAAAAGTGTATTTGAGACCCTCGAATAGGATTTTTTTTTAATTTAATTTTTTTTTTTTTTTTTTTGAGACAGAGTTTTGCTCTTGTTGCCCAGGCTGGAGTGCAATGATCTCGGCTCACTGCAACCTCCACCTCCCAGGTTCAAGCAATTCTCCTGCCTCAGCCTCCCGAGTAGCTGGGATTACAGGCATGTGCCACCACGTCCAGCTAATTTTGTATTTTTAGTAGAGACGGGGTTTCTCCATGTTGGTCAGGCTGGTCTCGAACTCCTGACCTCAGGTGATCTGCCCACCTCGGCCTCCCAAAGTGCTGGGATTACAGGCGTGAGCCACCGCGCCTGGCCTAAAATAGGTTTTTGGTTTTTTTTTCCATTTTAGAAACAGAGACTCACTCTATTGCCCAAGCTGGAATGCAGTGGCACAATCATAGGTCATTGTAGCCTCCAACTCCTGGACTCCAGGGATCTCCGCTATGAGACTATAGGCACATGCCACCACCCTGGGTAATTCTTTTTTTTTTTTTGAGACAGGGTCTCTATCTGTTGCCCAGGCTAGAGTGCAGTGGCACGATCTCAGCTCACTGCAACGTCTGCCTCCTGAGTTCAAGCAATTCTTCTGCCTCAGCCTGCCGAGTAGCTGGGACTACAGGTGTGCACCACAATGCCCAGCTAATTTTTTGTATTTTTAGTAGAGATAGGGTTTCACCATGTTGGCCAGGCTGGTCTTGAACTCCTGACCTCAAGTGATCTACCCACCTTGGCCTCCCAAAGTGCTAGGATTACAGGTGTGAGCCACTGCACCTGGCCAATTTTTTTTATTTTTATAGAGACAGGATTTCACTCTGTTGCCCAGGCTTTGATGTCCTTTTATAAAAGGAATCACTGGAAGATTTTTATTTTAATGATCAGCAAAGGCCTAAAAGTCCATGACCATTCACAAGTGTCATTTCCATATGGTAGATTTCCAGCACATGTTAGGAAAGAAAAAAAATGAACAGCTTTGTGTTTTACTAAAGAACAAATAAAATCCCATTTTTATTCAATATTTCAGTAATTTATGTTTGCCCATCACTGTGGTGACTAATGTGATTTCATAATCATTAGTATTTCATTTGATTAGCCCCACTCAATCATACCTCCCATCTTGCAAATAAAAAAAGTTAAATATGGAGAGCACAAAGTCTTGTCTAAACTCATATGGCTTATAAGTAATAATGAAATTGGCCGGGTGTGGTAGCTCACGCATATAATCCCAACACTTTGGGAGGCTGATGTGGGAGGATCACTTGAGTCCAGGAGTTCAAGATCAGCCTGGGCAACACAGCAGGACCCTGTCTCTAAAATTTAAAAAATTTAAATTTTTTTTTTTTTTTTTTTTTGAGATGGAGTCTCGCTCTGTCACCCAGGCTAGAGTGCAGTGGCACGATCTCGGCTCACTGCAACCTCCACCTTCTAGGTTCAAGCAATTCTCCTGCCTCAGCCTCCCAAATAGCTGGGATTACAGATGTGCACCACCACGCCTGGCTAAAAAAAATTTTTTTTTTAAATTAGCCAAGCATGGTGATGCACACCTAGTCCTAGTTCCAGCTACTAGTCCCAGCTACTAGGGAGCTTGTGAAGTCGAGTCTACAGTGAGCTGTGATCTTGCCACTGCACTCCAGCCTGG
The DNA here is from genome assembly GCF_028885625.2 of Pongo pygmaeus. Taxonomy (NCBI): domain Eukaryota; kingdom Metazoa; phylum Chordata; class Mammalia; order Primates; family Hominidae; genus Pongo; species Pongo pygmaeus. Next base: position 12,849,269 of record NC_072393.2, read on the forward strand.
GTGACAGAACATAATAGTAATAGTAATACAATATAATAACAATAATAATAATGGAACTTCTCAGTATTAAAGTCCAAATGTGTGCCACCACAGATACTGAGCACTGTCAAAAACTGAAAACTCAGGCCAGGCATAGTGACTCACACCTGTAATCCCTGCACTTTGGGAGGCTGAGGCAGGAGAATTGCTTGAAGCCAGGAGCTTGAGACCAGCCTGGGCAACACAGCAAGATCCCTGTCTCAAAAAAAAAAAAAAAAAAAAGGAACGAACAAGAACAGCATAGCATCTGCAGACAGAGAAGCAGCAGCAAATCAGTGGAGGCCAGGATTGATACCTTCCCCGTTTCGGGTTTTGGTAGACAGGAAGGACGGTGACCCAGACACTGAAAAATACCAGCATGCTGAACTTAAGGATTGGCTTATTGAAAATGTCAGGCAAGTTCCTGGCCAGAAAAGCCACGTTGAAGCTCCCATGAGCCAAGGAACCCAGGATTCACAGAACAGTCAATAACCAAATCGTGGTTTTATGTGAAGATGACATATTCAGGCTCAGATTATGTATCCACATGCATGAAGGCTGTAGTCATTCCCCATGAAATTCCACCCACTTCAGCATCCCAAAGTGTTGGGATTACAGAGTCACTTAGATCAGGGAACTCATAGCAATGACAAAATTAGGTATCCCTGACACCAACCCGTGCCTTATCTGTCTCTTGCATGGTTACCTTGAAGGTCAGAACTGCAGTGATCGTTTTGTCCAAACTATGCAAACAAGTAAACATAACTCCAAATGTGTGGTTTTTGTGTTTTTTTGAGACAGGGTCTGGCTCTGTTGCTCAGGCTAGAGTGCAGTGGCACCATCACAGGTCACCACAGCCTCAGGTTGAAGCCATCCTCCTGTCTCAGCCTCCCGAGGACCTGGGACTATGCCACCATGCCCAGCTAATTTTTTATATTTATTTATTTATTTATTTATTTTTGAGACAGAGTTTTGCTCTGTTGCCCAGGCTGGAGTACAGTGGCGCGATCTCAGCTCACTGCAACCTCCTCCTCCCAGATTCAAGTGATTCTCATGCCTCAGCCACCCAAGTAGCTGAGATTACAGGTGTGCCTCCCACCACACCCAACTAATTTTAAAAATATTTTTAATAGAGATGAGGTTTCAGCATGTTGGCCAGGTTGGAAACCAACTCCTGGCCTCAAGTGATCCACCCACCTTGCCTCCCAAAGTGCTGAGATTACAGGCATGAGCCGCTACACCCAGCCATTTTTTTTATTTTTTGTAGAGACAGAGTCTCACTACATTACCCACACTGGTCTCAAACTCCTGAACTCAAGCAGTCCTCCCACCTCAGTCTCCCAAAGTGCCAGGATTACAGGCATGAGCCACTGCACCCAGCCCAAATGTGATATTCCAAAGGATGCAGGTGGCTGTGTTGGGATGGCCAATGAAGGTAAGGGACAATGGAAGTAAAGGGTGAGGGCAATGAACAGGACATACCTGAGAGCCAAGTTATTGGCCTTGACTATGGGAGTGTCTTCACAAAGACCCCAAAGACCCCCCACAAAGAGGTCATAAAAGCACAGACCCAAATGGTCATTATAAACAAGGAAGGTCGCCACACTGACAGGCAGCGATCTCACTTACAGTCTGAGTCTTGATGCTTTGTCCATGGTGTTCACTGTTCTGCATCTAATTGGAAACAAGAGGATGCATTTTGTGAGTTTCAGCAATTTAGAACCAAACATTACATTTGACAACCTTGGAAGCATTGTTCCCCCTGCATCTACCTGTACACACAGAGCTACAAGAAGGGTGGATCATGGGAGTTTTCAAGATTACACTGTCTCCTCCGTAATGGGAAAAATGAAATATGTTTCTACTTTAAAAAAAAATTTTAGAGACAGTCTCCCTCTCTCCCAGGCTGGAATGCAATGGCACAATCTTGGCTCACTGTAACCTCAAACTCTTAGCCTTGAGATCCTTCTGCCTCAGCCTCTGAAGTAGCTAGGACTACAGGTGAACACCATGCCCAGCTAATTTTTAAAAATTTTTTTAGAAATGGGGTCTCGCTATGTTGCCCAGACTGGTCTTGGACTCTTGGCCTTTCAAAGTTCTGTAGGGACACTCTAGAAAACTTATTTGAGGTAAATTTCCTTCCACTTTACAGCAACACGGATGGAACTGGAGGCCATTATCCTAAGTGCAATGACGCAAAAACAGAAAGTCAAAAACTGCATCTTCTTACATATAAGTGGGAGCTAAACAATGGGTAAACATGGACATACAGAGTGGAATAATAGACACTGGAGATGCCAATAGGTTGGAGAGAGAGGGGGGATGAGGGATGAAATATTACCTATTGGGTACAATATACACTCTTTGGGTGATGGGTGCACTAAAAGCCAGACTTCGCCACTATGAAATATATCCACGTAACACAAGTGCATTTGTAACCATAAATCTACAAAAATAAAAATAAAAATGAAAAGCAATAAAAACATGCTTTAACTAAAAACAAACAAACAAAAAAACAACAAAAACAAACCATTTCCTTCCAGAGTAAAACGCAGTTTATTGAGCACGTCTCATAGATCGTGATTGGTCCAAAGAGTCCCTGTGCCCAGGTTAGGGTTGCAATTTACCACCAGAGCCAAGTGCTCGGGTGTCCTACGGATTTTTTTTTTTCTTTCTTTCCTTTTTTTTTTTGTTGGGATGAGTTCTGGCCATGTTGCCCAGACTGAACTCAAACTCCTGGAGTCAAGCGATCCACCCGCCTCAGCCCACCCCCCCCGCCACCTCCCCCACCTCTCCCACCTCCCCCACCACGCAGTAGCTGGGACTACAGGTGTGCGCCACCAAGCCCTGGCTTGGGGTTCCTTTTCTAAAGTGCCAAATGTGTGGAGGTGGGGAAAAGAAAGGTGGACGCCTCAACGCTGTTATGGTTAAAGATTAAAATGCAACCACACTTTTTATTACACATGATGGGGTAACCGTCTGTTTATAAACAAGGGTCACTATTCCACGAGAGGCCTTACAACATTATGCCAAGCCCCTGGTACCTGGAGGACATCAGACCCTCCTGTTCCGGTGCGGCCTTGACTAGACGACCACTTGCTCTGGACTTGCTCCTCGAGGGGTCGCTCCATCTGGAAACTGAGACTGGAATTCCTGCGCATCCCTGTCCCCGCATCCAGAAACACAGCAGGAAGACTTCCGTGTCCGACCCGAGATCCGGAACAATTTCTGCTTCAACACAATTGTCCACGGAAGGCACCAGTTTCGTCCCACCGGCGGAAACGAGGTCTACCTAGCTACTAGACCTGCCGCCTAGCTGTCATTCGGACAAAAGGGGGCGGGGCTGTATAATTGTCCAACCAGGGGAGGCGCCGGAAAGGAGGGTACGGCTACGCAGCGCAAATGCGTGCTACGTCACTATGCGATCGGGTTGTGCTTAGTTTGGGGTCTCCTGGCCCCTTGACGCGTCGGGTTGCTGTGCCCCAGTATCGGATGCGCTGTACCCTGCGCTGGCTCCGTGAACCTTAGGGACAACACCGGGACACCCGCGAGGCCGGAAAATGGTGAGTGTGCAGGGCCGGACTAGTTGGAACCGGCCGTGATCGCGGGACCCGGGCCTCCCCACGGTCACCTCCGGCCGCAGTGTGGGGCTGGGCTGGCAGCTGGAACTTCAAGCGTCCTGTCCCGTCGCTGCGCGGCGACTGCGGTCCCAGCCCCGGAGCCCTCTCTGGACAACTCCGCGCCCGCAGCCCAGCGTCTTTCCCAGATTGTGCAAGGACCACGGGAGGGTCATGGGGAGAATCCCGCCTTGTGTGTTTGGTTTGTGTGGGAGGAGCTACAGTCTGTGGGGTTCCCAGTCACTTCTTTCTTCCCAAAGGCGTTTTCCCCCTGAGTCTTCCAAAGATGTTGAAAGCAGAGTCTCAAATCCACTACCCTGTCCCCCAGCCTAGCTCCTCCCACGGCGGGCCATTAATCCACAGATTTCCGGATCCCTCCCCGCATTCTCAAACGCCTACTTCCGCTCTGCAGTGGAAAACATCGTCACCAACTCTTTGTCCTGTGTGGTGCATTTCAAACACACGCAGTATTTTAATAATCTTTTTTCCAATAGATGCCTCTTTTAAACGATTTATTTCTTGTTTGTGGATATTTTACATCAGAGAAAAATCAGAAAAATTATTCACTTGGAACTAATCTGCATAAAATGCTGTGCCCCTCATCCTGGTATCTTTCCAGGGCACAGACATCCTATGGGAACTCCTTTGCGTTGAGGTTCCTTTTTGTAAACTTTCCTGGGTAATCTATCTTTTCAGCACAGTTTCAGATTGGCACTGTCCCGCCTTGGGTTTATGACCTTGAAAAGATTTATTCACTTGAATGTCATTTTTCCAATAAATATAAAATATATGTTATCAGAAGAACTTGAGAGACAGTACAAAATATTTCCAAAGGGCAAAAAAGAAATGAATCTCAGAAAACAAAAAACATCCCAATATTACATTTGTTAAAATTGTTTGTTCTTTCCCTGAGCACATGGAATATGTTTCTGAGGTCTGTTCTTTTAGTTTGATGTTTCAGATGGTATTCCAGGACTTAAACTTGCAACGTCTAGAAGCATTCAGATAGGAGTAATACTTTTGTAAAGTATTTATTGCCATGGAAATAATTAACTGACATTATCATTTTCTTTTTTCCTTTTTTTTTTTTATTTAACAGTTGGGGTCTGGCTGTGTTGCTCAGGCTGGTCTTGAACTCCTGGGCTCAAGCGATCCTCCACCCTCAGCATCCCAAAGTGCTAGGATTCCAGGCATAAGCCACTATGCCCGGCCCGACATTCTCATTTTCTGAAAGCAATAGTGGGTTTTCTTGTTAAATGCCTTAAAATTTTCTTGCTTCCTTTATTTATTTATTTATTTATTTTTATTTTTTTTATTTTTTGAGACGGAGTCTAGCTTTCTCACCAGGCTGGAATGCAGTGACACGATCTCAGCTCACTGCAACCTCTGCCTCTCGGGTTCAAGCGATTCTCCTGCCTCAGCCTCCCAAGTAGCTGGGATTACAGGCACAAGCTACCACGCCCAGCTAATTTTTTTTTTTTTTTTTTTTTTAGTAGAGACAGTGTTTCACTATATTTCCCAGGATGGTCTCGATCTCCTGATCTCCTGACCTCATGATTCGCCCGCCTCGGCCTCCCAAAATGCAGGGATTACAGGCGTGAGCCACCGCGCCCGGCCTTTTGCTTCCTTTGTACGTAAACACTATGTTTAAGTAATTCTGCTGGAATTTTTTTTTTTTTTTTAAGACCAAGTCTTGCTCTGTTGCCCAGGCCGGAGTGCAGTGGCACAATTTTGGCTTATTGCAACCTCCGCACTTGGAAGCTGAGGATCCACAGGCAGATGCTGTTAGGGGAAGAGGGGAGGATGTCTGAGGTTTTAATTGTGGTTTCCTTGGGTGTGTTTTTAGACATTACATTTGAGTTTCACATCTGTAATGTAGGTGCACTGAGTGTAATTGGTGCATATTGACAGCCATTCTCCTGCCTTAGCCTCCCGAGTACCTGGGATTACAGGCATGCACCACTATGCCTGGCTAATTTTTTTGTATTTTGAGTAGAGGCGGGGTTTCACCATGTTGGCCAGTCTGGTCTCGAACTCCTAACCTCAGGTGATCCACCCGCCTCAGCCTCCCAAAGTGCTGGGATTACAGGCGTGAGCCATCATGCCAGGCCTTCTGCTGGATGTTTAAGGAACAATCCTTAAGAATTTAAGGGCCGGGTGCAGTGGCTCGCGCCTGTAATCCCAGCACTTTGGGAGGCCGAGGAGGGTGGATCACGAGGTCAGGAGACTGAGACCATCCTGGCTAACATTGTGAAACCCCGTCTCTACTAAAAATACAAAAAATTAGCTGGGCGTGGTGGCGGGCGCCCGTAGTCCAGCTACTCTGGAGGCTGAGGCAGGAGAATGGCGTGGACCTGGGAGGCAGAGCTTGCAGTGAGCAGAGATCGCGCCACTGTACTCCAGCCTGGGTGACAGGGTGAGACTCCATCTCAAAAAAAGAAAGAATTTAATTAAATTGTCTCATTTAAAATTACTAGTAGTGTTCCAGAGCCTTGTGACTGGGGAGCAGAGGCCTGAGATAAGTGATTTCAAGCTAAGTCCACCTTCGAGCCTGCAAAGAAAGATCACTGAAGGCCCAATTGGTTCTTCCTGGGGAGCCTCCCCTATAGGTCTGCCAGCTACTCATGCCCACCATGGAAGGATCCTCTTGTACTGAGAGAAACTGCAGAGCACTTGGAAGCTGAGGATACACAGGCAGATGCTGTTAGGGGAAGAGGGGAGGATGTCTGAGGTTTTAATTGTGGTTTCCTTGGGTGTGTTTTTAGACATTACGTTTGAGTTTCACTTCCGTAATATAGGTGTACTGAGTGTAATTGGTGCATATTGACAGTGTCTGTGAAGGTCAGGACTTATGTTTCCTAGAGACAGGGTTAATGAATTGGGGAGCTCATTTGCATCAGAACCTCAATCTCAATCTGGTTGAGTTTCCTCACTTGGGAAAACGGAAACCTAGGGAAGCTAATGTTTCTTTGCTGCCATAGGAGAGAAGGAGGTGTGGAGCTCCCATAGTTCCTTGCTGATCAGGTGCTTCTATCCTCCATTACCAGGTACTGACCCACTCTAGGGGTTACATTTTTCTTTATTTTTATTTTTTTTGAGACCGAGTCTCACTCTGTTGCCCAGGCTGGAGTGCAGTGGCACGATCTCGGCTCACTGCAACCTCCGCCTCCTGGGTTCAAGCAATTCTCCTGCCTCAGCCTCCAGAGTAGCTAGGATTACAGGTGTGTGCCACCATGCCCGGCCAATTTATTTTGTATTTTTAGTAGAGACGGGGTTTCACCACGTTGACCAGGCTGGTCTCGAATTCCTGACCTCAGCTGATCTGCCTGCCTTGGCCTCCCAAATTGCTGGGATTGCAGGTGTGAGCCACCACGCCGGGCCGGGGTTGCATTTTTCAAGCTGGGAGAGTCTGGGTCCAAGCTGGGGAATATGTTTAACTTTTTTTTTTTTTTTTTTTTTTTTTTTTGGAAACGGAGTTTCTCTCTTCTTGCCCAGGCTGGAGTGCAATGGCACAATCTCGGCTCACCGCAACCTCCGCTTCCCAGGTTCAAGCGATTCTTCTGCCTCAGCCTCCCAGGTAGCTGGAATTACAGGCATGCGCCACCATGCCCAGCTAATTTTGTATTTTAGTAGAGATGGGGTTTCTCCATGTTTGTCAGTCTGGTCTTGAGCTTCCAACCTAGGTGATCTGCCCACCTCGGCCTCCCAGAGGGCTGGGATTACAGGTGTGAGCCACTGCGCCCGGCCTTTTTTTTTTTTTTTTTTTTTTTTTTTGATACAGTGTCTCACTCTGTTGCCCAAGCTGGTCTGGAACTCCTGGCCTCAGGCCATCCTCCCACCTTAGTGTCCCATGTTCAACTTTTTTTTTTTTTTTTTTTTTTTGAGACAGGGTCCCACTCTGTCACCCAGGCTGGAGTGCAGTGGTGTGATCATTGCTCACTGCAGTCTCCACCTCCTGGGCTCAAGTGATCCTCCTGCCTCCTCTGAGTAGCTGGGACTGCATGCATGCACCACAATGCCCATCTAATTTTCGTATTTTATGTAGAGTTGGGGTTTTGCCATATTGCCTAGGCTGGTCTGGAACTCCTGGGCTCAAGCAGTTCTCCCACCCTGGCCTCCCACAGCGCATGGCCTCCCACAATTTCTTGACATCCAAAGATACTTTTGCTGTCTTAAGGTTTTATATTTTCCAGAATGTAATACACTTGGAGTTATTCAGGATATAGCCTTCTCAGATTGGCTTCCTTCACTGAGCAATGTACTTTTAAGGTTCTTCTGTGTCTTCATGACTTGATACCCGATTTCTCTTATCATTGAACAATATTTCATCATAAGATTGTACCGGCCGGGCATGATGGCTCACGCCCGTAATCCCAGCACTTTGGGAGGCCGAGGCAGGCGGATCATAGGGTCAGGAGTTTGAAACCAGCCTGGCCAACATGACAAAACCCCGTCTCTACTAAAAATACAAAAATTAGCCAGGCGTGGTGGCACACACCTGTAATCTCAGCTACGTGGGAGGCTGAGGCAGGAGAATTGCTTGAACCTGGAAGGTGGAGGTTGCGGTGAGCCGAGATAGTGCCATTATTGCACTCCAGCCTGGGCAACAAGAAAAAGACTCCATCTCAAAAAAAAAAAAAAAAAATTGTACCATGATTGTTTATCCATAAACCTGTTGCATGATGTCTTGGTTAAGTCTTAAATTTGGCAGTTACGAAGAAACCTCCCGTAAATATTCATGGACAGGTTTTTGTATGAACAGTGGTTTTTAACTCATGTGAGTAAATAGCAAGAAATGTGACTGCGTGGTCCACTGGTAAGAGGATGTTTTGTTTTGTTAGAAACTGCCTGTCTTCCAAAGTAGACATACCATTTTCCATTCCCATTGACAAGGAATGAGAATTCTGTTGTCTACAACTTTGCTATCCATTGCTGTTCTCAGCATTTTGAACTTTGTACATTCTAATAAGCGTAAAGTGATATCTCTTCAGTTTTATTTGCAGCTCCCTAATGACATATAATGTTGAACATCTCTTCATATTTATATTTGCCATCTGTATATCTTTCATTGGTGAGGTGTGTGTTCAGGTCTTTTGCTCATTTTTCATTGGTTCATTTGTCTTATTGTTGTTGAGATTTAAGAGTTCGAATTGGAGGCAGGCATGGTGGCACACGCTTGTCATCCTAGCTACTCCAGAGGCTAAAGCAGGAGGATTGCCTGCACCCAGGATTATAAGCCCAGCATGGGCAACATAATGGATCCTGTCTCAAAAAAAACAAAAAGGATGCTAGGCATGGTGGCTCATGTGGGGCCACCCAGGCTGCTGGGGAGCAGAGCTGAGAAGTGGTGGGACCAAGGCTGGGGCTGGAGCTGCCAAGGGATCGGAGAAAAAAAATTAGCCCAATGTGGTAGCACACCCCTGTAGTCCCAGCTATTCGGGAGGCTGAGGCATGAGAATCGCTTGAGCCTAGGAGGCGGAGGTTGCAGTGAGCCGAGATTGCACCACTGCACTCCACCCTGGGCAACAGAGCAAGACTGTCTCAAAAAAAAAGAAAAAGAAAAAAATAATTCTTTGGATATTTTAGATACTAGTCCTTAATCAGATAAGTGCTTTTGTGAAGACTTGCAAAAATCTGTCTGTGCCTTTTGTTTTTATTCTTTTAACACTTTCTTTCACAGAGTAGGAGTTTTTCATTTCAATGAAGTGAAACTTATTTTTTCCTTTCATAGATTGTGCTTTTAGTGGTTTATCTAAAAATTCATCACCACAGCCAAGTGGATAGTTTTGCATGTTACATTTACATCTATAATCGATTTGGGCTTAATTTTTGTGAAAGGTGTAAGATCCATGTATAAATTTTTTCTGGGTGTGTGAGAGTTTAATAGTATACATTTCACTTAGGTACTATTTTTGTTGCATTCCACAAATTTTGATAAGTTCTATTTTCATTTAATTCAAATTTAATTTTTCTTTTTTCTTCTTTTTTTTTGAGACGGAGTCTCGCTGTGTCACTCAGGCTGGAGTGCAGTGGTGCAATCTCGGCTCACTGCATCCTCCGCCTCCTGGGTTCAAGCAATTCTCCTGCCTCAACCTCCCAAGTAGCTGGGATTACAGGCACATGCCACCATGCCTAATTTTTTTTATTTTTAGTAGAGACAGGGTTTCACCATGTTGGCCAGGCTGGTCTCGAACTCCTGACCTAGTGATCTGGCCACCTTGGCCCTCCAGAGTGCTGGGATTACAGGCATGAGTCACTGCGCCTGGCCCAAATTTAATTTTTCTTGAGATTTTTTTGATTCATGTTTAGAACTGTGTTGGGTTTTATTTCCAAATATTTGATGGTTTTCTAACTATTCTTCTGTTACTCATTTCTAGATTAATACCATGGTGGTTTGAGAGCGTATTTTATATAATGTATATTCTTTGAAAATTGTTAAGGTGTGTTTTTGTCCACAACATGGTTTATCTTGGTGAATGTTCCACATGAACTTGAGAAAAATGTGTGTTGTTCTGTTGGATGAAGCATTCCATGGATTTTAATTAAACCCAGTTGTTGCCTTTCAACTAAACTTTGTCCTTTCTGATTTTCTACCTGCTGGAACTTTTTTTTTTTTGAGACAGGGTATTACCCTGTCACCCAGGCTGGAATGCAGTGGCATGATCTCAGCCTACTGCAACCACCACCTCAGCCTTCTGAGTAGCTGGAACTACAGGTGCGTGCCACATACAGGGCTAAATTTTGCTTTTTTTTTTTTTTTTTTTGAGACGGAGTTTCGCCCTTGTCGCCCAGGCTGGAGTGCAGAGGCAAGATCTCAGCTCACTGCAACCTCCACCCACCGGATTCAAGCGATTCTCCTGCCTCAGCTTCCCAAGTAGCTGGGATTACAGGTGCACACCACCATGCCCAGCTAATTTTTGTATTTTTAGTAGAGATGGGGTTTTACCATGTTGGCCAGGCTGGTCTCCAACTCCTGACCTCAGGTGATCCACCCACCTTGGCTTTGCAAGGTGCTGGGATTACAGGCGTGAGCCACCATGTCCACCAACCATCTATTCTTTTTCACAAGTATTGTTTTTTTAAATTTTTGCCTCCTTTGAATATTTAATGAGTATTAATGGAATTACACTTAAAGGGTTTTTTTGGAGCCTAGGCAACATAGTGAGACCCATCTTTACAAAAAATGAAAAAATTAGCCAGGCATGGTGATGCACACCTGTAGTCCCAGCTACTCAGGAGTCTGAGGCGGGAAGATTGCTTGAACCCGGGAAGTCGAGGCTGCTGTGAGCTGTGACTGCACCACTGTACTCTAGCCTGGGCAACAATGAGACCCTGTCTCAAAAATAAAATAAAGGACAAGCGTGGTGGCTCACGCCTGAGGCCAGGAGTTCAAGACCAGCCTGGCCAACATGGTGAAACCCTGTCTCTACTAAAATACAAAAAATTAGCTGGGTGTGGTGGTGCATGCCTGTAATCCCAGCTACTCAGGAGGCTGAGACAGGAGAATCGCTTGAACCCGGGAGGCGGAGGCTGCAGTGAGCCGAGATCATGCCACTGCACTCCACCCTGGGGAACAAGAGCAAAACTCCACCTCAAAATAAATAAATAATTTTTTTTTTGGGGTGGGGGGATAGGGTCTCACTGTGTTGCCCAGACTGGACTGCAGTGGTGCAATCTTGGCTCACTGCAACCTCTGCCTCCTGGGTTCAAGCGATTCTCCTGCCTCTGCCTCCCAAGTAGCTGAGATTACATGCATGCGCCACCATGCCCAACTAATTTTTGTATTTTTAGTAGAGACAGGGTTTCACCATGTTGGCCAGGGTGATCTCGAACTCCTGACCTCAGGTGATCCACCCGCCTCAGCCTCCACAGTGCTGGGATTACAGGCATGAGCCATCCTGACCCAGATTTTATGTTCTTTTGGAGGTATGAAATTACCTGTTAATTTTATAATCATGGGCAAATTCACCATCAGACCATGTGGACATCAGTGAAGTCCCCTGAAAATTGATACTGTCAATCTATTCTTCAAGGTCAGCAAAGCCCAGATGACATGATTATGGATCTCCCAGAAAGTGCTCTTCTGACATTTTATCTCAATGTGTATATGTATTTGTGCTAAAAATTGCTTGGAAGCAGTTCTGAGGCTCATGGGTATAAGGATTTTATGAAGGTCTAAGTTGTGAGGGCCCCTTCCTTGTGCCTGAGCTCAAGGAAAAACTGGGTCTATGATAGATATTACACACACAGCCGGGCGTGGTCGCTCATGCCTGTAATGCCAACACATGGGGATATATATATATCGGAAACAAGTTGAAATTAATACGTCTCTAAAAGAGTATTTCCATTCAGTCAGCAGAATCTGAGTGCTTCTGATGGCCTCAAATACTTCAGGACGATATGGGCAGCTAGACCTTCTTACAAGTTGGATTTCCACAAGCCTCCTGGCCTCTCATGTATAACAAAAGGGGATAGAAGATTCTCAATGTGTATTTACTTATTAAAACCTCCACCTCATTTAATCCCACATCTTAAGGAATGCTGAATGATTTGAGTAATAAGAAATTAGGCTGTGGGCTGGGTGTGGTTATTCATACCTGTAATCACAACACTTTGGGAGGCCGGGGCAGGAGGATCACTTGGGGCCGAGAGTTCAAGATCAACCTGGACAATATAACAAAAGCCTGGCCAGACGCGGTGGCTCACGCCTGTAATCCCAGCACTTTGGGAGGCCAAGGAGGGTGGATCACAAGGTCGGGAGTTCAAGACCAGCCTGGCCAAGATGGTGAAACTCTGTCTCTACTAAAAATACAAAAAATTAGCTGGGCGTGGTGGCACGCGCCTGTAATCCCAGCTATTTCGGAGGCTGAGGCAGAGAATTGCTTAAACCTGGAGGGGCGGAGGTTGCAGTGAGCCGAGATCGCACCACTACACTCCTGCCTGGGTTACAGAGCGAGACTCCGTCTCAAAAAAAAAAAAAAAAAAAAAAAGAAAAAAAAAAACCATTTATCTGGGAGTGGTGTTGCACATCTGTCGTCCTAACTACTCATGAAGCTGAGGCAGGAGGATGTCTTGGGGGCCCAGGGATTTGAGGCTACAGTGAGTTAGGGTTGCTGCACTTGAGCCTGGGTGACAGAGCAAGCCCCTGTCTCTTAGAAAACAACAAGCAAACAAGAAATAAGAATTTATCTCATAAAGAATTGAAGATCTTGCCTGTAATCCCAGCAATTTGAGAGGCCAAGGCTAGTGAATCAGTTGAGCTGAGGAGTTTGAGACCAGCCTGGGCAACATGGCAAAACCCCATCTCTACAAAAAAATATACACAAAATACTTACCCAGGTGTAGTGGTGTGTTCCTGTAGTCCCAGCTACTCAGGAGGCTGAGGTTGGAGGATTGCTTGAGCCGGGGAGGTCTAGGCTCCAATGAGCTGTGATTGTACCACTGCATTCCAGCCTAGGTAGCAGAGCGAGACCATCTATGTCTCAAAAAGGAAGAAAAAAAAATTTGATCCTAAAATTTGTCTCATTTGTGTAGGATTTCTTTCATTTTTCCAAGTTGAACTAGATACTACCATTAGAGAGCTATAGGACTTACAGTGACCACAGTGAAGATGTGGCTATAAGTTTATGTGTTCAATGTGCTGTTAAATTTCTAACAATCGAGTCATACACTAAATGTTTGGAGACCACAAAATCGTGTGTGCATTTCTTATGAATTGAGTATACCTCTCATCCTTGTCAATCTCACCTATTCTCCTCTACTTATATTGGATGTTTCAGGACTCAGTGGCTTTTAAGGATGTGTCTGTGAGCTTCAGCCAGGAGGAGTGGGCTCTGCTGGCTCCTTCACAGAAGAAACTCTACAGAGATGTGATGCAAGAAACATTCAAGAACCTGGCATCTATAGGTAAGGATGACATCATTTTTTCTTTTTTTTTTTTTTTTTTTTTGAGACAGAGTTTCACTCTTGTCCAGGCTGGAGAGCAATGGCACAATCTCAGCTCACCACAACCTCAGCCTCCCAGGTTCAAGTAATTCCCCTACCTCAGCCTCCCGAGTAGCTGGGATTACAGGCATGTGCCACCATGCCTGGCTAATTTTTTTCTTGAACCCCTGACCACAGGTAATCTGCCCGCTTCAGCCTCCCAAAGTGCTGGGATTACGCTTTCTTTTTTTTTTTTGAGACAGAGTCTCGTCCTGTTCCCCAGGGTGGAGTGCAGTGGCGGGATCTTGGCTCACTGTAACCTCCGCCTCCTGGGTTCAAGCGATTCTCCTGCCTCAGCCTCCCGAGTAGCTGGGATTACAGGTGCCCACCACCATGCCCGGCTAATTTTTGTATTTTTAGTAGAGACGGGGTTTCACCATGTTGGCCAGGCTGGTCTCGAACTCCTGACCTCAGGTGATCCACCCGCCTCAGCCTCTCAAAGTGTGGGGATTACAAGCATGAGCCACCGCACCCCAGTGACATCATTTTTTCATATCATCAGTTAGAGAACTGCCATTTCTTGCTCATAATCACTGTTCCAAGATTTGGAATCTGAAAAGGGAACACTTCTATAAATAAATCAGGCATGGTTACAGCTCATTGTGAACCTATAATCTAATAATATTTATATAATTTTTAATAATTTATCATGATTATTCTTGATCTACATTTTAGGGGAAAAATGGGAAGACCCGAATGTTGAAGATCAACACAAAAACCAAGGACGAAATCTAAGGTGAGTTGCACTCACAAGAAATAGCAGTGTTCCTTGAAAGAATCTTAAAAATGTTATGGCCGGGCACAGTGGCTCACACCTGTAATCTCAGCACTTTGAGAGGCTGAGGTGGGTGGATCATGAGGTCAGGAGTTGAAGATCAGCCTGGCCAACATGGTGAAACCCCGTCTCTACTAAAAATACAAAAAAAGTTAGCCAGTTGTGGTGGTGGGCGCCTGTAATCCCAGCTACTCTGGAGGCTGAGGCAGAGAATTACTTGAATCCAGGAGGCAGAGGTTGCAGTGAGCCAAGATCGCGCCACTGCACTCCAGCCTGGGCAACAGAGCGAGACTGTCTCAAAAAAAAAAAAAAAAAAGTCGTGACACTTTTAAAACAAGAAGCAAGCTCAGCTCCAAATTTATTTATTTATTTGTTTTATTTATTTTTTCTTGAGGTTTTGCTCTGTCGCTCAGGCTGGACTGCAGTGGCATGGTCTTTGCTCACTGCAAACTCCGCCTCCCGGGATCAAGTGATTTTCCTGCTTCAGCCTCCCGAGTAGCTGGGATTACGGGGACGTGCCACCACACCTGGCTAATTTTTGTATTTTTAGTAGAGACAGGGTTTCGCCATATTGGCAAGGCTGGTCTCAAACTCCTGACCTCAGATGATCCATCTGCCTCAGCCTTCCAAAGTGCTGAGATTACAGGCACGAGCCACTGGGCCCCAAATTTATTTATTATCAGAAAATGTTTACCAAAAATGTTTTCTCAAGTGACACAGATGTCCACTGGCTGAAAAATATTATACTTGGGCCGGGCACTGTGCCTCATGCTTATAATCCCAGCACTTTGGGAAGGTGAGGTGGGCGGATCACCAGAGGTCAGGAGATCAAGACCAGTCTGGCCAACATAGTGAAAACCTGTCTCTACTAAAAATACAAAAATTAGCCAGGTGTGGTGGCACACACCTGTAATCCCAGCTACTCAGGAGGCTGAGGCAGGAGAATCACTTGAACCTGGGAGGCAGAGGTTGCAGTGAGCCCAGATTGCACCACTACACTCCAGCCTGGGCGACAGAGTGAGACTCCATCTCAAAAAAAAAAAAAAAAAAAAAGAAGAAGAAAGAAAAATATTGTACTTAGGAACAGTTTTTTTTGTTTGTTTTGTGAGACAGTCTTGCTCTGTCACCCAGGCTGGAGTGCAGTGGTATGATCTTGGCTCACTGCAACCTCCAACCCCTGGGTTCAAGCAATTCTTCTGCCTCAGCCTCCCAAGTAGCTGGGATTATAGGCGCACACTACCACACCGGGTGAATTTTTGTTTTGTTTTGTTTTTTTTGAGACGGAGTCTCGCTCTGTTGCCAGGCTAGAGTGCTGTGGCGCGATCTCGGCTCACTGCAACCTCCCACTCCCTGGTTCAAGGGATTCTCCTGCCTCCGCCTCCCAGGTAGCTGGGATTACAGGCATGCACCACCATGCCCAGCTAATTTTTGTATTTTTAGTAGAGATAGGGTTTCACTGTGTTGGCCAGGATGGTCACTATCTCCTGACCTCATGATCTGCCTGCCTCGGCCTCCCAAAGTGCTGGGATTACAGGCGTGAGCCACCACGCCCAGCCAATTTTTGTATTTTTTAGTAGAGATGGGGTTTCACCATGTTGGCCAGGCTGGTCTCAAACTCCTGACCCCAATTGATCCACCCACCTCGGCCTCCCAAAGTGCTAGGATTACAGGCATGAGCCACCATGCCTAGGTGTGGAAACAGTATTTTATTTTATTTTTATTTTTATTTTTATTTTTGAGATGAAGTCTTGCTCTGTCACCCAGGCTGTAGTGCAGTGGTGCCATCTCAGCTCACTGCAAGCTCTGCCTCCCAGGTTCATGCCATTCTCCTCCCTCAGCCTCCCGAGTAGCTGGGACTATAGGCGTCCACCACCACACCCGGCTAATTTTTTTGTATTTTTAGTAGAGACGGGGTTTCACCCTGTTAGCCAGGGTGGTCTTGATCTCCTGACCTCGTGATCTGCCTGTCTCAGCCTCCCAAAGTGCTGGGATTACAGGCGTGAGCCACCGTGCCCGCCCGGAAACAGTATTTTAAAGCCTCACATACAACTTCCGGAAGCCAAGGTGAGCAGATCATTTGAGCTCAGGAGTTCGAAACCAGCCTGGGCAACAAGACAAGACCCTGTCTCTACAAGAAACAGAAAATTCAGTCAGTCGTGGTGGTGCATGCCTGTAGTCCCAGCTACATGGGAGGCTGAGGTGGGAGGATTGATTGAGCCTGGGAGGCCAAGGCTGCAGTGAGCCATGATTGCATCACTGTACTCCAGTGTGGGCGACAGAGTTAGACTCTGTCTCAAAACGAAACCAAAAAAAAAAAAACGCATACCTCAATATTACTGTTTCGGTAATAGCTATCAGTGACACAAGCCCTCTTGCAGAACATTGAGTATATTCGTTTTTAAACAAGTCAGACGGGGCAAAAAACTATTTCCCTGAAAATGATAAAAATTTAGTTCTGCTGCCGGGTGCGGTGGCTCACTCCTGTAATCCCAGCACTTTGGGAGGCCAAGGCGGGCAGATCACTTAAGGTCAGGAGTTCAAGACCAACCTGACCAGCATGGTGAAACCCCGTCTCTACTAAAAATACAAAATTAGCTGGGCGTGGTGGCGCATGCCTGTAATCCCAGCTACTTGGGAGGCCGAGGTAGGAGAATCGCTTGAAGCTGGGAGGTGGAGGTTGCAGTGAGCTGAGATCGCGCCATTGCACTCCAGCCTGGGGAACAAGAACAAAACTCCATCTCAAAAAAAAAAAAAATTTAGTTCTACTACCTGATAATAAATATAAAATCATTAATACATAACCAGTATTACTGTGCTTCTAATTTTTTACAGAAGCCATATGGGAGAGAGACTCTGTGAAGGTAAAGAAGGTAGTCAATGTGCAGAAACCTTCAGTCCCAATCTCAGTGTGACAAAGAAGACTGCCGGAGTAAAACCATATGAATGTACTATCTGTGGAAAAGTCTTCATGCGTCTTTCATCCCTTACTAGACACATGAGGTCTCACACTGGATATGAGCTATTTGAGAAGCCATATAAATGTAAGGAATGTGGGAAAGCCTTTAGTTATCTCAAATCCTTTCAAAGACATGAAAGGAGTCACACTGGAGAAAAACCCTATAAATGTAAACAATGTGGAAAAACCTTCATATATCACCAACCCTTTCAAAGACATGAGCGGACTCACATTGGAGAAAAACCCTATGAATGTAAGCAATGTGGAAAAGCTCTTAGTTGTTCCAGTTCGCTTCGAGTTCATGAAAGGATTCACACTGGAGAAAAGCCCTATGAATGTAAACAATGTGGGAAAGCCTTCAGTTGTTCCAGTTCTATTCGAGTACATGAAAGAACTCACACTGGAGAGAAACCCTATGCATGTAAGGAATGTGGGAAAGCCTTCATTTCCCACACAAGTGTTCTAACACACATGATAACACACAACGGAGATAGACCTTATAAATGCAAGGAATGTGGGAAGGCATTCATTTTTCCCAGTTTTTTACGAGTACATGAAAGAATTCACACTGGAGAGAAACCCTATACATGTAAACAATGTGGTAAAGCCTTCAGATGTTCCACCTCCATTCAAATTCATGAAAGAATTCATACTGGAGAGAAGCCCTATAAATGTAAAGAATGTGGGAAATCTTTCAGTGCACGCCCAGCCTTTCGAGTACACGTGAGAGTGCATACTGGAGAGAAACCCTATAAGTGTAAAGAATGTGGGAAAGCCTTTAGTAGGATCAGTTACTTTCGAATACATGAAAGGACTCACACTGGAGAAAAGCCCTACGAATGTAAAAAATGTGGGAAAACCTTCAATTATCCTCTAGATTTGCAAATCCACAAGAGAAATCACACTGGAGAAAAACCCTATGAGTGTAAGGAATGTGCAAAAACCTTCATTTCTCTCGAGAACTTTCGAAGACACATGATCACTCACACTGGAGAGGGACCTTATAAATGTAGGGACTGTGGGAAGGTGTTCATTTTTCCTAGTGCGTTACGAACACATGAAAGAACTCACACTGGAGAGAAACCCTATGAATGTAAACAATGTGGAAAAGCCTTTAGTTGTTCCAGTTACATTCGGATACATAAAAGAACTCACACTGGGGAGAAACCTTATGAATGTAAGGAATGCGGGAAGGCCTTTATTTATCCCACAAGCTTTCAAGGACACATGAGAATGCATACTGGAGAGAAACCCTATAAATGTAAAGAATGTGGGAAGGCCTTTAGTCTTCACAGTTCTTTTCAAAGACATACAAGAATTCACAATTATGAGAAACCTCTTGAATGTAAGCAATGTGGAAAAGCCTTCAGTTTGTCCACATCCTTAAAAAAACATATGAGAATGCACAATCGATAGAAACTCTATAAATGTGAGAAATAGGGGAAAGTTTTCAATTCTAACAGATGCTTTCAAAGTTGTGAAAATTCCCACTGAAGAGAGAAATCCTATCAATGTAAGTAATATAGAAAGCAAGATAAAAGATAATTCATGTATAGTCAGGTACCACATAATCATGTTTCAGTCAGCAATGGACCATATATAGGTTGGTAGCCCCATAAGATTATATAACACCTAAAACATTTCTATCAACTGCAATTTAGTAGCAGTAGTAACACCGTTATTTAAGTGTTTATGGTGCTGGTGTAAACCTGCTGCACTTTCAGTTGTATAAAAGTACAACACAGCGGCCGGGCACGGTGGCTCACGCCTGTAATCCCAGCACTTTGGGAGGCTGAGGCGGGCAGATCACGAGGTCAGGAGATTGAGACCATCCTGGCTAACACGGTGAAACCCCGTCTCTACTAAAAATAACAAAAAATTAGCTGGGCGCGGTGGTGGGCGCCTGTAGTCCCAGCTACTCGGGAGGCTGAGGCAGGAGAATGGCATAAACCCAGGAGGCCGAGCTGGCAGTGAGCCGAGATCCGGCCAACAGAGCGAGACTCCATCTCAAAAAAAAAAAAAAAAAAAAAGTACAGCACAACTGGGCATGGTCACACCTGTAATCCCAACACTGGGAGACTAAGGCAGTAGGATTGCTTGATGCCAGGACTACTCTGGTCAACCTAGTGAGACCCTGTCTCTACAAAAAATAAAAACATTTTCTAAGTGTGGTAGCACACCCTGTAGTCCCATCTACATGGGAGGTTGAGGCAGGAGGATTGCCTGAGCCCAGGAGTTCAAGGCTGCAGTGAACCAAGATCACATGATGGCAGTCCAGCATGGGTGACAGTGAGACTCTGTATCAAAAAAAAAAAAAAAAAAAAAAATTGGCTGGGCACGGTGGCTTATACTGTAATCCCAGCACTTTGGGAGGCTGAGGTGGGAGGATCAGTTGAGGTCAGGAGTTCGAGACCAGCCTGGTCAACATGATGAAACCCTGTCTCCATTAGAAATATGAAAATTAGCTGGGCGTTCTGGTGTGCCTGTAGTCCCAGCTACTTGGGAGGCCAAGGCAGGAGAATCGCTTGAACCCAGGAGGTGGAGGTTGCAGTGAGCTGAGATCTACCACTACACTCCAGCCTGGGTGACAGAGCGAGACTCTGTCTCGAAAAAAAAAAATTACAGCACGGATGTGCAATATATACTTGATAATAAATGGCTAAGTTACTGGTTTATATATTTACAATACTGTTTTAGAATGTATTCCTATTTTTTTTTTTTTTAACAGTAAGACAGTCTCAGGCAGGTCCTTAAGGAGATATTCCAGGAAAAACACATTGTTATGATAGGCGATGACGGCTCCATGTGCAGGACTGCCCCGAACATATTCTTGCAGGACAAAACATGGAGGCGGAAGACAATGATATTGATGATCCTCACCCCGTGTAGTCCTACACTAATGTGTGTTTGTGTCTTAGTTAGTCTTTAACAAAAATAGTTAAAAAAAATTTAATAGAAAAAGCTTATAGAATATGGACATAAAATATTTTTGTACAGCTGTACAATGTGTTTTAAGCTAAATTATTACAAAGTCAAAGTTTTTGAAAATAAGTTTATAAAGAAAATAATGTACAGTAAGTTAAGGTTTATTCATTATTGAGGAAAAAATGTTTTTATGAATGTAGTGTAGTACAAGTGTACAGTGTTTATAAATTCTCCATTAGTGTACAGTAACATCCTCGGCCTTCGCATTCACTCACCACTCACTGACTCACCCAGAGCAACTTCTAGTCCTGCCAGCTATGTTCATGGAGTGTCCTATGCAGGTGCATCCTTTTTTATCTTTTATACTGCATGTTTACTGTGTGTATTTTCTGTGTTTAGACTCATAAATACTTAACATTTTGTTACAATTTCCTACAGTGTTCAGTACAATAACATGTTGTATGGTTTATAGCCTAGTAGCAATAGACTGTACCATATAGTCTAGATGTGTTGTAGCTATACCATCTAGATTTGCGTAAGTTCGCTTTGTGATGTTTGTACCATGAGGAAATCACCTACGATACGTTTCTCAGAACATATACCCATGATTAAGCAATCTCTGCCTGTAAAATGCTCCAGAAAATTCACACCATGATATAAATTCATCACACATGATATAAAAGTTAAGGCAAGGCATGGTGGCTCATGCCTGTAATCCCAACACTTTGGGAGGCCAAGGCAGGCAGATCACCTGAGGTCAGGAGTTCGAGACCAGCCTAGCCAAGATGGTGAAACCCCATCTCTACTAAAAATACAAAACTTACCTGAGCGTGGTGGCATGCGCCTGTAATTCCAGCTACTTGGGAGAATCATTTGAACCTGGGAGGTGGAGGCTGCAGTGAGCTGAGATTGTGCCACTACACTCCAGCCTGGGCAACAGAGCAAAACTCCATCCCACACAACAAAAAAAGTTAAAAAATTTTTATCACTGGCTCATTCTTCAAGTGCATCTCTGGACTATGAATTGTAACTTACTACTTTTCCAAGAAGTCTTGGAAGTGAGATAATTCTGTAAGTACTCTTTAAGCAGTAGTCAAAAGTTTAAAAGGTTGTGTTTTCTCATTAAATCAGTTAGTAAAACTTTTGATGTCTTGATTCATGAGTAAACTGAAGTGTATTTTTTTTTTTTTTTTTTTTTTTTGAGACGGAGTCTTGCTCTGTTGCCCAGGCTGGAGTGCAGTGGTGCGATCTCGGCTCACTGCAAGCTCCACCTCCTGGGTTCACACCATTCTCCTGCCTCAGCCTCCCCAGTAGCTGGGACTACACGTGCCCGCCACCATGCCCAGCTAATTTTTTTGTATTTTTAGTAGCGATGGGGTTTCACCATGTTAGCCAGGATGGTCTCGATCTCCTGACCTCGTGATCTGACCGCCTTGGTCTCTCAAAGTGCTGGGATTACAGGCTTGAGCCACCGCACTTGGCCTGAAGTGTATTTTTTTTTTTCTTTTAAAGACCAGTGTTAGTAGAAGTGTATTTTTAATATACAATGAGTTTTAATTTGTGTATAGTTTTTCAGTTGTTTTCTGAATAAAGAGATTGTTGAATACTGACACACTGTAACTGTAGGATTTTTCCTACTGGCCTCATGTGGAAGGTGGTGTGTATATTACCCATTATGTATTTATTTCACCTTTCTTTTCCGAAAAACTACTTTTTAAATTTCTTGGCCAGACACGGTGGCTCACTCCTTTGTAATCCCAGCACTTTGGGAAACCAAGGAAAGCAGATCACTTGAGGTCAGGAGTTCGAGACCAGCCTGGCCAACATGGTGACATCCCATCTCTACTAAAAATACAAAAATTAGCTGGGCATGTTGGAGGGCACCTGTAATCTCAGCTACTCAGGAGGCTGAGGCAGGAGAAGTGCTTGAACCTGGAAGTCAGAGGTTGCAGTGAGCCAAGATCACGCCACTGCACTCCAGCCTGGACAACAGAATGAGACTCAATATCAAAAAAATTAAATTAAAACATAATAAATTTCTTGCCGGGAGCAGTGGCTCACACCTGTAATCCCAGCACTTTGGAAGGCTGAGGCGGGCAGATCACGAGGTCAGGAGATCGAGACCATCCTGGCTAACATAGTGAAACCCTGTCTCTACTATAAATGCAAAAAATTAGCTGGGCGTGGTGGCGGGTGCCTGTAGTCCCAGCTACTCGGGAGTCTGAGGCAGGAGAATGGCGTGAACCCGGGAGGCGGAGCTTGCAGTGAGCCGAGATCGTGCCACTGCAATCCAGCCTGGGCGGCAGAACGAGACTCCATCTCAAATAAATAAATAAATAAAATGAATTTCAGCTAGAAGAGCCTTATTCCGTTTTCCTTTTTATTAAACATCTGGCATAAGTCGGTAAGTATGTGAAGTTTATCATATATTCTTATACGAATTATTATTTTCACCTTTTGTTCTTTGTAATTCTGTCTGGGATTTGAATAGTAGAGTTTGAATTCAGGAAGGACATCTGTGATAGGACAATAAAATCTAGAGCTGGACATGGCCCTCCTGCTACCTGTTGACACAGGTAAATTTCCTAGAATCTGTTCCCTTTATAGATGCATGTTGAAATTCACTAATAGCCTCACTTGCATGACATTTGCCAGGCAGAAGTGAAGAAGACATTAGTCAGGTATTGGAACCCCACCATACAGGGAGACAGCCTGCTTCCTGCTCATTTTCCTGGTTATTTTCTCTGACAATCAAAAGTATCCTGAAAACACCCTGAGCTGCTTGACTTCCATTCTCAAAGAGATGTGTTGGTTTCCACAGTTGTCTCCACAAGCTCCACATCAAAGATCCTCGTACACCTTGGATTTTCCTTCTAGCCTTCGTGTGTGGCCTGGGCATCTAATTCAGACTGTCATGGTTGGCAATGTTCTCTGAGGTTCTGTCTTCCCTCTTGTGTTTCTATGAGATTTAATTTGTATGGTTCTTGTTCTGTTAATGCCACTAGGGACTATGTATTCCTGATTCCACCATGAGAGCTACAGTGAAACAGTAAAAAAAAAAAAAACTACATGGGAGTTTGTTCTCCTACTGCATTGTACAGTGACTACTCTACCCCATCCTTCCATTTGAGAATAATCACCTTCCGCATATTGGACAAATTATGGGTGTTTCCAACTATTCCTGAATATTCTCCATCGGTTTATTTTCATTTATGTTTGGTTGTATGCAACTAAAATAATGCATTTTTTTATTTGTTTGAAGCAAAAGCTTCTTAGATGTTTCTTAGAAATATTTTGTTAACTGTTTCCAAACAACATGTATACTGTCAAATATTATCATCGTCTGGGTGCAGTGGCTCATGGCTGTAATCCCAACAATTTGGGAGGCTGAGGCAGGAGGATTGCTTGAGGCCTGAAGTTGGAGACCAGCCTGGGCAACATAGTAAGACCCCATCTCTATTAATTCAAAAACAAATAATTGTATTGTCTTCCCTGTTTCCTGAAAGGCTACATTAAAATATCCCATTACAGTTATGAATATTCAGATCAACTTTGTCATTTTGTCAAGATACATTCTGACTCAATATTAGCATGTGCATAAAAGTTCTGGTATTTTTCCCTTAGATGTTTTTTATTCTTGTACTTACACATTTTGTCATAAAACAAAATTCTCTTCCTAACAGCGGTATTTTCAGTGCCCTATTGCCAGCAATCACCACGGTCACATCTGTATTCAGAATTAATTACAGTAATACAGCAGTCAATTCTGATACAAAGTTTTGCTTTCTGTGGTTTTAGTCACTCATGGTCAAACACAGTCCAAAGATACTTAGTGGAAAATTCCAGAAATAAACGTTTCATAGATTTATTATTTATTTATTTATTTATTTATTTGAGACAGAGTCACTCTGTCGCCTAGGCTGCAGTGCAATGGCGCGATCTCAGCTCACTGAAACCGCTGCCTCCTAGGTTCAAGCAATTCTCCTGCCTCAGCCTCCCAAGTAGCTGGGATTACAGGCATGTGCCACCACGCCCAGCTAATTTTTGTATTTTTAGTAGAGATAGGGTTTCACCATGTTGGTCAGGCTGGTCTCGAACTCCTAGCCTCAGGTGATCCACTCACCTCAGCCTCCCAAAGTGCTGGGATTCCTCCCATTTTACACATGAAAAAACGTAGGCAGAGAGAGCACAGGGTCTTTCCCAAACTCATGTAAATCAGAATTATAGAATCTCAAAGTTTTTAAGTTCTAGTGTGTTCCACCACCTGTCAAACTTTTTTTGTTTTGTTTTGTTTTATTTTTTGAGATGAGGTCTTGCTCTATCACCCAGGCTAGATTGCAGCGGTGCGATCATAGCTCACTGTCGCCTTGACTTCTGGGGAGTGATCCTCCTGCCTCAGCCTCCCAAGTAGCTGGGACTGCAGGTGCACGCTTCCATAAGCGGACTTAGAAAATTTGAATGAGGCCGTACTGGGTGCCTCATGCCTGTCATCTCAACACTTTGGGAGGCTGAGGTGGGAGGACGGTTTGTGCCCAGGAGTTCCACGTGGCAGTGAGCTGTGATTGCACCACTGCTCAGCAACCTTGGCGACAGTGAGGCTCAGTCATGTTGAAAAAAGAAAAGACAGAGAGAGAAAGAAAGAAAAGCAAGAGAGAGAGAAGAAAGGAAGGAAGGGAAGGAGAAAAAAGGAAAAAAAAAGAACTGAGATCCCATCTCTACCAAAGTAAAAAATTAGCTGGGTGTGGTGGGGCACACCTGTGATTCCAGCTACTCCAGAGGCTGAGGTGGGAGGATGGCTTGAGCCATGATCATGCCACTGCACTCAGACCTGGGTGACAAGAGTTCATGTCAGCCACCCTCCAAAACAGGCAAGAATGCTATGTGTGTCATAGCCTATAATTTGTACCACATTAAGGTTGCTTTGATGTAGGGCAGAACTGATGAGTACTTGTTTTTTTTGTTGTTGTTTTTTTGTTTTTTTCTTTTTTGAGATGGAGTCTTGCTCTGTCACCCAGGCTGGAGTGCAGTGACGCAATCTCTGCTCACTGCAAGCTCCGCCTCCCGGATTCAGGCCATTCTCCTGCCTCAGCCTCCTGAGTAGCTGGGACTACAGGCGCAGGCCACCACGCCTGGCAAATGTTTTGTATTTTTAGTAGAGACGGGGTTTCACCACGTTAGCCAGGATGGTCTCGATCTCTTCACCTCGATGAGTACTTGTTCTTACACTAGGGACAATAAAGTATGTGGAGTCCTAATTAGGGAAAAAGGAGTCAGGCTGGCTGGAGCAGGGGAAAGCAAAAATAGAAGACAGATAAGCTGTAAATCTGCCTCTTTACAGTCCAGGACACGTAGCCCTCCTGCACAAATAACTCGCAATCTTCCTGTGCCCAGCTATCACCAAACCCTTCGCTGATACAAAAAAATCCAAGTTGGCTGGGTGCAGTGGCTCACATTTGTAATCCCAGTACTTCGGGAGCCCAGGAGTTTGAGACTAGCCCAGCCAACATGGCGAAAGCCCATCTCTACTAAAAATACAAAAATTAGCTGGGTGGCGGCCTGGCGCGGTGGCTTATGCCTGTAATCCCAGCACTTTGGGAGGCTGAGGTGGGCGGATCAGGAGGTCAAGAGCTCAAGACCATCCTGGCCAACATGGTGAAACCCCGTCTCTACTAAAAATACAAAAATTAGCTGGGCGTGGTGGTGTGCACCTGTAGTCCAGCTACTTGGGAGGCTGAGGCAGGAGAATCGCTTGAACCCGGGAGGAAGAGGTTGTGGTGAGCTGAGATCATGCCACTGCACTCCAGCTTGGTGAGAAAGCAAGACTCCAACTCAAAAAAATAAAATATAATAAAAAGTTAGCTGGGGATGGTGGCGCACGCTTGTAATCACAGCTACTTGGGATGCTGAGGAATGAGACTCACTTGAAGCCGGGAGGCTGAGGTTGACGTGAGCTGAGATCACACCACTGCACTCCAGCCTGAGCAACATAGCAAGACTCTGTCTCAAAAAAAGAAAAAAGAGAAAAGAAAATGCAAGTTAGCTTACTGCAACCTTGGAGTTTCAAATATGCCAATTCAAATAGGGGCCCAGAAAGAGGAGGGGGAGAGACATCTTACAATTTATCAGAACTTCGAACCTCATTTTCTCTTTTTTTTTTTTTTTTGGGACGGAGTCTCGCTCTGTCACCCAGGCTGGAGTGCAGTGGCACGATCTTGGCTCACTGCAAGCTCCGCCTCCTGGGTTCACGCCATTCTCCCGCCTCAGCCTCCTGAGTAGTTGGGACTATAGGCACCCGCCACCATGCCTGGCTAATTTTGTTTTTATATTTTTAGTAGAGATGGCGTTTCACCGTGTTAGGATGGTCTCGATCTCCTGACCTTGTGATCCGCCTGCCTTGGCCTCCCAAAGTGCTGAGATTACAGGCGTGAGCCACCGCGCCCAGCCAAAGCACCATTCTCTAAAATCCCCACCAAGCCTTCCTCTCCTTGCAGTCAGCTCCTCTCTGGGCTTGCTGCCTGGTGGAACCCTGTAATGTATTTTCTTTCTTTCCTTTTTTTTTTTTTTTTTTTGAGACGGAGTCTTGCTCTGTCGCCCAGGCTGGAGTGCAGTGGTGCGATCCCGGCTCACTGCAACCTCTGCCCCCCGGGTTCAAGCGATTCTCCTGCCTCAGCCTCCCGAGTGGCTGGGATTACAGGTGCCTGCCACCGCGCCCGGCTAATTTTTATATTTTTTATTAGAGACGGGGTTTCACCATGTTGGCCAGACTGGTCTCAAACTGCTGACCTCAGGTGATCCACCTGCCTCAGCCTCCCAAAGTGCTGGGATTACAGACGTGAGCCATGGCGCCTGGCCAACCTTGTCTGTTAAAAGTAAAAATAAAATGAGAGATGAGAAGAAATATTTTTGGAAGGCGCACAGGGGAATGAAGCCACCAGGGCATTTTAATCATAAACTCCTTGTTCCATCAAGGCCATCTCTACCCTTTGCCCTCCCCTGCCCCGCCCCATCCTGGACCCCTCCAGCCTTCATCCCCCCTTTTCCCCTCTTTCCCCACTTTGTCTCCTCTTCCCCACTTTATCACCTCTTGCCCCTGTGCGGCCCCGCCGAACTGGAAACGTTTCCAGCAGGTGATTCAGATGCGCCTGTGCAGGACTGTGACCAGGTGCAAGTCGCCCTCCGCTGACCTCCCTGTTTAGCCTGCATGATCCTTCTCAAGTGTGTTGCTCCATTCTTGCGCTGCTATAAAGAACTACCTGAGTCGGGCGTGATGGCTCACGCCTGTAATCACAGCACTTTGGGAGGCTGAGGCGGGTGGATCACCTGAGGTCAGGAGTTCGAGACCAGCCTGACTAACATGGTGAAACGCTGTCTCTACTACTAATAATAAAACAATTAGCTGGGCGTCATGGCTCACGTCTGTAATTCCAGCTACTCAGGAGGCTCAGGCAGGAGAATCCCTTGAACCCGGGAGGCAGAGGTTGCAGTGAGCGGGGATCAAGCCATTGCACTCCAGCCTGGGCAACAAGAGTGAAAATCCGTCTCAAAAAAAAAAAAGAAAAAAGAAAAAGAAAAGAAAAAAACTACCTGAGACTGGGTAATTCAAGAATAAAAGAGGTTTAATTGACTCACAGTTCTGCAGGCTGTACAGGAAGCAAGGCTGGGAGGCCTCAGGAAACTTTTATCAAGGCGGAAGGCTACTGGGGATCGAGTCAGTCTTCACTTGAAGCAGGAGGGATCAGGAGAGAGCGCGAAGTGGGAAGTGCCGCACATCTTTAAACCATCAGATCTCCTGAGAACTATCACGAGAACAGGAGGGGGAAAGCCGCCCCCATGATCTAATCACCTCCCAGCAGGTCCCTCTCCCGGTATTAGAAATTAAAATTGAACATGAGATTTGGTTGGGGATACAGAGCCAAACCATATCACCAAGGTTTTCTGTGTCTGATGAATACGCACAGTGGGAACGAACTGCAGCTGAGCTTTAGGTGGCATCTTAAAAGCCTCTTTGTTAGCCTGAGCCCGTGTCCTCTTAAGAGGGAGAGTTGGGGCTGGGTGCGGTGGCTCACGCCTGTAATCCCAGCACTTTGAGAGGCCGAGCCGGGTGGATCATGAGGTCAGGAGTTCCAGAGCAGCTGGCCAACATGATGAAACCCGGTTCGTACTAAAAATACAAAAATTGGCCGGGCGTGGTGGCGGGCGCCTGCAATCCCAGCTGCTTGGGAGGCTGAGGCAGGAGAATCGCTTGAACCCAGGAGGCAGAGGTTGCAGTGAGCCGAGATTGCACTACCGCACTCCAGCCTGGGCAACAGAGGGAGACTCTGTCTCAAAAAAAAAAAAAACACTTGGGGGTGGGCAGAGTTGGAAAAGATTTCAGGGCTCACTCTCAGCAACGGTGCCCCACGTGAGTTGGAGGCCAGGAGCAAGGTGCCTTCCCGGGCCTCCCTGGCTGAGATCCTGTCCTCAGTAGGGCGACCCCGGTCACGTGCGACCACTCAAGGCGGTCCTCAGAAGCGGAGGGGACCTCCGTGGGCCAGTAGGCCTTCAGAATTCTCAGAAATCACTCACCCCCGTCCTGCAGTGACAATCTCAGGAGAGCCTGTCTACAGACTGGTGCCTGTAGAGAAGATCCTGCCATTGCCCCTGGCCTCCAGGAACTGAACTGGATTCTGAGTACCATGGCAGAATCTTATCCCACCTATGCAGCAGGCTAGCTCCAGGGAGAAAATATAAACGCCAGGCCGGGCATGGTGGCTCACGCCTGTAATCCCAGAACTTTGGGAGGCTGAGGCAGGCAGATCACAAGGTCAGGAGATCGAGACCATCCTGGCTAACACAGTGAAACCCCGTCTCTACTAAAAATACAAAAATTAGCCAGGCGTGGTGGCGGGCGCCTGTAGTCCCAGCTACTCAGGAGGCTGAGGCAGGAGAATGGCGTGAACCCGGGAGGCGGAGCTTGCAGTGAGCCGAGATGGTGCCGCTGCACTCCAGCCTGGGCAACAGAGCGAGACTCCGTCTCAAAAAAAAAAAAAAAAAAGAAAAGAAAATATAAACGCCAACAAACAGGTAATGCCCAATCACCAGCAAGTCCCCGCCGGATTGGACCCCAACCCTCAGCAGAGGCCACCCTGTCCGGGTCTCACTCTAACCTGTACCTCGGCCCCAAGATATCAGAGGCTGCCTTGGTGGACCAGGGGCACTCTCCACAGAACTCCCTGAATGGCCACGGCTGGTCCTGGCCTCCATAGGCCAACTCAGAAAATGTGGAGAAGGCAGGGAACGGTGGCTCACGGAAGTCATCCCAACATTTTGGGAGGCCGAGGCATAACATTGCTTGAACCCAGGAGTTCAAGATCAGCCTGGGCAATATAGCAAGACCCCATCCTTTTTTGAGACTGAATCTTGCTCTGTCGTCCAGGCTGGAGTGCAGTGGTGCAATCTCAGCTCACTGCAACCTCCGCCTCCCAGGTTCAATCGATTCTCCTGCCTCAACCTCCTAAGTAGCTGGAATTACAGATACCCACTGCCACGCTCGGCTAATTTTTTGTTGTTGTTTTTTTGTTTTTTGTTTTTGAGACAGAGTCTTGCTCTGTCGCCCAGTAGCTGGGACTACAGGCGCCTGCCACCATGCCCAGCTAATTTTTTGTATTTATAGTAGAGACGGGGTTTCACTGTGTTAGCCAGGATGGTCTCGATTTCGTGACCTCGTGATCCGCCCGCCTCGGCCTCCCAAAGTGCTGGAATTACAGGCGTGAGCCACCGGGCCCGGCCTTTTTTAAAAAAATTTTTAGTAGAGACAGGTTTCACCATGTTGGCCAGGCTGGTCTGGAACTCATGACCCCAAGAGATCCACCCGCCTCGGCCTCCCAAAGTGCTGGGATTACAGGAGTGAGCCACCGCACCTGGCTACCATTTCTAATAAAAGCAAACTTTTGTTCAAGTGTATTCATCAAAAAGGCGCCTTGCATGTGACCACAGCCAAGCCAGGAAGCCTTCTTCAGGTATCCCTAGCCAGCCTGCAGGAGGTCTTGGAAACGTGTTCAACGGATAAATATAACTGGTCCCACAAAGGATCACGGGAATACTTAATCCCTCCAGCATCCAGGGCCAGCTTGGCCCCAGCTGTGTAGGGGGTCTTAGAAGTGTTTTCAGGACTCATCCAACTACCAGGCCCAATCTGGCAGTGGGCAGAACCTGGGGCCCTTCCCACAGCAGTCCAAGGACCTTCCTGACTGTGATCCTGGCCCCAGCAGGGGGACCTAGAAAACGCCAGTGAAGCTGTGGGCAAGCGAGCACCAGGTGGGAAAGCGGCCAAGCTCAGGGCACCCTACCCCGTTCACCTGCGACGGCACCAGCCAGTCCCCACGGGCGGAGCGGACCTCCATGCGACATTCAGCCCGCGAGATTCTCAGAGACTGCTCGCCGGCAACACGCAGTAACGATCTCAGGAGAGCCCGTGACGGGGCGGCGCGTGTCGCAGCCGAGAAGACCCTGTCATGGCCGGCGACCTCCTGGAACTCTCTCATGCGGTTTGCAGACAGATCACTTCCCATACACGCTGCAGCCAAGCTCCGGAGACGGTATCAGACTGACCCTAGGTGGCGCTCGAACACCCCTCGGACCTCACCAGACAGGCACTTTCCCCAGCCTACACCGCCTGGTTCGGGTCCCACATAAACCTGTTATCTTGGCCCAAAGCGGTCAGAGGATGGCCTGGTGGGCCCGGGGCACCCTCCACGGAACTCCCTGAATGGCTAGGGCTGATCCCAGCCTCCATAGGCAGACTTAGAAAATGTGAATGAAGCCGGGCTGGGTGCCTCATGCCTACCACCTCAACACTTTGGGAGGCCGAGGTGGGAGGATAGGTGTGCCCTGGAGTTCCATGTTGCAGTGCGCTATGATCGTATCATTGCACAGCAGCCTGGGTGACAGCGAGACTCAGTCTCGGGAAAAATAAAACAAAAAACAAAAACAAAAAAAAATGAGAGCCGGGCGTGGTGGCTCACACCTGTAATCCCAGCACTTTGGGAGGCCGAGGCGGGCAGATCACAAGGTCAGGAGATCGAGACCATCCTAGCTAACACGGTGAAACCCCGTCTCTACTAAAAATAGAAAAAATTAGCCGGGCGTGGTGGCGGGTGCCTGTAGTCCCAGCTACTCGGGAGGCTGAGGCAGGAGAATGGCGTGAACCTGGGAGGCGGAGCTTGCAGTGAGCCGAGATCATGCCACTGCACTCCAGCCTGGGTGACAGAGCAAGACTCCGTCTCAAAAAAAAAAACAAAAAACAACAACAACAAAAATGAGAGAGAGAGGGAGGGTGGAAGGAGGAAGGAAGGAAGGGAGGAAGAGAGGGAGGGAAGGAGGGAAAAAGAAGGAGAAAAGAAAAAAGAGGCTGGGCGCGACGGCTCACGCCTGTAATCCCAGCACTTTGGGAGGCCGAGGCAGGCGGCTCACCTGAAGTTGGGAGTTCAAGACCAGCCTGACCAACATGGAGAACACCTGTCTCTACTAAAAATACAAAAATTAGCCAGGTGTGGTGGCGCATGCCTATAATCCCAGCTACTCGGGAGGCTCAGGCAGGAGAATCGCTTGAACCTGGGAAGAGGAGGTTGCGGTGAGCCGAGATCCCACCATTGCACTCCAGCCTGGGCAACAAGAGTAAAACTGTGTCTCAAAACAAAACACACACACACACAAACAAGAGTGAAAGTCTGTCTCAAAAAAAAAAGAAAAGAAAATGAAGAAGAACATTCAGAATGGAAGGAGGAGAGGGGAAGGGAAAGAAAGAAAGGAGGGAGGGAGGGAAAGAAAAAGAAAGAGAAAAGAAAAAAAAAGGAACGTTTTGGAAGGCCCACAGGGGAATGAAGCCACAACAATATCCTACTCAGAACCTCCTTCTGCCATCAAAACCGTCCCTCTACCTCCCCTTCCCCTGGCTTTCCCCGCCACCGCTTCTGCAGCTCCCAGTGATCCCCCTCCTTTCATCCTCCCCATCCCTCTCTTCATGCCCCTATTCCTGTCTCCTATCACTCAGAATTGGAAACGTTTTCAGCAGGTACTTCAGATGCATCTGCACAGGACTGTGACCAAGTCCAAGTTGTCCACCCCTAGCCCTCCCTGTTTGGCCCGAGTCATCCCTCCAGACGTTTTCTGAAGGTGTCCAATGAATGGTCGCCATGGAAACTGCAGCTGGGGTCTGGGTGCCCTCCTTCATCCTCCCTGTAAGCCTGAGCCAGTGTCCCTTCTTAAGAGGGGACTTGGAAAAAATTTCAGGACACACTTTCTGCGACAGTACCTTATGTGAGTCGGTGGTCAGGAGCTGTGCCCAGGAGGGGTCCCTGGCTGCGATCCTGGCCCCGGGAAGGGGACCTAGAAAACTTCTCCAGTAGGCCAGACGTGCGCTCAGGCCTGTAATCCCAGTAGTTTGGGAGGCCGAGGCAGGCGGATCACTTGAGGTCAGGAGTTTGAGACCAGCCTGGCCAACATGGTGAAACCCCGTCTGTACTGAAAATACAAAAATTATCCGTGTGTGGTGGCATGTGCCTGTAATCCCAGCTACTCGGGAGGCTAAGGCAGGAGAATCACCTGAACCCAGGAGGCAAAGGTTGCAGTGAGCCGAGATCGCGCCATTGCACTCCAGCCTGGGCAGTAGAGTGGGACTCTGTCTTCAAAAAAAGAGGCCGGGCACGGTGGCTCACGCCTATGTAATCCCAGTGCTTTGGGAGGCCGAGGTGGGCGGATCACGAGGTCAGGAGATCGAGACCACCCTGGCTAACACGGTGAAACCCCGTCTCTACTAAAAATACAAAAAGTTAGCAGCGCCTGTAGTCCCAGCTACTCGGGAGGCAGAGCTCACAGTGAGCCGAGATCACGCCACTGCACTCCAGCCTGGGTGACAGACAGAGACTCCATCTCAAAAAAAAAGAAAGAAAGAAAGAAAAAGAACAAAAATGTATCCAGTGATGCTGTGAACAAGCCGGCACCAGATGAGAAAGCGGCTGAGCCCAGGGCGCCCTACCCCATTCACCTGTGACGGCACAAGTCGGTCTCCAAGGGCAGAGGGGACCTTCATACGCCACTCTTCTTTTGCTGTTCTCAAAGACCGCGGACTCCCATCCTGCAGTAACGATCTGAGGCTCCCCTGGATCCCACAGTAACTATCTCAGGAGAGTCCATTATGCAGCACCGCGTGTGGCGGCCAAGAAGAACTTGCCATCTCCCTCAGTCTCCTGGAACACTGTCCTGGGCTCTCCGGCCGGATCTTGTCCCTCACACGCGACAACCGAGCTCCGGGGATGATATCAGAGTGATCACCAAGTGGCGCCTGACCACTGGTGCGACTGCGCGGGACCTGGACCTTCCCCTACCCCACCAGATGCCACCTGGTCAGGGTCTCACTCCAACTTGTATCTCGGCCCAAAGCAGTCAGAGGGTAGCCTGCTGGGCCCGGGCCACCCTGCACGGATTCCCTGAATGACCAGGGCTGATTCCCAGCCTCTACAGGCGTCCTTAGAAAAATTAGGGAGAGGCTGGGCATGGCAGCTCAAGCAAGTCATCCCAACACTTTGGGAGGCTGAGACGGGAGGATTACTTGAGCCCAGGATTCTGAGGTTGCAGTGTGTTTTGATCAGGCCAGCACACTCCAACGTGGGTGATAGAGGGAGATCCAGTCTCCCATCCCGGCTTCATGCCATTCTCCTGCCTCAGCCTCCCGAGTAGCTGGGACTACAGGCACCCGCCACCATGCCCAGCTAATTTTTTGTATTTTTAGTAGAGATGGAGTTTCACCATGTTCGCCAGGATGGTCTCAATCAGAAGGAGACTTTTTAAAGTTTTCAGGGGGTTCATCCTGTGGCCAGATTCTATGCAGCAGGACAACTATGCCGGGGTGCCCTTCTCGGGCCTCTCTGGCTCACTTGTAATAATCCCTGTCTTTAGAGGGTGACTTAGACAAATTTTCAAGGAGCACATCCAGGAACCAGGCCCCATGTGTGACCAAAACTAGGCCTGGGGTGCTCTGCCCTAGGGTTCCTAGCTGACCTAAGCTGTTTCCTTATCCCCACCCCATCCCCAAGGACTTACAAATATTTCCTGGAGGCACATCCCACAATCAGAGGCCTCTGCAGGATGGCAGCCCACCTGTGGTCCTTCTGCTGGCCTCCTCCTTTGGCTGCGACCAGTCCCTACCACTGGCTGGGACACAGGAACCTTTGCAGTCAGAGCCTCCTATGAAGGAGCCCACATGGGGCTGTGGGCAAACTCAGGTCACCCTCTCCAGGCCTCTCTGGTTGGCCAGGTCCAATCTCTCTTCCTGGAGAGGGACTTATAAAAGTTTTCTGCGGAGGGGGGGTCACATGTTAAAACAGGGACGCATGTGGGACCAGGGCTGAGCCTGGAGAGTACTCCACAGTCCTTCTTACTCAGCCCAGGCCAGTCACTACCATAGGAGGGGGACTTAGAAATATTTTTGTTGGGGGTGATACCTCTAGTAACAGGTCCAACATGGCAGATGGGTGCAGGGAGCCCTTTTCAGGCCTCACAAGCTGGCCCAGCCCTCCATCAAGAAGGAAACTTGAAAAAGAGCACATCTGGGCCGGGCACGGTGGCTCATGCCTGTAATCCCAGCACTTTGGGAGGCTGAGGCAGGCAGATCACGGGGTCAGGAGATCAAGACCATTCTGGCTAACACGGTGAAACCCCATCTCTGCTAAAAAATACAAAAAATTAGCTGGGCGTGGTAGCAGACGCCTGTAGTCCCAGCTACTCAGGAGGCTGAGGCAGGAGAATGGCGTGAACCCAGGAGGCGGAGCTTGCAGTGAGCTGAGATCGCACCACTGCACTCCAGCCTGGGCGACAGAGCGAGACTCCGTCTCAAAAAAAAAAAAAGAAAAAGACCACATCTGGTGACCATGCCCCAAGTGGGACCACAGCAGAGTGTCCCCTGGCACC
This sequence comes from Pongo pygmaeus, assembly GCF_028885625.2. NCBI lineage: Eukaryota > Metazoa > Chordata > Mammalia > Primates > Hominidae > Pongo > Pongo pygmaeus. The sequence goes on from NC_072393.2 coordinate 12,884,490, forward strand.
CCACCCTGGCATCCCTAGGTGGCCCATGCTAACTGGCCCATTGGAGGGGTTCTCAGAGGAAACATTAGAGGGCCAACATGATACCACCCTCCCTGGGCTTCCCTGTCCACCCTGGGCCAGTCCTTGTCATCAGAGGGGGCCTGAGAAACATATGCTGTTGGTACTTGCAAACTGTCCCCAGAATACTATTTTTGTTTATTTATTTTTTTGAGACAGAGTCTCACTCTGTCACCAGGCTGGAGTGCAGTGACACAATCTCGCCTCACTGCAACCTCCGCCTCCCAGGTTCAAGTGATTCTCCTGTCTCAGCCTCCTGAGTAGCTGGGACTACAGGTGTGCGCCACCATGCCCAGCTAATTTTTGTATTTTTAGTAGAGAAGGGGTTTCACCATGTTGGCCAGGATGGTCTCAATCTCTTGACCTTGTGATCCACCCGCCTCAGCCTCCCAAAGTGCTGGGATTACAGGTGTGAGCCACTGTGCCCTGCCTATTTTTTTTTTTTTTCTAGAGACAGGGTCTCGCTCTGTCACCCAGGCTGGAGTACAGTGGAGCCATCATGGTTCACTGCAGCCTCAAACTTTTGGGCTCAAGCAATCCTCCCACCTCAGCCTCCCGAGTAGTAGCTGGGGATTATAAATGCACGCCATCCTATCTGGATAATTTTCTAATTTTTAATTTTTTTTTCAAGAGATAGGATCCAGGCTGGTTGCAGTGGCTCATGCCTGTAATCCCAGCACTTTGGGAGGCAGAGGCAGGTGGATCACTTGAGGTCAGGAGTTTGAGGCCAGTCTGGCCAACATGGTGAAACCCCATCTCTACTAAAAATACAAAAATGAGCCAGGCATGGTGGGGGGTGCCTGTAGTCCCAGCTACTTGGAAGGCTGAGGCAAGAGAATCGCAAAAACCTGGAAAGCGGAGGTTGCAGTGAGCCAAGATTGCGCCACTGCACTCCAGCCTAGGTGACAGAGGGAGACTCCGTCCCCAACACACACACACAAAAAGAGATAGGATCTGGCTCTCTTGCCCAGGCTGGAGTGCAGTGGTGTGATTATCACTTACTGCAGCCTTGACCTCCTGTGCTCAAGCAATTCTCCCAAGTAATTGGGAATACAGACACTTCACCCAGCTAATTTTTAAAATTTTTTTTTACAGACAGGGCCTCATTTTGTGGCCCAGGCTAGTCTAGATCTCCTGGGCTCAAGTGATTCTCCCTCCTCAGCCTCCAGAGTTGTTAGGATTACAGGAGCAAGCCACCACACCCGGCTCTGGATCATCAATTCTGTCCCCCTCTAACAAGCAAATAACAGACAAAAAAAACCCACACTCAGTCACAGAGCGACCTGAGTCTTAGTAGTAGCATTTTAATGGCAGCAGCCCCAAGAGGAGAGTGAGAGTCTGGTCTGCCCCCGGAGCAGGAGACTCGGGCTTGGAGGGCCCATCCCAGCAGACCTAACCATCCACCTCCTTCCATTGAACTGAGGCCAGGAAAGTGCGGATTTCCATGGGTTCCAGCGTGATGTTGGCTGGGTCCAGCTGGTAGGGAGTTTGGTGGGGTGTGGGGCCTAGAGAGGTGCAGGGGGAAGGAGGAGTGAGGAGGTGCAGACTTCCTCTGACTCACCCCACTATGCTTCCTCCCCTGGGTCTAGACACAGCTGCACATCCCCAAATCTGTCTCCAGGGCCTCAATCCCAGACTCTTGACCTGCTTCCCTGGCCCTGAATACCACCCCTAGGTCCAATGTCCTCATACCCTCAATCTGACCCCAGGGGTGATGAACACCCTCCCAGAACTAGACACGGATGGGGATTTTCAAATCTTGTTCTTGGGACTAAACACCACCCACAAACCTCAAGACCCATTCCTGGTTTGCCGCACCCATTTCAGATCCTTTAAGCCCCTAACTTGGGTCTGGACTCTGCCCCATACCCTCATGACCTTTTTGGGTCCTGGCCAACATCCCATGCCTCACACATTGCCCCCACCTGCCGGCCTCAGGTAAGACTCCACCCCTTCCCTACCTCTGACCAGGGCCCCACCTGTGTTTGTTGTCCACTTGAGCCTGGAAGCTGCCTCGCGGAGCTGGTTGGCCACCAGCGTGGTCTCCTGCAGGCGGGTGATGGTGAAGGTGGAGAACAGGTCCTGCGGGGAAGGGGATGGGCCCAGATGAGTTGGGGCAAAGCCAGGTTGCCCTTCTCTCCTCTCTCTTGCCTCTCTCTGATCTCTTTCTCAATTCTGCCCTTCTCACCCTCAAGTTCAAGGTAACAGGGGCGCTCAGGTTACGTCCGGAATCCTCTCCCACGGCAAACTGGTGCTCCAAGCGCAGCAGCACCATCTCGGGGCCCCAGCTGGCCAGCGTGAGCAGGTGCACCGAGGGCGGCAGGTCCCTGCGCAGCCCTGAGAACTGCGGGGGAGAGGGCGGGGCTGAGTTGGAGAGGGGCGGGGCCTGGATGGAGAAGGGCGGGGTCGAGCCAGGTCAGGAGGCAGGGCTAGGTTGTAGGGGCGGGGTTTCGCCGGAGACGGGCAGGGCTCAGCCGAGAGTAGCGGCCAGGGCAGTGACAGGGAGGGCTGAGCCAATGGGGAGATGGGTCGGTCCCAAGCTTAGGGTTCGAGTTCCGACGGAGCAGAACTGATGTGACCTGAGACTTTGGGAGTTACGGCGGGGCTGAAGCCGCGGCGGGGCGGGGTGAGGCGGGACAGAGCCTGGGGGAGGTGAGAGGGCGGGGCCGGAGGTGAGTTGGTTTAGGGGCATGAGCTAGGGCTGTGCCTCTACACAGTCCAAGGGGGTTGGGACTGGGCTGGCACTGGGCGGGGACTGCCCAGGGGATGGGGCTGGCCCGAGGGTTTGGGGCTAATTATGGCCAAATAGATCCCCGCTGGGCCTAGCAAACTCCGCACCCAAACCCGGCTCCCTGGTAGACTTCATTCCGGTCCTCTCTGCCTACCCCGCTGCCCCTCACCTGCGTGCGCGGAGGAGCCCCGAGATTGTAGGCGGCGCCGCCATCCGGGGCCAGCACCACCTGAGGGGCCAGGACCTCCTGCTCCGCCAGGAGCCGGTGCCCGGCGGCTGCAGCCTGGGCTGTGTCCAGCAGCACCAGGTGGCGCCCTCGCACCCACGCCCCCGACCCGTTCTCCATTAGTGGCTCCGATACTCCGCGTCCATCGTCCTTCAGCAGCCTTCGGTGCACCTGGGGGGAGAGTGGCCAGGAGGGGGTGAGAGTCGTGGGTTTGTGGGTGTCCTTGGGCCAGAAACTGGGTAAGGGCGTGTGGGAATGTCAAGAGAAATTAAAGGGTGGGAGGAATGGATGAGGATGAAGGTGAGGGTCTGGTAGGGCAACCCCAGCAGAGGCAGGATCCAAGCAGGCATGGGAACCAGGCCGGAAGGAGGTAAGTGCCTAACGGGGGGCCTGGATATGGCACGCCAGAGCGTGGAGGGAGCCTGCGTAGGAGATGGAGAAAAACGGAGAGGAAAAGTCGCACACAGAAATGGAGTCCTTGGCCGGGCGCAGTGGTTCACGCCTGTAATCCCAGCACTTTGGGAGGCCGAGGTGGGTGGATCACCCGAGGTCAGGAGTTCGAGACCAGCCTGGCCAACATGGTGAAACCCCATCTCTACTAAAAATACCAAAATTAGCTGGGCGTGATGGTGTGTGCCTGTAATCCCAGCTACTTGGAAGGCTGAGGCAGGAGAATCGCTTGAACAATAGCTGACATAGCACTATTGCACTCCAGCTTGGACAACAAGAGCAAAATTCCATCTCAAAGAGAAGAAAATAAAGAAATGGAGTCCTCAGCTTAATGGGGCCCGAAAGCAGAGAACTGGGCCAGAAACAGCCTTCAAGGTCCAGCAGGGGGCCAGGTTGGGAGGACCCTGGTTTGGATGGGGCTCTGACCCACTCACCATGAGCTCCAGCGAGCCATCTCTGAGGCTGCTGCCCCCCTGGGAGCGGTCAGTCAGCACAGTCAGCTGCATGTTTCCATCCTGGCGGTTGAAGGGTGAAAGTGGAGGGCAGTCAACCCCAACCCCAGGCAGTTTTGAGATGCTGCAGATAAGGGGTGATTACCTTTCCATCGAGGTGGGGAGGTGCAGGGTGGGGGAGAGCTACCGTGATGTAAATCCGGGTGTTGACTGGATAGTAGTTTCCTGCCACGGGCTCCGTCTGGTTCAGTTTCCAGGTGGGTCGATAATCCCGCCTGGGGTTGGGGGTGAGCTGGTCAGGCTTGGAATCTGGCTCCCCAACTCTTTTTTTTTTTTTTTTTTTTTTTTTGAGACGGAGTCTCGCTCTGTCACCCAGGCTGGAGTGCAGTGGTGCGACCTCGGCTCACTGCAAGCTCCGCCTCCCGGGTTCACGCCATTCTCCTGCCTCAGCCTCCCAGGTAGGTGGGACTACAGGTGCCCACCACCACACCCGGCTGATTTTTTCGTATTTTTAGTAGAGACAGGATTTCACCATGTTAGCCAGGATGGTCTCGATCTCCTGACCTCGTGATCCGCCCACCTCGGCCTCCCAAAGTGTTGGGATTACAGGCGTGAGCCACTGCACCCGGCCTGGCTCCCCCGCTCTTCACTCTTCCTTCATCCTCTGTCTCCCACACTCATGTAATCAGCAAATTCCCCCACCACCCCTGGGCCCCAACACACCACAGACCATCCCCTCAGTGCTCTCAGTCACCCCCCACCTCCTCTCCAGGATCTCCCGGCCGTTGCTGTCTGTGTAGAAGCGTCCCTTTGTCTCCAGCGGTGTGTCAAAACGGCTGATGACCTCTTTCCCCCAGGTGTCGCTGTACCCAATGGGATGGCAAGGTTGTGAGCCTTGGATAAACCCCACTCTGCCCTTATTTCCACACCTCTCTCCCAGCCTGTACCACTCACCCCACAGGTATCGGCCCCACCGACCACTCTAGCTCCAGGTGCTGCTGTCCCGGGTACAGGCGAACCACCTGGGAACACCAGGCTGAGAAGTTCTGGTGCACCTCCTGCACCAAGGGCGTCTGCAGGCACACGGGTGAGGTGGGTGTCAGTCTGTACCTGAGCAGAAGTGAGTCCTACAAATGTCCCCCAACCCTGGCCATAAACCCCATTAAGGGCTACATCAAGGTCAACCTTCAGTCACTGCCACATAATTCTTTTTTTTTTTTTTGAGACGGAGTCTCGCTCTTTTGCCCAGGCGGGAGTGCAATGGCGCCATCTCGGCTCACTGCAAGCTCTGCCTCCCGGGTTCACGCCATTCTCCTGCCTCAGCCTCCCGAGTAGCTGGGATTACAGGCACCCGCCGCCACGCCCGGCTAATTTTTTGTATTTTTAGTAGAGACGGGGTTTCACCGTGTTAGCGAGGATGGTCTCGATCTCCTGACCTCATGATCCACTTGCCTCAGCCTCCCAAAGTGCTGGGATTACAGGCGTGAGCCACTGAGCCCGCCCCACATAATTCTTTTTTCTTTTTTTTTTTGAGACTGAGTTTTGCTCTTGTTGCCCAGGATAGAGTGCAGTGGCACAATCTCGCCTTACTGCAACCTCCGCCTCTCGGGTTCAAGCAATTCTCCTGCCTCAGCCTCATGAGTAGAGGGACTGCAGGTACCTGCCACCACCCCTAGCTAATTTTGTATTTTTAGTAGAGACGGGGTTTCTATCCATGTTGGCCAGACTTGTCTCGAACTCCTGACCTCAGATGATCCACCTGCCTCTGCCTCGCAAAGTGCTGGGATTACAGGCATGAGCCACTGCACCCGGCCTCTTTTTTTTTTTGAGACAGGGCATCACTATGTAGGCACCTGATCAGCAAACGTTCCCACCTGGTCTTGAACTCCTATGCTCAAGCGATCCTCCTGCTTCAATCTCCCAAAGTGCTGGGATTACAGGCATGAGCCACTGCACCTGGCTTGCCACATCACTCTTGAGTGTGGCATAAATGCCTCCTGTTCACCACTGCCCCATAGAATAGGATTCTAGCTTGGCACATGGCTGCCTGGGATAAAGACTATATTGTCCAGTCTTCCCTGAGGCTATCAGTAGCTGAGTGACCACAGTTTGCCCCATAGAAAGTGATCCAAGTGGTGTCAACAATGTTCCTTGCCCCTGTCCCTCTGCTACTGACTCAAACACAGATGTGGCGGCTGGAGCTTCAGCAGCCATCTTGGACCATGAGGTGGAAACTGAATATTGGGGAAGGCAGAGCAACGAGATAGAAGAGGAGGTCCTGGGTGATTATGGAACCACCCCACCTTCTCTGGACTAACAGCCAGACTTTTTGTTAGAAGAAAATAATCATCTATCTTATTCTAGTCACAGTTAATTTGGGTAACTCTGTTAGAACAGGCAAAACTATATACAAATATGCAGACATTCATCTCAAAGGAACTCACAGGAAATGTGAGGCTCTTGAATGTGGACAAATGTGAGTTTTGTCATCTATGAAAGTCAAACATCAATGAGAGACCTTGGGAAAACACTGTTCCTAGCCAGATGCACCCACAGGCATTCACCCTGAGACTCGCCCAAACCCAATCAATCCAAGGGTGGACTCTCAAATATCCACTCCAGATAGAAGCTCCTCTTACTACAGACTTTGGTGAATTCTTCAAGCAGTGATATTTGGCTCTCCTGATTCATGGGCCAAGTGCGAACGCCCCACCCCCAATTTCCAAAACTAAGTACGTAAATGTCCACAGCAGATGTGAATGGCTTTGTATGATGTGTCCTACGGGGAGACTCTCATACAACCAGCCATGAATATCAACTCTATGGAAGGACCCTCAAATATTCCCCCCGCTGATCTGTGGGTCTTAGCCCACTGATCTGAAGGAAAAGTAAATCCTCCCCTACCCTCACTCTACACATGGCCCACCACCCTCCTGGGCTCCATAACTCCCCCATTCCCAGCTGCCCACTCATCATTCCTAGTCCCTGACCTTCACCAGGTGGATCTGAGCCCAGCGGCTCACAGGCAGTGGTTTCTGTTGGTTGGGTCTGAAGATGTAGGCACCTGAGGCCTGGTCACTTTCGTTGTCACCTATACTGGCGTTGTACCTGGGGTTGGGGCAGGTGAGAGTCAGGTAAGGGGCCCTAGCTCTATGCCAACCAAGCACCACCACCCCACCCTCAGGCCTGGTGATCTTCCCTTACCAGAAGAAGGTCTGGCGAACAGGCAGCAGGAGTTGCTGATTCATGTTCATAATCTCCATCAACAGCCCTGTGTCAGGATCAAACGTTGCCCGGATGTGCTGGGCAGAAAAGGGTCCACAGATGGGTTTGTGTGTGTGTGTGTGTGTGTGTATGTGTTTTTTTTTTTTTGTAATTTTTTTTTTTTTTTTTTGAGACAGTCTCACTCTGTAGCCCAGGCTAGAGTACAGTGGTACAATCTTGGCTCACTGCAACCCCCACCTCCCGGGTTCAAGTGATTCTCGTGCCTCAGCTACCCAAGTAGCTGGGATTACAGGCGCCCACCACCCGGCCTGGCTAATTTTCATATTTTTAGTAGAGACGGGGTTTCACCATGTTGACCAGGCTGGTCTCAAACCCCTGACCTCAAGTGATCTGCTCACCTTGGCCTCCCAAGGTACTAGGATTATAGGCGTAAGCCACCGTGCCCAGCCAGATTTTTTTTTTTTTTTTTTTTTTGAGACAAAGACTTGCTCTGTCGCCCAGGCTAGAGTGCAGGGGCGCAATCTCCGCTCACTACAGCCTCTGCCCCCAGGTTCCAGCAATTCTCCTGCCTCAGCCTCCTGAATAGCTGGGACTACAGGCACATGCCACCACACCTGGCTAATTTTTGTATTTTTATTAGAGACGGGGTTTCACCATATTGGCCAGTCTGGTCTCGAACTCCTGACCTCAGGTAATCCACCCACCTTGGCCTCCCAAAGGGCTGGGATTACAGGCGTGAGCCACTGCACCCGGCCTGGGGTTTTTTTTTTTTTTTTTTTTTTGAGACTGAGTCTCGCTCTATCGCCCAGGCTGGAGTGCAGAAAGTGGCATGATCTCAGCTCACTGCAACCTCCGCCTCCCGGGTTCAAGCATTTCTCCTGCCTCAGCCTCCTGAATAGCTGGGACTACAGGCACATGACACCACACCTGGCTAATTTTTGTATTTTTATTAGAGAGGGGGTTTCACCATATTGGCCAGTCTGGTCTCGAACTCCTGACTTCATGATCCACCCGCCTCAGCCTCCCAAAGTGCTGGGATTACAGGCGTGAGCCAACGCGCCCCTTTTTTTTTCAATTTAAAATTTTTTTAGGGCCGAGCGCAGTGGCTCACACCTGTAATCCCAGAACTTTGGGAGACCGAGTTGGGTGGATAACCTGAGGTGAGGAGTTTGATACCAGCCTGGCCAACATGGTGAAACTCCATCTCCACTAAATTTAAAAAAAAAAAAATTAAATTTGTTTTCTAGAGATGGGGGTCCCACTATGTTGCCAGGGGCTAGTGTCCAACTCCTGGGCTCAAGCAGTCCACCACACCCAGCCATTCAACCTGATTTTCTTTTTTTCGTTTGTTTTTGAGACAGAGTCTTACTCTGTCCCCCAGGCTGGAGTGCAGTGGCATGATCTCGGCTCACTGCAACCTCCACCTCCTGGGTTCAAGTGATTCTCCTGCCTCTCCCTCCCGAGTAGCTGGGACTACAAGTGTGTACCACCACGCCCAGTTAATTTTTGTATTTTTGGTACAGACGAGGTCTCATTATGTTGGCCAGGCTGGTCTCAAACTCCTGACCTCAGGTGACCTGCCCGCCTCAGCCTCCCAAAGTCCTGGGATTACAGGCATGAGCCAACGTGCCCACCCCAGCCTTTACTTTTTTCTTTTTTTTTTTTTTAAGACGGAGTCTCGCTCTGTTGCCCAGGCTGGAATGCAGTGGCGCAATCTCGGGTCACTGCAAGCTCCGCCTCCCAGGTTCACGCCATTCTCCTGCCTCAGCCTCCCGAGTAACTGGGACTACAGATGCCCGCCACCATGCCCGGCTAAATTTTTTGTATTTTTAGTAGAGTCGGGGTTTCACCGTGTTAGCCACGATGGTCTCGATCTCCTGACCTCGTGATCTGCCTGCCTCGGCCTCCCAAAGTGCTGGGATTACAGGCGTGAGCCACCGCGCCCGGCCCCCCCAACCTTATTTTCAATCTCACCACCTCTTACCAGGGCCTTCCAGAGCTAGTGCAGTCAACCCCTTCCAGGTCCCTGCACTTCCACACTGGCTGCCTACAGTCTGTTCTCCACAACAGCCAGAGCACACCTGTGATACCCTAAGTCCCATCAAAGCCCTCCTCTGCTGTGGACCAGGGCCAACTTGGGCATCTGATGTGTGAACCACAATGCCAGAACTCACAAGACTTTTAGGGGCCTGTGAGTATGTTTTAACTTCTTTTCTTTCATTTTATTTTAATAAAAATATAAAAAAGATGTTTTCTTCCGAACATGAACAGTCCTACTGCAGAACTTCTTTTATTTTATTGAGACAGGGTCTCACTTTGTCACCCAGGCTGCAGTGCAGTGGCACAATCTCAGCTCACTGCAACCTCTGCCACCTGGGCTCAAGCAATCCTCCTTCCTCAGCCCCCAAGTAGCTGGGATTACAGACATGTACCACCACGCCCAGCTAATTTTTTGTATTTTTTGTAGAGACTGGGTTTCACGATGTTGCCCAAGCTGGTCTCAAACTCCTGAGCTCAGTAGATCCACCCACCTCAGCCTCCCGTGGTGCTAGAATTACAGGTATAATCCACCATGCCCAGCCTATTTTATTATTATTCTTTTCAGACAGGGTTTCACTCTGTTGCCAGGATGGAGTACAGTGGAACAATCATTGCCCACTGCAACCTCAAACTCCCTAGCTCAAACAAACCTCCCATATGGCCCTCCCAATTAGCTGAGACAACTCCTGGGCTCAAGTGATCCTCCCGCTTCAGCCTCCCAAAGAGCTAGGATTAGACACATGAGCAACAACGACTGGCAAAAGCCAAAGTCTTCCTGTTGGTCCTCAAGGCCCTCAAGGTCTGACCTGTCACCCGTTCACCCTGCTTCAGCCACACTGAGCTCCTTGTGGCTCCTGGAATTCTGCACACTCTCCTGCTTGAAGGCTTTTGTGCCTGTTATTCTCTCCCCGTCTGGATCTCTCTTCCTCCAAACAGCCACATGGCTCCCTCCCTCAGGTCATATCTTAAATGTCACCTTTATTGGGAACACCTTCCCTGAAATGTCCCCGCCAAAATTGCAAACTACCACCTCCCACCAGCTCTGACGTATCTGTCAAATGTCACCCATGATCACACTGGGTCCTCATAACAGTCCCAGGAAAGGACACTGAGGCTCAGACAAAGGTCACTTGCTCAAGGACACCCAATGAGGGGAGTTGTGACAGGAGGTCATGAGCCTAGGGACCTGCTGACCCAGAGTCCACACAGCTCACCATGACATTTCAAATTTGTCACAAGAGCAGGAAAGGGGATTGAAATGGGGTCTCACCTCATTTTCGATGGTTAAAGCAGGGGACCAGGATCTCCTGGGGATGGGCTGTGGTGCGTGGGCCTGGGGCTTCCAGCGAGGCACCTGGGCTACTGAATAGGTGCTGAAGCCCAGGGCAGGCAGTGAGGCTGAGAACAGCAGCTCCGGAGGGTGCGCCTGGCTGTCTGAGCTGGGAAATATCACCACCTCGGATAAAGGAGGAGGAAAACTGAGTCAAGAGTACCCATGGAAAGCTATACATGCATGGAGACAAAAAACTCAAGGAAGGAAGAGTCCTGAGATGGAGAAAGGAAATGGAGGTGTGTGTGGTGGGGGGACAGTCAGATTCCAAGGAAATGATTACACAGAAGAGTCACCAGGTGGAAAAAAACCCATTGGGAGGGCAGAGAGACCATGGAGTCGGGGGAGTGAAGGAGGAAGTAGCGGAAGAAACCCTTGAGGCAGGTTCTCGGGGGAGGAAGAGGTTTGGGGGAGGATGTTTTCTGGAATGAAGGAGATGTCCATAAACAGCAATAAATTTTCCTGGGGAAGCGGGGTATTAAAATGGAGGACCAGCCAGGCACGGTGGCTCATGCCTGTAATCCAGGAGGCGGAGTTTGAAGTGAGCCGAGATCGCGCCACTGCACTCCAGCCTGGGTGATAGAGTGAGACTCCGTCTCAAAAAAAAAAAAAAAAAGAGGGAGGACCACTCACAGGAGGCAGATGTTCCCAAGGGGCGACTGATATTAAGGGGCAGAGGCAGAAGATACAAGAGGAGGGAAGAGATATACATGAGTGGGAGGTATTCATGGAGGCAGGCGGTATCCATGGGGGCGATGAGGAAATGCCCATTGGGGGAGGAGTTCCAGCGGGGGAATATTCATTGTCTGGGCTCACATCGCTGGGCACTGTCCTGCCATTGGGGTCCTTCACAACGAAAACGCCTTCGCTGACCGGCAGCCGTACCATCCAATTCACCTTCCGCCCCAGGGGATTATAAACTATGACCTGGAACTGGGGAGGCGGGGGTCAGAGAGGGCATGAGTCACAGCAGGCCTTCTCTAAACCCACCCACTTTGCACAGAAACGCCCTTGGGTGGTCCTGGTGTGGTCAATGCACTTAAGGCCAAGCCCCCTCGAGATGCGTTGTTCTCTGTCCTGACCCAGCTTCGCAGCCCACGTAATTTCACTCCTGTAATAGTCCTCCAAAAACATTTTCCAACTACCCCCTCTAAAGCCCATCTGCCCGAGATCCACCCCTCCCGTCCCGGCTCACGCGCGCCGCCGTCTGGGTGAGCGGGCAGATGCTGATGTTTAGCTGTCGGCAAAAGATGAAGTGATCTTTGAAGCCTCTGAGCCGAGCCAGCGCGTTGCTCAGAAGAACCTGCGGAAGAGCGCAAAGGGACCGGTGGGTTCTGGACTCCAGGCCTGACTCCTCCCGCTCTCCCCAGGCCCCGCCCCGTTCCGGTCTCTGTCCCGCCTCCCTCAAGACTCGCCCCAAAAGCCCTTCTAGCCCCACCCTGCTGCCCTTGACTACACCCATAACTGTCTCCGCCTCCTCTTGCCCACGCCCCGCCTCCTTTTCCCCTGCAAAGCCCCGCCCCGTACCTGTATCTTTCCCCGCCTCCTACAAGCCCCGCCCCCACGAGCCCTTATGGCCCCGCCACACGGCTCTCGGCTACGCCTCACACCTGTCTCTGTCCCCTTTCCCAGGCCCTGGCCTCGCCCCTTCCTGTCTCCACCCCCTTATCTCCCAAGTCTCGCCCCGCGCGCACCTCGCAAGGCCCCCAGCCTGCAGCAAGCTGGCGCGCGTAGTCGTTGGCCACGTGCTGGCGGGAGGTGCCGCTGATGGCGTCGTGATGCTGGAGCACAGCCATCGCCTCATCTGCTCATAGACAATGAGTCCGGTGAGGTTCTGTGGGACTCAGCTCAGACCCCAAGAGGAAGCGAAAGGTCCGGTGCTGACGGGCAGGATTCTTAGAGGCTTTAAGAAGGAACTCGAGGACAGCCGGGTGCGGTGGCTCACGCCTGTAATCCCAGCACTTCGGGAGGCCGAGGCAGGCGGATCACGAGGTCAGATCCAGACCATCCTGGCTAACACGGTGAAACCCCGTCTCTACTAAAAATACAAAAAATTAGCCGGGCGTGGTGGCGGGCGCCTGTAGTCCCAGCTACTCGGAAGGCTGAGGCAGGAGAATGGCGTGAACGCGGGAGGCGGAGCTTGCAGTGAGCTGAGATCGCGCCACTGCACTCCAGCCTGGGAGATAGATCGAGACTCCGTCTCAAAAAAAAAAAAAAAAAGAAGAAACTCGAGGGGGGTGGCCTAGGGGTGGTTTCCAGCTTCAGCCGCAAACCTCTTCCCCTGTTGGGCCCGACACTTACTGAGGGGTGCACTGTCTCCGGAGCCATAGGGTCCCACGTTGGCCGCCAGGCCCACCAGCGCCTCCAGCTGGTTGCACACCTGGAGGCAGAGGGGTATGTTGGGGCACCCAGCCTGTCGGGCCTCGGGGCTGCATGCCCCCTCTAGCCCGGCTCCTACCCACCTGCAGGAAGTTGTAGCTGAGGCGCTCGTAGCGTTTGAGGGCCGGCCGACTGGAAAAGTAACCGGTCCAGAACTGGTGGGGGCCATCCGCGTAAGGGAAGAAGTCATCATGTTTCACTGACCTACAGCAGCAGGGGCATTGAAGGCAGGGTCATGACCCACGGGGCATGCCAACCCCCCCAAGCTCCCCAGTTTCCCCAAATACCAGGTGAGGTTGGCCTTGTTCAGCTCCCAGAGGTAACAAGCGGGGGTGGAGTAGAGAACATGGACACCGCTTCCTTTTGCCTGCTGCTGGGGGAGGCGAGGGAGTGAGCCCTTGGGAGTCCGCACCTTCCTGGGGGCCCACACTTCCACACACGTGTGCACATTCATGCATCCCGTAGGTTCAGTTTCTCTAAATACATATTTGGCGTGCAAGCCAATGGTCGGGTGTGAAAATGAATTTTGGCTGAAGTTGAACATGACCACTAGCCTTTTTAAAAAGGATTTCAGAGATGCAAGAATAAACCTGAAATTTTACTAAACTTTTACAATAATTCCAATTTTATTATTAAAAACTTTTGTGGAAAAACTAAGTGTGACATTATAGGGCAGGAATAATCATTTTGCAGGACCGTCAGATTGTTACCAAAAGACACACTTTTTTTTTGAGAGGGAGTCTCACTTTGTCACCCAGGCTGGAGTGCAATGGCTCCATCTTGGCTCACTGCAAGCTCCACCTCTCAGGTTCATGCCATTCTCTAGCCTCAGCCTCATGAGTACCTGGGACTACAGGCGCCCGCCACCACACCTGGCTAATTTTTTGTATTTTTTAGTAGAGACGGAGTTTCACCATGTTAGCCAGGATGGTCTCGATCTCCTGACCTCATGATCCGCCCGCCTCGGCCTCCCAAAGTGCTGGGATTACAGGCATAAGCCACTGTGCCCGGCCTAGACACAATTTTTATAATGAATGGAGGTGCACTTTTACCTGAGCGAGGTGGAGGAACAAGAAAGTGACCTATGTGAGGAAAAGGATGTTTGTTTTGCACGTGCTGTGTCCCCAGTGTACACAGTAGGTGCTCAATAAACTTTTTTTTTTTTTTTGAGACTAAGTCTCACTCTGTCACCCAGGCTGGAGTGCAGTGGCACGATCTCGGCTTACTGCAAACTCTGCCTCCCAGATTCCAGTGATTCTCCTGCCTCAGCCTGCCGAGTAGCTGGTCTTACAGATGAGTGCCACCACGCCCACCTAATTTGTTGTATTTTTAGTAGAGACAAGGTTTCACCATGTTGGCCAGGCTGGTCTCCAACTCCTGTCTTCAAGTGATCCGCCCACCTCAGATGACAATCCCAGCACTTTGGGAGGCCGAGGCAGGCAGATCACATGCGGGCAGGAGTTTGAGACCAGCCTGGCCAACATAGTGAAACCCTGCCTCTACTAAAAATACAAAAATTAGCCAGGGTTGGTGGCACATGCCTGTAGTCCCAGCTACTTGGGAGGCTGAGGCAGGAGAATCGCTAGAACCCAGGAGGCAGAGGTTGCAGTGAGCCAAGATTGTGCCAAAATCTTGGGCGACAAAGCAAGACACTGTCTCGATAAATAAATAAATAAATAAATAAATAAAATTTTAAAAAGAAAAAATAAAAATAAATGACATAAAAGAGCTGTTTTGGTGAAATAGCAGTGCTGGGAGCGAGTGGAAGGTGGGAATGGAGATTGCACTGGAGTGAGGACAAGACTGATGGGAAGGGGTGTCTGAGATGGGAGAGGGGAGACAAGTTTCTGTGCTGATGAGAGTGACTGACTGCGCACACAGCCACAGCCACAGGCCACTTAGTGCAAAACATTAACACATCTGTGTTGGATAAAATGATAACTGCCCAAAAGTTTCTATGTCTTGATCCCCAGAACCTATTACCACATTAGATTACATGGCAAAAGGGGAATTAAGGTTGCAGATGGAATTGAGGTTGTTCATCAGCTAAACTTAAAGTAGGGAAATTGGGCCACACAGTGGCTCACATCTGTAATCCCAGCACCTTGGGAGGCCGAGTGGGGTGGATCACGAGGTCAAGAGATCGAGACCATCCTGGCCAACATGGTGAAACCCTGTCTACTAAAAATACAAAAATTAGCTGGGCGTGGTGGCACGCGACTGTAATCCCAGCTACTCAGGAGGCTGAGGCAGAAGAATCACTTGAACCTGGGAGGTGGAGGTTGCAGTGAGCCGAGAGCACGCCACTGCACTCCAGCCTGGGCGACAGAGCGAGACTCCGTCTGTAAGTAAATAAATAAATAAATAAATAAAATGTAGAAGAGGGAGGCAGAAGAGGTGAGAATGAGAGAAAGGGATGTGATTACAGAAACAGGGTCAGAAAGATGCTATGTGGCTGGCTTTGAAGATGGAGCCAAGAAGAGACTTTGAATGTGGGCAACTTCTAGATGTTGGAAAAAGCAAGGAAATTATATTCTCTCCTAGAGACTGCAGAAGGAACACAGCCTTGCCAACACCTTGATTATAGCCTGGTGAGACTCAGGCTGGATTTTTTTTTTTTTTTTTTTTTTTGAGACGGAGTCTTTCTCTGCGGCCCAGGCCGGAGTGTAGTGGTACAATCTCGGCTCACTGCAACCTCCGCCTCCCGGTTTCAAGCGATTCCCCTGCCTCAGGCTCCCGAGTAGCTGGGATTACAGGCACGCACCATCACACCCAGCTAATTTTTGTATTTTTAGTAAAGACAGCGTTTCACCACGTTGGTCAGGTTGGTCTCGAATTCCCGACCTCGTGATCCGCCCGGCTCGGCCTCCCAACGTGCTGGGATTACAGGCATGAGCCATCGCGCCAGGCCTCATGCTGGACTTCTTACCTACAGAACTGTAAGACAATGTATTTCTGTTGTTTTGAGCTGCTAACTGTGGTCGTTTGTTATAGAATGACCACAATAGAACAATAGAAAACAAAGCACTGAGAGCTATGCACATGACCCAAGGCCCCCAGATGCAAGCGCACATGTGCACAAGGGTACCACAGGGTAGGCACACTGACCTGCGCATTTACCAGCCGGATGAGCTTGTCAAGGTTCTTGAACCACATGTTGGCATTCTCATATTGGAAGTCCGAGCCCATGGTCATCACAATGTGGTTGGTGCGGTAATACCGGCCCTGCAGGCAAGAGGGGAGTCCTGAAGCCAGAGGATCCTGGGCCATCCCTGTGTATAGCTGTGTTTTGATGTATATGGGGTCAAGGATGTTGGGTGCACATACAGGCATGGGTGGGGGTATGGCATATGGGAGCGTGGGGACACAGATAAAAGTAGCCAGCAGTTGTTGAGCAGTTCTCTTGGACCCACTACCTAGAAGAGGGCATTCAGGCACCATGCCAGTCTATCTCTTGCCCAGCCTATGCTATCTCTTCTAGTGAGGAATGCACGTAATTCCAGGAGGGGGACATTGTGATGGTGAATAGAATAGCATCTTCCTCCAAGGGGCATGAGAACATGATTACAGGGGATCAACCTGTAATCCCAGCTACTCAGGAGACTGAGGCAGGAGGATCGCTTGAGTCTAGGAGTTTAAGACCAACCTGGGCCACATAGCAAGACCCTGTCTCAAGAAAAAAAAAATTAATCTAAAACAGTTTTTTTTTTTGAGACAGAGTTTCACTCTGCTGCCCAAGCTAGAGTGCAGTGACGTGATCTCGGCTCACTGCAACCTCCACCTCCCAGGTTCAAGCGACTCTCTTGCCTTAGCCTCCCAAGTAGCTGGGATTACAGGCGTGCGCCACCACACCCTGCTAATTTTTGTATTTTTAGTAAAGACAGGGTTTCGTCATGTTGGCTAGGCTCGTCTCGAACTCCTGACTTCAGATGATCTGCCCGTCTCGGCCTCTCAAAGTGCTGGGATTATAGGCGTGAGCCACCGTGCCCAGCCATCAATTTTTAAAGAAAGGGAAAAAATTTTTTTTAAGGAGAATGTGTTATGCCAGGCATGGTGGCTCACACCTATAATCCTAGCACTTTGGGAGGCCAAGGCAGGAGGATCACTTGAGTTCAGGAGTTTGAGAGCAGCCTGGGCCACATGGTGAGACCTTATCTCTGTGAAAAAATAATGTTTTTAATTATAAAAATGTTAAAGGCTGGGCGCAGTGACTCCCACCTGTAATCCCAGCACTTTGGGAGGCTGAGGCTGGTGGATCAAAAGGTTAGGAGTTCGAGACCAGCCTGGCCAATATGGTGAAACCCCCTTTCTATTAAAAAGACATAAAACTTAGCCGGGCGTGGTGGTGGCACCTGTAATCCCAGCTACTCGGGAGGCTGAGGCAGAAGAATCGCTTGAACTCAGTAGGTGGAGGTTGCAGTGAGCCGAGATCATGCCACTGCACTCCAGCCTGGGCGACAGAGTGAGTCTAAAAAAAATAAAAAACGAATTCTCAATAAAAATGTTAAAAATAGACTGGGCACAGTGGCCCACGCCTGTAATCCCAGCAGTTTGGGAGGCTGAGGCAGGTAGATCATCTGAGGTCAGGAGTTCAAGACCAGCCTGGCCAACATGACGAAACCCTGTCTACTAAAAATACAAAAATTAGCTGGGCGTGGTGGCAGGTGCCTGTAATCCCAGCTTCTCAGGAGGCTGAGGCAGGAGAATCGCTTGAACCCGGGAGGCGGAGGTTGCAGTGAGCTGAGATTATGCCACTGCACTCCAGCCTGGGTGACAGAGCAAGACTCTGTCTCAAAAAAAATAATAATGAATAATAAATAAATAAAAATGTTAAAAATAGAGGCCAGGTGCGGTGGCTCATGCCTGTAATCCCAGCACTTTGGGAGGCCAAGGCAGGCAGAGCACTTGAGCTCAGGAGTTTGAGACCAGCCTGGACAACATGGTGAAACACCATCTCTACTAAAAATACAAAAAATTAGCTGGATGTGGTGGTGTGCACCTGGAGTCCCAGCTACTCGGGAGGCTGAGGCGGGAGAATCGCTTGAACCCGGGAGGCGGAGGTTGCAGTGAGCTGAGATTATGCCACTGCACTCCAGCCTGGGTGACAGAGCAAGACTCTGTGTCAAAAAAAATTAATTAATTAAAAATAAATTAAAAATAAAGAGGCATGGTGGCTCATGCCTGTAATCCCAGCACTTTGGGAGGCCAAGGCAGGTGGATCACTTGAGGTCAGGAGTTCAAGACCAGCCTGGCCAACATGATGAGACCCCAGTGCAAAAATATAAAAATTAGCTGGATGTGCTTGTTTGAACCCAGGAGGCGGAGGTTGCAGTGAGCCGAGATGGCAACACTGCACTCCAGCCTGGGTGACAGAGTAAGACTCTGTCTCAAAAAAATTAAAAATAAGGAGAACGTGTTAGGGGATGCCTGTACCATGGAAAGGGCTCATTGCATTGTATATACTGGACTCGAAGGTTTTGGACACCAGGGTTACCTGGGCAGTGGCCACATTTAGGAAGTAATCGACCAGCTCCTTGGCGTTGTACTCGGGGCTGTGGGGGTCCTCCACCACCGGCTGATCATCACACAGCACATCCCAGCACAGATTCCTTGGCGGGTTGTAACCATTGGGAAGCACACCTGCAGGTCACACCAGGTTCAAGGGGTGGCCCATCACCCAGACCTGCCCTGGTTTCAAAGCCAGCCATGTACCACCCAGGATGGGCTTCAGAATTTGCGTCCCAATGCAAAAGGAAATGCAGGGCCTTTATTCCCAGACTATAGGAATTTCAGGACAGTGACAGCAGAGCAGATATCAAGCCCAGGGCACTTCTGAGTGTGTGGCACCATGGCTGGCCCTGCCCTCACCAAGCCCCCTCACCAGTGAAGAGGTCCGCAGTCGGGGGCTTCAGGCTGGCGCTGGCCCGCCACACCTGCTCCATCTCCAGCTTCTGCATCCGTACCCACTTATCTTGATAATCAAGGCGCCCAAAGAAGAAGCCATCAAAGCCCATCTGGGGATGGGGGAGGAAAAGGCAGTGTGAATTAGTGCCCAGCCCTCTCACCACCAAACTCCCCTCTGCTTGGGAGGGGCAGGTCAGAGCACAGGTTAAAAAGCAGTGCTAGGTCGGTGTGGCGGCTCTTGCCTATGATCCCAGCCTTCTGGGAGGCCAAAACAGGAGGATCACTTAAACCCAGGAGTTTTTGAGACCAGCCTGCACAACACGGGCAGACTGTCTCTACAAAAAATTTAAAAATTAGCCAGGCGTGGTGGTGCACTCTTGTAGTCTCATCTACTAGGGAGGCCGAGACAGGAGAATCGCTTGAATCCGGGAGATTGAGGCTATAGTGAGCTAGGATTGCACCACTGCACTCCAGCCTGGATGACAGCAAGACCCGGTCTCAAAAAACAAAAACAAAAACACGTAGGGCTGAAACAGAGAGGCCTCCAGCTTATTTCCAAGCTTGGGGAAGTTTCAGAACTCACCACCCTGGGCTAGCAGGGAGAGGGCGGGTCCAACATCAGAACCCAGGTTCACCTCCCCAGCGCGGTCAAAGCTCAGAGCAGGCCTGACTCCAGGAATGAGATTCCCCCTTCCACAGCCTGAGGATGGATGGGGTCTGAGCACAGGTAATGAAGCTGTTTTTAAGGCAGCCTAGGCATCCACTTGCCACACAGTTTAGGGAGGAGCCAGGACCCTAGCTAGTGGGTGGGGCCAGAACACCAAGAGGGGCCTATTAGGGGAGAGGGCGGAGCTGGGCGGAGCCAGCCGGAGCTGGGTCAGCCTGGGGCTGGGCATAGCTGGCTGAGGCCAGAGCTCAAAAGTCACTGGCCTTACAGCTCACTCAAGGGGCAGGGCTTCAACAGGCCTGGGCCTGGTCCTTGTGAGATTTCAGGGAGAGGGCGGGGTTTGAGTGGGCGAGGGAGAAGCCAGAGTGAGTGAAGAAGTGGGCCCAAGAGAGGTCCCGGGTCGCACCTGCGCAAACAGCGAGGCCTGCTCCCGAGAGTGGCCGAAGGGGTCAATGTGCCAGGCCACACGGGGTCGCCCGTCATTGCCAAATGTGTCCTCCAGAAAGTGCAGCCCGAGTGTCATCTGGTCCACGATGGCACCGTAGTGGGTGGCTGCCTCATCGTTCATTACCCAGCCACCGTTGGCGAACTCCAGGCGCCCTGTGCCAGGACAGGCAAGGTCAGGGTCAGCGGTCAGAGCCAGGAGTGGGAGTAGGGTGGGTGATACTGGGAATGTGAAAGCCTGCCTGTGTACTCATTTCTGGCGGAAGGGCAAGAGGGGTCGCTCCCAGGCCATAGTTCCCGGATATGGGAAAGAGGCCCCCCTGCATGGCAGGCTTCCCAGAGGATGCACGGCAGGTGGGGCTTTGTGGGATGTATAGGAGTTCTCCAAATGGAGAGTCCAGGCAGGCGGAGCGACACGCATGTTGTACAGCTTACACATGGCATGACAAAATCTCAGAAACCAGAGATGCAGAAGCAGAAGCTGGGCTGGGCTTCCTCTTTTCACTTCCTTGGGGTAGGCTCACCCTGGCGCACAAGGTCTCGCACGACTTCCTGTGTGGCATTTGTCTGCTGGTGCCACCAACGGGAGAAGAAGGCAATCTCCACGTAAATGAAGCGACGTGTGGGATCTGCCAGCAAGGCAGAGATGACCGAGTCCAGGATGTACTGCACACCGGCGTGCTGGATGTCATTCTTGACTGTGGATAACAGGGATAAGGCTCTCAGGGCACAGCAGAGCCGAGGGGGTTATTCCTAGACACAGGAGCCCAAACCCTGGATATTACGGTAACACTGGCCCCACCCTAATGTTCAGGACCCAGAAGGGATTACAGGGACCATGGGGATCCCAGGGACCAGTCCCCATCCTCTACTCACTTCCATAAAAGTACTGGTCCACGGTTTTGAGCCAGCCCACGTCATCATGTGTGTGAGGCACCAGGTGCACGTTCAGCATGTTCGGCTGCACTGTGGGGCATGTCTGCACAGGGACCCCAAACACACATACCTTGTCAATAACCCCGGAGGTCGGGGGCTGCAGAGTAAGTCTTGCTCTAGAGGTGACTCAGAGAGGCCTGATCTCGTCTATGTGCAGAGGAGGCCAGGCCCTCCCAGGCAGGACACATACATAGCTGTGCTCATAGATACAGCTCCCACTTTGCACAACCCCACAGGGTAGCTCTCATTCACACTCTGGGAAAATAATAATAGAAGTAGCTGATGTTTGTTCAGCATTTGCCAACAGCAGACGGCCACCCTGGGAGGTGGGGTGATGTTATCCCCAGTTTCCAGATGAAGGCACTGAGGCTCAGAGAGGATAGGTGACTTGCCCAACGTCACACGCTCAGGAAGTGTAAGAGCTAGGCTGGAATTTCAGGCAGACTCCAGAGTCCCAGCTCTCAGCCAGCACCTCCCCCCACACATACACTGCTCACCCCCTGCCACCTCTTGCCCCTCCAATCCCACAGTTAAGTGCAGACAAAGTCTAGGCAAGCATCCCGGAGACACGGAGGCAGGTACAATCAGACACAGTCCTATACTCAGATGCGCACAGCCAGACCTCGCAATGACACAAAGCAAGCACTCAGACCACACTGTCATATCATCAGCCATTCACTAGACACCCACAGGACAGACCCACCCACACCTCTAGACTGTATTCTGGGTTTCACTCTGCCTCCTGTACGTTTCCGCTCGGAGGCCCCACTCACCTCGTATCCCCCGGCCCGAGCACCAGGAGCCGCCAGCAACAACAAAAGGAAAAAGCAGAGAGGCGGAAGCGGTGGCCGCAGGGCGCGGGACATGGTCCAGGGGCCTGCTGCGTCCAGGCAGCCGCGAGCGCAGACCCCCGAAGCCCGCGCGTAGGCGCCCATGGCTCAGCAGCTTCCTCCTGGGGTTCCCCGGCCCTGGAAAGGCCGGGCAAACGCCCCGCCCCCAGACCCGGCCGGGCCAATCGGGGTGGGGGGCGGGGCCAGGGCGCGGTCTGGCGGCTCACCGGAGAGAGAGGCTGTAGCCCTGGGCAATCCCGGGGGTCTTTATAGGAAGGTAGGAAAATGCCACCCTCAGGGCACTGGTTGGGCTAAAGGTGACACTGGCGTCTCACGGGCTATGAAGAGTCTTGGAATGCCTCTTAATGCCGGTAGGAGCAGAAGTGCTTTTCCTAAGGGGGCCGGGTTTTCCTAGCCGGTGTAGTGTGTCCATGGGAATCCAGGGTGTCCCATGGACCTTCAGCGCTAGGGTCCTGTAAGGACCTAGCTTGCCTAAGAGGAGGATCTGATGAAGAGTCCTATACTGTGGGGATTGGGACGTTGGGTAAATACCCTTGGAGTACCGGGGATGGGATCCAGCCTGGTTGAGAAGGATCCCTGGGTGTTCCGGAGAGAAAAGAGGGTCTGACAAGTGGGGAAGGACCCCGAGTCTTTCATGCCTTTCCCAATTCCTACCAGTTCATTCTCTGATAAGAAAACAAAGCCCAGACCAGGCGCAGTGGCTCAAGCCTGCAATCCCAGCACTTTGGGAAGGCCAGGCTGGTGGATCACTTGGGCCTGGGAGTTTGAGACCAGCCTGGACAACATGGGTTGTTTTGTAGAGACGGGTTTGAAAACACAAGATTTGTAATTTTACACAAAATGTAAAAATACAAAAATTAGCTGGGCATGGTGGCATATGCCTGTAATCCCAACTACTTGGGAGACTGAGGCAGGAGAATCACTTGAACCTGGGAGGCGGAGGTTGCAGTGAGCCGAGATCAAGATCATGCCATTGCACTCCAGCCTGGGCAACAAGAGCGAAACTCTGTCTCAAAAAAAAACAAAAATTAACTGGGCATGGTAGCACGCATTTGTGGTCCCAGTTACGTGGCAGGCTGAGGTGGGAGGATTGCTTGAGCCCAGGAGTTTGAGGCTGCAGTGAGCATAGATTGTGCCACTGCACTCAGCCTGCATGACAGATCACGACCGTTTTCTTTTTTTCTTAAAAAGGAAAAAAAAAAGGAAACCAAAGCCCAGATTATCTAGATCAGCAGGGCTATCTGGTGAGTTGCCAGAGGGCAGAAGTCACTGTCTTGTCCCTAGCACCTGACTGAAGAGACAAGGTTTATGAAGTAAGCAAGTGAACAGCCAGAAGCCTCCAGACTGGGGCCCCACACCAGGCCTATGGGGCTAGAACCCTTCCCGCCAGGTAGGAGGAACACCCCAATGAACAGAAGAGGCTGACAGCCAGAGTGAAAAACTTTATTATTAACAGGTTTCAATGAGAAAGCAAATGAATACTCTTAGAAACATGGACAGCATCTCCCCCAGCAGCAGGCAGGGGAAGGGAGGCAGGAGGGGTAGGCCTAGGGTGTTCCCTAGGAAAGGGCCAGGTTCCCTCCATCCAGCTGGGGGCATTGAGACGGCCTCATTCAGGGAAGTCCAGGATGGCAGCTGGTTGAGCAGCCAAAGCCCAGGCCTAGTGGATAGACAGGGTCCAAAATGTGACCCTTCTAGGCTGATATCACCATGGGGGCGTCATGGGCTGAGGATTCTGCAGATAGGACATCACCACAGCAGAGATGGACAGCCTGAGACAGGAGAGAGGTGTCAGTCTAGGATGGGCAGGCTGGGCTCCCCCCACCCATTACTCAAGAGTCACTCGTTCTGTAGGCCAAGTCTCACATGAAGCTACTCATCATTTGCTTCGTGTCCTCCGAGCTCCGAGAGTTGGCAAAGCTGATGAAGGAGCAGTAGACAGCGACCCAAGCACACCACTTCAGCTGGGGAAAGGTAGGTGGGTGGGCAGGTCAGTGAAAGGCACAACAATGAGTCCCCAAAGCCACCTTTCCAGACACCAGTTCATGCCCACTGATTCCATCTGATGCAGCTGGGACCTTGCATCCCCCCCCCCCCTCGCCCCCCGGGAACTCCTCAGTCCCACCTGCTCATGGCATACTCCAGATACATGGTTTCTAGTCCTACTGTCTGGCCTGCGTCTCTCAGGGCCAAGAGAGACTCTGACATCCCACATGCTTAAGACCTTGCCCTTTTTCCACAAGTCCTCTCCAAGTTGCTTCAAAGCCTGGCCCCACCCGCAGACCAACCTGCCACATCCCCACCCTGACTCGAATCCTTGACTTCACCAAAGACTGGGGCTTTCTTGGCCCAGCGTCATCGCAGCCCCACTCCCTGCCGATCTCAGGTCCCGCCCCATCAGCAATGACAAGACGCCCCGCTTCATTCCAAACCCGCCCCCGGGCCTCGTTCTCAGGTCCAACTACACCCATAGAAGCTCAACCCCGCCCACCTTAAGCATGAGGCCGCACATGCTGAAGATCATGCCCAGCAGGTTCATGTAGTCCGGCGTCGGGTCGTCCAAGGCCGGGTTACATTCGCTCGGCGGGGGCTTGTACCTGCGACAGGCTCGAGGGTCAGGGGCGCTCAGGTCCTGCCCCCAGGATAGACAGGCGCTTCCCAGGGCCCCGATCCACACCCACAACCCGAACCCGTGGCCACGACCCTGGGGTCCTCACCTCAGCACTTTGTTCGGCCTCCGTGGGTCAGACATATTGTTAGTGGACATAGCTAGTCGAAGGCCAGATCACGCCTCTTCCGCTGCAGAAATCGCAGCTTCCGGCGTGCAAGCTGAGGGCGGATTTTAGAGTAACACCCGAGGCCCTCGCCTTTCCGTTCCTCATGACAGAGGCTTGGACTCCCCCTACTCAGGGAACGGAGATTTAGGAGAAGCCAGAAGTCTTCCTTTCAAAGGGAAAATGCGGAAAAGAACCTGAAAGCGGGTTTCAATAGTTCCAACCCGATCACCGAAATGCCAAAATGATGAACCCGGAAGTGATAAACAGGAAGTAGGCCAGGAAGAACAATAATAAGGTTACACCCAAGTGTGTGTTTCGAAGGCGCGGAATTTTCCGTACAGACCGATTTAAGGCTGCAAGGAAGGAGTCCTGGGAGCATGGCTTTCCCTGAGCCAAAGCCGCGGCCTCCGGAGCTGCCGCAGAAACGTTTGAAGACGCTGGACTGCGCGCAGGGGGCGGTGCGAGCCGTACGATTTAATGGTGAGCGCCTTTGTCTTCATTCCGGGTCCTCCTTCCGCCGCCTGAGATCAGCGGCCCACTAACCCCCGCCTGGTGTTCCCCAGTGGATGGCAATTACTGCCTGACGTGCGGCAGTGACAAGACCCTGAAACTGTGGAACCCGCTTCGGGGGACGCTGCTGCGGACGTACAGCGGCCACGGCTACGAGGTGCTGGATGCGGCCGGGTGAGCCGGGAACCAGGCTGGGATGGGAGCGCTGAGGCTGGGATCCGAGGTCGATGCTGATCTTCCTCCTCCTGTACTCCAGCTCCTTTGACAACAGCAATCTCTGCTCCGGCGGCGGGGACAAGGCGGTGGTTCTGTGGGATGTGGCATCAGGGCAGGTCGTGCGCAAATTCCGGGGCCACGCAGGGGTGAGTGAAAGCCTGGAGACCCTCATTCGAGCGGAGGGGACCCGTATTAGCGCATAGGTGGTGACAAGGCCACCCCCATTACACCGTAAGGATCCCTTCCCCAGATGACGATCCCCTGCTCTGCATGCCAGGCTAGGCAGTCACCAACCCCTGTCCTTGCTGTTCCCCCAAAACCTTTCACCTTCCCTTCTCCTAGCCTTTGCCCTTGCTTTAACCGACACTGGGAACCCTGCCTTTATCCCAATCCTCCAAAGTCCAGCCTCCTCTGAGTGGCAATAACTTTCTCAGAAGGTGAGCACGGTGCAGTTTAATGAAGAGGCCACAGTTATCCTGTCCGGTAAGTCTGGGGCGTAAGCACGGGGGCCCAGGGTGCTGCCCCCCACTCCAAACCTGACCTCACCATCATGCTGGCCTCACAGGCTCTATTGATTCCAGTATCCGCTGTTGGGATTGCCGCTCACGGAGGCCTGAGCCAGTGCAGACGCTGGATGAGGCCAGAGATGGCGTGTCCAGTGTGAAGGTGTCAGACCACGAGGTCCTGGCAGGGTGAGTGGAGCCAGGACCTGGTCTCACCCCAGGTGCTACTGGGAATCATAGCTGCCCCCATGTTCAGATTAAAACCTACTCTCAGCTGGGCACAGTAGCACACAGCTGTAGTCCCAGCTACTTGGGAGGCTGAGGTGGAAGGATCACTTGAGTCCAAGAGTTCGAGGCACCACTGCACTCCATGCTGGGTGAAAGTAAGACTGTCTAAAAAATAATAATAATAATCTGGCCGGGCACGGTGGCTCACACCTGTAATCCCAGCACTTTGGGAGGCCGAGGTGGGCAGATCACTTGAGGTCAGGAGTTTGAGATCAGCCTGGCCAACATGGTGAAACCCCGTCCCTACTAAAAATGCAAAAATTAGCCGGGTGTGGTGACGAGGGCCTGTAATCCCAGCTACTCAGGAGGCGAAGGCAGGAGAATCGCCTGAACCCGGGAGTTGGAGGTTGCAGTGAGCCGAGATTGTGCCACTGCACTCCAGCCTGGGCGACAAGGTGAGACTCCATCTCAAAAAAAAAAAGATAAAGTAAAATAATTTTTAAAAATAAATAAAAATAGGCAGGGTGCTGTGGCTCACGCCTGTAATCCCAGCACTTTGGGAGGCAGAGGCGGGCGGATCATGAGGTCAGGAGATCGAGACCATTCTGGCTAACACGGTGAAACCCCGTGTCTACTAAAAATACGAAAAATTAGCCGGGCATCGTGGCAGGCGCCTGTAGTCCCAGCTACTCAGGAGGCTGAGGCAGAATGGAGTGAACCCGGGAGGCAGAGCTTGCTGTGAGCTGAGATCGTGCCACTACACTCCAGCCTGGCGATAGAGCAAGACTCCGTCTCAAAATAAGTAAATAAATAAAATAAATAAATAAATAATACATAAAAATAATCATAAGTAAGAATTTTTTTTTTTTTTTGAGACGCAGTCTGGCTCTGTCGCCAGGCTGGAGTGCAGTGACGAGATCTTGGCTCACTGCAACCTCCAACTTCTGGGTTCAGGCGATTTTCCTGCCTCAGCCTCCCAAGTAGCTGGGACTACAGGCAGACGCCATCACGCCCGGCTAATTTTTGTATTTTTAGTAGAGACGGGGTTTCACCATGTTGGCCAGGAGGGTCTCCATCTCTTGACCTCGTGATCCGCCTGCCTTGGCCTCCCAAAGTGCTGGAATCACAAGCATGAGCCACCGCGCCCGGCCGAAAAAATATATTTTCTATTCATTAAGTGCAAGTGAAGAGATCATCATAAAGATCTTCACGTTGAGAAGGCAGAGGAGGAGGAAGAGGAGGGATTGATCTTGGTGTCTCAAGGCTGATAGAGGCAGAAGAAAATCCACATATAAGTGGACGAGTTCAGTTCAAACTGCGTTGTCAGGGTTTTCAGTTCAAACCGCGTTTTCAAAGTACAGGGTCAACTGTACTTTGAAAAGTGCTCCCTCTGGTGGCTGTGGGGGTGCAGGGAGACCAGAACAGTCTAGATGCTGGTGCTGGGTAGTGGAGAAAGTGGTGGGACTGAGTACTGAGGAGGAGGAGCTGGAGAATGCAGGAAAAGGGGGAATTGGGCCAGGTGGGGTGGCTCACACCTGTAATCCCAGCACTTTGGGAGGCTGAGGTGGGCGGATCACCTGAGGTCGGGAGTTCGAGACCAGCCTGACCAACATGGAGAAACCCCGTCCCTACTAAAAATACAAAATTAGCTGGGCGTGGTGGCGCATGCCTGTAATCCCATCTACTCAGGAGGCTGAGGCAGGAGAATCGCTTGAACCCGGGAGGCGGAGGTTGCGGTGAGCCAAGATTATGCCATTGCACTCCAGCCTGGGCAACGAGCAAAACTCTCTCAAAAAAAAAAAAAGAAAAGGGGGAACTGGAAGGACTCCAAGGGTTTGGAAAGAGGGTGTGGGTCTTGGAAACGATGGAGTAGGACGTAATTGGCCCTGGGCCTGAGTCTGAAGGCCAGAGCTTCAGAATTCCACTCCTGTGCACTGGAAGAGCAGGCCCAGTGGGCTGGGAAGGCACAGAGCTGCCTGGAGCCATGTGAGTCTAATCAAGGTTCCCGCTAGATCTACCCTCTCCTGCAGCTCCGTGGATGGCCGTGTGAGACGCTATGACCTGAGGATGGGGCAGCTCTTCTCAGACTACGTGGGCAGTGAGTGTGGCCGGGGATGTGGGACAGGCAGGAAAGATGGGGGGCCAACTAGGGGCACCCCACCCTCACTCACCTACCCGCCCCTCCCCCAAGGCCCCATCACCTGCACCTGCTTTAGCCGGGATGGGCAGTGCACCCTGGTGTCCAGCCTGGACTCCACATTGCGGCTCCTGGACAAAGACACAGGGGAGCTGCTGGGCGAGTGAGTCCTTGTGGTCGTGGGGATCCCCTTCCCTCCTCTTCCACCCCTGGAGAGGACCAAGCCCCCTGATCCTGTCTGCCCTTAGGTACAAAGGCCATAAGAACCAGGAATACAAGCTGGACTGCTGCCTGAGTGAGCGTGACACACATGTGGTCAGCTGCTCTGAGGACGGGAAGGTGTTCTTCTGGGACCTGGTGGAGGTGAGGTGCCCCCAGCCCTACTTCATACCTAGGTGCCTGCCCCATCTCAGCCCTGTCCTTACCTTAGTCACTCCAGGGCCTGAAGGCTAGGATCTTTTTTTTTTTTTGAGACAAGTCTTGCTCTGTCACCCAGGCTAGAGTGCAGTGGCGCAATCTTGGCTCACTGTAAACTCCACCTCCCAAGTTCAAGTGATTCTCCTGCCTCAGCCTCCTGAGTAGTTGAGATTATAGGTGCGTGCCACCACGCCCAGCTAATTTTTGTATTTTTAGTAGAGACAGGGTTTCGCTATATTGGTCAGGCTGGTCTTGAACTTCTGACCTCATGATCCACCCACCTCGGCCTTCCCAAGTGCTGGGATTACAGGCATGAGCCACCACACCCGGCCCTTTTTTCTTTTTTTGAGATAGAGTCTCGCGCTATTGCCCAGGCAAATGCGGTGGCGCCATCTCAGCTCACTGCAACCTCTGCCCCCCCAAGGTTCAGGTGATTCTCATGTCTCAGCCTCCTGAGTAGCTGGGATTACAGGCCCCTACCACCACACCTGGCTAATTTTTGTATTTTTAGTAGAGACGGGGTTTCACCACATTGGCCAGGCTGGTCTCAAACTCCTGACCTCAAGTGATTCACCCGCCTCAGCCTCCCAAAGTGCTGGGATTACAGGTGTGAGACACCGTGCCCAGCTTGGGCTAGAAAGATGATGAGGCAGGAAGGGCATTCCAGGCAAAGGGAACAGCATATGTCAAGGTGTAGAGATGTGGCCTGCGCATGCATCAGTCAGGAAACAAAGGCTTCAGGGTGGTGGCAGGTGCGGCAAGATCCGGGGTCAGGCTGGGCCACAGATGCCAGGCCGAGCAACTGGCACTGACCCCTGGGCAAGGGGGAGCCGACGGCCATGTCTAACCTTGGGTGAGACAGGGCTGTAGTCATTCAAGAAACTGGAGCTACATCTTAGCATCCCTGTGCATGGTTTCAAGCCCTGAGCCCTGTCCTTGACATGTCCCAGCCTGGTGGGGAGTCAGGCTAGAAATAGACCATCCTGGTGTAGTGGGGTCAGAGCTGGGGGAATCTCGGCAAAGGAGACATCAGCGCTGGGCTTGGCCAGGGGAACTAAGGCTCATAAGAGGATGGAGGGAACCGGGGGGCCCTGGAGACTTGGCGGATAAACTCTTGCTTTAGGAACTAAGATAGCAAGAATGTTCCACCTATTTCTTATAGGCCCAGTAGAACAGAAGTTGCCTTGGAGGGCAGGCACATCAAGGGACATTTTCAAGGTGGAAAGAGGAACCATGGCTTGCTTGAGGAACTGTTTACATTGTGTTGTGACCAGGGGAAGTGGGGATCATTGGGGCTGCCAAATGGACAGGATGGAGCCCAGCTGGTGGCAGGGAACAGGCAAGCTGCGAGCAAAGCGTGCTCCAAGCATGGTAGTAGCAGAAAATCAGCGGTCTCTGGACATGGTCTAGAAGCAGAGCCAAGAGGAATGACTGACAGAGGAACGTGTGGTACAAGAAAAAGACTCCTGGCCAGGCGCGGTGGCTCACACCTATAATCCCAGCACTTTGGGAGGCTGAGGGGGGGTGGATCACGAGGTCAGGAGATAGAGATCATCCTGGCCAACATGGTGAAACCCCGTCTGTACTAAAAATACAAAAATTAGTTGGGCGTGGTGGTGCGTGCCTGTAATCCCAGCTACTCGGGAGGCTGAGGCAGGAGAATCCCTTGAACTAGGGAGACGGAGGTTGCAGTGAGCCAAGATCGCACCACTGCACTCCAGCCTGTCAACAGAGCGAACCTCCATCTCAAAAAAAAAAAAAAAAAGAAAAAGACTCCCAAAGCCAGGCGTGGTGGCTCACACCTGTAGTCCTAGCACTTTGGGAGGCCAAGGCAGGAGGATCACTTGAGGCCAGGAGTTCAAGACCAGCCTGGGCAACATGGTAAGACCCCATTTCTGCTTTTTTAAAAAATAAAAAATCAATAAAAGGCTCCCAAGACTTGCGGCCTGAACACCTGGTAGGACAGAGCTACTGAGGGGCTCAGTCTGAGGTAGATTAATTTTGCAGTGTCCAGGAGGCAATTAGAGGCAGGTGGCTGAAGGTCAGGGGAGAGGTGACTGAAGGCTTCAGGCAGGACTGAGATGGGGGATGCCCAGGGACCTCAGGAACCAGGGACAGCCCAGCCACAGATAACCACTCCCTACCCCTCGCTCCACAGGGTGCGCTGGCTCTGGCCCTGCCTGTGGGTTGCGGTGTGGTGCAGTCGCTGGCCTACCACCCCACAGAGCCCTGCCTGCTGACCGCCATGGGAGGCAGTGTCCAGTGCTGGCGGGAGGAGGCCTATGAGGCAGAGGATGGAGCAGGCTGAAGCCAGGGGACCCACCAACAGGACCAAGGACCCAGACACAGACACAGAAGGACTTCAGAGACCATCTTATTCTAGAGATGTAACTGACCAAAAAGTAGGGGAGGGGCTGGGTCTGCAAATTAATAAATAGAGGAGGGGGTAAGACCTTCCTGGGACCGCAGCCGCTCAGTCCTCGTTCTTCTCACGCATGAAGGCATCCATCTTCTGGGCAAAGGTTTCAGCCACCAGCAGGGGGAAGACCAGGGAGGCGTCAGCATAGACCTGGGTAGGGGGGAGCCTGGGTAAGCCATGGGACCCACACCCATCGTCCCAGAAACTCTGTGCCCCACCCAGCCAGCCCTTACCTTGACAGGCTGTGCATCCACCCGGATCTTGCCCCAGGAGACAGCCTCGTCTGGTCGGGCACCTGAGTCAGAGCCATCAAACTCCTGGGCTGTGTTGATGTAGACAGCGTAGTCGGCCCCGTTCCGCTGTGGGGAGGGGGGGCACGGCGGGCCCAGTCAGCCAGTCACAGGAGACAGACACAGAGGGAGGACACTGTAGCCAAACAGGCTGAGAGGTGTGTCCCAGATGAAGGAAGCCCTTCGCAGACCCTTGCTCCCAGACAGGGCCCATGTCAATGTCTGGGGTCACTAGAGCTGCTGGGCAACGATGGCCGTGTTTCCCCAGACCCAACAGCTAGGTGTCAACAACCCTGCCCCATCTGCAAGGCAGGAGCTGCCAGCAACTCTATCTTCAGAAGCCCTCCAAACCCAACCACCGCCCGCCTCCTGATCCCTGCATGGTCACCACTGTCCTGGACTGGAGTTCTCACTCACCTGCCACCATCTGTTCACCACATGGCCACCAGGGGGAGCATGGGAACCCGAGTCAAGTCCTCTCCCACCTCCCTCAGTGCAAAAGCCAAAACCCCGCCTCAGCCCACAGGGCCCAGCAGGCTCCCTGTGGCACCTCCCTGCATCACCTCCTGGCCCTCACCACTCCACCTTCCCCTCACCAGGTACCCAGCTGTTCCTGGATTACTTCAGGCAACCCAGAACCTTTGCAAAGGCTGTTCCCTCTCCTGGGAACTTTGCAATCCAGAAGCTCAATCCTAGCACAGCAGCACAAACTCCTGGCACGGGAGACAACCACATGGCTCCTGGGAGATGCCTCCCCAAACCCCTGCTCCCAGTTCAGACTTCCAGAAGCCTCCTTCCAAAACCCCTTGTTGGATAGCACCCCTTTCTCTTCTCATCCCATCATCTAGTATTCTCTGTAGCAATGACTGCTCCCTGACATGGATGTCATTTGTTTGCTATCTCCCCTACTAGAACATCAGTCCCAGGGGAGCAGGGATCCTGGCCTAGATGTCTAGTTCATGCTGTCTCCCCAGCACATGGCACAGGCCTACCACACAGCACGTCTGCACAGTGGGCCACAGCGCCACCCCCACTCACCATGAGGTTGGCATTGGCAATGTGGTGCTTGACCACGCCCCCGCCCAGAATGATCATCCCAGTGCACTTGGCAAAGATGGCCTGTGTATTGATGAGCCTCAGGTCTGGGGGAAGAGGGCCGAGGTCAGGCCTTGGACTCAGCCGGCCCTCCTTCCCCTCTCCTCTGTGGCCCTAGCGCCTCACCCTCAACGATGTCCAGGACCAGGCCCGGGTTCTTGTAGGAATGGAAGAAGATCATGTCACCCAGCGAGCCGTCTGTAAGTGCGGGACTAAACACAGGGATGTGGTTCTGCAGAGAACATGACAGGACAGTGGATGGAGCTCAGAGCCTCGTCCCCGTGCTGGCCACATCACTATCTGACTGTGGATGGGGTGCCTAATTTCTCTAGGACTGTTTCCTCAATTATAAGCATAACAAACACCTCTCACAGATGAGGCCTATATGAGAAAACCCACAGAAAACACGATAGTGCCTGTCACATAAAGAACCAGCCTATTCTTAGCTTGCTGAGCTGTTTCTCTCTCTCTCTTTTTTTATTTTTTCCTGAGACAGAGTTTCACTCGTTGCCCAGGCTGGAGTGCAATGGCACAATCTCGGCTCACTGCGACCTCTGCCTCCTGGGTTCCAGTGATTCTCCTGCTTCAGCCTCCCGAGTAGCTAGGATTACAGGTGCGTGCCACCATGCCCAGCTAATTTTGCATTTTATTTTTTTAGTAGAGACGGGGTTTCACCATGTTGGCCAGGCTGGTCTCAAACTCCTGACTTCAGGTGATCCACCCGCCTCGGCCCCCTAAGTACTGGGATTACAAGCATGAGTCACCGTGCCCGGCCCTCTATCTCTTTTTTAAAGAGCCAGCTTGTGGCTGGGCACGGTGGCTCACGCTTGTAATCCCAGCACTTTGGGAGGCTGAGGCAGGTGGATCACCTGAGGTCAGGAGCTCCAGACCAGCCTGACCAACATGGAGAAACCCTGTCTCAACCAAAAATACAAAATTAGCCAGGGGTGGTGGCACATGCCTATAATCCCAGCTACTTGGAAACTTGAGGCTGAGGCAGGAGAATCGCTTGAACCCAGGAGGTAGAGGTTGCTGTGAGCCAAGATTGTGCCATTGGACTCCAGCACGGGCAACAAGAGCGAAACTCTGTCTCAAAAAAAAAAAAAAGAGCCAGCTTGTGCAACATGGTGAGTTCCCATCTCTACAAAAACAATTAGCCAGGCATGGTGGCACACACCTGTTGTCCCAGCTACTCAGCGGGCTGAGGCAGGAGAATCGATTGAGCCCAGAAGCTCAAGACGGCAGTGAGCCATTATTGTGCCACTGCACTCCAGCCTGAGCAACAGAATGA
Organism: Pongo pygmaeus; assembly: GCF_028885625.2. Classification (NCBI taxonomy): domain Eukaryota; kingdom Metazoa; phylum Chordata; class Mammalia; order Primates; family Hominidae; genus Pongo; species Pongo pygmaeus. Next base: position 12,918,065 of record NC_072393.2, read on the forward strand.
GACCATCTCGTAAAAAAGAAAGAGAAAGCAGGCTAGGTGTGGTGGCTCACACCTGTAATCCCAGCAATTTGGGAGGCCAAGGCGGGTGGATCACTTGAGGTCAGGAGTTCAAGACCAGCCTGGCCAACATGGTGAAACCCCATCTGTACAAAAATACAAAAATTAGCCAGGCATGATGGTGGGTGCCTATAGTCCCAGCTACTCAGGAGGCTGAGGTGGGAGAATCACTTGAACCCGGGAGGCAGAGGGTGCAGTGAGCTGAAATCACACCATTGCACTCCAGCCGGGGCGACAGAACAAGACTCTGTCTCAGAAAAAAAAAGAGTATGTAGCTTTTTTTTTTTTTAGGTTCTGATTCTCTAATTAAAGGAAGTGGGTAGCTCTTATTTTATGCCGTCTGGGAGTGTGGGACCCTGAGCCAGGCCCCAGGGGAGTTGCTAAGTGCTGCCTCTACTGTTCCAGAGATAGTTTGGGAGGAGCATAAAGATGCTTAGGCCCCACTAGTTATCTGTGTGACTTCAGACAAAATTATCTAGCCTGGCCGGGTGCAGTGGCTCATGCCTGTAATCCCAGCACTTTGGGAGGCCAAAGTGGGAGGACTGCCTGACGCCAGGAGATCAAGACCAGCCTGGGAAATACAGGGAGACCCCCATCTCTACAAAAAATTTTTAAAATTAGCTGGGCATGGTGGCATGTGGCATGTGCCTGTGGTCCCAGCTACTCAAGAGGCTGAGGTGGGAGGACTGCTTGGCCCCAAGAGGTTGAGGCTGCAGTGAGCTGTGATCACACCACTGCACAAGACCCTGTCTCAAAAAAAAAAAAAATTACCACACCTATCTGTGTTTGAGTCTCCTCATCTAAGAGTGAGGATGCTGAGAATAACAGTAGTGAATCCCCAGGAGGCTGGAAAGATGAAATAAGTTAACACATGCCAAAGTCTGGCTACTTTGCTCCCGCTTAGGTCCTCACCTTCTGGGCCCAGTAATACACGGACTCTGGGTTGTTGATCTCCTTGCCCAGACGGGCGATCATCTTAGAAGGCGTCCACTTTACACCCTAGGAGAGGATGTGAGCTTCAGGCCATGCCTCCCCTAACTCCCACTGGACTGGCCCCTCCAGGTTGCCCCAGCCCCACCTCTGTGTTCTGCTCCAGCACCATCTGGTCCAGAATGGGCATCAGCCAGTCCTCAAACTTGCAGTAATTGTCATTGGGCACCAGCAGGTTTCCGATCCTGAGAACAGGAGGCATGTAGGCATCAGGCCCCAGGACCCTTGGTCCAGCTCCCCTGCCCAACACCACTCAGGGTTCTCACCTATTGATCCCGTTCTCCCGGAGCTCCTTCCCCCTGAGGCTAAACTCGCCTAAGTACGTGGGCGCCAGGCACTTGATGAGGTCTTCCTCCACGCCGCCAGCTGTGGTCACCAATACGTCCACCTGCAGCCACAAGGCAGTGAAGTTGGCCCAAGAAGGAAGCCCCTGCCCTCATTCTGGGCAGAACTTCTAACCTCATCCTTGTCCAGTGACTCTTATGAGGGAGCTCTGCTACAAAACAAAACTTGATTCTATTCCTCTGCTTATAACAGACCCCTATCTGCCCATCTCACTTAAACGATCAATAACTGCATCGTCCATTGACCCAGAGGCCAAGGCCACAGCCCCACCAGGTCCCCACCATGTTGTGCTGCACAAGGTAGCGAATGGTCTCACGGATGCCTGAACTGATGAGGTTGGATGTATATCCCAGGAAAATGGTGCAGCTGGTAAGTGGGCGGCGGCTCTGGGTCAGGTCCGCGTGCTGGTCTTCATCCTGTGACAGCGGTTCCAGCTTCTTCTCGATCTGGGAGTAAGGGCCAAGTCGAGTTAAGCACTGGCCTTAAATCCCAGACTCAGGACTCCAGGTGGACTCCAGAAACAGATTTCACCCCAGGCCCTGCACACTCAGGGATACAGGACCAGTTCTATAGGGGACCAAGGAACATCTCCTGTGTAAACTCTGCCCCTTCCCAGACCAGATCTCAGGACACGGGTTCAGGATTTGCCCCCACCCTTTTTTTTTTTTTTTTTTTTTTTTTTTTGACGGAGTTTCACTCTTGTTACCCAGGCTAGAGTTCAATGGCGCGATCTCGGCTCACTGCAACCTCCACCTCCCGGGTTCAAGCGATTCTCCTGCCTCAGCCTCCCGAGTAGCTGGGACTACAGGCGCACACCACCATGCCCGGCTAATTTTTTGCATTTTAGTAGAGACGGGGTTTCTCCATGTTGGTCAGGCTGGTCTCGAACTCCCGACCTCAAGTGATCCGCCCACCTCGGCCTCCCAAAATGCTGAGATTACAGGCATGAGCCACCATGCCTGGCCTTTTTTTTTTTTTTTTTGAGACAGAGTATCGCTCTGTCACCAGGCTGGAGTGCAGTGGCGCGATCTCGGCTCACTGCAACCTCCACCTCGCGGATTCAAGCGATTCTCCTGCCTCAGCCTCCCGAGTAGCTGGGACTACAGGCGCGCACCACCATGCCCGGCTAATTTTTTGCATTTTAGTAGAGACAGGGTTTCACCATGTTGGCCAGGCTTGTCTCGAACTCCTCATCTCATGATCCACCCGCCTCGGCTTCCTAAAATGCTGGGATTATAGGCATGCGCCACCGCGCCCAGCCAGCCTTTTAGGAATCAGAGAGCATCTCCTTTCAGATCCGGTCCCCTCCCCGCTGGGAAAAGCAAATCTAAATTCAAGAACTGCCCAAACTTAGGCTCCTCCTCCCATATCCTCCCTTAACTTGTCTTGCCCCAGGCTCCGCCCATTCCAGAAAGCTTTCAATTTACCTAGAACCCACCCCCACACCGAGAATCTGTCCTTGCCTCCTCAGGTTACCGTACTAGCATGTAACCACTAGAGTGCAAAATCCCCTTCCCAGGACAGAAACTCCTGCCCAGAATAGGTCCCGCCTTCCTCCAACTATTGGGGCGCTCAAATAAAAGGCATATCCCCTCCACTGGAAACGCTGGCCCCGTCTAGTACCGCGCTGGCTCTACAAGCCACGCCCCTCCGCGTCCCTAGAAGTCCCGCCCCCGTCCTCACCATGGCATTGACTTGCTGTACAGCGCGCCCGAAGTTGGTTGCCTGGAAGCCGGTGGTGCCGAAGGCCTCCAGCAGTGCGCGGTAATTCACACCGCGGTTGAAGTCGTAGCCCCGGACCTGGGTGCTTTCGGGCGGCAACGTCGAGCTGTGCTTTAGCACGGCGGCCAGCGCCGCCGCTGGCGCCTCCCGTTCCAGGGAACCTTCCATGCGCCCGTAGCCGGCTCTCGAGTCAGAGCTGCCCCTAGGCCGGGCTTACGGCGGCCCAGAAACGCGTTAAACCCCGACGCGCGCGTCTCTGCAAGAGCACAGGAAGTAGGTAAAGTGCTTTGGGATAAATAACGGAAGTTGGTTTATCACGTGACCATTTTTAGGCCCTGTAAACCAGGTTGCCGCCATTTTTGTGCGTGTGTTCCGTAATACGGAAGCCGCGAGGAGCCTTTAGGCCTTTTTTTTTTTGAGACGGAGTCTCGCTGTGTCACCCAGGCTGGAGTGCAGTGGCGCCATCTCGGCTCACTGCCAGCTCCGCCTTCCGGGTTCACGCCGTTCTCCTGCCTCAGCCTCTCGAGTAGCTGGGACTACAGGCGCCCGCCACCGCGCCCAGCTAATTTTTTTGTATTTTTAGTAGAGACGGGGTTTCACCTGGTCTTGGTCTCCTGACCTCGTGATTCGCCCGCCTCGGCCTCCCAAAGTGCTGGGATTACAGGCGTGAGCCACCGCGCCCGGCGCCTTTAGGCCTTTTCTTCCTTCCTTTCTTTTTTTTTTTTTCCTGATACAGGGTTTCGCTCTTGTTGCCCAGGCTGGAGTGCAATTGCCCGATCTCAGCTCACCGCAACCTCCACATTCCGGGTTCAAGCGATTCTCCTGCCTCAGCCTCCCGAGTAGCTGGGACTACTGGCATGCACCACCACGCCCGGCTAATTTTGTATTTTTAGTAGAGGCGGGGTTTCTCCTTGTTAGTCAGGCTGGTCTCGAACTTCCGACCTCAGGTTTTCTGCCCGCCTCAGCCTCCCAAAGTGCTAGGATTACAGGCGTGAGCCACTGCACCTGGACTTTACTCCTTTTCATGTGTTCTCGACTTCCATGAATGAAGATTCTTTATTTTTATTTATTTAATTTATTTTTGAGACAGAGTTACACTCTTGTTGCGCAGGCTGGAGTGCGGTGGTGCAATCTCGACTCACTGCAACCTCTGCCCCCCTGGTTCAAGCGATTCTCCTGCCTCAGACTCCCGAATTGCTGAGATTACAGCCACCCGCCACCGCGCCCAGCTAATTTTTTTGTATTTTTAGTAGAGACGGGGTTTCACCTGGTCTTGGTCTCCTGACCTCGTGATTCGCCCGCCTCGGCCTCCCAAAGTGCTGGGATTACAGGCGTGAGCCACCGCGCCCGGCGCCTTTAGGCCTTTTCTTCCTTCCTTTCTTTTTTTTTTTTTCCTGATACAGGGTTTCGCTCTTGTTGCCCAGGCTGGAGTGCAATTGCCCGATCTCAGCTCACCGCAACCTCCACATTCCGGGTTCAAGCGATTCTCCTGCCTCAGCCTCCCGAGTAGCTGGGACTACTGGCATGCACCACCACGCCCGGCTAATTTTGTATTTTTAGTAGAGGCGGGGTTTCTCCTTGTTAGTCAGGCTGGTCTCGAACTTCCGACCTCAGGTTTTCTGCCCGCCTCAGCCTCCCAAAGTGCTAGGATTACAGGCGTGAGCCACTGCACCTGGACTTTACTCCTTTTCATGTGTTCTCGACTTCCATGAATGAAGATTCTTTTTTATTTTTATTTATTTAATTTATTTTTGAGACAGAGTTACACTCTTGTTGCGCAGGCTGGAGTGCGGTGGTGCAATCTCGACTCACTGCAACCTCTGCCCCCCTGGTTCAAGCGATTCTCCTGCCTCAGACTCCCGAATTGCTGAGATTACAGCCACCCGCCACCGCGCCCAGCTAATTTTTTTGTATTTTTAGTAGAGACGGGGTTTCACCTGGTCTTGGTCTCCTGACCTCGTGATTCGCCCGCCTCGGCCTCCCAAAGTGCTGGGATTACAGGCGTGAGCCACCGCGCCCGGCGCCTTTAGGCCTTTTCTTCCTTCCTTTCTTTTTTTTTTTTTCCTGATACAGGGTTTCGCTCTTGTTGCCCAGGCTGGAGTGCAATTGCCCGATCTCAGCTCACCGCAACCTCCACATTCCGGGTTCAAGCGATTCTCCTGCCTCAGCCTCCCGAGTAGCTGGGACTACTGGCATGCACCACCACGCCCGGCTAATTTTGTATTTTTAGTAGAGGCGGGGTTTCTCCTTGTTAGTCAGGCTGGTCTCGAACTTCCGACCTCAGGTTTTCTGCCCGCCTCAGCCTCCCAAAGTGCTAGGATTACAGGCGTGAGCCACTGCACCTGGACTTTACTCCTTTTCATGTGTTCTCGACTTCCATGAATGAAGATTCTTTTTTATTTTTATTTATTTAATTTATTTTTGAGACAGAGTTACACTCTTGTTGCGCAGGCTGGAGTGCGGTGGTGCAATCTCGACTCACTGCAACCTCTGCCCCCCTGGTTCAAGCGATTCTCCTGCCTCAGACTCCCGAATTGCTGAGATTACAGCCACCCAACACCACGCCTGGCTAATTTTTGTATTTTTAGTAGGGACGGCATTTCACCATGTTGGCGAGGCTGGTTCTGACCTCAGGTGACCGCCCGCCTCGGCTTTCCAAAGTGCTGGGATTACAGGCGTGAGCCACCGCCCCCAACCAAGATTCCTATTTTAATGCCACCTGCTGGAGACCCACTGCTTTGCCCGGCGCTCGCCCATTCGTTTCTGTTCTGTCCCCTCAGGAGGAGAGGATGGTTTTGTTGTTGTTGTTGTTGCTGTTTTTTGTTTGTTTTTTTGAGATAAGAGTCTTACGCTGTCGCCCAGGCTGGAGTGCAGTGGCACGATCTCGGCTCACTGCAACCTCCACCTCCCGGGTTCACGCCATTCTCCTGCCTCAGCCTCCCGAGTAACTGGGACTACAGGCGCCGGCCACCAGGCCCGGCTAATTTTTTGTATTTTTAGTAGAGACGGGGTTTCACCGTGTTAGCCAGGCTAGTCTCGATCTCCTGACCTCGTGATCCGCCTGCCTCGGCCTCCCAAAGTGCTGGGATTACAGGCATGAGCCACCGCGCCCGGCCTGCTGTCATTTTTTGATAGGGTCTCACTCTGTCGCCAGGCTGGAGTGCTGTGGCGCAATCTCGGCCCACTGCAACCTCTGACTCCCGGACTCAGGTCATCCTCCCACCCCAGCATCCCGACTAGCTGGGACTACAGGTGTGCACCACCGTGCCCAGCTAATTTTTTTATGCAGGTAACTTTTTTTTTTTTTTTCTTTTTTTGAGACGGAGTCTTGCTCTGTCGGCCAGGCTGGAGTGCAGTGGCGCAATCTCGGCTCACTGCAAGCTCCGCCTCCCAGGTTCAGCTATTCTCCTGCCTCAGCCTCCCGAGTAGCTGGGACTACAGGCGCCTGCCACCACGCCCAGCTAATTTTTTCTGTTTTTAGTAGAGATGGGGTTTCACCGTGTTAGCTAGGATGGTCTCGATCTCCTGACCTCGTGATCCGCCCGCCTCGGCCTCCCAAAGTGCCGAGATTACAGGCGTGACCCACCGCGCCCGGCCAAGGGTCACTTCTTAAGCGTCACCCATGGACAGGATTTCGGTCCAGGCAGAGTTAGACAGAGTTTCATCCTTCCCCAGCCACTTTTGTCTAATGGGATAGTGAGCCCGGTTCGTGCCCTCACAAGTCTCCAAAGCCTTCACATGCTGCATAACGCTCTGTTCTTCCTTCCCTTATAGCTGCAGCTGTCACCTCCACCTCCTCTGGGAAGCCTTCCCTGAACTTCCACTGGGTCAGTGGCCTCTTCTGGGACCCAGGGCTGACGTCTCTTTCCCTCCAGCAAGAATGTGAGACCCTCGGTGTCATCTGTATCTCAAACACACCCTCCTAACAGTGCATAGGGCCAACAGGATTATTCACTCACTCTACAATTCATGTAGTCTATTCTCTATGGTGGGCTCCGTGCTAGGCACTAAGGATTTAGTGGTGAACAAGACCAAGATGTGGACCCTGCCCTGCTGGAGCCCACAATCTGATTGGGAAGATAGAAAGTTAACAACAATGGTGAGTACTATCAGGATTTTTTTTTTTTTTTTGGAGACGGAGTTTTGCTCTTGTTGCCCAGGCTGGAGTGCAATGGCGCAATCTCAACTCACCACAACCTCTGCCTCCCGGTTTCAAGCAATTCTCCTGCCTCAGCCTCCCAAGTAGCAGGGATTACAGACATGAGCCATCACGCCCGGCTAATTCTTGTATTTTTAGTAGAGATGGGGTTTCACTATGTTGGTCAGGCTGGTCTCGAACTCCTGACCTCAGGTGATCTGCCTGCCTCGGCCTCCCAAAGTGCTGGGATTACAGGTGTGAGACACCGTGCCCAGCGCAATCAGGATTTAAACAGGATGATTTGAGTCTTTTGGTGGAGGAGTTCGGGATTTTAGTTGGAGGGATGGGTGAAGGACGCCAAGGAGGTGAGATTTGAGCCAAAGCCAGAAGGCTGAGAAAATCCCCGTATGTAAAGATGCAGGGAGGCCATTCCCTGCACATGGGAAGACAGAACAGCAAAAGCCGTGAGGCCGGAATGAGCCTACCTTGTTGGAGGAGACAGACATCCTCCTTGACATCCTCACTTGGACCTCAAAGTTGCCCCCTCAGTTCCCTCTCCACCTATCCCTGATCTTTCTGCATCTCAGCAAATGGCCCCACCCTCCACTCATCCACTAGACTGAAAAATAGGGATTGGGGCTGGGCGCGGTGGCTCACACCTGTAATCCCAGCACTTTGGGATGCCAAGGAGGGCGGATCACCTGAGGTTAGGAGTTAGAGACCAGCCTGGCCAACATGGCGAAACCCCGTCTCTACTAAAAAATACAAAAATTAGCCGGTTGTGGTGGCGCACACCCGTAATCCCAGCTACTCAGGAGGCTGAGGCAGGAGAATCACTTGAACCCGGGAGGTGGAGGTTGCAGTGAGCCGAGATGGTGCCACTGCACTCCAGCCTGGGCGACAGAGCAAAACTCCGTCTCAAAAATAAAAATTAAAAATGAGGAGTGGAGCTTGCTGTCTCCCCTTTTCTCACACCCCAACATCCATCCTTCTCAGCATGTCTGCCAACCTCTACCTATAAAGTAGGTCCGAAATCCAGGTATTTTCTTTATCCCCATAGCCTACAAGCTGGCTTTGGTCTCCTCCAACCCATCTTCCACCTAACAGCTAAAATCAGAGAGCTTTTTTTTTTTTTTTTTTTGGAGACGGAGTCTTGCTCTGTCGCCCAGGCTGGAGTGCAGTGGCATGATCTCGGCTCACTGCAACCTCTGCCTTCCGGGTTCACGCCATTCTCCTGCCTCAGCTTCCCAAGTAGCTGGGACTACAGGCGCCCGCCACACGCCCAGCTAATTTTTTGTATTTTTAGTAGAGACGGGGTTTCACCATGTTAGCCAGGATGGTCTCGATCTCCTGACCTCGTGATCTGCCCGCCTCAGCCTCCCAAAGTGCTGGGATTACAGGCATGAGCCACCGCACCCGGCCCCTGAGCTTTTTTTTTTTTTTGATGCAGGGTCTCACTCTGTCACCAGGGCTGGAGTGCAGTGGGACAATCACACCTCACGGCAGCTTCGACCTCCTGGCCTCAAGTGATCCTCCCACTTCAGCCTCCCCAGTAGCTGGGACTACAGGCACGTGCCACAGCTCTTTAACCATAAATCAAACACGTCACTGTTAAAACCTCCTAATGGTAGCTTCCCCCGAGAGTAAAATCCAAGCTTTTCACAGTGGCCTTAAAGGGCACCTCTCAACCTCCCTGCTGCCATCTCCCACCATGCTGGCCCTCCCTCCCTCTCTCCTCTCCAGCTACATGGACCTCTTTGCTATTCCTGGAACCCACCAAGCTCTTTTTTGTCCAAGGAGTCAGGTACTTGCTGCTCCTCCTGCCTAGAACACCGTATTTCTCAGTTCCTTCTCCTCCTTTGGGCCTGAGTTCAAATGTCACCTCCTCTGAGAGGCCTGCCCTGACCACTCCTCTCTCCTTTACTTTTATTACTCTTTCATATTCTCTTTCACATGTATACTCTTTCACTGAGTACATGTTCTGTTGTCCATCCCTGCCTGACTAGAAAGGCAGCTCCATGAGGGCAAGGTTTTGTCTTGTTTCATTGCTAATTTGGGTTTCTGCACAGTGCTGGGCACATATTAGAATCTCAGGTGGGGCAGGGCTCAGTGGCTTATGCCTATAATTCCTTTGGAAGGCCAAGGCAAGAGGATCGTTTGAGGCCAGGAGTTCAAGACCAGCCTGGGCAACATAGTAAGAACCATCTCTACAAAAAGTTAAAAACTTAAATTAGCAGGGAACGGTGGCTCACGCCTATAATTCTAGCTAATCAGGAGGCTGAAGTGAGAGGATCACTTGAGCCCAGGAGTTTGAAGTTACAGTGAGCTATGATTGTACCATTGCACTCCAACCTGGACGACAGAGCGAGAACCTGGGCTTAAAAAAAGAAAAAAAGGCCAGGCAGGATGGCTCACACCTGTAATCCCAGCACTTTGGGAGGCCGAAGCAGGTGGATCACTTGAGGTCAGGAGTTCGAGACCAGCCTGGCCAACATGGTGAAACCGCTTCTCTACTAAAAATACAAAAATTAGCCAGGTGTGGCCGGGCGCAGTGGCTCATGCCTGTAATCCCAGCACTTTGGGAGGCCGAGGCAAGTGGATCACCTGAGATCGGGAGTTCAAGACCAGCCTGACCAACATGGTGAAACCTTGTCTCTACTAAAAATACAAAAAATTAGCCGAGCGTGGTGGCACATGCCTGTAATCCCAGCTACTTGAGAGGCTGAGGCAGGAGAATCGCTTGAACCCAGAAGGCGGAGGTTGCAGTGAGCTGAAATCGCGCCATTGCACTCCAGCCTGGGCAACAAGAGCGAAATACCATCTCAAAAAAAAAAAAAAATTAGCCGGGTGTGGTGGCATACGCCTATAATCCCAGCTACTCAGGAGGCTGAAGCAGGAGAATCACTTGAGCCCGGGAGGTGGAGGTTGAAAGTGAGCTGAGATCGCACCACTGCACTCCAACATGGGTGACAGAGCAAGACTCTCTCTCAAAAAAAAAAAAAAAAAGAATGAAGGCATTGGAGATTTGGGCCTGAGGAGTGGCGAGAGGAGGAGAGGCAAGGCTGCAAGTTGGAGATGGCAGAGGCTGACAAAGCAGATGTGTTGGGAACAGTTAGCAGGAGATCCAGCAGGTCAGGGGGAGGCCAGGGCCTCCTCACTCCCCCAGCCAAGGCACCTAGCCCACAGGGACCCAGGTGACATGTGACACCAGGGCAGCCACAGGGCCTCCTGGAGCAGGGACCCCCTCAGCCGAGGCAGCTGCTGCTGCTGCAGCTGGTGACATTTCACTCCATGAGAGTCCTGGCTTCAAAGTCTTTGCAGGGGTAGCAGAGGGAGAAAAGGGGGTTGAAGAGGACAGGCTGGGTTGGGGAGGGAGCCAGAGCAGGGTGGCCACCAGAGGACCACGCAGCCAGCGGTGGCTTGGGCCGGAGCCCTTAGCCGAAGTGTGTGGGCCTGACGGGTCCAGGAGCAGCCACCCTCATCCTGCAGCCCCCAAGGAACATAGGAAGAGGTGTGGGAACCCTTGGGCAGCCCTAGGCTCCCCCTAGGGGACTAAGGTTGGGCCTGCTGCCCACTTTACCCAGATGTCCAGCAAGGTGGCCATCAACAGTGACATTGGGCAGGGCCTCTGAGCAGTGGAGCAGCTCCAGATGGAGGCAGGCATCGAGCAAGTGAAGGTGAGAGTCGGGGCCAGTGCAGGAGGCAGGAAGAGGTGGGAACACATGGGCCAGGGGACAGGTGCATGCCTGGGTCTGGTCTGGCTGACCCAGTTGGTCTGCAGGTGTCCAAGATGGCCGCCGATCTGCTGCAGTTCTGCACGGAGCAGGCCAAGAACGACCACTTCCTTGTGGGCATCCCAGCCGCCACCAACTCCTTCAAGGAGAAGAAGCCCTATGCCATCCTATGAACCCAGGACAATGCCACCCTGTGGCCTGGGCAAACCAGGGGGCCTCAATAAACAAAGTGAATACTTCTCAGGGCATGGCTGAGCCGGGCTGAGATGGGAGACCAGAGGGACTTTGGGCTTGCAGGGAACAGGTGCATACCTGGCCCAGCCTCCCTCCCTGGCCTGCCCCCGGGGTCACAGAAACAGCAGCACACACACACACCCTGGAGCCCCGGACGGAGAGCACAGCATCCCTCTTGCCCTCCCCAGCACCCATGGGATAGCCTGAGCAGGTACCCTTTTCCACCATGCAGACAAATAGCCAGGATTTGAGTCATAATCTATACACCACACGCGTCACACATCACACACACACGTGACATCATAGACACAGGTGCCCACGATCCTCAGGACTCTCCCTCTTCAAACGAATGCACAGCAACAGCTGACACGCACCCCCCAGCCCAGACTTGCTATCTCTCCCAGTCACTCCCACGCAGGCCTGCAGCCCCCCAGCCCCGAGCAGGCGCAGGCGGAGCCCCAGCAGGCAAACCACACTCACACTTCAGGCCCAAGCACCAACATGTCAGGTTTATTTCTCCTTCGCTCTCACCTGAGAGCAGGGCATCCAAATCATAACAAAACCAGAGCCCAAGAGTGGGGAGCGGCCCCCTGGGTGGGCCTGAACCCCAATTTCACCCTTCCCCCGGGCATAGGACCCTCACCCGAATGTGGCCGGGACTCCTTGTGCCCTAGGCCCACGGGGCAGGGGCGGAGGCAGCACCAACATTGGGGATGGTCCCCCAAGAACAGAGGAGGAAGCCCAGCCTCCGGTAGGCAGTGTCCACATCCATGTCCACCTGCTCAGGCCTGCAGCCTCCAGACCTCTAGCGACAGGTCTCCAGAGCCGGCCACCACTAGGTTGCCCTCAGCACAGACCTGGGAAGGGGGAGGAACATGAGGAGTCAGGGACAATGGCGCTCTGGCCAGCTGGGCAGGGCACATGGGGCAGGACCTTACCCTATTGAGCCCATTGTCATGCTTTCGGGTGCAAATGGTCCTTGGTGGGTCTGTGGGCACGTGCACCTAGTGAGGGGCAATGGGCGAGGTCAAGAGGTGTGCCCCTGGCTGATGGAGGTAGGGGAGGGGCAGGGACTGTCCTGGGGTGGGGGCTGGGCAGGAGCCTCACCCGGATGGTCTTGTCAGTGGATGTGGTGTACAAGGCTCCCACTGAGTACTGGATCCCAGTGATAGGAAAGCTGTGGCCCACATCAAAGGACTGCAGGAGGGGGATCAGGCAACACTCAGGCGAGGCTCTCCCAAGACCCGCCCTCCCCCACACCACCAGGGGCTCAGGGGTAGGAAGGAAGCCCGGGGGGAGGGACAGTCAGGGGCAGGAGCTGCAGCAGACCCGGATAAGCTGGAAGCAGCCGTTGCGGTTGGCGAAGACGTGCAGCAGGCCCTGGTTGTCACCAGCCCAGAGCTGGGGTTCCTGGTAGGACATGCAGAGCAGGTAGGAGTCCAGCTATGAGAGGGACAAGGGACAGGACAGCTCAGGCCGGGCTGGGCCTGCAACAGTCCCCATCCCTCCAGGCCCCTGGGGAGGGCCCACCTGCAGACGCTGCAGGACGCTGTTGGCTCGGCGGTCCACCACCACCAGGGTGTGGTCCTCGCTGCCTGAGATGATGTGCCGGTCATCCGCCAGCAGGGTCAGCACGGGTCTGGAGTGTAGTTGCTGGCGCTTCAACAGGGCTGGGCCGGCTTCATGGGTGATAGGCCGGGGAGGAGGGATATCAGAGCCCCTCAAAGGCCCCCCCCAGCCCACGGGAGCATCCCGGGTCTCCATCCTGTCTGGCAAAACCCTCGATCTGCTCATTCCCCCACCCCACAGAGTGACCCATCTCTCTTCTCCCGCCTCAGGGAAATCCAGGCTTCCACAGGAGCCCCAGGCCTCTGCCCATCCCCGTCCACATCCCATATCCCTCCTCCGATCCCATCTACTGTTGTTAGCACAGAGCTGACCAAGGTGGTCTCAGTCTTGCATCCACCCTCAGGTTGGCCTGAAACATGCCTCTATCCCGCAGCCCCGCTCCAGCTCTGCCTGGACAGGGTACACTGGCCCTTCAATTAACAAAAGTAGAGTGAATAAATAGGCCAGGCACAGTGGCTCACACCTGTAATCTCAGAACTTTGGGAGGCTGATACAGGCAGATCATCTGAGCCCAGGAGTTCAAGATCAACTTAGGCAACGTGGCAAGACCCAGTTCTCTGTTTAAAAAAAAGAAAATGGCCGGGCGCGGTGGCTCACATCTGTAATCCTGCACTTTGGGAAGCTGAGGTGGGTGGATCACCTGAGGTCAGGAGTTCATGACCAGCCTGGCCAACACGGTGAAACCTCGTCTCTACTAAAAATTCAAAAATTAGCCGGGCATGGTGGCAGGCGCCTGTAATCCCAGCTAATCGAAAGGCTGAGAGGCTGAGGAAGGAGAGTCGCTTGAACCCAGGAGGTGGAGGTTGCGATGAGCTGAGATCGCACCACTGTACTCCAGCCTGGGCGACAGTGAGACTCTGTCTCAAAAAAAAAAAAAAAAAAAAAGAATGAATGGATAAATAAACAACAGAAAATACTTATGTTCCAGGAAGTGTTCCTGCTAGGTGCTTATGTAAATGAATTTATTTATATATTTTTAATTAATTTTCATTTAGAGATGGGGTCTCACTATATTGCCCAGGTTGAACTCAAATTCCTAGGCTCAAGCAATCCTCCTGCCTCAGCCTCTGGAGTAGCTGGGACTACAGGTGGGCGCCACCACATCCAGCATAAAAAAATGTAGTTAATCCACCACTGTTCCTATTATCATCTTCCCCCATCAACCCCAGGGGGCTGCTGTGGTATTATTATCTGGATTTCACAGATGGGGAAACCGAGGTTCAAGCTTGTCTGGAGGTCACACAGCTAGGAAGTGGGACAGCCAGGATTCTAATCCGCCCCCAGGGCTGCCCAAGCTTCATCTGCACCCACTGCCCAAGTTGCCTGTATTGTACCAGCACAGCATGGCCACTCTGAGTGGTGAGTATTTGGTTATCTGACTATGACCCCAGCCAGGCTGTGAAGCCCCAGTGTCTCCTTCCCCAACATGACATCTCCCAACCTGGGCCCCAGGACTCTTGGCCCACCTCTGGGGTCGTAGATGGTCACCTTCTTGTCATAGGTGCCAGTCACCAGGATATCAGGCAGGTAGGAGAGGCACAGCACGGCTGAGCTGGCCCTAGGGACACACAGACCACAGGGCTTTGGCTGTGGCCAGACAGGGTCCTATCCCCGCAGGCCCCCTGCCCAGGCCCCCACACACTTTATCTCGCCGAACTGCTGCCCATCCGCTGCCATGTCCCAGAGCTTCACTGTGCTGTCCCAGGAGCCGGAGCACACGCGGTGGTCCTGTGCTGCCAGTGACCACACCCAGCCCTGCAGGACAGGAGCAGCAGTCACACACCTGTCACAGCCCATGGGGGTCCCAGACTGGGATCATTCTGTTTTTGCAGGTAAGGCTCAGAGAATTCAAGAGACTCACCCAAAGCCACATAGCTCTTCCTCCCCAGTGCCCACCGTGATAGATGCTGCAGTAAGTACAACACCCAACTCTGGCTCCAGGTGATCACCCCCATTGCACAGATGAACCCAGAGCAAGTTCAACTTGAGTACAGATTACAGTTTATGTCCATGGGTCAGCCTGACTTCAGAGTCCAGGAAAGGCACACCCCACCCAGAAACTTTTTTTTTTTGGAGACGGAGTTTCACTCTTGTCATCCAGGCTGGAGTGCAGTGGCTTGATCTTGGCTCACTGAAACCTCTGCCTCCCGTGTTCAAGTGATTCTCCTGCCTCAGCCTCTCTAGTAGCTGGGATTACACGTTTGTGCCACCACACCCGGCTAATTTTTGTATTATTAGTAGAGATGGGGTTTCACTATGTTGGCCAGGCTGGTCTCAAACTCCTGACCTTAGGTGATCCGCCCGCCTCAGCCTCCCAAAGTGCTGGGATTACAGGCGTGTACCACCGTGCCTGGCCCAGGAACTCTTTTTTTTTTTTTTTTTTGAGACAAGGTCTTGCTGTGTCACCCAGGTGTGAATGCAGTGGCGCGATCATGGCTTACTGCAGCCTCCACATCCCAGGCTCAAGTGATCCTTGTACCACAGCTTCCCAAGAGCTGGGACCACAGGCGCATGCCACTACGCTCTGCTAATTTTTTTTTTTTTTTTTTTTGAGATGGAGTTTTGCTCTTGTTGCCCAGGCTGGAGTGCAATGGCATGATCTCGGCTCACCGCAACCTCCGCCTCCAGAGTTCAAGCAATTCTCCTGCCTCAGCCTCCGTAGTAGCTGGGATTACAGGCATGTGCCACCGTGCCCAGCTAATTTTGTATTTTTAGTAGAGCCGGGGTTTCTCCATGTTGGTCAGGCTGGTCTCAAACTCGCGACCTCAGGTGATCCGCCTGCCTTGGCCTCCCAAAGTGCTGGGATTACAGGTGTGAGCCACCGCATCCGTTTTGGTTTTTTTTTTTTTTTTTTTGAGACAGAGTCTCGCTCTGTTGCCCAGGCTGGAGTGCAGTGGCATGATCTCGGCTCACTGCAAGCTCCGCCTCCCGGGTTCACGCCATTCTCCTGCCTCAGCCTCCCGAGTGGCTGGGACTACAGGTGCCCACCCACCACACCCGGCTAATTATTTGGTATGTTTTGTAGAGTCAGGGTTTCCCATGTTGCCCAGGCTGGTCTCGAACTCCTGGGTTCAAGCAATCCTCCTGCCTCAGCCTCCCAAAGTGTTAGGATTATAGGCCTGAGCAACTAACTGCACCCTGGCCCAATAACATTTCTAAGTCAAGTTCTACAGAGATTCAGCCCCAGTGGTGGTTTGAAGCCACATGACAAGTGATTAAGAGTGTGGCCTCTACTTTGTGACCTGGCAAACCATATCACCTCCTTTAGTTCATTCATCAGCAAATTGGGCAGAAAACATCCCTTGCCTCAGGAGCTAATATGCACAGCGTGGTGAATGCTGACTTATTGCCCACCAATCCCGCTGAGGAGGGCACTATCATGTATCTCATTTTATAAATGGGGAAACTGGACCCCAGAGAGGTTGAGTTTCTCACTCAGGGTCACACAGCCAGGAAGCAGCACAGTGAGAATTTGAAGCCAGCATCCTGGCCCCAAGCCCAAGCTCTCAGCCACTGGCCTGACCACCTTAGCAACTGGTGGAGATGCTCCTCCACAGCCACATCTCAGGAGATGACAGTCATGCTC
Source organism: Pongo pygmaeus (assembly GCF_028885625.2). Lineage (NCBI taxonomy): Eukaryota > Metazoa > Chordata > Mammalia > Primates > Hominidae > Pongo > Pongo pygmaeus. Next base: position 12,934,500 of record NC_072393.2, read on the forward strand.
AGAGTTGGCTGATCTCCAAGGGCAGTCTCATAACTGCTTTGCACTGGGCCTCTCCAGGTGTACCTGACATCTGTTGAGCACCTACTGTGTGTCAAAGCCTGAGCTTGGCCGGGCACCGTGGCTCATGCCTGTAATCCTAGCACTTTGGGAGGCTGAGGAAGGCAGACCACTTGAGGCCAGGAGTTTGATACCAGCCTGGCCAACATGGCGAAACCTCATGTCTACTAAAGGAAAAAAAAAAAAATGTGTGTATATATAATATATATATACACACACACACACACACACAAAAATTAGCTGGGCATCATGTGCCTATAATTTCAGCTACTCAGGAGGCGAGGTTGCAGTGAGCTGAGATTGTGCCACTGCACTACCGCCTAAGCAACAGAGTGAGATTCCATTAAAAAAAAAAAATTAGCTGGGCATGGTGGCAGGCACCTATAATCCCAGCTACTTGGGAGGCTGAGGCAGGAGAATCACTTGAATCCCAGAGGCAGAGGTTGCAGTGGGCCGAGATCATGCCATTGCACTCCAGGCTGGGTGACAGAGCAAGACTCTGTCTCAATAAAAATATAAATAAATAAAGGCCGGGTGACTCATGCCTGTAATCCCAGCACTTTGGGAGGCTGAGGCGGGCAGACCACGAGGTCTGGAGATCGAGACCATTCTGGCCAACATGGTGAAACCCCATCTCTACTAAAAATACAAAAATTAGCTGGGCATGGTGGTGGGCACCTGTGGTCCTAGCTACTCAGGAGGCTGAGGCAGGAGAATTGCTTAAACCTGGGAGGCGGAGGTTGCAGTGAGCCGAGATTGCACCACTACACTCCAGCCTAGCAACAGAGTGAGACTCCATCTCAAAAAAAAAAAAAAAAAAAATTAGCTAGGTGTGGTGGCATGCACCTGCAGTCCCAGCTACTCGGGAGGCTGAGGGAGGAGAATCACTTGAACCCGGGAAGCAGAGGTTGCAGTGAGCTGAGATCATGCCACTGCACTCCAGCCTGGGTGACAGAACGAGACTCCATCTCAAAAAAAAAAAAAAAAAAGCCTGAGCTTAATGCGTGTCCACATTAATGCATAATGTATCTCCTTCATCCTCATCCTAATCACCCACTGGACAGAAGTAGAAACTGAGGCATGGAGAAGTCACACATCTCACCTAAAGTCACACCAAGGATAGAAAAGTCAGATTCAAATCTATGCGGTCCTGTACCAAAACCTGGGGCCTTAACCAAGATGCCCTACTCAGGTCTCACACCTCCTATCCCCACCTGACCCCTCACCTCATGGGTACTATTTCGCTTAGTGCCTAAGGTCTTGACCAGAACCTGGTTGGACTCCGTCCCCAGCTGCCGCAGGTCCCACAAGTTGACGTTGCGATCTCGGGAGCCCGACAGACAGAGTGACCCACCCTGGAAAGGGAGCAAGGTGATGTTGTCAGGGCCACCCTGGCCCACCCCTGCCTGGCCCCCCACAGACCCCGTCTCACCTGGAGCAGCAGCACTGAGTCAACAGAAGCCACGTGCCCGTCGGCCAGGCAGAAGTATTCAACCCAGCGCCCATCCTCTGCCCAGCGGGACAGGTGCTGCTCCAGCGCAATGCAGGCTGCCGGCCAGTCAAAGTTCTTCTCTGTGGGTTACCACGAGTAGGGTGCCCGGTGGGCAGGGACCCTAGCACCCATGCCAGCTGGCCAAGCCCAACCCTGGCTTCCAGGGAGCCCACCCTACACCAGACTTGGACAGAACCCCATGGAGATTCCCTACTCCCGCCCCAAGCCGACCCAGGCTCTGGTCTTGGGACCACCTGCCTGCCCATTTCCCAGGCAGGTCTAGGACTACTCACTCCAATTTCCAGAAATTGGGAACTGGGGTCTCAGAACTACCTCTCCAGGCGCCATCCCCCAACCCAAACTCAGGGTAGAGCAGTCTCAGGATGTTGAGGTCTGACCTCAGGCTCGGCATACAAGCTGGGACCTCATGACTAACCCTTCCTGCCTCAGCCATCTGAACCAGACCAAGGGGGCTGTTTTTCAAACAGTATCTGGAAACTGGGGAGCCTTGTCAAGATGCAGAATGCAAGCCCCAGATGCAGATTCAGTGGTATGGACAGGGTCCAAGCATCTATGTTTATTAAGCGGTTTGGGAGAGTCTGACCTAGGGGGTTGGATGGCAACACCTTGAGAATCACTGATCCCGGAGTGATCCTGATTCCTCTCTAAGGTTGAGTGTTTGATTACTTTAACCTGGAAGCAGAATCAAAGCTTCCAGGTTAAGGGTATCAAACACCCAAGCTGTAATACAACTTGGCTTAAGGGCCTGAGGATCCAGCTGTATCAGGATCAATATCTCAGGATCAACAATATCGATTCAAAGGTCCCAAGCTGTCTTCCCTCAGGAACCAATAAACTCAGGGCCAAGAGCCACTGTCTCACCCCTAACTGGGTCAAGGCTCTAGGGCTCAGGAATTTTGACATCAACAGGTGCTGTCTCAGCTTCTAAGCTGGACTCAGAACCTGAGGATCTTTGGGCTCACTTTGAGCCCCAGCATAAACTCCAGAGCCTAAGATTTCAAGTCCCTGTGTCAATCCCCAGTCAGGGGTCAGGGGCTTAGTACCACAAGACCCCAGGACTGAGGATATTTGGATCCTGAGTCGTCCAGGGACCACAGCCCCATGTTAGGGTTTCACAGCCTCAGGACCCCAAGTGCCTGGCTGCCCCGTGGTCCACCCAGAGGTCCTCAGGGGCTTCGGCACCACCAGTAACTACCTCAGCCTCCAGCCTGAGCCAGGACAGCCACGAAGCCTGCACCAGAGGCTGTATCCGGAACACCCCATGTACTTCTTCCCCGCCCCAAGCCTGACCTGGGCGGACGCCCCCGGCCCCCGGGTGCGCGCACCTTCCACCACTGGGTAGGGCGCGCGTACGCGGCGTAGCGTGCGTAGCCTCCAGGTGACATGGTCAGACACGAGGTCGCGCAGCGCGTGGCACACCCGCGACAGGACGTGGAGCACGAGACGGGCGTCCAGGTAGGAGCAGATCTCGAGCAGCAGCTCCGGGGGAAGGCTCAGAAGGCCTGGCTCACTTACGGCCGAAATCTTGGACGCGGCCCGAGGCTCCGAAGCGCTCGGGGACGCGGCGGGCGTGGATAGCTGCGAGGGGCGCGAGAACGCCAGCCCGGATTTTGGAGGACTGAGAACGCGGGCCACATAGGCCTCGGCCTGCGCGTCTGGGTCTGTCTCTGACTCTGGGTCCGAGTCATCGTCCCAGGCGCGGGAATCATCGCACGGCCCTAGGGGAAGCTCCATGGCGACCGGGTGGGCGCTGCCTGCCTCGCGTCTTGTCTCCTAGGCAGCACGAGGGTACTTCCGGCGCTGTCTGATGACGTTTATGCGCCCACCGGAAGCGCGCGGAGGAAGTCAGTCACTGGCTTAATACAGAACATCGACCCGCTTACAGGGATTCCTGCAACTGCGTCTGCCTTAGGCTGGAAAATGCAGGTTCCTGTTTCTGCGCTTTTTAAACTAGCATCTCTTGTCGTGCCGATACCGAGAGCCAGCCAACTCTGGCTAAAAACGAAATTCAAGCCAGGCGGGGTGGCGCGCGCCTGTGGTTCCAGCTACTCAGGAAGGTGAAGGGGTAGGATCCCTTGAGTCCAGGAGTTCGAGAGTGCAGTGAGCCATGATTGCGTCACTGTACTCCAGCCTGCGCAACATAGTGAGACCCTGTCTCTTTAAATTAGACATAAAATAAACACTGCTCTATAAAAAATAAACACTGCTTTAACGAAGGCATCTGTTATATGTGACACTGAGCTTAGAAACCCAAAGGCCCCTTTCCGAGTTTAAGGAGTAGCGATTGGAACTCTTGCCTCTTTTCCCAGAGCCAGAAATATGCAGTTACACTGCAGAGGCCTCACTTAAGTGACTTTTTTTTTGAGAAAGGAACTGGGGCCTCAGAACTACCTCTCCAGACCCCATTCCCCAACCCAACCTTGGAGGACAGCAGTGCAGTCCTCCAAGTGGAGTGCTTGAGTCATTGCAACCCCCGCTTCCTGGGCCCAAGTGATCTTCCGCCTCGGCCCCTCAAGTAGCTGGGACTACAGGCGCGCACCACCACACCCGGCTAATTTTTGTATTCTTTTGTAAAGACAGGGTTTCACTACGTTGTCCAGGCTGGTCTCGAACTCCTGAGCTCAAGCTATCCGCCCCCAACTTGGTCTCCCAAAGTACCAGGATTACAGGCGTGAACCACCGCGCCTGGTGGAAAGCTACCTTTTTTTTTCTTTTTTGAGACGGAGTCTCACTCTGTCGCCCAGGCTGGAGTGCAGTGGCGCGATCTCAGCTCACCGCAACCTCCACCTCCCGGGTTCAAGCGATTCTCCTGCCCCTCAGCCTGCCGAGTAGCTGGGACTACAGGAGTACGCCACCACGCCGAACTAATTTTTATGCTTATTATTTTTTTTGTCTTCCTTTTTGTGGAGAACGGGGTCTTGCTATATTGCCCAGGCAGGTCTCGAACTCCTGGGCTCAAGCTATCCTCCCGCCTCTGCCTCCCTGAGAGCTGGGATTACAGGCGTGAGCCACCGCGCCCAGATGAACTAATTTTTGTATTTTCAGTAGGGACGGGTTTCACCGTATTAGCCAGGATGGTCTCAATCTCCTGACCTTGTGATCCGCCCGCCTCGGCCTCCCAAAGTGCTGGGATCACAGGCATGAGCCACTGCGCCCGGCAGAAAGTTACTTTTAACAATAACATCACTTTTTTTTTTTGAGACTAAGTCTCACACTGTCGCCCTGGCTGGTGTGCAGTGGCGCAATCTCGGCTGGCTGCAACCTCCGCCTCCCGGGTTCAAGCGATTCTCCTGCCTCAGCCTCCAGAGTAGCTGGGAATACAGGCGCGCGCCACCACACCCGGCTAATTTTTGTATTTTTTAGTAGAGATGGGGTCGCACTATGTTGGCCAGGCTGGTCTCAAACTCCTGACCTCGTGATCCACCCGCCTCAGCCTCCCGAAGTGATGGGATTACAGGCGTAAGCCACTGCGCCCGGCCTAACATCACACTTATTAAAACAGCATGTTGGCTGGGTGCGATGGCCCAGGCCTGTAATCCCACCACTTCGAGAGGCAAGGTGGGTTAATCACCTGAGGTCAGGAGTTCAAGACCAGCCTGGCCAACACGTTGAAACCCCATCTCTACTAAAAATACAAAGAATTGGCCGGGCGTGGTGGCAGGCACCTGTAATCTCAGCTGCTCGAGAGGCTGAGGCAGGAGAATCACTTGAGCCTGGGAGGCAGAGGTTGCAGTAAGCCGAGATGGCACCATTGCACTCCAGCTTGGGCAACAAGAACAAAACTCCATCTCAAACAAAAAAACTGCAGGTATTTACTGAAAGCCTCTTTTGAGCCAGGCAGCTAACCAATCCACGTAGGTCATCTGAGCAGTCCTTGCTGTTTCCTCTACTTGACACTCTTCTCTACCTGGCTCTGTTCAAACATCGTCTTCTCAGTGTGGCCTTTGCAGGTCACCCTACATAAGATTTCAACTGTTCCCCCACCATTCTCTCTGCCTTCCTGTTTTTCTCTATAGGATTTAGCACAGTTCCACTTTTTATAGTCTATCCTCTCACTAGAATGCAGGCCTTATTTGTTGAATATTGGATATGTGTCAGTATTTTTAAATTTTCCCACGTTGATCTTTGGGCCACACCAAGGTTGCAGTAAGATTTTATTTTGGCTGGGGGCGGTGGCCCACACCTGTAATCCCAGCACTTTGGGAGGCTAAAGCAGGTGGATTGCTTGAGCCCAGGAGTTCAAGACCAGCCTCGGCAACATAGCGAAAACCCCCTCTACAAAAAATACAAAAATTAGCCAGCATGGTGGCATGCACCTGTAGTCCCAGCTACTTGGGTGGCTGAGGTGGGAGGATTGCTTGAGCCAGGGAGGTTGAGGCTGCACTGAGCCATGATTACGCCACTGCACTCCAGCCTGGGTGAGGGAGCAAGATCCGGTCTCAAAAAAAACAAGATTTTATTCTGAAGATTGTGGGTTTTTTTTCCCCCACAGCAGAAACTACTTCCATTTGCCTGAGTAATTGTAACTAATATTAATTAAATTACCATCAGGCCTGGGGCTGGGCTGAGTCTTCTACGAAAACCCTGACCCAGGGTCAGCTGATGATAAGAGTGCGGCAAGGCCTCACCCCTTACCACTCGGTTTAGAGTACGGCAGAGGGGCATCTTGAACCTGGGCAGTGACACTAATGGCTCACTCTTAGTGAGTTGAAGTCCCAGAGAATGAGCTGCACATTTCATGTATGTTACAAATTTAATCTTCCATCTTTCCCATTCATCTATCTTCCCACTCTCAAGTATCCCCGGTGCCCCCGACATTTCTTCACCACCAAAGCCAAGGACACAGGAAGCCGCAGACTAAGGAGTTCACAAGAAACTGATCTTTACTCAACAAAGTTCTACACAAGTGGAATCTCACGCCACCTCGGCGCCAATCCCCAGCACAGCACAGTAACAAATGGACAGACCCGGGAGCCCGCAGGGGGAAGAGGGTGAGGAGGGAAAGAGGGACTGTGGCTCAAGGCCAGTCTGGGTCCACAGCCCTGGGTAGGGGAGAAGGTTGAGAAGCTGAAACTTCATTGTGCAAAAAATAACCAAAAATAAATTAAAAAATTAAATAGTTTTTTTTTTAAAAAAAAAAAAAAAAGGAAAACGAGAAGAACCAGGCTCCCCTTCCCTGAAGGTGTTTGTATCCCCCCATCTTGAGTAGCGGGGGGTTACCAATCCCATCAGATAGCCAATCCATCCACACACCCCAAGACCCAGCAGAGGATGCTCCAAAGAACTGGAATTACCATAAAATTAAAAGGTATTTTTAAAACTTTTTTTTTTTTTTAACAAATGGCTTCCAGAGACCTGCTCAAGTTTCATGGGGTGGGCGTGCAGGGACACCCAGCTAATTTATGGAATGTGTACTGAGTGCCCCTTGGAATAGAGGCAGGGCCTGACCCTGACTATGGAAAGACACAGGGCTCGGATGGAGGGTCTGGCGCCCAGGAGGGATGGATGGAGCAGGCCCCAGGATGCGAGACTCCAGTCAAACTCCAAAACACAAGGGGCTCCCCAAAGAAGTAGAAAGCAGGGAAGGAAAAAAAGGGAAAAAATGCTAAGGGGGTCTGCAGGGCCCAGTTTTCTGGCCAACTGGGAAGTAACTACACCCCCACCCTCTCTAGGGGAGCCCCTCCCACCTTGACCATGTTCCCAGACTATTCCAGAAGGTTCTCTAGAATTGCTGACCCAGTCTAGTAGGATCTCTGGGCTCACTGGGTACTATGATGAGCAGGAAGTCCCAGGGAGATGGAGTAGGGAACAGGGGACACACCACCTTTCCCTTCCACCAAGTCTTGGTTTTCCTTTTTGCTGGCAAAGCATAAACCTGTGTCCTCTGTCATCATCAATCAAATGCCCCTGCCCCAGCCCTTGAGTTAAAACTCGGGCCTGAAACGTGAGAAGGGGGCTTTCAGAAGCACAGAGAAATGGACTGCCCCTGAAGCTGCTTACAGAGAGAGATGCTAGGGGTAGGTGCCAGTAGCTCTGGCTACACCCAGCTCTCTTCAGGAAAAAGGTCCCAACCCAGTGTCTTCAAAAGCCACTGGAGCACACAGGAAGGAGAAACGGTGACCTCTGGCCAGCCCCAGCCACTCCAGTGGTTCTCACCCTGCAAGCTAGGCTAGGACAAGGACGGAGACACACCAGCTGAGGCTGCAACAAAGCTGGCAGGAAGTGTGTGGAGCGGGTCCCAAGCATGTGCGTGCTGACAGGGCGACTCCCAAGGTCACCATCCTCCTCCCCCCGCCCCGAGATCCCGCCTGAGGCCCCCCACCCACCCAGCCCTCCCCAGTCACCGCCAATTCCAGCAAAACAGCAGAAGCTTCTTAAACTCTAGATGCAGGTTACACGGAAGGCCTTACGGGTTAACTCAGGGGTTCACTAATTCTAGTCTCCATGCAGTCGGGGAAATAGTGGAGCGGCTGGCCCAGCCTCGCCGGTTATGGCACCCGCACATGCGTGTGGCCACGTGTGTCTGTGTGAGTGTACGCTCCCTACAAGGGCCCCCCCTCCTGACCTGCTCCTCCCTCACCTCCTCTGAAGCCGGATTCGGTCAGCTGTGTAATTCCTCCCTCCCATGTAGCTGGCCCAAGTGGGCTGCCAGAGATGACCCTATTACAGCCCAGGGGCCCCTGCCCACCAGAAGTCCCCCCCACCTCCCCGTTTATAGGATGAGCATGGTGGCCCCACCCACCTGCCAGGAGGGCAGGTGGACGGATGGACGGACGGACGGACGGACGGGGAAGGCATCTGGATTTGAGTCCCACTCACTCCTCCCTAACCCCCCTCAACCAGGGCACAGCGACTTCCGGATGCAGCGCACTCCCCAGTAATCCCTCCGACGACGACGCAGACAGAAACCTGCAGGGGGAGGAGGAAGGTCATGGCCTGGGACCTTTCGGCCCCCAAGACAGTGCTGACTTGCCAGCTGCAGTCTCCTCACCTGGCAGTCTCCATGATCACCTAGACCCCGTAGAAAGCCGCCAGCCTCTCCTTGAGCAGCGGCGGGAATTGCTCAGAGAACTGCTGCCAGTTATCTTCCCCAACTTGGTCTTTGAAGCCGTGGAGAATCTGTGGGGAGGGTGGTGGTGAGGGGTAGGCAGGGGCAGAACAAGGGGAGTGCGCCTCTTCCCCCATCCCCAGGCCCCATTGTTACCAGATGGTCTCAGCCCTGCCTGCTCCCAGAACTAGATCAGGGCCCAGTCAGAGCCTCACCTTATAAAACATGTCCCGAAGGTCATCCTTTGGGCTCACCCAGGAGGCTACAGCATCGCAGAAGAAAATAAAGTCCTGAAACGTGACGGATCCCAGGTGAGGGGCCGCCCGAGCCCAGCGCCCGCGCCTGCCCTCAGAGCCCAGCTGCCCCAACCTGCACAACGCCCCCCGGGTTGACACCGATCATCATGCAGATGCCGCGGAAGGCTGAGTCCTTCTCCTCGTTGTCCCTGATGTTCCTGAGGGACGTGCACCTGTGGGAAGGTGAGCAGCTGGAGGTCAGAGGGCAGGCAGGGCATGCGTCTGTGGAGGGCTGGGTCACTGGGGATCAGTGAGTGGGCCTGGGACATGCATCTGTGGGGGTGGGGCAGGGCAGGGGGTCAGTAGGCAGATGGGGCTGGAAGTGCACAGGCGAGGGAGGGGGTTGGGCCCGTCCCGCCCACCACACAGCAGGCTTGACACGTGGACACACACCAAGGCCGGATGAACTGCTGCAGCATGGGTGCCACCTCCTGGGGGCACACGTAGCCCAAGCGGCCGATGGTGATGGCTGGAATGGCAGAGGGACTCGTCAGGCGACCTGCAACCCCGAGCGGCCCCGGGACGGTACGTGGCAGGGCCTCTGGCACAAGGCACCAAGCCCCGCCCCATGAGCCCCAAGGGAATGGCTACTGCAGCCACCCTGGTCCCCCAGGCTTGGCCCAGCCAGGGGTCCTCCTCATCACACCTGAGTCTCTTCCCAGGTCTCTCTACATCTATCTTTCTTTCTTTCCTTTCCCTTTTCTTTCTTTCCGTTTTGTTTTGTTTTGTTTTTGAGATGGAGTCTTGCTCTGTTGCCCAGGCTGGAGTGCAGTGGCAACATCTTGGCTCACTGCAATCTGCCTCAGCCTCCTTAGTAGCTGGGATTGCAGGCACGTGCCATTACCCCTGGCTAATTTTTGTATTTTTTAGTAGAGATAGGGTTTCACCACGTTGGCCAGGCTAGTCTCGAACTCCTGACCTCAGGTGATCTGCCTCCCAAAGTGCTGAGATTACAGGCATGAGCCATTGCACCCAGCCTGAGGCTGCATCTTTCTTGGGGCTTCTCCCAGTGCCCCCTTCCAGGTACTTCCAGACACCTTCCTTGGTTCCTTGACAAGCCTCTTTCTGATGCCCTTCCCAGCCCAGAACCCCACCTCCAGAAGGCGGGCAGGGGTGCAGGCAGCAGCCGGGCCAGGTGCCCACCTGTGTTTTCCAGCAGTGTCTTGGGTGTGTTGGGTCGGTTAATGATCTCCACCAGGTTGTTGAGGACCATCTGCACATAAGGCTGCATCTCTGCCCCTGGGGGAGCACCCAATCAGAGCCCTGCACAGCCCCCGCCACCCACAGGGGGCCAGGGGGCCGCCCCACCTCACTCACCACTCGCCCCAGTTCCAACTAGAGACTGGCCAACCACTACCAGCGAGGAAACAAAAGACCTTCTCCGGCTAATCCCCACCCAGAATCCCTGGCCAACCAGGGACAGACCCACACCCTCCAAACATCAGAGGCTTCTCTAGAGTCGCAAAGGTGACAACACGCTGTCCAAGTCAAAGGAAAAAAAAAAAAGCCAAAGTCACCCAACCAATCCGAATGAGTCTTTTAGCCAACTACACAAAACGGTCCAATCAGAACAGCCCTCCTATCCCTCCTCTTTGGAGAAGCCAATCACAAATGACCTTTCTGCTTGGCTCCACCCCTGACGACCCCCCAGAGACTTCCCTTGAAGGAAGCTGTCAGTCAGAGCTAGGGTCCCACCCCCAGGTTGAGAACAGGCTAATGTGGGGAGCGTGTTGCCACTTGCAGGGCACTCACCCATCTGCATGCAGATTTCACCAATGGCCCAGGTGGCGTTGTTGCAGACGGAGATGAACTCTGGGTTCAGGTTGGTGCCCAGAATGGGCATGAACTCGGCTAGTGGGGAGAAACAGGGGTGCTGAGAAGGAGGGCCAGCCAGGGTAAGCTGCAGGACCTAGTCCAGCAGGCCCCATCAGACAGTACGAATACATCCCAATGTGGTCACAGTCATCCCCGGGTATTGCTCTCCATCACTTGAGGCCGGGGCTGGGGTCATGGGTTAGGGACAAGGCGAGTGTCGTACCGATACAGGGCTTGACATGGATGAAGCAGGCTTTGGTGAGGTCTCCCAGGAGGGCAAAGGAGCTCTGCCGGACCTCAGGCATCGAGTCCTAGGGATTCAAGAAAGATCAGTGTGGCTAGGCTCCCTTCCTCCTAACCAGGACAGCTCAGAGGGCACAGTCCCTGGTGCATGTCCAGCCTCTGCCACTTTCCAGTTCTAGGGCTCCCAGCTGTTCCTTAACCTCCCTAGCCTCCAGACCACATCTGCAGTGCCCCACTGCATTGGCAGTGCCCCAACGGTCATCCCTCAGTGTCCGTGGGGGATTCTTTCCAGGTCCCTGCAGATATAAAAATCCACGGATGTGCAAGTCCTTGATATAAAGTGGCATAGTGTTAGGGCCAGGCGCAGTGGCTCATGCCTGTAATCTCCAGCACTTTGGCAGGCCGAGGCAGGCAGATCACTTGAGGTCAGGAGTTTGAGACCAGCCTGGCCAACATGGCAAAACCCTGTCTTTACTAAAAATACAATAAAATTAGCCAGGCATAGTGGGACACGCGTGTAGTCCCAGCTTCTTGAGAGGCTGAGGCAGGAGAACTGCTTGAACCCTGGAGGTGGAGTTTGCAGTGAGCCGAGATCACACCATTGCACTCCAGCCTGGGTGACAGAGTGAGACTCTGTCTCAAAAAAAAGGTGGGGGGCGGTGGGTGCGGCATAGTGTTTGCATATGCACCTATGCACATTCTCCTGTACACTTACCATCATCTCTAAATCACTTATATCTAATACAATGTCAACAGTATGGGAATAGTTGTTATACTGTATTGTTTAGGGAATAACAAGAACAAACTTCTGTATGCGTTCAGTACAGATGTAATTTTTCCTCTGAGTATTTTCAATCTGAGGTTGCTTGAATCTTGGGATGTAGAACCCACAGATACGGAGAGCCAACTGCGCTGGGGCAGGGACTTGGGCTTTCACGTTTTCTATTTTCTTTCTTTCTTTCTTTCTTTTTTTGAAGACAGAGTCTCAGTTTATTGCCCAGGCTGGAGTGCAGTGACATGATCTCAGCTCACTGCAACCTCCGCCTCCTGGGTTCAGGCAATTCTCCTGCCTCAGCCTCCCAAGTAGCTGGGATTACAGGTGCCCGCCACCATACCCGACTAATTTTTGTATTTTCAGTAGAGACGGGATTTCACCGTGTTGGCCAGGCTAGTCTCAAACTCCTGACCTCAAGTGATTCACCCGCCACAGCCTCCCAAAGTGCTGGATTACAGGCATGAGCACCCGGCCTCATACTTTCTATTTTCAAAACTGTTTGCTTTTTAAAAAAATTTTTTTTTAATTTTAGAACTGGGGTTTCACTATGTTGCCCAGGCTGGTCTCAAACTCCTGGGCTCAAGCAATCCTCCTGCCTCGGCCTCCAGGATTACTCTTTAAAATAATTAGAACAGCGCCTTTTCCCTGATTTCCTTTGGGCACAACCAGGCCCTGACTCCCCACCAGGGGCAGCCCACGCAGGCTGCTGGGTGTCATCACTGTCCAGGTCCCCAGCCACCTGCATGCACTGGAACAGCAATGTCATGATGTTGCTGCGGGCCACCAGCTGCTCCACGTGACCACCCAGGCCCTCAGCCAGGCCGCTGAGCAGATCCAGTGCTACGATCATGAAGTCCTTGTCGGGAGCCTCATACTGCTCGGGGTGCTGGGTGTACATCTAGACACAGATGGGGACAGGGGCACGGGTGAGTGGAGCAGCCCCGAGGCAGGCCAATGCAGAAACACAGGTGACGGGCCTAGGGGTGCTCACCATGGCCTGAGCCAGTGTCTTCTGCACAAGGGTGACGCAGCGCTGGTAGACGGGCTCACAATAAGGCAGGAAGCCACTCTGCAGGGCGGTGGCCACCGATGACAGACACTGGCAGGGAGGAAGGCAGGTGGGGAGAACTCAGGCGGGGTGGGCAGGACGGGCTTCGGGTGAGGGGCAGGAGCCCACTCACCTCCAGCAGGGGGAAGAGGTCCTTGTCTTCGTCCTTGAGCTCATTCCACTTCTGGATCAGTGGGGGCATCAGCTTCTGGATGTATTCCTGGAGAGGGAGCACGAAATTGGCGCTCCCTGGGTCGGGGTGGCAGACTGTGACTCAGGCACCTGTTGCCCGAGTGATGAGGCCTGAGTGCCTCACCGTGGCTCATAGGACCCTGAAAGGCCTGCCATCCGGCCAGACCTCGAGGCCTTCATTCTTGTCACCTGTCCAAGCACTGCCCTCCCCACCCCACCCCCCTGGGAGCGTAGGTCACCGCCTCCTGGTTCCCGAAGCACAGCACTTACCACGCTGTCTCATAACTGTCTTTCTCCCCCACTAGACTGGGAGCAGGGCGAGGGCGGGGCCGGGTCTGTCTGTCTGCCTGTTGAGGTCACGGCCACATCCCTGGCGTGCAACACGGGGTTGCCACCAGGTCACTGGATGCCCAGGGGCACGGGGATCGGGAGGCGGGAGCCGCTCTGGGGTCTTACCGGCTGGTTGAGGTGGTGGCCTACAGAGTCGGCCAGGGTGCCAATGGCGTCGTAGAGGATGAGCAGGTTCTTGTGCTGGTATTTCCCAAAGGCAAAGACAAGGGTGTCCAGGATGTAGCTGAGGTAGGGCACCAGCTCCGTGCAGGCCTCTTCCTCCAGGGTGGCAAAAGCACTGGCGGGAGGGAGGATGAGGCGGGGGGCTCAGTGGACCATGGCAGGTGACACTGGGCCATGGGCAGTGGGGGAGGGCAACTCAGGATCAGCCAGTACGAATACAAGATAAATCAGTTCCACATCAACAGTCACAGGTGTCATCACTTCCCAGAGGGTGGCTGGGGGAGAGTGGGGGCTGTGGGATCAGGGGTCCAGGGTCACCTGCAGGCCGCCTCCTGCACCCTCTTGTTGCCATCCAGGATGCGTTTGAGCAGCTCTGTCATCAGGGGCTTGAGGTGCATGTCGGGTGGCTGGCTGACCACCCAGTGGGCATAGCGGCTCAGTGTCCAGCAGGCAATGGAGCGGACCAAGGCCTTCTTATCCGACAGGCACTGGATCAGGTGCGGGATCAGCTCGGGCAGGTAGGGCACCATGCCCTGCATGCAGCCTACAAGGAAAGGGAACCAAGAGGGGGCAGTTTGATTGGGCCCCAGGAGCAAGCTGGGCCCAGCCACACCCACCCCATGGAGAGAAGAGTCAGCCGCACACAACATATAGAGAAACTGAGGCTTAGAGGTTAAATCACTGGCCCAGACTCATTTCACAGAGCCAGGTAAAGGCAGGCACAGGAGGGGAAACAGCAGAAGCCTCTCATCCCAAAGCCCCGGGTTATCTTTATTTTTTTTTTGGAGGAAGAGTCTCCCTCTGTCGCCCAGGCTGGGGTGCAGTGGTATGATCATGGCTCACTGCAACCTTCACCTCCTGGTTCAAACAATTCTCTTGCCTCAGCCTCCCAAGTAGCTGGGATTACAGGCCCCTGCCACAATGCCCGGGGAATTTTTTATATTTTTAGTAGAGACAGGGTTTTACCATGTTGACCAGGATGGTCTCAGTCTCCTGACCTCATGATCCACCCACCCTGGCCTCCCAAAGTGCTGGGATTACAGACGTGAGCCACCGCGCCCAGCCAAAGAGCCCCGTGTTATTGTGTTAATTCAATTCATGCGTTAACTGAATTCATGTGTGAATTCAAAATTGGCTCCGTTACATAGTGAGTGGGGTTTTATGGGGCAGCAGTGACCCAAATGGAATAAAAGCACTTTGCATTTGAAACTGTTTTTTTTTTTTTGAGACGGAGTCTTGCTCTGTCGCCCAGGCTGCAGTGCAATGACGCGATCTTGGCTCACTGCAGGCTCCACCCCTCAGGGTTCACGCCATTCTCCTGCCTCAGCCTCCCGAGTAGCTGGGACTACAGGCGCCCGCCACCATGCCCGGCTAATTTTTTGTATTTTTAGTAGAGACAGGGTTTCACCGTGTTAGCCAGGATGGTCTCGATCTCCTGACTTCGTGATCCGCCCGCCTCGGCCTCCCAAAGTGCTGGGATTACAGGCGTGAGCCAATGCGCCCGGCCGAAACTGTTCTTAAGATGTTTGTTTTCTTTTTCTTTTTTTTTTTTTTTGAGATGGAGTCTTGCTCTGTTGCCCAGGCTAGAGTGCAATGGTGTGATCTGGGCTCACTGCAGCCTCTGCCTCCTGGGTTGAAGTGATTTCCTGCCTAAGCCTCCCAAGTAGCTGGGATTACAGGCGCCCGCCACCATACCTGACTAATTTTTGTATTTTTAGTAGAGATGGGGTTTCACCATGTTGGCTAGACTGGTCTTAAAATCCCAACCTCACATGATCCCACCTCAGCCTCCCAGAGTGCTGCGATTACAGGTGTCCAGCCGTTTGTGATTTTTCTATTTCTCCTTATTTTTGTTTAATTTTTTAATTTATTATTATTATTATTTTTTGAGACGGAGTCTTGCTCTATTGCCCAAGCTGAAGTACAGTTGCACAATCTTGGCACACTGCAACCTCCGCCTCCCGGATTCAAGCAATTTTCCTGCCTCAACCTCTCGAGTAGCTGGGATTACAGGTGTGGGCCACCACGCGTGGCTAATTTTTCGTATTTTTAGTAGAGACGAGGTTTCGCCGTGTTAGCCAGGCTGGTCTCGAACTCCTGACCTTAGTTGATTCACCCGCCTCGGCCTCCCAAAGTGCTGGGATTACAGGCATGAGCCACTGTGCCCAGCCATTTTAAAAAAATTTTTAATGTTTTCTTTGAGACAGAGTCTCACTCTGTCCCCCAAGGAGGAGTGCAGTGGTGTGATCTCCACTCACTGCAACCTCTGCCTCCCAGGTTCAAGTGATTCTCGTGCCTCAGCCTCCCAATAGCTAGGACTACAAGTATGCACCACCATGCCTGGTTAATTTTTGTATTTTTAGCAGAGATGGGGTTTTGCCATGTTGGCCATGCTGGTCTTGAACCCCCTGACATCAGGTGATATACCCGCCTTGGCCTCCCAGAGTGCTGGGATTACAGGCTTGAGCCACCACACCCAGCTTTTTTTTTTTTTTTTTTTTTTTTTAAAGATCACGAACACTGCTCTTTTATTTAAAGAGAACAAAGATAATAGCACATCCCCCAATAATCCAAGACACAAGATCTATGTTTACCAGTTTGAGCTCAACTCCTATAGATCTTTTTACCATAAACATGTAATACAGGCCGGGTGTGGTGGCTCATGCCTGTAATCCCAGCACTCTGGGAAGCTGAGGTGGATGGATCACCTGAGGTCAGGAGTTCGAAACCAGCTTGACCAACATGGTGAAAGAAACCCCGTCTCTGCTAAAAATACAAAAAATCAGCCGGGTGTGGTGGTGGACTCCTGTAATTCCAACTACTTGGGGGGCTGAGGCAGGAGAATCTCTGGAACTCGGAAGGCAGAGGTTGCAGTGAGTGAAGATTGTGCCATTGCACTCCAGCCTGGGCAGTAAGAGCAAAACTCCGTCTCACAAAAAAAAAAAAAAAGAAATTGGCCAGGCCTGGTGGTGAATTCCTGTAATCCCAAGCTACTCTGGAGGCTGAGGCAGGAGAATTGCTTGAACCCGGGAGGCAGAATGTTGTTGCAGTGAGCCAAGATCACACCACTGCACTCCAGCCTGGGCGATAAGAGCGAGACTCCATCTCAAAAACAAAAGAAAAATAGAGGCCAGGCGCAGTGGCTGGCTGGGCAAGGTGGCTCACACCTGTAATCCCAGCACTTTGGGAGGCCAAGGAAGGCAGATCATGAGGTCAGGAGATTGAGACCATCCTGGCCAATGTAGTGAAACCCTGTCTCTACTAAAAATACAAAAAAATTAGCTGGGTGTGGTGGCAGGCACCTGTAGTCCCAGCTACTCAGGAGGCTGAGGCAGGAGAATCACTTGAACCTGGGAGGTGGAGGTTGCAGTGAGCCGAGATTGTGCCACTGCACCCCAGCCTGGCGAGAAAGCAAGACACAGTCTCAAATAAATAAATAAATAAATAAATAAATAAATAACACAGCTTATGTAATCTATTAACATATGTAAATGTGTTGTGTGATATATACCCTATTAACATGAGATATGAGATACATTAAACACATATCACATGTCGAAACATTTCTTTAGACAATTTTTTTTTGAGATAGGGTCTTACTCTGTTCTCCATGCTGGAACGCAGTGGCGCAATCATGGCTCACTGCAGCCTCGACCTCTCACCTCAGCCTCCCAATTAGTTGGGACTACAGGCACTTACCACCACGCCAGCTAATTTTATCAGGTTCTTTTTTTTTGGTAGATATGAGGTCTCACTATATTGCCCAGGCTGGTCTTGAACACCTGGGCTCAAACGATCTGCCTGCCTCAGCTTCCCAAATTGCTAGGATTACAGGCATGAGCCACCACACCTGGCCTTTTTAACAAATTTTTTGTAGAAAGAGGGTTTCCCTATGTTGCCCAGGCTGGTCTCGGACTCCTGGGCTAAAGCAGTTGTCCTGCTTCAGCCTCCTGAGTAGCTGGGATTACAGGCGTGCACCACAGTAACTAGACAAATTTTAGACAAATTTTGAAAGCTTACAAGGTTGAAGGTTTTTGCTGCCATGCCTGAAATTTTTGGCACAGGTCTGGATGCTGAGGCAATGGTATATCATGCCTCCAACGGACTCACAAAGCCCTCCTGTAACAAGTTTTATGTCCCATCGGGACCATGGGAGCCTGAAAACCCCACCGATTACAAGATACCAGGTTGAATTTGATGAAATACCACCTACCACGGGTTACTACTAACTCTGGCAGGCCAGCCTGGCAGCCAGGAACAGGTTTAAGGCCCAGACACACCCTGGGTGACTGTAAGGAAGTGCAATCAATCTTTCTGTACCTCAGTTTCCCCATCGTTGAAACTGGGATCTAGCACCCACCTCATCAGGTGGTGATGAGGGCCAAGGATGTTTGTCTACGTAAGTGCACGAGGCAAGCATGCAGCTGTGCCTGCTGTTATTATCACTGTTGCTGTAATTATGCTTACAACATGAAAGAACTGCGTGCCTGCGAGAATGAACAAGAGGCCTTGCACTGTGGGGCTCCAGGGGTTCCTTTCAGGCCCAAAAACCAAGGGGAGAATTGAGATCTCAGAGCTGTTTGGAGTGGGGTGAGTAGGCCTCCAGGGAGAACTGAGGCATCGGTGTGGCCAGTAATGTGGGCCAGCCCTACAGTCTCATGCCAGCACAGGGCTCAGAGATCAGGCGTACTCACCTTCAGCAATGGCGCCGAGCACCAGGATGCCCGACTCCTTGACCACCCACTCAGGGTGGAAGAGGAGGCCTTTGAGTAGCGGGAGTAGGTGGGGCAGCAGTTCCTCCCGGAAGACATTGGCGAGGACGTCCAGTGCAGCCGCTGAGCACTTCCCTGGGGAAGGGGGGACAATGGGGAGGCTCAGGGCAGCCCCTCAGGCAGGAGGCCGACCCTCCTTGACTGCACTCCCAGGATCAGAGATCATGATCAGAATCTTCACGATCAGCTTTTGTTGTTTTTTTGAGACGGAGTCTCACTTTTTCGCCCAGGCCGGAGTGCAGTGGCGCTATCTCGGCTCACTGCAAGCTCCGCCTCCCGGGTTCATGCCATTCTCCTGCCTCAGCCTCCGAGTAGCTGGGACTACAGGCGCCTGCCACCATGCCTGGCTAATTTTTTGTATTTTTAGTAGAGACGGGGTTTCACTGTGTTAGCCAGGATGGTCTCAATCTCCTGACCTCATGATCCGCCCACCTCAAGCCTTCCAAAGTCCTGGGATTACAGGCGTGAGCCACTGCGCCCGGCCACGATCAGCTTCTAATCAGCTTCTGCCTCAGCTTCTAGTCACCTCCCAAGAGGGAGTCCAGGGTTTGCCACCCCACCCGCACCCCCAGGCAGGGGCACACACTCAAATTCCAGTCGGACAGAGCATCATCATCATCGTCATCCTCCGCATCCTCGGAGCCATCAGGCCGCTCAGCCTCGTGGGGCAGTGTGACCGTGCGTGACTTGTGGAAACGTGGCTTGATGTCCTGCTCACTGTCGGGGACGGCCTCATCCTCCTCCACATCCCCCTGGGGGACAGGCAGACTGTTAAGTACTTTGGGGACCACAGCCACGACACCCACACCCATGCCCACCCATGCTGGGTGGGCCCTGCCTGACCTTGAGCAGGATGATGTCAATTTCCGAGTACTTCATCCCATTCACCAAGATGGGGATCAACCTGCACAGAGAGGGGCTGTTTATGGGGATGCAGGGGCCGTAGCAAAAGTTGGGGGGAGGCACAGCTTGGGGAGGAGGCAAACAGGTGCCAACGGTGACCAGCCCCCCAATCAGCCACAGAGCAGACCCTGCAGGGCATGATGGTACTGCTAGGTGCAAATCGATCCATTTCCCTCTGGGGAATTATCGGAATCTAGTCTCTGCCGCTATGATTAGGATATAAATGATACCACTCCTGCCTCCACAGAAAGGTTTTTTTTTTTTTTTTTTAGAAGCAGGGTCTAACCCTATCACCCAGGCTGGAGTGCACTGGTGCGATCACAGCTCACCACAGCCTCACACTCCTGGGCTCATGCAATCCTCCTGCCTCAGCTTCCCAAAGTACTAGGATTACAGGCGTGAGCCATGTCACTCAGCCTTCAGGAAAGCTCTTGACCCAGGCCTGGCCACTCAGTGAATTACAGACCCCTGAATACACTGAAAATCTTGGTATGGTGCCTGCTCCCTAGCACAACATTAAGGCAGGGACGTGTGGTCCTATTCCTGGCAACTTTCCTGAGATAGGGCAGAGACTAGCCAGGGTAGGGGAGCAAACACACTAGACAGCCAGCCCCTCAGCTGCAGCCCAGAGTTGTAAGTGACAGAGCCTTCATCACCTGCTCATCTAGGTCTCATCACTCCCCAGGAGCCGTCCGCCCAGCCTAGACTGTTATCAATAATAATTTGGGGCTGGGCACGGGGGCCACATCTGTCATTATAGCACTTTGGGAGACCAATGCAGGAGGACTGCCTGAGCCCATAAGTTTGAGACCAATCGGGACAATATAGTGAGACCTCACCTCTAATGAATAATAAATAAATAAATAAATAAAAATACAATATGCTGGGCACGGTGACTCACGCCTGTAATCCTAGCACTTTGGGAAGCCAAAGTGGGCAGAACACAAGGTCAGGAGTTCGAGACCAGCCTGGCCAACATGGTGAAAACCCGTCTCTACTAAAAATAAAAAAAATTGGCCTGGCACGGTGGCTCATGCCTGTAATCCCAGCACTTTGGTGGGCTGAGACGGGCGGATCACAAGGTCAGGAGATCAAGACCATCCTGGCTAACGCAGCGAAACCACGTCTCTACTAAAAATACAAAAAATCAGCTGGGCTTGGTGGCGCTCGCCTGTAGTCTCAGCTACTTGGGAGGCTGAGGCAGGAGAATCGCTTGAACCTGGGAGGCGGAGGTTGCAGTAAGTGCAGATGGCGCCACCGCACTCCAGCCTGGGTGACAGAGCGAGACTTCATCTCCAAATATATAAATAAAAAAAATTAAAATTAAAATTAAAAAAAATTAGCCCAGCGTGGTGGCACGCATCTGTAATCCCAGCTACTTGGGAGGCTGAGGCAGGAGAATCACTTGAACCCGGGAGGTGGAGGTTGCAGTGAGCCAAGATCGCGCCACTGCACTCCAGCCTGGGTGACAGAGCGAGACTTCATCTCCAAATAAATAAATAAGTAAAAATTAAAATTAAAATTAAAAAAAATTAGCCCAGCGTGGTGGCACGCATCTGTAATCCAAGCTACTTTGGGAGGCTGAGGCAGGAGAATCACTTGAACCCGGGAGGTGGAGGTTGCAGTGCGCCAAGATTGCGCCACTGCACTCCAGCCTGGGCCACAGAGTGAGACTCTCTGTCTCAAATAAATAAATAAATAAATAAATAAATAAATAAAATAAGGCCAGGCGTGGTGGTTCATGGCCGTAATCCCAGCACTTTGGGAGGCCGAGGCAGGTGGATCACGAGCTTAGGAGTTCGACACCGGCCTAACCAACATGGTGAAACCCTGTCTCTACTAAAAATACAAAAATTAGCTGAGCATGGTGGCAGTCACCTGTAATCCCAGCTACTCAGGAGGCTGAGGCAGGAGAATCGCTTGAACCCGAGAGGTGGAGGTTGCAGTAAGCCGAGATTGTGCCACTGCACTCCAGCCTGGGCAGCAGAGTGAGACTCCATCTCAAAAACAAAAATTTGAAAATAATAATAATAATGACTTGGGGGCTGGGTGCAGTGGCTCGCACCTGTAATCTCAACACTTTAGGAGACCAAGACAGGAGGACTGCTTGAGGTCAGGGATTCGAGACCAGCCCAAGCAACTTAGCAAGACCTCATCTCTACTAAAACTTAGAAAAGATTAGCTGGGTGTGGTGGGATGTGCCTGTAATCCCAGCTACTAGGGAGGCTGAGGTAGGAGGATTGCTTCAGCTGGGAGGTCAAGGCTGCAGTGAGCCATGATTATGCCACTCCACTGCAGCCTGGATGACAGAGCAAAACTTTGTCTCAAAATAAAAGGGAAAACAATGATTTGGAGAGAGGCAAGCAATCCAAGTTTGTCAAGGAGGGTCAGTTTTAGGACTTTTGTTGGAAACACTGGTCGAAAATTTCTTCACTCTAAAGTTCCTAAGCTGGAAGGGCACAGAAGGCTACAGCACTACCCAGAGGGAAGGTTGTGCCTAAGAATGAAGCCAACACAAGGGAAGCAGATCTGAGACCACACAGATGCCTTTCACATCCTTTGAGCTCCTGGATACAGCCATACCTAAAGCCTTTGTTGATTTTTCTTTTTTTTTTTTTTTAAGATGGAGTCTTGCTCTGTCACCCAGGCTGGAGTGCAGTGGCGCGACCTTGGCTCACTGCAACCTCAGCCTCCTGGGTTCAAGTGATTCTCCTGCCTCACCCTCCCGAGCAGCTGGGACTACAAGTGCAGGCCACCACGCCCAGCTAATTTTTCGTATTTTTAGTAGAAACGGGGTTTCACTGTGTTAGCCAGGCTGATCTCGATCTCCCGACCTCGTGATCTGCCCGCCTCGGCCTCCCAAAGTGCTAGGATTACAGGCGTCAGCCACCACGCGTGGCCATTGATTTTTCATTTCTTTCCACCTATCAGTTACCTAATTTTGAAGTCTTCAAAAAGTGGCATTCTTACCACTTACACATAAATATATACTGACTTTAAACTGACAAGGATGTGGACTGAGAGAAGCACAGCAGGTGACCAGAAGGGAAGGCAGAGGCATAGCAAGGGGTCGAAGCTGGGGTGGGACAGTGGGCAGCAGCAGCACTCACTGGACCAGATGGGAGGCCAGGACTTCCTTGCAGATGGGCTGCTCGGCCAGCGTCAGCCAGAACTCACAGGCCTCAAGGGCAACGTTCTCATCATGGTCCTGGGTCCTCTGCAACATGTACTGTGGTAGGGGGGAGAAGCTGAGGCCTGGCCTGGCTGGGGGTGGCTCCCTGACCCCTGCCAGCGGCCCCCCTGCCACCGGCCCCCTGCCTGCCCGCCTGGGCTGGCCTCAATCATGCACACCTGGATGATGCTGTGCATGTGGGGGATGAGCCTGTCGATCCGCACTTCCAGAAGCATCACCAGGGCGCGGCACACATTCTTCCGCACCTCGGGGTCATCATCCACGGCCAGGGCAAATAGGTGCTGCAGGGAGGAACAGGGTCAGCTGTAGGGGCCATCAGTCCTCGCCCTGCCCACCCCCAGCCCAGTGGCCCACCTCGATGAAGGTGTCAATATTGTCCATCAGTGCCTGGGCCCGGTCCATGATGAACTGGTTCACGCAGGCGATGGCGTGGGACCTGGCGGGGAGCAGACACGTAGGTCACCCTGACCCTGCCCACTCCAGGCTCTCCGGAAGCCCCCAGGGAGCTGCACCCACCGGATCTTGGGACTGCAGTGCTTGAAGAACTGCAGGAACTTGGGGATCATGATGTTGAGGGGCCTGTTGAGGGCGTCACTGTCCAGAAGCTCTGATGAGTCTTCGCAGATCTTCTGCAGGGCTCCAAAGGCTCCCTGAGTGCAGAGGGGCAGAGAGAAAAAGGTGGGTGGTGGGTGGTGGTCCCAGCCCCCCAGTACCCACTCTGGCCATCCATAGCTTCTCGCCTACCTCACAAGTGTTGTAATCCTCCGAGTTAAGCAGGTTGCAGAGCTGGGGCAGCAGCTCAGGCCACATCTGCAGCTCACCCTTGGAAGCGATGGTGGTGATGAGAATGCCTGGGGCGGCCGGGAAAGGACGCTGCCTGAGGCTGGGCGGGGGCTGCCCAGCACCTCCCCCTCCCACTGGGCACCCCCAGTGCTGCCTTTCTGTTCCCTAGCCCATGTATGCTCTCCACATTCTCCCTCCTTTTTTTTTTTTTTTTTTAAGAGATAGAGTTAGCTCTGTTGCCCAGGCTGGATTGCTGTGGCACAATCAATAGTCCACAGCAGCCTCAAACTCCTGGCCTCAAGCCATCTTCCCGTCTCAGCCTCGTAAGTAGCTGGGACTGCAGGCACATGCCACCATGCCCAACTAATTTTTAAAATTGTTTGTAGAGATGGGATCTCACTATGTTGCCCAGGCTGGCCTAAAACTCCTGGCCTCAAGCAATCCTCCTGCCTCGGCCTCCAAAAACACTGAGATTACAGGCGTGAGCCACCACTCCTGGCCTCAAGCAATCCTCCTGCCTCGGCCTCCAAAAACACTGAGATTACAGGCGTGAGCCACCACTCCTGGCCTTGACATAGGTAGAAGGGTACTCCTTGACTCAGTAAGCACCCTGAGCCTTACTGTGAGTCAACTCTGTTCCAGGGCCTGAGGCACAGCACAGAGCAAAATACAAAATCCTCACCCTTGGGAGCTGGAAGCAAGCTATGAAGTAAAGATAAATTAGCAAAAAAAACTGGGAGGGGCCGTGCATGGGCGGCTCATGCCTGTAATCCCAGCACTTTGGGGGACCGAGGTGGGTGGATCACTTGAGGTCAGGAGTTCGAGACCAGCCTGGCCAACGTGGTGAAACCCCGTCTCTACTAAAAATACAAAAATTAGCTTGGCGTGGTGGGGGGGCACCAGTAATCCCAGCTACTCGGGAGGCCGAGGCAGGAGAATCACTTGAACCCGGGAGGCAGAGGTTGCAGTGAGCAGAGATCACACCACAGCATTCCAGCCTGGGACGGAGCAAGACTCCATTTCAAAAACAAAAACAAAAAACTGGGAGGGGCCACATGCCAAGGACTAAAGGGGGAAATACAGCAGAAAAGATGGTGAGAAAGGGCTGTAGGTGAAGATAGCAACTTTAAATTGGGTGGCCAGAGCAGGCCTCATTGAGGTGACATCTTGATATCTGAGCCAAGACCTGAAGGAGGTGAAGGAGGCGAGGGAGGAATCATCCAGGTTTCTGGGGAAAGGGCATCTGAGGCAGGGGACTCTATGGTGCAAAGGCCTGGCGTAAGGACAGGCATGATGAGAGAGGGAAAGGAGGTAAGGGCAGGAAGGTGGCAGGGATGCTTGTACTGCCTATTAGACATCCAGGAGTTACGTACAGCAGGCATCTGAGGTGCCAGGACAGTGCACATATCTGGTGACAGAGCTGGATATGAGTTCTGTTAAGTGCAGAGATAGTATTTGCTGCCACGAGATGGCAGTGTTTCCCAAGGGTGGAAACTGTCAATGAGAGAAAGGTGCTCCCTGCAGTGGGTAGGTACACAGTGAGGACTGTGGAACCTTAGCCACATCCCCTCACTCTGTGTGCCTCAGTGCTTCCAGCCCTCAGAAGACATAAAGAAAACCAGCCTCCTAACTAAGGTTATCAGTGGGTTTCTTTTTCTCTCTCTTTTTTTTTTTTTTTTTTGAGATGGATTCTCACTCTGTAGTCCAGGCTGGAGGGCAGTGGCGCAATCTTGGCTCACTGCAACCTCCATCTCCCGAGTTCAGGTAATTCTCCTGCCTCAGCCTCCGAAGTAGCTGGGATTACAGGTGCCCGCTGCCACACTCAGCAAATTTTTGTATTTTTAGTAGAGATAGAGTTTCACCATGTTGGCCAGGCTGGTCTTGAACTCCTGACCTAAAGTGATCCACCCGCCTCAGCCTCCCAAGGTGCTGGGATTAGAGGCGTGAACCACCGCGCTCAGCCTGGATCAGTAAGTTTCAATGACTTAGCAAAGAGCCTGGCACATAGAATGAGCTCAGGAAGTCCAGATCCTACTTCTGGCCTGGGAGGGGGTTTTTGCGGGACTAAAAGTTACTTTTTATTTTTGAGATGGAATCTCAGTCTGTTGCCCAGGATGCAGTACAGTAGCATTATCTTGGCTCACTGCAACCTCTGCCTCCCGGGCTCAAGCGATTCTCCTGCCTCAGCCTCTCGAGTAGCTGGGATTACAGGTGCCCACCAGCTGTAATTCCCAACTAATTTTTTGTATTTTCAGTAGAAACGGAGTTTCACCATGTAGGCCAGGCTAGTCTCCAACTCCTGATCTCAAGTGATCCGCCTGCCTTGGCCTCCCAAAGTGCTAGGACTATAGGCGTGAGTTACCACACCCAGCCAAAAGTCATTTTTTTTATTTTTATTTTATTTAGTTTTTTTTGAGACGAAGTCTTGCTCTGTTGCCCAGGCTGGAGTGTAGTGCCGCAATCTCGGCTCACTGCAAACTCTGCCTCCTGGGTTCAAGCAATTCTCCTGCCTCAGCCTCCTGAGTAGCTGAGATTATAGATGTTCACCACCACGCCCAGCTAATTTTTTTTTTTTTTGAGACGGAGTCTCGCTGTATTGCCAGGCTGGAGTGCAGTGGCGCCATGTCACCTCACTGTAACCTCCAACTCCTGGGTTCAAGTGATTCTCCTGCCTCAGCCTCCCGAGTAGCTGGGACCACAGGCGAATGCCACCACGCCCAGCTAATTTTTTGTATTTTTAGTAGAGATGGGGTTTCACCATGTTGGCCAGGATGGTCTCAATTTCCTGACCTTGTGATCCGCCCACCTCGGCCTCCCAAAATGCTGGGATTACAGGCGTGAGCCACCATGCCTGGCCAGCTAAGTTTTTTGTATTTTAAGTAGAGACAGGGTTTCACCATGTTGGCCAGGCTGATATTGAACTCAACCTCTGGTGATTTGCCTACGCTGACCTCCCAAAGTTGCTGGGATTACAGGCATGAGCCAATTCTTAGTCATCTTTCTGTAACTTCCTCAGGCCACCTTCCAAGAGTCAGAAAAGGCTCTGCTGAAAACCTAATTCCGTTGCACCTGAAACAAAACCTGCATTATTTTGACTTCTATACCTTTAGCACTCAGCCCAAGGCCGAACACAAAACTCTAGATGTTGCATGACTGTCTCAGAGGCAAGAAGGACTGTTTCAGGAGGGAGTGGTTCCAGAGCGTGGCCCTGCAATGCCTCAGCTGTTTCTGACTTCTGCTGCTTACCCAGACAGGTCCCTTAATAGCTCAGCGCCTCAGCTTCCTCATCTATCAAATGGCAATAGTAATAGTACTACCATAGAGGGTGCCGGAGCATTCCATGAAGCATTACACTTAACATGCTGAGAAGTGAGAGTTCAGTGTGTCCTCAGAGGCCAACCCCCGCTGCCCCTCTCACCAATGGTGGCTCGGATGAGCGAGGAGGCGTCGCCAATGTTGTTGAGACACTCCTGTTTGATGAAGTCTGCCACAGGGGGTGGGAAGCTCTGATAGTGTGCCTTCACATTGTTCTTGAGGATGAGGCCACTGAGAGAGCGCGTTGGCTCATCTGGGAGGAGGAAGGCTGAGGTTCAGGGGCCCACGGGGGAGAAAGCAGGGTCCCGATCGCATGGAAGGGAGCAGAGGGCGTACCTTCTGACTTGAGTCTGGTCAGGACGAAAATCAGGTAGTTGTTGAAGTCAGGAAACTGATTGAGTTGTTTGAGTTTCTGCCAGGCTGTTAAGGGTCTTGGAAGACAGAGGCCTTCCCCCAGCCAGGCCCCCTCACTATGTACCTGACACTATCTCTGACCACTGGGACCAGGCTGCCAGCTCCTGGGGGATCCCGCTCCCTAATAAGCCCACAATGACACAGAGCACCTCAGACACGTCAAATTCATATAAGGGGCCGGGCGCGGTGGCCTACACCTGTAATCCCAGCACTTTTTGGGAGGCCAAGGCGGGCGGATCACAAGGTCAGGAGTTCGAGACTAGCCTGGCCAGCATGGTGAAACCCCATCTCTACTAAACATACAAGAAAATTATCTGGGCATGATGTGTGCATGCCTCTATTCCCAGCTACTTGGGAGGCTGATGCAGAAGAATTGCTTGAACCCAGCAGGTGAAGGTTGCAGTGAGCCAAGATTGCACCTCTGCACTCCAGTCTGGGCGACAGAGCAAGACTCCATCTCAAAAAAAAAAAAATCATACAAGGAGTTGGGTGGAAATGTCTGGGTTTCCCATCCACTCCTGAAGACGCAGCCAGAGCAGGAGAGGGAAGGAGAATCCCACTCCTCTTAAAGTGGCAGCTACTAGTCAGCTCTCCCCACTAACAGGCCATGATGCCTATTTTTTTTTTTTTTAAAGAGGGAATCCAAATTTTGGGGTGAGTCATGCTCATGGTTTAAATATTTGTTTATTTATTTATTTATTTTCAGACAGAGTCTCACTCTGTCACTTAGGCTGGAGTGCAGTGGCACGATCTCAGCTCACTGCAACCTCCGCCTCCCAGGTTCAAGTGATTCTCCTGCCTCAGCCTCCCGATTAGCTGAGATTACAGGCTTCTGCCACCACATCTGGCTTAATTTTTGTATTTTTAGTAGAGACAGGGTTTCTCCATGTTGGCCAGGCTGGTCTCAAAACTCCTGACCTCAGGTGATCCGTCCGCCTCGGCCTCCCAAACTGCTGGGATTACAGGTGTGAGCCACCGCGCCTGGCCTATATATCTTTTCTTTGAGACAGGGTCTGGCTCTGTCGCCCAGGGTGGCTGGAGTACAGTGGCACAATCTCAGCTCACCACAACCTCTACCTCCTGGGCTCTAGCCATCCTCCCACCTCAACCTCCCAAGTAGCTGGGACTACATGTGCATGCCACCACACCCAGCTATTTTTTGTATTTTTTTGTAGAGATGGGGTCTCCCTATATTGCCCAAGCTGGTCTCAAACTCCTGGGCTCAAGCGATCTACCTGCCTCGGCCTACCAAAGTGCTCCAATTACAGGCATGAGCCACCCCGTTGGGCCAGGGCCTACTTTAATAGTTAATGGAGTAGATGCTAGCGTTCGATTAACATTAGGAATTTTCATCATTTTCTATAACAATCCCCGCAGCTCTGGAAATGGGACCCAGGAATTGTAATCCTTCTCTGTCCAGGGCAGATCCTCCGCACAGCAGAAAAAATCTGGGGACTAGGGGAGTCAGTCCCTCTCTTTCTCTCTCTGGCCTTTGGAAACTGCACACATCTACCCGGTTCCCCCAGCCCCGGAAGGAAGGAAGGATACATCCTGCACGATGCGCTGAGTGGCTGTGTTGGGCGACTGTGAGTCTTTGAGCAGCTGCAGGACCTGCTGCAGGCCCTGCTCGTCTGGCTGCCAGTCCATGGCGCAAGGCAAGCTGCGGAGGTAGGGGCCGGGGTCAGCGCTGGGTCTCTGGGGCTCCGTGTGAGACCCAGGTGGAGCCCCTGAGGCCGCGGTGGCCGCATGACGACGGGAACGCCCTCGGCGGACCGGCGGAGGCCTCCGATCCACGCCCGCCCAAGTGCGGGGTCCCCGCCAGCTGCGCCATCCTCGGCCGCGCAGTCGCGGGCTCGGGAGCGCGGGAGGGGGGAGGTGGAAACGGGCCACAGGTGGCGGCGGCGGGGCCCGGCGGATCCTCATGGGACCCAGCGAAGAGCCCTCGTCCCAGGGTGGCCCATGCCGCCGACCCCGGCTCCGAGTCCGAAGGCTTCCACCTCCCTCGCAGCGGCTGGGCGAGGGCCCAGCCGCCTCCACATCCAGGGGCCCCGCCCCAGACCGTGATAGCGCCCCGGCCCCCGTGGTCTCTTCCGTGCAGGCACAGTCCCTCAAGAGTCCCCTTCCCCCGACACTCGGCCCTTAACCTCTGCCAGATCCCAGAGGCCTCCTGCCCTAGTCCAATTTCTGAGCTTCCCCAGATGCACCGTCCCAAGACGATCGTCCTGATCTCTCCTGTCCCCTGTTCCTGCCCTTCAAGCTCAGTGGATGCCAGATATCCCCCTCTGTGGCCTAGCCAAATTCTAAGGATTCCTCTTAATCAGGCCCAAAGCAGTCCCCAGGTAGGTCTCTGCTGCCTCTTCGAATGGGAGCCAGCCAAGCCCGGCCAACCCACTATAGGAGCCCCCTGGACGGATCCCAGTCGCCTTCCCCAATCAGGTCTGGCCAAGCCTCTCCCTGAAATCCCCTCCGACCCTGTCAGCAGTAACCCCTGCTGACGGATCTCTGTTGCCTCTCCCAGTCAAGTTCGGCCGAGCCCCCCACCACCTCGTGTCAGTAACCCCCTGGTCCGATCCTTGCAGCCTCCCCCAGTTCGGCCTGGGTAAACACCCCCTGGGGCATTCCCCTCAACGGATCCCAGCAACGCCTCGAAGTCAGATCCAGGAAAACCCTCTAGGCCGAAGTCTGACGCCCCTCCCCGTCAGGACCCAACGAGCTCCCCTCCCCCCTCCCCGCTCAACTTTTCAGTGCGGCCTCCCCCAATCAGACCCAACCAAGCCCCACCGAAACAGGCCCCTACACACACCCGATCCTCGCGACGTCCCCCAATCAGGCCCCAAGCAGTCCCCAGACGCTTCCCCCAATCAGATCCCCTCCAGCCCGACCCCAGCAGTCCCACTGGCCCTCTTCTTGCGGAGCCCCGACATGGCCTGGCTCCGAGGCCCCACCCCCTAAGCTCTGCTCGGTTCCCCCCTCCCCCGCCCGGCCCGTTCTAGCTGCCAGGAGGATCGGGCCCAACCGGGTTCCCGGCCTTTCCCGGTCGGGCGCGGCCCCGACGCCCGGGCCGCGCGCGGCGCAGGCCCGGTGCCCGGCGGGGGTCGACGCAAGCCGGGGCCAAGAGGGTCGGGCTCTGAGTGAGGCCCACTTACCCGGCCCCGGGCAGCAGCGGCGGCAACTCGCGCTGCGGCTTCTCCGGAGACTCGCGCGGAAGGAGGGAGCCAAAGAGAGAGAATTAAAAAAAAAAAAAAAAAAAAAAAAAGAAAGAAAGAAAAAAAAAAAGAAAAACGCGGCCGTAGGTGAGCCGCCGCGGCTCCCGTACTCCGTTCAAACTGGTCCCGCCGAGCCAATCGGAAGGTTCAACCTTCACACGTGCCCTGGCACTTGGGTAACCCGGGCTGAGACAAGGCCCGGTCACGTGACCAAAGAGTTGCCGTTTCTTTGGCCTCTCTAGCCAGCCGGTCCTCCTAGTGTCTCGTTTTCCCAGCATCTTACACTGACCTGACCGCAAGCTCTTTAGCTGGAGCCAGGAGTTTGGTAGCGCGTGGGGACTTTCTGTGTGTGATGGATCCAGGAACCCCTCGGCCAGAGCCAGCGCCCTCCTTGTCACCTTCCTCCACTAAAAATTGAAATGTGCCTCCCTTCCCCCATCCAGAGGTACTTGGGAGGAGTACGCTGTGTGTGCGCAAGGAAAGAGCTGAGCGTGGTCTTTATACCCCAGAGACAAAGGAAAGAAAGCAGGACAAAGTAAGTGCCTGAGACAAGCCGGGTTCCTACAGAAGCCTCTGCCACTTTTTGCATTATTTTCCAGTACTGTTTGATAGTTTTTACAAGGAGATGAAAAAGCCACAAGGATATAAATTTTTGAATAAAACAAAATGAACTAATAAAATAAACTTTTAACCACGCCTAATCCCTTTCCCTACCTGAAGTTGAATGAGGTAGAACAGCGCAGGAAATTCTGGCAAGGGCAGGGTCATGAAGTTGCGACGTCTGAAGACAGTAGGGCACCGTTTTTCCTTCTCTTGAGAGAGGAGCAGATGGTAAAAAGCTGGAGACCCTGTAGCGTCTTGGTTTCCCCTCCCTGCCCTGCTGATAACAAAGTAGGAGACCTCCTGCCACTTGAAGCCTCAGTTTCCCCACTTGTCAAATGGGTATAAGAGCAGTTCGCGCGATTAGAGATCATCCAAGTTAAGCATGACCTGGCCAGCTCTAAATTGTTCCTTAAAAACGTGGCTTTACCCTCCAAGGCTCAAGGCTGTTCTTTTACTGTATTCAGCCCCTCCCTAAGCCGATATTTAATGAATTCACCGGCTCTAATCCCAAAGAACAACCCACCCTGCCCTGAGGAACTTTTTGACCCTCGAGAGAGGCACAGGTCAATTTTTGCCCCTGCCTGAAGGAGGGGAACAGCTATCTCAACCCACTTGCCGTAGGCAAAGTCAGTCCCGGCTCCGTTCATTCATGAAAAGCGAGTCCCGGGCCTCCAAGGTTAGGGAAGTGTCGGCAGGCGCTTAACTCCACTCGGAGAATCTCGGAAGACACCCTAAAGGAGCAGTTGGGATTCCGAGGTAGCCAGTTCCGCTGGACTGAAACCTGGGCTAAGAAACACGTGCAGAAAGCCGCCACCAAGGCATGCGTAAAGGCCTCCCTCTCCCCCACCCTCCGATAAGCCCTGGAACTACAAATCCCGTCCTGCCATGCGCCAGGGTCGCCGCGCTTTGGGGTTTTGGCTGAGAATCAAATTGGCAGGAGGGTCTCTAGACCAACCGAGGTGCATGGGGAGCAGAAGAGTGAGACTGGGGAGCTGGGGCTGGATTTGGGGGTTCCTGGGGCGGGTGTGAACGATAAGAGCGTTCTGGTCCAATTTGGGGGCTGCCCCAGATAAAGATAAGATGGGGAGCGAGTTTGGGATGCAGGAGACAATTTGTTAAGGTTCACCTCCTTCATATAATATGGCAAATTTTCAGCGGCCCTCCGCAAGCCTTGGGGCAGAACAAAGTAGCCCCTGCTGCATGTGTGGTCCACATTGTTGGTCCTTGTGTGGTCACGGAATTTTTTCTTCCTCTCCAGCTGGTGAATTTGAGTGCTGAATCAGGACAAGGTTTTGGGTTTTTGTTTTTTTGTTGTTTTTGTTTTTCTATTTCTTTTTGTTTGTTTTGTTTTGTTTTGTTTTTGAGACGGAGTCTCGCTCTGTTACAAGGCTGAAGTGCGGTGGCGCGATCTCAGCTCATTGTAACCTCCGCCTCCCGGGTTCAAGCGATTCTCGTGCCTCAGCCTCCCGAGTAGCTGGGATTACAGGCATGTGCCACCACGCCCGGCTAATTTTTTTTAATAGAGATGGGGTTTCACAGTGTTGACCAGGATGGTCTTGATTTCTTGACCTCATGATCTGCCCGCCTTGGCCTCCCAAAGTGTTGGGATTACAGGCGTGAGCCACCGCGCCTGGCTTTTTTGTTTGTTTGTTTTTTGAGATGGTGTCTTGCTCTCATTGTCCCGACTGGAGTGCAATGGCTCAATCTCGGCTCACTGCAACCTCCGCCTCTGGGTTCAAGCGATTCTCCTTCCTCAGCCTTCCGAGTAGCTGGAATTACAGGCGCCTGCCACCACACTAGGCTAATTTTTTGCATTTTTAGTAGAGATGGGGTTTTGCCATGTTGGCCAGGCTGGGCTTGAACTCCTGACCTCAGGTGATCCACCCGCCTCGACCTCCCAAAGTGCTGGGATTACAGGCGTGAGCCACTGTGCCCGGCCCAGTTTTCCTATTTCTTTTTTTTTTTTTTTTTTTTGAGACATTGTCTTGCTCTGTCGCCCAGGCTGGAGTGCAATGGTGGGATCTCAGCTCATTGCAACCTCCGCCTCCAGGATTCAAGCTATTCTGCCTCAGCCTCCCGAGTACCTGGGACTACAGGCGCCCGCCACCACGCCCAGCTAATTTTTGTATTTTTAGTAGAAATAGGGTTTCACCATATTGGCCAGGCTGATCTCGAACTTCTGACCTTGTGATCTGCCCAGCACCTCCCAAAGTGCTAAGATTACAGGCATTAGCCACCGTGCCTGGCCTTTTTTCCTTTTTTTTTTTTTTATTTTGAGATGGAGTTTTGCTCTTGTTGCCCAGGCTGGAGTGCAATGGTGCAATTTCGGCTCACCACAACCTCTGCCTCCCAGGTTCAAGCGATTCTCCTGCCTCAGCCTCGCGAGTAGCTGGGATTACAGGCACGCGCCACCACGCCCTGCTAATTTTGTATTTTTAGTAGAGACCGGGTTTCTCCATGTTGGTCAGGCTGGTCTCGAACTCCCGACCTCAGGTGATCCATCTGCCTTGGCCTCCCCAAGTGCTGGTATTACAGGCATGAGCCACCATGCCCGGCCTTTTTTCCTATTTCTTAAGCACCTACTGCATGTCAAGCAGTTTCCAAATGTTATCTCATTAACACCGGGTGCGGTGGCTCATGCCTGTAATCTCAGCACTTTGGGAGGCCAAGGGCAGATCACGAGGTCAGGAGATTGAGACCATCTTCTGGCTAACACGGTGAAACCCCGTCTCTACTAAAAATACAAAAAAAATTAGCCAGGAGTGGTGGCCTGCGCTTATAATCCCAGCTACTCAGGAGGCTGAGGCAGGAGAATCGCTTGAACACGGGAGGCAGAGGTTGCAGTGAGCCAAGATCACGCCACTTCACTCCAGCCTGGGCGACAGAGCGAGACTCTGTCTCAAAAAAAAAAAAAAGGCCTAATGTTTTCTCATGCAAATCTCACAACAGCCCTATGCCTGGCAAACTTACCTCAGCTCAATTAGAAGCTCTCTGTGCCAAAAGAAACTCACAGAATTGGTGTCCAACCAGCCGGGCGCAGTGGCTCACGCTCATGCCTGTAATGTCAGCATTTTGGGAGGCCAAGGCAGGCAGATCACGAGGTCAGGAGATCAAGACCATCCTGGCTAACACGGTGAAACCCTGTCTCTACTAAAAATACAGAAAAAATAGCCAGGCGTGGTGGCGACCGCCTGTAGTCCCAGCTACTCGGGAGGCTGAGGCAGGAGAATGGCGTGAACCCAGGAGGCGCAGCTTGCAGTGAGCCAAGATCACGCCACTGCACTCCAGCCTAGGCGACAGAGCGAGACTCTGTCTCAAAAAAAAAGAATTGGGGTCCAACCACGTATCTGAAATGCGAGACAAACGTGTTCTCAATTTACAACAGCCCCCCTGCCCAAGCCTCTCATCACACTGTCCCCCGAGTTCAAAGGTCAGCACTTCAACGGACTTAACACAGTCCCCAAACGCAAGCCAACTTCTTCACCCTGGAAAGCACTAGCTGTTTTAAACAATGGCAGGGTTAGATTCTATGAATATTGCCCTTACTTTAGAACTTGACTCTAGAGATGCTTCTTTATTTTACCCCTATTTGATAGATGAAGAACCTGAAGTACAGAAAAGCTAAGTGACTTACCCAAGATCACACAGTCAACAGGCACTAGAATAGTTTGAAGCCAGGGCTGTGTGACTCACCAAAACCTGGATTTGATTCTCCTCCCTCTTCAGACTTTTCTCAGGTCAGAGCGGGTAAGTACTGTAAAGGGATGTGCCTGGGCTTTCAGCCTCTCCTGCCTCTTGACACTAGAATAGAGGCTGAGATGCTGCAGGGTGACCTACTTCCCAGGCTTCTGTTGCTTTTTAAAGATCCAGTCTCTGCTGGTGGCTTTGGGGGAGGAGGAGGTAGGGATGGATCCATTAGCTTCCTGTGTTCCCTCCCCCCATACTCCATCCCCAAGGCCAAAGTCACACCTGGGCTAGCTTAGCATCCCCAAAGTAGGAGGGAGAGACCTTTCAGCCCATGTGCAAAGTAAAGCAGAAAAACCTTATTGTGTGTTAGCAGGAAGTGAAAGAGGAAAGGTATCCTATTATTATTTTTTTAATGTTTTGAGATGGAGTCTCTCTCTGTTGCCCAGGCTGGAGTGTAGTCACTGCAACCTCTGTCTCCCCGGTTCAAGCGATTCTCCTGACTCAGCCTCCCAAGTAGCTGGGATTACAGGCGTGGGCCACCACCCCCAACTAATTTTTGTATTTTTAGTAGACAGGGTTTCACCATGTTGGTCAGGCTGGTCTTGAACTCCTGACCTTGTGATCTGCCCGCCTTGGCCTCCCAAAGTGCTGGGATTATAGGCGTGAGCCACCACGACGGCTAGGCTGTTTTTTTTTTTGAGACGGAATCTCACTTTGTTGCTCAGGCTGAAGTATAGTGGCACAATCTCAGCTCACTGCAACCTTTGCCTTCTCAGATTCAGGACATTCTCCTGCCTCAGCCTCCCGAATAGCTGGTATTACAGGTGCGCGCCACCACGCCCAGCTAATTTTTTGTATTTTTAGTAGAGACAGGTTTGCACCACATTGGCCAGGCTGGTCTCGAACTCCTGGCCTCAAGTGATCCTCCTGCCTTGGCCTCCCAAAGTGCTGAGATTACAGGCGTGAGCCACTGCGCCCAGCCAACTTTTATTTTTTGTAGCAAGAAAGGTCTTGCTGTGTTGTCCAGGCTGGTCTCAAACTCCTGGGCTCAAGTGATCCACCTGTGTCTCGACCTCCCCAGTCACTGGGATTACAGATGTGAGCCACCATTCTTGGCAGGGCAGGGTTTTTGTCTGTTTGGGTAGCTGACTTCACATAGCAGATGCTCATCATTTGTTACATGAGTCAGTGCTCCACCCCAACCTGCACAGACTGCATCTGGCAAAATCTGAGAGCCTGTGGTGTACCAGGGTGGGCCCACCTCAGCCCACTCCCAGGACCACAGCCCTCTGCCTTCCACCCTCTACTTGCTGAGGCCGTGTTTCTCTGAGTCTTGGTCCTCTTTTGATTGAAAGTGGAAAGAGGGGCCAGGCACAGTGGCTCATGCCAGTAATCCCTGAGGCCACAGATCACTTGAGGTCAGGAAACCCCGGCTCTACCAAAAAGATAAAAATTAGCCAGGTGTGGTGGCACACTCATGTCGTCCCAGCTACTAGGGAAGCTAAGGCAGGAGAATTGCTTGAACCTGGGAGGCGGAGGTTGCAGTGAGCCCAGATTGCGCCATTGCACTCCAGCCTGGGGGCGGAGTGTGCCTCCGTCTCAAAAAAAAAAAAAAAAAAAAAGTGGAAGGAGGGGGCTGGGTGCAGTAGTTCACACCTGTAATCCCAGCACTTTGGGAGGCCAAGGCGGGAAGACGGTTTGAGCCCAGGAGTTCCCAACCAGCCTGAGCAACATGGTGAGACTTTGTCTCTACAAAAAATACAAAAAAAAAATGTGCCGTGTCTGATGGCACATGCCTGTAGACCTCACCCAGGAGGCTGAGGTGGGAGGATCGCTTCAGCCCAGGAGGTTGAGGCTGCAGTGAGCTGTAATCTCACCACTGCACTCCAGCCTAGGCAACAGAGGTAGACTTTATCTCAAAAAAAAAGAGAAAGTGGAAGAGGGCCCAGCCCTAAGCTGGGTAGGAGTGCCAAGGCTGCTCAGCTGCTGCCATTCCTGCCTAGGAAGACTGGGGTGAGCCTATAGCTGGGGGACCCCCCAACGTTGCTCCAGGTCCAGCAGGTTTGAGGAGTTGGGAGGCAAGGGCATCTTAAAACTTGTGTGGGTTTGGTGGAGAACAGGTGGAGCCAGGCAGCTTCCGGCTCCAACAGGATGGGCAGTGGAACCAGGAGGGCATGGAAGGGCTAGGTCTGTGCCAGTGATCATGTTCTGTAAGGTTGGACAGAGAACCCCCTTGCCCTCTTTCTCTTGAGGGTGTATGCATATGGAAGGGACAGACTCCAGCCTCCCTGGAAGGGCTTCAAGTAGCTAGAGGACTGAGTGGCCTTTCCCCCAGCGGAGCACACAGCCCCATGGAATCCAGCTCTCAGCACTCCTCACCTCCTCTGCTGCCGAGATGCAGTCCCCTCCACTCCCCTCCTCAGTCTCCCAGGTTCTACCCTCAGCCTCCTTCAGTCTATTCCCCACAGGAGCCGGAGGGATCCCCTGAAGATATAAAACGTATGATGTTGCAACCTCAAATACTCCCCAAAGCCTTCTCCTCACTTAAGAATAAAATCCCGGGCACGACGCAGTGGCTCAGGCCTGTAATCCCAGCACTTTGGGAGGCCGAGGTGGATCACCTGAGGTCAGGAGTTCGAGACCAGCCTGGCCAACATGGTGAAACCCTGTCTCTACTAACAATACAAAAATTAGCCAGGCATGGTGGCAGGCACCTGTAATCCCAGCTACTCGGGAGGCTGAGGCAGGAGAATGGCTTGATCCCAGGAGGCGGATGTTGCAGTGAGTCGAGATCGCGTCACTGCACTTCAGCCTGGGTGACAGAGACAAGACTCTGTCTCAAAAAAAAAATAAATAAATAAAATAAAATCCTGGGCCAGGAATGGCTCATACTGGTAATCCTAGCACTTTAGGAGGCCGAGGTGAGAGGGTTGCTTGAGCTTAGGAGTTGCAGACCAGCCTGGGAAACATAGGGAGACCCCATCTCTACAAAAAAATTAAAAAACTAGCAGAGCATGGTGGTGTGAACCTGTGGTCCCTGCTACTTGCAGGGCTGAGGTGGGAGGCCAGGAAGTGGAGGCTGCAATGAGGCAGTGAGCTGCAATCGTAGCACTGCATTCTAGCCTGGGCGACAGAGCGAGACCATCTCCAAAAAAAAAAAAAGTCCTGAATTCTCCCCCCCATAATCCATCCATCCATCCTCCTCACTTATGAGGCTCTCTTCAGGCCCAAGCCCTCTCCGACCTGGCTGTTCCCTCTGCCTGGGACTCTGCCTCACCTCCCTCAGGACTCTAATCAAATGTCACCTAAAAGACATACCCCTCTCCTCCCTAGCTGCAAAAGGGCTTCCCCTTTTTGTTTGTGTCTGCCTCCTTCTGTAAGGGCAGGGAGGGTGTGGTCTGTGTGTTCCCAGCTGTGGTCCCGGAGACTTGCAGAGCCCTGGCACATAATAGATGCTCCTAAGTGTCTGCTGAATGCGCAATGCAACAGCTTTGGCCAAGCCAAAATGGAACCGTGAAGAGAAAGTGAGCCTAAGGTGGCACGGTAGGGATGCAGCAGTAAGTGGAGACAGGTCCTGGAGAAAGTCCAGGCCTACAGGAGGGGATGTGCCCCTGTCCTTCCTACCCCTTTCATATCCTGCTCGTTATTGGGTCAGGCCCAGGCTTTGACAGGTACAATGCCAGCAACCAGGGGAAGGCTTAGTTAGGTCTGACAGCGCAAAGAAGACAAACCAAGCACACAGCTCCGGCACTAAGTCAAGTTCTTTACTTCCCAGAAGTGATGGCTAAGGGGAGGGAGGAGGGTGAGAAGAGGAAGACAGAAAGAGCCAGAGAGAATGAGGAGGTGAGAAGAGGGGGGACAGTAAACCACTGTTCTATGAAGTCTCACGAGGCAAGTGCTCAAGGTAAAAAAAGAGTCCTGGAGAATCGTCCACGGCTGCGGGAAGCATCTCGGTTTCCTTCTGCTTTTAAGTCCTCTCGGGGAAGGCTGCCGCCGCTGCCGCTGCATTAAATAGTTATGTACATCGCAGAGAGTCCCAGGCCATGGGCAGGCGGGGGAGGGGCGTCATTTCACCAGGGGCCGAGTTTTATCATCGTCACCGCACTGGTGAGCTTTGTACTTTTTCACTTCTGCCATGTACTTGGCCCATGCGTCACCTTTACTTGTTAATACCTGTGGAAGGGGGATACGGGTTAGGAGGGGGGGTGCCAGGAACCAGGGTCAGGACTGCCCTGACACAGGCGACCCATTCCCAGTGTCACCCGGAAGACTCTGGGTTTGAGCTAAAGATTGTAAAGTCAAGTTATCTGGGGACCCATTGACAGCCCTCCTATCCTGCCAGGCACACTCATCAAAGGCCTGGATACCAGACAGGGAGGGAGAAGGCTGCGCAAAAGCTGGAAGGGAAAGGCAATGTGGGTGGTCCCCCTGCACCAAGCCGGCTCACCTCATCCTCCGTCTTCTGCTTCTTGGCTACTATTCCCGTCTTGAGGGCTAGTTTGTTCCCGCCTCTGCGTTTGCCCACCTGGGTGAAGGGACAGAAGACTGCAACGGTTACAGGAGCCGGGACCGCCCTTGGCGGCGCTGAGGCCCACTACACCTTCCTAGCCCGGCCTGGTGGCCCGTCCTGACGCCGCGCCCAGCTCCGCCAGCCGGCCGACCTGCGCAGCAATCAGAGAGGAGCACACGCGACTCAGCGCCTGCCCTGGGCCCGCGGTGCCCTCCCAGGGAGCAAGAAGAGTGCCCACCTCAGTAGGGACCAGCTCTGTTCTCACTTTCCACACCAAGGCCTCACCCTCCCTAGCAGGGACCACAAGAGGTGGCAACAGCTCCCTTTATTGAGCACGTACTGTATGCCAAGCCCTGTGCCAAGTGCTGTGGATGTATCATCTCCTTTCATTTTCACAGCTACCCTAAGATGAAAGTTAGAACCACCCCCTTTTTGACCAGGCGCGGTGGCTCAGGCCTGTAATCCCAGCACTTTGGGAGGTGGAATCGGGTAGATCACCTGAAGTCAGGAGTTTGAGACCAGCCTGGCCAACATGGTGAAACCCCATCTCTACTAAAAATACAAAAAATTAGCCAGGAGTGGTGGTAGGCGCCTGTAATCCCAGCTACTCGGGAGGCTGAGGCAGAAGAATTGCTTGAACCTGGGAGGAGGAGGTTGCCGTGAGCCGAGGTTGCACCATTGCACTCCAGCCTGGGCAACAAGAACGAGACCCTGTCTCAAAAAAAAAAAAAAAAGAAAAGAAAAAAGAACCACTCCCTTTTCATAGATGAGAAAAGTCTTT
Organism: Pongo pygmaeus; assembly: GCF_028885625.2. Lineage (NCBI taxonomy): Eukaryota > Metazoa > Chordata > Mammalia > Primates > Hominidae > Pongo > Pongo pygmaeus. The sequence goes on from NC_072393.2 coordinate 12,974,167, forward strand.
CGGAAGGAGACGTCATGCTAACAACAAACAATGGAGCTGATTCAGGGTCAGGTGGGTCGAAGCCTCTGGACAGCGTCCTTAGACATCAAGCAACATTGCCTTCCCTGTGCCTAGCCTGGCATGGCCTCTTTGAGGGTGCAGCCAAAATGGCCCCTCAATGAACAAATGAAAAAGATGCAACGACGACTGCTACTCCCATTCATGAAGGGATTCCACTCGCAGGTGTCACACCAACCCTGGTCCTGATGCTTTTCCTTCCTTACCCTTTCCTCAAAGAGTCTTCCTCTAGCCTTTCATCCTGTATCCCACCTTCTCCCATTGATTGAGGGCTTCCTGCGCTCCAGGGGCTCCAACAGGCTTCACACACAACCAGGCATTCAATAACCTGTGCTGCTGGGACTATTTCCTTTTTTTTTTTTTTTTTTTTTTTTTGGAGACAGAGTCTTACTGTCCAGGCTGGAGTGCAGTGGCACGATCTCGGCTCACTGCAACCTCCACCTCCCAGGTTCAAGTGATTCTCCTGCCTCAGCCTCCCAAGTAGCTGGGATTACAGGTATGCACCACCATGCCTGGCTAATTTTTGTATTTTTAGTAGAGTCAGGGTTTCACCACGTTGGCCAGGCTGGTCTCCAACCCCTGACCTCAGATGATCTGCCTGCCTCGGCCTCCCAAAGTGCTGGGATTACAGGCATGAGCCACAGAGCCTGGCCTGCTGGGATTATTTCACACCGATTTTTTTTTTAAGATACTCTCTTGTTCTGTCATCCAGGCTAGAGCGCAGTGGTGCAATCACAGCTCACTGCAGCCTGAATCTCCTGGGCACAAGCGATCCTCCTGTCTCAGCCTCCTGGGTAGCTGGAGCTCCAGGCATGTATGGCACCATGCCCAACTAATTTTTTAATTTTTTTTGTAGAGATGCGTTTTTGCCATATTGTCCAGGCTGGTCTCCAACTCCTGGGCTTAAGCGATCCACCCACCTCGACCTCCCAAAATGTTGGAATTACAGGTGTGAGCCACTGCCCCCAATCCACGCCCATTTTTAACAAATGAAGAAACTGAGGCTTGCAGAGGTTAGATCACTTGCCCAAAATCACATGCTGGATCCAGAACTAGAGCCCCCAGTCTTGTTATTCTCAAGTCAACACTTTTTCCTCCACACTACAGGCACTTGATCTTAACACCACAGACATGGCAAGCTCAGAGCCAAAAATCAATATATGCCCTATTTACTTAATCCAGAGTTTCTCAACCTGGCACTAATAACATTTTGAGCTAGATTATTCTTTGTTTGGGGGTGGGAGGGCGCTGCCCCACGCATGGTAGGAAGTTGAGCAGCATCCCTGGCCTCTACCCATAGATGTCACTAGCACCCCCTCCCGCAGTTCTGACAACCAAAAATGTCTCCAGACTTTGCCAAATGTGGGGGTGGAGGGAACTGCCCCAATTGAGAACCACCAGTTTAGCCCTTCCTGGAAGACAGGCTCTGTGCTAACCACTTTTCCAGGATCACCTCATAAAACCCTCACCACATCAAGAGATGCGATGATGTCTATTTTTGCAACTAGGGAAAATGAGGGTAGGCAAACCCAGAGGCTCCAGGAAACCACCGATCTTGTCTGTAAGCTCACCACTGCATACCAGCACCTAGCACAACGCCTAGCACGAGGTAAATTGCTCAATAAATGGAGGTTGGTCGAATAAGATACAAGGAAGTCAAGCAATTGTCCTAGGTAAGTAATTGTCCTTACACAGTACGTGGTCTGAGTCTAACGCACATAGCTCAGAATCCAGACTTAAATTTACTCCCTTTCCTCACAATTAGTGGTGGTCCCATGACCCAAGGTCCGCGTACCACTCAAACAGGAATCCTGATATCCACGTTTCCTCATTCTCCACAGTGCTGATTCCTAGGCAATTCCTCAGCTCCCAGTTCCCACGGGCAGGCTCCTGGAGTCCCCACTCCCGCCCCCAGACCCCAGTTGTCGGGAATCCAAGTTCCACATCCTCAGCGGGTGACCCGGACGGGCCCCTCATTCAGAACGGAAAGTGGACCTCGGTCTCGATCCCCCTTCACGGGCCCCGACTCCCGCTGCCAGGACAGGCCGTGGCGCCCGCCCCCACCCCCACGGCTCCTTACGAAGCTAAGTGTGGAGCCCGGACCGCCCTTCCTCTTCGGATCCCCGGGGCCAGCGGCGGCGGCCGACTGGTCGGGTCGCTGCGGACCCGGGGGCGGCTCCTCCTGCCGCTGCCGCTGCTCCTCCTCCATCTTCCGCTTGAACAGCTCCAGGAAGCTGCCGTCGTTGGCGAACAAGTTCACGCCGCCCGACACCGGGCTCGAACCCGCGCCCGACACCTCCTCGTCCCCGCTCTCGGGCGACGTCCCCGGTCCCGACTCAGCCCAACGGCTCCCGCCACCGCCACCGCCCGCGGGGCCCGGCGCCTCCCGGCCCGGAGGCTCCGCCCGTCTCCCTCGGGCAGCCATTTTGTCGCCAGGTGCCGCGCAAAGGACTCTGGGAAGGCCGCTCCGGCCCCGCGCTTGGCGCCCGACTCGCCTCGTCCCGAACAATGCATGCCGGGAAGAGAGGTCCGGCCCTCCAGCGTCCGCAGCGGGGGCGGGGCGAATGAGGGCACCAACCCGAAGGGGCGGGGCTAGGGGGAGGAGCCCCCGTCTCGCGGGTTTTTTTGTTTGTTTTTTTTTTTTCTTTTTTTTTCAGACGGAGTTTCCCTCTTGTTTCCCAGGCTGGAGTGCAATGGCGCGATCTCGGCTCACCGCAACCTCCACCTCCCAGGTTCAAGCGATTCTCCTGCCTCAGCCTCTCGAGTAGCTGGGATTACAGACATGCGCCACCACGCCCAGCTAATTTTGTATTTTTAGTAGAGACGGGATTTCTCCATGTTGGTCAGGCTGGTGATCTCCCGACCTCAGGTGATCCACCCGGCTCGGCCTCCCAAACTGCTGGGATTACAGGCGTGAGCCACTGCGCCCGGCCTTGTTTTTTAAAAATTAGAGACGGGCGCCTGGCTATATTGCCCAGGCTGGTCTCGAACTCCTGGCCTCCAGCGATACTCCTGCCTTGGCCTCCCCTCCCAAAGTGTTGGGATTACAGGCCTGAGCCATCGGGCCCAGTCTTGCTGTTTTGTTTTTTGGTTTTTTGTCTTGTTTTGGAGACAGAGTCACACTCCGTCTCCGAGGCTGGAGTGCAAAGGCATGATCACGGCTCACTTCGACCTCTCAGGGCTGAGGCGATCCTCCCACCACAGCCTCCCGAGTAGCTGGAAACACAGGCATGCGCCACTACGCCTGGCTAATTTATTTTATTTACTTATTTATTTATTTGTTTATTTATTTATATTTGTGGAGACGGGGTTTTGTCATGTTGCCCAGGCTGTTCTCAAACTCCTAGGCTCCAGCAGTCCTCTTACCTCAGCCTCCCAAAGTGCTGGGATTACAGGCGTGAGCCGCCGAGCCCTGCCTCTCGGGTTTTCAAAATTCAGCAGTACTCAGGCTGGTGTTCCCCAGACAGGGGCTCCCGGAGAATGAGACTGTCGTCTGAGACTGGGGCTGTAGCTTGCTCTCTGGAGTTGGTTTCACTTGGGGCTAGGAACAGATTCGCTTTCCAGGGCTAGAATCCCCGTCTGACGACACCAAGAATAATTTCTATGAGGGGAAGGACCTCATTTGGGGCTGTGTGCTCAGCTGACACCTGGGAACTAGAGTCCCTAACTGGGGAATAGACAGCATGTCTAGTCTGGGCCCCCCAAGTAGAAATAGGGGTATCTTTAGGTTGGGTACCCATCTCTGGGATAATGCTCACATTTATTGGGGACATAGCTGGCTCTGTGGAGCTGAGGTCCCCGTCTGAGAATCAGCTTACTTTTTTATTTTATTATTGTTATTATTACTTTATTTTGTTTCATTTTATTTTATTTTATTTCATTTTCTGAGACGGAGTCTCGCTCTGTCGCCCAGGCTGGAGTGCAGTGGCATGATCTCGGCTCACTGCAACCTCCACCTCCCGAGTTCAAGCGATTCTTCTGCCTCAACCTGGTCTCGAATTCCTGACCTCGTGATCTGCCTGCCTCGGCCTCCCAAAGTGTTGGGATTACAGGCGTGAGCCAACGCGCCCAGCCTAATTTATTTATTTATTTATTTATTTATTTATTTAGAGACGGAGTTTCACTCTTTCACCCAGGCTGGAGTGGAGTGAAGTGGCGCAATCTCGGCTCGCTGCAACCTCTGCCCTCCGGGTTCAAGCGATTCTCCTGCTTCAGCCTCCTGAGTAGCCGGGATTACAGGCGCGTGCCACCACGCCCGGCTAATTTTTGTATTTTTAGTAGAGACGGGGGTTTCGCCATCTTGGCCAGGCTGGTCCCGAACTCTTGACCTCAGGTGATCCACCCTACTCGGCCTCCCAAAGTGGTAGGATTACAGGCGTGGGCCACCGCGCCCGTCCCGAGAATCAGCTTATTTATGACCTGTAGTATTCAGATGAAGTCGGGGTTATTTCTAGTCTCTAGTCTCCTTCTAAAGTTAAGAGTGTCATGGGCTGGGGTCTCCATCAAGGGCCTGGAACTCAGCTTCTGTTCCTGCTCTAAGACAGAGGTTCAAACATGAAATATCGTATACTGGAGTCCTCTTGAAATACAAGGAGGCTTTTAGGAATTCCTTCTACGAAACGGAGCGCAATTGCAGGAATGGTGTCTGCTAGGTATGGGAGATCAGGGCGTACAGGACAAGACTCTGTAGACTCGCCCACTCTAAGCCACTATCAGCCCAGGGAACTATCGCCAACCAACGGAGTCAATTCGTCTATGATTGGTTTGCGGCAAGAGCCAAGTGGCTCACAGCCTATTGAATAACAGAGGGGGCGGACCTGAGGTGAGGTTGGGACCTAACGTGAAGAATAGAGGGAAAATGATGGACATAAAGTTGAGCCTATGGAGTCAGGCCAAGGAGGACCGGCACTCTAACTTCACCGAAAGGGCATGGACTGGGTGTTTGGCTGGTTGCTAAGGAGAGGTTGGCGCTACCGGAACATAAGAGTGATTGGTGTAAGTAAGAAAAGACATAGCCAATGAAAGGAGAGCTGCAAGACCTAGGGCCCAATCAGTGAAGGGGAGTAGCCTAGACCGTACCGATGTGTTCATTAGGTAGGGGGAACCCTTGGAAAATTATAGACCAGAAGTTGACAAAGTGAACCCTGGAAGCAAAGAATAGTGAAAATATAATTTATATTTATCCTAAAAGGCAAGTAATGAGGAAATTAACTCATGCTCTTAGCTTCGATAGGAATGTAATAGAGAATTTCCCCTGTAGGTGCTTCGTATGGTGCGCTCCGCTGGATCACGTGAGCCAGTTCCAAAATGGCGGCAGGGGTGGCCGGGTGGGGGGTTGAGGCAGAGGAGTTCGAAGATGCGCCTGATGTGGAGCCGCTGGAGCCTACACTTAGCAACATCATCGAGCAGCGCAGCCTGAAGTGGATCTTCGTCGGGGGCAAGGGTGGTGTGGGCAAGACCACCTGCAGGTAAGGAGGCTGCGGCGGGGTCCAGGAGGCGTGTAGGATATACCACTGGGCGAAGGGGAGGCCAAGAACCGGGTTTTCCACCACGACCGGGGCATGGGGGCTGGCGGGGGTCTTTGGGTTTCACTCTCTGGAAGTTACCTGGAGCAAATGAGAAAGACCTCAATGCAGCCCTAGCACCCTCTGAGTTGGACCATCCGTGTTGGGGCTCAAGTGCCGAACCACAGTGAACTCAGCGCCCGGGGGACGAGGAAGCACTTAGATGTCCCCATCAGCTGGACCGTACCTGAGTGAATCTAGAGTTGTGGGTGAGGGCGGCACCAGAACAAGCAATCCTAGTTTGGTGAACCTTGGTGTTTTATGCCCAAGGCGAGAGTGAAGGTGGAAAGCGAGGGAGAGGGCACATGATCAGAGTGTCCCAGGCAGCTACAGGCAGGAGGTGTCCGTTGGGCAGATTATCCTAGACAAGCAGACTGAACCATCCTGTGCTTACCAGGGAATGCAGGGGACCCCTTAGCTTATTAAGGAAGGGGGCACGGAGTCAAGCTATGCTGGCTGGACAGCTGGGCCATGCCACCGTGTGTCCAGCAAAGAAGAAGCAGGCACTAGGCCAGACAGACTCACTCAGCTGAACCTTGCCTCTCTAGTCCACATAGAGAGGTCAGTAGATAAAACAGAGAGGGTTCCTTTGTAGGCACTGAGGCTCAATCCCACTGTAACCCATACTCTCCTCTCAAGGCCCCTGCTGATCCGGGTCACCTGCTCCAGGGAACCTACCACTCCCCTTGCAGACCCAGGGAACAGAGCCCATCCCCTCATCCCCTATCTTTTGACTTTTCCTTTACTCAGCTGCAGCCTGGCAGTCCAGCTCTCCAAGGGGCGTGAGAGTGTTCTGATCATCTCCACAGACCCAGCTCACAACATCTCAGATGCTTTTGACCAGAAGTTCTCAAAGGTGCCTACCAAGGTCAAAGGCTATGACAACCTCTTTGCTATGGTGAGTGGAGCAAGGCTTAGCCCCCACTTCTGGGAAAAGCTTCTTCCAGCCTTTCTTGTGCACACACACCAGCAACCACCGTGTCCTATCCACTCTATATCCTGTGTCTCTCCTGTTTCACCCCTTCCTCAACATACTCACAAGGGAAGCAATAAGGAATTGCAGAGCAGGAAGCACACCAGAGTGCCTGAAGCTTAGTGAGCCAGGGTAGGGAAGGAGAAGTTGGAGAGACCAATCAGAGCCACATGGTGTGGGACCTTATGGGCCACGCTAAGAAGTTTGGCATTGACTCCAAGCTATTAACGGGAAGCTGTTTGTTTTAAGCAGGGCAATGTCATGGCCAAATTCATGTTTGAAAAGTACCCTCCGACGGCCAGGTGGAGATTTAATTGTCAGTCAGGGTAGAAGCAGGGAAACTAACAAGGAGATTGGGGATGTAACCAGTTGAGAGATGACAACATCCTGGACTCTGGTGAAGGCAGAATGTTGGGGGAGAAGTAGTCAGATTTGAGATTTTTTTTTTTAGACACTCAAGACTCCTCTGTCTCCCAGGCTGGAGTGCAGTGACCCGATCTAGGCTCACTGCAACCTCCACCTCCCAGGTTCAAGCAGTGCTCCTGCCTCAGCCTCCCGAGTAGCTGGCATTACAGGCTTGTGCCACCACTGCCTGTTAATTTTGTTATTTTTAGTAGAGACAGGTTTTCACCATGTTGGCCAGGCTGGTCTCAAACTCCTGACCTCAAGTGATCTGACTGCCTCGGCCTCCCACAGTGCTGGGATTACAGGCATGAGCCACCACATCGCACCAGGGATGTATTTTGGAAGTAAACCAGTAAGATGACTTGGGTGAGAGAAAGAAATGAATTGATTACATGTCTTTCTTGTCTCTCTAAGCAGCTGGGATGGGGAAAACTAGGAAAGGAGTAGGTTTAGAATGAACAAATAAAGAATTTCATTTTGTCTACAGTGAATCTGAGTTGCCTACTGGAAATCCAAGTGAAAACATCATGACAATAGCTTGTTTATGTGAGTCTGGAGCCCAGAGGAGGTTGGCGTTGATTTGGAAGTCACTGTCCCAAGGGTGGCATTTAAAGCTGTGTGAGGGCTGGGCATGGTGGCTCACTCCTGTAATCCTAGCACTTTGAGAAGCCAAGGTGGGTGGATCACTTGAGGTCAGGAGTGAGACCAACCTGGCCAACATGGTGAAACCCCGTCACTACTAAAAATATAAAACAGCTGGGCATGGTGGCAGGTGCCTGTAATACCAGCTACTCAGGAAGCTAAGGTAGGAGAATCGCTAGAACCCAGGAAGCAGAGATTCTCCTGCCTCAGCCTCCGGAGTAGCTGGGATTACAGGTGCCTACCACCATGCCCGGCTAATTTTTGTATTTTTAGTAGAGACGAGGTTTTCCCACATCTCAAAAAAAAAAAAAAAAAAAAAAAAAAAAATAGGCTGGGCGCGTTGGCTCACTCCTGTCATCCCAGCACTTTGGGAGGCCGAGGCGGGTGGATCACAAGGTCAGGAGATCAAGACCCTCCTGGCTAACACGGTGAAACCCTGTCTCTACTAAAAATACAAAAAATAGCCGGGCGTGGTGGCAGGCGCCTTTAGTCCCAGCTGCTCAGGAGGCTGAGGCAGGAGAGTGGCGTGAACCCGGGAGGCGGAGCTTGCAGTGAGCTGAGATTGTGCCACTGCATTTCAGCCTGGGCAACAGAGCAAGATTCCATCTCAAAAAAATAAATAAATAAAGGCCGGGCACAGTGGCTCAATCTGTAATCCCAGCACTTTGGGAGGCTGAGGCGGGCAGATCACAAGGTCAGGAGATTGAGACCATCTTGGCTAACATGGTGAAACCTCGTCTCTACTAAAAATACAAAAAAATTAGCCAGGCGTGGTGGCGGGCACCTGTAGTCCCAGCTACTCAGGAGGCTGAGGCAGGAGAATGGCGTGAACCTGGGAGGCGGAGCTTGCAGTGAGCCGAGATCACACCACTTTTTTACAGCCTGAACGACAGAGCGAGACTCAACAAAAAATAATAAATAAAAATAAAATAAAATAAAGAGATGCTGCAGAGTGAGGATGCTGGCAGAGGACAGTCCTCAGGTGGGATGAGCTCCAACCAGCATACAGACCCAGAACTTGGGCACTGCCAGGGTCAGGGACTGGGAGGGAAACAGGAGGAATTGGGGCACTTCCTGGGCAGAGATGAGGGTGGTGGCAGCCAATGGCTTCTCTTTCTCACCAAGGAACAGGCAAGGGTCTCAGCAGTGAATGGGATAGAAGTTTGAGGAGGGAGAAAATGCCACATAAACACGTCTTAAGGTAGCAGGGGGAACCAGAATTGTCTGGATCGTCAAGTGCCCATTGGAGATTTGTGTTCAGAAGAGGGGAGCAAGGGCCAGGCGTGGTGGCTCATGCCTGTAATCCCAGCACTTCGGGAGGCTGAGGTGGGTGGATCACAAGGTCAGGAGTTAAAGACCAGCCTGGGCAAGATGGTGGAACTCCATCTCTACTAAAAATACAAAAATTAGCTGGGCACAGTGGCTCACGCCTGTAATCCCAGCACTATGGGAGCCGAGGCAGGTGGATCACGAGATCAGGAGATTGAGACCAGCCTGGCTAACAGGGTGAAACCCCATCTCTACTAAAAATACAAAAAGTTAGCCGGGCGTGGTGGCGGGTGCCTTTAATCCCAGTTATTCGGGAGGCTGAGGCAGGATAATGGCGTGAACGCAGGAGGTGGAGCTTGCGGTGAGCCTAGATCGCGCCACTGCACTCCAGCCTGGGTGACAGAGCAAGACTCCATCTCAAAAAAAAAAAATACAAAAATAAGCTGGGCGCGGTGGCTCACGCCTGTAATCCCAGCACTTTGGGAGGCTGAGGCGGGCAGATCACTTGAGGTCTGGAGTTTGAGACCAGCTTGACCAATATGGTGAAACCCCGTCTCTACTAAAAATACAAAAATTAGCCTTGCGTGGTAGCCGGCACCTGTAGTCCCAGCTATATGGGAGGCTGAGGCAGGAGAATTGCTTGAACCTGGGAGGCGGAGGTTGCAGTGAGCCGAGATCATGCCACTGCACTCCAGCCTGGGAGACAGAGCAAGACACCATCTGAAAAAAAAAAATTAGCCGGGCCTGGTGGTGGACACCTATAATCCCAGATACTCGGGAGGCTGAGGCAAAGAATTGCTTGAACCTGGGAGGCTGAGGTCGCAGTGAGTCGAGATTGCGCCACTGCACTCTAACCTGGGTGACAGAGCGAGACTCCGTCTCCAAAAGGGTGGGGAGCAAGATGGGAATACTCTTCAGGAGTGTTCAGCCCTCAAGTGCAGTGATACTAAAGAGCTAGAAAGCCATACCTATAATTTCAGTGCTTGCAGAGACTGAGACAAGAGGATCACTTGAGGTCAGGAGTTCAAGACCAGCCTGGGCAACAAAGGGAGACCCTTTCTCTACAAAAAACAAACAAAATTAGCTGGGCATGGTGGTGTGTGCCTATAGTCCCAGTAAGTCGGTAGGTTGAGGCAGGAGGATCCTTTGAGCCTAAGAGTTTGAGGCTGCAATGAGCTATGTATGAGATGCTATCTCTTTTTTTTTTTTTTTTTTTTTTTTTTGAGACTGAGTTTCACTCTGTCGCCCAGGCTGGAGTGCAGCAGTGTGATCTCAGCTCACTGCAACCTCCACCTTCTGAGTTTAAGCGATTCTCCTGCCTCAGCCTCCCAAGTAGCTGTGATTACAGGCGCCCGCCACCACATCTGGCTAATTTTTGTTTTTGGGGGGTTTTTGTTTGTTTGTTTGTTTTGAGACAGAGTCTTACTCTGTCGCCCAGGATGGAGTGCAGTGGCGCAATCTCGGTTCACTGCAACCTCTCCCTCCTGATTTCAAGTGATTCTCCTGCCTCAGCCTCCCGAGTAGCTGGGACTACAGGTGTATGCCACCACGCCCGGCTAATTTTTAGTATTTTTAATGGAGACGGGGTTTCACCATGTTAGCCAGGATGGTCTCGATCTCCTGACCTCGTGATCCACCCACCTTGGCCTCCCAAAGTGCTGGGATTACAGGCGTGAGCCACCGCGCCTGGCCTGTATTTTTTTTTTAGTAGAGACGGGGTTTCAACATGTTGGCCGGGCTGTTTTCAATCTCCTGACCTCAAATGATCTGCCCGGCTTGGCCTCCTAATACACTGGGATTACAAGTGTGAGCTACCGCGCCCAGCCAAGACGCTGTCTCTAAAAGAAAGAAAAAAAAAAGCTGCAAGTAACCAGAGTGGGGGATTTTGCCAACAGCAGGGGGAAAGGGAGTGTTTGCAGAGGGAACTTGTAGAGGCTGGGCTGGATAAGGGTGCCAGCCGAGAGGAACACTGACAGTTTACAGGGGCCAAGTGAGGGGATGAAGTAGTCCAAAGAGGCTTGGAATACATGAAGCATAAGAAGAGGTTGCAGTGATGAGTGGGCAAGCTCCCCAACAGGGAATGACCCCTAAGGCCAGCGAGTTGGGTACTTCCCCATGGGACCCATGAAGTCACCAAGAAGAGGTGACAAAGGAGGAAGATAAAGAGGGAGGCATTGGCCGGGCATGGTGGCTCATACCTGTAATCCCAGCACTTTGGGAGGCTGAGGTGGGCGGATCACCGGAGGTTGGGAGTTGAAGACCAGCTTGACCAACATAGAGAAACCCTGTCTCTACTAAAAATACAAAATTAGCTGGGGTGGTGGCGCATGCCTGTAATCCCAGCTACTCAGGAGGCTGAGGCAGGAGAATCACTTGAACCCTGGAGGCGGAGGTTGCAGTGAGCCAAGATCATGCCATTGTCCAGCCTAGACAACAAGAGCGAAACTCCGTCTCAAAAAAAAAAAAAAAAATTACAAAAAATTAACCAGGCATGGCCGGGCGTGATGGCTCATGCCTGTAATCCCAGCACTTTGGGAGGCCGAGGTGGGCAGATCACGAGGTCAGGAGATTGAGACCATCCTGGCTAACACAGTGAAACCCCGTCTCTACTAAAAATAAAAAAATTAGCTGGGTGTGGTGGCGGGCGCCTGTAGTCACAGCTACTCACTGCACTCCAGCCTGGGTGACAGAGCGAGACTCCATCTCAAAAAAAAAAAAAAAAAAAAAGCCAGGCATGGTGGGGCATGCCTATAGTCTCAGCTACTCGGGAGGCTGAGGCAGCAGAATCCTTGAACCCAGAAGGCGGAGGTTACAGTGAGCCGTGATCGCACCACTGCACTCCGGCCTAGGCAACAAGATCAAAACTCCGTCTCGGGGAAAAAAAAAAAAGAGGGAGGCATTGAGTCTGAGACTGGCCAGGGACCCCAGCCATGGCCATACCTTCATAGATTCTACATACATGTTTGTGTTTTGTTTTGTTGTTTGTTTTTTGAGACAGAGTCTCGCTCTGTCACCAGGCTGGAGTGTAATGGCGTGATCGTGGCTCACTGTAACCTCCGCCTCCCGGGTTCAAGCGATTCCCCTGCCTCAACCTCCAGAGTAGCTGGGATTATAGGCACCCGCCACTATGCATAGCTAATTTTTGTATTTTTAGTAGAGACAGGGTTTCACCATGTTGGCCAGGCTGGCCTCGAACTCCCGACCTCAGGTAATCTGCCCGCCTCCGCTTCCCAAAGGGCTGGAATTACTGTCATAAGGTGTACGGTGCCTGGCCGGATTCTCCATATGTGTTGACGACTTCTGTGCCAGGCACTGTTCATGCTAAGTGCTGAGGACACAGCAGTGAGCTAGATGGTAAAACCCCTGCCCTTGAGGGGCAGACATTCCTGCTATGGAGACAGATGATAAACATGATAAGGGAATCATGAGGGATGTGAGGAAGGGCTAATTTTGTTTTTCAGATAGGTCTTGTTATATTGCCCAGGCTGGTGTCCAACTCCTGGGCTCAAGCGATCCTCCCATCTCATTCTCCTGAGTACCTGGGACTATAGGTGTGAGCTATCCTGCCCAGCTCCTAAGGGCTAAACCTTAAGGAGAAAGGAAGGCAGGGCAGGGGGTGTCAGTGGATCTGTGCTGTTATTTAGGGTGGTCAAGGAATCTCTCAGTGGAGGGATGAATGATCCGGAAGAGGTCATGGCCCAGTCATGGGAGTCTCTGGGGTTGCAAGTGGCAGGTTGCAAGTGGGGAGTAGCAGTGTAAATGACCCGCAGTGGGTTTAAGCTTCCCTTTGAGGGCCCTGGGCACAGCTTGCAATTTTCCCCTTGTTTTTGACCCTTTATGCAACCATACAAAACCCTAAGTGCTACCTCAGGGTCCCCTCAGCCGTGACCTAATGAAACGCCTGTGGTCAGAGCCCGCCACAGGCTCCCTCTGGCCCTGTGTCTGGGTAGGAAGGCTCCCCCTGGCCCTGTGCCCAGGTAGGAAGGCTCCCCCAGCAGTAGCAGCAACCTCAGTCTCATCCCTTTGGCCCCCAGGAGATTGACCCCAGCCTGGGCGTGGCAGAGCTGCCTGACGAGTTCTTCGAGGAGGACAACATGCTGAGCATGGGCAAGAAGATGATGCAGGAGGCCATGAGCGCATTTCCCGGCATCGATGAGGCCATGAGCTATGCCGAGGTCATGAGGTCAGGCCCAGCCAGCAGGGGTGGGGGCTGCCTGGGGAAGGGGAAGAGCGGACACAGAGGGCCTGACCCCTGTCTCCCCTCAGGCTGGTGAAGGGCATGAACTTCTCGGTGGTGGTATTTGACACGGCACCCACGGGCCACACACTGAGGCTGCTCAACTTCCCCACCATCGTGGAGCGGGGCCTGGGCCGGCTTATGCAGATCAAGAACCAGATCAGCCCTTTCATCTCACAGGCAGGCGGCGGGGGCCCCCACCTGCACCATCCGGGCAGCCGGGAGTGGGAGTAGGCCCGGGCCCCCAGACCCTCAAATGCGCACTAACAATTCCCTTTCCTTCCCACCCCTTCTCTCTCTGGGCTTCTCCTTGGAGGGGATGGGACGGAGCTGTCTTTCCTCCCCGACAGGCAGGACTCAGTGTCCCTGCCCCTGCCCACTAAATACCCTAGACAGAGCCAGAAAGCACATTCCAGAACCAGGCAACCTGCCTTCAAACCCTCTACACTTACCATGTGACCCAACTGCTGTGTGACCTCAAGCAAATCACTTCACCTCTCTGGGCCTCACCTTCCTTGTCTTGCAAATGGAGATCATGAGAGTGCCCCATGGGTTATTATTATTATTATTATTTGACACGGAGTCTCACTCTGTCGCCCAGGCTGGAGTGCAGTGGTGCGATCTCGGCTCATTGCAACCTCCACCTCCTGGGTTCAAGTGATTCTCGTGCCTCTGCCTCCCAAGTAGCTGGGACTACACACGTGTACCACCATGCCCAGCTAATTTTTGTACTTTTTGTAGAGATAGGGTTTTGCCATGTTGCCCAGGCTGGTCTTGAACTCCTGGCCTCAAGCAGTACACCCACCTCGACCTCCCAGAGTGCTGGGATTACAGGCATGAGCCACTGTGCCCAGCCCCCATGGGTTATTATTACGATGACAACCCTAAAGCCCCCACAGTGCTGCACACCACCAGCACCACCCACCATGGTGTATGTGCACGTGTGGGTGCGTGTGTGTCCCCTGTGGGGACCTGTGCCTCAGGTGGTAACACTGAGCACTTACTATGTGCCAGACACTATTCTGAGCACATTATATACATCAGCTCATCTGGTACAACAGGTCTGGGAGGTAAAGTTTAGAGATGGGGAAACTGAGGCTCCAGGAGGTCAAGCCCCTTAGCTATGGTTTCCTAGAAATGGCAAAGCTGAGGCCGGCCGCGGTGGCTCACGCCTGTAATCCTAGGACTTCGCAAGGCCGAGGCGGGTGGATTGCCTGAGGTCAGGAGTTCAAGACCAGCCTGGCCAAAAAGGTGAAACCCCACCTGTACTAAAAATACAAAAATTAGCTGGGCATAGTGGCACGCACCGGTAATCCCAGCTACTCAGGAGGCTGAGGCAGGAGAATCGCTGGAACCCAGGAGGCGGAGGTTGCAGTGAGCCAAAATCACGCCATTGTACTCCAGCCTGGGCCACAGAGTGAGACTCCATTTCAAAAAAAAAGAAATGGCAAAGCTAGTATTTGACCAACCCCAGGAATCTGCGTGTGGGCCTGAGCCTTTAACCACTGGGAGGCATCAGGAGTCATCCCTCGGGTGTTTAGTGAACCCCCAACCCAGGAGGTTTAAGGAGCCCCAGGTAAGCTATGAGCCCTCCCACATTCCCCCTGCAGATGTGCAACATGCTGGGCCTGGGGGACATGAACGCAGACCAGCTGGCCTCCAAGCTGGAGGAGACGCTGCCCGTCATCCGCTCAGTCAGCGAACAGTTCAAGGACCCTGTGAGTGGTGGTCTGGCTGGCGGTGAGAGGGCCGGGGGCTGAGGACGGGGCAGACCCCGCCCTTCACTGTCCTCTCTCATGCCCTGTAGGAGCAGACAACTTTCATCTGCGTATGCATTGCTGAGTTCCTGTCCCTGTATGAGACAGAGAGGCTGATCCAGGAGCTGGCCAAGTGCAAGATTGACACGCACAATATCATTGTCAACCAGCTCGTCTTCCCTGACCCCGAGAAGCCCTGCAAGATGTGTGAGGCCCGCCACAAGATCCAGGCCAAGTATCTGGACCAGGTGTGCCCACCCACCCAACACTGGCTCAGCAGAGGCACCTCTCAGCAGAGGCACCTCTGCCCCTTTATTCTCTGATCTTTTGCTCCACCTTCTGGCCCTCTGCCCCAGCCTCCTGCCCTTCGCCCCCACATTTCAGATCCTTCACCCTTATTCCGGCCATAGAGGACTGTGGCTGGCCTGGCCTAGGTCCCTGTGAGCCTGGAGAGCAGGGGGTCTAGCCCAGTGATCTCTGACCATAGAGATCCAACTCCCACTTATGACACCTTAAGCTCCTGCCCTATATTCTCTCCCTGACCCTGGAAGCTTCCTAGCTTTACCCCTTCTGTTGACCCACGCTCTGTCTCTGCCTTCCTGCCTGCTGACCACTGCCTTCTACCCTCTGCCCTGGCTGCAGATGGAGGACCTGTATGAAGACTTCCACATCGTGAAGCTGCCGCTGTTACCCCATGAGGTGCGGGGGGCAGACAAGGTCAACACCTTCTCGGCCCTCCTCCTGGAGCCCTACAAGCCCCCCAGTGCCCAGTAGCACAGCTGCCAGCCCCAACTGCTGCCATTTCACACTCACCCTCCACCCTCCCCACCCCTCGGGGCAGAGTTTGCACAAAGTCCCCCCGATAATACAGGGGGAGCCACTTGGGCAGGAGGCAGGGAGGGGTCCATTCCCCCTGGTGGGGCTGATGGGGAGCTGTAGTTGCCCCCTACCTCTCCCACCTCTTGCTCTTCAATAAAATGATCTTAAACTGCTGTAGTGTTGACATTGGGAGGTGAGGGTAAGCACCTTTATGTACAGTTGCACAGGTTGTGCACTGGACAGAAGTGTCACATCTAGAGGGGCCCATTCACAACAGAGACCTAATAGAGAGGCATGTTTATTGTGGTAGCTTTGAAAGGAGGGTGTCTTGGGTGAGAGATACGTTTGTCTCATTCTGTGTGGGTTGAGGTGTCCCTGCTGGGCCTGTGAAGCCTGGAATGGAAGACAGAGGCATTTGCCCACTTTCTTGGAGGCTCAGAGCGTGGGAACCGGGAGGCCCCTTGGCCAGCCCCAGGCTGGTGGGGAGCGGAGCGGATTAGGCCGGCAGTGGGCCCAGTGCTGCCTGCTGTTTGGTTTGGGAATTAGTGGGCACCCTGGGGAGAGGCCAGGCCTGCCAGACTGGGGATTAACAGTCTCCACCCCCCAACTCCTGCCCCCATGGGATGGCATCAGCCCCTCCCAGCAAAGGGCTGCAGCAAGGGGGCTGGTTAGTGGGCAGGGTGACAGAGGACTCGGGCTGGAGGGGCTCCTGAAGTCTCATCCTGACTCCAGAGCAGTCTCAGGCTGTGGGCATACAGGCCTGGAAGGCACCTAGTGGACCCCATTATCCCCTGCTGTTCGCTCCTCCCTCTGCCACTGCCTGGGCTGCTATTGTTGTCCCCACTTGGGAGACTCAGGATGGGGCATGACCTTGAGAGTTTACAAGTTCCAATCCAGAGCTGGCTAGGGGGGACAGAAAGGGGGTTCCTGAGGACACACATGAGTCAAAGTGGTGTTCAGGCCGGGCGCAGTGGCTCACACATGTAATCCCAGCACTTTGGGAGGCCGAGGTGGGTGCATCACTTGAGGCCAGGAGTTCAAGACCAGCCTGGCCAACATGGCGAAACCTCGTCTCTACTTAAAATACAAAAATTAGTCGGGCGTGGTGTTGGGGTGCTTGTAGTCCCAGCTGCTCTACAGGCTTAGGTGGGAGAATCGCTTGAACCCCGGAGGCAGAGGTTGCAGTGAGCCGAGACAGGGTAAGACCCTGTCTCAAAAAACAAAAGTGGTGTTCAGGTCTGGACATGGTGGCTCACGCGTGTAATCCCAGCACTTTGGGTAGGCCGAGGCAGGTGGATCACGAGGTCAGGAGTTGGAGGCCAGCCTCCAACTACTCTCTACTAAAAATACAAAAATTAGCCAGGCGTGGTGGTGCCCACCTATAATCCCAGCTACTTGGGAGGCTGAGGCAGGAGAATCACTTGAACCTGGGAGGCGGAGGTTGCAGTGAGCCGAGATTGTGCCATTGCACTCCAGCCTGGGCAATAGAGTGAGACTCTGTCTCAAAAAAAAAAAGTGTTCAGACCCAGAGTCTGGGTGTGCCAGGGTGTGTGTGTAAGGGGAACCCCACCAGGAGCCTAGACTTGTCACTCCAACTCCCTGGGGTGTGCACAAGCCAGTGTGGGCCTGTCGAGGTGGCATGTGTAAACAAACACAATGGTACAGCTGGCTCCGCGCCAAACTGCCAGGATCCAAATCCCAGCTGTGCTACGAACAAGATGAGATGTGACATCGGAGCCTCAGTTTCCCTACTTGGATAGTAAGCTGACCAACTTAGCATGCCTGTAAGGATTCCATGAGATGAAACACGCAAGGCGTTTATACCAGCACCAGAAGGGAAACCCCAAGAAATGTTTGTTATTTTTTGTTGTCACAATTAGTAAGCATATCAAATAGCCCAGGAAGCCTGCCCCCAGCCCCTGCGGGAATTCAGCTGTCGGAAGTGTGTGGGGATGCGGGTGAGCTGGGGGAGGGAGGATGAAAAGGAGGAGCCGGCTTCAGTGAATGCAAGGACACTTCCTAGGGAGTGGGGGCTGCCGAGAACTGAGCTCATCAGCACTGAGCCTGCCACCACCTTGCCAGGTTCCGCAGCTGACGGCACCGCCCCAGCTGCCCCCTTGCCCCCATTTATGGGCTGTCCAGCAGCTGGACAGCGAAGGCATGGGTCACACGGTGACCAGCCCAGGCGGGTTCCTAATTACCCCGGGCAGGGTGAACATCTGCCAGTCTGGGAACACGGCGTCCCAGCCTGCTGGGCTTGGAACCTCGGGCGGGGCTCTGCAGAATGCACGAGGGGCTCCTGAGCACTCTAGGATGCCCATCCCAGGGTTTGACCCCTGAGCCTCTGCCCCTCCCACACCAATCTGTGTGTTAATGTCCTCCAGGCTGGGCAATGGAGGGGGAGTGGGTACTGTTTGTACTAGGCTGGGAGTGTCCCCTTTACAGGTGTGTCTGTGAAGAATGAACATCTGCCCAGAATCCATGCCAAATGCAGGACAAGGTTTTGTGTCCCCAAGCTTGTGTGTTCATGGCAATGCTGAGAGTATCTGAGACCTGTGTGTGTGGGCCTGCCACCGGAAGGGAGCGTTGGAAAGGGTGTTGCCTTCACATATTGGTGTACAAATGCTGGTGAGTTTCACCAGCGGTGATAGCTAGGGGGGACCCTTGAGGGAGGGGTGGCTGTTGTGTGTGTCTTTGCAAGATTGGTGAACCTCAGGCCCCGCTCTGAGCCTGGGATTGTGTGCCACCGCACTGAGGAAAGGGTTTTTGCATTTGGTGTGTGATCATGGGTGCATCTTTGCACAGGGGAGATCGGGAATAAAACCTGCTTGCAGTGGAGTATGACTGTGTGTGTGAAGGCATTCTGAGGTCTGGGTGGGGTCTGGCGCTTGGCTGGTTGTGTGGGTGTCTTTGTTACATGGCGTGATCATGAGGGAATTCAGACCGTTGGGAGCACCGTGTGTGAGAGAGAGGAGAGCCTAGTATGTCAGGGTCCACCTGCCTTATATATGCATGATGGGGGCAGGGGGGGTTGAGGTAGGTGTGTCTTGTGTGACTCTGGAAGGTTCTGTGATGGTGCGTACTGCTCCTCTGGGTCACCATAGTTATGTGAGGCTGTCTTTTTGTTTTTTCAATAGAGATGGGGATCTCACTATGTTGCCCAGGCTGGTCTCGAACTCCTGGCTCAAGTGATCCTCCCACCTAAGCCTCCCAAAGTGCTAAAATTACAAGTGTGAGCCATCGTGCCTGGCTGAGGCTGTCTTAACAGCAGCTAGATTTGCTTCTGGGACTATGATGTGTGTTTCTGCGTGCATCTCTGTGACACCGTGTGATTACAGGTGACTGTGGAGTGACCCAGCCTCACTGAGCAGTGTGTGTGTTTCTGGGACTGGGAAAAAGACCGTCCCTGCCTCCTCCCCCAACCTCTGGGTTCCAGATCCCTAGGACCTGCCGGTGAGCGACTGGGAGGGGAACAGGGAGGGGCAAGGGAGGACGAGGCGGATTTCTCCCCCAGTGCCAGGTAACAAACTTGTGGGACTCCAAACAAAGTTCTGAAGCTACAGCCCAGCCGAGGGAGGAGGACCAGGAAAGGGGGCACGCCCACTCCCCAGCCCCACCCAACGCCAAAGCCACCCGCCCATTCCATCCCTGTTCCTGTGGGTCCCTGCACCGGCCACCTTCAACACAGGTGAGATGAGCCCAGGCTTGAGGAAATAGGGGGCCCTGAGGGAAGAGGGAACCTGCGGGCAGGAATGCATCCGGAGTCCTCCCGGGGCAGGGAGTGGAGGGCTTGGAAGGCTGGAGGGGAACGGAGAGAGGAAAGGTCAAGGCAGATCCTGGAGGAAAAGGGAGTGGGGGGAGCCAGGGCCATTAAGTGGAAGGTGCACAGGCTGGGGCAGTGGGGGCTAGGGGACCCGGAGGCTTAGGGACAGGGCTTCGGAGGGAGTGCAGGGAGCGGAATGGGTCAAGACTGGGAGCTGGGGAAGTGGAGAAGGGGGAGCCAGAAATAGGGGCTGAGGGAGAGAATTTGGGGGAGGTGGAGCCTTGAGAACCTAGAAACTCAGGCGCTGGGGACTTGTGGAATGGGGGATGCTACAGGTGGCCTCTAGGTGAAGGGGATCGGGCAGAGGGTGACTCGGGAGTTGACTGCAGGGACTAAAGGGTCTTGGTGGTGGGGGACAACAGGTACCAGAGCCTGCGGCCAGGAGTCCAGGGAAGGGGACAGCCTGAGACGCAGGTCAGGGAGGGGCACTGGGGGCTGGACTAGGCTGAGTAAAGCTGGGAGGAGAAGGCAACTCAGGCAAGGGTCAGGACTGAAGGGGTGGCTGGCCGGAACATGGGTGGAATCCCTGTGCTCAGTTATCCCCGCACCTCTCCACCCCCAACCGCAGCCCCCACCCGGGCCACCCACTCTCCCTTGGCCACACCTGCCGGGTGCCACGATGACCGTCACCTACACAGCCCGAGTGGCGAACGCCCGCTTCGGTGGCTTCTCCCAGCTGCTGCTGCTGTGGCGTGGGAGCATCTATAAACTCCTGTGGCGAGAGCTGCTCTGCTTCCTCGGGTTCTACATGGCGCTGAGTGCTGCCTACCGGTGAGGCTGCCCCGGGGTGCTCATGTCCTAGCAGAGGGGGAGCAGCTATTGTGTGTGTGTGTGTGTGTGTGTGTATTTATTTATATATATATTTATATATAAAAATATAGATATATAAGTTTATATAGCTATATTTTTAAAATTGAGATGGAGTCTCGCTCTGTCACCCAGGCTGAAGTGCAGTGGCATAATCTCGTCTCGCTGCAACCTCTGCCTCCCAGGTTCAAGCGATTCTCCTGCCTCAGCCTCCCGAGTTGCTGGGATTATGGGTGCCAGCCACAATGGCTGGCTAATTTTTTTGTATTTTTAGTAGAGATGAGGTTTCACCAGGTTGGCTGGGCTGGTCTCAAACTTCTGACCTCAAGTGATCCTCCTGCCTCAGCCTCCCAAAGTGCTGGGATTACAGGCGTGACCCACAGCACCCGGCCGGGGGCAGCTATTATGAAAGAAGCCAGGGTGAGGGGCACAGCAAGAGAGATCTGAAGCTGGGGATGGAGTCACCCCTGTGACCTGTGACCCCTCATCTCCATCCCGCAGCTTTGTGCTGACTGAAGGGCAGAAGCGCTACTTTGAGAAGCTTGTGATTTACTGTGACCAGTATGCCAGCCTCATCCCTGTCTCCTTCGTGCTTGGTGCGGTCCAACCCCAAGTCCCCCGTTCCCATGTCCCTGAGAAACCCATATCCATTCATGCGTTTTGAGGAGCCCTCATTCCTGCCCCTCTGAGACTCCCCCCTCAAATCCAACCCCGACAGCACTGCCCCCCCCATTTTTGGATCCATATCATGAAGATGACAGATGTGGCCCTACACTCTGAGACCTGGGGTGTCACCTGGGGTCACAGTGCCCCCTGAGGTGCCCCCAGGAGAGCTCCATCTTACACACAGGGCTTATTCCTGGTCACCCTGGGGATTCTCACCAGTGTCTGTTGTGTTACTGGGGGGACAAACCCCTAACCCTCCAGGGACCCCATAGGACTCCATCCTCTCAATTCCAGCCTGGGGGCATTTCTCTGACAAGTCCTGGACCCCTAGTGACCACATGTGACCCCAGCCTGCCCAAGGCTCCCTGATGTAGACCCTGTCCCCAACCCCTTCAGAAGTTCCTGGCTCAGGGGCCAGGTGTGGCTATTGTGACAAGCCTGACCAGGTGTCCCCGGTGTACACCCCCACAAACCAGGCCCCTCTCCCCTTGTTTTAGGACCCTATGCCTTCACAGCAAGCAACAGTCTGCCCAGGTGCCCCTAACATGGGCTTTGTGCCTCTATCCCCGTACTGGGATCCCAATGTCACATCTGAGGTGACTCCTGAGTAGCCAGTGACCCAAAGGGCTGCTCTGCATTTTTTTTTTTTTTTTTTGAGATGGAGTCTCGCTCTGTCTCCCAGGCTGGAGTGCAATAGTGCGATCTCAGCTCACTGCAACCTCCGCCTCCCGGGTTCAAGTGATTCTTCTGCCTCAGCCTCCCGAATAGCTGAGACTACAGGTGCGCCACCATGCCCAGCTAATTTTTGTATTTTTAGTAGACACGGAGTTTCACCATGCTGGTCAGGCTGGTCTCAAACTCCTGACCTCATGATCCACCCTCCTCGGCCTCCCAAGGAGCTGGGATTACAGGCGTGAGCCACCGCGCCCGGCAACTGTCCTTTCTGACCTCAGGGCTGGACCCCCAAGTTCCCAGCCCAAACGTGGTCAGGTTGGCCAGCACGCTCGGGTTTCCTTTATGCAGACCTTATGTTGCCCCCTCTCCCACAACCTGGGCCCCCAAACCCCTGGCCCTGGTGTCCCCACTGAGCCCCCATTCCCCGCTCCCTTGCAGGCTTTTATGTGACGCTGGTGGTAAACCGCTGGTGGAGCCAGTACCTATGCATGCCGCTGCCCGACGCACTCATGTGCGTGGTGGCGGGCACCGTTCACGGACGCGACGACCGCGGCCGCCTCTATCGGCGCACACTCATGCGCTACGCAGGGCTCTCGGCCGTGCTCATCCTGCGCTCCGTCAGCACCGCGGTGTTCAAGCGCTTCCCCACCATAGACCACGTGGTGGAGGCTGGTGAGTACTCGGCCAGAGGCAGGGCAGAGACCGGGCAAGGACCGGGTGGAGGGGGGCAAGGGGCGAGCTATCCCTGACCCCTTTCCTCCAGGGTTTATGACCCGCGAGGAGCGCAAGAAGTTTGAAAACCTGAACTCTTCCTATAACAAGTACTGGGTGCCCTGCGTCTGGTTCTCCAACCTGGCGGCGCAAGCCCGACGCGAGGGCCGCATCCGCGACAACAGCGCCCTTAAATTGCTGCTCGAGGTGGGCCCAACCAGGAGGTCATTCATATAGAATACCAGGAAAATTGTACCCCTGGAGCTGTGTCAACGGCGGCCCTCCAAGCACCCCCACGAGGCCGATGCACTCTTACCTCCATGTGCACTCTTACCTCCATGGGGCTGATTCCAATGCCCTTGAGGGGCAGCCCCTGGGTGCATGGTCCCTCATCCAGGTGCACACTCACCACCAAATACCCTCCCTGGAACCCCCAAAGCACACTCCCAATTCCCACCAGGTGACCACCCACCTCCATCCCACTTACCTACACTTAATATCCCTGTGTGAGCTCACCATTCAGGCCTCCTCATGACCTGTATCCACCCCCAGGAGCTGAATGTTTTTCGGGGCAAATGTGGAATGCTCTTTCACTATGACTGGATTAGCGTACCCCTCGTCTACACCCAGGTAACCCCATCATGCCTCTTTTTATATTCGGTGTCAGTGGCCCTGATGCCTGGTTTCCAAGGGGAAACCGAGAACTAGCTAAGACCCCCATCATAATGATGCCCAATCTTAGCCTTGGCCCTCAATGACCCCCCTGAGCCCTGCCCCGCCCTGCCCAGGTGGTGACCATCGCACTGTACAGCTACTTCCTGGCTTGCCTCATTGGTCGCCAGTTCTTGGACCCGGCTCAGGGTTACAAAGACCATGACCTAGACCTGTGTGTGCCCATCTTCACCCTCTTGCAGTTCTTCTTCTACGCTGGCTGGCTCAAGGTAGATGGGTGATCCAGGCTGGAATTTCGTGGGTGGGGCGGGCATGGGGTTCCCAAATCTCCACCTAACTCCTCCCTCTCCTCTCAGGTAGCTGAGCAGCTCATCAACCCCTTCGGAGAGGACGACGATGACTTTGAGACCAACTTTCTGATCGATAGAAACTTCCAGGTGAGACTCAGTTTCCAGGTGAGACTTCCAGGTGGCGACCATCCCGGAGTGCCCAACAGGGTTCTGGTCCCACCCCTGCCAAGTCTTGCCAGGTCTCGCCCCAACCATCCTTCCCTCTGTGGTCTGCACCCACCCGAAGGGGTCCACCCTGTGGTCCCGGCGGGTTGCCCTGCCCCCACTTTACCCTGTGTGTTTGCACCCGTAGGTGTCCATGCTGGCAGTGGACGAGATGTATGATGACCTGGCTGTGCTGGAGAAGGACTTGTACTGGGATGCAGCCGAGGCTCGCGCCCCGTACACAGCGGCTACTGTCTTCCAGCTGCGGCAGCCTTCCTTCCAGGGCTCCACCTTTGACATCACGTGAGCCAGTTGGGTGGGCAGGGCCGCGTGGGGCAGGGCTTATGGCTCTGGCGGGGCACATCTGATTGAAAAGGTTAAGGGGAATCAATTCTAGAGATGGGGATAAGAGCTAAAGTCTCAGGACTGTGATAATGTCAGAAGCTAAGATAGGAGTCAGGGGACAAGGTCAAGGTCTGAGACTGGGCCACTGACTGGGGACAGAGCTAAGGGCTGAGGTCAGCGAGGATCAGACGGGTCAGAGGTGATTCCAAAGGAGATGAGGGCTGAGGCCAGGAGCAGTGGCTCATGCCTGTAATCCCAGTACTTTGGGAGGCTGAGGCAGGAGGATCCTTTGAGCGAGCCCAGGAGTTCAGACCAGCCTGGGAAACATAGTGAGACCCCTGTCTCTACTAAAAATAAAAAATTAGCCAAGCATGGTGGTGCACGCCTGTAGTTCCAGCTATTCAGGAGGCTGAGGTGGGAGGATTGCTTGAGCCGAGGAGTTCAAGGCTGCAGTGAGCCATAATCACACCACTGTACTCCAGCCCGGGCAACAGAGCAAGAGCCTGTCTCTTAAAAAATGAAAATAAAGGCCAGGCGCAGTGGCTTATGCCTGTAATCCCAGCACTTTGGGAGGCCAAGGCAGGTGGATCATTTGAGGTCACGAGTTTGAGACCAGCCTGGCCAATATAGTGAAACCCTGTCTCTACTAAAAATACAAAATTGGCCGGGCTTGGTGGCTCACGCCTGTAATCCCAGCTAATCGGGAGGCTGAGGCAGGAGAATAACTTGAACCTGGGAGGCAGAGGTTGCAGTGAGCCGAGATTGCGCCATTGCACTCCAGCCTGGGCCACATGAGTAAAACTCCATTTCAAAAAATAAAAATAGGCCAGGTGCGGTGGCTCACGCCTGTAATCCCAGCACTTTGAGAGGCCAAGGTGGGCGGATCACGAGGTCAGGGGTTAGAGACTAGCCAGGCCAACATAGTGAAACCCCATCTCTACTAAAAATACAAAAATTTGCCGGTGTGGTGGCACGCACCTTGTAGTCGCAGGTACTCAGGAGGCTGAGACAGGAGAATCGCTTGAACCCGGGAGGCGAAGGTTGTGGTGAGCCGAGATCGCGCCACTGCACTCCAGCCTGGGCAACAGCGAGACTCCGTCTCAAAAAATAATAAAATAAAATAAAATAACAATAAAAAAGGAAATGGGGCTGAGCCACGACTGAGGTTGAAGATCCAAGTTGAAGTGCAAACACAGGGTGAGGCCAGGCTCTGTGTTTAGGAGCTAAGGTCTTTGGGGATAAGTGGGACAAAGCAGTGGGTGGAGTCAGGGAAATCAGCCCGCCTGGGACCCTGCTCTATCAACAAGAGGCGAGGCCGCAGCGCTGGCCCACTGTCGGTCCCGCAGGCTGGCCAAAGAAGACATGCAGTTCCAGCGGCTGGACGGCTCGGATGGACCGATGGGCGAGGCGCCCGGCGACTTCCTGCAGCGCCTCCTGCCGGCGGGCGCGGGCATGGCCGCGGGAGGCCCGCTGGGCCGGCGCCTGTCCTTTCTACTCCGCAAGAATAGCTGCGTGTCGGAGGCGTCTACTGGGGCCAGCTGCTCATGCGCGGTTGTCCCCGAAGGCGCGGCCCCGGAGTGCAGTTGCGGGGACCCGCTGCTCGACCCCGGCCTGCCTGAGCCCGAGCCCCCGCCCCCTGCGGGTCCCGAACCGCCTACCCTCATCCCTGGGCCTGTCGAGCCCTTCAGCATCGTGACCATGCCCGGGCCGCGGGGTCCGGCTCCACCCTGGCTGCCCAGCCCTATTGGCGAGGAGGAGGAGAATCTGGCCTGAGATCTTAGAGCCCAGCCCCCTAAGGACAGGGAACCAGTCCCTGCACGGCACCCAGGCAGGTGTCCTGGTCTGCATAAGCCTCGTGTGCCTTTGTAAAGTCCACCTACACTTTTGACCAGCTCTCGCTGCCCGCCTGGGTTTGGCGCTGTGTTAGGGGCGGGAGTTCTTCCAGACTCTTGGACCAGCCCGCCCTGACCACCAGCTCTACTTCCCAATCCCCACTGCCTGAGAGGTCTCCATCAGTGTCCTGCCTGAATTATTTCCTTCAAGTGAAGATGTGACTGACTACCTCATCGAGTTGTCATGAGGATGAAAGAATGGCATTAAAGCATTTGGTATACAGTAGGTGCTCAATAAATTGCTAGTGATTTTTACTCAAACGTTGTTAGTCTGATTTCTCCTGCCAGACATTATCCATTGTCCTAAGTAAAATTTGGGAGTTCTTTCAGGTTCCTTTTTTTTTTTTTTTTTTTTTTTGAGACGCAGTCTCTCTCTGTTGCCCAGCCTGGAGTGCAATGGTGTGATTTCTGCTCACTGCAACCTCCGCCTCCCAGGCCCAAGCAATTCTCCTGCCTCAGCCTCCCAAGTATCTGGGATTACAGGCATGCACCACCACACCCACACCCAGCTAATTTTTTTTTTTTTTTTTTAGTAGAGAGGGGGTTTCACCATGTTGGCCAGGCTGGTCTCAACCTCTTGACTTCAGGTGATCCACCTGCCTCTGCCTCCCAAAGTGCTGGGATTACAGGCGTGAGCCACCAAGCCCGGCTGCAGGTTTCTTCTTTCTTCTTCTTCCTTCTCCTCCTTCTCCACCACAACCACCATGCCCAGCTTATTCTAGGTTTTTTTTTTCCTTTGAGACAGAGTCTCATTTCATCACCCAGGCTGGAGTAGAGTGCCACGATCTTGGGTCACTGCAACCTCCACCTCCCTGGTTCAAGGGATTCTTGTGCCTCAGCCCCCCGAGTAACTGGGATTACAGGTGCGCACCACCACACCTAATTTTTTGTATTTTTAGTAGAGATGGGGTTTCACCTCTTCCAGGTTTTGTGATGGTGCCCTGCTTAATTCTTCCCAAACTCTGCTGTCTGAAACACCCACATCAGTGCCCTGGCATTACTCATTAATGAGCCAGCCACTGTCCCAGGATCATGGGTTCTTCTTGCCTCAAGCCTCTGCATTCTCAGGCCCTCAGGGCTTCAGGTTTTACTAATTTAATATCACACGGACTCCTGATGACTCCTGAATATAAAAGTCCAGCCAAGGCAGTGAGCTATGGTCATGCCACTGCACTCCAGCCTAGGCAACACAGTGAGACCCTGTCTCAAAAAAAAAAAAAAAAAAAAAAAAAAAGGCCTGAAGGCCTGGTGCGGTGGGGCTCACACCTGTAATCCCAGCTGGGAGGCGGAGATAGGTGGATCATTTGACGTCAGGAGCTGCAGACAGGCCTGGCCAACACGGTGAAAGCCCGTCTCTACTAAAAATACAAAAATTAGCCAGGCGAGGTGGTGGGCACCTATAATCTCAGCTACTCACAGGTTGAAGCAGGAGAATCGCTTGAACCCAAGAAATGGAGGTTGCAGTGAGATTGTGCCACTGCACTCAAGCCTGGGCGGTAACAGAGTGAAATCCCATCTAAAAAAGAAAAAGAAAGAAAAGGAAAGAAAAAGAAGGAAGAAAAAGAAATCCAGCCAGGATCCGTTCTCTAACTGTAGACCCAGAAAGCCAACTGCCTCTTAGATGCCTCCTTGCAGAGATGTCACAGACACTTCAAACATAACACACTTGAAATCCAGCTCCTAATCAGCCCCCCAG
The DNA here is from genome assembly GCF_028885625.2 of Pongo pygmaeus. NCBI lineage: Eukaryota > Metazoa > Chordata > Mammalia > Primates > Hominidae > Pongo > Pongo pygmaeus. Next base: position 13,001,671 of record NC_072393.2, read on the forward strand.
TCCACCCCACCCTGTGTGTTAGCTTTGTCCTTCCAGGTGATAAGGCCAAAACAAGTCATGTGGATTCCTATTCCCGCCACAGGCCATCACATCAACCCAGCGGCCACACCAACCCAGCAGCAAATCTTATTAGCTTTGCCTTTATTTTTATTTATTTATTTATTTATTTTGAGACGGAGTTTTGCTCTTGTTGCCCAGGCTGGAGTGCAATGGTGCGATCTCGGCTCACTGCAACCTCCGCCTCCCATGTTCAAGCAATTCTCCTGCCTCAGCCTCCCAAGTAGCTGAGATTACAGGCATGCACCACTACGCCCGGCTAATTTTGTACTTTTAGTAGAGACGGGGTTTCTCCATGTTGAGGCTGGTCTCGAACTCCTGACCTCAGGTGATCCGCCCGCCTCAGCCTCCCAAAGTGCTGGGATTACAGGCGTGAGTCGCCGCGCCCGGCCGAGCTTTGCCTTTATTTTTATTTTTATTTTTGAGACGGAATTTCACTCTTGTCACCAGGCTGTATTGCAATGGCATGATCTTGGCTCACTGCAACCTTCGCCTCCCGGGTTCAAGTGATTCTCCTGCTCAGCCTCCCAAGTAGCTTGGATTACAGGCGCCCACTACACCCAGCTAATTTTTGTATTTTTACTAGAGACGGGGTTTCACCATGTTGGCCAGCCAAAGTGCTGGGATCACAGGCGTGAGCCACCGTGCCCTGCCAGCTTTGCCTTTAAATCGTATCTAGAATCCAACCATTTCTCACTCCTCCAGGACCCCAGCCTGGCCAGAGCCCTCACTATCACCCACCCACCCACCCACCTGGACTACCAACCTGGTCTTCAAGCTCTGGCCCTGGCCTCCTAAGCCTGTTTCTCCCAGAGTGGCCACCAGAGGGCGCCTATGAACACCCGAGCCAGGTCACATCCTTCCTTTGCTTAGACTCTTCCGTGGCTCCCACCACACTTAGAATAAAAGTACTCTCTGCAGCCCACAAGTCCCTGAATAATCTCCCCACCCTCATCTGCTTTCTTTTTCTTTTTTTTTGAGACAGAGTCTCGCTGTGTCGCCCAGGCTGGAGTGCCAGTGGAGCCATCTCGGCTCACTGCAAGCAAGCTCTGCCTCCCGGGTTCACCCCATTCTCCTGCCTCAGCCTCCCGAGTAGCTGGGACTACAGGCGTATGCCACCACATCCAGCTAATTTTGTATGTTTTTTTTAGTAGAGACGGCGTTTCTCCATGTTGGTCAGGCTGGTCTCAAACTTCTGACCTCAGGTGATCCGCCCATCTCAGCCTCCCAAAGTGTTGTGATTACAGACGTGAGCCACCGCGCCCGGCTGCTTTTTTTTGTATTTTTAGTAGTGACAGGGTTTCACCGTGTTAGCCAGGATGGTCTTGATCTCCTGACCTTGTGATCCACCTGCCTCAGCCTCCCAAACTGCTGTGATTACAGGTGTGAGCCACCACACCCAGCCTTCTGCTTTCCTTTTATTTTTTGAGACAGAGTCTCGCTCTGTCGCCCAGGCTGGAGTGCAGTGGCACAATCTCGGCTCACTGCAACCTCTGCCTCCTGGGTTCATGCCATTCTCCTGCCTCAGCCTCCCAAGTAGCTGGGACTACAGGCACCTGCCACCACGCCCGGCTAATTTTTTTGTATTTTTAGTACAGACAGGGTTTCACCATGTTAGCCAGGATGGTCTCGATCTCCCGACCTCGTGATCCACCAGCCTCGGCCTCCTAAGTGCTGGGATTACAGGCATGAGCGTGAGCCACCGCGCCCGGCCTTCTGCTTTCTTCTTCACTCCACTCCAGCCACTCTGGTCCCCTGACTGTCCCTCTAGCACACCAAGCGAGGTGTCATCTCAGGGCCTTTGTGCAAACTGTTCTGCCTGGATCTTCCCCAGATACTTACGTGGCCTCTCCCTTACCTCCTTCAGGTCTCTGCTTCAATAATGTCACTTCCTTGGTGAGGCCTCCTTTCTGGGCCATTTTTCTTTTTCTTTTATTTTTTTTTAGATGGCGTCTCACTCTTGTTGCCCAGGCTGCAGCGAGCTGTGATTGTTCCATGGTGGTGGTTCACTCTGGTAATTCTGGGCACCAAGGCGAGGGAAATAAAGTGGGCCAGGGTTTAGCCCACTGCTTTTAAGAAAAGCTTAGTGGCCGGGAGTGGTGGCTAACTCCTGTAACCCCAGCACTTTAGGAGGCTGAGGTGGGTGGATCATCTGAGGTCAGGAGTTCAAGAACACCCTGGCCAACATGGTGAAACCCCGTCTCTACTAACAATACAAAAATTAGTCAGGCATGGTGGCATGTGCAAGTGGTCCCAGCTACTCAGGAGGCTGAAGCAGGAAAATCCCTTGAATCCAGGAGGCAGAGGTTGCAGTGAGCCAAGATCATGCCACTGCACTCCAGCCTGGGCGACAGAGTGAGACTCCATCTCAAAAAAAAAAAAAAAAAAAAAAGCAACAACAACCAAAAAACAAAACCACCACACATTCACAGACACACAAAGGTGATCCTCACCTACCTCTGGTTGGTGCTATTGGTCACTCACACTTTAGTAAGAATGCAAGCCAAGCTTTTCTTTCTTTTTTTTTGAGATGGAGTCTTGCTTTGCTGCCCAGGCTGGAGTGCAATGGCATGATCTCAGCTCATTGCAACCTCTGTTTCCCAGGTTCAAGCGATTCTCCCACCTCAGCCTCCCGAGTAGCTGAGATTACAGGCATGTACCACCATGCCCTGCTAATTTTTGTATTTTTAGTAGAGGAGGGGTTTCGCCATGTTGGCCAGGCTGGTCTCAAACTCCTGACCTCAGGTGATCCACCCGCCTCAGCCTCCCAAAGTGCTGGGATTACAGGCGTGAGTCACCGTACCTGGCTGCTAAGCTTTTCTTAAAAGCAATGGGCTAAGCCTCTGGCCCACTTTCTCTCCCTCACCTTGGTGCCCAGAGCACAGCCAGGGCAGATTGAATGCCTTTATTTCTCTCAAATATAAAATCAGAGTCTCCCCAGGCAGCACATGAACTCCAGAGAGAGAATCAACGATAAGAATCACATTGCTAAAAAGAACAGGCCTATACCTACCTCCCGCCCTCCCTCCCCACCAATCTGGGAGAGGGAAGAGCAGAGATCATGGCCTCAAAGCTCTCGAGCAGCTGGCTGAAGCCCAGTGCTGGGCGCCACGTGAGTTGGAGGAAGCCAGGGTGGGTGGAGCCCAGGCTGGCTTGATTGTGAGGTCTGTCAGTGCTTGTCAGTGGGGCGAAGGTTCAGAGATGCCAGGCGTCCCAGGGTTCCACGGCGAGCATTGGTTGCCAGCCGCTGCTGTGCCAGGAATGACTGGGCATGGGCAGGCGCCCGCTCTTCTCCGGCTCGCTGCTGCAAGGCCATGCCCTTCAGGAGGAGTGGTTGGGGTCAGGTGTGCTCACAGGACCCCCCCACCAATACTCTACCCATGAGATCTTAGAGCCCAGACCCCACACTTACCATATTATACCAGGCACTGATGAGCAGCTTTTCTTCCTGCTCCCGCTGACTTCGGCTTTTCTCAAAGTCCATCTGTCAAGGAGGCAAGTGTCAGGGGCCTAGATACGCTGGAGGCAGCGTAAAGGGACAAGGACACCCACCTCCAGGTGTCGGATGCGGACATCCCGTTCTCGGAGCTGTGTCCTCAGGGAATGGAGTTCTGGAGGTGCCCCTGCAGCTGGCCGCTGCTTGGGTTCCATGGTCTGCATGACCTACAGGTTGAGGAAGTCATAGCCAGGTGAATTTGGCCTTGAAACCCCCTGGGACATACTGGGGTGTGTGCATTCATTCTTTCATTCATTATAGAGACAGAGTCCCTCTGTGTTGCCCAGGATGGTCTTGAACTCCTGGCATGAAGCAATTCTCCTGCCTTAGCCTCCCAAAGTGTCGAGGTTACAAGCATGAGCCATTGTGCCCATCCATCCAGTACTTTATTTTTATTTTTGTGATGAAGTCTGGCTCTGTTGCCCAACCTGGAGTGAAATGGCACAATCTCAGCTCACTGCAACTTTTGCCTCCCAGGTTCAAGTGATTCTCCTGCCTCAGCCTCCCGAGTAGCAGGGATTACAGGTACATGCTACCACTCCTGGCTAATTTTTCTATTTTTCATAGAGACAGCGTTTCGCCATGTTGGCCAGGCTGGTCTCAAACTCCTGACCTCAAGGGATCAGCTGCCTTAGCCTCCCAAAGTGCTGGGATTAGCGGCATGAGCCACTGTGCCTGGCTGTGCAGTACTTTTTTTTTTTTTTTTTTTTGAGATGGACTCTTGCCCTGTTGCCTAGGCTGGAGTGCAATGGCACAATCTTAGCTAACTGCAACCTCTGCCTCCCGGGTTCAAATTATTTTCCTGCCTCAGCCTCCTGAGTAGCTGGGATTACAGGCACCCACCACCATGCCCAGCTAATTTTTGTATTTTTAGTAGAGATGGGGTTTCACCACGTTGGCCAGGCTGGTCTCGAACTCCTGACCTCATGTTCCGCCTGCCTTGACCTCCCAAAGTGCTGGGATTACAGGCGTGAGCCACGGCACCCGGCCAGCTGTGCAGTACTTCAATGTGACAATCAGTAGCAGTGGGGAACCATGCAGAAGTCTGTCTTATGGTGGGGTATGACAGGTATGAGTTGGGGGCACAGATGTGCAAGCAGAAGGTTTGATTCAATAGGAGGCACAAAAAGGAAGAAGCCAGGGCAGGCAACTTGTGGGAACACCCAGTGTCCTCACCATGCGGGCCTTGTCCACGTAGCGGCGGTATCGCTCCTCCATAGCCCGCAAGTCCGCGTCCTTCTTCTGCAGGTTCTGCTGCAGCTCCTCGATCCGCCGGGCTGCTGGCGGAAGAGGTGGCCCATCAGCTCCACGCTGCTGGGCTCTGGGATCTCCCCACCCTCTGGTCACTAGGTCCCACTTACTGCTGCTGTCAGTGGGTGGCTCCAGCTCCTCAATGTACTCCCGCTTCCTCTGCAACTCCAGATCTGCCTCATGAAGCTTCTGCCTGTGGACCGGGGATGAGCAGCAGTGGGCTGACCTCCGAGCTGGCTTCTCTTTTGTCCCAGTGGTAGCCGCAGACCTCCCCGCCAGCCAGAAGTGTCCCTACATGGCCACAGAGCCCTCTCTGCCTGCCCCTCATGCCTGGGGGCTGTGTGCCCTGGTCCCACCAGCTCCACAGCTATCAGAGCCACAACCCTCCGCACCCTTAGCAGGTGTCCCCTGGAACAGCCCCCTGCTGTCCACTTCTTCCCATCCCAAAGCTCCCAAGTTGGTTCAGCCACCATCTTCCCTTGCTAGCTTCTTCTACTCTCAACCACTCCATCCAGCAGCCAGGGATCTTTCTAGAATACAAATCTTTCAATAGCAGACAGGTAAAAGAAAAGAAAGAAGGCCAGGCGCGGTGGCTCATGCCTGTAATCCTAGCACTTTGGGAGGCCAAAGCGGGTGGATCATCTGGGGTCAGGAGTCCGAGACCAGCCTGGCCAACAAGATGAAACCCCGTCTCTACTAAAAATATAAAAAATCAGCCAGGCTTGGTGGCACACGCCTAAGAAACTCCCCACTAATGTCAAATCCATGCCCCCATCAGGAGTGCCCTCTTTCTGCGACTTACAAATGTTCCTCCAGCTTCCTTTTCAGCAAAATGGACTGGGAGAGAGAAGAGGCAAGGTGAGTGGGGGGTTCAGAGAGGCCCTAATTCTTCCTTCCCAGGGTGAGGGTAGGGGGTGCCATCCTGGGCCCGTGGTACTTACAATGGCCTGTATGGGGCATCGGGCAGCATGGGAGAGAGAGGAGGGTTACTTCGGGGCACAAGGGAGGGCCAGGCTGGGAGGTGGTGGGTGACACTCACGTCTTCAGTCTTGCCCCCCTGCTCCTGCAGGGCTTTCTGCAGGTCCTCCACCTGGGCCCGCAGCTCGGATAGCTGCTCCTGGTTCAGCCTGCGAGGGTGGGGGGCCGCTTAGTGCCTGTGCCCACTTTTGGCCCCCTCTGTCCCTGCTCTGCGCAGGTAGGTCCCCAGGCGCTCACCGGTGCTGCGTCTCCAACCCGTGGCGCGCGCGGTTGGCCTCCTCCAGGTGGCGCTGCAGCTCCTCCTGCCGCTCCCGGTCGGCCGCCTCCTGCCGGCACAGCCGCTTGTTCTCCAGCTGAAGCCGCAGGAGCGTCTCCCTGCAGACCCGGGAGGAGAGAGCAGGGCCAGGGTCGAGTCACCCTGCAGGCTCGCTGGGGCTCAGGGCGAGTGGAGCTAGGGGCGGGACAGAGCCCTGGGGAAGAGCCCAGCCAGACCATGGGGTTGGAGCACCGAGGACCTACTAGGGGTTCAGGCTCCCGGCCCAGGGTTAAAGTGGACGGAGCTCTAAGCTGGGGTAGGGGGTGGGGCTAGGCAGGGGCGGAGCTACAAGAGTGGATTCGAACAGCTGGGATGGGACTGCTGGAAAGCGGGAAGCAGAAATGGGAAGAACTAGGATGGGACAGTTCTTCAGGGTTTTTTTGTTTGTTTGTTTGGTTAGTTTTGGCTTTTTGTTTGTTTGTTTGTTTGAGATGGAGTCTCGCTCTGTCGCCCAGGCTGGAATACAGTGGCACGATCTCGGCTCACTGTAACCTCTGCCTCCCAAGTTCAAGCGATTCTCCTGCCTCAACCTCCCGAGTAGCTGGGACTACAGGCGCGTACCACCACGCCCGGCTAATTTTTTGTATTTTTAGTAGAGACGGGGTTTCACCGTGTTAGCCACGATGGTCTCGATCTCCTGCCCTTGTGATCCGCTCGCCTTGGCCTCCCAAAGTGCTGGGATTACAGGCGTGAGCCACCGCGCCCGGTCGTTTTTGGGGTTTTTTAATCATTTTTATTTTGTAGAGAGGGCCACTATGTTGCCCAAGCTGCTCTCAAACTCCTGGGCTCAAGTGATCCTCCAGCTTCGGCCTTCCAAAATGCTGGGACTTAGAGGCGTGATCCACCGTGCCTGGCCTGGGGTGGGAGAGTTAATCCCGGTAGGGCACAGGGGACTGAAACTCACAGAGGCTACACTAACAGGGGTGGACGCTGGGGGAAAGGATCAAAGTCAGCGGGGCTAGGACATGGGATTTTTGTGCAGGAAGTGGAGCCAGGTGTTGGATATAATTTGTGTACTAAGGATAGACCCTTGAGAGGCAAAGTCATCTGGTAGGGCTGGACAGAGCCAAATCAGGAGTAAGTGGACCTAGGAGCCCGGCTAGCACCTGGAGCTGAGACCAAGCAACCGGGGCTAGTAGAAGGTGGGAGGGCGGAGGCGGGACTGAGGGCGGGCCTTGGCAGGCCTGGGTGGGGCTAGAGTTTTGAGTGACCCCAGGATACCTGAGCTCCGCAGGCAGGATCTCCGCGGCTAAGTTATCCACGGGTGGGGAGGTGGGATCCAGTGAGGGATCTGAAGAATGGGAGAAAAGTCTTCAGGTCTCTTCGCATCCCCTGTCCCCGCCCCTAGGGTCTTCTTCCCAAGGATCATCTTTTGGGGCTTCAAGTTCAGCCAACAGCCTGGCTTGACACAAGCTCCATCCCCAGCTTGACAGAGAACCGGGAGGGTTGGCCTGACTTTTTAGCCTTTGCTCCACCCTGAGACCCTAAGCCTCTCTCTTCAATTTGACCGTGTCACCTCTTTCTGGTCACCTCCAGCCTGGCCTAGCTCTGTCCCCAACCTAGACATGCACTGGGACACAACCTGTTCTGCCCAAACAGTACACCAGGACAGGTAAGACCCCGGGATGGGGCTTCATCTCACCGGCCTGGGTCAACCCCCGCGGCTGCAGCTGGGCGCAGCACAGCTCCTCATTGGCCTCCCGCAAGGAGTCCCGCTCCGCCAACAGCCGCTGCAGGGACAGGGTATAAGACACCCCACAGGTCAGGCTCGGCCTCTTGGGAAATGAGCTACCCCAGAATTGGCAGGGTGGGGCTTGGGCAGTGGGACCTCAGCCTCACCTCCTTCTCCTTTGTCACCGACTCATACTTTTCCTCCAGGTTGCGGCATTCAAATAGCCATTTCTCGGCCTTCATGGCCTCCTCCTGCCGCTGGCCCTGCAGTTCCTGCACCTGAACACAGAGAGAGGAGGAATAAGGACTGCAGGGATGGGAGCGGGGCAGGGGCTGAGTACAAATGGTCCCCGATCCAGGATGGTTTGACTTATGATTTTTTTGACTTTACTATGATGCTTTCAGCTGTGTATGTTTTTTACTTGTTTTTTTTAGAGACAGGGTCTCGCTCTGTTGCCCTGGCTGATCTCAAACTCCTGGCCTCAAGCAATCCTCCCACTTCAGCCTCCCAAAGCACTGGGATTACAGGTGTGAGCCATTGCACCCAGCCAACCGTGAATGTTAATAGTAAGAACCCATACAACCATTCTGTTTTTCAATTGCAATGAATTAGTCTTCAATAAATTGCATTATATAGTCAACGTTTTATTATAAAATAGGCTTTATGGTAGATGATTTTGCCAAACTAGTCTAAGATAAGTTTTCTGAGCATGTTTAAGGTAGGCTAGGCTAAGCTGTGATGCTCGGTAGGTAAGGTATGTTCAATGGATTTTCTTTTTTAAAAAAAATTTAAAAATTTTTGTTTTTTGAAAACAGATGGGATCTCGCTATCTTGACCAGGCTGTTCTCGAACTGCTGGCCTCAAGCGATCTCCCATCTCAACCTCCCAAAGTGCTGGGATTGTAGGCATGAGTCACCACGCCCAGCTCTCTTTTTCTTTTTCTTTTTTTAATATCTTTTACTTTTTTCTTTTGAGACAGAGTCTCCCTCTCTCAACCAGGCTGGAGTGCAGTGATGCGATCTTGGCTTACTGCAACTTCCACCTCCCAGGTTCAAGCGATTCTCGTGCTTCAGCTTTCTGGGTAGCTGGGATTATAGGCGCACGCCACCAGCCCGGCTAATTTTTTTTTTTTTTTTTTTTTTTTTTTGAGACAGAGTCTCGCTCTGTCGCCCAGGCTGGAGTACAGTAGCACGATCTCGGCTCACTGTAAGCTCCGCCTCCCGGGTTCACACCATTCTCCTGCCTCAGCCTCCCAAGTAGCTGGGACTACAGGCGCCCACCACCACGCCCGGCTAATTATTTGTATTTTTAGTAGAGACGGGGTTTCACCGTGTTAGCCAGGATGGTCTCGATCTCCTGACCTCCCAAAGTGCTGGGATTACAGGCGTGAGCCACCACGCCCAGACTAATTTTTGTATTTTTAAGTAGAGACAGGGTTTCGCTATGTTGGCCAGGATGGTCTCAAACTCCTGGCCTCAAGTGATGTGGGGTGGTTACAGAAGGAGTTATGGGGTGCCCGCCTTGGCCTCCCAAAGCGCTGGGATTACAGGCACGAGCCACCGCACCCGGCCTTTTTCTTTGGTTTGAGTCAGGGTCTCACCCTGTCACCCAGGCTGGAATGCAGTGATGCAGCCACAGCTCACTACAACCTCGAAATCCTGGGCTCAACTGATCCTCCGGGCTCAGCCTCCCAAAGCGCTGGGATACCAGGCCTGGTCTTTATGCATTTTAGGATATTTTCAATTTACCACGAGTTTTGTTACATGGGTAGGTAACCCCAAGTAAATCAAGCAGCATGGTGAAGGGGCGGGCATCAAAGAATTTAGAGGGGCGGTACTTAAGGGAAGGGAAGGGAAAGGCTGGGCTTACTAACCCAGACAGAAGAGCAGCCTGGGTGGAGGGAAGAGGCCCGGAGGGCGTGGCCTACGTACAAGTAAGGGAGGGCATCAGGGGTGGGTGAAGGGCGGGCCAACGGCGAGGGACTTGCTGCCAGGGGCGGGGCCCCGGCCGTAACCCCGCCCCCGCCGCACCTGCCGCCGCTGCGCCTCCAGCTGGGCGCGCAGGGAGCCGGCTCGGCGCAGCTCATCCTCCAGCTGCCGCGTGCGCTCGGCGTGGCCGGCGTTGCGTTCCTCCAGCTGCCGCACCTGCCGCCGCAGCTCCCTCAGCTCGCCCAATCGGCGTCGGCAACTGGTCAGCGTGGCCTCCAGCTGCCCAGCACGCTCCGAGGACTGCCTAGGGGAGTGGGAGGGAAGGGGGAGGGCTGAGAGCTCTGATCAGGGGTCAGCGGGGATGTGGAGTGGCCCTTGGAGCAGAGGGTGTTGTTCAGCCTGAGGCTTTTGGGTTTAAGGTGAAGGGGTCATGAAAGTCGAGGGTCAGGTGTCAATCAGGGCCTGGAGCTGTTGAGAGTCATTACAGCAATGGTTAGCCCAGGGTTATAATCAGGTATCCCCTGGGGTGGAATGGTGGGGACACAGAGGGTGGGGTTATAGGGGGAGTGATGGGGGGCCTAGAGAGGTCTGAGCATCCAAGGACACCTTGGAGTCATTGGGGGAGCTATGGGACAAGAGGACTGTGGGGTCCTTAGAAGTGCAATTGGGGGGTACACTAGTACTTTTGCATTACAGAGATGCTATAGGGGCCCAGTGGAGCCCTTTGTGATTACAGAAGGCACAGTAGAGTCAAAAGGGGTTGCAAAGTAATTGCATTGTGGAGTCCTGGAAGGTACCATGGGATCCAGGGGCATTATGAAGCCCAAAACGTGCAATGGGATCTGCAGAGCATTGTAGGGGAGGTTCTTGTGTTTTGGGGGGCCACAGGGATGCTATGGGGTCTTGGAAGCATACTGTGGGATTAAGAGGGGGGGCAGTGTGGGGTCCAGGGGATATGGTGGAATTCAGGATAGTGCAATGTGGCCTTGGGCGTTCTGTAGGGCTCAGGGTGACACTGTGGAGTCCAGGGGGCATATTGGGGGTTCACTGGGCATGTGGAAATTACAGAGCTGCTATGGCATCAGAGGGGAACTCTGGAAACAGGTTTACCTCCCGCCCCCCGTGATGGGGACCCAGGAACCCACCACTCACCGTAGTTCATCCATCTCATCCTTCAGGGCCTGTGCCTCCTGGGCCAGGCTGGTCAGCGCCTGGTTCCGGTGCTGCAGCTCCGCAACCTCCCTCTCCAGCTCTGCACAGCGCAGGCGCTCATCCTCCCTGCCACTCTCCAGCCTGGGGGTGTTGGGGGAAGAGCACATGAGGGGGCTGCCCTCCCCTGGTCCCCTGGCTTGCCTGGCCCAGTTCCCAGCTGACCACACCTGAAGTTCTCCTCCTGCAACTGCTCCAGCTGGGATTGCAGCAGCAGCAGCTTCTTGGCAGTGAGACCTGGGGTACCCTCGCCTTCAGGCCGGCCCACCCGCTCCCGCAGCACTGCATTCTCTTGCGCCAGGCTCTGCTTCTCCTCTGACAGGAGCATCAGCTGCGGGCAGGGCAGAAAGATGAGCCTGGGCTTGGAGAGGTGCTACTCAAGTGACCCTGCTCCACCTCGGGCCCTACCTGCCGCTCCAGATCCAGACAGCGCTGCTGTAATTCGTCCCCCTCCTCAGCCTCCTCACTTAGGAAATAGTACCTGCGGGACTGCGGAGATGAGGGGGAAGAGGAACTCAGGGATTCAGGAGAAGGAAGGGGGGAGGGAGGCTGAGATCTCTAGAGGCCAAATGGAGGGGGCCAAGAAACCCTCAGGATTGAAAAGAGGGCTGGCGCCGGGTGCAGTGGCTCACGCCTATAATCCCAGCTCTTTGGGAGGCTGAGGCAGGTGGGTTACCTGAGATCAGGAGTTCCAGACCAGCCTGGCCAACGTGGCGAACCCCTTCTCTACTAAAAACACAAAAATTAGCCGGGTGTGGTGGCGCGTGCCTGTAGTCCTGGCTACTCAGGAGGCTGAGGCAGGAGAATCGCTTGAACCCAGGAGGCGGAGGTTGCAGTGAGCCGAGATCGTGCCACTGCACTCCAGCCTGGGTGACAGAGTGAGACTCCATCTCAAAAAAAAAAAAAAAAAAGAAAAGAAAACAGGGCTGAGATTGGAGACTGAAGGAAGAGCGATTCCAGAACACTGGAGACCTGGTACACGAAGTGGCTAGCACCCTGGAAGATGGGGGTGGCTTACAGGCTTAAGGACAAGCCCCTCCCCCTTAGGCAGCCCTCAGCATCTATCTGTAAGTGGGGTCTGGACCTTTAACAAGGTTAAGTCACAAGGTTAATCACAGCAAACTTATTCCCAACTCCGGGCCTTTGGATTTGCTGATCCCTGTGCCTGGAACACCTTTCCCCCAAATTTCTTACCTGGCTGTCAAAGTTGCCATATGTCTCTGGTGACAGGGAGTCAGGAGTGTCTTTGGTCATGAGCTGGGGAGTGGGAAGGGGCATTGTAATGAACTGGATATCTGAGGGCAGCCTTCAAAGTATCTACTATCCAACCTGAGAACCTCTCCATCCTCCCATCAAGGCCAGTTCTGCCCAATAACCCCAGCCCAGAGGCTGCCCTCCTGCCTCCAGCACAGAGGGAAGCCAGATCCCTTGAGCCTGCTAGATTGCTACTTAGAGCTGGGAGGAGCTGGCAGACACATGAGACAGAGATGTCTGGCCAGCTGAGTTCCAGGCAGAGTCCAGACCTTACCAGGGCAGGGCCTGTGCCCAGTTCCCTCTGCCCTAGAGATGTCCCTTCTCCTGACATTTTCCAATTGCACACTGAGTGCCCCCACCCACCTCCTGGATGGCTTCCATCACCACATGCTGAACCGATTCTTCCAGCGTCATGATTCTCTGGATGTGGTCTGGGGATCAAGGTGGGGGAGGCTGAGACCCAGGGGTGAGGTGGGGAGGAAGGAGGATTTCCTCAGGCCAGCCCCTGGGGACCCCCTAAGCTCCCCATACCCTGCTTTTTCTCGCAACTGATGGCACAGCCCAGCACCAGCTGAAGCAGCTTGCCGAGCTCTGCCGGGTCTGAGAACTCTCCAATGAGGCTCACATCTGGGAGATGCTCTTCTGACACAGGATGCGCCAGGACCTGGGGAGAAGGGGGTGTCAGGGGCTCATGGGCCCACCCTTATCCCAACTCAACCCCCTGAATCCCTTTACAGTTACTCACATCCTGGGAGTACTCTACTAGGCTCCGTAAGACCATCTTCAGATTGCTGACCTAGGGAGGAACAAGGAGCTGTGGACAAGTTCAGAGGCCTCCCACTCTGAATCTGTACATCCCATCCTTTCTCCACCTCACTTCTCCTTCCCTGCTCATCTCATCCTATTCTGTCTGTGTGTGCGCCTTCCTCTAGGGGTGACCTGTCTGGCTGTCTGCCCCTTTTGTCTGCCTGTCTGCCCCTTTTGTCTGCCTGACCATCTTTCTTTCTTTTTTTTTTTTTTGCTTTAGTTTTTTAAGACGGGGTCTCGCTCTGTCACCCAGGCTGGAGTGCAGTGGTGCAATCTTGTCTCACTGCAGCCTCGACCTCCTGGGGTCAAGCAATCCTCCTATCTCTGCCTCCCTAGTAGCTGAGACTACAGGCATATGCCACCACAATTGACTACTTTTTTTTATTTGTAGAGAGGAGGTTTTGCTATGTAGCCCAGGCTGGTCTCAAGCTCCTGAGCTCAAGCAGTCCTCCCACCTCAGCCTCCAAAAGTGCTGGGATTACAGGCATGAGCCACTGTGCCTGGCCTGCCTGACCATCTTCCTTCATATGTCTCCAGAACCAAGTCACTTCTCACCACCTGCCCCACCATCCTTCAGCCCTACCCATCCATCCTTACCTCTCACCTGGATTAATGCACCAGCTGCCTCTCCTCTTCCACTTTTGCTGCCTACATTTTATTTCTCTCCATGCAGCCAGAGGGAGCTTTATAAAGCCCAAGCCAGGTTGCATCTTTGCTCTGCTAAAACCCTGCCTTGACTTTCCACAGCACTTAAAAATAGAATCCACACCCCCACCATGGCCTGCCAGGCCCCTGATGACCTCATCTCCTACAAATCTTGCCCTCTTGCTCTGTTCTGCCCTCTCTGCCATTCCTCCATCACACCCAGTTTATTCCCAAATCACGGCCTTTACATCTGCTATTCCCTATGCCTGGAACACCATTCCCCCAAATTTCACTTGGAGATTAACTCATCTGATGTAATCAGCCACCCATGCCCTCATTGCTCTCTCTCAAAGCCCTGCTTTTTTGTTGTCTTCACAGAACTATTGGCATCAAAAGTTTTTTCTTTTTCTTTTTCTTTTTTTTTTCTTCTTGAGACAGAGTCTTGCTCTGTTGCCCAGGCTGGAGTGCAATGGTTCGATCTCGGCTCACTGCAACCTCCACCTCCCAGGTTCAAGTGATTCTCATGTCTCAGCCTCCCAAGTAACTGGGATTACAGGTGCGCACCACCACACTCAGCTAATTTTTGTATTTTTAGTAGAGATGGGGTTTCAACATGTTGGCCAGGCTGGTCTTGAACTCCTGGCTCCAAGTGATCCACCCACTTTAGCCTCTCAAAGTGTTGGGATTACAGGCATGAGCCACTGCACCCAGCCTGGAAGTTTTTTTATGGTTGTGTATGTGTTGCTTGTCACTAGAATGATGGCTGTATGGGGCAGGTTTTTGTCTGTGTTATTCCTTGCTGAATGCCCAGGCCTGGCACAGGGTGAGTACTCCATAGATGAATGGATGAACAAATGGTTGATCACCAGACATCTGTCCCTCTTCCTGCCCATCACCCAGGACATGTGCCTAGCTGGCCCGTCCCTGGTCATCTCTTCACCAGTCTGTCCTCTAATCAGGAGTCCACTTGTCACCTTCAGCTTCCAGTTGGGACCTGGATCTTCCGAGATGCCCTGGAGCCATGCCTCGTTGAACCAGGAGGGGTCTCTGGGGGCGAGAAGGTGGGATGAGCAGACTGGGGGACACTTTTGGGATCCTCCCCCTCAGCTCCACTCACATCTGGTTTAGCACATAGGCTACGGCAAGGCCGCTGCTCAGGTCCTGAGGGCTGGCACAGGGAGACGGAACGTGGAACGTCTGTAACTGAGGGGTAAAGGAAAGGACAACGGAGAGAGTTAGGGCCTGGGAGCGCCGAACCACTCCCCTTTTGCAGACTTTTCCAGTCAGCGAACCTCACATGGTGGGGCGGGCGCTGCTCCGCCACAGCAGCTCTGCGAGGGACTGGCTTCTGCTCACCTGAGACCGGAGGGGGCGTGGCCTCACTTCACCTCTGCCCAACAAACCCTGCGCGTCCAGGCCAGGGCGGTATCGCGAGTCACCTGGGCCCCACAGGCACCACGTGACCAGGCCAATTCACCTGTGTCCTCGCCCCACGTGAACCAACCACAGAGGGGCGGGGCCTCACCTGTCCTTTCCACGCAGACTTGCCACGTGACGGGGGCGGGTGCTCGGGCCAGAGTCCAACGGTCCAGCAAGCCGACGACCCCGCACCTCCCAGCCCCAGCACCAAGAGACTGACCGAACCAGGGCCAGGGATCCCGGGCAAGAGGAGCGGGCGCTCACCTTCCCCTAGCCCCGCCCCACGACCTACCCAGGTGAGCAGAGACCCGCATAGCTCAGCTTTGTCCACGCTCATGGCTCCCGATCGGATTCAATCCAGGCCACGGAGCCCCGGCGCCGCAGCCGCCTCCGGGTCCGCCACCAGCGAGCGCCCGCAGCCCCGACCTCCCGCTCGGCCTAGAGCGCCGCCCCGCCCCGCCCCCTAGGCGCAGGCCCCGCCCCGCCCCCAAGCCCAGGCTCCGCCTCAGTAACGTAATCTCCTTCCCACGCCCGCTCTTGCCTCCAGCCCCGCCATCTTGGATCCGGGCACGGTTCGGGCGCCCGCCCTGCCGCTAGGGGTCAGCCTGGCCCAGCCTTGGGCATCCGAGGGTGGTCCCACCTCCCCTCCTCGCCCAGGCCCTTTTTGGGGTGGGAGGTCCTCAAGATCCTTTTGAGACGGAGGTGCTCCACCCTGTTACACAAGCGCATTCAGGTCTTTTCCCTGCAACTTAAATAAATTCTTGTGTCTAACCACTTTATAATCGGAGCCTTTGTGCGGGGAGGGGCGAGCCCTGGCACTTTCTATGGACTGGGAGAAGGGATGCTAAAGGGGTTTTCCCGCCGGACGCGGTGGCTCTCGACTGTAATCCCGGTATTTTGGAAGGCCTAGGAGGGAGAATTAATTTGGCCAGAAGTTGGAGACCAGCCTCTCTTCAAAAAATTTAAAAATTAGCCAGGTAGCGGTGGCTCACGCCTGTAATCCCAGCACTTTGGGAGGCCGAGGCGGGCGGATCACGAGGTCAGGTGTTCGAGACCAGCCTGGCCAACATGGTGAAACCCTGTCTCTGCTAAAAATACTAAAAATTAGCTGGGCGTGGTGGCGCACGCCTGTAATGTCAGCTACTCGGGAGGCTGAGGCAGGAGAATCGCTTGAACCCTGGAGGCGGAGGTTGCAGTCAGCCGAGATCATACCACTGCACTCCAGTGGGGCAACAGTGCAAGACTCCTTATCAAAAAAAAAAAAAATTAGCCAGGCATGTTGGCGTGTTTCTGTGGTCCTAGCTCCTAGCTCTACAGAGGCTGAGGTGGGAGGATGGCTTGAGCCCAGGAGATCGAGACTGCAGTGAGCCGTGATAGGGCCACTGCACTCCAGTCTGGGTGACAGAGCAAGACCCTGTCTCAAAAAAATAACAATAAAAATTTAAAAATAGGGCCGGGCGCAGTGGCTCACGTCTGTAATTCCAGCACTTTGGGAGGCTGAGGCAGGCGGATCACGAGGTCAGGAGATCGAGACCATCCTGGCTAACACGGTGAAACCCCTTCTCTACTGAAAATACAAAAAATTAGCCGGGCATGGTGGCACGCGCCTGTAGTCCCAGCTACTCGGGAGGTTGAGGCAGGAGAATAGCTTGAACCCGAGAGGCGGAGGTTGCAGTGAGACGAGATCGCGCCACTGCACTCCAGCCTGGGCGACAGAGCGAGACTCTGTCTCAAAAAAAAAAAAAAAAAAAAAAAAAAAAAGGCCTGGCGCGATGGTTCACATCTGTAATCCCAGCACTTTGGGAGGTCGAGGAGGGAGGACTGCTTGAACCCAGGAGTTCGAGAACAGCCCTGGCAACACAGCGAGACTCCGTCTCTACAAAAATATAATAAAAAATAAAAGTAGCTGGGCGTGGTGGCACGCGCCTATTCCCAGCTACTCCAGAGACTGAGGTGGGAGGATCGCTTGAGTCCGGGAGATCAACGCTGCAGTGAGCCGTGGTCGCGCCACTGCACTCCATCCTGGACGTCAGGAGGAAGACCCTGTCTCAAGAAATAAATAAATGAAGGGATCCTCCCTGCATTATTGACCGCAGGAGTAGATAAGGGGACATGGGTATGGTCCTAGGTCGAGGAAAGGTCAGTTAGACACATGTCCTGGCTGATGGATAGGCACCCTTGCCCAGCCTGGATCCGTCTTCCACGATATTCCCCCTGCGCCTTCCCCTCCCCAGATGCGCTCCCGGCATCCCCCCCACCTCAGAACCCAGGATTTGGCTGAAGCTGCCGCGTCGCCCGGGCCCACCAGGGGGCGCGGAGACCGCAGAACGCGGCCTAGGGGGAAGACTGTGCGCCCGCCCTGAGACCCCGGCTGGGGCGGTGGAGGGAGCTCAATGGAAAGTGATGGGAATTATAGTTAACAATAAAATTGCAGTCACCATGTATGGAGTGCTTACTGTATGCAGTCCCTGCGCTAAGCGATTTAAATACATAGACTATTGAATCTTCCCCATGTCTCTAGATGGCAAGTGCTGTTTTAATTCCCTGCTTTGCCAGCGAGAAAACAGAGGTTCCGAGTGGACCGGGTTTTGAGGGGAAGGGTGAAGCCCAGGCTCGCGCCCTATGACCCCAGGGTCCCTCGGCAACCCCTCCCCCGTAGACAGGCGGAGTAATGTGCACTAATTAGAGGTTATTAGCTGTACCCAGAGGGAGGGGCGGGCTCTGCATTGGGGGCGGGCCCAGATCGGAGGGGAGGGGCGCTGCTCCCACCCACCCAGAAGATCCTGGCGCCAGAGACCTTGCCCCAGAGCAGGGTGGGCAAAGTGACAGCTGCTCCCCGCGCGCATCGCACGAACGCAGTCACTCACCCCCAGACACCCGATTACAGCCCACTCATGCGCAGCCGTACGCACCCGGGGGCCTCGGATGCTCGTCCATATCCCCACAACCTCCTCCCGCGTGGTTTTCCAGACTCCAGCCCCTAGGAGCGGGTGGAGAGGATAGTGGGGGAAGGGGACAAGGGCCGGCAGCGCTGGCTTCCGGACTGGGCTGTCTTCCGGCGGTCGTGGGAACAGCTGCCGTTGGCTCCCCCACCTCGCATTCACCAGAGGAGAGGGTGCTGCCAATACAGGGAAACAGGGCCACCCCGTTCCCAGGTAGCAATGGGAGGTGAGCCAGGAACCACAGCTGTTACAAGCATGGGTGGCTGGACATACTGAGATCACCGCATTAG
The DNA here is from genome assembly GCF_028885625.2 of Pongo pygmaeus. Classification (NCBI taxonomy): domain Eukaryota; kingdom Metazoa; phylum Chordata; class Mammalia; order Primates; family Hominidae; genus Pongo; species Pongo pygmaeus. The sequence continues at coordinate 13,019,935 of NC_072393.2, forward strand.
AGCGGGGGTCGCAGGGATTTTGATGTTTAGGGGAAATCTGGAAATCCAAATATTTAGGCAAATTGACTTAAATTGTGCTAATGTTGGCGTGATGTTGTGGGCGTCCCAGATGTTCGGGGAGCCAGGAGTCCCCAGACTTAAGGAAAAGTCTGGGTGTGCTCAATTTGGGGGAGGAGCATAACCCTCCATTTTGCAGCGGCAGGGAGTCCCACATTTGGGGAAAAGCAGTGAGCTTCTATGTCGGCAGGGAAGACAGCAGCAATCTCTGTTTTGAAACACAGGGAGCCCCGCTGTGCGGAGATCCAGGCACCTTTAATTCAGCAAGAGGGGCTGAAAAACCTTCCACATTTTGGAAGAAGGATCCAAACCCCTGTTTTAGGTAAAGAGAGCCCCCAGCGTTTTGGGGGATGGTCTGAAGGTCGCCATTTGTAGGGACACAGAGCCCTGGTGTGCAGGTCTGGGCCAGCAGCCCCCAGCTGGATTGGGGAGCCCACCCCCTCTACTGGTTTCCAGGAACAGCTGGGCCCAGCCTGGGTTGTACTGCTGGGAAGCGGCTGACTCAACCCCTCCCTGTGGCCACAGCTGGACCCCGGCCTGCCCCCTCCAGCGTTCACATCTGGGCAGGGACCCAGTCTTCATCAGGGCTGGGAAGGGGACCCTCAGTCCCACAACTGGAGAACAGTGCCCCTCTGCCACTCCTCTGGCTGACCACAGCCACTGGGTGGACTCCATGCATCATTACCATGGAGGACTCTGGTAGGCCCCCTACAGCCCAGATATTAACATCCTGCCAGGAACTCCTAGCCAGTCCCCCCTCCCTGTGTCTGTGTGTGTCTGAGTCCATGTGAAATGTGCTAGGTTTATTTATTTATTTATTTATTTATTTATTGAGAGAAAGGGTTTTGCTATGTTGCCCAGGATGGTCTCGACCTCCTGACTTCAAGTAATCCTCCTGCCTCTGCCTCCTAAAGTGCTGGGATTTCAGGTGTGAGCCACCGCGCCTGGCCAAATGTGCTGGTCTTTGTAGGTGTGAGATGGAGGATCTGTGACTGTGTGTACACGGGCATGTGTCCTGCATCCATTGTGTCATAAGGCCTTGGAGTTTGTGCAACAAGCTGTGCCTGATTTGATGTGGGGGAGGGTTGCTTTCAGGGACTGGGGGAGGGGAAATTTGTAACATCCTTGTCTGTAACATCCAGGCTGGGGCCGGGCTTAGTGGCTCACACCAGTAATCCCAGCACTTTGGGAGGTCAAGGCAGGCAGATCACTTGAGGTCAGGAGTTCAAGACCAGCCTGGCCAACATAGTGAAACCCTGTCTCTACTAATAATACAATAATCAGCCAGGCATGGCGGTGAGCGCCTGTAATCCCAGCTACTCAGGAGGTTGAGGCAGGAGAATTGCTTGAACCTGGGAGGCGGAGGTTGCAGTGAGCCAAGAACACGCCATTACACTCTAGCCTAGGTAACAAAGCAAGACTCCATCTCAAAAACAACAACAACCAAAAAAAGCCATCCAGATTTTAGTGTGACTAGGGAACCTCTAGTGTGTGCCCCTGTGTATCTCTGTATGGTCCAGGCAGAGTTTGGGTGGGGCTCTCTCACTCCAATTGCATCTTCATGTGTTGTGTATCTGTGTCTACTATATACGTCTATATGAGACCTCACTTTGGGTCTATATCTGTGTCATTCTTTTTCTTTTTTTTCTTTTTTTGAGATGGAATCTGGCTCTGTCACCCAGGCTGGAGTGCAGTGGCGCGATCTCGGCTCACTACAAGCTCCACCTCCCGGGTTCACGCCATTCTCCTGCCTCAGCCTCCCGAGTACCTGGGACTACAGGCGCCCGCCATCATGCGCGACTAATTTTTTGTATTTTTAGTAGAGACGAGGTTTCACCATGTTAGCCAGGATGGTCTCGATCTCCTGACCTTGTGATCCGCCCACCTCGGCCTTCCAAAGTGCTGGGATTACAGGCGTGAGCCACCGCGCCGGCCTTTTTTTTTTTTTTTGAGACAGAGTCTCGGCCGGGCACGGTGGCCTTGTCTCTGTGACTGTATCCCATTTCGTGCCCCCTATTTGTGATAACAGGGGTCACGTGATGGCATGACTATCCTATGTGTCTGTATGTATCTCTGTGCCACCACAATCACCATGGAAGAAGTGTGGCTGTGTGACAAATCAAGTCCTGGTGTGCAAGACTGTGTCCCTCCCTGTTCCTGTTTTTTTGGTTGTTGTTGTTGTTTTTTTTTTTTTGAGACGGGGGTCTCCTGTGTTGCCCAGGCTGGAGTGCAGTGGCACAATCACTGCTCAGTGCAGCCTTGAATTCCTGGCCTCAAGTGATCCTCTCGCCTCAACCCCCACATACCTGGGACTATAGACACGACTATAGGCATGCACCACCATGCCCAGCTCATTAAGAAAAAATATTTTTGTAGAGACAGGGGTCTTGCTATGTTGCCCAGGCTGGTCTTGAACTCCTGGCCTCAAGCGATCCTCTGGCCTTGGCCTCTCAAAATTCTGAGATTACAGGCCTGAGCCACTGCGCCCGTCCTATTTTGCTGGATGGGGTTGCTTTATCAGGATGTATCTGCCACCTACCTGTGTATGAATATGGCTCTGTTTGCGTCCCTATCACAAACGCTATGTGACTGACGTGCCTGCGTGATTGTCTGCGTCTCCATCCACGTGTGTCCGTGTTCGCTGCGAGGCTGGCTGGACTAGAATGGGTTGGTGCCAAGATGTGGCAGGTGTATCCTGCGTCCGTGTGACACTATGGGTCGGGGAGTTTGTTTGTGACCTTGTGTGTAGGGGGCGGGAAGTGGGAGTCGAAGTCACAGAGGACAGCAGGCTGCGCGGACGCAGTAATGTACGCAGGTGGCCTCCCGCCCCGCAGTTCTCCTCCGGGAGGCGCCCTCCCCGCGTTGCGGGGGCGCGTGCGTCGTGCGTGACGTGAGACACGACGGGGGTCGCTGCGTGCGTGGAACCCGACGCGGTCGTGCGTGCAAGCGCGGGGAGCGGGGGGAAGGGCGGGAGCTCTGCACTGGCTGCGTGCGCGCGTGCGTGGGCGGTGGCGGGGGCTGGGCGAGCGGAGGCGCGCAGGGCAGGACCAGCCCCGCCCGGCCGGGACCTTGGGGCGCCGGTGAAACCCGGGAGGGGGCCGCCGTTAACCCCTTCCTGCCCGATCCGAAACTTGTGGCCCCTCGACCGAGCGCCCGGGGGCTTCCCCAGCGCCCGACGGGAGGACAGTCCCTGTTGGGGGAGGGACCTTTCCCATGGAGCTGAGACCCCCCAGTTGCCATGGGAACCAGAGCTTCCCGCGCAGCCAGGCCCGTGTTTCCTTTCCCCGCCCAGCCATCCTGCTTTTCCTCCAGCTGCCTAGTCTACTGACAATGCGCTTCCCGCTCGTGATCCCGGGAGAAGGGGGCTGGGGTCAGCGTGGCCCGGGCGTGCGTGACTCAGGCCAGCCCGGGGGTCCCCTGGCCGCAACTGGCCTCGTTCCCGCTTCTCCGCCCCCGTGACTCACCCCTCCCGGCTTTCCCCGCGTGTGACTCAGGCCCCTGGGGAGGGGGCTGCGGAGTCTGGGACCTCTACAGACAGTGGGGTCGAGAACCAAGTTCTGGGGACTTCGCTGTCCGCGGGGAAGGCCTCCCCCACCAGCGAGCATCCGAGGGCCAGCGACTCCCCTTAGCAGGCCAGAGGCGCACCCCCCCCCACCCCGCCTCTGAATCGGTAGACCCCCCACCCCCACCCCTGCAAACCTCCGGGAACCCAGCCCCCAACCCCTCCTCCCAGCCCACAGGAAGTTTTGGCAGAGCCCGTCGCGGCGATGAAACGGTTAAAGCCGTTTTCTTATTCATTTCATCCAGGGGCCCATTTTGACTCAGAGCAAGCCGGCGCCCCCCTCGAGCCTGGCCTCCTGGGGGCCTGGGTGCATACTCCACCCTACATGTACCATTTTTAGAGAGGGGAGGATGGCGCTTGGTGAGCTGGCTGGGGGTCTTGGGTAGCATATAGAGCTGGGTTCAAACCCTGTCTCTGCCCTCATTGCTGCGTGGACCTCAGTTTCCCCATCTGAAAATGAGGGATCATTATGTCCAGCTTGTTGGGTTGTTGTGGGGATTAGGTGAATAATGGATGGGACACTCTGCATCCAGGGTTGAGCACGGGAGCCAGGAGAGGGCTCCTCCTGTTTCTCAGGCCTGGGTGTCAGGGTGCCCAGCAGAAGCGAGTCCTTGCCAGGCAGGCCATGCCCCACCCAGACACTCTAAGGCCATGGGGTTCATCTTGTCCACCCCCTGCCTGAGGCAGGCACCCAGGAAGTGAGAGGCGGGGCAGGAATGAGGCACAACCTGTTGGGCCCGTCACCTCCCCGCCCCCCACCCTCATTCCAGTGCCCTGACAGGGCCCCCCCACGCTGCAGCCCCACCCCCGCCGCCCTGGACGCCTGGGTCCTGACCCGAGGGTGGCCCGAGGGAGGGGACGTCGGATGGAGACTGTGTCTCGGGAACATCCTGTGGACTGCTGGCTGGACAGACGGAGGAGGGTCAGCCCCTCCCGGGGCAGGGCAGACATCGACTGGGGGCAGAGTAAACATGGCCCAGGGTGACCAGACAGGGGGCGGGCGGGGGGCTGTAGGAATGTACACACAGTCACCCCGAGAGAGCCAGTCCAGACACACAAACCCCTGTCACCTTGGCCACAGAGACTGCCAGCCAGGGACACACAGACAGGGTCAGACGTGCAGCTGGGCAAGATGATCCAGCAATGACTGTCACACACGGACACAGTGACAGACCAGACCCTCAAGCAAGAGACACACACTGTCAAACACATGAACGCATCCACAGGTCAAAAATATGCAGGCAGGCTGTGTGCGGCGGGGATAAATCAACCCAGCACATAAGCGTGATAGACACAAACACACAGAGACTGACATTCAGGTGAGAGGCACACAGCAAGGCAGACACAATGGCGTGTGACACACATGGAGACAAACACAATAGGCTAGAAACATAGGGGCAAGACAGACACAGTGAACTATATGTGAGACAAGCAGGCAACATGTGCATGCTGATAGGAGAGACAGTCACCTTCAGCACCAGCACCCCGAGAGTCACGCGAGAGATATGCAGACACAGGCATGCACTATCAGATCCTGACACGCAAGAGAAGGCCACACACACACACACACACACACACACACACCAGATCCCCAACTCAGAAGATAGAGACAAGACGAGAGACAAACCTAGGGACAGAGATGATGTGTTCACAGTATGGCAGAGAGTCCCTGGCACCCTGGCCCACCACTGTTGCACACACATCAGAGATGCTTCCAGGGACACCAAGCCGAAGCCTTAGAGGTACACACCATCTCACCAGGAACACACACATGTGGGACCTGGCAACAGATTGGGTAGGTCTGGGCAGACAGACTGACACATTCACAGACATGATCTGGCCAGACAGTCACACCCAGTGCAGAGAGGCACAGACAGGCCACAGTGGGACATTCATAAACACATCGGCACAGAGAGACCCTGACAAAACCTGTTTGCACACACACACATGCACACAAACCGAGATCAGTAATAGATAACATACAGATCAGCCATGGAACACACACATGAAAACAAGCCACAGACCTCACACACAGAGACCACACACACACACCAACCAAACACAAACCAGCCACAGACCTCTTTTTCACACACACACACGCACACAAAACAGATCGTATACACACAGACCAGCCACAGACCTCTTTTTCACACACACCAGTTACAGGTCATATACACACATATATACAGACCAGCCACAGACCTCTTTTACACACACACACACACAACAGATCGTATACACACATACAGACCAGCCACAGACCACACACACACACACACACACAAACATACATACACACCGACACAAGTTAGCCATAGGAACTTTGAAACAACCTACACGTACTTACATCTAGGCCACGTGCAACCCATCCCATAGAGCTCACACACACACAGAGCGGAACAGAACTCTACACAGATAGGCCCTGCATAGCCCTTTGCATCCAGGGCTGGGCACAGAAGCGGGCAGAGGGCTACTCCTGTCTCAGGCCTGGGTGTCAGGGTTGGATCAGCACACACTCTCACACGCACCCTATAGGCCAGCCACACGCTTGCCCCCCGGACCTTGCCAAGGTTCTGTGGGGGCACTGGATACCCCAATCTGTCTCTGCCCCACAGAGATCCTGGCACTTCCTCTCTCCAAACATCACCCCCACTTCCCTCCCTCTTTGCTTTTGCCACTTCCCCTAGGAGGCCTAGCTCAGCAGCCTCTGCTCCTGCTGGGGTGGGGGCCTGTTATAAAGAGGTCACCCAGGGTCTTGGTGATGCCCAGGTCCCCCAAGGCTTCACCAGCAGTGGCAGGGATGGAAGCAGCTTCCTGGGAAACTCCCCTCATGCCCAACCATGTCAGCCTGGAGAGAGAAAAAGAGACAGACTCTCCTTCCTGCTTCCAAGAAAACCTAGCAGCTTCCTCTCCAGGAGAGGGGGCAAGGCACCCCCAAACCACAGAGGTGGGAGAGGGAGGCAGCTGGTACGCCAGGAGTTCCTGGGGGAGGGCTCCTGCCGGGCCTCAGATCCACACCCAGGGGCAGGGACACGGGAGGGAGGCTGGGTGCTGTGTGCTGCGACTGGTGGGTTCTCGCCTTGGCCTGCCCACTGGCTGACTCACAGGCAGCCCCCGGCCCAGTTTCCTAGTGGGGGCCCCACTGGTCAGTGGGGCCAGCAGGGAGGGGGGTCACCGGGCTATTTATAAGAAGGAGAAGTCCCTCGTGCCAACACCAAAAGCCCCGAAGACACTTGTGGGTGGGGGTGGGTGAACTTCCTCCTTATCCTGTGCCCTAGGCCCCAGGCCCTGGGGCATTGGGGAAGCCTGCGCAGGGACTTCTTAGCCAGGTGCTGGTCTGGAGCCCAGGGCCTGGGCAGTACCCAGCTGCCAGTCTGGACGCTCAGGCCAGGCGGGGGAAGGGGCTGTCCTCCCACCCTCCTCGTGGGGCCGGCCTGGCGCCAGTGGGGCGGCTTGAGGGGGTGGTGCCCAGGCCACAAGGGTGACACTGGCAGAGGCCTGGAACCGGCTGTACCAGCTTGGCTGGGCCCCCGCCCTCCCTGTCTGGCCCAATCTCCACCCCGTGCTCAAACACCCATGCAGAGTGCTTGGAGGGACCCTACTCCCACATGCTGGCCTGTCCACAGAGACCCGTGCCCCTCTCTCTGTGCCCGACCACATTTTTCCCCCAATTAAAAGAGACCCTCAGTGGGGTGCGGTGGCTTTCAGCACTTTGGGAGGCCCAGGTGGGAGGATCCCTTGGGGCCAGGAGTTCCAGACCAGCCTAAGCAACAGAATGAGACCCTGTCTCGATAAAATATAAAAAAATAAAACTTAGCAGGTGTGGTGTGCTTGTAGTCCCAGTTACTCTGGAGGCTGAGGCAGGAGGATCGCTTTTACCCAGGAGTTCAGGGCTGCAGCAAGCTATGATTGTGTAGCTGAACTCTAGCCTGAGCAACAGGGTGAGATAGTCTTGCTTTGTTGCCCAGGCTGGAGTCCAGTGTCAAGATCATGGTTCATGTGATCCTCCTGCCTCAGCCTTCGGAGTAGCTGGGACTACAGGCACACCCCACTGACCCCAGCTAATTTTTAAATTTTTTTGTAGAGATGGGGGTCTTGCTGTGTTCCCCAGGCTGGTCTCAAAAATTTCTGGGCTAGGGCTGGGCGAGGTAGATCATGCCTGGAATCCCAGCACTTTGGGAGGCTGAGGAGGGCAGATAACTTCAGGTCAGGAGTTCGAGACCAGCTTGGCCAACATGGTGAAACCCCATCTCTACTAAAAATACAAAAAATTAGCCGGGCGTGGTGGCGTGCGCCTGTAATCCCAGCTATTCGGGAGGCTGAGGCAGAAGAATCGCTTGAATCTGGGAAGTGGAGGTTGCAGTGAGCTGATATTGTGCCACTGCACTCCACTCTGGGCGACACAGTGATATTCCGTCTCAAACAAAACAAAACAAAACAAAACAAACAATTTAAAAAAAACTCCTGAGCTCAAGTGATCCTCCCACCTCGGCCTCCCAAAGTGCTGAGATTATAGACGTGAGCCACTGTGTTTGGCCAAAGTGAGGTTCTCTTTAAAAAAACAAAGAAAGGGCCGGGCATGGTGGCTTATGCCTGTAATCTCAGGACTTTGGGAGGCTCAGGTGGGCTGATCACAAGGTCAGGAGTTCAACACCAGCCTGACCAATATGGTGAAACCCTGTCTGTACTAAAAATACAAAAATTAGCTGGGCATGGTGGCATGTGCCTGTAATCCCAGCTACTCAGGAGGCTGAGGCAGGAGAATCGCTTGAACCCAGGAGGCGGAGGTTGCAGTGAGCCAACATCATGCCATTGCACTCCAGCCTGGGCGACAGAGCAAGACTCCATCTCAAAAAACAAACAAACAAACCAAACACCAAAAAAAGAGACCCTTCATGAGACGGCCTGCAGCTGGTACTGCATAAATGCTTCTCTGGTTGTCATTATCCACAATATAGTGGCTAATGCTCTGAAGCCAGACAGCTTGGATTATATCTCAACTCTAGTGCTTATAGCTGTTGGACACCAGACAAGTTCCTCAATCTCCTGTGCTTCAGTTTCTCATCTGTTAAATGGGGATACAAATAACATGCATTTTGCTGGATTGTTGGAAGCAGTCGATGACTTATTTTATGTTAACCACTTAGAAGAGTGCCTAGCCCACAGTAAGAGCCATGTAAGTGTTGGCTATTAAAATAATAATTATTATTTCTCAGCCTGTCTATCTTAAGTGTTTCTGAGTCTCACTGTCTGTCTGCGTGACGCTAACCTTGAACCCATTTGTCTCTCTGGGCATCTCTCCCTGCCCTGACCCCCTGCCCCCATACACCCACTGTTCCTTGCCCTCCTCCTGGGATGGACTCTCTCTGGGATGGCCTCACCTCTCTCTAGGACTCCCTCTGGCATGGCCAGCCTCAGCCCTGGCCAGGGCTGAATTACCGTGGCCTCCTGGCTTGTGGGACCTGCAAGTTAGCTTCCCGAGGTGCTGCCCTCTGGCCTGCCCTGCCCAACCCCCCAACGCTGCCCGCTGCGCCCCCGCGGGGCCAGGCCAGATGTCAGCTGCAGTTATTAGCCTGGGCGGGAGACACAGGCCTGGCAGCGTGCCTGCCAGACTCACAGGCCTCCGGAATCTCCCTTGAGCCTGGGGAGGGGGAGGGGAGCCATTCAAGCAAGGGGAAGAAGGGAGGGGGCATTTAGGGGTCACAGGGACCCTCCAAGGATGGGACGCCCCCAGCTTCTGCTGGGACCTTCCTCCAGCAAGGCCACTGCACTGCTGGACTTCCCCCTGCCCCCACATAGCTCAGTTTCTTTTTCGCCTCTTTCATTTTCCTTCTCTTTCCCACACTTGGTAAGATCTAGGCTGCCCCAGAAAGGCTGTTTAACCCCTATCCCTTAGTCTCTTTCTACCCTAAAGAAGAGAGAGGCTCTCTTCATCCTCCAGAAGACAGAGGCCTGGGAAGCTGAGAGAGAGACTAGGCTTCTCACCTCTTGGTCTAGTGGGTTCACACACTAACTGCTCGGAAGTCCCACCTTAAGTCTAATTGGAAGCCTGACCGTCTGCACCTCGCCGCAGCCCTTCCCGGGAAGGGGCTCTGGGTTCCCTCATATTCTCCCCGTAGATTTTCAGGTCTTCTCTGACTCGGGGAGGGAAGCTCTCAGATGACGGAGCCACTCTAGGGAAGGAGGGGGGCTCCCTCTAGGTATTCTGGATGATGGTAGGATGGGACCCGCAGACTAAAAAGAGAGTGGGGCCCCTGACTCACATGACTGAGTGCGGGGTGTTGGGGAAGGAGCTCCAGATCTCCTGGCAGAAGGGAAGGGCACCCCACCCGAGGGAGGAGGCAGCCACCGTTCCAGCCCGCCCAGGCGCCGGGGGCGCCTCGAGGCATCGGCCCGCCCTCTCCGCGCCCCGTCGGGCCGGGGGCGAAGTCCGACCCAGGCCCGCGGGCAGGCGGGGACCTGCCGGGCTGGGTTGGGCCTGGCCGGGCCTGGCAGGACGCAGCCCCAGAGCGGCGGGGTGGGGCGGGGCCGGGCCAGGCGGCCGTGGGGGCCCCGGGGGCGGCGGTCGGGGCTGGTCCGGACTAGCAGTCCGGGGGCCCAGGCGCGCCCTGGGACCTGGCAGATACTCGGGTTCCCCACTTCTGGCTCGGGGCCCCAGGACAGCGCTGGTCCCACCTCTTCCTGTGCCCTAATATGGGCGGCGGGGAGAGACTCCGGGGGCCGGCCCGCCCTCAGTCCTGCCCGCGGACTCCCGCCTGTTGCCATGGCGACCAGGCCCCGCTCCTCGGCTGCGTCCCCCGCCGTCGGGCCAATGGAACAGTCCCTGTGCTGCCTGCCTCCGCGGTCCCCTGCAGGCGCCGCGGGCGGAACCATTGCTTGAGGGGAGAGGATGGTGGCTGGAGGCTGCTGCGGCTGGGCGGGCTCCAAGCACCCGGGCCTCCGCGGGGGCTCGCACGCCCAGGTTCCTCTTCCGAGGCGCAGGATGCGGCGGGACCCAGGGCGGGGCGCACGGTCCCGTAGGATCCGAATGACGGAGACAGGGCCGGGCTCCTTCCCCCGGGGCTGTTGCCACACTTCCTGCCTCTGCGCTCTTTCCCCAGCCTGTTTCTAAGGAAGGGAGTGGGGTTGGGCGACCGCGCCCCAGCCGTCGGGCTGGGTCCAGGCTGCAGGAGCCGACACGGTGTCCGGCAAAGCCCTGGGTCAATAGGGGAGGGTTTTAGGATGGGGGACAGAGAATACAGATGCCTAAGAGGTCACCATCGAGGGGGAGCACCAGTCGTGGAAGATCCAGCAGTCCTGGTGGGCGGGACCCTCAAGGCCCCCTCCTCACATGTCAACTGAGTACCCTCTTATTGTCTTCTCTGCTCCGGAGATGTGTCCGGACCCTTCTAACTCTCTCCTTCATCCGGGTTTCGCAGATGACCCCAGTGGTCCCCAATTTCTGGCAGACATGTCTCCATCTTCTACCTGGCGTATTTTACCTGCCTCAGTGTACCCCAGGCCGCTTACTCGCTTTCTGCGTATCTAGACTTCCCCTAATTCCTCCTTCCCGCTTACGGGAGAGCCCTCAGACCCTCCCATGAGCTCCTGGACCCCTACTCATTTCTTGCAATTTAATGGGTCATGCAGGTCCACCCACTCACCCCTTTTGATCTCTCCCCTCCTCCACCCTGTGAAAATTTCAGTCCCACATCCTTCTGTGCCTGGGACCCCCAGTCAATTCCTGGGTCAGGTATCTCCTTACCCCTCCCGATTTACAGTGCTTAACCCTCATTCCTGCTTTTTGGGGTCTCTCAATGGATTGTCAGTCCTCCTACCCCTCTCGTATTCTGGGTACCTCAGGGGTTTCTTCGCACACCCTGGGACCCTCACCCTACTTGCTGCGTACCAGGTCCCGGTATTTGTCCCAGTGCACTCCAGGGAAATCATCCTCTTCCCTGAAACCCCTCACTCATGTGCCTGGGCCCCCCAGCACCTCCTTCCATGCGTACCCCGAGGTCCTTTGAGCCCCTCCCCCTGCAGCCCCGCCGAGCCACCCGGCCCGTGGCCGCTGTTTACAAGGACACGCGCTTCCTGACAGTGACGCGAGCCGCCTCCTCCCCTTCCCCACGCTCGAGGAGGGGGGCGCGGGGGCCCGGCTCCGGCGACGGCCAATCGGAGCGCACTTCCGTGGCTGACTAGCGCGGTATAAAGGCGTGTGGCTCAGGCTGAGCGGCTGGGACCTTGAGAGCGGCCAGGCCAGCGTCGCAGCCAGCAGGGAGCTGGGAGCTGGGAGAAACGACGCCAGGAAAGCTATCGCGCCAGAGAGGGCGACGGGGGCTCGGGAAGCCTGACGGAGCTTTTGCGCACAGCTGCCGGCTGGCTGCTACCCGCCCGCGCCAGCCCCCGAGAACGCGCGACCAGGCACACAGTCCGCTCACCGCAGCGGAGAGCTCGCCGCTCGCTGCAGCGAGGCCCGGGGCGGCCCCGCAGGGACCCTCCCCAGACCGCCTGGGCCGCCCGGATGTGCACTAAAATGGAACAGCCTTTCTACCACGACGACTCATACACAGCTACGGGATACGGCCGGGCCCCTGGTGGCCTCTCTCTACACGACTACAAACTCCTGAAACCCAGCCTGGCGGTCAACCTGGCCGACCCCTACCGGAGTCTCAAAGCGCCTGGGGCTCGCGGACCCGGCCCAGAGGGCGGCGGTGGCGGCAGCTACTTTTCTGGTCAGGGCTCAGACACCGGCGCGTCTCTCAAGCTCGCCTCTTCGGAGCTGGAACGCCTGATTGTCCCCAACAGCAACGGCGTGATCACGACGACGCCTACACCCCCGGGACAGTACTTTTACCCCCGCGGGGGTGGCAGCGGTGGAGGTGCAGGGGGCGCAGGGGGCGGCGTCACCGAGGAGCAGGAGGGCTTCGCCGACGGCTTTGTCAAAGCCCTGGACGATCTGCATAAGATGAACCACGTGACACCCCCCAACGTGTCCCTGGGCGCTAGCGGGGGGCCCCCGGCTGGGCCCGGGGGCGTCTACGCCGGCCCGGAGCCACCTCCCGTTTACACCAACCTCAGCAGCTACTCCCCAGCCTCTGCGTCCTCGGGAGGCGCCGGGGCTGCCGTCGGGACCGGGAGCTCGTACCCGACGGCCACCATCAGCTACCTCCCACACGCGCCGCCCTTCGCCGGTGGCCACCCGGCGCAGCTGGGCTTGGGCCGCGGCGCCTCCACCTTCAAGGAGGAACCGCAGACCGTGCCGGAGGCGCGCAGCCGGGACGCCACGCCGCCGGTGTCCCCCATCAACATGGAAGACCAAGAGCGCATCAAAGTGGAGCGCAAGCGGCTGCGGAACCGGCTGGCGGCCACCAAGTGCCGGAAGCGGAAGCTGGAGCGCATCGCGCGCCTGGAGGACAAGGTGAAGACGCTCAAGGCCGAGAACGCGGGGCTGTCGAGTACCGCCGGCCTCCTCCGGGAGCAGGTGGCCCAGCTCAAACAGAAGGTCATGACCCACGTCAGCAACGGCTGTCAGCTGCTGCTTGGGGTCAAGGGACACGCCTTCTGAACGTCCCCTGCCCCTTTACGGACACCCCCTCGCTTGGACGGCTGGGCGCACGCCTCCCACTGGGGTCCAGGGAGCAGGCGGTGGGCAGCCACCCTGGGACCTAGGGGCGCCGCAAACCACACTGGACTCCGGCCCTCCCGCCCTGCGCCCAGTCCTTCCACCTCGACGTTTACAAGCCCCCCCTTCCACTTTTTTTTGTATGTTTTTTTTCTGCTGGAAACAGACTCGATTCATATTGAATATAATATATTTGTGTATTTAACAGGGAGGGGAAGAGGGGGCGATCGCGGCGGAGCTGGCCCCGCCGCCCGGTACTCAAGCCCGCGGGGACATTGGGAAGGGGACCCCCGCCCCCTGCCCTCCCCTCTCTGCACCGTACTGTGGAAAAGAAACACGCACTTAGTCTCTAAAGAGTTTATTTTAAGACGTGTTTGTGTTTGTGTGTGTGTTTGTTCTTTTTATTGAATCTATTTAAGTAAAAAAAAAAATTGGTTCTTTATTAATTTCTGTTGTCTTTTTTTCCAAGCTGGGAGGGCGGAGGGAAAAAAAAAGCACTGGTTTGCCTCCAGCTCAGTGCTGTTGGTGGCTCGATCCTGTATGTGTCCCCCTCGTCGGTTCTGCGCAGGCATCTTGTGGTCCCAGCCCAGGAGTCCCACCCTTCCCGCGTCCCCAGATCTCCAGGGTTGGATGGTTGGGGCGCGGGACGCGGTCCAGGGACCCAGTAGCTGAAGGCAGGGTGCTCCGGCAAGACATTGAGTGCGCAGGCGCGTCCCCGCCCAGCCGCGCGCGCCGGGGCTTTCCCCGCTGACGCAGCGGAAGTGCTGCCCATACAAGGACCGATTCTGCCCAGTGACGCGACCTCGGTCTCTGGGCAGATTCCGGGAATCCCCTCCCCCGCTCTGCCGGGCAGGGCCGCGGAGCCGGGAAGGGGGCCGGGATTTTCCCGGGCAGGCGGCTGCCCGGGCACGGAAAGCCCCAGGCCTGGGTCCAGAGCGCCCGCGGTGGGCGGGCAGCACTTCTGGGCCCCGGGAGCCACCCCTGTGCCACCTTCAAGACACTGGCGCCTAGGCCCCGCCGCGCCCACGCCCCCTCCGTCTGACCTGACCGGGGCGGAGGGTTGCTGCTGCCTCGGCGGCTTTGCCGACGCCGTCCCCTCTACCCCCACCCCCTCCAGGAAGGGCGGCGCCCGCCTGCCAGTTTCCCCTCACGGGTGCCAGGCCAGGAGCGGGGCGACTGCCAGGTCTGGTCCTGCCGGGGCGGCTGCTCGGGCCGCTGGGCGTCGCCACCGCCCTGGCGCTGGGCTCCCTCCCGCGCAGCTGGGACACGTGGGGGTGGGGGTGGGGGTGCTGGTGCTGCTGGCACTCCTGGAGGGAGTCTGGCCGGCTTCGGGGTTGGAAGCCCCCAGAGCAGTGGAGAAAAACAGGTAGAGAAACCAGACAGGCAGTAGGGTGAGTGGAACAGACACTTCATCAATTCATTTGTACGATACCTAGAACAACTAGACCCTGGAGACACAGCCTGGACCACTCCAGACAAGACAATAAATAAACAAGCAAACATGGTTCTTTGGAGGTGGTGGTAAGTGCTAGTAAGAGGAAAAAACAAAACAAAACAAAACAAAAAACGGGTCAAGGTGGCAGTGATGGGGCAGGGAGGAAAGATGCTTTGCAGAATGGAGTGGGAACATGGACCTTTAATAGGGTGACTTTTTCTTTTTTATATTTTAAAGACGAGTCTTTGTCCTGTTGCCCAGGTTGGAGCGCAGTGGTGCAATCATAGCCAACTGCAGCCTAGACCTTCTGTGCTCAAGCAAGCCTCCCACTTCAACTTCCCAACTAGCTAGAGCTACAGGCTTACACCACTATGCCTGGCTAATTTTGTTTATTTTTGTAGAGATAGGGTCTGCTATGTTGCCCTGGCTGTTCTGGAACTGCTGGGTCAAACAGTCCTCCCACCTTGGCCTTTCAAAGCACTGGGATTCCAGGCGTGAGCCACTGCGCTTCTCCTGCAGTGACTTTTTTTTTTTTTTTTTTTGAGACGGATTCTTGCTCTGTCACCCAGACTGGAGTGCAGTGGTGCGATCTTGGTTCACTGCAACCTCTGCCTTTCGGGTTCAAGCGATTTTCCTGCCTCAGCCTCCCAAGTAGCTGGGATTATAGGTGCCTGCCACCACGCCCAGCTAATTTTGTATCTTCAGTAGAGACTGGGTTTCAGCACGTTGGCCAGGCTGGTCTTGAACTCCTGACCTGAGGTCATCTGCCAGCCTCGGCCTCCAAAGTGCTAGGATTACAGGCGTGAGCCATCATGCCTGGCCGTGACTTTTCAACAGATTTGAAGAAGTGGGATCCTGAGAAAATCCTGGGTAACAACAGCATCAGAGGTAACAGTTTTTTTTGTTTGTTTGTGTGTTTGTGTTTTTTAGATGGAGTCTCCCTCTGTCACCCAGGCTGGAGTGCAGTGGCTCCATCTCAGTTTACCACAACCTCCACCCACAGGAGTCAAGCGATTCTCCCGCTTGGCCTCTCAAGTAGCTGGGTCTACAGGCGTGCATCACCATGCGAGGCTAATTTTTGTATTTTTAGTAGAGGCAGGGTTTCACCATGTTGGCCAGGCTGGTCTCAAACCCCTGACCTCAGGTGATCCACCTGCCTGGGCCTCCCAAAGTGCTGGGATTACAGGCATGAGCCACCCTGCTCCACTGGGAGCAGCTCTTTTTTTTTTTTTTTGAGACGGAGTCTCGCTCTGTTGCCCAGGCTAGAGTACGGTGGCAGGATCTCGGCTCACTGCAAGCTCTGCCTCCCGGGTTCACGCCATTCTCCTGCCTCAGCCTCCCAAGTAGCTGGGACTACAGGCGCCCGCGAACACGCCTGGCTAATTTTTTGTTTTTTTTTAGTAGAGATGGGGTTTCATCATATTAGCCAGGATGGTCTCGATCTCCTGACCTCGTGATCCGCCTGTCTCGGCCTCCCAAAGTGCTGGGATTACAGGCGTGAGCCACTGTGCCCGGCCTTGGGAGCAGCTCTTAAATGGCAAAATTCATGTAGCCAGGTGAGCCTGTGAAAGAACAGCAGGAAGCCAGCTGTGTCTGGAATGGAGTGAACCACAACAGGGCAGATGTCAAGGGAGACTGAGCAGGGGCCTTGGGGAGGAGTGTAGATTAAATTCCAAGGGAGATGAGTGACCCTTAGAGGGTATTAGGTGTGTACCAGCATTAATAGTGGATCCATGGATTAAACGAGTGTATTAGCCCTGTTCTGTAGGAGGAAATTGGGGCATAGAGTAGCAAAACTACTTTCCTGAACGCACACAATATTAAACTGCACCCCTGGGAACCCTGCCTTGCTAATACCTGCCTTCTAGCCTAACTGCCACCCTCCCACCCCAGGGGCAGACAGGCAACCTTTCCAGCCTGGGGTGGGGCAGAGCTCACAGCAGGGACTCTGCACTCTGCACGTAGCTCAGGCTCTCATTCTTGGTTCTGCTCTTAAGACTGGGTCCCCACCCCCTTCCCCATAAGACTAGACTGGGCTGAGTTCCTTCCAGCTCGAGGAAGCCGTCTTAGGAACTAGGAACTGGGCCCTACACAAGGGCCTCGGCCCCGAGCTTCACATAACTTATCTCCTACAACTTTTACCACGTGCATGGTGATCTGGGTTTGCAGTCCCATTTTACTGCTGAAGAGACCCAGAGACGATCACAGCTCTTAAACGGCATTTGAACCCAGGCTGGCTGGTGACAAAATGTGGGCGCTGCCTTGCATGGCCAGATTTCTGGATGTAGGGCATCCTGGGATTTGCAAGGGACAAACGGCATGCCCCACCCCTCCGAAACCGCCTTGAGCGCAAGCAGGAAAAGAGCAGGAACTGAGCATGTGATAAGACCGCCACCATGTGGCGAAGATGAGCAACCACAGGGTCAGTTTCCCAAGCCTGAGCCTGGAGAAGGGGGTTGCAGGGGAGGACGGAAGGACAGAGCACACCAACACAGACTCACACCTTTCCCTAATACTTTATTGGTCACCTCTAGGCCTGTGTGCGGCTGGATGGGCTTGGGGGAGGGCGTCACTATTCAGCTCCTAGGTGGAGGCATGAGAAGGCCTTGGCCTAGCCCTCCAGGGTCCCATAATGTGGAGTTTAGAGGGGCAGATCTGGCCTTTCCTGGGTCAGCACAGGGCACCCGGGTGGGGGCACAGGTGGACACCCAGCACAGGCACCTAGGCAGGGGCACAAGCTCACTATCCGTTAGCCAGCCTAATTGTGTTTGGAGAAATATTCCTTGCTGTCATCCACGTTGGGCTTAATGGTGTCACTGCCAGGCTTCCAGCCAGCGGGACAAACTGTGGGAAGACACAAGGATGCACATGAAGGCTACAGCCCCAGGTTCAAGGTGAAGCAAAGCAAGGACCTGTGTTGCAGAAGAAAATGCTGGAAGCAAGTGGTCCAGGCCCAGGAATGTGGATATTAAGAGAAGCCCTCCAAGCTCAGTTCAGTATTTTTTCTTTCTTTCTTTTTTTTTTTTTTGAGACAGAGTCTTGCTCTGTTGCCCAGGCTGAAGTACAGTGGCATGATCTGAGCTCATGCAACCTCTGCCTCCTGGGTTCAAGCGATTCTCGTGCCCCAGACTCCCAAGTAGCTGGAATTACAGGGGTGCACCACCACGCCTGGCTAATTTTTGTATTTCTGGTAGAGACCATGTTAGCCACACTTGTCTCGAACTCCTGACCTCAAGTCATCTGCCCGTCTTAGCCTCCCAAAGTGCTGCGATTACAGGTGTGAGCCACCATGCCTAGCCAAGTTCAGTATTTTCTCTTTTTCTTTTCTTCTTTTTTTTTTTTTTGAGACAGAGTCCCGCTCTGTTGCCCAGGCTGGAGTGCAGTGGCGTGATCTCAGCTCACTGCAACCTCTGCCTCCCAGGTTCAAGTGATTCTCCTGCCTTAGTCTCCTGAGTAGCTAGGACTACAAGTGCCCACCACCACACCCTGCTAATTTTTTGGTACTTTTAGTAGATACGGGGTTTCACCATATTGGTCAGGCTGATCTCAAACTCCTGACCTCAGGTGATCCACCTGCCTTGGCCTCCCAAAGTGCTAGGATTACAGGCGTGAGCCACTATACCTGGCCAAGTTCAGTATTTTCTAGTTGGTGTTTTTCCTACTCTTAATTCTTCAATTTATTTTTGCCACCCAGCTCTCCTTTTTCTTTTTTTTTTTTTTCTAAGATGGAGTCTTGCTCTGTTGCCCAGGTTGGAGTGCAGTGGCGCGATCTCTGCTCACTGCAAGCTCTGCCTCCTGGGTTCACGCCATTCTCCTACCTCAGCCTCCGGAGTAGCTGGGACTACAGGCACCCGCCACCATGCCCAACTAATTTTTTTGTATTTTTAGTAGAGACGGGGTTTCACCACGTTAGCCAGGATGGTCTCGATCTCCTGACCTCATGATCCGCCTGCCTCAACCTCCCAAAGTGCTGGGATTACAGGCGTGAGCCACCGCACCCGGCCTCTTTTTTTTTTTTTTGAGACGGAGTTTAGCTTCACTCGTTGCCCAGGCTGGAGTGCAATGGCGCGATCTCAGCTCACTGCAACCTCCGCCTCTCAGCTTCAAATGATTCTCTTGCCTCAGCCTCCCAAGTAGCTGGGATTACAGGCATGCACCACCAGGCTGGGCTAATTTTGTATTTTTAGTAGAGATGGGGTTTCTCCATGTTGGTCAAGCTAGTCTCGAACTCCCGACCTCAGGTGATCCACCCGCCTAGACCTCCCAAAGTGCTGGGATTACAGGTGTGAGCCACTGCATCTGGCCTCTTTTCTTTCTTTCTTTTTTTTTTTTTAACCAATACCCCATCTCTTAAAAAAAAAAAAAAAAAAAAAGAAAGAGATAGGGTATTGCTATGTTGCCTAGGCTGGACTCAAATTCATGGGCTTAAGCAATCTTCTGCCTCACTCTCCAGAGTAGGTGGAACTACAGGCATGAGACACAGCATCTTCCTGTCTTTTTGGCCCTTTTAATCCCATCTTTGTCCCTCTGCCCCACCCCTACAGGTTTTTTTGTTGTTGTTGTTTTTGAGATGGAGTCTCACACTGGCGCCCAGGCTGGTGTGCAGTGGTGCCATCTCGGCTTACTGCAACCCCCTTCTGGGTTCAAGGGACTCTCCTGCCTCAGCCTCCCAAGTAGCTGGGATTACAGGCACCCACCACCACACCCAGCTAATTTTTTTGTATTTTTAGTAGAGACGGGGTTTCACTATGTTGGTCAGGCTGGTCTCAAACTCCTGACCTCATGATTCACCCACCTTGGCCTCTCAAAGTGCTGGGATTACAGGTGTGAGCCACCACACCCGGCCTATTTGTTTGTTTTTTTGAGACAGGGTCTTGCTGTGTCACCCAGGCTGGAGTGCAGTGGTGTGATCACAGCTTACTGCAGCCTTGACCTCCCAGTCTCAAGTGATCCTCCGGCCTCAGCCTCCTGAGTAGCTGGGACTATAGGCATGCTTCACAAACCAGGCTAATTTTTTTTTTTTTTTTGAGACCGAGTTTTGCTCTGTTGCCCAAACTGGAGTACAATGGTACGATCTCAGCTCACTGCAACCTCTGCCTCCTGGGTTCAAGCGAACTCCTGCCTCAGTCTCTCAAGTAGCTGGGATTACAAGCGTGCACCACCACGCTCAGCTAATTTTTTGTGTTCTTAGTAGGGACGGGGTTTCACCATGTTGGTCAGGCTGATCTCGAACTCCTGATCTCAGGTGATCCAGCCGCCACAGCTTCCCAAAGTGCTGGCATTACAACCGTGAGCCACTGAGCCTGGCCCCTTTGTCTGCCTTGGTTGAATGTCAGGGGTATTTGTCTCCTACCACATTAGAAACATCCTGCAGACAAAACCCTGAGCTGAAACTTCTTTGGGGCCCTAACACCCATCTGGACAGGTAAGAGGACAGGCAGTGAATGTTTGCATGAGTGACAGAGGCACTCAGTATGTACCCATGTGTCATGTGTGTATCTGCTCACCTTCCCCATGCTCGTCTGTGTACTGGAAGGCCTGGACCAGCCGCAGAGCCTCATCCACGGAGCGTCCCACAGGCAAATCATTAACAGTGATCTGGCGAAGGACACCTTTGCCATCGATGATAAAGAGGCCCCTGAAGACATCAGGGTTCCCAGTGAGAGCTGGGAGCTCCCACTGCCAGAGACAAGGAAGGGACTACCAACCACCCGCTGCTAGCCACAGGGCTGGGGGCAGAGAAGACATTGTACAGGAGTGGTCCCAGCATCACAGGAATGGGGGGCGGGGCGCTCCCTGAGCCGGGCTGAGGGTCCCACCGTACCTGTAGGCAATGCCCTCATCTGTTTTCAGCACGCCGTAATCCTCAGACAAGCGTCTGGTCACGTCAGCAAGCAGGGGGATGTTCAGGGGGCCCAAGCCTCCCTCCTTCCGGGGGGTGTTGATCCTGGGAGTAGGAGAGACAGAGTTGGGGCCTCACGATGCCTGGCACAGCAGGGTCCTCATCCTGTGGGCCCAATGTGATAAGCACTGGAGGCCAGAGATAAGGGGCTTTAGAGTAGGCCACTGGGAGCCTCACCCACCCCACCCTGGGTTGGGTGCAAGGACTGTATCCCCACAGCTGGGAAGACTAAGTTTGAGAGGCAAAGCTCCAGCTAAGTGGCTTCACATGTGCTTGTAACTTGCAGCATCACCCAGCAGAGAGCCCGTGTTAAGAGTTCCCATCCTCCTCTAGCTGTGTCATGGGGTACAGCCCTTCACTTCGGTGAACTGGAGTTTCCATCTTCATGAAATAGGGCCGCACAGCCTCCCTCCTGGGAACTAAGTAGATAGAGTAGATAGAGTTGCATCTGAGTTGCATCTGCAACTCTATATGCCAGGCAACTAGTTGTCAAATGCTAATTACTGTCATCATCCTTAAAGACTTGGGTGGCAATGTTTCCATTATTTTCAAGATGGGGAAACGCAGGTTCCAGAGGTTGAGCAATGGCCACGAAGCCACACAGCTCAGACCCGAGGGTGTGAGCTTGGCTGCAACCTCCCTCTCTGGCCCCTGCTCATACCAAGCCAGGTGGGTGAACTGAGAGTCCACCGAGACGCCCAGCACTTCACAGCCCAGCTTGTGGAAGTCCTCGGCACGGTTGCTGAACGCGATGATCTCGGTGGGGCACACAAAAGTGAAGTCCAGAGGGTAGAAAAAGAGGACCACGTACTTCCCTGGGGAGAAGGGACAAAGAGGGGTTAGAGCCCAGCCTCTCTCATGCACGACCCCGCTTCTACCTGGGCCCCCTCCGGGCCGCGCTCACCTTTGTAGTCCGACAGCTTCACCTCTTTGAAGGCGCCATCAACCACCGCTGTGGCCTTGAAGTCAGGGGCCGGCTTTCCGATGCGCGCGTTACCGGAGGCCATGACTGAAAGCTGAGACCCCCACCCGGTCAGTGCGCCCGGGAAGACACTTTGTCCTCCCAACCCAAGGTCGCGCTGCGTGCTGGGCCCTGTGACTGAGTCAGCACGGCGGAGGCGACAGCACTAACCCTCACCCTCCCGGGTACCCGGTCTACGAGGCCCGGAGGCTGCCGGAGACCCGCCCTCCTAACCAGAGCACGAGTGACCCAGCCACTGCCACCAGCACCCCACGAGCGAGTCGGCCGGAGGGCGGTGTCGCAAGCCCCCAGCCCAGAAGGAGACAGTGAGGCTCCCACGAGCAGGGGGAGGGGAGTCGGGCGATCAGGCCTGCGCTGCAAGGTTGTGGCCTCGGTTTCCCCCGCAAGGACAAAGGAGGCCACTATAGCGGATGGAAAACAAAGGCGGCCAGCACTAAGGTCAGGATCGGGCCAAAGCAGCCTGAAGGGGGTCCTCCCACCAGGTGCACTCCGGGTGTTCATACCTGCGTGGGCAAAGGCTAGACTCACGGACGATCACACGCGTGGACCCGCGTTCTCAGCGCCAAGTGAGCCCTGGGCCGCGAAGCCTTTTATGCCCGGCCCGAACCAAGACGAGCACGGCGCGGGGGAGGGAGAGGACGAGCGGAGCGGTCGGGTCCACTGCGCCCGCAGGTGCGGGGGAGCGTGCGGCCGGGTCCATGCGCCTGCGGGCGGCGGGGGGAGACGCGTTGCCTTCGGCCGGGACCACTGCACCGGCCCGCGGGGGTAATGCGGCCGCCGCAGACTCCGCGCACCCTTCCGCCTGGGAGCGCGCTGGGGGCCGTTGGAGTCCGACATGGCCCGGACCCCGGCGGCGCTGCTGCTGGCGCCTCTGCTACTCCTGCAGCTGGCGACCCCTGCCCAGGTCTACCAGGACTATCAGTACTTAGGGCAGCAGGGCGAAGGTGACACCTGGGAGCAGCTGAGGCTGCAGCATCTAAAGGGTAACCTCAGGCGGCGGGGATGACGATGCCCAAAGGTTCCCCGTTGCCCTACTTCTCCTGCTGGCTGCAAAGGGACCTTCCTCCGCGGGATGCAAATCTCCACCCAGCTCCGCACTGGAGGCGTCCCCTTGGGCTGGTTACTTTTCTCTAAGTCTCGGTTTACTCTTGGATATATTGAAATAGATACTGCTTTAAAGCAGCACCCAGGGGAAGAGGGGATGTGGGCAGGACACTGAAGCTGACACTCGGGGATAGGTGCCAGGAAGGGCAGAGACAGAGAAAGAAGGGGGCGGGCAAGCTTGGGAAATCAGAGAGGGTCCGGTTGCAGAAGACCCGTGACCACTGCAGGGAGAACGACAAGCGAAAGTCCGAAATGGAAAGATTTGGGGAAAGAATGTCCAAGGAAGAGGGAATAGCAAGTGCCAAGGTGAAAAGGCCTGAAGGAGAAATGGAAAGAGGTCGGTGAGGTGTGGCAGAGACGTGGGTGTGGGAGGGTAGAAGGTGTCAGACCTTGGTGAGCTGTGAGTTGGGATAAGATCGGAGTTGGGATAAGATCTGTCTCATAGGGGAAAGGGGCAGATTCAGTAAAGAGCCCTTTAAAGTGATCATAGTGGCCGGCGCGGTAGCTCACGCCTATAATCCTAGCACTTTTGGAGGCTGAGGTGGGAGGATCCCTTGGTCCCAGAGACCAGACCAGCCTGGCCCACATAGCAAGACTCCATCTCTACAAAAAATATTTTAAAATTAGCCTGACGTGATGGCCCAGCACTTTGGGAGGCCGAGGCGGGAGGACTGCTTGAGCCCAGGAGTTCAAGACCATCCTGGGCAACATGGAGAGACCCCCTACTCTACAAAAATAAATAAATTAATAAAAATAAAAAATAAATTAGCCTGCCATGGTGGCATGTGCCTGTAGTCCCAGCTACGCAAGAGGCTGATACAGGAGGACCATTTGTGCCAAGGAGTTTGAAGCTGCAGTGAGCCATGATTACGCCCTTGCATTCCAACCTGGGTAACAGAGCAAGATCCTGTCTCAAAACAAACAAACAAACAAACTGATCATAATAAATTGGTTTGTATATGCTAGCACAGCACCGGGAGATTTACTTACCTTCATTATGTCAATTATGCCACTTATCACTTGACAGCCCTGCTGTCAGGTGGCATTGTGCCTTCTAGGTAGGGCCATGGTCACACCCCTGAAGACAGAAGTCAGCTTCAAATGGCGGGCACCAAGGATGTTGTAGGACACTCACAACTGGGCAGGCTGGCACAGCCTGGAAGTGTCAGGTTGTAGTTCCTCCAGGCCACTTACTCCATATATGAGCTTGGAAGGTTGGCTTGCTGTCTCTGGGTCTTGGTTTCCCCACCTGAGACTCATGGAAATATTAAATGAGGCTAGGCATGGTGGCTGGCTCACACCTGTAATCCCAGCACTTTGGGAGGCTGAGATGGGAGTATCTCTTGAGCCCAGGAGTTCCAGACCAGCCTGGGCAACATGGTGAAACACAGTCTCTGCAAAAAATACAAAAAATTAGCCAGGCACAGTGGCACGTGCCTGTAGTCCCAGCTACTTGGGAGGCTGAGGTAGGAGGATTGCTTGAGCCCAGGAGGTTGAGGCTGCAGTGAGCTGTGACTGCGCCACTGCGCTCCAGCCTGGGCGACGGAGCGAGACCCTGTCTCAAAAAAAAAAAAAAAAAAAAAAAAAGCTTAAATGAGATAATCTGTGGCGGGGTGTCTGGCACAGAGGCAGAGTCTAGCGAATATGCGCTTCTCTTATGTGTTAGTATCTCTATCTTTCTCCCTCTCTGGGGGAAGGGATTGGGAGTAGGCCCCCTCCACGTAGGTCTTCACTTCTGCCCTCCTTCTCTAGAAGTCGAGGACTCAATCCTTGGCCCGTGGGGAAAGTGGCGGTGTCTCTGCGACCTGGGCAAGCAGGAGCGCAGCCGCGAGGTAGTGGGCACAGCGCCGGGCCCGGTTTTCATGGACCCGGAGAACCTGATCCAGTTACGGCCCTGCCGGCAACGGGATTGTCCATCCTGCAAGCCCTTCGACTGCGACTGGAGGCTCTGAGCCCGGGTGAGAGAGGGGCCCAGAGGAGGCAGGGCTGGGGCAAGCCGCGGGGCCCAGTGTGGGCCCGGAGGGAGGACGTGCGGTGCGGGGCGGGTATGAAGCGAGTTTGGGGAAGGGAGAACTGGGGCTCCAAGTCTTGAGTGACTTGAGGCTGATTTGGTTAGGGGGAAGCTGAGTCAGGAGCCATGAGCCCCGCTGATATCTAAGGAGAAAAGGAGAAAAGTGGAGGCGGCGCCGGGCGCCGGGGCTCACGCCTGTAATTCCAGAATTTTGGGAGGCCTAGGCAGGCGGATCTCTTGAGTCCAGGAGTTCAAGATCAGTCTGAGCAATACAGTTGAGTTCACCTCTCCATAAAAATTTTTAAAATTAGGCCGGGCGCAGTGGCTCCCGCCTGTAATCCCAGCACTTTGGGAGGCCGAGGCGGGCGGATCGCAAGGTCAGGAGATAGAGACCATCATGGCTAACACGGTGAAACCCCGTCTCTACTAAAAATATAAAAAATTAGCCGGGCGCGGTGGCGGGCGCCTGTAGTCCCATCTACTGGGGAGGCTGAGGCAGGAGAATGACGTGAACCCGGGAGGCGGAGCTTGCAGTGAGCAGAGATCACGCCACTGCACTCCAGCCTGGGCGACAGAGTGAGATTCCGTCTAAAAAAAAAAAAAAAAAATTTAAATTAGACGAGCGTGGCGGCACATGCCTGTGGTCCCAGCTACTCGGTAGGATGGGGAGGGAGGATCGCTTGAGCCTGGGAGGCAAAGGTTACAGTGAGCCGAGCTCGCTACACTGCTATCCAGCCTGGGCAACAGAGTAACATCCTGTCTCAAAAAAAAAAAAAAAAAAAAAAAAAGTGGAGAGGGAGGCGCAGAGGAGTAAAAGGAGATAAAGAGACAATGAACTAGGACCCTGAGGAAGGGGCATGAGCCTGGTAAGGGACGGGAACCCACAGGCAGAGGACATGAGCCCCAGTGAGTCCAGGGAATAGAAGAAGTGGTGGAGGCCAGGCACTGTGGCTGGCTGGCTCAGGCTTGTAATCCCAACACTTTGGGAGGCGGAGGCGACCGGATCATTTGAGCCCAGGAGTTTGAAGCCAGCCTGGGCAACATAATGAGACCCCATCTCTATAAAAAAATACCAAAAATAGTCGAGCATGGTGGTGTGGTGTGCACCTGTAGTCCAGCTGCTTGGGAGACTGAGGTGGGAGGATCGCGTCAGCCCAGGAGGTGGAGGTTGCAGTGAGCCAAGATCGCGCCACTGCACTCCAGCCTGGGCAACAGAGAGAGACCCTGTCTAAAAAAAAAAAAAAAAGCCTGGGCGCGGTGGCTCACGCCTGTAATCCCAGCACTTTGGGAGGCCGAGGCGGGCGGATCACAAGGACAGGAAATCGAGACCAACCTGGCTAACACGGTGAAACCCCGTCTCTACTAAAAAGTACAAAAAATTAGCCGGGTGTGGTGGCGGGCGCCTGTAGTCCCAGCTACTCAGGAGGCTGAGGCAGGAGAATGGCGTGAACCCGGGAGGCGGAGCTTGCAGTGAGCGGAGATGGCGTCATTGCACTCCAGCCTGGGCGACAGAGCGAGACTCTGTCTCAAAAAAAAAAAAAAAGGTGGTCGAGGGATGGGGGTGGGGACATTCATTCTAAGTTGGGAGGAATGAGCTTCTATAGGGGGCAGAGACCCTGAGCAGGAGTCCACTGAGGTCTGTGATCTCCAACGGGGGTGGGGAAGGCTTGGCCCTGAATGAGACAGAGGTTAGGAAGCACAGATCTTGCAGGGAGTGGAGGTGGGCCGAAGGGAGCAACAAAGAGAGAGTTTGGGGACTCCAAATCCAAAAGCCTGAGTTTAGTGGAAGCGGGGCTACCTGGTCCAGGGGACTTAGAATGTGTATGGAAGCAGGGACCGCAAGTAAAGGGCCTGAATCCAAGTGGAAGTTGGGGACCCAGTGATGCGGGAACCCGTGTCCTGGGAGTGGGGTGATATTTGACTCTCTAGTTCCCCATTAGGCTGGGTCTTCGAAGCTGCGTCTCAGTTTCCCTCTTATTTCCCCCTCTTCCCACCGGCCAACGCAGGCGGGGCCTCAGAGACCGTGAAGCAGAGCTTGCAAAGTGACCCCGTCCACCAAATTCCCCAAGCTGAGTGTTCGGCCGTAGCCCTTCCGGACTACAATTCCCAGGAGAGCGCACGGCAGCGACGTCGGCGTCGGCTGCGTAAGCGACCACGGCGGCGGGAGCGCCAGGGGCGTGTTCTGCCCGCGGATTGGCCGGAAACAAGCGCCGCTGCGGGGCCCGCGGAAAACGCGCGCCGAGACCCGCTGCTGCGGTATTAGTTCTTGCAGCTGGTGGTGGCGGCCGAGGCGGCATGGATCTCAGCGAGCTGGAGAGAGACAATACGGGCCGCTGTCGCCTGAGTTCGCCTGTGCCCGCGGTGTGCCGCAAGGAGCCTTGCGTCCTGGGCGTCGATGAGGCTGGCAGGGGCCCCGTGCTGGGTGCGCCCCTAGGGCCAGGGAGGGGAGGGGCGTGGTACGGGGGATACGGGAAACGGGAGTTGGGATTGCACCGCACCAGGGAAGGGGATGTGGTCGTGGTGATGGCACCTAAAGAAGCAGTGATGATAGAACAGGGATGAATGGCAACTTTCACGGGCTCAGTGATTGGACCCCGGCTGCCAGAAAACTGACACCCCTCCTCCCCAGGCCCCATGGTCTACGCCATCTGTTATTGTCCCCTGTCCCGCCTAGCAGATCTGGAGGCGCTGAAAGTGGCAGGTGAGTCCGAGGTGTGCGTCTGGGAAAGGGATTCCTGGGTATGTGCAGGGGCAGGTGAGAACTGAAAGGGGAGGGCAGGAACTGGGAGAACCAGCTGTTCCCCTTCTCTTCCAAACCTCCTCCCAGACTCAAAGACCTTATTGGAGAGTGAGCGGGAAAGGCTGTTTGCGAAAATGGAGGACAGGGACTTTGTCGGCTGGGCGCTGGATGTGCTGTCTCCAAACCTCATCTCTACCAGCATGCTTGGGCGGTGAGGGGTCCCCGGGAGGGGCTGTGGGAGAGGGGAAGCCAACATGGGCTGACCAGGCTTTGTTCCTAGAATGAGGTTAACTGGGCTCTGTTCCCCACCACAGGGTCAAATACAACCTGAACTCCCTGTCACATGATACAGCCACTGGGCTTATACAGTATGCATTGGACCAGGGCGTGAACGTCACCCAGGTGAGTTAACTGTAAGTTGTCCCCATTTGGTCATCTCAGGATAAAATGGGGACGAAACAGGAGTTCGAGACTGCAGTGAGCCATGATCATGCCACAGCACTCCATCCAGGGTGACAAAGGAAGACCCCCAACTCAAAAATGGAGTCAGGGCGCAGTGGCTCACGCCTATAATCGCAGCACTTTGGGAGGCCGCGGCAGGTAGATCACTGGAGGTCAAGAGTTCGAGACCAGCATGACCAACATGGTGAAACCCCGTCTCTACTAAAAATACAAAAATTAGCTGGACGTGGTGGCAGGCGCCTGTAATCCTAGCTACTCAGGAGGCTGAGGCAGGAGAATCGCTTGAACCCAGGAGGCAGAAGTTGCAGTGAGCCAAGATTGTGCCATTGCACTCCAACCTGGGCAACAGAGCAAGACCCTGTCTCAAAAAAAATAAATAAATAAATAAAAATAAACTAAAAATGGGAGGCCAGGCACGGTGGCTCACGGCTGTAATCCCAACGCTTTGGGAGGCTGAGGCGGGCAGATCACCTGAGGTCAGGAGTTGAAGACCATCCTGGCCAACATGGTGAAACCCCGTCTCTACTGAAAATACAAAAAATTCGTCCGGCATGGTGGCGGGTGCCTGTAATCCCACCTATTGGTGAGGCCGAGGCGGGAGAATTACTTGAACCTGGGAGGTGGAGGTTGCAGTGAGCTGAGATCGCGCCATTGCACTCCAGCGTGGGGGATGGACCGAAAAATAAAAATAAGATTAAAAAAAATAAATGTGGACAAAAATGTGCAGTGGGCAGATTCAGCATCAGATGCGTCTGGAGTGCCTCAGGCATATTCATTGCTACTGTTGATTTCGTGCTCCTGTTTCTGCCCTAAATGTGTGCCACACTGAGGACCACAGCGTAAACCCTAGTCCCATCTCCATCTAATCTCTCCCTCATCCTAAAGGCTCAGTCTCCAGAACAAATTCCACATGTGTCTACCTGCCACCTCTGTCCTAGCCCAGGACACCCCCCACTCCCTGGACATCTGCTGAGTGTCCTCTGTCATCCCTCACCCTCCTATCCCCTCCAGTCTGTTCCCCATGCAGCAACAGAAGGTAGTCTTTTTGAAATGCACATCTTGACATTTAGTTTTCCGATCACAGTGGAAATTAGGAAAATTCACAGTCGAGTGGGGGAGAATTACATTAAATTACCAGAGAAAAACATAAATCAGCATTGCCTCGAATGCTCTCAATGAAAGAACAGACCATTTTGAGAGAATAACAAGGCAAAATAACCTCGACGTAGGAATTGTATGCCGGGTGTGGTGGCTCACGCCTGTAGTCCCAGCACTTTGGGAAGCCGAGGTGAGCAAATCCGTTGAGGCCAGGAGTTCCAGACCAGCCTGGGCAACATAGCGAGACTCCATCTCTACAAAAAGAAGAAGAAAGAAAAGGAATTATAGCAAGGTAGACCTTGCTGAGGAGGGACCTGAGGACCAGGCCCAAATGCAGAGCTGGCGATATAGTAACTGGCATAGACAGACAAGGGCGCTGCCCGTGGGGGTTCAGGGCCTATCCTGGGCAGAAAGATGGTTAGCTGGAGGTTGGGCGCAGTGGCTCACACCTGTAATCCCAGCATTTTGGGAGGCCGAGGCGGGCGGATCATCAGGTCAGGAGTTCGAGACCAGCCTGACCAACATGGTGAAACCCCGTCTCTACTAAAAATAAAAAAAATAAAAATAAAAAATGAAAGATGGTCAGCTGGTAAACAAAAAATAAAGGTTGTTTCTGAAAACAGTACTGCTGTGGAGATACCACTTTCCCCCAGCAGCTCTTGGACCCTCTCTTTGGTGTTGCAGCCAAAGGCCCCCATGCATGGGCCCAGCATCATGAACCTGGTCCCAGCTCAGGGCCTTTGTACTGGCTGTTCTCACACCTAGAGCCCTCTTCCCCAGATCTCTGCACAGTTCACTTCCTCACCTCCTTCAAGCCTTTATTCACCACTACACCTAGCTAACTTTTTATTTTTTGTAGAAACAGAGTCTCCATATGTTGCCCAGGTTGGTCTCGACCACCTGCCCTCAAGCAATCCTCCCACTTTGGCTTCCTAAAGTGTTGGGATTACAGGGTTGTACTAATGCACTCTACCAATTTTTTTCTAGTGTTTTCTGCCACCTCAGTTCCTAGAACAGTATGTGGCATGCAGTAGGTGCTAAATAAGTTAGAGTAAAAGCAGCGTGATCAGAGGAAGCCTCTTCAAGAGGTGATTTTTCTCTTTGTTTTATTTTATTGTATTTATTTTATGTTTTTATAAAGATGGGGTCTCACGGTGTTGCCAATCCTGGTCTCAAACTCCCAGGCTCAAGCAATCCTCCCGCCTCAGCCTCCCAAAGTGCTGGGATCACAGGCCTGAACAACTTTGCCTGACCTAGGAGGAGATGTTCGAGTTGAAATCCCTGATTGATCCAGCCTGGGGACATGCTGTGAGAAGAGGATTCTGGGTAGCAGGAAGAACGTGCCAGGGCTGTGAGGCTAGAGCATTGGTACAGTTGTTTGTTCAGTTAATATGTGTCTGTTGCCGTGGCAGGTATTCGTGGACACCGTAGGGATGCCAGAGACATACCAGGCGCGGCTGCAGCAAAGTTTTCCCGGGATTGAGGTGACGGTCAAGGCCAAAGCAGATGCCCTGTACCCGGTGGTTAGTGCTGCCAGCATCTGTGCCAAGGTCAGTACCCTACTAGCCATGGCTGGCTTCCACCATCCCACTATATAGGGGCCAGGCATGGCCACCAAAGGGAAGGAGGGAGATTCCGGGTGCCTGTCTTGCCCACAGGTGGCCCGGGACCAGGCCGTGAAGAAATGGCAGTTCGTGGAGAAACTGCAGGACTCGGATACTGATTATGGCTCAGGCTACCCCAATGGTGAGCAGACACGTGACTATGGTACTAATGTTGAAATGGCCAGGGCTGAGCACACTTCTCAGGTTTTCTTTTTTTCCTTTCTGTCGTTTATCATTTTATTTTGCTTATTTTTTGTTTTTATTTGTTATTTTTGTTTATTTTTTGAGACGGAGTTTTGCTCTTGTTGCCCAGGCTAGAGTGCAATGGTGCGATCTGGGCTCACCAAAACCTCCACCTCCTGGCTTCAAGCAATCCTCCTGCCTCAGCCTCGCGAGTAGCTGGGATTACAGGCATGCGCCACCACACTCAGCTAATTTTGTGTTTTTAGTAGAGATGAGTTTTCTCCATGTTGGTCAGGCTGGTCTTGAACTCCTGACCTTAGGTGATCTGCCCGGCTCAGCCTCTCAAAGTGCTGGGATTACAGGCGTGAGCCACTGTGCCCAGCCTATTTTTTGTTTTTATAGAGATGAGGTCTTGTCATGTTGCCCAGGCTGGTCCAAACTCCTGGAGTCAGGCAGTCCTCCCACCTTGGTCTTTCAAAGTGCTGGGATTACAGCCATGAGCCACCATCCCTGGCCCTTTTTTTCTTCTTTTTTTAAAGAGATGGGGTCTCCCTATGTTGCCCAGCCTGGTCTTGAATTCCTGGGCTTAAATGATCTTCCTGCCTTGGACTCCCAAATAGCTAGGATTACAGGTGTGAACTACTGTGCCTGGCTGGAGGTTTTCTGAATTGTTCTGGTCACCCTACTCCACAGTGAAAGAGGCCAAGCGTTACACAGTGGTGCCATTTGTTTATGGCCACACAGCCAGTGAGTGATGGAGCTGGATTCCAGGGCATAGGATTGCTGCTCTCTTCCCCGCTTCCCACTTTGCTGTCTTTCTGGAGCCCCAGTGATGGACTGAGACCCAAGGTGGGCATTTGTCCCTTTGTTAAGGGGAAGGGGACCAGGCGTGGTGGCTCACGCCTGTAATCCCAGCACTTTGGGAAGCTGAGGTAGGAGAACCGCTTGAGTCCTCAAGTTCAAGACCAGCCTGGGCAACATAGCGAGACCCCCATCTCTATAAAAAATTTAAAAAATTAGCCGGTTGTAGTAGTGCCCACCTGTAGTCCCAGCTACTCTGGAGGAGGAGGCTAAGGTGGGTGGGTTGCTTGAGCCCAGGAGTTGGAGGCTGCAGTGAGCTATGATTATGCCACTGCACTTCAGCCTTGGTGACAAGGTGAGATCCTGTGCCAAAAAAAAATGTTAGCCAGGCGTGGTGGCTCACACCTGTAATCCCAGGACTTTGGGAGACTGAGGTGTGTGGATCCTTTGAGGTCAGGAGTTCTAGACCAGCCTGACCAACATGGAGAAACCCCGTCTCTACTAAAAATACAAAATTAGCTGGACGTGGTGGCGCACGCCCATAATCCCAGTGACTCGGGAGGCTGAGGCAGGAGAATTGCTTGAACCTGGGAGGTGGAGGTTGCAGTGAGCCAAGATCGCATAATTGCACTCTAGCCTGAGAAATGAGCAAAACTCCATCTCAAAATAATAATAATAATAATAATAATAATAATAATAATGTTTAATGACAGGCCGGGCCAGATGGCTCATGCCTGTAATCCTAGCATTTTAAGAGACAGAAGCAGGTAGATCATGTGAACTCAGGAATTCACAACCAGCCTGGGCAATATGACAAGACTCCATCTCTGCAAAAAATACAAAAATTAGCCAGGTGTGGTGGTGCACACCTGTAGTCCCAGCTACTTGGGAGGCTGAGGTGGGAGGATGGCTTGAGCCTGGGAGGCAGAGGTTGCATTGAGCTGTGATAATGTCACTACAACTCCAGTCTGGGTAATAGAGCGAGACCCTGTCTCAAAAAAATAAAAAGGCTGGGCGTGGTGTTCACACCTGTAATCCCAGCACTTTGGGAGGCTGAGGTGGGTGGATTACCTGAGGTCAGGAGTTTGAGACCAGCCTGCCTGTCCAATATGGTGAAACCCCGTCTCTACTAAAAATACAAAAATTAGCCAGGTATGGTGGTGGGTGGCTGTAGTCCCAGCTACTTGGGAGGCTGAGGCAGGAGAATCGCTTGAACCTGGGAGGCGGAGGTTGCAGTGAGCCGAGATCGCACCACTGCACTCCAGCCTGGGTGACAGAGCAAGACTCCATTTCAAAAAATAAATAAATAAAATAAAAATGTTTAATGACTTGTTCTTGGAGGTCAAGGAGATGTCTCAGAGGCAGTCTCCCTGCACTGCCCTTTGAGCAGCTCTTGGCCAGGTAAAGGTCCTGTGGCAAGAAGGTGCCTCAGACAAGAGGAGGTGCCCCAGGTACTCAGGAGGAAGCCTTAGAAGAGCGGCAAGGAGGCCGGGCGCGGTGGCTCACGCCTGTAATCCCAGCACTTTGGGAGGCCAAGGTGGGTAGATCACGAGGTCAAGCAATTGAGACCATCCTGGCCAACATGGTGAAACCTCGTCACTAGTAAAAATACAAAATTTAGCTGGGTGTGGTGGCGTGCGCCTGTAGTCCCAGCTACTTGGGAGGCTGAGGCAGGAGAATTGCTTGAATCCGGGAGGTGGAGGTTGCAGTGAGCCGAGATCGTGCCACTGCACTCCAGCCTGGCTACAGAGTGAGACTCCATCTCAAAGAAAAAAAAAGAGTGGCAGGGAGCTTGAATGTTATGGTGCAACTTGGACTGTCACCATTGCCCACCCTACCCCAGATCCCAAGACAAAAGCGTGGTTGAAGGAGCACGTGGAGCCTGTGTTCGGCTTCCCCCAGTTTGTCCGGTTCAGCTGGCGCACGGCCCAGACCATCCTGGAGAAAGGGGCAGAAGATGTTATATGGTGGGTGTCATTGATGTCCTGGGGGTGCTATAGGGAAGGAAGGAGGGAGGCCAGCATTCAGCCCTGCCTGAGAGGGCTGCTCCCCGTGGAAGTGGTCACTGTCATCACCTCTCTCCCACAGGGAGGACTCAGCACCCGAGGATCAGGAGGGACTCAGGAAGATCACATCCTACTTCCTCAATGAAGGGTCCCAAGCCCGTCCCCGTTCTTCCCACCGATATTTCCTGGAACGTGGCCTGGAGTCAGCAACCAGCCTCTAGCAGCTGCCTCTACGCACTCTACCTGCCTCCCCAACCCAGACATTAAAATTGTTTAAAGAGAACCACACATAGGGGATGTACTTTTGGGAGAGAAGCGAGGGGAGTGTGCTCTGCAGCCGGGTCCAGCTACTTCCTTTTGGAACCTTAAACAGAATGGGTGTTGGTTGATTGATTTTATTTGGTTTGATTTTTTTCATTTTTTAATTTAATTTAATTTAATTTAATTTTTTTGAGAGACAAAGTCTCACTCTGTCACCCAGGCTGGAGTAGAATGGGGCCATCTCAGCTCACTGCAACCTCTGCCTTCCAGGTTCAAGCGATTCTTCTGCCTCAGTTTCCCAAGCAGCTGGGACTATAGGCGTGTGCCATGCCCAACTAATTTTTTTTTTTTTTGGAGACACAGTCTCCTGTTGCCCAGGCTGGAGTACCATGGCACGATCTCGGCTCACTGCAACCTCCACCTCCCTGGTTCAAGCAATTCTCCTGTCTCAGCCTCCCAAGTAGCTGGGATTACAGGTGCACGCCACCACACCCGGCTAATTTTCTTTTCTTTTCTTTCTTTTTTGTTTTTTTGAGACGGAGTCTCACTTTATCACCAGGCTGGAGTGCAGTGATGCGATCTCGGCTCACTGCAACCTCTGCCTCCTGGGTTCAAGCAATTCACCTGCCTCAGCCTCCCACGTAGCTGTGACTACAGGCGTGTGCCACCACACTCAGCTAATTTTTGTATTTTTAGTAGAGACGGGGTTTCACCACGTTGGCCAGACTGGTCTTAAACTGCTGACCTCAGGCAATCTGCCCGCCTTGGCCTCTCAAAGTGCTGGGATTACAGGTGTGAGCCACTGCGCCCGGCCTAATTTTTGTATTTTTTAGTAGAGACAAGGTTTCATTATATGTTGGTCAGGCTGTTCTCTACCTCCTGACCTCAGGTGATCTGCCTGCCTCAGCCTCCCAAAGTGCTGGGATTACAGGCATGAGCCACTGCACCGTCCTTTAGTTACATTTTTAATTTTTTTAAATTTTTAAATTTTCTTTCTTGAGACGGAGTCTCGCTCTGTCACCCAGGCTGGAGTGCATTGGCGCAATCTTAGCTCACTGTAACCTCTGCCTCCCAGGTTCAAATGGTTCTCCTGCCTCAGCCTCCCGAGTAGCTGGGACTAGAGGCGCATGCCACCAGGCCTGGCTAATTTTTTGTGTTTTTGGTAGGAACAGGGTTTCACCGTGTTAGCCATGATGGTCTCAATCTTCTGACCTCGTGATCCATCTGCTTCAGCCTCCCAAAGTGCTGGGATTACAGGTGTGAGCCACCATGCATTGCCTATTTTTATTTAAAAAATTTTTTGAGACAGAATCTCACTCTGTCACCCAGGTTGGATGCAGTGGTGCGATCTCAGCTCAGTGCAGCCTCCGCCTCCTGAGTTCAAGCGATTCTCCCACCTTAACCTCCTGAGTAGCTCAGATTCCAGGCACACGCCACGATGCCCAACTAATTTTTGTATTTTTTGTAGGATGAGGTTTCATCATGTCACCCAGGCTGGTCTTGTAGTCCTGGGTTCAAGTGATCTGCCCGCTGTGGCCTCTCAATATGTGAGCCACCATACCTGGCTGATGTATTCTAATATGTAAAATACGTGATGTTGCTGGGCGCAGGGGCTCATACGTGTAATCCTACTGCTTTGGAAGGCCGAGTCAGGAGGATCTTGACCAGTCTGGACAACGTAGGGTAACAAGAGCAAAACTCTGTCTCAAAAAAAAAAAAAAAAAGAATTGGCTGGGCTGCATGGGGGAAGATAAGAAAAAATAAAGAAAGGTCACAAACCAAACAAAAATCTTGGCGGGCAGGGTGGCGTGTGGCTGCAGTCCCAGCTTTTCTGGAGGTTGAGGTAGGCTCCAGCATGGGTGACAGAGCAAGACCATGTCTCAAAAAAAAAAAGCGTATCTGCGCATTAATGTTTGGAACAAGCTGCATTCTCTCCAGAAGGACCTAGAAGGCACAGATAAGCCCACCAGTGATTTGGGGCAGGTTGGGATGGAAGCTTCTCAAACGTTCTCCCTTCTTTCTTTGGTTCTGTTTTTGTTGGTTTTGTTTTGTTTTGAGACAGTCTCGTTCTGTCACCCAGGCTGGAGTGCAGTGGCACAGTCTTAGGTCACTGCAACCCCCACTTCCCAGGTTCAAGCAATTCTCCCACCTCAGCCTCCTGAAAAGCTGGGACTACACCATGCCCAGCTGGTTTTCGTATTTTTAGTAGTGACAGGGTTTCACCATGTTGGCCAGGCTGGTCTGAAACTCCTGACCTCAAGTGACCCACCTGCCTCGGTCTCCAAATGTGCTGGTATTACAAGTGTAAACCACTGCGCCCAGTCTGTTTTTGTTTTCTGAGACAGGGTCTCTGTCACCCAGGCCAAAGTGTTGTCATGTGATCTAGGCTCATTGAAGCTTCGAATGCCTGGGCTCACAGGGTCCTCCCACCTCAGCCCTGTGGTACTACAGGTATGCCACCACGCACAGCCAATTAAAAAAAAATGGCTGGGCGCGGTGGCTCACGCCTGTAATCCCAGCACTTTGGGAGGCCAAGGTGGGTGGATCACAAGGTCAGGAGATCGAGAACATCCTGGCTAACACGGTGAAACCCCATCTCTGCTAAAAATACAAAAAAATTATCTGGGCATGGTGGCGGGCGCCTGTAGTCCCAGCTACTCTGGAGGCTGAGGCAGAAGAATGGCGTGAACCCGGGAGGCGGATCTTGTAGTGAGCCGAGATAGTGCCACTGCAGTCCAGCCTGAGTGACAGTTCGAGACTGAGCCTCAAAAAATAAATAAATAAATAAATAAAATAAAATAAAATAAAATTTGGTAGAGATGGGATTGCCCTGTTGCCCAGACTGGTGTCTCAAATTCCTGAGCTCAAGCGATCCTCCCATCTCAGCCTCCCAAAGTTCTTGGGATTACAGGCATGGGCCATTGCGCCTGCACTGCTCTCTTTTTTGAGACAGAGTCTTGCTTTGTTGCCCAGGCTGGAGTGCAGTGTTGCAATCTTGACTTACTGTGCCCTCAAACTCCTGAGATAAGCGACCCTCCTGCCTCGGCCTTCAAGTAGCTAGCACTGCAGGCATGTATCACTATGCTCAGCTAAGTTTTTTATTTCATAGAGATGGGGCCTCCCTATGTGAGAGGAGGCCTAGCACTTTGGGAGTCCAACACTATGTTGTGTTCTTGAGATGGAGTCTCACTCTGTCACCCAGGCTGGAGTGCAATGGCATAATCTTGGCTCATTGAAACCTCCACCTCCCGGGCTCTAGTGATTCTCCTGCCTCAGCCTCTCAAGTAACTGGGATTACAGATGTGCACCTCCATGTCCACCTCGGCCTCCCAAGTGCTGGGATTACAAGCGTGAGCCACACTCCTGGCCCCCATACAGTTTTTTTTTTTTTCTTGAGATGGATTCTCACTCTGTCGCCCACGTCCCACATACTTGGGAGGGTGAGGCAGGAGAATCGCTTGAACCCAGGTGGTGGAGGTTGCAGTGAGCCAAGATTGCGCCACTGCACTCCAGCCTGGGCGATAGTCAGAGACTCAGTTACCAAAAAAAAAAAAAAAATTTGGGCTGGGTATGGTGGCTCACGCCTGTAATCCCAGGACTTTGGGCATCTGAGGCAGGCAGAACACCTGAGGTCGGGAGTTTGAGATCAGCCTGGCCAACATGGCAAACCCCCGTCTCTACTAAAAATAAAAAAATTAGCTGGACATGGTGGCAGATGCCTGTAATCCCAGCTACTCAGGAGGCTGAGGCAGAACTGCTTGAACCTGGGAGGCGGAGGTTGCAATGAGCCAAGATCGTGCCATTGCACTCCAATCTGGGCAACAGAGTAAGAATCCGTCTCAAAGAAAAAAAAATTTTTATAGAGATGGGGGTCTTGCTATGTTGCCCAGTTTGGTCTCAAACTCTGGGCCCAAAGGATCCTCCCACCACAGCCTCTCAAAGTGTCAAATTGTTGAGATTACAAGCATAAGACACAGTGCCCGGCCAAGTGTCCTAATTTCTTATTGTCATTGAGTTAGAGCTCACAAATATGACCTCATTTTACTTTACCCCTTTAAACACGCTCTTTCCAAACACAGTCACGTTTTCACATACTGGGGGTTAGGACTTGAACATATGAATTGGAGGAGACCCATTTAACCCACAACAGAGCATTTCTCCACTCCACACAAATTCTTTGTAGGATGCAGAGGCCAGTACTGCACCAGCCAGCCAGAATCCCAGAACTGCCCTTGGACAGTGGAGGCTAGAGTGCCTGGGAATGCATGATGGGGGATCCAGCTCTGATCTGGGAGTCTCAGAGCCTGAGGAACTGACTGGCAGAGGTCTGCGGGGTGAATGTGGTGGAATAAGTGACTGGAGGATGGAGGGGGTTCCAGGCTTTGGGCACGTGTTGAGGCCTAGAAATGGGAGACCTGGCTTCAAGAAGGCCCAAGAGGCCAGGCGCCGTGGCTCACGCCTGTAATCCCAGCGCTTTGGGAGGCCGAGGTGGGCGGATCACGAGCTCAAGAGATGGAGACTATCCTGGCCAAAGTGGTACCAAAAATACAAAATACGCCACCCTATTTAAAAAAACAAAAACAAAAACAAGGCTGGGCACGGTGGCTCATGCCTGTTATTCCAGCACTTTGGGAGGCCGAGGCAGGTGGATCACCTGAGGTCAGGAGTTCAAGACCAGCCTGGCCAACATGGTGAAACCCCATCGCTACTAAAAATACAAAAATTAGCCAGGCATAGTGGCATGCACCTGTAATCCTAGCTAGTCAGGAGGCTGAGGCAGGAGAATAGCTCGAACCTGGGAGGCAGAGGTTACAGTGAGCCGAGATTGTGCCACACTGCACTCCAGCCTGGGTGACAAGAGCGAGACTCCGTCTCAAAAAACATAAACAAACAAAAAACCTATGGCTCTCACATGTTTCCTTTTCTAAATGAGGTCCTGAGTATGTGGGACTACAGGTACAAACCATTGCACCTCGCTAATTTTTTTTGTTTTTTGTTTTTTTTTTTTTTTGGTAGAGATGAGATCTTACTATGTTTCCCAGGCTGATTTTGAACTCCTGGCTTCAAGCAGTTCTCCTGCTTCAGCCTTCCAAAGTGCTGGGATTACAGGCGTGAGCTGTCCTGCCTCATTTTGTCCAGCCTAACTTTTTTTTTTTTTTTATTTTGGAGATGAGGTCTGGCTATGGTGCCCATGCTGTTCCTGATCTCCTGGCCTCAAGCAATACGGTCACCTCAGCCTCCCAAGTAACTGAGACTATAGCCACGAACCGCCAAACCTTGCATCACACCCTCCCTTCTCTCTCTCTCTCTTTTTTTTTTTTTTTTTTTTTTGAGACACCATCTCCCTCTGTTGCCCCGGCTGGAGGGCAGCAGTGCAATGACGGCTCACTGCAACCTCCACCTCCCGGCTCAAGCAATCCTCCCACCTTCAGCCTCCCAAGTAGCTGGGACTACAGGTGTGTGCCACCATGCCCGGCTAATTTTCTTAATTTTTAGTAGAGATGGGGTTTCGCCATGTTGCCCAGGCTGGTCTGGAACTCCTGACCTGAAAGAATTCGTCTGCCTCAGCCTCCTAAAGTGCTAGAATTACAGGTGTGAGCCACAGTTCCTGGTACATCACACTCTATCCTGAGGTTCAAGTGCCTCTGCCTGGCATCCAGTGTCTTCCAGGACCAGATCCCATCTCCCATGGTCTATCCCAGGCTTCCTGGTCAGCTCAGAGTTCCCAGAACATGACACCTCCAGGCCTTTCACTTGGAAAGTCCTCCATGGCTTGATTATCTGACTGGAGATCCTTTAAAGACTTGCTTTGCTTCCTTGAATGCTTGTTCCTCCTCCTTGTCACAATAACACAGTCTATAACATCAGTGACCCAGTATGTAACATCATCCACAAGAAACAATCATAATAGACGGTGTCTACATTCATTGAGTGATAATTGTGTGCCACACTTTCTAAGCATTTTATTTGACATCCCTCCCATTGGAGGTGGAGTCTATGATGCCTCTCCTTGAATATGAGCTGGCTTCAGTGACTCACTGTAGTGAAAAGAAAGTGAGAGATGTCACACTGTGTGAGTTCCAAGGTTAAGTCATCAGAACTGAAACAAATCCCACCTGGCTTGCTCTCTTGGGATATTTCCCTTCGACTGTAGCTGCCATGTTGAGAGGAAGCCCAAGCCACAGAGAGGCCATGTGCAGATATTCTGGCCAACAGCCCCAGCAGAAGTTCAAGGCAACAGCCAACACCAGCTACCAGATATGTGAGCGAGGAAGACTTCAACGTGATTCCAGCCCCAGCCACTGTGTCTGTAAGTACATGACAGATCTTCAGGAAGAACTGCCAAGCTGAACCGAGTCAAACCCCAGAACCATGAAAGATAGTGACTTTTTTTTTTTTTTTTTGAGATGGTGTCTCGCTCTGTTGCCCAGGCTGGAGTGTAGTGGCGTGATCTCGGCTCACTGAAACCTCTGCTTCCTGGGTCAAGCGATTATCCTGCCTCAGCTTCCTGAGTAGCTGGGATTACAGGCATGCGCCACCATACCCGGCTAATTTTCTGTATTTTTAGTATAGATGGAGTTTCACCATGTTTGTCAGGCTGGTCTCGAACTCCTGACCTCGTGATCCACCTGCCTCGGCCTCCTAAAGTGCTGTTTTTTTGTTTGTTTGTTTGTTTTTTGAGACGGAGTCTGGCTGTTACCCAGGTTGGGATGCAGTGGCATGATCTTGGCTCACTGCAACCTCTGCCTCCTGGGTTGAAGTGATTCTCCAGCCTCAGCCTCCTGAGTAGCTGGGATTACAGGCGTGCACCACCATGCCCGGCTAATTTTTTATTTTTAGTAGAGACAGGGTTTCACCATGTTGGCCAGGCTGGTCTTGAACCCCTGACCTCAGGTGATCTGCGCGCCTCAGCCTCCCAATGTGCTGTGCTTACAGGCATGAGCCACCGCACCCAGCCGATAATGACTTTTTTTTTCTTTTTTTTTTTTTTTCTGAGATGGAGTCTCACTTTGTCGCCCAGGCTGGAGTGCAGTAGTGTGATCTCAGCTGACTAATCCTCTGCCTCCCAGGTTTACGCTACAGGCGCCTGCCACCATGCCTGGCTAATTTTTTGTATTTTTAGTAGAGATGGGTTTTCACCATGTTAGCCAGGATGGTCTCAATCTCCTGGCCTGGTGATCTGTCTGCTTCAGCCTCTCAAAGTGCTGGGCTTACAGGCATGAGCCACCACGCCCAGCCTAGTGACTTTTTTTTTTATCACTATATTGGAGTTGCTTGGTATGCAGTGTTAGATATGCAGAAAAACTTGCACTAACTCACTGAATTCTCCTTTCTCAATCCTGTGAAAGGAACGCATTTCTGTTTTATTTATTTTAATTTTTCTTTTTGAGACAAGGTCTCACCCTGTTACCCAGGCTGCAGTGCAGTGGTACTGTCTCAGGTCACCACAACCTCCACCTCCTGGGTTCAAGTGATTATCGCACCTCAGTCTCCCAAGAAACTGGGATTACAGGCATGTGCCACCATGCCTGGCTAATTTTTTTTTTTTTTTTTTTTTGAGACAGAGTCTTGCTCTGTCACCCAGGCTGGAGTGCAATGGCACATTCTCTGCTCACTGCATCCTCCACCTCCCAGGTTCAAGGGATTCTTCTGCCTCAGCCTCCTGAGTAGCTGGGATTACAGGTGCGCCCCACCATGACTGGCTAATTTTTGTATTTTTTAGTAGAGATGGGGTTTCTCCATGTTGGTCATGCTGGTCTTGAACTCCTGATCTCGTGATCCGCCCGCTTTGGCCTCCCAAAGTGCTGGGATTACAGGCATGAGCCATCTCGCCTGGCCGCCTGGCTAATTTTTGTATTTTTGGTAGAGACGGAGTTTCGCCATGTTGGCCAGGCTGGTCTCGAACTCCTGGCCTCAAGTGAACGAACCGCCTGCCTCGGCCTCCCAAAGTGCTGAGATTATAGGCATGAGACACCACGCCCGGCCCACATTCCCATTTTTAAAGATGAAGAGGCCAGGCGCAGTGGCTCACGCTTGTAATCCCAGCACTTTGGGAGGCCGAGGCGGGCGGATCATGAGGTCAGGAGATCGAAACCACGGTGAAACCCCATCTCTACTAAAAATACAAAAAATTAGCCGGGTGTGGTGGCGGGCGCCTGTAGTCCCAGCTACTAGGAGAGGCTGAGGCAGGAGAATGGCATGAACCCGGGAGGCGGAGCTTGCAGTGAGCAGAGATGGCGCCACTGCACTCCAGCCTGGGCGACAGAGTGAGACTCCATCTCAAAAAAAAAAAAAAAAAAATGAAGAAACCAAGGCTCAATCTGGGCAACGTATGAAACTGAAGTTACAGCAAAAGTAAGTGGTAGAGCTGGGTTGTGAACACAGGTGGACGCTACATGGGGTCATTCCCACCAAACTCTGTAGTCTGTATATGTATAATATGGGGTCTTGGACAGGCATGATGATTGATGTCTGTAATCCCAGCACTTTGGGAGGCCGAGGCGGGTGGATCACCTGAGGTCAGGAATTCGAGACCAGTCTGGCCAACGTGGCGAAACCCCATCTCTACTAAAAATACAAAAATTAGCCAGATGTGGTGGTGTGTGCCTGCAATCCCAGCTACTCTGGAGGCTGAGGCTGGAGAATCACTTGAACCCAGGAGGTTGAGGTTGCAGTAAGCCAAGATGCACCACTATACTTCAGCCTGGGAGACAAAGCTAGACTCTGTCTCAAAAAAAAAAAAAAAAAAAAAGGCCAGGCGTGGTGGCTCATGCATGTAATCTTAGCACTTTGGGAGGCCGAGGCAGGCGGATCACGAGGTCAGGAGTTTGAGACCAGCCTGGCCAACATGGTGAAACCCCGTCTCTACTAAAAATACAAAAAATTAGCTGGGCTTGGTGGCAGGTGCCTGTAATCCCAGCTACTAGGGAGGCTGAGGCAGGAGAATCACTGGAACCCGGGAGGTGGAGGTTGCAGTGAGCTGAGATCCTGCCA
Organism: Pongo pygmaeus; assembly: GCF_028885625.2. Lineage (NCBI taxonomy): Eukaryota > Metazoa > Chordata > Mammalia > Primates > Hominidae > Pongo > Pongo pygmaeus. The sequence continues at coordinate 13,062,741 of NC_072393.2, forward strand.
TTGCAATCCAACCTGGGCAACAAGAGCGAAACTCCCTCTCAAAAATAAATAAATAAATAAAAAGTTGGGGTCTGGCTTTTGCCCAGGCTGGAGTGCAGTGGCAGGATTATAGCTTACTGTAGCCTCAATGTTCTGGGATAGAGTGATCTTCTTACCTCAGCCTCCCAAGTAGTTGGAAGTACAGCACATACTACCAGGGCCAGCTTGGTATTCTGTGTCTGCATGTCTTATTATTATTATTTTTTTTTGAGAGAGAGGCTCTCACTGTGTCACCCAGGCTAGAGTACAGTGGTGTGATAATGGCTCACTGCAGCCCTGAACTGAGCTCAAGCGATCCTCCTGCCTCAGCCTGCTGAGCAGGTAGGAATACAGGCACGCGTAACTACACTGGGCCAATTAAAAATATTCTTTTTCTTTTTCTTTTTTCTTTCTCTCTTTCTTTTTCTTTTTTTTTTTTTTTTTTTTTTTTTTTTTTGTAGAGACAGGTTCTCACTGTATTGCCAAGCCTGGTCTTGAACTCCTGGGCTCAAGCAATCTAACCACCTCGGCCTCTCAAATTGCTGGGATTACAGGCATGAGCCTCTGCACCTGGCCTTGAAGTGTGTCTTGAGGCCTATACAAGTTAGGCAGCTTCTTGGCAGCCCTGGTGGCACACAGTGGGAAGGAACCCCTCCTGCCCTTGTCAGCCCCTGTTCTGACCCCCTCTCCATTTCCAACAACTGGGTGTTCCCAGTTATGTTGACTGCTCTAGGGCACAAGCTATCCATCATTTACACTCTAGTATGAATCAGTCACTACTTCTAGGATCTGAGGATTAGACGTGAGACATCTGTTACTTTCTGGCAATTCTCCTTCCCACTTATTTCCCCAAGAAGCAGCCACACACGTCACGTGCTCTAGCTGGCGACTTTATTCAAAGGGGAGAGGGAAAAGTGAGAGAGAGAGTTGGGTCATTTCTGGGATAACCTGGAGAGGGATGGGTCTCTGGAGCTCCAGGGAGGAGGGACAGATACCTCAAAACTATTACAGAAGGCCGAGAGGACGAGGGGTGGGGTTCTGGGTGTCCTGAGGGGCGGGGCTGGGGGAAGGGACGCTCCCCCAACTGAGGGCCACGCGTCCGCTAGGGGCCGCTGCCGCTTCCACTGCCACTCCCGCTGCCCGCAGCGTCCAGGATGGAGGTGCGAGGGCTGCGGGAAGGCCGGGAGGGAGATTCCCGGGCCCGTCGTCCTGGTCTGGGACGAGGTAGCGCGGAGATGGAGATGTTGAAGCAGTGACGGGCTCCAGGAGCGGCCACCGGTAGGGCGTGGCCCAGAGCCGAGCGACAAAGGTCCGTCCCGTCTGCGAAGGTCTAGGAAAAAGTGGAGTTAAGGCCCTAGTGGGCGGAGTCCAGAGACGTGGGGGGCATGTTCTTTCTCCCAGGGGCGTGGCCTTGGGAAGGGAAAAATGTGTAAATTCCTTAGGGATTGTGGTCAGAGCGACCTGGGAGTCTATGTGCGGGACCAGAGTGGGGGCAGGTCCTTGGGGAGGGTGAATGTTCTTACTGGGCCCTAGCGGGACGAATCAGGGTTGGGGCAGTGGGGGGGCGCGCAGAGAGGTCTGTATCAAGGCTGGGGTTTTGTAGAGGGTGACTGGGCTTCTGGGTCCTCCAGGGTAAACTGTGGATGGACCCAGAGCAGGAATGGTTTCTTGGGAAGGGCAAATCTGGACTTAGAGAGCTTTTGGGGTCAAAGGGCACAACCCAGTAGGAGGTTGGGCTAGGGAAGGGTGGGAGCAGGGACCTGGGGAGTGCAAATCCGGTCTCTGGGGTCTAGACACGGTAAGAAAGAACTTGGTGGGGGCCGGGGGCGGTGGCTCACACCTGTAATCCCAACACTTGGGAGGCCAAGGCGGGCGGATCACCTGAGGTCAGGAGTTCGAAACCAGCCTGGCCAACGTGGTGAAACGCTGACTCTACTAAAAATACAAAAGTTAGCTGGGCGTGGTGGCATGTGCCTGAAATCCCAGCTATTCGGGAGGCTGGGGCAGGAGAATCACTTGAACCCCGGAGGCGGAGGTTGCATGGAGCTGAGATCGTGCCACTGCACTCCAGCCTGGGCGACAAGAATGAAACTCCGTCTCAGAAAAAAAAATAAATAAATAAAGAACTTGGTGGGGAGGATCTCAGTCTCTTCCCTTCACCTTCTGCCCCACCCTCACCTGTCCATAGGTAAGGCAGCTGGGCTCACAGCCCCTTTTTTCTGAGAGTGGGAGCCAAGTCGGGCCACAGGTAATATCATCTTCGCAGTTGGCGAACCTAGAGATGGCGAGTGGAGAGGTGGGTAAAGCCTTTGTAGTTACATTCCAGCGGGATTGTGGCTCTTCTAGACTGTGTTCATTATATGCCCCCGCCTCGGATCCAGGCCCCACCTCTTAGAACCACTCCCCTGCTAACCCCATCTCTCCAGATTTCACCCCACCCCATATTCTATCAGATCTTTCCATACTCTAGGCCACGTCACAACTGGCCTTGTCCCTACAGACCTCAGACCATTAGTTACAGGCCAGTCCCTCATATTTTCCCACTCTTTCATTTTCCTTTTATTTATTTTTGAGACAGGGTCTTGCTCTGTGACTCAAGCTGGAGTGTAGTGGCGCAAGCATGGCTTATGGCAGCTTTGACCTCCCAGGCTGGAGCAATCTTTCCACCTCGGTGTCTCAAGTACCTGGGACTACAGGCGTGCACCATCATGTCCGATTAATTTTTTTTTTTTTTTTTTTTTTGAAATGGAGTCCTGCTCTATTATCCAGGCTGGAGTGCAGTGGCCCAGTCTCTGCTCCCTGCAACCTCTGCCTCCCAGGTTCAAACAATTCTCCTGCCTCAGCCTCCCGAGTAGCTGGGATTACAGGCGCCCACCACCACGCCTGGCTCATTTTTGTGTTGTTAGTAGAGACAGTGTTTCGCCATGTTGGCCAAGCTTCTCTGAAACTCCTGACCTCAGGGGATCCGCCCACCTTGGCCTCCCAAAGTGCTGGGATTACAAGCGTGAGCCACTGCGTCTGGCCCATGTCTAATTAATTTTTTAAGTTTTTGTTGAGACTGGGTCTTGCCATGTTGCCCAGGCTGATCTTGAACTCCTGGCCTCAACCAGTCCTCCTGCCTTGACCTCTCAAACGACTGAGATTACAGGCGCCCACCCTTTTACCTTATCTTTTCTTTTTTTTCTTTTTCTTTTTTTTTTTTTTTTGAGACAGAGTCTCGCTTTGTAGCCCAGGCTGGAATGCAGTGGCGCGATCTCGGTTCAATGCAATCTCCGCCACATGGGTTCATGCCATTCTCCTGCCTCAGCCTCCTGAGCAGCTGGGACTACAGGGGCCTATCACCACGCCCAGCTAATTTTTTGTATTTTTAGTAGAGACGGGGTTTCACTGTGTTAGCCAGGATGTTCTCAATCTCCTGACCTCGTGATCCACCCACCTCGGCCTCTCAAAGTCCTGGGATTACAGGCGTGAGCCACCGTGCCCGGCCTATCTTTTCAGTCAAGAGGACTCACTCCTTAAGAAATCTCAGGGCCTGGCTGGGCATGGTGGCTCACCCCTGTAATCCCAGCACTTTGGGAGGCCAAGGCAGGCGGATCACCTAGGTCAGGAGTTTGAGACCAGCTTGGCCAACATGGTGAAACACCATCTCTACTAAATACAAAACTTAGCCGGGCGTGGTGGCAGAAGCATGTAATCTCAGCTACTAGGGATGCTGAAGCGGGAGAATCACTTGAACCCAGGAGGCTGAGGTTGCAGTGAGCTGAGATCGTGTCACTGCACTCCAGCCTGGGCGACAAGAGCAAAACTCCATCTCAAAAAAAAAAAAAAAGAAAAAAAGGCCGGGCGCAGTGGCTCACGCCTGTAATCTCAGCACTTTGGGAGGCTGAGGCAGGCAGATCATGAAGTCAGGAGTTTGAGACCAGCCTGACCAACATAGCAAACCTCATCTGTACTAAAAATACAAAAATTAGCCGGGCATGGTGGTGTGCGCCTGTAACCCCAGCTACTCAGGAGGCTGAGGCAGGAGAATCGCTTGAACCCGGGAAATGGAGGTTGAAGTGAGCCGAGATTGCGCCACTGCACTCCAGCCTAGGTGACCCAGTGAGACTCCATCTCAAAAAAAAGAAACAAAGAAAAGAAAAGAAATCGCAGGGCTATGAAAAGCCGCATCGCCGTATGGCAGGTTTCTTAAAAGCTGGGGGCTTCTCATGCCTTGCCCCTTTCCACCTGGGCTCTAAACATTAAGCTGCATCTCTTAAACCTTGGCCCTGTTGGAGGCCACTCCCCTTTTCACAGAAGGCCAAGCAAACTGCAGGCTCCGCCCTCTCCCCCGCCCAAGTCGCAACCCACGCCCCTTGCCCCTGTGTCTCCTACCAGGCCTGGCAGAGCTCCTCGCAGAGCGGCTGTGCCTGGCGTACCCCCAATAGCCGCAGGCGGAAGCGACTGCGAAGGGCACGTTGGAGGTGTTCCAGGAAGGATTCGCACCTGGACATCGGGAGAGATAGGGTCGGATGGGTCAGGACCCGAGGGAGTTCCTGGGCAATGGGCAAAGTATGCGAGAAAACGGTGGAGGGTGCTGTACTCACTCGGGGCTCGGCACTCCACAGCGTTCTGGATGGTTCCCAGGGCCCGATGTCTCTGTTGTGTCCATCTCTGAGGGACAACAAGGTCCTGGCAAAGGGGAACCCTGTGAGCCAGGGTCTTGGATATTCAGGTAAGGTTTGGGAACTGAGGCCTGGGGATCCCCTGGACAAGGGAGACCCCAATTACATCAATCCTCACAAACCCGTAACTGTAACTTAAGACCCTTCCTTTGGAGTGCAAATGCAGCTTCAAGTAGTAATAATCATTTCTTGTTTATAATAATCAACTTACTTGTCATGTGCCTGGTAGTGACACATATGCTTAATCCTTTTCCTTTTTTTTTCTTTTTTTCTTTTGAGACAGAGTCTCGCTCTGTCGCCCAGGCTGGAGTGCAGTGGTGCCATCTTGGCTCACTGCAACTTCCACCTCCCAGGTTCAAACAATTCTCATGCGTAAGCCTCCCAAGTAGCTGGGATTTCAGGCGCATGCCACCTCGTCCAGCTAATTTTTGTATTGTTAGTAGAGACAGGGGTTTCACCATGCTGGCCAGGCTGGTCTCAAATTCCTGACCTCAAATGATCTGCCCACTGCAGCCTCCCAAAGTGCTGGGATTATAGGCGTGAGCCACCGAGCCCTGCTCATATGCTCATATGCTTAATCTTAACAACAGCTCTGCGAGGTATGTTTGTTATTTCTCTCTTTTTGGGGGTCCATGTGAGACCTAGAGAGGTTAAATGACTTCCTCAGGATCACACAGCTACAAAGTGGCAGAGTTGGGATTTGAACCCAGGCAGTCTAATTCTTATACACCATTCTTCAGCACTATCCGTGCCTCCTACCTTGGTGGCCATGCTAGGCCCCTCTCATAAGGAAATTCTAACATTGCCGTGGCAGGGCAGGTGTGGGATTTTGGGTGTTGGTGGTGAGGCAGGGTCTGGGGTGCTCACCTGCCAGGTGCAGCTTGCCTTTGCCCAGATCAGCTGCCAGCCCATGGTGTCGCTGGGACCTGGCTTGGAGTGGGCGGCTCCCTCCACAGGCTTCTAGCAGGATCCATGCCAGGGTCAGTTGCAGGACCCAGGTCAGGCCGATGGGTCGCATGTGGACCCTGCAGTCCATGTCCACCTGAGATAAGAGCTGGCAGGCATAGGGTGGGGTTCAGCCATCCCTTTCTGTGAGCTTAGGGTGGCACCCACCCAATGCATACCCAAGAAGCAGTGCCAGGCAGAGTAGGGAAAGTGCAGCTGAGGAGGAGGCTGGGGCAGTGGCCAAGGACATTCAAATCCCAGGAGACCATCAGGGCCTGCCTCCGAGCTAGGAGCCCCCCTCCCATCAGAACCATGTCCTCTCTGTCCCTTCAGTGCCACCCCAACCAAGCTTAGACAACAGTGGCCCTCCTCCCATCCAGCAGGATCTCCCACCTTTTTAGTCCTCAAGAGACCCCTTCTTTTCTCAGAACGAAGGGGACCTCCCTAGGTCTTCCAATCCCCCTCTCCTGTTCAGTAATTCCTCCCTCTCTTCTATGCGGCCTCCCTCCTCCCTCTCTCGCTCCCTGCCGGCCCTTCTCTGGGTCACCTTCTCTCGGCCCACAATCGGCTTAGGGGCCACCCAGAGCTGGGCCTTTGAGACCAAGGCTGGTGTGGCAGGGCTCAGGTTCTGTCACTGGGGCCCAAAGTCCCAAGGCAGGGACAGCTAGCGGTCTGTGGAGACAAGACTGTCCCCTTCCTGCCTCCCCGCGTTCAGCCCCTCACCTGTTGGCTGGATTGGGGTCTAGAGGCTGCTAAGACACCTCAGGATCCAGTCCAGGAAACTGGCTGCTGAAAGGGGGGTGGCTTAATGCAGGGGCGGGACCTCCCACCATCCCGCCCACGCTCCCGCTGACCAAAGGCTGGCCGACTTGGGGCCGGTGTGTATATATCCTTGTGTTTGTTTTTATGTTGAGCTTGTGGCTTAAGCTCTGTATCTATATATGTGGGGAGTGTATGTGTGTGTGTGAGGAAGGTGTGTTTGTGTGGCCTACAGCCTGTGTGTGTTCCCAGGCACCTGTGTCTTTTGTTTGTGTGGCTGTGTGTTGAGCATGTATGTGTGTGTTTGTTGTATTAGGTTATGTTTATGTGTGTTTCTTGGTGGAGAGGCTGTGTGTGTGTGTGTGTGTGTGTTTGTGTATACGTTCAGAATCTGGGGGAGGATTGTGTGTCCCAAGCCATGTGTGTGCAGTTGAATAAAACAGGATCTTAATAAATGTGAGAAGGGGAAATGTAGCATTGGGTTAGTGTCCCTGCAAAAATGTTGGAAGTCAGTGGATAAAGGTTTTTGACCATGAATGTTGACCATGAATGAGCGAAGAAATGTCATGTGCTGAGCAGGATGTGTTTGTGTGCACACATTATATGTCCTTCTGAAGTTTCTGTGAATGTGTGTTGCTTGTGAACACTCCTTTAACTCATCCATTCATTCAACAGACATTTATTGAGCACCTACTGTGTGCTAGATTCTGGGGATGCAGTAGTGAACAAGACATGAAAATTTCAGCCAGGCATGGTGGTTCACACCTGTAATCCCAGCACATTGGGAAGCTGAAGTAGAAGGATCGTTTGAGCCCAGGAGTTTGAAACCAGGCTGGCCAACATGGTGAAACCCCATCTCTACTAAAAATAATCAAAAAAATTAGCTGGGCATGGTGGCACATGCTTGTAATCTCAGCAGTTCAGGAGGCTGAGGCATGAAAATAGTTTGAACTTGGGAAGCAGAGGTTGCAGTGAATCAAGATTGTTCCACTGCACTCCAGCCTGGGCAACAGAGTGAAACTCTGTCTCAAAAACAAACAAACAAACAAAAACTCAAAATAAAAGACACAAAAATCTCAAGTTTCATAGAGCTGACATTCCAGGGGGAGAATCAGATGAGAAAAACATCCCTGCAGAGGGTATGGGTGTGTGTGTCTATGTGTTGTGTTGGGAGAATAATTTGTCTGTTTTAGATGATAATTTGTGTGCAACTGGACATCCCTTGGTTTTGGAACTATGTGACTGTGCTTCCATTGCTTGAGTGTTTATATGTGTTGTTTGTGTGTGTTTGCATTGGATGACTGTGTGTATGTCTTGTGTTTCCTAAATATGTGTTTGTATGGCTGCAGATGTGAGTTTGTGTGTATCTGTATTTGTGGATGTTTGCATGTGTCTGCATTTGCTGAGTATGTGTTTGTATGTGTGTTAATTTGCAGAATGTGTGGGTCTGTGTTTTTGGAGTATATGTTTGCAGAGTATGTTCGAATAAATGTTTGTGTGTCTGTGTTTGCTGAATATGTGACTGTGAGTGTTTGTGTGCCTCTCATCTCAGGGCAAGAGAGGCTTTTGTCTCTCTTTTATTGCTGTATTCCCTCCCAGATCCCAAAACACTACGTTGCACACAGTAGGTGCTCAATATGTGGTAAGTGAACAAATCAGTAGATATCGTCTCTGGGTCCTTCTGTGTACACCCAGTGATGTGCTGGAGGCCTCAGTAAGCAAGACCTGCCGGACCTAGCTTTCCCCTGGTCCATGTTGAGGTGGTCCAGGATGCTTGTGGGTCAGATCTGTTCAGTCTCTGGGCCATGCCTCACGCCAGAGCCTCCGCACCCTTTCTCCTTCCCTAATCTCAGCCCCCGACCCTGCGCTTGGATTTCAGCACCGCGGACAGGAGCGCGCGAGACCAGCACCAAGGAGAGCTCCCGCGGTCGCCATCGTGAGATAGGTCGCCAGGGGCGGAGTCCGGGCCATGGACGGAGAGATGTGCCAGCAAGGGACTCAGCGAGACGGCGACACAAATGTGCCGACAAACATATACAGAGACAGACAGAGATAACCCAGGCAAAGGCGCGGACTTGAGGCGACAAGCTCCTGGGGAATACCCGGACCCAGCCTCGCCGTCGCCCCCGTCGTCCAGCAGGGGTCGCTCTTACCCGGCGACCGCGCCCTCCGGGACCTTGGGGCCAGATACTGGCCACCACCCCTTGGGAAGCCCTTCTGTCCCCCAGTGCCAAGACTGGGAGTTCGGAGGGCTCGGACACTCTCCTTTCCAACTTCGGGAAGCATGGTGGGTTTGGCCTCACCTGTGTGAACATGGAGGAGCGGCGAGGGAGCTGAAAAGCGCTTTAACTGCCCCCTCTCCAACTACCAGCTAATCGCTCCTATAAATACAGACGGCCTGGGCTGGCTCCTTAATCCTGACCGTGAGGGAGGGGTCGCTAGAGGGGCTGCAGGGTTCCCTGAGGAGGCTCTGACTGCGGGGCAGGTGGGGGGGGGGGCATAATATGTATGCACATGTTTTTCTGAGGTTGCATCTCCTGTGAAGACGGGTCTCCTCAGTGAAAATGTTTCTCTGTAAGCATGACATCTCTCCTGGAGCTGTAGAGGTCTCGTGGGTGGGGACACTTTCCCACAGAGGATATGGCTTTTAGGGGTCTCTGATTGGGGGTATCCTCTCCACGGGAATTGTTACTCCTGGGATCTTTCTATTCGGGGAATGCCTCTTCCGTGGGGAGGGGGATGGCTTTTGAGAGGAAAGTCACCTCTCAGGGACCATATCTATTAGGAATGATTTTCAGGGTTGGGGGAGTTCTTGATTGGACAGGGCGTCCCTGTGGAAACTATCTCCCCCTGGGAATGTGTCTCACCAAGGGGGTCTCTGGGGGATGAATGTAGAGGGAATGTATCTCAGGGAGAAGGCTTCCTTTGGGGTGTTTCTTGACTGGGGGTTCTACCCCCTGAGAATATCTCTCCCCTGGGATGTCTCTTTTTATAGGGGTCTCTCGGCAGCTTGGCTCCCATGGGGGCACCAGAAGGCTCCGCCCCCCCGCCCGCCCCTTCCCCCCCCAGCGCGGGCAGCGGGGGCTGAGCCCGGGCTTGGGCGCCCAGACGCAGTGACGGCGCCGGGCCCGCCCCACTTCGCTCCGCCTCCGCCACCCCTCCCCTCAGCCGCCGCCGCCGCCGCCGCCGCCGCCGCCGCCGCGGTCCCCGCGGCTTCTCACTCCCTCCCTCATCCCTCCTCCCGCCGCCGCTACCTCCCTCCTCCCTCCCCGGGCCGAAGTCGCCGCCGCTGCCGCCATGGACGATTCGGGCCTCATCCGCCGCCGGAGGCTGCAGGTACGCGGCTGCCTGGGCCCCGGGTGGAGAGGAAGGGGTCGGCGCCCTGGGGCGGGGCCGGGCAGGAGGCGGGAGAACTTGCACCAGGGTCAGCCGGGACGCCCCCACCCATGGGCTCGGGACGCTAACCACGGGGAACGCTGTGGCCGCGCGTCCCGCCGCGCAGGGGACCCCGCCCCTCAGGCGCCGCCCGGCGATCCAGGGAGCTGCCGGAGGGTTGCAGCCTAGCGCTCCCCCTCGAGGATCGCCTGAGGGGCGCCTGGCCCGCCCTAGGGGGATGGGGCTGAGGCCGAAGTCATCGCCCTGGCTCCTCGCCAGGCTGGGGGTGAGGGGGCGCAGAGCAAAGTTATTGCCCTAGGGCTCATGCCCCTCGGGTCCATCGGCGCCGCTGGAGGCGTAAACATGTTTGTGCGGCAACCTCGCCCCTCACCACCCCAGGAGGCCCCTCCCAAGGCATAGGACGCCCTGCGTCCCCCACGCACCTGCCTGGCCACCAGGATTCTTCCTACTGCCCTAATTGGACAGGCACCTAGACAGCTTTCTCACTCTTCATTCCACCTCCTCCACTACAACATCCGCCCCCCACCGCGATCCTCAAGTCCAGCCCAGCTTGTGGGTGGGCGGGAGCGATTTTTAGCTCCTTGCAGCCTTAGAAGATGCTGGTCTCCTGGCTGCGCAGGCGCAGAAAGCGTGCGTCCACTGCACGGAGTGGGACACTGAGGATCGCTGTGCAGTGTGGGGAAGGCGGGGACAAACTCAGGTGTCAGGAGCTCCTACCTCCAAGGTGGGGAGGGATTCTGTAGCCGAGAAGCGTCCTCTGCTCGTCTTCAGCTGCGTTTCTGAGGGGGGTTAGTACGGAAGTTCAGGGTTAATACGGAGGTCCGGTCCCAAACATCCCAGAGGGGAAGGTGATGATATCTGTGCCCCAAGGCCCTGCCTGGGGTCTGGCCCTTCTGAGCCTCCTTGGGGCTCAGCCCCAGGCTTGGTAATCTGGAGTTTAAATAAAGCCAAGAATGGGGCCAGACTCAGGCTCCATCCCCAGCCTGAATCTTGGGAAAAGAGGATTCAAACCCTCACCTAGGGCTTCGTCCATTTCTAGACCCCCCTAATCCATCATTCCCGAGGTTGAAGGCCAAGGGGAGCTGATTGGTCAGTGCAGCAGGAAAAATGGTGATCAGACTGCAGGAAGGACCTTCCAGGCGTCTGGGTAACGCCGGAGCCAGACATCAGTTGGAAAACTAATTTACTTTCAGAGCCCAGATGGCCCGATCTCCGGAGCCTAGGCCTCTCTGAAGTGCTCCCACATTCTCTCCCCCTCTCGGGGGTGGGTTAGGAGAGTGGGTTCCGAGAGAAGGGAGGCAGCTGCGGCAAAGTTAGAGCAAGTATTGCAGCAGCCAGGTTGGGTCCGCGCCGTCGGGTTTCTGAGAAAAGGGAGGAAAGGGGCGGGGCCTGCACGGTGTGTCCCCGCCCTCCGGGCCGGCGTCAACTCTCATTGGCTCAGCGCCACGCGGGACTTTAGACTCCCGCTCGAGACACCGCCCCCAACGCGGAATGCTTCCACTCACCCACTCACCCACTCAACCCCAGGCGTGCTCTGGGTACGGCGACCCCTGTCGGAGTCCTGTCCCCACCGCTTCCCTTCTGGCGGGATTAACCACTTCGCTGCCTGGATACACCCACATACGTTAGTGCATCCTCTTAGGAACTGTCGCATCACTGCTGAGCGCCCGAGGGTCCCCTGTGTGCAGCTAGGCTCTTTTTTTTTTTTTTTTTTTGAAACGGAGTCTCGCTCTGTTGCCCAGGCTGGAGTGCAGTGGCCCAATCTCGGCTCACTGCAACTTCCGCCTCCTGGGTTTAAGAGATTCTCCTGCCTCAGCCTCGCTAGTAGCTGGGATTACAGGCGCACGCCAACATGCCCGGCTAGTTTTGTATTTTTAGTAGAGAGTGGGTTTCGCCATGTTGGCCAGGCTGGTCTTGAACTTCTGACCTCAGGTGATCCACCCGCCTCGGCCTTCCAAAGCGCTGGAATTACAGGCGTGAGCCACCACGCCCTGGGATCTTATATATAAACAGCATCCTGAGTTCGAATGCCCTGTCTGCAGTGTCAACTATTAATCCTGTGCGGGGAGAAGCGGAATCCACTTGGCCGAGCGGCTCTGCAGCTGAGGTTGGAGGTGGCGTCTGTTTACACTGACGCCAAAGACCCGAACTTCCGCCGCTCCAGTTTGACCCTTTCTTCGTCCCTAGAATGTTTGGGGGCGCTAGCGGATGGGGCTGGGTTCGAGGTCTTCTTCGGGTGGTGCTTAAAAGCCCTCCAGGGGCTTACCCTCCAAGGCCGGGTTACCTGGATCTGGACCCCCTGGGCTCTGTGGCCAGAAAATCCAGGTCTTGATTTCGCTTGGGCTATTGCAGACGCGCAGCCAGGTCGACTGGTCGTGGCTGCGGCTCATTCACTCCGGTCATGCAAAGACAGAGGGAAAACCTGGTTTGGATTATCGGTCACCCGTGGCTCGGGAGGGCAGGGCTGCCCTTTGGCCCCCCCCATATGTTTGTCCGTTGTACAACGGGGTGGGAGGACGCTCTGGCCCATCCTCTGTCATGCAGCATATCCCTCCTTAATAACACCTGTTCTCCAGACTTAGTATTTATTGAGCACTTGCTGTGTGCTAGGCACCATGCTAAGGGGCTAGGCATCTGCATCAACTCATAAGATCCTCAAGGAGACACGGGACTGACTATTGGAAGGTCATTTGCCAAGGTCATAAAAAGCAAAATTGAGATTTGAACCTAGGCTTTTTGCTTTTAGAGATCCTAGAAATAGTCTAGGACATCCCTCATTTTCCTTTTGTTGGAGTCCCCTCCAAAGGCCTTTTGAAACTCTCCCCCAAATCTTTCCACCTGCAGCCCCACTCAGTTTCCTTCTTTCCACCTCACCCTGTGGATAGAAAACTGGCTGGAAGGTGTTGTCCCTTGTACCCCATTCCTTTCCTCAGAAAAGAGCCAAGACCCCATATCTCCTGATCCCTACAGTGACTTCCTAAGAGCTTGACAGATGGAAGGTGACCTTCTTCAAATGCAGACACATAAAGTTAATACTAATTATTATTGTCATTATAAAAAATGACTATGTGGCCATCACTTGAATTCCCATTTTTATTTTTTTATTTTTTAAACTTTTTATTGTTTATTTATTTATTGTTAATTGAGAGGGTGTCTGACTCCAGCAGTGGTGCAATCGTAGTTCACTATAACCTCGACCTCCTGAGCTCAAGAGATTCTCCCACCTCAGCCTCCGTGGTTCCCATTTTAAATCTCAGTTGTGAGTCACTCTACTTACCTACCCCCCACCCCCTACCCGAACTCTATGACTCTAGCTGGGAGTCAGATAGATCTGCTGAGGTGTAGATGAGTCATTCATTCTTTCAACCTTTCATTCATTCAACCTTTCATTCATTCATTGAGTACGCTAAGCTTATTCCCGCCTCCAGACCTTTGCCCTTGCAGTTCCCTCCACCTGGAATGCTCTCTCCACAGATCCTGCCATGGCTGGCTCTTATCTTTCAGCAACCAGCTTAAAAGTCACCTCCACAGAGCAGCCCTCTCTGACAATGTGTCTCCATCCTAGCCATTGTCCATCACATCACCCTGTTTAATTTATTCATAAGACAAATTATTGTCTAAAATGATTTCGTTCACTTCTACACTAATCTTGTTTAATGTCCCCTTTACCCTATAAATACTAGTCCCAAAAGGCCAGAAACTTTTTTTTTCTCCTTGAGACAGAGAGTCGTGCTGTGTTGCCCAGGCTGGTGTTGCCCTGGACTCAAGCGATTCTCCTGCCTCAACCTCCCAAGTAGCTGGGACTAGAGGTGCACACCACCACACCGGGCTTGTAACTTATTCACTACTGTATCCCTAGTGCCTAGGATTGGGTCAGCATACAGTAGGTGCTCAAGACATATTTTTCAAATAATGATTCCTATTTCATTTGCACAAACACACGCTGAGATGCCAACTCACTTGCCTTTACATGGCGCCCCGCCTGTGTACTTGGGCCTCTGTTGGTCTCTGAGGGTCAGGAGAGGAATCACCCAGGGATCCTCTCCCCCAAGAAACTTGGCCCGCAGTGCATGGCCAAGGGTGAAAGTGACAGTGCTGAAGAGGGGCCTGTCTTACCCTGCTTCTGCTCCTCCAGGGAGCTGAGAATGCTTGTGGGCAGCAACGGCAGGTCCACGCTGACCTTCATCGTTTTGCCCCTTTGCCTTCCAGAAGGATTTGCCCCTTCCCCGGAAAAGCAGCAGGTGAGCCTGGGGAGAGACGTGGCGGGGGCTGGCCGCCCCTTCTCCCGCCGGGGTGGGGGCGCCAGGCGAGTGCGCGGGCGGGGCCTGGCTCGCCGGCACGCAGCAGCGCCCCCTCCCGGCCGGCCGCAGCCGCAGGGCCCTCCCCTTCCCTGCCCTCCCCTGCCCGCTGCGGCGGCTGCAGCCTCCGCCCCGCGCGCTTGCTCCCCGCGCCGCCGCCGCCGCCGCCGCCGCTGCCGCACCTGCCACCATGTCGCCGCCGCCGGGTCATGTCTGACTCTCTCTGGACCGCGCTTTCTAATTTCTCGATGCCCTCCTTCCCCGGCGGCAGTATGTTCCGCCGCACCAAGAGGTAGACCCCCGATCCCCTAGATACTGTCCCGGCCCTCCCCGCAAAAGCCGCCGCTCCGGGTGCTGCTGCAGGGCGGGGCCCGGGATGCTGCGCCCGGTCCAGCTGCGCCAGAGGTGCCCAAGCTGCGCCTTCCCGCCGGGGATGGGGTTGAATGGGGGGTGGTGTGGGCCGAGTCTGGGGGGATTGCACGCTGGAGAGGACGGCCGCGGGGGGAGGGGGCTGCGCCACTGGGGGTTTGTGGCGCCTTTGTCTGCTGGCGCTGCGGGCTCCAACAGCCTGGTGGGGGTAGAGGAAGAAGGGGAGGCTGGGGGGCTTGGCACCCTCAGAACAATAGCCGCAGCCTGGCCTCCCCCCACCCCCATGCCGCGTGCTCCTGGACGCGCTAATATGCTCAGTCACTGCGGCTGTGGGTGAGGGGACGGATGGAGGGGCTTGGGGCTCCCTCTTCGGGAGCTGGGATGCTGAGGGGTAGAAAAAAGGGGGGGTTTATCATAACACAACCCCCCCCCGAACACAGCCTTACACTGAAAATAGTGACACACAGCGTCACACAGGACATGATGTCACACACATACACACAACAGCCCTAGTGGCCCAGATACACTGGGAGGTGCCACACATACCTAGCCTTGCAGCTGCCACAGGTCAGAACCATGCACAGACACACAGGGGCACCACGTCGTGTACACCTAGTAAGATGTCACTTGCATGGCGATCCACACACACAATTATGTCATCCAAGATGCACACATGTCTTTCAATATCCCATCCATGCATCCAACAATGTCACAACATACGATGTCATATCTAGGTATCTCACATACTATGTCACACTGACATCAGGATAAACAGATGTAGGGATCTTGCAGAGACAGAACCACGCAAAATCACACGTTATCACATGCAAGACTCACCTAGAGAATGTCATATGTGGTGACATGTTTGGACACAGTGTCACAAGATGTTAAATTCACACAATAGATGCTACATACACATGGACAAGCATGGTGAATGTCACACCCAGACGGAAGGACAGTATCGGACACAGACTCAGAATGCCACAGAAAGACGTAGGTACATGTAGGGGGGATCATGCATCCTGGCCAGGCATGGTGGCAGGCACCCGTAGTCCCAGCTACTCAGGAGGGTGAGGTGAGGCGGGAGGATTGCTTGAGCCCAGGAGTTTGAGGCTGCAGTGAGCCACTGCACACTGCACTCCAGCCGGGCGACAGAGCGAGACATTGACTTAAAAGAAAAAAAAAAATGCAACCTGCCTGTGTTACAGCACACATTGTTATGGACAAGTGGCATTTCACACTGTGTCACATAGACACACAAATGCTCAAATTGTATCACACAAAATAAACCCACGTTGTATCACACATATCACACTAGAATGCTTTCAGCGTCACACATTGTTGAATTCATACAGTGGATGCCACACGTGGATACCTACAGTGAATGTCACGCATAGACTGAGACACACTCAGTATCACCAATGGTGTCACCTAGACACAGTGACTATCACACCATGACAGACACTGCCCTACACATAATCCATACTGAGAGTTTCTCACACACACGTCATATGCACATCCTCTGCCATACACAGTCCTGCCGAGGCCTCCACCACCTCTTCCTTCGAGAAACCCTCCCAGGGAGCCTCCAAACACACATGGATGGGAGATAGGCGGGGATCTGAGACAGGAGGTCAGCTGGTGGGGCTCAAGAACTCACTGGGCTGCGGCCCGGCCCGGCCCCCCTGCCTTGCCTTCCCCGCAGCTGCCGCACCAGTAACCGGAAAAGCCTCATCCTGACCAGCACTTCACCCACGCTGCCGAGACCCCACTCCCCGCTGCCAGGTCACCTAGGTGAGGCCAGTGGTAGAGACTTGGTGGGTGCGGCCTGGCCTACAGGAGGCGGGGCCTCAGGCAAGGAAGCGTGGTCATGCTACAGAAGGGGCGCAGTTTGAATGGAGGCGAACCAGTTTGGATAAGGGGCGGGGCCATGCTTGTGTGGGTGTGGTCAGTCGCAGAGGGACGGGCATTGGGGGGCGGAGACTCAGGTGGGACGGGACAGAAAGGAGGAGTCGTACCTGAGGGGTGGGGCCATCCCAGATGAAGCCAGAATCGTCTTGGAAGTGGCCGGGCTGACTCGGCAACGAAAAAATTTAGAGAGGCGGGGCCACAGGCGAAGGGGCGTGGTCTCCCCATAATAGGCGGGACTAGACTAAAGACAGGACATGCTGCTGTTTGCACGCTGCTTTAGGGAACGAGAGACCTGACAGGATTTGCCCCCTCTTTCTCTCATAGGCAGCAGTCCCCTGGACAGCCCCCGAAACTTCTCCCCCAACACCCCCGCCCACTTCTCGTTTGCCTCCTCCCGAAGGTGAGTCCCTCCCCTGCAGGGCCCCAGAACCCTGGGCAGACCCTCCCCACCCACTGTCTGGGCCGCCATCTGTTCTCCTTCTAATTGAACCCGAGCTGGGGCCTGAGGGGACCAGCGAGTGCCCCAAGGTCTCAGCGGGAAGGAGCGCCTAGCTTTCGGGGCAGGGCCTATAAGAAGGCGGGGTCCGATCGCCGATCTGGAATGGGGAAGGGGGTGGGGCTCCCTTTGCGGCGGGTCGAAAGCGCGTGCGCCCTGGGCGCGGGGTCTTAGTATCTCCGAGCCTCGCTCTCCTGGCCAGGTGTTTCCATAGCAACAGGGCGGGGTAGCCAAGATGACGTGCGCAAGCGCAGATTGCGCGATGCCTATCGAGGGACTCTTGGTCCCCGAGGTGGGGGAGGACGACTAGGGCTGTTTCTCAAGGGGAGGAATCTCAGGTTTCTTTCCAAGGGTCTCTGAGGGTTTCTGGGGTGTCCTTAAATGAATTTTCTATGGGCCTTTGGTGAAACTGGGGGAGGCAGAGAGGTTTCTCTGATGTTTTCTGGAGAAACTTTTCTGGGAGTTTGGGCCTGTCTCTTTTTCTTTGAACTCTATTCATTCTAAAAATGGTGTCTAAACACCTGCTATGTTCTTAGGAGCTGGGCGTATGGGGTCAATGACGTCCTGTCTCTACCTTCTGAGTTGAATAGGGCAGGGAGGCTAGAGAATGGTGATCATTGCAAAGGCTGATGAAGGCTGTGTTGTGAGAGTCAAAGGAGACTGTGAAGACAGAAGACAGCTCCCTTGGGAAAGTGGGGGAACCGCCTATTGACCATGGAATTTAGCTGAGGGCAATAGAGAGCCAGGGCAAGGCTCTGGGATTGGGTCTCATATGTTTATCCGCAAGCGGGGAGGGCTGAGCGAGGGGACTGCTGGGAGGAAGGAGGAAGGGAGGAGTCCAATAAATGGGGTGTGTGTGTGTCCTTGTAACTGTGCAATCTGTGTGCTGGTGTGTGTGTGTGTGTGATTGTGACTGTGTGAGGGATTACGTGCCTATGCAATGGCACGAGTCTGCGAATGTGAACGTGTGAACGTGTGTCTGTAGGATTGTAAGCGTCTGTGAATATGTGACAGGAGCAAGTCAGGTATGTCTCCAGGTGAGCTGCAATCTGCGTGTGGGTGTAAGCGTGTGTGAGTGTGTGGCTGTGAGATAGTAAATACAAAGTCACAGTGTTTACTGTCTCTCTCTCTTTTTTTTTTTTTCTTTTCTTGAGACAGAGTCTCGCTCTGTTGCCCAGGCTGGAGTGCAATGGCGTGATCTCGGCTCACTGCAATTTCCACCTTCTGGGTTCAAGCGATTCTCCTGCCTCAGCTTCCCAAGTAGCTGGGATTTCAGGCACCCGCCACCACGCCCGGCTAATTTTTGTATTTTTAGTAGAGATGGGGTTTCACCAGGTTGGTCAGGCTGGTCTCGAACTTCTGACCTCAGGTGATCCACCCGCCTCTGCCTCCCAAAATGCTAGGATTACAGGCGTGAGCCACCGCGCCCGTCCAGTTTAATGTCTCACAGCCACGCGCTTACACGTGCACATGCTAATGTGTGTTGTGCACTCACATGAGCACGCGCCGATGTGTGTCCCTGTGTGTGTGCATCTGCGTGCGAGTGTGAATGAGTGTGTCGCTGTGTACAAGTTTCAATGTGTGGCAGTGAGTGCGGGTGTCTGGAATGTGCATCTGTGTCAATGTGGAAGTGTAGAGTATGTTTGGGTGAGTCTGTGTGTCCGAGTGTGAGTACTGAGTGTAAGCACGTGTGTCTTAGGTGAGTGCATGTCTGGTCTTGCACGTGTGATTGTGCATTAGTGTGTGAGAGTGTGAAATATGGGTCCATGGATGGGATAGTCAATATGTGTGGGTGTCTGTGTTGAGGAGTCATGTGTGAGTGTGTATCTTCGTGTGTGTGAAGTGTAAATGTGTGCACTGCCAGTATGTGAGCCTGACCTGATAGTCACACCAACATTAATGGGTTTGGCTGCAACAGTGACTGTGTCTGTGTGCACGAGAGCATAAGGACACAAGATTCTATGTCAGAGCATGTTGGGGGGTGGAAGGGGTCTTTTTTCTCTGAGAAGATCCAAGGGTCTCCCTCTTAGAGCTTTCTCATGGAGTGTTCACTTGGGGGAAATTTCTAGAATCTCTCTGGAAAGGCTTCATTGGGTGGGGGCTTTTCCAGTTCTTGGTATCCACTCTGAATGATAAGAGAGGGGACCGTGGGGAGGAGAGCGGAGACGGATCCTCCCTTCAATTCTCGGTGCCTGCCTGGAAGAGTCCGTCTTTATCCCCTTGATTCTGAGGGCCTTGAGGAATCTTAGAGTACAGATATATTCCCCCAGCCCCCACCCTGGCCGTGGCCAGTGGCTTCACCCACACCCCGAGGAGTTGGGGGACCGCTGGGGCCTTGTGGCCTCTGAGCACCTTGGCTGGGTTCCAGGGCGGACGGACGCCGGTGGTCTCTGGCCTCGCTCCCTTCATCTGGCTATGGCACCAACACGCCCAGTTCCACCGTCTCGGTGAGTGTGGAAAGTAGGTGGGTGGGCTGGTGGGTAAGGAATTCAGGGGGCCCTCCAGCCTGAAGACCCACACCCAGGCCAGCAGTCCAGGCTGGGCTTGATGACAGTTTAGGGCCAGGCACAGTGACCCACGCCTGTAATCCCAGTACTTTGGGAGGCCAAGACAGGAGGATTGCTTGAGCCCAGGAGTTCAAGACCAGTCTGGGCAACATAAGGAGACCCTTGTCCCTACAAAAAATTAAAAATTATCTGGGCATGGTGGTGCACACCTGTGGTCCCCACTATTTGGGAGGCTGAGATGGGAGGGTCGCTAGAGTCTGGGAGGTATAGGCTACAGTTGAGCTGAGATCGCACCATGGCACTCCAGTCTGGATGACAGAGTGAGACCCTGTCTCAAAAGAAAAAAGTAAAAAAAGACAGTTTGGGTTTCCCCATCCTTCAAAGGTGTTCACTTGTCCATCTATTAGAGAGTTATGGGTCCGCCCCACTCAAAGCCCTATGCTCTGCCCTCAACACATTTCTGGGAGGGTCCTTCCTACTCATTTCTGACTCACTCATTTACAGCTGGTGACATAAGGCTCTGTGAGTTAAGCCATTTACTCTGATATCAGCAGCTGGGCTGGGCCAGGCCACAGTTTTCACCCAGAGCCCACTTGCTCACCCCTTGGAATACCCAAAGTCCCTTCATCTGCTCCCTTTTCTATCCATGCCCATAGTTCCCTTATCCATCCATTGGCATGATGTTCAGCAGACATTTATCATGAGACTGTCGTGTGGTAGGCAGATTCTGCAAGCTGGGCCAGAGTGTAAATATTCACACAGCCCTCATGGGGGAAGACAAGCCAGTAAGAAGGCATTCATAAAATAGAATGGTCAGAACTTTGATGCAAGTAGCAAAAGGTGAGGTGATAGGGGAGACGTATGTGACTCAGCTTGGGGGGTTGTCAAGGAAGGCTTCCTGGAGGAGGTGACATTGAAACCAAGACAATGGACCAGCAGGAGTTTGGCAGATGGAAGAGAAGGGAGAAGAGTGTTCCAGGAAGGGGAAGAGCATGTGCAAACCTCTAGAGGCCAGAGAACTTGCAGCATTTGAAAAGTTGAAAGTAGCCTTGTGGGGCTGAAACTTTGGGATGTAGGGGAGGAATAGAGATGATGCAGGCAGTGACCTTGATCAGGCTGGAACCTTGTCAGCCAGGGCAGCAAGGGAGATTTTATTCTAAATCCAGTGGGAAAGCCATGGAATGGTTTTATTTCTTTATATTAAATTGTACTAAAATTTCAGTTTGAACCATTTGAAATTGTGATTATGTAGGCTATAGATAATGCACACTAATTAAAAAAATAAAAGAGATGGATGGGGTGGGGAATTTTAACCAGAGGAGTGAGCAATGTGATGTTTAAAAATATCATTCTGGCCGGGCGCGGTGGCTCATGCCTATAATCCTAGCATTTTGGGAGGCTGAATCAGGTGGATCATTTGAGGTCAGGAGTTTGAGACCAGCCTGGCCAACATGGTGAAACCCTGTCTCTAGTAAAGGTACAAAAATTAGCCAGGTGTGGTCATGCCTGTAATCCCAGCTACTCAGGAGGCTGAGGCAGGGAGAATTGCTTGAACCTGAGAACTGGAGGTTGCAGTGAGCCAAGACTGCACCACTGCACTCCAACCTGGGTGACAGCTATATGGCCGGGCATGGTGGCTCACATCTGTATTCCCAACACTACGGGAGGTTGAGGCGGGAGGATTGCTTGAGCCCAGGAGTTTGAGACCAACCTGAGCAACATGATGAAACCCTGTTTCTACAAAAAAAAAAAAAAAAAAAATAGCCAGGTGTGATGGCTTGTGCCTGAAGTCCCAGCTACTCAGGAGGCTGAGATGGAAAGATTGCTCGAGCCCAGGAGGTGGGGGTTGCAGTGAGTGGAGGTCGAGCCACCGCACTCCAGACTGGGGGACAGAGAAAAACCCTGTCTCAAAATAAAGAAATAAAATAAAGCAAGAGGAGAGCCAGGCATAGTGGCTCATGCCTGTAACTCAGCAATTTTTTTTTTTTTTTTTGAGATGGAGTCTCACTCTGTCGCCCAGGCCTGGAGTGCAATGGCACCGTGCCGGCTCACTGCAACCTCCATCTCCTGGGTTCAAGCAATTCTCCTGCCTCAGCCTCCCGAGTAGCTGGGATTACAGGTGCCCACCACCATGCCTCGCTAATTTTTTTATATTTTTAGTAGAGACAGGGTTTCACCCTGTTGGCCAGGCTGGTCTGGAACTCCTGACCTCAGTTTTTCTGCCCGTCTCAGACTCCCAAAGTGCTGGGATTACAGGCATGAGCCACCGTGCCCTGCCCTCAGTCCCAGAACTTTGAGAGGCCAAAGCGGGAGTATTGCTTGAAGCCAGGAGTTGGAAGCCAGCCTGGGCAACATAGTGAGACCCTGTCTCTGCAAAAAAGAATTAGCCAAGCATGGTGTAGTCCCAGCTACACAGAAGGCAGAGGTGGGAAGATTACTTTAGCCCAGGAGTTCAAGGCTTCCGTGAGCCATGATTGCATTACATCACTCTAGCCTGGGTGACACAAGGAGACCCTGTCTGTCTCTCTTTTTAATTTTAAATAATTTTAATAAATAGAGACACGGTTTCACTATGTTGCCCAGGCTGGTCTCAAACTCCTGGGCTCAAGTGATCCTCCCGCCTTCGCCTCCCAAAGTGCTGGGATTACAGGTGTGAGTCACCATATTCAGTGGAGACCCTCTCTCTAAAATAATAATAATAATAAAGCAAGAGGAAACAAGATAGAGTAGGGATAGGGAATAATGGGTGTGTATTCAGAGGAGGTCTTCCTGAGGGGTGATATTGAAGCAAAAATTTGAAGGATGAGAAGGAGGGATCCATAGTAGATGTGTTCCAAGCAGAAGGAATAGCTAATGCGAAGGCCCTGAGGAAGGAGCTTGCCTGGCTTGTCCAAGGACCATCAAGGAGGCCACTAGGCTGGGCGCGGTGGCTTGTGCCTGTAATCTCAGCACTTTGGGAGGCAGAGGCAGGTGGATCACCTGAGGTCAGGAGTTCAAGACCAGCCTGGCCAACATGGTAAAACACTGTCTCTACTAAAAATACAAAAAATTAGCCAAGCGTGGTGACAGGCACCTGTAATCCCAGCTACTTAGGAGGCTGAGTCAAGAGAATCGCTTGAACGTGGGAGGCGGAGGTTGCAGTGAGCTGAGATCACACTCCAACCTAGGCAACAAGAACGAAACTCCATCTCAAAAAAAAAAAAAAAAGGAGGCCACTGTAGCTGGAGCAGAGGAAGTAAGAAGGAGAGTGAGAAAAATCCATGGCAGGGACAATCCAGGGCAGGATGAGGCAGGACCTTGTATAACTGGGGAAGGACTTGGGTGTTCACCCTGAGTAAGGTGGGAGCCACGGAGGGTTCTGAACAGAGGAGGCTCATGACTTGACCCAAGCTTTAACAGACTCACTGTCTCCACCCCTGTCTGTCCCTGTCCACCTGTCTGTGGCCAAGAGTCCCAGCCAAGATCCTAGGATCCAAGGATCGTAAATCAGGTCCTGATCCTGGCCTTGCCCAGTGACCCCATCGGCCTTGGGAGTCCCAGCTCAGGGTCCTGAGCTGTTGGGGGGGCCCATGGTGGCTCTGACCCCGGCCCTGCCCCTGTCCCCAGTCCTCCTGCTCCTCCCAGGAGCGCCTTCACCAGCTGCCCTACCAGCCCACGGTGGACGAGCTCCACTTCCTCTCCAAACACTTCGGGAGCACCGAGAGCATCACAGACGAGGATGGTGGCCGTCGCTCCCCAGCCGTGCGGCCCCGCTCACGGAGCCTCAGGTGGGCAGGCATCCCTCCTCATTCGTACCAAGCTAGTGGTCTTAGGACTTGTGCATAGAAAGACCCCTGTCCCCGCGAATAAAAGGGTTACATCTCGGGGCGGGGGCTCTCTGTGGACTTGGAGGCAGAGGACTGGACAGAATGGGCTTCTCTCCCCGCAGCCCCGGGCGCTCCCCCTCCTCCTACGACAACGAGATCGTGATGATGAATCACGTCTACAAGGAGAGGTTCCCGAAGGTGAGGTGGGACCCGAGGCCGTCGCGGGGTGACCCGGCGGCCTTGCACTCTCGCTCGCCTTATCCCCGCGCGCCCCCTGGCGGCCGCGGTGCGCAGCGCAGGCTCCTGGCGGCCACAGCCTCCGGGCACAGCCCCGTGCCCTTCCTCCGTCCCTCCCGCAGGCCACTGCGCAGATGGAGGAGAAGCTGCGCGACTTCACCCGCGCCTACGAACCCGACAGCGTTCTGCCTCTGGCCGATGGCGTGCTCAGCTTTATCCACCACCAGATCATCGAGCTGGCCCGGGACTGCCTGACCAAGTCCCGTGACGGCCTCATCACCACGGTCTACTTCTATGAATTGCAGGAGAACCTGGAGAAGCTCCTTCAAGACGTGAGTGCACGCGGAGGCCGGGCTGATCTCAGGCTCAGCACCGCCAAATTGTGCCCAATACACCCCTTTCTTCACCCCACATCCATTCAGGGAGCTCCTACCACGTTCCAGGCACTGGCGTGGAACTGAGGACTCAGGGGTGGAAGTGGTCCCTTCCCTAGGTCTCACCGACTGAAGAGGCAGGAATTTCACCTCGCTCATTTCCCTTAGATCTTTACTCAAATGTCACCTTCTCAGGTGGCTTCTTAGGTGGTCCTCAGCCATTTAAAATATTAAACTCGGCCGGGCGCGGTGGCTCAGGCCTGTAATCCCAGCACTTTGGGAGGCCGAGGCGGGCGGATCACGAGGTCAAGAGATCGAGACCATCCTGGCTAACACGGTGAAACCCTGTCTCTACTAAAAATACAAAAAAAAAAAAAAAAAAATTAGCCGGGCGTGGCGGCGGACGCCTGTAGTCCCAGCTACTCAGGAGGCTGAGGCAGGAGAATGGCGTAAACCCAGGAGGCGGAGCTTGCAGTGAGCCGAGATTGCGCCGCTGCACTCCAGCCAGGGCGACAGAGCGAGACTCCGTCTCAAAAAATAATAATAATAAATAAAATAAAATATTAAACTCGGCTGGGTGCGGTGGCTCAGGCCTGTAATCCCAGCCCTTTGGGAGGCTGAGGCAAGTGGATCACCTGAGGTCAGGAGTTCGAGACCAGCCTGGCCAACATGGTGAAACCCCGTCTCTACTAAAAATACAAAAATTAGCTGGGCGTGGTGGTGGGCGCCTGTAATCTCAACTACTTGGGAGGCAGAGGCGGGAGAATCGCTTGAACCTGGGAGTCGGAGGTTGCGGTGAGCCGAGATCACACCATTGCATTCCAGTCTGGGCAACAAGAGTGAAACTCTGTCTCAAAAATAAATAAATAAATGAAATAAAATAAAATATTAAACTCTACTCACATTTATCACCCACTTTCTCCTTAGTTTCTCCTTGATACTCAGCACCATCCCTCATACTGTGTATTTTTGCTTATTTTATTTCATGTCTATCCTTCTCCAATGTCAGCCCCATAGTTGGCGAGGGTGGGGGGGTGGGGTTGTCTGTTCTGTCCACTGCTGTGTCCCTGCTGTTTGGAACAATACCCAGCACACAGTAGGTACTCAATAAATGCTGGGTAAATTGATGCTTGAATGTCCCTTTGCAGTGGCATGCACCTGTAGTCCCAGCTAGCTACTTAGGAGGCTGAGATGGGAGGATTGCTTGAGGTCAGGAGTTTGAGACCAGCTTGGCAACATAGCAGGACCGCATCTCTAAAACAATAAAAAAAACTTAAGCCAGGTGAGTTTGTTCATGCCTTTAATCCCAGCACTTTGGGAGGCTGAGGTGAGCGGAATCACGAGGTCAGGAGTTTGAAACCAGCCTGGCCAATAAGGTGAAACTCTGTCTTTACTAAAACTACAAAAAAGTTAGCCGGGCTTGGTGGCATGTGCCTGTAATCCCAGCTACTCAGGAGGCTGAAGCAGGAGAATCGCTTGAATCAGGGAGGCGGTGGTTGCAGTGAGCCGAGGTTGCACCACTGCACTCCAGCCTGGGCAACAGAGTGAGATTTCGTCTCAAAAAAATAAATAAATAAAAATAAAAATAATTAACTAAGTGTAGTGGCACACACCTGTTGTCCCAGCTACTTGAGAGGCTGAGGCAGGAGGCTCACTTGATCATTCATTAATTCCACCAATATTTATTTATTTATTTATTTAAATTATTTTATTTTATTTTTTTGGAGACACAGTCTCACTCTATCCCACCGGGCTGGAGAGCAGTGGTGCGATCTCGGCTCACTGCAACCTCCACCTCCCAGGTTCAAGCCATTCTCCTGCCTCAGCCTCCCGAGTAGCTGGGATCACAGGCACCCACCACCATGCCCGGCTAATTTTTGTATTTTTAGTCGAGGCAGGGTTTCACCATGTTGGTCAGCCTGGTCTCTAACTCCTGACCTTAGGTGATCCACCTGCCTCTGCCTCCCAAAGTGCTGGGATCATAGGTGCGAGCCACCATGCCTGGCCCCCACCAATATTTATTAAGCACCTACTATGGGCCTGGCACTAGCCTAAAAGCTGGGAAATCAACTGGAAATAAAACAAAAATTCTTGTCTTTGGGGAGCTGGCATTCTATTAATAGCAGGAAGAGACAGAAGATAAACAATAGGCATTAGAAGCTCACCCCTGTAATCCCAGCACTTTGGGGAGCTGAGACAGGAGGCTTTCTGGAGCCCAGGAGTTGGAGACCAGCCTGGGTAACATAGCGAGACCCTGTCTCTACAGAAAAACAAGTCAAACAAGCAAAGACCCAATAGATATTAGGGCTGAGACCAGGACCAGGGTAAAGCAAGTAATTATTTCTTCGCCCAGAACATTAATTTTTGAAAAACTTGAAAAGTAGATAAATTAAAACACAACATCATTTTAAGTTTACATATTTTATTTATAACCAAGCCAGAATGTGTTATAATTTTACTGTCCTGGTTTTAATGAAAACAAACTCATCAATAACACTATTTTCATTGAAACCATTAGACATTTTCAAAGACACATTAAAACACATATAAGTTGGTGCACAGTTTTTTTGGCTCAAGTTACAATATGGCTAGGCACAGCCTGTTGGATTCTGTCTTTATTTAATTTTCTTTTTCTTTTTCATTTGAGATGGGGGACTCTGTATGTTGCCCAGGGTGGTCTTGAACTCCTGGACTCAAGCAATCCTCCTGCCTCAGCCTCCTGAGTAGCTGGGATTATGGGCATGTACCACCACATCTGGCTTAAATTTTGATATTTTGGCTTATGGTAGATTTTTGGCATTAATTTTAGGCTTTTCAAGTATTGCAATAAGATATTAGTTTTTTCTTTTCTTTTCTTTTCTTTTCTTTTCTTTTTTTTTTTTTTTTGAGACAGTCTCACTCTGCTACCCAAGCTGGAGTATAGTGATGTGATCTCAGCTCACTGCAACCTCCACCTCCCTGGTTCAAGCGATTCTCTTGCCTCAGCCTCCCAAGTAGCTGGCATTACAAGCGTGTGGCACTATACCCAGCTAATTTTTGTACTTTCAGTAGAGATGAGGTTTTGCCATGTTGGGCAGGCTGGTCTCAAACCCCTGACCTCAAGTGATTCGCCCTCCTCTGCCTCCCAAAATGCTGGGATGACAGGTGTGAGCCACTGTGCCCGACCTCTTTTTCTTTTTCTTTTTTTTTTTTTTTTTTTTTTTGAGACAGGGTCTTTCTCTGTCACCCAGGCAGGAGTGCAGTGGTACTGCAGCCTTAGCCCCCCGGGCTCAAGTAATTCTCCCACTTCAGCCTCCCACGTAGCTAGGACTACAGGCACTCACTACCACACCTGGCTAATTTTATTATTTGTAGAGACAGGGTCTCACTATGGTTTTGTTGTTTGTTTGTTTGTTTGTCATTGCTTTTGTTTTGAGACAGAGTCTTGCTGTGTCACCCAGGCTGGAGTGCAGTGGTGTGATCTTGGCTCACTGCAAATTCTAGCTCCCAGGTTCAAGGGATTCTCCTGCTTCAGCCTCCCGAGTAGCTGGGATTACAGGCACCTGCCACCACGCCTGGCTCATTTTGCGTTTTTAGTGGAGATGGGGTTTCACCATGTTGGCCAGGCTGGTTTCAAACTTTTGACCTCAAGTGATCCACCCACCTCGGCCTCCCAAAGTGCTGGGATTACAGGCATGAGCCACCGTGCCCAGCCTCATTATTTTTACTGTGTGGCTTGGGCCTCAGTCTCCTCACCTGTAAGATGGGACAGTAGCAGCAGTATGTACTCTGAGGGGCTGAGAGAGGGGCCGGGCTGAGGCAGAGTGCCTATGAGCCCTGTCCCTCTGTGTCCCCTGCCACAGGCCTATGAACGCTCTGAGAGCTTGGAGGTGGCCTTTGTTACTCAGCTGGTGAAGAAGTTGCTTATTATCATCTCACGCCCTGCGAGGCTGCTGGAGTGCCTGGTGAGGGGGCTGGGCATGGGTAGGGGTGGGTTGGTAGACCCTGGGAGCCTGTGGTGAGCCCACTCCTGCCCTGCCTCAGGAATTCAACCCCGAGGAGTTCTACCACCTGCTGGAGGCGGCTGAGGGACACGCCAAGGAGGGCCACCTTGTCAAGACGGACATCCCCCGCTACATCATCCGCCAGCTGGGCCTCACCCGTGACCCCTTTCCAGGTGCCGGCTAGTGGGTACAGGGGGACTGGGGGTGAGCAGGCCCAGACCCCATCTCGTGCTCACTCTCAGTCCCTCCCTAGACGTGGTACACCTGGAGGAACAGGACAGTGGTGGCTCCAACACCCCTGAGCAAGACGATCTCTCTGAGGTAAGGCTGGGTGGCCAAGTGGTCAGTACCCTGGTTCCTGGGAGGGCAGGGCGGGGCTCATCTCCGGCTTCTTTGCCCTCAGGCTTTGTGGATCTCTTGGTCCTACACTCTGAGCCTCAGTTTTCCCATCCATAAAATGTGATTAATAATAGCTCTTCCAGAGCCTGGCATGCTGGCTCATGCCTGCAATCCCAGCACTTTGGGAGGCCAAGGCGGGCAGATCACCTGAGGTCAGGAGTTCGAGACCAGCCTAACCAACGTGGAGAAACCGCGTCTCTACTAAAAAAAAAAAAATACAAAAATTAGCCAGGCCTGGTGGCACATGCCTCTAATCCCAGCTACTTGCGAGGCTGAGGCAGGAGAATCACTTGAACCCAGGAGGCAGAGATTGCTGTGAGCTGAGATCGCACCACTGCACTCCAGCCTGGGCAACAAGAGCGAAACTGTCTCAAAAAATAAAATAAAATAAAATAAAATAAAATAATAGCTCTTCCCCGTGACCTCTTTGTCATGTTAAAATCCATGAAACATAAAATTTAATTTACTTTTTAACCATTTTATTTTATTTTTATTTATTTATTTATTTTTTTTTTTGAGATGGAGTTTTGCTCTTGTTGCCCAGGCTGGAGTGCAATGGCGCTATCTCAGCTCACCACAACCTCCACCTCCTGGGTTCAAGCAATTCTCCTGCCTCAGTCTCCCGAGTAGCTGGGATTACAGGCATGTACCACCACACCCGGCTAAGTTTGTATTTTTAGTAGAGACTAAAATTTCTCCATGTTGGTCAGGCTGATTGCAAACTCCCAATCTCAGTTGATCCGCCCACCTCGGCCTCCCAAAGTGCAGGGATTACAGGCATGAGCCACCGTGCCTGGCCTTTTTAACCATTTTAAAATGAACAATTCGGGGCCGAGTGCAGTGGTTTAGGCCTGTAACCCCAGCACTTTGGGAGGCCGAGGCAGGAGGATTGTTTGTGCTTAGGCATTTGAGACCAGCCTGGGCAGCATAAAAAATCAGCTGGGCGTGGTGGTGCACCCCTGTAGTCCCAGCTACTCGGGAGGCTGAGGTGGGAGGATTGTATGAGCCCAGGAAATCAAGGCTTCAGTAAGCCATGATCACACCACTGCACTCCAGCCTGGGCAACAGAGTGAGACCCTGTCTCGAAAAATGAAATTAAAAATAATAAAGAATAGGCCAGGTGCAATGGCTTATGCCTGTAATCCTAGTACTTTGGGAGGCCAAGATGGGTGGATCACTTGAGGTCAGGAGTTCAAAACCAGCCTGGCCAACATGGTGAAACCCCGTCTCCACTAAAAATACAAAAAAATTAGCTGGGCGTGGTGGCACATGCCTGTAGTCCCAGCTACTCGGAAGGCTGAGGCAGGAGAATTGCTTGAACCCAGGAGGTGGAGGTTGGTGTGAGCCGAGATTGCACTACTGTGCTCCAGCCTGGACAACAGAGCGAGACTCTGTCTCAAGATAATAATAATAATAATAAAGACTAATAGTAATAAATAAACAATTCAGCAGCATTTAGTAATTCACAATGCTGTACAACCATTAGATCTATGTAGTTGCAGAACTTTTTTATCACCCCAAAGGGAAACCTCACACTCATTACACACCTCACACCCATTACACACCTCACACCCATTACACACCTCACACCCATTACACACTCCCTCCTCATTCCTCCCTCCCTGCAGTTCCTGGCAACCACTAATCTATTTTCTCTCTCTGTGGAATGGCTTTTTCTGGATATTTCTTTTTTTTTTTTGAGACAGAATTTCGCTCTTGTTGCCCAGGCTGGAGTGCAATGGCGTGATCTCGGCTCACTGCAACCTCTGCCTACCAGGTTCAAGCAATTCTCCTGCCTCAGCCTCCTGAGTAGCTGGGATTACAGGCATGTACTACCACATCCGGCTAATTTTGTATTTTTAGTAGAGACAGGGTTTCACCATGTTGGTCAGGCTGGTCTTGAACTCCTGACCTCAGGTGATCCGCCCGCCTCGGCCTCCCAAAATGCTGGGATTACAGGCGTGAGCCACATGCCCAGCCTTTTTCTGGATATTTCCTATAAATGGGATCATATGCTCTGTGGCCTCTTATGTCTGGCTTATTTCACTTAACATAACGTTTCTGAGGTTTATCCATGTTGTTGTAGCTTGTGTCACTGCTTCATTCCTTTTTATAGCCGAGTAATATTCCATTGAATGGTAGATGCATTCATCCACTGGTGAACATTGGGTTGTCCATCTTTCGTCTGTTGTAAATAGTGCTCCTATGAATGTGGGTGTACAAATATTTGGTTGGACAACTGTTTTGAGTTATTTAGGGTATATGTCTAGAGG
Source organism: Pongo pygmaeus (assembly GCF_028885625.2). Taxonomy (NCBI): domain Eukaryota; kingdom Metazoa; phylum Chordata; class Mammalia; order Primates; family Hominidae; genus Pongo; species Pongo pygmaeus. Next base: position 13,093,176 of record NC_072393.2, read on the forward strand.
TGGAATTTCTCGGTCATATGATAGCTCTATGTTTAACTTATAGAGGAATCCTGCATGGGCTTTCGAGCAAGATAACTGGCTGTATGTATTAATGGCAGCTGAGCATGGGGAAAATTGCCAATTCTATTCCCAGGCCAGCCACACTTTGGCATATGTTCCAGATGTCTAGTGGAGAGTCCTACCCCAATGGCCACACATGTGCTTTCTCTGAACTGCCTAGTGTTTTTCAAAAATTTGGGCTGGACACGATGGCTCACGGCTGTAATCCCAGCACTATGGGAGGCTGAGGCGGGTGGATCACTTGAGGTCAGGAAGTCGAGACCAGCCTGGCCAACATGGTGAAACCCTGTCTCTACTAAAAAAATACATAAAATTAGCCAGGTGTGGTGGTGCCCACCCGTAATCCCAGCTACTTGGGAGGCTGAGGCAGGAGAACTGCTGGAACCGGGGAGACAAAGATTGCAGTCAGCCGATATGAAACCACTGCACTCCAGCCTGGGTGAGAGCGTGAGACTCCATCTTGAAAACAATAAAAATAGATAAATAAAAGAAGCAAAATATAAAAATTGAAAGATCTTTGCTTCAAAATCTGGGTTTGGGCCTTCTCTTGAAAAATCAGAAGTTCTAGGGCTGGGTGTAGTGGCTCATGCCTGTAGTCCCAGCACTTTGGGAAGCCAAGGTGGCAGGATTGCTTGAGCCCAGGAGTTCGAAACCAGCCTGGACAACATAGCAAGACCCTGTCTCTACTTAAAAAAAATATAGAAGACGAAGTTCTAATAATACTGTGGTGGAACCAGCTGAGTGGGGGTGGTCCTGTGATGTTGGGTACCTGCCCCTTCATCACCCATGGCTTCCACCCTGGTCTACGGGCCCCTGAAGATGCTTAAGTTTGTAATCTTTGTTTCAAATTGTGTCTATACAGTCACACAAATATATACACACACCTTTCCTTTATGTATATATTTAAAAGGAATCTCACAATATATGCCATTTGTTTAATTTTTTGAATAGGTAATGGAATGACATCACTCAAAATCTAAAACTCTAAAAAAGGTATTTATCTCTCGTTGTTTGTAGGATTCTGTTATTCCTTTTAATCAAACTTGTTAATTGAGTGATTCAAATCTTCCATCTCCCTATTCATTTATCTTGCCTGATTAATCTAATAGTTTCTGAGAGATATGTGAAACCTTATTTTAAGCAAATTCTCCTTGTAATTCTGTCAATTTTCATGTCAGATATTTTTAGGCTACATTCTTTGGAGCATACAAGTTCAATATTTTTATATATCATAGATCTTTTTATGTAATATCTATGTAATAGATCTCTTTGTCCCTAAGAAAAATCAAAATAATTTTCAAAAGAGATATACAGTGAAAAAAATCTTACTCCTACCTTTTTTCCCCATTGCCCTATAGCCCTAAAATATGATTACATAGTTTTGTTTTGCCACTTTTTTTTTTTTTTTTTTGAGACAAAGTTCCACTCTTGTTGCCCAGGCTGGAGTGCAATAGTGTGATCTCGGCTCACTGCAACCTCTGCTTCCCAGGTTCAAGCGGTTCTCCTGCTTCAGCCTTCCAAGTAGCTGGGATTATAGGCGCCCACCACCATGCCTGGCTAAGTTTTTGTATTTTTAATAGAGATGGGGTTTCACCATCTTGGCCAGGCTGGTCTCGAACTCCTGACCTTCAGGTGATCCACTTGCCTTGGCCTCCCAAAGTGCTGGGATTGAAGGCATGAGCCACCACACCCGGCCTTTGCCACATTTTTTTGCACATAAACATACAATACATATTGCCTATTGCATTTTTACACTTAATAAAATAGAGGACTTTCTAAATCCATAGACAGAGAGTTTCCTCATTATTGTTAACAGTGGCACAATGTTTCTTTATATAACTACCCCACATGTGTTTGTTTGGCTAATTTAACGTATGGATTATTATTTCCAATCTCACAATGAGCAAGATAGTAGATATACCATTTTTCACATGTGCAAGTATATCTGTATATAAATTCAAAAGTGAAATTGCTGAGTCAAAGGGAACATGTATTTGTAATTCTGATCTGTATCAAACAGTAATTTACACTCCCAACAGCAAGGTGTATATGTTCACCTACATATTTGCCCATAGAGGGTATCAGGTTTTGGAGTTTTTTCTCCCAATCTGCTAGGTGAAAAATGGTATTTTGTGGTAGTTATAATTTGCCTTTCTGTTATTGTAAGTGAGATTGAGAATTTTTTTTTTTTTGAGATGGAGTTTTGCTCTTGTTGCCCAGGCTGGAGTGCAATGCCGCGATCTCGGCTCACCACAACCTCTGCCTCCTAGGTTCAAGTGATTCTCCTGCCTCAGCTTCCTGAGTAGCTGGGATTACAGGCATGCGCCACCATGCCCAGCTGATTTTGTATTTTTAGTATAGATGGGGTTTCTCCATGTTGGCCAGGCTTGTCTCGAGCTCCTGACCTCAGGTGTGATCCACCTGCCTTGGCCTTCCAAAGTACTGGGGTTACAAGCGTAAGCCATTGCGCCCGGCCAGGAATCTTTTTTTTTTTTTTTTTTTTTGGGACGGAGTATCGCTCTGTCGCCCAGGCTGGAGTGCAGTGGCATGATCTCTGCTCACTGCAAGCTCTGCCTCCCGGGTTCACGCCATTCTCCTGTCTCAGCGTCCCAAGTAGCTGGGACTACCTGTGCCCGCCACCATGCCTGGCTAATTGTTTTGTATTTTCAGTAGAGATGGGGTTTCACAGTGTTAGCCAGGATGGTCTCAATCTCCTGACCTCGTGATCCGCCTGCCTCGGCCTCCCAAAGTGCTGGGATTACAGGCGTGAGCCACCGCACCCGGCCTGAATCTTTTAGTATGTTTAAGAGCTGTAACTCTGGCTGGGTACAGTGGCTCATGCCTGTAGTCCCTACTCTTTGGGAGGCCAAGGCAGGCAGATTGCTTCAGCCTAGGAGTTCAAGAGCAGCCTGGGCAAGATGGCAAAACCAAAATACTAAAATTAGCCTGGCATGGTGGCATGTGCCTGTGGTCCCAGCTACCTGGGAGGCTGAGGCAGGAGAATCACTTGAGCCCTAGAGGTGGAGGCTGCAGTGAGCACCACTACACTCCAGCCTGAACATCAGAGTGAGAACCAGTTTCCAAAAAAAAAAAAAAAAAAAGCTCTGACTGTAATTTACTTACCTCACCCACTTTTTTCTCTTCAATTGTTAGGCTTTTGTTATTGATTTTTGGGAACTCTTTATATATTTATATATTAGGATGACTATTTTGTTGGTTTCCTGCTATCTTTTCTAATGGAAGAAGATGGGAATATGTCTTCAGAGTCAGTCTTGGGTTCAAGTCCTGACTTTCTCCTTCATTATGGCACTTGGATGAAGGACTCTCTCGTCCTTTCTGTGCCTCAGTTTCCCCATGTGTAAAATGAAATTAAAAGCACCCTACCTCATGATGATGGTGGTGGTGTGGTCTCCATCTTTCCCCTGAAGGGCCGCAGCAGCAAGGCCAAGAAACCGCCGGGGGAGAATGACTTTGATACCATCAAGCTCATAAGCAACGGTGCCTACGGGTGAGCCACCCGGGGCTCTGGCGGGGGGAGGGTGGCGGAGGCCGGGTGTCTCGGAGGTGACGGCCGGTCCTCGCTCTCTCCCCCTGCAGCGCTGTCTACCTGGTGCGGCACCGCGACACACGGCAGCGCTTTGCCATGAAAAAGATCAACAAGCAGAACTTGATCCTCCGCAACCAGATCCAGCAGGCCTTCGTGGAGCGCGATATCCTCACCTTCGCCGAGAACCCGTTTGTGGTCGGCATGTTCTGCTCGTTCGAGACTCGGCGCCACCTCTGCATGGTCATGGAATATGTGGAAGGTGTGGCTGCCTGCGGGGCTGCAGGGAAGATGGGGCCGTGCTCACTGGTCAGGGCTGCGGGGTGGCCTGCCTGAACCGCAGTCACCATATTGATTAGTCGGCCTGTATGTTTATCCATCTATTTATTTCTCCAGTCATTGATTTGTCCATCCATTCTACCTATATATTTATTCAGTCATCTATTGGTTTATTTGTTTTTCATTTCATTCAACATAAATACATTCAGTCTGACCTATTATCCATCCATCTATCCTTCTATCTACTGATTTGCTAATCCATCTGTTTTTCTATCCATACATCCATGAATTTGTTTTTATTTATTTATTTATTTATTTATTTATTTTTTGAGACAGAGTCTTGCTCTGTCACCCAGGCTGCAGTGCAGTGGTGTGATCTCAGTTCACTGCAACCTCCGCCTCCCAGGCTCAAGCGATTCTTATGCCTCAGCCTCCGGAGTAGCTGGGATTACAGGCCTGTGCCACCATACATGGGTAATTTTTCTATTTTTAGCAGAGACAGGGTTTCGCCATGTTTGCCAGGCTAGTCTTGAACTCCTGACCTTAAGTGATCTGCCTGCCTAGGCCTCCCAAAGTGCTGGGATTACAGGCATGAGCCACTGTGCCAGGCCTATTTTTTTTTTTTTTTTTTTTTTTTTTTTGAGACAAGATCTCACTCTGTTGCTCAGGCTGGAATGTAGTGGTGTGATCACAGCTCACTGCAGCCTCAAATGCCTGGGCTCAAGCAATCCTCCCACCTCAGCCTCCCAAATACTTGGGATTATAGGTGCAGACCACCACACTTGGCTAATTCTTGGAAGGCCAAGGTGGGCAGATTACAAGGTCAGGGGTTCAAGACCAGCCTGGCCAACATGGTGAAACCCTGACTCTACTAAAACTACAAAAATTAGCCGGATGGCACACTCCTATAATCCCAGCTACTCGGGTGGCTGAAGTGGGAGGATTGTTTAAACATAGGAGGCAGAGGTTACAGTGAGCCAAGATCATGCCGCTGCACTCCAGGCTAGGCTGAGATCATGCCATTGCACTCCAGCCTCTGGGCGACTGAGCAAGACCCTGTCCCGCAAAAAAAAAAAAAAGTTTTTTTGGTTTTTTTGTTGTTGTTGTTCGTTTGTTTTGTTTTTTATGCAGTCTCCCTGTATTGCCCAAGTTAGTCTCCAACTCCTGGGCTCAAGCAACCGTCCTGCCTCAGCCTCCCAAAGTCCTGGGATTACAGGCACGAGCCACCGAGCCCATCCCATATACCTGTTTATTAATCCACCTTTCCTTCCATCCTTCACATCCCGCAATTTGTCTATGTGGTTGTCCATCTGTTTATCCATCTGTATGTCTGTTTACCATTATACACCTATTTTTCTTTTTTTTTTTTGAGACGGAGTCTTGCTCTGTCTCCCAGGCTGGAGTGCAGTGGCGCAATCTCGGCTCACTGCAAGCTCCGCCTCCTAGGTTCACGCCATTCTCCTGCCTCAGCCTCCCGAGTAGCTGGGATTACAGGTGCCCGCCACCATGCCCGGCTAATTTTTTTTGTATTTTTATTAGAGACGGGGTTTCACCGTGTTGTCCAGGATGGTCTCGATCTCCTGACCTCATGATCCGCCCACCTCGGCCTCCCAAAGTGCTGTGATTACAGGCGTGAGCCACCACGCCTGGCTTATACACCTATTTTTCCTTTTTTTTTTTTTCTTTTTTTTTTTTTTTTTGAGATGGAGTCTTGCTCTGTCACCAGGCCAGAATGCAGTAGCGCGATCTCGGCTCACTGTAACCTCCGCCTTCCAGGTTCAAGTGATTCTCCTGCCTGAGCCTCCCGAGTGGCTGGGATTACAGGTGTGTGCCACCACGCCCGGCTAATTTTTTGTATTTTTAGTAGAAATGGTGTTTTCACCATGTTGGCCAGGCTGGTCTTGAACTCCTGACCTCAGGTGATCCTCCCACCTCAGCCTCCCAAAGTGCTGGGATTACAGGCGTAAGCCATAGCTCGCGGGCCATATATTATTTTTAATCCATCCGTGCATGTATTCACCCAAATGTTAATCCATCTATTGTCCAAAAACACACATGCTGTGGCTATTAGGACACATACATGATCCCTGGGGCCTCAGATGTGCCTCCTCCAAGCCTTCCAGTCAACCATCCAGTCACTCAACAAACGCCTCCTCATTATCTCCCTCATGTCACGTGCTGTGCTAGGTGCCAGTGACACAGAGGAGACCCAGGCACAGACATCTCCCCCTCATGGAGATTCCATTCTGCTCCATATAGACAATAAACAAGCAGAGCAAGCCAAAGAGATAAGGACATTTTATTTATTTATTTATTTATTTATTTATTTATTTATTTATTTATGGAGTCTCGCTCTTTCACTCAGGCTGGACTGCCGTGGCGCAATCTTAGTGCACAGCAACTTCCATCTCCCAGGCTCAAGGATTCTCATGCCTTAGCCTCCTGAGTAGCTGGGACTAAAGGCGCGCCTCCACCATGCCCAGCTGATTTTTGTATTTTTAGTAGAGACAGGGGTTTCACCAGGTTGGTCAGGCTGGTCTTGAACTCCTGACCTCAGGTGATCAGCCTACCTTGGCTTGCCAAAGTGCTGGGATTACAGGCATGAGCCACCATGCCCAGCCAGGACATTTCATAGTGAGGACATGAGGTCCATGAGGCTGGAGGAGGTGATGGGGAGGCAGGCAGGGAGCTTCTCAGAGGCCTGGATTATGATGGAATAAGTGACCTGCTAGTACAAAGTCTCTTAGGTGACAATTTGGATTTGGAGGAGTGGCAAGCAGGACCATGGAGTCGAAGGCAAGTGAGCAAGGGAGGGGAGATGAGGATGAAGGTGCGCTGATGAGGAGGGCGTTCCAGAGACTGGAATGGCATTGGATTTCATTCTGAGTGCAACAGAAGGCCACTGGAGCGTTGTTGTTTTTCTTTTTCTTTTTCTCTGTTTCTTTCTTTCTTTTTTTTTTGAGATGGAGTCTCGTTCTATTGCCCAGGCTGGAGTGCAGTGGCGCATCCTCGGCTCACTGCAACCTCCGCCTCCCGGGTTCAAGCAATTCTCCTGCCTCAGCCTCCTGAGTAGCTGGGATTACAGGCGTGGGCCACCACACCCACCTAATTTTTGTATTTTTAGTAGAGATGGGGTTTCATCATGTTGGTCAGTCTGGTCTCAAACTCCAGACCTCATGACCTGCCTGCCTCAGCCTCCCAAAGTGCTGGGATTACAGGCGTGAGCCACCGCGCCCGCCTTTTTTTTTTTTTTTTTGAGATGGAGTCTCACTCACGCTGTCACCCAGGCTAGAGTGCAGTGCAGTGATCTTGGATTACTGCAACCTCCACCTCCAAGTTTCAAGTGATTCTCCTGCCTCAGCCTCCCGAGTAGCTAGGATTACAGGCGTGTGCCAACACATCTGGCTAATTTTTGTATTTTTAATAGAGACAGATTTTCACCATGTTGGCCAGGCTGGTTTCAAACTCCTAGCCTCAAATGATCCATCAGTCTCGGCCTCCCGAAGTGTGGGGATTACAGGTGTGAACCACCACGCCCAGCCTTGTTTTGTTTTATTTTTAGTGCATTGTCCAGGCTGGAGTGCAGTGGTGTGATCACAGCTTATTACAGCCTTGAACTCCTGGGCTCAAGCAATCCTCCCACCTCAGCCTCCCAAGTAGCTGAAACTACAGGCAGGCACCACCATCTCCAGCTAATGGAGGGTTTTAAGTAGATTTGATAGGATCAGATTTATGTTTTAAGAATATCCATTTGGAGGCCCATTATGGTAGCTTACGACTGTAATCCCAGCACTTAGGGAGGCTGAGGCAGGCAGAACACTTGAGGTCAAAAGTCCAAGATCAACCTACCCAGCATGGTGAAACCCTGTTTTTTTTTTTTTTTCTTTTTCTTTTTTTCTTTTTTTTGAGACAGAGTTTCGCTCTCGTTGCCCAGGCTACAGTGCAATGGCGTGATCTTGGCTCACTGTAACCTCCTCCTCCCGGGTTCAAGCGATTCTCCTGCCTCAGCTTCTTGAGTAGCTGGAATTATAGGCATGCACCACCATGCACCTGTCTAATTTTGTATTTTTAGTAGAGATGGGGTTTCTCCGTGTCGGCCAGGGTGGTCTCAAACTCCCAACCTCAGGTGATGCGCCTGCCTTGGCTTCCCAAAGTGTTGGGATTACAGGCGTGAGCCACTGTGCCCAGCCAATGAAACCCTGTTTCTACTAAAATTACAAAAATTAGCCAAGAGTGGTGGTACACGCCTATCATCCCAGCTACTCGGTCAGCTGAGGAACAAGAATCACTTGAACCTGGGGGCGGTGAGTGAGCGGAGGTTGCAGTGAGCCGAGATGGAGCCACTGCACTCTTACCTGGGTGACAGAGCCAGACTCTGACTAAAAAAAAAAGAAAAAGAAAAAAATTAAGAAAAGAAAATCCATTTGGCTCCTGTGGACAGAGCAGAATAAGGAGACTAGGAGGTAGATGACTGCTGTAGTTCAGGGTCATTGCAGAGGAGGAGGAGAGAAGGTGGCCAAATCAGTATCTCTATGGTGGGTCTGAGTGCACAATAGATGTGCTCAAATGCAGATTCCTGGGCCCCATCCTCAGAGAGTTCCTGAAACCCCGCAAAATCTCGCAGAAAGAGAACAGAAAAAAGAAAGAAATCTATTAGCTTTCTTGGTCATTGGTGATTGAAAAACCAATGTTACCTTCAGGAATGGCTGGATCTAGGTGCTCAAACCATTCATCAGGAACCTCTCCATCTCTTGGCTCTGTACTCCCACATGTGGGCTTCCTTCTAGACAAGCCCTCATGTAACAAGTTTGCCATCTAGCAGATCTCAGCTTACATTCTATGAGCTTAGCAATTCTTACAGGAAAAGAGTGAAAATTCCAAGGGCTGACTCACTGGAGCAACTTGGGTTACATACTGGCCCAGTTGCTGCACCTGGAAGGAAATCTAGCCTTTGTAGGATAAAAAGGAAATAGATATTGAGAGACTGAAATACCAATGTCATTTACAGTAAATCTGGCAGAGGGGCGGGTGCAGTGGCCAACACTTTGGGAAGCTGAGGCAGGAGGATCCTTTGAACCTAGGAGTTGGAGACCAGCTTGGGCAACACAATGAAACTCCGTTTCTACAAAAAATTTTTTTTTTTTTTTTTTTTTTTTGAGACGGAGTCTTGCTCTGTCACCCAGTTTGGACTGCAGTGGCGTGATCTTGGATCTCTGCAACCTCTGCCTCCCAGGTTCAAGCCATTCTCCTGCCTTAGTCTCCCGAGTAGCTGGGATTGCAGGCGTCTGCCAACAAGCCAGGCTAGCTTTAGTATTTTTTTTTTAGAGATGGGTTTTCACCATGTTGACCAGGCTGGTCTCGAACTCCTGACCTCAAGTGATCCACCCGCCTTGGCCTCCCAAAGTGCTGGGATTTCAGGCATGAGCTACCATGCCCGGCCTTGAACAATTTTTTTAAAATCAACAGGGCGTGGTGGCTCACATCTGTAGTCCCAGCTACTCAGGAGGCTGAAGCAGGAGGATTGCTTGAGCCAGGAGGTTGAGGATGCAGTGAGCTGTGATCTTGCGACCACATTCTAGCCTGGGCAATGGAGTAAGACCCTGTCTCAAAAAAAAAAAAAAAAATCTGGTGAAGGCCAAGAATCTGCTTCTAAGGCTCCCAGCTCCAAGGTTCAGACACCAGGAGATAGAGGGCTGTGCTTCCAGATGCAGTCGATAAGTGGGTAGCCTTTGTTCCCCAACTAAATGTCACCTCCACCAACAACTACCTGCATGACCCATCCTCTCTTTGAGTCTCCATCCCTTTGTGTGTAAGATGAGCTGATGACACCAACTTTGGAGGATGGCTAAGAGGACAAGAAGAACCCAGTAGAGGACCTGGAGGGAGGGAGGCCCCTCTCAGAGCCTCAGTTTCCCTTATCTGTAAATTGGGTACAACATAACATGAGAAGTTGGTGCTATGGTGCATGTCCAGAGGGAGGAATGCCTCCCTCTTTACATGGGCCCATTTCCTGGCCCGCAGGCGGCGACTGTGCCACCTTGCTGAAGAATATTGGAGCGCTGCCCGTAGAGATGGCCCGCATGTACTTCGCCGAGACGGTGCTAGCCCTGGAGTATTTGCACAACTATGGCATCGTGCACCGCGACCTCAAGCCTGACAAGTGAGCTTTGATCTTTCCCATCACTCCCTCTCTGCCCCTCGGGAGGCCAGGAAGCAGAATGGACGGGCCTCATCCCTGAGACCCCCGCCTGTGCCTACAGCCTCCTTATCACCTCCATGGGTCACATCAAGCTCACGGATTTCGGCCTCTCCAAGATGGGGCTCATGAGCCTCACCACCAACTTATATGAAGGCCATATCGAGAAGGACGCCCGGGAGTTCCTGGACAAACAGGTGTGTGTGCGGGCATGGGGGTCGCTGCGGGTGGAGTGACCCTGCAGGACCTCGGGAACCCAGGGCCTGGTGGGGGGCACAGCTCTCCCTCGAGGGCCCTCCTGTGGCCAGGGCGTGGGCTGACAGCCTGCCCCCAGGTGTGTGGGACCCCAGAGTACATCGCCCCCGAGGTCATCCTGCGTCAAGGCTACGGCAAGCCAGTGGACTGGTGGGCCATGGGGATCATCCTCTACGAGTTCCTGGTGGGCTGTGTGCCCTTCTTCGGAGACACACCAGAGGAGCTATTTGGACAGGTCATCAGTGGTACGTGGCTTTGCAGCGCACAGGGGCAGGATGTGGTGTGCACGGAGAGATGGACAGGCCCAGGGTTCCAGGGACTTCAAAAGGGACCCCCCAGAGGATCGCTTGCACCCAGGAGGTCAAGGCTGCAGTGAGCCATGATCGTGCCACTGCACTCCAGCTAGGTGACACAGTGAGATCCTGTCTCCAAACAACAACAACAAAAACTGCCCCTAAGTTCCGTTTTGTTTTGCAGATGACATCCTGTGGCCCGAGGGGGATGAGGCCCTACCTACAGAGGCCCAACTCCTCATATCCAGCCTCCTGCAGACCAACCCTCTGGTCAGGCTTGGGGCAGGTAAGTCTGCCATGCAGAGGAGCTGAGGGCCCACTATTAGAGAGCAGGACTCCAAAACCCCAAGCCCAGCCTGTGCTGTGGCCCCGGGGCGGAAGACATGGGGGGCGGGGCTGGGCTGCTGGGTTGGCCATCAGCTGTGGCTGGAATCCCTTCCGTCCCAGGCGGCGCTTTTGAGGTGAAGCAGCACAGTTTCTTTCGAGACCTGGACTGGACAGGGCTGCTGAGGCAGAAGGCCGAGTTCATCCCCCACCTAGAGTCGGAAGATGACACTAGCTACTTTGACAGTGAGCTGGGACACCAGGCACGGCCTGGGTCGAGGGGTGGGATCCGGGAAAAGGGACCCTGGGGTAAGTAAAGCCTGGGATAGGGCCCGGCTAAGTACCAAGATGTGATGCCTAGGTGCGAAGGTGGTATTTTGGTGGGGGCGGGGCCAAGTGGGGCGGGGCTGACATACGGGCGGGGCTCAGGCTGAAATGTAGGTAAGAACCTGAGATTGGGGTAGGTGTGGGGCGTGAACTGGGGTGAGTTGTGAGTGTGGGCCTGGAACTGAACTAGAGAGAGGTACTAGCGCTCAGAATGGCCCGGGGTGATGCCGGGGTGCAGAGCACTGTAGGTGGGGCGTGGCCTCTTTGGAGGCGGGGCTAGACGGTGCCACTGAGAATGGGACAAGGACCTTGCCTGGGAGCGGAGCCTAAATTAAATACACCAATGAGGCAGGGGCGTGGCCTGACCTGAAGACTTGTAAACCCGGCTTGAACCAGGACTGGGCTCCTGTGGGGATGTGATATGAGGAGGAAACCCGTACCCGCAGTCACAGCCCATACCCCCTCCCCAGCCCGCTCAGACAGGTATCACCACGTGAACTCCTATGACGAGGATGACACGACGGAGGAGGAGCCCGTGGAAATCCGCCAGTTCTCTTCCTGCTCTCCGCGCTTCAGCAAGGTGGGCCAAGGCTGGGTGTGGGACAGGGCGAGACCCTGGGAGGGATAGGGCTTGGAGAGACAGTGAGAAACAGGTTCCTTGGTGCCCAAGGTCTCAGGAGCGGGAAGTTATTGATGGGGCGGGAGTCCGGAAAGTGGTAAGGCCACGCGACAGGCAGGTTCGGGAGTCTATGGGACGGGCCTTTGACATTGAGTGGAATCTAACAGGAATCAGGACAGTTGTGCAGATTGAGGCCATGGTGGGGCGGGGCTAGGTCTGGGTTGGGGGGGGGGGTCAGGACGTGGGAATGAGGCCAGCAGCGAAGGCGGAGTAAAGCCCAGCGAAGTCTTGCATTTATTTATTTATTTTTATTTTTTCTAATAACAGGCAGAGAAGCCATAGGCCTTGCTTTGAGAAGCAACTTGTAGAGGGGTGCAGGGCCTAGCCTGGGCTAAGGAGACATAAATTAAGGGGGTTGCTGGGAAGATGGGGCTGTGTAGAGAGCAGATTGGTCAGGGCATCGTAGGGGCAGAGCCTAGAGTAAAACGCAGGGCCTAACTTTGTGGGGTGGGGCCTGAACTGAAGAATTGTAGGTTGGCGGATCATGCACAATTGGGCGGAGCCAGGCCTCGGAGGGTGGAGTGCGCTTTGCGGGGGATCCACTGCCAGGAAGCTGATTAGCTCCGGAGTGAAAGTGGAACCCGGGCTGGACTTGCCTCCCACCACCACCTACAGGTGTATAGCAGCATGGAGCAGCTGTCGCAGCACGAGCCCAAGACCCCAGTAGCAGCTGCAGGGAGCAGCAAGCGGGAGCCGAGCACTAAGGGCCCCGAGGAGAAGGTGGCCGGCAAGCGGGAGGGGCTGGGCGGCCTGACCCTGCGTGAGAAGACCTGGAGAGGGGGCTCTCCGGAGATGTGAGCAGGGGAATGGCGGAGTTTGGGGGCGGGGTCGAAGGGGGCGTGTCTTCCCTAACCACGCCCCCTCCGTGCAGCAAGCGATTCTCCGCGTCCGAGGCCAGTTTCCTAGAGGGAGAGGCCAGTCCCCCGTTGGGCGCCCGCCGCCGTTTCTCGGCGCTGCTGGAGCCCAGCCGCTTCAGCGCCCCCCAAGAGGACGAGGATGAGGCCCGGCTGCGCAGGCCTCCCCGGCCCAGCTCCGACCCCCCGGGCTCCCTGTATGCACGGGCCCCCAAAGAGGAGACTCATGGGGAAGGCACCTCCAGCGCCGGGGAATCCGAGGCCAGTGAGTGCCCTATCGTGCTGCCTTCCCCAATCTTCCCCAATGTCCTACTGGTCATATAGTGAGCATTCCACGAGCCTGGTGCTGTTTATGAAATATCTCAGGTCCTATTCATATTGCAATTTGGGATTTTTTTTTTTTTTTTTTTTTTTTTTGAGACAGAGTCTCACTCCATCACCCAGGCTAGAGAGCAGTGGCGTGATCTCGGCTCACTGCAAACTCCACCTCCCAAGTTCAAGTGGTTCTCGCACCTCAGCCTCCCGAGTAGCTGGGATTACAGGCGCGTGCCACCACCCCCAGCTAATTTTTGTATTTTTAGTAGAGACGGGGTTTCATCATGTTGGCAAAGCTGGTCTCGAACTCCTGACCTCAAGTGATCTGCCTTCCTTGGCCTACCAAAGTGCTGGGGTTACAGTCATGAGCCACCGCGCCCAGACCAATTTGGGATTCTTAACATTAGAAACACCCCAATGCCATGGTCAGTCAGTGATAAAGACCGATACAGACTATGTCTCTATATGAGGAGCAGTGCGGCATGCAGGTTACCTGCTCAGATGAAACTCACCATCCATCAGGGGTAAAAAGTGGGAAGAGCATCCAGGCAGGGAAACAGTATGTGGGAAATCCCCGGCCTTGGACTGATTCCTAACACACCTGCTTTCTGTTGCAGCTGACCGCCCACGCCCAGGTGACCTCTGCCCACCCTCAAAGGATGGGGACGCATCAGGCCCAAGGGCTACCAATGACTTGGTTCTGCGCCGGGCGCGGCACCAGCAGATGTCGGGGGATGCGGCAGTAGAGAAGAGGCCTTCTCGAACTGGGGGCAAAGTCATCAAATCAGCCTCAGCCACTGCCTTATCTGTCATGATTCCTGCAGGTAATGCTGGGCCCCACTTGGCAGGGGAGGGGCTGCCCCCCATTTGAGGCAGGACAGACCAATGAAAATGCTGCATTTTCCCTGTCCACCGTGATTGGCTTCAGGCTGGACCAATGAGAGGCTGCTCTGCCACTTTGACTTGGGAGGAGGGAGGAGCAGATACAGGGAGATGTGTATCTTCTTGGTTCTGATTTCTGACCATGGTTGTGTGTCTGTAGTGGACCCACATGGAAGCTCACCCCTTGCTAGTCCCATGTCTCCACGATCTCTGTCCTCCAACCCATCCTCACGGGACTCCTCACCCAGCCGGGACTACTCGCCAGCTGTCAGTGGGCTCCGCTCCCCCATCACCATCCAGCGCTCGGGCAAGAAGTATGGCTTCACACTGCGTGCCATCCGTGTCTACATGGGTGACACGGATGTCTATAGTGTCCACCACATTGTCTGGGTGAGTACTCATGGGTGGAGTCTCCATCACAGAGTGGAGGATGGTGGGGAAAAGGCCCCTTCAGCTCAAACCAGTTAGCCTGGGTGAGACACCTCTGTGACCCTCTATGCCTCTTCCCTCTCTGAACCTGTTTCTTTTTTCTTTTACTTTTTTATTTTAGGCGGAGACTCATTCTGTCGCCAGGCTGGAGTGCAGTGGCACAATCTCGGCCCACTGCAACCTCCGCCTCCTAAGTTCAAGCCATTCTCCTGCCTCAACCTTCCGAGTAGCTGGGACTACAGACAGGCGCGCGACACCACGCGCACCTAATTTGTGTATTTTTAGTAGAGACGGGGTTTCACCATGTTGGCTAGGGTGGTCTCAATCTCTTGACCTCGTGATTCACCCACCTCGGCCTCCCAAAGTGCTGGGATTACAGGCGTGAGCCACGGCGCCTGGCCGAGACTGTTTCTTCATCTGCAAAATGGGGAGAATAGGCCAGGCGCAGTGGCTCACGCCTGTAATCCCAGCACTTCGGGAGGCTGAGGTGGGCAGATCACTGGAGGTCAGGAGTTTGAGACTAGCCTGGCCAATATGGTGAAACCCTGTCTCTATTAAAAATACAAAAATTGCGCCGGGCGCGGTGGCTGTAATCCTGGCACTTTGGGAGGCCAAGGCGGGTGGATCATGAGGTCAGGAGATCGAGACCATCCTGGCTAACACGGTGAAACCGCCTCTCTACTAAAAATACAAAAAATTAGCTGGACATGGTGGTGGGCGCCTGTAGTCCCAGCTACTCAGGAGGCTGAGGCAGGAGAATCGCTTGAACCCGGGAGGCGGAGCTTGCAGTGAGCCGAGATTGCACCACTGCACTCTAGCCTGGGCGACAGAGCAAGACTCCGTCTCAAAAAAAAAAAAAAAAAAAAAAAAAAAAAAATTGGCCAGGCGCAGTGGCTCACGCCTGTAATCCCAGCACTTTGGGAGGCCGAGGTGGGTGGATCACGAGGTCAGGAGTTCGAGACCAGCCTGACCAACATGGTGAAAACCCATCTCTACTAAAAATACAAAAAAAATTAGCCAGGCGTGGTGGCGGATGCCTGTAATCCCAGCTACTCAGGAGGCTGAGACAGCAGAATCGCGTGAACCCGGGAGGCGGAGCTTGCAGTGAGCCGACATCGCACCACTGCACTCCAGCCTGGGTGACAGAGCGAAAGACTCCGTCTCAAAAAAAAAAAAAAAAATTAACCGGAGGTAGTGGCGCATGTCTGTAATCCCAGCTACTTGGGAGGCTGAGGCAGGAGAATCGCTTGAACCTGGGAGGCGGGTGTTGCTGTGAGCCAGGATTGTGCCACAGCACTCCAGCCTGGGTGACAGAGTGAGACTCCGTCCAAAAAAAAAAAAATGTGGGGGGAGGAATAATTAATATTTCACAAGGTGTTATGAGGATTCTAATGCATGCAGAGCTAAGTGTCCTGCATATAAGTTTAGGAGCTTTCCTTGTTACCAATCCCACTAACCGTGTCCCTATGGGATGCTCTTTTCCCAGCACGTGGAGGAAGGAGGCCCAGCCCAAGAGGCAGGACTCTGTGCTGGGGACCTCATCACCCACGTGAACGGGGAGCCTGTGCATGGCATGGTGCATCCTGAGGTCGTGGAGCTGATCCTTAAGGTGAGTGCATGGAAGGAGGCACCCTGGGTGGAGGGTGGGGGAGGCCTGAGCAGCCCCTAGCAGAGCATTTTCCCCCATTCTTCCCCCAGAGTGGCAACAAGGTAGCAGTGACCACAACGCCCTTCGAAAATACCTCTATCCGCATTGGTCCCGCAAGGCGCAGCAGCTACAAGGCTAAAATGGCTCGGAGGAACAAGCGACCCTCCGCCAAGGAGGGCCAGGAGAGGTGGGCACAGCCGTAAACAGCCTGGTCTTTGGGCAGTGGGTGGAACTCAGGCGGGAGGGGCACAGATGAGGATGGAGAAGGGAAGAGCACGGGAAAGGTGGCGGGAACAAATGACCAACAAGCAAAGGGAAGAGGACAATTAAGAGGGGCTGCGGGCTGGGCACGGTGGCTCACGCCTGTAACCCCAGGACTTTGGGAGGCCGAGACGGGCAGATCACGAGGTCAGGAGTTCGAGACCAGCCTGGGCAATATGGTGAAACCCCATCTCTACTAAAAATACAAAAATTAGCCTGGCATGGTGGTGCTCGCCTGTAGTCCCAGCTACTTAGGAGGCTGAGGCAGAAGAATCCCTTGAACCCGGGAGGTGGATGTTGCAGTGAGCCAAGATTGTGCTACTGCACTCCAACCTAGGCAACAGAGTGAGACTCCGTCTCAAACAAACAAACAAACAACAACAAAAAAATAGGGGCTGGGATGACTCACACCTGTAATCACAGCACTTTGGGAGGCTGAGGCAGAAGGATCACTTGAGCCCAGGAGTCAAGATTAGGGGCAATATAGAGAGACCCCGTCTCTACAAAAAGTTTTAAAAACTAGCTGGGTTTGGTGGCACACACCTGTGGTCTCAGGTACTCGGAGGCTGAAGTGGAGGATTGCTTGAGCCTGGGAGGTCGAGGCTGCAGTGGGCTATGATCTCACCACTGCAGTCCAGCTGTGACAACAGAGCTAGACTCTATTTCAAAAAAAAAAAAAAAGAGGGGCTGTAAAAGTGGAAGGAGCCAAGAATGGAAGCTGTGCCAAGTTTCTAGGATCAGAGAAAAGCATTGTAGGAGGGTCTTGCACATATAGGCAGGCCCAGGAGATGTGATCTGGAAAGGGAGATGTCCAGAGACGGTGGGGGTCCAGGAGATGGTCCTATCCTGTTAGATGTGTTTAGACAGAACTGGGAAAGGCTAGAATAAGAAATGTCTATCTGGAATGAGCATGCCAGGCAAGGTTCAGCCAACTGAAATCCTATCTTCCCTTATAGATAGGAGGAGCTAGGTGGGAGGTGGGTGGGGCCAGAGGAGTATTCTTTTTTTTTTTTTAGTATTCAGTTTTGATCAGTGAGTTTGGCCCAGACAAGTACAGGGATTTGGGTGAGAGGAGCCAGTCGGGGTTGAGTTAAATACATTTCTTCCCACTCTTATAGGTGGGTTGTAGTGGAAGAGGAGGGACTAGACGCAGGTGGGACCAAGTTGGTTTTGTTTGGATGTGTTTCTAGCCTGGACTGGGAGTGGCCAAAAGGTTGGGCGGGACCTGAAGTGGGAGGAGGGAGGAGCCAAGCAGCACTGAGTTAAGGGAAGTTCTGTCTTGACAGGTGGGTTGTAGTGAAAGACAGAGGGACTAGAGGGGTGGGCAGGACTAGAAGAGGTTGTTTTTGGCCGGGCGAGGTGGTTCACGCCTGTAATCCCAGCACTTTGGGAGGCCGAGGTGGGTGGCTCACCTGAGGTCAGGAGTTCGAGACCAGCCTGACCAACATGGTGAAACCCCATCTCTACTAAAAATACAAAAATTAGCTGGGAGTGGTGGCTCACTCCTGTAGTCCCACCTACTCAGGAGGCTACTCACGAGGCTGAAGCACGATAATCGCTTGAACCCGGGAGGTAGAGGTTGCAGTGAGCCGAGATCGTGTCATTGCACTCCAGCCCGGGCGACAAGAGCGAAACTTCGTCTCAAAAAAAAAAAAAAAAAAGTTGGTTTTGTTTGGATGAGTGTTTGTAGCCAGAATTGGGAGTGGCCTAAAGTTGGGCGGGGCCTGAAGTAGGAGGAGCTAAAGGAAGTTCTATCTTGATAGGTGGGTTGTAGTGGAAGAGGGAGGAGCTAGAGAGGTGGGCGGGGCATAATAGGTTGGTTTTGTTTGGATTCTTGTTTCTAGCTTGGACTAGCAGTGGCCAAAGGGGGTGGGTGGGGACTGAAGTGGGAGGAGCCAAGCAGCACTGAGCTAAAGGAAGTTCTTTGTCTTGATAGGTGGGTTGTAGCTGGAGAGGGAAGGGCCAGAAGGGGTGAGTGGTTACCGTTGTGAGGCCGTGAAATGGGCGGAGCCCTGAGCTCTGGCGTCCAGGTCAAGGACGCTTGGCCCCTCCCTGTCCAGCAGCAAGAAGCGCAGCTCCCTCTTCCGGAAGATCACGAAGCAGTCGAACCTGCTGCATACTAGCCGCTCGCTGTCGTCGCTGAACCGCTCGCTGTCATCCAGCGATAGTCTCCCGGGCTCGCCTACGCACGGGCTGCCGGCGCGCTCGCCCACGCACAGCTACCGCTCCACGCCTGACTCCGCCTACCTAGGTATTACCTCCTGCACCTGCGCGGGGACCGAGCAGCGCGGGGTGGCCTGGCTGGTGCTCGGGCTGTACTCACTCGCTTCACCTCCCGTCTCCCGCAGGCGCCTCATCCCAGAGCAGCTCCCCAGCATCAAGCACGCCCAACTCGCCTGCGTCGTCGGCGTCGCACCACATTCGGCCCAGCACGCTGCACGGACTGTCGCCAAAGCTCCATCGCCAGTACCGCTCTGCGCGATGCAAGTCGGCTGGCAACATCCCTCTATCGCCGCTGGCACACACGCCGTCCCCCACGCAGGCATCACCGCCGCCACTGCCGGGCCACACGGTGGGCAGCTCGCACACTACGCAGAGCTTCCCGGCCAAACTGCACTCATCGCCTCCCGTCGTGCGCCCGCGCCCCAAGAGTGCCGAGCCCCCTCGCTCGCCGCTCCTCAAGCGCGTGCAGTCGGCTGAGAAGCTGGGAGCCTCCTTGAGTGCGGACAAGAAGGGCGCGCTGCGCAAACACAGCCTCGAGGTGGGCCACCCGGATTTCCGCAAGGACTTCCATGGCGAGCTGGCGCTGCATAGCCTTGCCGAGTCCGACGGTGAGACGCCCCCAGTCGAGGGCCCTGGCGCGCCCCGGCAGGTCGCCGTCCGCCGCCTGGGCCGACAGGAGTCACCTTTGAGCCTGGGCGCGGACCCGTTGCTGCCCGAGGGTGCCTCCAGGCCACCAGTGTCGAGCAAGGAGAAGGAATCCCCGGGGGGCGCCGAGGCGTGCACCCCACCCCGCGCGACGACCCCCGGTGGCCGGACCCTGGAGCGGGACGTCGGCTGCACGCGGCATCAGAGCGTGCAGACGGAGGATGGCACTGGCGGGATGGCCAGGGCTGTGGCCAAGGCGGCGCTGAGCCCGGTGCAGGAACACGAGACGGGCCGGCGCAGCAGCTCTGGCGAGGCGGGCACACCCCTGGTACCCATTGTCGTAGAGCCTGCGCGGCCCGGGGCTAAGGCTGTGGTGCCTCAGCCTCTGGGCGCGGACTCCAAGGGGTTGCAGGAACCCGCACCCCTGGCGCCTTCCGTGCCCGAGGCCCCCCGGGGCCGGGAGCGCTGGGTGTTGGAGGTGGTGGAGGAGCGCACCACGCTGAGCGGGCCTCGCTCCAAGCCCGCCTCCCCAAAGCTCTCCCCGGAGCCCCAGACACCCTCCCTAGCCCCAGCGAAGTGCAGTGCACCCAGCAGTGCAGTGACCCCAGTCCCACCCGCATCCCTCTTGGGCTCGGGTACCAAGCCTCAAGTGGGGCTGACCTCCCGGTGCCCTGCTGAAGCTATGCCCCCAGCAGGCCTGACCAAAAAAGGAGTGTCCAGTCCCGCACCCCCGGGACCATAGCCAAGGGGGACATCGGCCCCGCGCTGTACAGCCGCCTGTATACATATGTACACATATAAATAAAGTGCGTCCGTGCTGCGTGAGTTTTCTGGGGCTCACTCCTCTCCAGGCAAGGCGAGACATCACACGACCCCAACCCCATGCCCAGGTGCTTTTTGGGAGGTGGGACTCCAGTTCTGGTTACCATGGAGAATGGAGGGAATTTTGGATAGACACCTCTTGTGGTCCTACTTCTGGTCTCACCTCTGCACCAACTGCCCCCAAACCTTTAGGGGGAGAATTGATGCTGCGACGCTCTTGTGTCCCAGTGCCCACCTGAAGAAAAGGTTAACAGCCTCGTCCACCAATTTCCATTTATTTACTCCTCAACAATCCTGATGGCAGGTATTATGTTTCCCATTTTGCAGACAGGTAGACTGTGTCACAGAGCGGTTAAGGCACACAATCAAGGTCATACAGCTAGGAAGGGGATGAACTGGGATTCAAAATCAAGTCCAAACTGGTTCCTGAGCCCTTAGATTTTTTTTTTTTTTTTTTTGATACGGAGTCTCATTCTATCACCCAGGCTGAAGTGCCATGGCGTTATCTCAGCTCACAACAACCTCTGCCTCCCGAGTTCAAGCGATTCTCCTGCCTCAGCCTCCCGAGTAGCTAGGACCACAGATGCATGCCACCATGCCTGGCTAATTTTTAAATATTTTTAATGGATATGGGGTTTCACCATGTTGGCCAGGCTGGTCTCGAACTCCTGACCTCAAGTGATCCGCCCATTTCAGCCTCCCAAAGTGCTGGGGTTACAGATGTGAGCCATTGTGCCCGCCCGCCACACCCCCCTTTTTTTTTTGAAACAGTCTTGCTATGTGACCCAGGTTGGCGTAATCATAGTTCACTGTGACCGTGATCTCCCTGGTTCAATTGATCCTCTGGCTTCAGTGGCTGGGACTACAGGCATTTATCACCACGCCCAGCTAACTTTTTTTTAAGTTCTAGTAGCGATGTAGTCTCACTATGTAGCCCAGGCTGGTCTCAAATTCCTGAGTTCAAGTGATCCTCCCTCCTTGGCTTCCCAAAGTGCTGGCATTACATACGTGAGCCACTGCACCTGGCCATAAGGGTTAGATCTTATAAGCTCTGCTGGGCTTCCTGGCCATGCCATTACAGGGCTGGTAGTTCTTCACCAGCGGCTGGAAGGCCTTCCAGAGGGCTGGCAGCTGGGCACACAGTGTGCCCCCACCCCGTTGCTCCTCTCCCTGGTTCCGATTCATGTCACCCACACAGGTCCAGGGCCCTTCTGGGGACACGCACCATTTGGAGTGGTCCTCTGTGCTGTTGAAGCTTGGGCCGGCTGGTCCAGGGAAAGCTATCTGGTTCACATTCAGAACCTGCCAGATATCCGAGCAGTTGGAGGGCAGGATGCCTACAGTTTTGTGCCAGAACTGGACCTGCAGGTTGGCACCAAGGGCTGCCGCCAACCAGCCGGAGTACAGGTCTGCAAAGGATGGAGAGAGGGTACAGGTAGGGTCAAGGCCACTGCTAGGGAGTCCCTAGTCCACTTTCCCTCTCTCAGCTCAGTTTCCATATTTCCTTTTTTTTTTTTTTTTTTTTGACATGGAGTCTTGCTCTGTCGCCCAGGCTAGAGTGCATTGGTGCAATCTAGGCTCATTGCAAACTCTGCCTCCGAGGTTCAAGTGATTCTCCTGCCTCAGCCTCCGAGTAGCTGGGATTACAGGTGCCCACCACCACGCCCGGCTAATTTTTGTATTTTTAGTAGAGATAGGGTTTCACCATGTTGGCCAGGCTGGTCTCAAACTCCTGACCACGTAATCAGCTGGCGCCCTCCACCATGCCCAGCTAATTTTTGTATTTTTAGTAGAGATGGAGTTTCACCACGTTGGCCAGACTGGTCTTGAACTCCTGGGCTCAAGTGATCCACCCGCCTTGGTCTCCCAAAATGTTGGGATTACAGGCGAGCCACCGCGTCCGGCCCTAAGTGTTTTTAATTTATTAACTTATTTATTTTGAGACTAGGTCTCATTCTGACTCCCCAAATGGAGTGTAGTGGCAGGATCACGACTCACTTGCAGCCTCGACCTCCTGGGCTCAAGCTATTCTCCCACCTCAGCCTCCTGAGTAGCGGGGACTACACGTGTGTGCCACTATGCCCCACTAATTAAAATTTTTTTTGTAGAGATGGGGTCCCGCTATGTTGCCCAGGCTGGTCTCAAACTCCTGGGCTCAAGCGATCCTCCTGCCTCGACTGGGATTACAGGTGTGAGCCACTGTGCCTGGCCTATTTATTTGTATTTATTTATTTATTTACTTACTTATTTTGAGACAGAGTCTCACTCTGTCACCCAGGCTGGAGTGCAGTGGCATGATCTTGGCTCACTGTAAGCTCTGCCTTCCGGGTTCACACCATTCTCCTGCCTCAGCCTCCTGAGTAACTGGGACTACAGGCGCCCGCCACCACGCCCAGCTAATTTTTGTACTTTTAGTAGAGACAGGGTTTCACCATGTTAGCCAGGATGGTCTCGATCTCCTGACCTTGTGATCCGCCCACCTTGGCCTCCCAAAGTGCTGGGATTACAGGCATGAGCCACTGCACCCAGCCTATTTATTTATTTTTAAATAAAGACAGGGTCTTGCTCTGTCGCCCAGGCTGGAGTGCAGTGGAGTCATCATAGCTCACTGCAGTCTGAAACTCTGGGCTCAATTTATCCTCCTGCCTCAGCCTCCCAAGTTGCCTGGCTAATTTTTAATTTTGTAGAGATGAGGTCTTGCTATGTTTCCCAGGCTTGTCTTGGACGCCCGTCTTCAAATGATCCTCCTGCCTCAGCCTTCCAAGTAACTGGGATTACAGGAGTGAGGCACCACCTCTGGCGCCCAAATGACTTACATGCAACCACTTCATTCACAATTTTTTAAGTAGATGTCAGTATGCCCAGTTTTCAGATGAGTAGACCGAGGCTCAGGTGAAATTATACATCACACAGCAAGAACCCAGGGTTTGAACCCAGGTCTGTTCACTGATCATGTGATTATAGCTCCCAGACAGACCTGGTCTCCACCCGTGACTCGAACTCAGCCATGGCCACACCAGTCACCCCGTCTGCAGAGAAGGAGCTCTCCAACCCTCAACCTTGAGACTCACCATCTCCAAATTTGCTGAACTTGGCAAAGCTCTGGAAAACAGCCCCGGCCTGGGATGTGAGTGTGATGCTGCTCTTCCAGGGTTCTCGGCTAACGTGGTGGCCCTTGACCACATTCTCCAAGTCGGGGAATTCCTGGGCAAAGATCCCTTCCAGCTGGTAGTTATAGACCAAGGGGTAGGTGTAGGTCAGCTGTTTGCCTGGAGGACAACGGGAGGAGGAAATGCAAGATCGTTCCAGGTTCTGGTCAGTAAACCCAGGACTCATCCTGTGTCCCTGACTCCACTCACCAATCTTCGAGAACTGAGCGAAGGGAAAAGACACACAGAGCAGGGTCTGCCCATAGGTACAGGCGCTATGAGGCCAGCTGTATGCAGCAGAGGAGGCCGGTGGAGGGAAGTTAGGTACACTGTGGACCAGCCAGAAGCCCCCATCGTGGTCGAGGAGCAGGACACCTGGACCAAAAGAAGGCATTAGAGGAGGTCGGGCACAGTGGCTCCCGCCTGTAATCCCAGCACTTTGGGAGACCGAGACAGACAGATTACCTGAGGTCAGGAGTTAGAAATCAGCCTGGCCAACATGGTGAAACCCCATCTCTACTAAAAATACAAAAATTAGGCCGGGCATGATGGCTCACGCCTGTAATCCCAGCACTTTAGGAGGCCGAGGCGGGTGGATCACAAGGTCAGGAGATCGAGACCATCCTGGCTAACATGGTGAAACCTTGTCTCTACTAAAAATACAAAAAATTAGCGTGGTGTGGTGGCAGGCACCTGTAGTCCCAGCTACTCGGGAGGCTGAGGCAGGAGAATGGCATGAATCCGGGAGGGGGAGGTTGCAGTGAGCAGAGATCGCGCCACTGCACGCCAGCCTGGGTGACAGAGCGAGACTCTGTCTCAAAAAAAAAAAAAAAAATACAAAAATTAGCTGGGCGTGGTGGTGGATGCCTGTAATCCCAGCTACTCAGGAGGCCGAGGCGGGAGAATTGATTGAACCTGGGAGGCGGAGGTTGCAGGGAGCTGAGATCCACCGCTGTACTCCAGCCTGGGCCACAGAACAAAATTTCATCTCAAACATAAGTAAGTAAGTAAGTAAGTAAATAAATAAATAAATAAATAAAAATGTAAAAAAAGAAGGCAGGCCCTGCGGAGTGTAATCCCAGCACTTTGGGAAGCCGAGGAGGGCGGATCACCTGAGGTCGGGGGTTCAAGACCAGCCTGGCCAACATGGAGAAACCTCATCTCTACTAAAAACACAACATTAGCCAGGCATGGTGGTGCATGCCTGTAATCCCAGCTACTAGGGAGGCTGATGCAGGAGAATCGCTTGAACCCACGAGGCGGAGGTTGCAGTGAGCCGAGATTGCACCATTGTACTCCAGCCTGGGTAACAAGAGCAAAACTCCCTCTCAAAAAACAAAAAAAAGGCAATTAGAGGGTATTGCTCCAGGCCTCCTAGCAAGCTCATCTGCAACCAGGAACACCCTCAGTTTGCAGCGGGGCTTAGAGAGGGTGCCAGCAGTGTTAGAACCACGGCTGAGCTAAGTTTTTGCAGGCATAAACTCTTATAGTCCAGAATAATGCCAAGATTAATATAAGGTAAGGAAACAGGCCAGGTGTGGCAGCTCATGCCGGTAATCGCAGTACATTAAGAGGCCAAGGTGGGTGGATTGCTTGAACCAGGACTTCGAGACCAGCCTGGGCAACATGGCAAAACCCCACTCTACAAAAATACAAAAAGTAGGCCAGGTGTGGTGGCTTACACCTGTAATCCCAGCACTTTGGGAGGCTGAGGCAGGTGGATCACCTGAGGTCAGGAGTTCGAGATCAGTCTGTCCAACCTGGTAAAACCCCATCTCTACTAAAAAATACAAAATTTAGCCGGGCGTGGTGGCACACACCTGTAATCCCAGCTACTCCAGAGGCTGAGGCAGAAGAATCGCTTGAACTGGGGAGACGGAGATTGCAGTGAGCTGAGATTGCACCACCGAACTCCAGCCTGGGTGATGGAGAGAGTGTCGCCACAAAAAAAAAAAAAAAAAGCCAGGCGTGGTGGGGGGTACTGGCAGGCCCAGTACTTGGGAGGCTGAGGTAGGAGGATCACCTGAGCCCTGGGAGGTCAAGGCTGCAGTGAGCTGTGATACTGCACTCCAGCCTAGGTGACTCTGGGTGAGACCTTGTCTAAAAGAAAATAAAATGGGGGAAATAGATGCCCAAGGTCTGACAGGGGAGATCTCCCACCCCTCTATGGAGGTCAGGGGTTAGCTTGGAAAAATACATAGGAACTCGGCTGGACAGGGTGGCTCATTCCTGTAATCCCAGCACTTTGGGAGGCCAAGGCAGGTAGATCACTTGAGGTAGATCACAGGAGTTCGAGACCAGCCTAGCCAACATGGTGAAACCTCGTCTGTACTAAAAATATAAAAATTAGCCTGGTGTGATGGCGCGCCTTTAATACCAGCTACTTGGGAGGCTGAGACAGGAGAATTGCTTCAACCCCAGAGGCAGAGATTGCAGTGAGCCAAGATTGTGCCACTGCACTCCAGCTTGGGTGACAGAGCCAACTCCCACCGTCTCAAAAAAAAAAGAAAATAAAAAAAGAAAAAAAAAAAGTTGGGGGGAATAGATGCCCAGGGTCTGACAGTGCAGATCTCCCCGACCACCCCATGCACGTCAGGGGTTAACTTGGAAAAATGGGACCCGAGTCTCTCCCCAGCCCCCAATCCAGGCCTCACCCTTCGTGTGCCCATGCATGGAAGAGTCCTGAGCCTTGCTGGATTGAGGCGGTTGGTCATTGTAGAGCAGGAAGGCGAGCTGGGGGCGGATAAACGGAAGCATCGTGAAATTCCTCCCAGGCAGGGCGGCCCTAGAGTTTCGCCCCTAGTTGGCCCGGGGCCCCCTTCACCTGGCTGGTGTTGCTCCGGTACAGCGGCTGCAGGCTTCGGCCCACGGCCCCCTCCGGGCTGTTGATGAGTCCCCTGCCGTCCCGCCAGCCTCCGGAGCTCTCGTCCAGATACTTGTACTGCAGCCCTCTCTGCGCCGCCTCCCCGGACCCTCTAAGAGCTGGCAGCTTGTAGACCACGAACCTGGAGGTCGGAGAATGCACAGAAATAGGAGAGAGGGAAGAGAAGGCACCCCAGGGTTCCCCGAGGAGGTAGGCATCCCGGTCGAGTGACCCCAGCCGGACCCCGGGGCGATGGTAGGCCCCCCGCTGCGCACTCACCAGTCTACAGGCTGCCCGGAGTCCCCGTAGCAGCTCAGGGCCCCGGCGGGGACGCACAGCAGCGCTGCCAGAAGCAGCGGGATCATCGCTGCTATGGAGCTGAGATCCAGGAATCTGTGTCGGGACTGCGGGGTGCTGGGTTACAACAGAGGCCAGGACTGGCACCTGACGCCTTTCACTTCCCTAAACTTGCCTGGGAACCGGCGCAGGGACATCACGAGGGTAGAGACTCCTCCCCCGCGACGCGACGCTGCGTTTAGGAGAGGCAAGAGGCAGCCCGGAGTCTGCCCAGACCACGCCCACGACGGGCCCGGCACTCCAGCGTCTCCTGGAGCCTGACCACCGTTCCTTTTCGTGGTAGCTAATCCCAGCCCACGCTCTTCTGTCTGACCCAACTCCCGCCCGGGTTTCTGGATCAGGCACAAGTTTGATTTTATTTTTTATTCCAGCCCTACAACCTGTGTCCAACTCTTGTGACCTTTGTTCTTCTTCCTCTTTTTTTTTTTTTTTTTTTTGAGACGGAGTTTCACTCTTGTCGCCCAGGCTGGGGTGCAATGGCACGATCTCGCTTCACTGCAACCTCCGCCTTCTTGATTAAAGCGATTATCCTGCCTCAGCCTCCCGAGTAGCTGGGATTACAGACGCCCCACCCCACGCCCGGCTAATTTTTGTAGTTTTAGTAGAAACGGGGTTTTTCCATGTTGACTAGGCTGGTCTCGAACTCCTGACCTCGTGATCCACCAGCCTCGGCCCCCGAAAGTGCCGAGATTACAGAAGTGAGCCACCATGCCCCTTAAGAAGCGTTTGTGTTCCAGTGGATCTTCCCCTTTTTCTTTTTTTTTTTTTCCCTTCCTTTTTTTTTTTTTTTCCAGACAATATCTCGCTCTGTTGCCCAGGCCGGAGTGCAGTGGCGCAGTCTTGGCTCACTGCAACCTCTGCCTCCCCAGCTCAAGTGATCCTCTCACCTCAGCCTCTCAAGTAGCTGGGATCACAGGCACATGCCACTATTCCCAGCTAATTTTTGTAGTTTTTTTGGAAACACAGTTTCACCATGTGGCTCAGGCTGAACTCCTGAGCTCAAGGGATCCACCTGCCTTGCCTCCCAAAGTGCTGGAATTACAGACGTGTAATCCACCCCACCCGGACTCCCCTTTTTCATTCTGCACGTTTTCTCCAGGATCCCCTGAGCTAGGAAAGAGGTGACTGTATGTCTGTTTTTTGTCGTTTTGAGACAGGATAATGGTTTCTCACCCAGGCTAGAATGCAGTGACTCCATCACGGTTCACTGCAGCCTCAACCTACTGGGCTCAAGAGATCCTCCCAGGTAGCTGGTACTACAGGCCTGTGCCACCACACCCAGATAATTGTTCATTGCAGAGATGAGGGTCTCACTATGTTGTCCAGGCTGCTCTGGAACTCCTGGGTTCAAGTGATTCTCCCACCTCAGCCTCAAAGGATCATGGCAGGTGATCCATGATCACATGGCAGATTCCAAAGGGCTATGGGAATCTGAGTACTGGCTTGAAACTCCCTTTGCAAAAATTATGACAGAAAATTATGTCAGTGAAAGAGCTCTGATCTAACCAACTCCATCTTGCCTTTAATCTCCAAACTGCCCTTGCTTGGTCATTCCTGGGTGTGGAGCCAAACTAGCTTTTTTTTTTGACACGTTGTCTCACTCTGTCACCCAGGCTGGAGTCCAGTGGTGTGATCTCAGCTCACTGCAACATCCACCTCCTAGGTTCAAGCGATCCTCCTGCCTCAGCTTCCTGAGTAGCTGGGATTACAGGCATGTGCCACATGCCCAGCTAATTTTTGTATTTTTGGTAGAGACTGGGTTTCGCCATTTTTGGTAGAGATGGGGTTTCACCTTGGGGCTCAGGCTGGTGTCAAACTCCTGGGCTCAAGTGATCTGCCCGCCTCGGCCTGCCAAATTGCTGGGATTAAAGAGGGAGCCACCATGCCCGGCCCCAAGCTAATTCTGGGAGGAATTTAGTTTATAGCTTAAATGATAATAGCCCTTCCCCAAACTAAACTGCCTTTGTAGAAATAATGAAAGGGCACTAGGTTAGGAGGATGAGAGGAGCCTGAATTCTGCTAAAATGTGGTTGTAGTAGTTAAATTATGACCAGCCATTATTCCGGCCGGGTGCGGTGCCTCACGCCTGTAATCCCAGCACTTTGAGAGGCCGAAGCCGGCGGATTACCTGAGGTGAGGATTTCGAAACCAGCCTGGCCAACATTTCGAAACCCCGTCTCTTCTAAAAATACAAAAATTAGCCGGGCATGGTGGCATGTGCCTGTAATCCTAGCTACCTGTTAGGCTGACACAGGAGAATCACTTGAACCCAGGAGGCAGAGGTTGCAGTGAGCCAAGATGGAACCACTGCACTCCAGCCTGGGCAAGAGCAAGACTCCATCTCAAAAACAAAAACAAAGATGGCCAGCCATTATTCTGGAGGTCACAAGGTTTGCAACTTCCGCAGTTATTCCTGCAAATAACATGACTATTGTAAAACCTAACACTGGCCTTTTTAGAGGTATTTTTAGGCTTTTTGCATGTCTGACAACTGGATGACTCCACCCAGACTAGCGACTCTGTGGTCCCCACCCAGAAGCTGACTCAGCAACTGTTTTTCACAGCCCCAGGATTGCATCAAGGCACCCATTCCCTAGCCCTCCTACCCACCAAACTGTTCTTGAATAACCCTAGCCTCTGAATTTTCAGGGAGGCTGATTCAAGTAATAAAACTCCCATCTCCCATTTAGCTGGCTGTATGTGGATTAAACTCTGTCTCTACTGCAATCCCTCTGTCTTGATAAATTGGCTCTATCTGGACAGTGGGCAAGATGAACCCCCTGGGCAGTCATAGGCTGTGGACTCTTAAATCCGGGGAGATGTTTGCTGTCAATGTCCGCAGGGTTCAAGGCAGAAGACAAGGACGGTGTAGCCTGAACTGGGTGGGAAAAGAGAGGACAGCAAGGCCTGCAGTGCCCAAGGGGGCTTGTTGGAGTTGAGGGGTGTCACTGTAGTTTAGGAGATGAGGGTGTGTAAGGCCCTCTAATATGACCTCTAGGTTTACAGCCTCCTGCCATCTTCCAGCCTCCAAAACCCAAAATTCAGGCCAACGCTGAAGCTTTATCTGGGAGGGGCATTTTTATAGGACCCATAACCATTGACAGTTAATATCAGCCACAATAAGGGACCTTCAGGAGCCACTTTCTAAACCCAGGGTCTCTGGGAAGCCTCATCCCACACCCTCTCCTGCTGTCCAGGGCCATCTGGGAGCTGGTCTGAGTGTCCACTGAGTCCATTTATTTGGCGGTCTGTCTCACTGGGTTTGCCTGACAGTTTGGACATCTCTGTGTGGCTCCCTGTGGCTGAAGGCTTGTCGGATTTTCCGTAAGGGGCTCCCCCAGGGCTGTCTATGGGTCCGTGTTTGATATTTGGGTGGATCTTTGGGACCGCGAGTCCAGGAGAGGGTCCATTTGTGGGAAAACCACCCAGTATTGTGTCACGCGCGTCCGTGTGAAGAGACCACCAAACAGGCTTCTTGTCCCATCCCCAATCCTCAGGAGAGTCCAAGTGCCAGGGCAGGGCTCAAAGGTGGCGTTTCATGTGCAAGGCCAGGTGGTCAGAGCGCGAAAAAGCACGTGGGCAGAGCTGGCAGCGGAAGGGGCGCTGCCCCGTGTGTTTCCGGTAGTGGCGGGTCAGTTCGTCCGAGCGCGCGAATCTCCAGCCGCAGCCTTCCCACGTGCAGGCGTATGGCTTCTCCCCTAGGGGACAAGGAAGCCATAAGCGCCACTGTCAGCCCAGTCATGTCCCCGGGTCCCCTGCATCTGGCCACACCCCTTTACTTTGCCTGGGCTGGGACTAGGATGAACAAAGTGAGGCCCCTAGGGCACACAATTTAAGGAGGCACTCACTCTCAGAGGCCAGCCAAGTCCAAGTCCCGCCCTCTGCAACCCTTCTTCCCCTGTAACTACAGCGGGTGCCACGCCCTTTCTCATGTCCGGGTCCCGCCCCCTCACCTGTGTGCGTGCGCAGATGCGCCTTCAGGTGGGAGCTCTTGGTGTAGCTCTTGCCGCAACCCGGGTGCACGCACGTGTGCGCTGCCTGCCTCTTGCGCGCCCACGAACGTCGGCCGCGCTTGGATGGCGCGGCCTCGGCTATCACACCTGGATCCTCTGCAGTCCTCCCGAGTCCAGTGCCCACCGTCCCGGGTCCCAAACAACTCAGGAAGGAGGGGGACGTGGCGGGACCGGGTGCGGGTCCCTGGAGCCCGCGGAAGAGCTGGAAGTGCCCTTGGTACTGAGGCGCCGGGTACATCGCGGAGTACCCGGACAGCAGCCCGTAGGGGGCGCCCGACGCCGCAGGCACTGAAAGCCCGGTCCGCGGGAAGTAGCCACCCGAGGAGCCTGCGCCGGGTCCCGGGTACACCGGTTGCAGCGCCAGCGCCTTGGGCTCGGGGGCCGGGGCTGGAGCCAGGGCTGGGCCCACGAAGGCGTCGGGAGTCGGGGCTCGCAGGGCAGGGCGCACCCAACCCGAGTGATCCTCTGAACCCAAGAGCCCAGCCACCAGCCCCGGGCCGCCAGCATATGCGCCCAGAGTCTCGGGCGGCGGCGGATATTGCGCCCCGGGGGCCTCGCTGGGCGCCAGAGCGCAGGTCTGGGGCGCGCCACCCGGCTCCGGGCCCGAGAAGTTGGTGAGGAGGAGATCCAGGTCCCAGGTGGCGTCCGCGCCCCTCTCATCGTCCTCCTCCTCCCCGGGCTGGTCCTCAGACTTCACGTGGAGGGGCGGCTCCGTGGGGTCAGGAGGACCCGGGCCCATATCCTGCGCCTCTTCGGAGCGCCACCACTGCGGGAGGGAGCAGGCAGCTCGAGGTTCGGTGGACACTGGGGTGCCCTGCCTAGGGACATCGCGGGCTGGACACTCTGACGCAGAGGCTTTGGAAAGGGGTCTTGTTTGCCTGTCTGTCTGTCCCACTTCCCCAACACTGCCCCTCTAGCCGCCCCTCTCCCCCCTCCCCCCCAGCTCCAGGGACAGAAGCCGATCAGGTCTGGCTGGAGACGGGAGATAAGACTTCCACTATCTGGAACCACACTCGGGGATGGGGGAAGGGGTAGTAGAGCTGCTGGAGATAGAAAACTGGCGGGGGACGGGGGAGAGGATGCCAGCCTTGACTTAGTTCCCCCCCCCAGAACATCCCTCTCCTTCCCTGTCTCCCAAAACAAGATTAATTCCGAAATTTTGGATGTCCCCCAGACACATTCATCATTTCCCGCTGATATCCGGAAGATTGTCTGTGAGCCTAGATCTCGTTCCTTTTTTTTTTTTTTTTTTTTTTTTCTTGAGATAGGGTCTTACTCCTTTGCCCAGGCTGGAATGCAGTGGTGCAGCTCACTATATCCTTAATCTCCTGGGCTCTAATGATCCTCCTGCATCAGTCTATGGAGTACCTGGGACTACAGGCACACGCCCCCATGCCTGGCTAATGTTTTTGTTATTTTTTGTAGAGATAGGGTTTCACCATGTTGCCCAGGCTACCTTCATTTCCTATTACCGAAATAGATCACACTTAGAACCTCAAACCCCTAGACCACCCTCCTCACCCCCTGCCAGACTAAGCTGAGGTCCCCTCACCTGGACTGAGCGTACCTCAGTCCTGGTTAAGTCTCTTGATTTCAGGTCAAGATGCAGGTCTGGACCCCAAGATCTGTGACCGTGGCCCTGGATTCCAGCCAGCCCACCTAGACCCCACTTTCTAGGCCCCACCTTGAGGAAGTCATCCTGTGTGTCCAGGAAGGGGCCCAGGGCGGTCAGTGTGCTGATGGAGGGCAAGGCGGTCTCGGCTGTGGCCATGACTGGCTGGTGCCCACCCTGGGCCTCAAGCCTCCTCTTCCTCGGCTGCCTCGTGAACTCTGAGGCTGTGATAGCCCCTTTGAGGGCTCCTCTCTGTCCTTAGCTGATTGGCTGCAGCCTCTGATAAGGCGAGGCAAGGCAAGGCGGGTGTAGTCACTGTTTCTGGGGCACAAACTTCACATTGGCCTGTCTGGGGCTGGGGTTAAAGACTAACCCTGTGTCCAAAGCCAAGTCAAATATCAAGGGTTGAGGGGTTCAGGGTTTGAGGGTCCAGGTGCTGGGTAAAAACAGACATTGGGTCTCCAAAGAAGGAGAGACTTGGGGGTCTTCCCTCAGTTTACTTTCCTGGAAAAGGCAGAAAGTGTATTCTGGGAAGAAGCTGTGGGACCCCCTGTCCCCCTGATTGAGGCTCCGCAGCCCTCCCCCTCCCCAATAAACAGCAATAACCGTGCCGATGGCGGGACTTGGCACAAGCTCCCTGCCAAGCATTATCAGACACCCCAGACGTTGGAGGCTGCTATCAGGTGGGGGCCCAGACCAGCTAGAGCTCTGTCCTCCGGTGAAGGGGAGGGCTGGGGGTTGGGTCTTAGAATTAGCCTGGCGTTCAATTTGCCTGGATTAGGACCTCCCAGGGTCTCAGCCCTGCAGCAGGAGGAAGCCCCTGCCAACTGGCCCACCATTGTCTACTGGGGACCCTTGGGTGGCACTGCATGGGACTGCATGGAGGCTAGTTCAGTGCCAGCTGCTTTAGTGCGATGGGGGCAGCCAAGGGAAAAGTGACCCTCTCTCCTCCTGGGTGGGATAGGACCACTGGATCAAGCCACAGGCAGTACCTGACCTGCTGGAGACCAGTACCCTGGCTCTGGGCCTGGCTGCTCCTTGATTCTGCCCAACATGAGGAGAGGATCTGAGTTTCTACAACAGGAACCTCCACTCTGGTGCCCTGGGAGCCTGGGAAGGGGACATGGATACGTATTACAGACACATAACTCATAGTCACTCATTGGAAGACTGAAGCAGGAGGATCACTTGACGCCAGGATTTCAAGACCAGCTTGGGCAACATAGAACCGATCTCTCCAACAAAAAGCTGTGAGTGGTGGTGCATGCCCATAGTCCCAGCTACTCAGGAGGCTGAGGTGGGAAGATTGCCTGAGCCCAGAAGGTCGGGGCGGCACTGAACTATAATCACACCATTGCAGTCCAGCCTGTGGGACAGAAAGCAAGACTCCATCGCTGAAAAAAAAAAAAAAGTTGGGTGGCCATCTTTATTCCTGGCAGATCAACCTGGGTGACACAAACAAAAACAAGGCCAGGTGCAGTGGCTCACACCTGTAACCCCAGCACTTTGGGAAGCCAAGGTGGGGAGATCACTTGAGGTCAGGAGTTCGAGACCAGACTGGCCAACATGGTGAAGCCCTCTCTCTGCTAAAAATACAAAAATTAGCTGGGCATTGTGGCACATGCTTGTAATCCCAGCTATTTGGGAGGCTGAGCTGGAGAACTGGTTGAAACTTGGAGGCGTGGGCCAGGCGCAGTGGCTCACTCTAGTAATCCCAGCACTTTGGGAGGCCGAGGCAGGCAGATCACCTGAGGCCAGGAGTTCGAGACCAGCCTGGCCAACACAGTGAAACCCTGTCTCTACTAAAAATACAAAAATAGGCCGGGGATGGTGGCATACGCCTCTAATCCCAGGTACCCGGGAGGCTGAGGCACAAGAATCACTTGAGCCTGGGAGGCAGAGGTTGCAGTGAGCCAAGATCACGCCACTGCACTCCAGCCTGGGCTACAGAGTGAGACTCTGTCTCTAAAAAACAAAAACAAAACAGGCTGGGAGCAGTGAGTAGTGGCTCATGCCTGCAGCCCCAGCACTTTGGGAGGCCAAGGTAGGAGGAATGCTCGAGCCCAGGAGTTCGAGATCAGCTTGGGCAACATAGCAAGATCCCATCTCTAAAAACAAAAACAAAAACACAGTTACTCACAGGACCATACAATTACATAATGACATGAGTTCCTGGTCCCTCAGTCACACTGATCATATAATCTGTGCACATATAATTGTGTGTCTGTCTATGTATATGGACTATGCACAGACACACAATTCCCAGGCACTAAAACACAACCCTATGCTATATTGGTTACACAATGTCATAGCCAAACAATCTCTAAAACACAGAATTCATAATCCACAGGCAGGCACACAGTTATACAATCCTACCGGCACAATTTAGCCATAATTGAGCAGACACACATGGGGAGTCAGATACATTGTCACAGAACTTTTTTTTAGACAGTGTCTCTCTCTGTCACCCATGCTGGAGTGCAGTGGCATGATTTTGGCTCACTGCAACCTCCGCCTCCTAGGCTCAAGTGATTGCTCTGCCTCAGCCTCTCGAGTAGCTGGGATTACAGGTGCCTGCTACCATGCCACGCTAATTTTTTTTTTTTTTTTTTTTGAGACAGAGTTTCACTCTTGCTGCCCAGGCTGGAGTGCAATGGCATGATCTTGGCTCACTGCAACCTCTGCCTCCTGGGTTCAAGCGATTCTCCTGCCTCAGCCTCCCAAGTTGCTGGGATTACAGGCACCCACCACTAGGCCTGGCTAATTTTTGTATTTTTAGTAGAGATGGGGTTTCCCCATGTTGGCCAGGCTGGTCTCGAACTCCTGACCTCAGGTGACCCACCCTCCTTGGCCTCCCAAAGTGCTGGGATTACAGGCATGAGCCACCCCACCCAGTCAAAACCTACACTTTATATAGTCACACCACCCGTCACTTTTACAATATGTAAAGTAATTATTTAGTCACACAGTTGCATAGCTACCAGTGCCCAACCATAGGGGACGCACCCAGTTAAACACAGACTACCGCAAGGACATGGCATCACAGGTCCTGAGAAGCAAGACACACATTTCTCAACAGATACACAATCAGAATGGGTGCACCACAAATGCACTACACAAAAAGACAAAACAGGCGGGGCGCAGTGGCTCATGCCTGTAATCCCAGCACTTTGGGAGGCCGAGGTGGGTGGATCACTTGAGGTCAGGAGTTTGAGGCCAGCCTGGCCAACATGGTGAAACCCGTCTCTACTAAAAAGAAGAAAAAAGGCCAGGCATGGTGGCTCACACCTGTAATCCCAGCTACTCAGGAGGCTGAGGCA
Source organism: Pongo pygmaeus (assembly GCF_028885625.2). NCBI lineage: Eukaryota > Metazoa > Chordata > Mammalia > Primates > Hominidae > Pongo > Pongo pygmaeus. Next base: position 13,128,526 of record NC_072393.2, read on the forward strand.
GGAGAATTGCTTGAATCCGGTAGGCAGAGGTTGCAGTGAGCCAAGATTGCGCCACTGCACTCCAGCCTGGGCAACAGAGTGAGAATCCGTCTCAAAAAAAAAAAAAATAATAATAATAAAAAAACTAGCCAGGCATGATGGCATGCTTCAGTGGTCCCAGCTACTTGGAGGCTGAGGTGGGAGGATCGCCCAGGAGGTGGAAGCTGCAGTGAGCTACGATCGCGCCACTGCACTCCAGCCTGAGCGACAGAACGAGACCCTGTCTAAAAAGAAAAAACAAAAACAAAACAAAACAACCCACATAGACTCACAGAATCACACAAGTTCACACACACACACACATACACAGACACACATACACACACACACAGTCACAAGTATCTACATGTGCTTCCTGGGACAGACTAGCAGACAGGTTTGCTAAGATCGCCCACTCGGAGCTCATCTTCCCCACAACCAGCACCCAATTAGAGAACTCGAGTCTGGCCTCCTGGGTTCGGGAGGATGCCTAGTGCTCGCGCCACAATTTCTTTGTTTAATTGTTGGCTCCCTCCGCACACACCCCCTGCAACTGACCAACCAGGAGTGGGCCGAGCCCTTTCCTAGGGCCAATAAGAGGAGAAACCCAGCTGGCCAATCGGTTTCCTGCACTCGTCTTCCGCCCCTACCCCGTCCACTTCTTAAAGGGGCTAGTCTGTCTCTGTCTGGGCCCCGTATTTCCACAGGCAAGGCTACCTTAGCCCTTTTAAAAGGCAGAGCTGCGGAGGGGCCGGATTCTAGGAGGAACCAATGAAAACCCTCACTCGGCCTCCGCTCCTCCCTCTTCTTGCTGAGGTCAAAGGCCTGCGTCAGTTGCACTGCAACCTCGGCAGTGAACCGGGAGGTACTACCAGGTAAGGAAGGTGCGGTGGCCCCAGCCGTGGGTGAGAGGAGCTCCGCTCTGACACCCCCGCTCCTGTAGGTCGCCGCCGTTGCTCCGCTCGCTCAGAGAGAGCATGGCCCTGAGAGGCGTCTCTGTGCGGCTGCTGAGCCGCGGACCCGGCCTGCATGTCCTTCGCACGTGGGTCTCGTCGGCTGCGCAGACCGGTCAGTGCGGGGTCGGGAGTGTGGAGGGAAGGAGGGAGGAACTGAGGGTTTAGGGACTGTCCGGGGTGACTTTCCCGTTCTGTGCTTGCAGAGAAAGGCGGGAGGACACAGGGCCAACTGGCCAAGTGTAAGGACCTCTGGTCGCGCCGTGTGTCTGCTGCCCCTGTTCAGCTGTCTGTCTGCTCCAGGTGGACTCTGTCCCGGAATCCGAGGGCTGCCCGGGCGGGGTGGCAGGGTCGTGGCCAGGGTCAGAGGCACTAAGGCAGTGAGTGCGCTGTGCCTGCGGGGCCGGAGAAAGGTCACCTGGTCAGTCTCGCTTGCAGCTCGCAGTAGCCGGGGGGCGACATGGGTGTTGGGGGGGCAGGGCTGATGAGGGTCTGAGAAGAGAGGGCACAGGGATCTTGCGGACTGGACCGAGGCGAATTCCCCTTCCCAGCCTCGCGTCCCCAGTTTGACTGGCAGGACCCGCTGGTGCTGGAGGAGCAGCTGACCACAGATGAGATCCTCATCAGGGACACCTTCCGCACCTACTGCCAGGAGAAACTCATGCCTCGCATCCTGTTGGCCAATCGCAACGAAGGTGGGCGGGCTGGTGGGTGCCCTGAGGCTGCTCCTCCCCCTGGAGCCACAGCCACCCCTCCTCAAGGCCCCTCTGTCCTTGGGGCTGGGGCTTCCTGTGGCCTAGGGCTGGGCCTGAATTTGGGCACTGGTCCCTTTGCAGTTTTTCATCGGGAGATCATTTCGGAGATGGGGGAGTTGGGTGTGCTGGGCCCCACCATCAAAGGTAGGAACAAGTATCTCTCCACACACTGCAGACCCCTCTGTATTCTGAAAGCCTCTTCCTCCTTCCCTCCCTTCCTCCCTCCCTCCCTTTCTTCCTTCCTTCTCTTTCTTTTCCTTTCCTTTCCTTTTTTCTTCCACCCCACTCCCGCCAGAGTCTGGCTCTGTTGCCCAGGCTGGAGTGCAGTGGCACGATCTTGGCTCACTGCAAACTCTGCCTCCCAGGCTCAAGTGATTCTCCTGCCTCAGCCCCTCTAGTAGCTGGGATTATAGGCATGTGCCACCATGCCTGGCTAATTTTTGTATTTTTAGTAGAGACCGGGTTTCACCACGTTGGCCAGGCTGGTCTCAAACTCCTGACCTCAGGTGATCCACCCACCTCAGCCTCCTAAAGTGCTGGGATTACAGGCATGAGCCACCACGTTCAGCCTTCTTTCTGAGACGGAGTTTCGCTCTTGTTGCCCAGGCTGGAGTGCAGTGGTGCAATCTTGCTCACTGCAGCCTCCACCTCCCGGGTTTAAGTGATTCTCCTGCCTCAGGCTCCCGAGTAGCTGGGATTACAGGCATCCGCCACCACGCCTGGCTAATTTTTGTATTTTTATTAGAGGTGGGGTTTCACCATGTTGGCCAGGCTAGTCTCGAACTGCTGACCTCAGGTGATCCACCCGCCTCGGCCTCCCTATTACAGGTGTGAGCCACCATTGCCCCGCCCTTTTCTTTTCTTTCTTTTTTTTTTTGAGCTGGAGTCTCACTTTGTCACCCAGCCTGGATTACTGGATTACAGTGGTACGATCTTGGCTCACTGCAGTTTCTTCCTCCCAGGTTCAAGCAATTCTGCCACCTCAGCCTTCCGAGTAGCTGGGATTACAGGGGTGCACACCACCACGCCCAGCTAATTTTTGTATTTTTTAGTAGAAATGAGATTTCACCATGTTGGCCAGGCTGGTCTTGAACTCCTGACCTCAGGTGATCCACCCACCTCGGCCTCCCAAAGTGCTGGGATTATAAGCGTGAGCCACCGTGCCTGGCCCTTTGTTTCTTTTTTTAGAGACAGGGTCTCACTATGTTGCCCAGGCTGGTCTCAAGTGATCCTCCTGCTTTACTGAAAGCCCCCTTCTTTCCCTAAGCCACAATTTCCCAGTCTGTAAAGTGGGGCTGTTGTCCCACCCTCTGAAAGTGGCTGTGGAGATGAAATGAATAAACCTCAGCTAGGGCCAGCTTGGTGCCTGCCTCCTTATGTGTCCCTATCCAGCCCTGTCTGTTGGGTCCTAGCTGGGCAGGCCCCTGTTCTCTATTGTCCTGCTTTCTCCTCCTACTGTCACCAGGATATGGCTGTGCTGGGGTTTCGTCTGTGGCGTATGGGCTCCTGGCCCGAGAGCTGGAGCGGGTGGACAGTGGCTACAGGTCGGCGATGAGTGTCCAGTCCTCCCTCGTCATGCACCCTATCTATGCCTATGGCAGCGAGGAACAGCGGCAGAAGTACCTGCCCCGGCTGGGTGAGTGGCTGCCCATGGGGCCTGGTGGAAGGAAGACAGTCTCTGAGGTCTGGAACTCAAGGGTGGGGCTGTCCCCTGAGCCTATTCTGTCCCTATCTCAAAGATAGCATAAGTGGCCACCCCCTGCCAGACCCTGGGCTTCACCTGGAGATCTGATCCCTGGCCAGCGTGATTGTTCCCCTCTGTGACCACCGTCATCTCCCTATGCTTTCTGTGTTCCCCAGCCCAGCCCAAAGTGTAAAATCCACCAGGTCCCTGCTGGCCATTTGCAGTGGCTCACACCTATAATCCCAGCACTTTGGGAGGGTGAAGTGAGAAGATCCCTTGAGCCCAAGAGTTCGAAACCAGCCTGGGCAACGTTAAGGAGACCCCATGTCTATTAAAAAACAAAAAAAGGAAAGCACCTATGTGACCTGCGCTAAGCGGATGTTGGCCCTCTTTTCCGTGGCGCCTCAGAGGCGTTCAGCCGCTTCAAGATGAAGCTGAACATCTCCTTCCCAGCCACTGGCTGTCAGAAACTCATTGAAGTGGATGATGAACGCGAACTTTGTACTTTTTATGAGAAGCGTATGGCCACAGAATTTGCTGCTGACGCTCTGGGTGAAGAATGGCAGGGTTATGTGGTCCGAATCAGTGGTGGGAACAACAAACAAGGTTTCTCCTTGAAACAGGGTGTCTTGACCCACGGCCGTGTCCACCTGCTACTGAGTAAGGGGCATTCCTGTTACAGACCAAGGAGAACTGGAGAAAGAAAGAGAAAATCAGTTCGTGGTTGCATTGTGGATGCCAATTTGAGTATTCTCAACTCAGGTTGTTGAGAACAATAACTCAGGTTATTGTAAAAAAAAAAAAAAAAGAGAAGGATATTCCTGGACTGACTGATACTATGGTGCCTGGTCGCCTGGGGCCCAGTAGAGCTAGCAGAATCCATAAACTTTCAATCTCTCTAAAGAAGATGATGTCTGCCAGTATGTTGTAAGAACGCCCTTAAACAAAGAAGGTAAGAAACCTAGGACCAAAGCCCCCAAGATTCAGCATATTGTTACTCCACATGTCCTGCAGCACAAACAGCGGCGTATTGCTCTGAAGAAGCAGCATATTAAGAAAAATAAGGAAGAGGCTGGAGAATATGCTAAACTTTTGGCCAATAGAATGAAGGAGGCTAAGGAGAAGCACCAGGGATAAATCGTGAAGAGACGCAGACTGTCCTCTCTGCGAGCTTCTACTTCTAAGTCTGAATCCAGTCAGAAATAAGATTTTTTGAGTAACAAGATCAGATTCCCCCCCCAAAAAAAAACACCCACAAGGCCCTGTGTGACCAGGCCTCTGCTGACCTTCCCACCTCATCTCTGGCCACTCATGTGCTCCTCCTAGCCAGACTTAGCTACTTGAAATTCTCCAGAAGTACCACCAGTTCTTTACACATCTGTTCCCTCTCCTGGCACTGCTCTTCCCCACAGCCTCCTCCTGCTTAACTCCACACCCTTCCAGTTTGGCCAACTCCTTCCTGATTCCCTGGGTCCCCCTCCCCATCTTGGCATTGTGATCATGACTTTGGGGTAACCTGTCTCTTGAAAGCAGGGCCAGATCTAACTTAGTTATGAGGTCTGACTCAGGGGCAAGGGTAATTTTTTTTTTTTCTTTTTTTGAGATGAAGTCCCGCTCTGTCCCCCAGGCTGGAGTGCAGTGGTACGATCTTGGCTCACTGCAACCTGCGGTTCCCCAGTTCAAGCAATTCCCGTGCCTCAGCCTCCCGAGTAGCTGGAATTACAGGTGCTTGCTACCCATGCCTGGCTAATTTTTGTATTTTTAGTAGAGATGGTGTTTCACCATGTTGGCCAGGCTGGTCTCGAACTCCTGACCTCAAGTGATCCATCCGCCTTGGCCTTGCAAAGTGCTGAGATTACATGTGTGAGCCACCTCGCCTGGCCTAATTTTTTGTATTTTTAGTAGAGATGGAGTTTCATCATATTGGTCAGGCTGGATTTTTTTTCTTTTTTGAGATGGAGTCTTGCTCTGTTGCCCAGGCTGTAGTGCAGTGGCATGATCTTGGCTCACTGCAACCTCTCCTGCCTGGGTTCAAGCGATTCTCCTGCCTCAGTCTCCTGAGTAGCTGGGATTACAGGCACCCACCACCACATCTGGCTATTTTTTTTTTTTTTTAAGTAGAAATGGGGTTTCACCATGTTGGCCAGGCTGGTCTGGAACTCCTGACCTCAATTGATCCACCCGCCTTGGCCTCCTAAAGTGCTGGGATTACAGGCATGAGCCACTGCGCCCCACCATAAGGATAATTTTTGAGTAAGGGGATGTATTGGGGACCAGGCAGCCTTGTGACCTTGTCTTGTGCCTGCAGCTAAGGGGGAGCTGCTGGGATGCTTTGGGCTCACAGAGCCCAACAGCGGAAGTGACCCTAGCAGCATGGAGACCAGAGCCCGCTACAACTCATCCAACAAGAGCTACACCCTCAATGGGACCAAGACCTGGTAAGGGTTCTGGGTGGTGGGCAGGTGGTGAACAGGGGCAAAGTGGCATTGGTCAGACCCCTCACCGACTGTTCCATCCCCAGGATCACGAACTCGCCTATGGCTGATCTGTTTGTAGTGTGGGCTCGGTGTGAAGATGGCTGCATTCGGGGCTTCCTGCTGGAGAAGGGGATGCGGGGTCTCTCGGCCCCCCGGATCCAGGGCAAGTTCTCGCTGCGGGCCTCAGCCACAGGCATGATCATCATGGACGGTGTGGAGGTGCCAGAGGAGAACGTGCTCCCTGGTGCATCCAGCCTGGGGGTAAGTGGCAGCCACTTTGGGAATGGGTGTTGGGTCACCTGAGGGTGCGGCTTTGTCAGGCAGGCTCCGTGCTGGGGACGCAGCTCCCTGTGCCTGTGGAGCCCACACAGTGGTGATTCTTACTCAGCCGGACTCACTGACGTGCTGAAAACTGCCCCCATTTGGTGACCGTCTCGCTCATCCCGGCTCTGCCCGGGACACATGGGCCTGAACCAGCTCAGTCATTTGACTCACAGTGCATCTTCTGGCATCCGTCAGCCTCCTGGCTCTGAGCATGGAACCCAGATGCCAGGCTGGGTGGGACTGTGTGCAAACCGAGCGAGCAGGCACCGAGCTTCGGTGCCAGGGCCGTCTGTGATGTGAACCACAACCTGAGTCCCCCTGCGTGGGGTGGCTGGGGAGGAGGCTTTCCCTGCTTCACAGTTGGTTCTGCATAGGCCCTCTTGGTGTCTCTTGGGTGGGGCTGAGGCGCCATCTCAACCCTACAGGGTCCCTTCGGCTGCCTGAACAACGCCCGGTACGGCATCGCGTGGGGCGTGCTTGGAGCTTCGGAGTTCTGCTTGCACACAGCCCGGCAGTACACCCTCGACAGGTGTGTGGGGGCTGCAGTGAGATTCTCTGGGGGTGTGGGGCAGCTTGGGTTTCATTCTCTACCCCATGGGTGACTCCCCAGCCCCCACCCACCAGGCCTGAGTTCTTTGCTCTGGAATGACCAGTGACATCCTTCTGAGCAGCCGTGGGCTGAGTCGACGACAGGGCCAGGGCGAGCCTGGGGGCACTGAGGCAGCCTGGGAAGGCTTCCTGGAGCAGGGGGCCCCAGGACAGGGATGGGGTGGGAGAGTGGGCCTCCCCTCGCCCTTACCCTGCCATTGCCCATGTAGGATGCAGTTTGGTGTCCCGCTGGCCAGGAACCAGCTGATTCAGAAGAAGCTGGCAGACATGCTCACTGAAATTACCCTGGGCCTTCACGCCTGCCTGCAGCTTGGCCGCTTGAAGGACCAGGACAAGTAGGGGCTGCGTGGCGGGGGCCGGGGGATGGCAGCGGTGGGTGGAAGACCTTGTGTCCTTCCTGGAGAGAAAGGTCCTTCCTGCCTGGTGGCCCCGAGGACCTGAACCTTCTGCTGTCCCTCTTGTCCTTGATGGGCTGGGCTGAGGACAGCCCCACTGGTCCCTCATTGGGAGCTTGGCTGCATCAGGGAATCCCCACCCCGGGCTAGATTTGCTTGGGGTGTTGGGATGCCAGGATCCCCAGTCCTCGTTACCCTCATGTGCCGCTCCCAGGGCTGCCCCCGAGATGGTCTCTCTGCTGAAGAGGAATAACTGCGGGAAAGCCCTGGACATCGCCCGCCAGGCCCGAGACATGCTGGGGGGGAATGGGATTTCTGACGAGTATCACGTGATCCGGCACGCCATGAACCTGGAGGCCGTGAACACCTACGAAGGTAGGAGCTGGACCTCGGAGGGCTCACTGCGGCCTCAGTGTCTGGGGAGGGGGTACAGCGAGGTGGGACGGGGACAGGCCTGAGTCCAACTCCACCTATCACTAAGTGACAGTGTGACCTGGGGCGAGCTTCACCCCTCTGTCCTTCATCTGGAGTTGCTCACATGGGGACTGTGGAAGTGAAGTGCTTCATGTACCACACAGAGGCCCCATTAGGCCTTGCGAGGGGCTCCCAGGTCTTTCTCCCACATGCTCAGGAGGAGGAATGTTCCTGAGACAGGTAAGCTCCGAAGGCAGCCCAGGGGTGAGGCCTGACTCCTAGCAGGCTGGTGGATGCAAGGGAGTGAGCGAAGCTACACGCAGGACTCAACGCTCCATTTTATGTTAAGAGACAAAAGTCATCTTCAGACGACAGTGTTTGCACCCTGCAACTGATGGTGATTTACATGGGGGCCCAGAACCCCTTGCTTGGTGGGAAGACAGATGTGGAAAAAGATACTTAAAAAAAAAAAAAAGTGCAAGCCCAGCATGCGCTATGCAGAAATAGAGGGAGGTATGAGGACCCCCCGGGCAGAGATGCTTCCAGACAGAGAGAACAGCAAATGCAGGAGGGGTGCCTTCCCTGCGCACCCTGCAACCCCAGATCTTGTCTCTATCTGGCAGCTGGGGGGTGGGGGGATCCTACAAATGTGAGAATGACCCTGAGGACAAGCAGAGGGCGCCGTGAGACAGTTTTATGCAGAGAAGGGATGAGTCAGATTTGGTGCTTTAGGGGCTGGGTACAGTGGCTCACACCTGTAATCCTAGCACTTTGGGAGGCTAAGGCGGGAGGATTGCTTGAGCCCAGGAGCTAGAAGTTACAATGAACTATGATCACCCCACTGCACTCCAGCCTGGGTGACAGAGTGAGACCCTATCTATATAAAAAAAAAAATAGGTTTGTACTTTAGGAAGTAAACAGAATTGGCTCTAAAAAGGAGGCTACAATCTGCCTTCTGCTTCAAGGAGCTGGGGAGGAGCAAAAAATGAGACACCAGGGCGTGGGGTGTGGGATTCTCTGGGAGAGGCGGCTTCAGGTGGGCAGAGGTCAGCTGAGGCAAGTGACCGCTTTCCCGATGTGCTGTCCCTCCCATCCCTCCCGAGGGTAAGAAAGGGCTTGCTGTGTTTCCCTGGAGCTCAGGGGTGCTTTCAGCCTCTGTGGCAAGGAAGCATGGCCAGGTTGAAAATCAAACATTTAATAAACTGTGGGGCTCGGGGTGGGGAGAACTTGCCAAGGGTGGGGAGCATGAAGGCTGGGCCTATGGCAGGCGCTGGACTTGCTACATTTTGGGAGTTCAGCACAAGGAGCTTTGGGTTTTTGTTTTTTTCTGCCAAGATGCATTATAGAACCATGAAAAACAATTTCTCAGTGTGGCCCAAATGGTGGCCTCACAGTCTTCTCCTGGAGACTGTCACTAAGGCGTGAGTCTCCCGGCAGCTGTCAGCATTCACCATCTCTGTGGGTCTGTTCTTCTGAAGCAGTGGCCTGGGGATACATGAAAATTGATTTTAAAGGGAAGTTGTGAGCTATGAAAACTCCAAACCGACTCTGTATTAATCTTGTCCAGGTACACATGACATTCACGCCCTGATCCTTGGGAGAGCTATCACGGGAATCCAGGCGTTCACGGCCAGCAAGTGAGTCCGCTCCATCAGGGGCCCGAAACTCTCAAGCCCCTTTCTGGAGAGATGCCTGGCTGGACCACAGGAGCGCTGTGCTCTGAGCTTAGAAAGGGAGGTGGCGGATAGAGTGGGAAGTGAGAGACACTGATTTTTAAATATCAAAATTTCCCTTCTGAAGTCGTTCAGATGTGTTCCTTAAAAAGAAGATGGAACTCTCTGTAGAGCGTCTCAATCCACTTTTAACCATGGATGAGAACAGACTCCATTTACCCTGAAATAGCAGCTTCTCTTGAGAGGAGAGTGACATTGAAGCAACTCCGTCTGCTCCAGCTGACCCCCTCACACCGAGTTCACAGTGTGCCCTCCCTCCCTCCCATCTGGGGGTGGTGCCTTATGCTGGGTGTTGGAGCAGAGTGAGGGAGAGGAAAATAAAGAGCTGCACATCTGACCCCAAGGTGTCAGGCCGGTTTACGGGTAACCACCTGAGAAGTAGTTTCAGCCACAGAAGAAACGAACACGTCTGGGGGCTGTGAGTCGCTGGGACGTGGTGGGGACTTTCCCCTAGAGTGGTTTGGCCCCCGTCTGAATCTTAGGCTCTGGTGTGAAAAAGAAACCCAGGTTAGCAGTGCCGGTCTGTGTCAGGGCTTTGGGCAGAGGGGATGATTTCTGAGTGGCAGGGGTGCAGGGGACTTTGTCCTTTCTGTCACCACAGAGCTGCTCATACAACAGTGGGACATGACAACGGTTTGGCTTCCCAGCTCAGACACACCATGTTATAGGGGACCACAAACAAGATGGTGAGTGCACCAAGGGCTTTGCAGGGACTGTGGCCTGGCGGGGTCAGGGCTGGGTGCCTGGTTTCTGTTCACATTTACTCTTGGCTGGGCCATCCCTGTCCTCTTCCTCAGGCAGCACCCCCCGTGTGAGTTTACTCATACCTCAGGCTGGAGACACAGGTCTTTGTACACAGTCTCCACACTGTGGCAGACTTGTTTGAGCTCTGTCTCCAAATGGCTGATCTTTGCCATTTTCTGGGTGAACTCTTGGAGCTTTTCCTGGATGATCTTGTTATGGTCATTATAAATCTGATAGATCCTCTCCTCTAATTTCTCTGTCAGATCCGAAACCTGTTAAAGAATAAGATGTGTTCTTGGAAAATCAAACAAGAGGTATCACAAGACATCTGTGTTAAGTGGGTTTCTTAGATTTCTGCAATTTATCTTATGAAAATGACAAAATAGGCTGGGCACGGTGGCTCACGCCTGTAATCCCAGCACTTTGGGAGGCAGAGGCGGGTGGGTCACTTCAGGTCAGGAGTTTAAGACCAGCCTGGCCAACATGGTGAAACCCCATCTCTACTAAAAATACAAAAATTAGCCGGGCATGGTGGCACATGCCTGTAATCCCAGCTACTTGGGAGGCTGAGGCAGGAGAATCACTTGAACCCAGGAGGAGGAGGTTGCAGTGAGCCAAGATTGCACCACCGCACTCCAGCCTGGACGACAGAGTGAGACTCCATCTCAAAAAAACAAAAAAAAATAGAAAATGGCAAAATAGGCCAGGCATGGTGGCTCATGCCTGTAATCCAGCACTTTGGTAGGCCAAGGTGGGTGGATGGATTACTTGAGGCCAGGAGTTCAAGACCAACCTGGCCAACATGGTGAAAACCCATCTCTATTAAAAATATAAAAGCTAGGCCAGGTGCGGTGGCTCACGCCTGTAATCCCAGCACTTTGGGAGGCTGAGGCGGGCGGATCACGAGGTCAGGAGATCGAGACCACTGTGAAACCCTGTCTCTACTAAAAATACAAAAAAAATTAGCTGGGTGGGGTGGCGGGTGCCTGTAGTCCCAGCTACTTGGGAGGCTGAGGCAGGAGAATGGCGTGAACCCGGGAGGCAGAGCTTGCAGTGAGCCGAGATCGCGCCACTGCACTCCAGCCTGGGCTACAGAGCAAGACTCCGTCTCAAAAAAAAAATAAATAAATAAATAAAAATAAAAACTAACTGGGCATGGTGGTGTGCACCTGTAATCCCAGCTACTCGGGAGGCTGAGACAGGAGAATTGCTTGAACCTGGGAGGTGGAGGTTGCAGTGAACCAAGATGATGCCATTGCACTCCAACCTGGGCAACAAGAGCAAAACTCCGTCTCAAAAAAAAAAAAAAAAAAAAATTAGCAAGGCATAGGTGACGCACACTTGCAGTCCCAGCTACTCGGAAGGCTGAGGCAGGAGGATCACTTGATCCCAGGAGTTGGAGGCTACAGTGAGTCATGATCACACTACTGCACTCCAGCCTGAGGGACCCTACCTCAAAAGAAGAAAACACCAAAAACTAAAACCCAGTGCAGTGACTGGGGGTCAGATTGCCTATATTTTAAATTTTTTTGTTTTGTTTTGTTTTGTTTTCTTGTGGCAGAGTTTCGCTCTCGTTGCCCAAGCTGGAGTTCAATGGCATGATCTCGGCTCACTGCAACCTCCGCCTCCTGGGTTCAAGCGATTCTCCTGCCTCAGCCTCCCGAGTAGCTGGGATTACAGGCATGTGCCACCATGCCCGGCTAATTTTTGTATTTTTAGCCTCAGCCTCCTGAGTAGCTGGGATTACAGGCGAGCACCACCACACCCCACTAACTTTTGTATTTTTAGTAGAAACGGGGTTTCATCATGTTAGCCAGGCTGGTCTCCAACTCCTGACCTCAGAAGATCCCCACCTTCGGCCTCCCAAAGTGCTGGGATTACAGGCATGAGCCACTGCACCTGGCCTGTTAAATTTTTTTAAGAGGCAAAAGTATATACAGTTGTGTGCTACATAATGACATTTTGGTCAATGTCAGACTGTATATACAATGATGGCCCATAAGAGTATAATGCCATATTTTTACTGTACCTTTTCTATGTTTAGATATATTTAGATACATAAATACTTACCATCATGTTATAAGTGCCTACAGTATTCAGTATGGTAACATGCTGTGTGCAGGTTTGTAGCTTAGGAGCAATAGGCTCTTTCACGTAGCCTAGGTGTGTAGTGGACTATACCATCTAGGTTTGTGTAAATTCACTCTATGACGTTCAGACGATGACAGTGTCACCTAGGGATGCATGTCACAGAACTGTACAGTACAAGCTCCGCCAGGTTAGGAAGAAAGTACACAGAATAGAAGAGGCATCCAACAAAGTGGCCTCTGGGTGGTGTATCAAAATAAATAAATAAATAAATACATACATACATAAATGTTTTTGTATCTTTTCTACTAGAGGCCAAGGCAGCGGGGTGAGGAGTTCAAGACCAGCCTGGGTAACATAGCAAGATCCCACCTCTACAAAAAAAGTTTTAAAGAAAATTAGCTGCGTATGGTGGTGCACACCTGTAGTCTCAGCTACTTAAGAGGCAGAGGTGGGAGGATCATTTGAGCCCAGGAGTTTGAGGCTTCAGTGAGCTGTGATCGTGCCACTGCTCTGTAAGCCTGGGCAATAGAGTGAGATGCCACCTCTAAAAATATAAATAAATAAATAAATAAATAAATAAAATAAAACAAGTGAGCCGGGCATGATGTTGCACGCCTATAGTCTCAAGCTACTCGAGAGGCTGAGGTGAGAAGATTGCTTGAGCCCAGGAGTTCAAGATTGCAGTGACCTGATTCCATCACTGCACTGCAGTCTGGGCAACAGCAAGGCTTGTCTCAAAAAAAAAAGAAAGAGGAAAATAAAGTCAATTTGTCATCAAGACACCTCGAACCAGCAAGCTGTCCTACTCACGTGACCCATTATGTATTTGTTTGTTTGTTTTTTTTGCTGGAATTATAGGCATGTGCTACCATGCCTAGCTAATTTTTTTTTTTTTTTTTTTTGAGACAGTGAGCCAAGATCGTGCCACTCTACTCCAGCCTGGGCAACAGAGAGAGACTCTGTCTCAAAAAAAAAAAAAAAGAAAAGAAAAGAAAACCAGAAAGAAAGAGGCAGTCTCCTTTTTCTTCTTCTTTTTTTCTTTTTTTTTTTGAGATGGAGTCTCGCTCTGTCACCCAAGCTGGAGTGCCGTGACGTGATCTCTGCTCACTGCAAGCTCCGCCTCCCTGGTTCAGGCCATTCTCCTGCCTCAGCCTCCTGAATAGCTGGGACTACAGGCGCCTGCAACCACGCCCGGCTAATTTTTTGTATTTTTAGTAGAGACGGGGTTTCACCATGTTAGCCAGGATGGTCTCCATCTCCTGACCTTGTGATCCCCCTGCCTCAGCCTCCCAAAGTGCTGGGATTACAGGCGTGAGCCACCGCACCTGGCCCCTATTTATTTATTTTTGAGATGAAATCTTGCTCTCTAGCCCAGGCGGCAGTGCAGTGCAGAGCCACTGCACTGAGCCAATTTTTCTATTTTTAGTAGAGACGTGGTTTCACCATGTTGGCCAGGCTGGTCTCTAACTCCTGGCCTCAAGTGATCACCTGCCTCGGCCTTCCAAAGTGCTGGGATTACAGGCGTGAGCCACCGCACCTGGCCCCTATTTATTTATTTTTGAGATGAAATCTTGCTCTCTAGCCCAGGCAGCAGTGCAGTGACTGCACTGAGCCAATTTTTCTATTTTTAGTAGAGACGTGGTTTCACCATGTTGGCCAGGCTGGTCTCTAACTCCTGGCCTCAAGTGATCCACCTGCCTTGGCCTTCCAAAGTGCTGGGATTACAGGCATGAGCCACTGTGCCTGGTCCCCCCATTATATATTCTGAAGAGGCATCAGGCGCAACCATTCATGTAGGACCTGAACATCACACCAGCTTTTGCAAGATGTAAGCCCTGGGCATGTTGAAGAACCTCCACTCCCCCGTCACAGACCATTTGATGGCTTCTGCAGGACATATGGGTGTGACAATGCAAGTTGTGCCTCAACCCCCTACTCCCATGGCTGCTCGACCTTGCCTGAAGTAAGAGGGCGTCCAACGCCCCGCTCCCTCAGCCTGGCTCTCTCGTCAGGCAAATCATTCATTTCCAAGCCTTTTCTATACGATGGGTCCAATCTCTTCTCTGTAGGACTATTCTAAGGGTAAATTGAGATACAGATGGTCCCCAACTTACTTACTACAGTTCAACTTACTACATTTTTGACTTACAGCATTTTCAATTTGCAATGGGTTTATTGGGACATAGCTCCATCATAAGTGGAGGAGCGCCTGTGCTGTGTGTGAATGGCCTAGCACCGTGCCTGGTGTACAGCAGACACTCATCAGTGGTTCATTCCCTCCCCTTTTGCATAAGGAATCCCCCCTCTCGCTGGGTGGAGTCTGTCACCTTGGTTTTCAGGCTGTTCCTGAAGTTGGTCATGAGTGCGTGGTCCTTTTGCCGGCTCTCGTTGATGTTTTCGATCAGCTCCTGGGCTCTCTTCTGCAGGATGTCAATGCTTGAGTCCAGAGAGGAGAAGTAGAGTCCCGACTTCCCTTCCAGGACCGTCAGCTGGCAACTGGCACTGGAGGTGGCGACACAAGGGCAAGAAACCTGACTTCTCAGAGTACAGGAAGCGGCCAGGTACAATCGCTCATGCCTGTAATCTCAGCACTTTGTAGGCCGAGGTGGGCGGATCACAAGGTCAGGAGTTCTAGACCAGCCTGGCAACATGGTGAAACCTTGTCTCTACTAAAAAAACAAAACAAAAAATTAGCCAGGCATGGTGGCACGTGCCTGTAGTCCCAGCTACTTGGGAGGCTGAGGCAGGAGAATTGCTTGAACCCGGGAGATGAAGTTGCAGTGAGCTGAGATCACGCCACTGTACTCCAGCCTGGGTGACAGAGCGAGACTCCGTCTAAAAAAAAAAAAAAAAAAAGGACAGGATGCTGAGATCAGCACCAGACTCTTCCAAGAGCGGCTGATCTGAGAGAGCTACATGGTGGGAGGGGACCCGCGTTGTTGCCTTCCATGGGTGACACGAGGCATGCTTCCTAGGTTATTCCATTCACACACACACCCTGAATGATGAGAATGGCACCCCCATTTTATAGCTGAGAAAACAGACCAAGAGGCACGACTAAATATGCCCAAGGTTCCAGACTAAGGAGGTCTGTCTGTCCCCAAAGCCCACTGTTATTTTATGACACCAACTTGCTCCTTTGGAATTTTGGAATACCAATAATAGTATCAATGCTTTTTTTTTTTTTTTTTTTGAGACGGAGTCTCACTCTGTCGCCCAGGCTGGAGTGCAGTGGCGCGATCTCGGCTCACTGCAAGCTCCGCCTCCCAGGTTCATGCCATTCTCCTGCCTCAGCCTCCTGAGTAGCCGGGACTACAGGCGCCCGCCACCACGTCCAGCTAATTTTTTGTATTTTTAGTAGAGATGGGGTTTCACCGTGTTAGCCAGAATGGTCTCCATCTCCTGACCTCGTGATCCGCCCGCCTCGGCCTCCCAAAATGCTGGGATTACAGGCGTGAGCCACCGTGCCCAGCCCAATGCTTTCTTTTTTATTTTCTTTTTTTTATAGAGACAGGTCTTGCTCTGTTGCCCAGGCTGGAGTGCAGTGGCACAATCATAGCTCACTGCAGTGTCAGTTTCAAATGATCCTCCCACCTCAGCCTCCTGAATAGGTGGGACTACAAGCATGTGCTACCATGCACAGCTAATTTTTAAAATTTTTAAATAGAGACTGGGCTTCACTATGTTATTGAGGCTGCTCTCAAACTTCTGGCCTGCCAAAATGTTGGGATTACAGGCATGAGCCACTGCGCCTGACTGATGTAATCGGCAATCTCCTGCAACCTCTGTCTCCTAGGTTCAAGCCATTCTTCTGCCTCAGCCTCCCGAGTAGCTGGGACTACAGGTGCACATCACTACACCCAGTTAATTTTTGTATTTTTAGTAGAGACGGGGTTTCACCATGTTAGCCAGGCTGGTCTCGAACTCCTGACAAGTGATCCTCCTGCCTGGGCCTCCAAAAGTGCTGGGATTACAGGCGTAAGCCACCACGCCTAGCCTGATGCTTTCTTAAGTGACCTTCCTGTCATTAACCTGCTGCATCCCTTTCCCAACCTACTGGGTGATGTTGACCGCCTGGGGCTACAGTGTACCTGCACCTCCTTGCTCCCACCAGGTGAGGTAAATACCTGTTGAATTATATTTAAAGAGCATTTAAAGAAATGCGCACACACAAAAAGTTGTTGGTCCCATGCTGTACATGTAACTGTAATTATGTAATTCAAATATTGTGTTAACAAGTGAAATAGTGGCAGAAGAGTGACAGCTGTCTAAAAAGCTAAACAGAATGAAAAATGTTGAGTAATATGTAATGTTACGTAACTTCATAATATTCAATGTAATAAAATGGAACTTCAGTTGGGTATGGGAGAGAGAACGAAAATTGAAGCAAAGATCATAAAAATCTAGGAAAATTCTGCATATAGATTGCTCTGCCAAGGCCTTGTTCTCTGCTTTAAAAATAGAGCTGGGGCCGGGCGCGGTGGCTCAAGCCTGTAATCCCAGTACTTTGGGAGGCTGAGGTGGGTGGATCACAAGGGCAGGAGTTCGAGACCAGCCTGGCCAACATGGTGAAACCCCATCTCTACTAAAAATACAAAAAATTAGCCGGGCGCAGTGGCGGGCGCCTGTAATACTGGCTACTCAGGAGGCTGAGGTACAAGAATTGCTTGAACTTGGGAGGCAGAGGTTGCAGTGAGCCGAGATCGCACCACTGCACTCTAGCCTGGGCAACAGAGTAAGACTTTGTCTCAAAAATAAATAAATAAATTAAATTAAATTAAAATAAATTAAAACAACTGAAAATTGTGGGTAATGCATTGTGAATGAAGTTTATGGAAAAAAATGTGATCTGATAAGGCAACCCATTGGTATTTTAAATTAAGATATATTTTTTCTTCTTCTGATTCTCTGGTTTATTTGACCTGTTTGATGTCTGATCAGTTAGCGGTTCTGGCCAGGTAGAGCTGCCCCTCTTGAGTCACAGCTAACATTTCCTCAGCCATGTTCCCAGCACTGAGCTAAGTCACGTGCCTTGTCTTGGTGCATCCTCACGACCACACTCGGGTCATCTGCTGTTCTCTTTACGTTATGGCTGAGGACATGGGCTTAGAGTGGTTACACCACCTTCTCAAGGTGGAGGACAGTCTGTGGCAGAGCTGGGCTTTGTACCCAGAAGGCCTGACTTCCCAGCTGGTATCCTGCTTCCTACTAAGGCACTCAGGCGCCACTCCCCTCCTGGATCTTACATTTCCTCGTCGCCCTCTGAGGTCCTCCAGCTCTGAAAGGCCAAGCCTTGTAGGTGTGGACAGAGCAGTTCCTGAATGCAGCAGGTCACTCTTGTGTCCACAAGCAGGTGACTGATAACTTACAAAAATAAATCTCGGCCAGGCACAGTGGCTCACACCTGTAATCCCAGCATTTTGGGAGGCCGAGGCGGGTAGATCACCAGAGATCAGGAGTTCAAGACCAGCCTGGCCAACATGGTGAAACCCCGTCTCTACTAAAAATATAAAAATTACCCAGGCATGGTGGTGTGTCTGTAATCCCAGCTATTAGGCGGACTGAGGCAGGAGGATCGCTTGAACCTGGGAGGCAGAGGTTGCAGTGAGCTGAGATTGTGCCACTGCACTCCAGCCTGAGCGACAGAGTGAGACTCCATCTCAAAAATATAAAATAAAGAAAAATAAATCTCAGCTATCTCAACCAGGCACAGTGGGCTCACACCTGTAATACCAGCACTTTGGGGGGCTAAGGCAGGTTAATCGTGAGCTCAGGGTTTTGAGACCAGCCTGGGCAACATGACAAAACCCCATCTCTACAAAAAACACAAAAATTAGCCGAGCGTGGTGGCGTGCACTTGTAGTCCCAGCTACTTAGGAGGCTGAGGTGAGAGGATCACTTGAGCCTGGGAGGTCAAGGCTGCAGTGAGCTTGATCATGCCACTATACTGGAGCCTAGATGATATCACACCACTGTACTCCAGCCTGGGCGACAGAGTGAGACCCTCTTTCAAATAAACAAAACAACCACAACACACATATACACCCCTCCCCTCTCCACCCGGTCTCCCCCAGCCAGCTACCTCCCTCTTTCCTCCCCATTAAGGCCAAGGTTCTAGAAGGAGCTGCTTACATTTTCCGGGCTTTTTTTTTTTTTTTTTTTTTGAGAGAGAGAGAGTCTCACCCTGGGCTTCTTTTCTTTTCTTTTCTTTTGAGACGGAGTCACGCTCTGTCACCGAGGATGGAGTGCACTGGCATGATCTCGGCTCACTGCAAGCTCCGCCTCCCGGGTTCACGCCATTCTCTTGCCTCAGCCTCCCGAATAGCTGGGACTGACTACAGGCGCCCGCCACCATGCCCGGCTAATTTTTTGTATTTTTAGTAGAGACAGATTTCACCGTGTTAGCCAGGCTGGTCTCGATCTCGTGACCTCGTGATCTGCCCGCCTCAGCCTCCCAAAGTGCTGGGATTACAGGCGTGAGCCACCGCGCCCGGCCATCCTGGGCTTATTTTCTTACCCCATTCACTTTTCAGTCCATTGTAATCAGGTTCCTCCCCCGGTTCTCAAATGAAACAGCTCCTACCACAGTCCCCATGACCTTGTGGTTAGACCGGTAGACATCTCAGAGCAACATGCTGACCTCTTGGCAGCAGCCAGCACTGCTGACCACCCTTCCCTGCTACTCCCGACATGTGGTATCCCAGGGGTCTGTGCTTGGGCCTCTGCTGTCTTCTTGCCAGACACCCTCAATTACACACTTGCTCTGCAGTGAGGCCTCCATGCCTCCTCCCTGCTGGCCCCTGCAGCTAATATCCCAGCCACCATTCCACAATGCACAGGCTGTTATTCTCCAAATGCATTCATTCCCGTAGCATGGGATCCCTGAACAGTCCCCTTTCCCACCTACGTCCTGTCTCCTCCAGAAAGTGTTCCTTGGCTGGATTAAGTGCACACAGCACCTACGGTTTCACTGTCTACTCCTTGGCCTCCTCCTGTAGTCTGCTGAAGGGCCAGGGCCATCCTTTATCTTTGTATCTTCAGTATTTACCCCTCATGAGAGAAGCAATAAATGTGCTGCTAATAAATAAATGACTTGCAAGTCCATTACCATCCACACTTTGGATTCCATCATCTAAATTCTATCATCCCAGCCCATGCCTCTCTCCTGAGCTCCCAAGAATATATGAAACCTCCCAGCCTCCCCACATGGCTGTCTCAAAGGCATCTGAAACTCCACATTTGCACAACCAAAAGCGTCATCTCCCAGGCAACCTGACTTCATCTTCCATTCCCTTAGTTAATGACATAAAAAGCCACCTGGTTCCCAAGCTCAAAACTTAGCAGCAAGCCTAGAGTCCAGCTTCTCTCTGTCCCTCTGCATCCTGTCTCAAAATCCCCTCATTTCTACCTTCTTTTTTTTTATTTTTATTTTTAATTAATTAATTTTTTTTTCAGATGGAGTTTCACTCTTGTTGCCCAGGCTGGAGTGCAATGGCGCGATCTCGGCTCACCGCAACCTCTGCCTCCCGGGTTCAAGCGATTCTCCTGCCTCAGCCTCCCAAGTAGCTGGGATTACAGGCATGTACCACCACACTCGGCGAATTTTGTATTTTTAGTAGAGACAGAGTTTCTCCATGTTGGCGAGGCTGGTCTCAAACTCCTGACCTCAAGTGATCTGCCTGCTTCGGCCTCTCAAAGTGCTGGGATTACAGGCGTGAACCACCGCGCCCAGCCTTTTTATTTATTTATTTTTGAGACAGAGTCTTGCTTTGTCGCCCAAGCTAGAGTGCAGTGGAGCGATCTCAGGTCACTGCAACCTCCAAATCCCGGTTTCAAGCGATTCTTCTGCCTCAGCCTCCCAAGTAGCTGGGATTACAGGCACCCGCCACTGCACCTGGCTAATTTTTGTATTTTTAGTAGAGACGGGGTTTCACCATCTTGGCCAGGCTGGTCTCCAACTCCTGACCTTGTGATCCACCTGCCTCAGCCTCCCAAGCTGTAATCCCCTGCTGGGATTACAGGCGTGAGCCACCATGCCTGGCCCTACCTTCTTAATGTCTCTAAATCTACCATCATTAGCAGCTCTATAACTTTCACTTCTCAACTAGGCCATAGTGACCTTTATTTTATTTACTTATTTATTTTTCTTTTGTAAAAAATTTTGTTATTATTATTTTGTTTTTGAGACAGACTCTCACTCTGTCGCTCAGGCTGGAGTGACAGGCTGGAGTGTCGCTCAGGCTGGAGTGGTGCAATCTCAGCTCACTGCCACCTCCACCTCCCGGGCTCGAGTCATTCTCATGCCTCAGCCTCCTGAGTAGCTGGGACTGCAGGCACACGCCACCACGCCCGGCTAACTTTTGTATTTTTAATAGAGACAGGGTCTCACCATGTTGGCGAGGCTGGTCTCAAACTCCTGACCTCAAGTGATCTGCCTGCTTTGGCATCCCAAAGTGCTGGGATTATAGGCATGAGCCACCGCGCCTGACCTTTTATATTCTTTTTTTTTTTTTTTTTTTTTTTTTTGAGACGGAGTCTCGCTCTGTCCCCCAGGCTGCAGTGCAGTGGCATGATCTCAGCTCACTGCAAGCTCTGCCTCCCGGGTTCATGCCATTCTCCTGCCTCAGCCTCCCGAGTAGCTGGGACTACAGGCGCCCGCCACCACGTCCGGCTAATTTTTTGTATTTTTAGTAGAGGCGGGGTTTCACCGTGTTAGCCAGGATGGTCTCGATCTCCTGACCTCATGATCCGCCCGTCTCAGCCTCCCAAAGTGCTGGGATTACAGGCGTGAGACACTGCGCCTGGCCTGACCCTTTTTTCTTCTTTTGAAGACAGGGTTTGCTACATTGCCCAGGCTGGAGTACATCAGTACGATTACTGCAACTTTGAACTCCCCCAGGTTCAAGTGATCCTCTCGTCTCTGCCTCCTGAATATCTAGGACTACAGGCGGGTACTGCTACTCCTGGCTAAATTTTGTTTAATTTTTCTGTATAGGTGGAGGTCTTGCTATGTTACCCAAGCTGGTCTCAAACTCCTGGCCTCAAAAAATCCTGCCTCGGCCTCCCAAAGTGCTGAGATTACAAACGTGAGCCACGGTGTCAGCCCCTAATGACATTCTACACTGTAATCTGATTTCCTACTCCTGTTTGTCAGCCTAAAACCGTCCCCACCAGCCACAAGATCAAGTCTAAATTCCTTCACACAGCATACAAGGCCTTCCAAGGCCCTGGCCTCCACCCTCTCTTCCAGCCTTAATGGGTTTTTTTGTTTTTCTTTCTTTTTTTCTTTTATTGAGAAGGGGTCTCACTCTCGCCCAGGCTGGAGTGCAATGGCATGATCTTGGCTCACTGCAGCCTCCGCCTCCTGGGTTCAAGCAATTCTCCCACCTCAGCCTCCCCTGTAGCTGGGATTACAGGTGCCCACCAACCATGCCTGGCTAACTTTTGCCTTTTTTTTTTTTTTTTTTTTTTAGACGAGGTCTCGCTCAGCTGCCCAGAATGGAGTGCAGTGGTGCAGTGCCACGATCTCGGCTCACTGCAACCACTATCTCCCGGGTTCAAGTGATTTTCCCATCTCAGCCTCCTGAGTAGCTTGGATTACAGGCACCTGCCATCATGCCCAGCTAATTTTTGTATTTTTAGTAGAGATAGGGTTTCACCATGTTGGCCAGGCTGGTCTTGAACTCCTGACCTTAGGTGATCTGCCTACCTCAGCCTCCCAAATTGCTGGGATTACAGGCGTGAGCCACAGTGCCCAGTGCAGCCTTACTGGGTTTTTTTGTTTGTTTTTTTAAGACAGAGTCTTGCTGTCACCTAGGCTGGAGTGCAGTGGCACGATCTCGGCTCACTGCAACCTCTGCCTCCCGGGTTCAAGCAATTCTCCTGCCTCAGCTTCCCAAGTAGCTAGGATTACAGGTGCCCACCACTGCACCCAGCTAATTTTTGTATTTTTAGTAGAGACAGGGTTTCACCATGTTGGCCAGGCCGATCTCAAACTCCTGACCTCGTGATCTGCCCGCCTTGGCCTCCCAAAGTGCTGGGATTACAGGCGTGAGCCACCAAGCCCGATCTAGCCTTACTGTTTTCTACAGCCCCTCCATCTGCGGCAATTGGGGACCTACCACAATTTCCCCAAATATGTCAGCCTTTGCCTGGAATGACTTTCCCTTCCTGCCTCCTTCATAATGGAACATTTGGAACTTTTGCTTCTCTACCCCCGCTACACCTAGGCCTTGCTGGTCACAAAGCTGCCAGTTTATGAACATCAGTCCCCTCCAGCGCACGACACCTTGAGGGTGCAGACTACACCCTACTCATTTGTTTTGCAGCACCCCAAAGGCTTCATCAGTTTGCTGAATATCTAAATGAATGCAGCACTGACACTGGGGCTCCCACACCTCCTCGTATCCAGTTCGCCTTGTTGTCTCAGCCTCTCCTGGATGCTCTCAACAGTTTCAGACCCTAAAATTAAAATCAATGAGAGCACCAGGTGTTTCTTTTTGTGTGATTGTTCACAACCTGCTTGAGCTGCTAATGGTTCAGAGCTGCTCCTTTCTAAGGCTCAAGGGATGAGGCTGGAACCGGTTTTCATGGCAGCTAAGCAAACAGTAAAAAAAATAAATAAATAACTTGAATTCAGCTAATTCGAGTTTCATGGTAGGACAAAGGCCTGCATCAGATGTCTGCTGAGAGCTTCTTTATTTTTCCAACCTCTCCTTTGGGGATTTATCCCTTTCGATTTCATTTTTCTTTATACTCAGCAGCTGCATATTAATCAGGATGCTAATGAATCATAGCCTTCCCTGGGCCTGCATTCACCAATTAACTTTAATAAACAAAATACGTGGTGTCCTCTCTGCTGGCTTTCCCGGTTCCTAGGCCGGCTTCTGTTGCCGAACCCTGGACCAAGGCCAGAGAATGCAAGTCAGCCCAACACAGCACGTCGGGTGTGCATGGCCTGCGCCCAGATTGGGCAGTGGGCTGGGGGCTGTGAACACAGCGCTGCGTTCATCTATTATGGTCTGTCCTTCTAAGAAGTCCCTAATTTGGCTGCGAGGATTAGGACATAGTTCCTAAGCAGGGCCCACGCTGGCAGGGGGCCCAGGAGCTGCGGAGGAAATGGGTCTAAGCGAAGAGACCATCTGTTCGCTCCAGGTAAAGCTGTGATTGGCAGGCGACTGAGCCAGAACCGCCCGCTGGTGGGGCCCTCCCTCCGTGGCCTCTAACAGATATACAAGTAAACAATCCGCCAGCCACTTATGACCACCGCGGGTGGCAGTCCCGGGAGAGGAGGCAAGCTAATCAAACATTCAAGGGGGGAACACAACAGAATCTCTGGCGCTTAGGCAAAACAATGTTTTGCTGAAGTACAGCCAGGAAGGGGGAAGATTTGAATGGAAGCTGATGAGCCAGTTCCTCAACCTCTCCTTTTCTCTCTGGAAACGTGTTAACATTTTAATCATGTTGCTGAGTATCTGCTGCTAGATCTATTAACTGGCCCCTGCACTGGTTTTAATCCATCTGTTTTTTGGCCCAGAGTTCCTGTGGAGCTCCTCGAAGTCTCTAAATGATTTGCAGCGGTGTGTGTCTCTTCACTACACAGATCCTGGTCTAAACATGCTATTCCGCAGTAAGGTATTAGCAAACAAACGACTTCAACCATTGCTTCCCTTTTTTTTGGTCTCCAATTGATAGCACACACCTATAAACCATTTCACGTGTGGCCTGCTTTCCAGCAGAGGAATGTGCGAGGAGAGGGAAGCTGGCTTTCTGCCTGGAGTCCTCAGGGCCCTGTCCTGACCCTCCTCTCACTCCTTCTCCAGGTGAGCTCATTCATTCCACAGCTGCTGCTGAAACAGTGACTCCCACAGAACCATCTCCAGACCCTCACCCCACCCCGAGTTCCGGTCAGAAAGTCGAACTGTATCCTAGACATGTGGATGTCCCTGGCCACCGAAAGTGGCTCAGATAAACAAGGACAACACAGAACTCATGTTCTTGTCTCTGCCAGAGAAGCCACCACCTACTGGAAACCACCACAAGCTGGAAAGCAGACAGCAGTGATATGCTTGTAAGCATTTAGCAACTGGCTGTGTGATGGGGGGGGAAGCCCTGATTTGTAGTGTTTGCCAGTTTCCGTGGTGCAGAGCCTCCCACCATAGCCAATTTCAGGCTACCAACATGAAGACTCTAAATGCCAAGTTGGGAAGAGATGTGTAGAATCGGCTCTTGCAAGCCGGTAGGAGCTGGCCCCAGTACATCATGGCCGGGAAACATCCTCCCTCATCCCCTTCCTGTGCCTCATGGCACAAGGCACTTCCTCCATCTGCCCTGCTAAAGGCCACCCCCCCACACCCCCCCATAGAAGCCTCCCACTAGACCTCCCTACATCCACACATTCTCCCTCCCAACCATTCTCTACAAAGCAGCCATATTTTTTTATTAATATTTTTTGAGACAGGGTTTTGTTCTTGTTGCCCAGGCTGGAGTGCAATGGTGCAATCTTGGCTCAGTGCAACCTCCGCCTCCCGGGTTCAAGCGATTCTCCTGCCTCACCCTCCCAAGTAGCTGGGATTACAGGCATGCACCACCACTCCTGGCTAATTTTGTATTTTTAGTAGAGACGGGGTTTTGCGATGTTGGCCAGGCTGGTCTTTAACTCCTGACCTCAGGTGATCCATCTACCTCGAATTCCCAAAGTGTTGGGACTACAGGCGTGAGCCATCGTGCCCGGCCTGCAGCCGTATCTTTTTATAACAGGAACCTGAGCATGTCACTTCTGTGACCCAGCAGTTCCCCTCCTAGGTATGAGTATGCCCAGGAGAAATGAAATCATGTCCACACACAAACTTTTCTAAATGGATTTCATAGCAGTGCTGCTCATAATAGCCAAAAAGTGAAAACCACCCGAATGACTATCAACAGATGAATGGATAAACAAAATGTGGTAGACTCATGTGGAATATTATTCAGCCATTGAAAAGATGAAGTCCAGATGCAGTGGCTCACGCCTGTAATCCCAGCATTTTGGGAGGCCACCGTATCTGGCCTGGAGTGATGAAGATGTTTTAAAGTTGACTATGAGAATGGTTGTCCAGCTCTGAATATACCAAAAGCAATCAAATCATACACTTCAAGGAGGTGAGCCAGGCGAGGTGGCTCACGCCTATAATCTCAGCACTTTGGGAGGCCGAGGCGGGCGGATCCCGAGGTCAGGAGATTGAGACCATCCTGGCTAACACGGTGAAACCCCGTCTCTACCAAAAATACAAAAAAAAAAAAAAAAATTAGCCAGGCTTGGTGGCACGTGCCTGTAGTCCCAGCTACTCGGGAGGCTGAGGCAGGAGAATTGCTTGAATCTGGGAAGGGGAGGTTACAATGAGCCAAGATCACACCCCCTCACCCCAGCCTGGGCGACAGAGCTAGACTCCGTCTCAAAAAAAAAAAAAAAAAAAGAGGTGAACCGTATGCTATATGAATTATATCTCAAAGCTGTTACTGAAAAAACCTCTAGGATAAAGTCTGTAGCCCACAAAATGCCTCATAACCTGGCCCCTTCTGCAGCCCTCCCCTTGCACTCACCCCTGTACCCTACTCGCTCACCTAGCCACACTGGCCTTCCTTTAGCTCCCCAAATGCCACAAGCAGGGACTTCGCACGAGCTCTTCTCTCAACCCCTCCTTCCCCACCCTGCCCACACCTTCTGCTTCAACATCTCTTCTACAAGGACACCCTCCTTGGCTCCCCGTTCCCAGCTGGCTGCCCACAGGGGAAAGGTCTCCCAGCACCATGATCTCTTCCGTGTTGGTGCTTGGTCAGATGCAAACACCAGGAGGGTATGAGCATGTCTGTCTGGAGAACAGGAGTGTCCCTGCTGCCAATCACAATACTGCCATATCAGTCTTCTTTTTTTTTTTTTTTTTCTCGAGACAGGGTCTCACTCTGTCACCCAGGATGGAGTACAATGGTGCGATCTTGGCTCACTGCAACCTCTGCCTCCCGGGTTCAAGCAATTCTCCTGCCTCAGGCTCCGGAGTAGCTGGGATTAAAGGCATGCACCACCACGCCTGGCTAATTTTTTGTATTTTTAGTAGAGACAGGGTTTCACTATGTTGGCCGGGCTGGTCTCGAACTCCCCACCTCGTGATCCGCCTGCCTCGGCCTCCCAAAGTCCTAGGATTACAGGTTGAGCCACTGCGCCCGGCCAACATCAGCCTCCTTCTTGCTCTTTTGAGAACACATCAAGCTTATTCCTACCTGAGGGACTTCATACTTGTGACCCCCTCTGCGTGGAAGGCTTGGGCCCAGAATGCCTCCTGGCTGGCCCCTTCTCATGTGACCTCTTCAGAGTTCTTCAGCCGCTCTAAGGTCCCTGTCACTCTACTTGCTCCTTACTATATTTTGTTTCTTCATTCCACTTACTTGCCACCAGTTGAAATCACATTATTCACTTATTTATTTTTGAGACAGGGTCTTGCTCTTCCAGTGCAGTGAAGCAATCATGTCTCACTGCAGTCTCGACCTCCCGGGCTCAAGTGGTCCTCCCACCTCAGCCTTCCAAGTAGCTAGGACCACAGGTGTGTGCAGCCACACCGCACTGATTTCTTTCTTTCTTTCTTTCTTTTCCAGAGAGATATGTCTCCCTCTGTTGCCCAGGCTGGTCTCAAACTCCTGGGTTCAAGGGATCCTCCTGCCTTGGCCTCCTGAGTAGCCAGGACTACATACGTGCACCACCACGCCTGGCTGATTTTTGTGTTTTTAGTAGAGACGGAGTTTCACCACGTGGGCCAGGCTGGTCTCGAATCCTGACCTCAAGTTATCTGCCAGCCCCAGCCTCCCAAAGTGCTGGGATTACAAGCGTGAGCCACTGCGCCCAGCCTCTACTATATATATACTTTTTTTTTTTTTTTTTGAGACAGAGTCTTGCTCTGTCACCAAGGCTGGAATGCAATGGCACAATCTTGGCTTACTGCAATCTCTGCCTCCCGGGTTAAAGCAATTCTCCTGCCTCAGCCTCCTGAGTAGCTGGGATTACAGGTGCCTGTCACCATGCCTGGCTAATTTTTGTAGACACAGGGTTTCACCATATTGGCCAGGCTGGTCTCAAACTCCTGACCTCGTGATCTGCCTGCCTTGGCCTCCCAAAGTGCTGGGATTACAGGTGTAAGCCACCGTGCCCGGCCTACTAAATTTTTCTCTTTTTTTTTTTTGAGACAGAGTCTCACTCTGTCGCCAGGCTGGAGTGCAGTGGCATGATCTCGGCTCACTGCAACCTCTGCCTCTGGGGTTCAAGCAATTCTCCTGCCTCAGCCTCCCGAATAGCTGGGACTACAGGCGTGCGCCACCACACCCAGCTAACTTTTGTATTTTTAGTAGAGACAGGGTTTCATCATGTTGGCCAGGATGGTCTCCATCTCTTGACCTTGTGATCCGCCCCCCTCAGCCTCCCAAAGTGCTGGGATTACAGGCATAAGCCACCACTCCTGGCTTTTTTTTTTTTTTTTTTTTTTTGAGATAGCATTTCGATCTTTTTGCCCAGGCTGGAGTGCAATGGCGCCATCTCAGCTCACCGCAACCTCCACCTCCTGGGTTCAAGCGATTCTCCTGCCTCAGCCTCCCGAGTAGCTGGGATTACAGGCATGTGCCACTATGCCCGGCTAATTTTGTATTTTTAGTAGAGATGGGGTTTCTCCATGTTTGTCAGGCTGGTCTCAAACTCCCGACCTTAGGTAATCCACCCGCCTCGGCCTCCCAAAGTGTTGGGATTACAGGTGTGAACCACTGCACCTGGCCAATATTTTTAAATAAATTAGCCAGACATTCTGGCCCGCCTCTAGTCCCAGCCATTTCAGAGGCTGAGGTGGGAGGATCACTTGAGTCTGGGAGGTGGAGGTTGCAGTGAGCCGTGATCATGCCACTGCACGGTGACAAAGCAAGACATTGTGTTAGGAGGGGGAAAAAAAAAAAAGAAGCAGACACTGGCATAGCCTTGGGGAAGAAAAGGGTGAATGAGAGGGACCCAGGGGCTCGTGTGGACCCATAGGGCTGGGGTCTTCCTCACCTAGCTGGCCCTCCACCAGCTTCCTCCTCGCAGTTCTCTTCCCACCGCAGATGCTCCTTGCTCTCCCCCAAGGGCTGCGGCTCCTGGTCTTTGCATTTCACATGGGGCACGTCCACCTGCGAGCACAGTCAGGAGGGAGGCCAAGGAGGGAGGATGACGAATGGACAGATCGCCCTCCTGCCGACCCTTCAACCCTGGTCACCTTGATGTGCTGCTGCGGGACGGTGGGGACCCGCAGGAAAGACAGGCAGGTCTGGGGCAGGTGCCATGAGGGCAGGGGCGTGGGATGAAAAGACACTCTGTCCCTAGGGGACACCTCGATACCAGACCTAGAGGGGCCAGGTGAGGGCAGGGCTATGGGAATGTAACTGGGGGACCTGGGCTCCTAACTGGTATGTGTGTTGGCTGGAGTCCTTCGAGAAAGGAAAAGAGGTAGGAGAAAAGAAATGAGGCCGGGCACGGTGGCTCATGCCTGTAATCCCAGCTCTTTGGGAGGCCGAGGCGGGCGGATCACGAGGTCAGGAGTGCGAGAACAGCCTAAGCAATATGGTGAAACTCCGTCTCTACTAAAAATACAAAAATTAGCTGACGTGGTGGCGCGTGCCTGTAATCCCAGCTACTCGGGAAGCTGAGGAAGGAGAATCACTTGAACCCGGGAGGCAGAGGTTGCAGTGAGCCGAGATCACGCCGCTGCACTCCAGACTGGGCGACAGAGTGATACTTCGTCTCAAAAAAGAAAAAGAAAAGAAATGAAAGAAACTGGTTCGGTGCGTGGGTGTTTGTGCCTTTCTCTACTCCGTTCCGGCCACGCGCCATGTGTGGAAATCAGACCGGTCAGGACGTCAGTCAGGGCCGGGTTGAGTCAGTCAGGAAATTTGGGGCTAGGCCTGATAAAAGGGAGCCCCAATGGCACAGGACAAGCGGCCGGGCGCGGGTCCGCTGGAGAAGGCTGGGATCGCAGCCGTTCCCTGCCTGTCTGTCCGCCCGCCCCACGCGCGCGAAGGAAACAAGCGCGGCGTACTCCCTGTCGCTCCATTCCGTATTTTCCCGCCTTCAAGCTCGCACCCTCTGCGCATGCGCCGACCCCGCCCCTGGCCAGCTCCGCTCCCGCGCGCGAGTGTGTTGTGACGCGTGCTCCCGGCCCCGCCCCCTTTGAGAACTTGCGCGACCAACGGGGCGGGGCCGACCGTTAAGCAGCAGTTTCGCGGTCCGGGAGCTGCGCGCGCAGTCGGCGCCGCTGGGGAACAGGAGGGTGCGCTCTGGGTGCGCCTGTGTGCCCCTGTGAGGCTCCTCGGTTCCACGGGGCGCCCAGGTTATAGGGATCTCAGAGTCCTGTATTTATTCGGTGCTTCTAACTTTATCCACTCTGCCTTGGAAAATATTATCCATAACAATTTTTTTTTTTTTGAGACAAGATCTTGGTCTGTTGCCCAGGCTGGAGTGCAGTGATGTGATCATAGCTCACTGCAGCCTCGACCTCCCAGGTTCAAGCGATCCTCCTGCCTCGGCCTCCTGAGTAGCTGGGACTACCAGTGTCATCCACCACGCCCTTCTAATTTAAAAATATTTTTCTGGCCGGGCGCGGTGGTTCACACCTGTAATCCCAGCACTTTGGGAGGCCGAGGCAGGTGGATCACCTGAGGTCATGTGTTCAAGACCAGCCTGGCCAACAGGGTGAAACCCTGTCTCTACTAAAAATACAAAAAATAGCCAGGTGTGGTGGCGGGCGCCTATAGTCCCAGCTTCTCGGGAGACTGGGGCAGGAGAATTGCTTAAACCCAGGAGGCGGAGGTTGCAGTGAGCTGAGATCACACCACTGCACTCCAGCCTGGGTGACAGAGTGAAGCTCTGTCTCAAAAAAAAAAAAAAAAAAAAAAAAAAAAAAAAAAAAATTATATACACACACACACAAATTATATATATTTTTTCCTGTAGAAATGAGATCTCTCTGTGCTGAGCCCAGGCTGATCCCCAACTCCTGGGCTCAAGCCATCCTCCCATCTTGGTCTCCCAAAGTGCTGTGTCAAAAAAAGAAGAAATTATCTGATCTACCCTGTTGACTGTAGGTCATAAGACCCCCATTTCAAAGAAGTTTCTGCCCCACACAAGGCCTATCTATCTAGATTCTTCTTGGCCTCTCTGAGCATGCATTCCTGAGACTCCAAGAAGAATCTAGACAGACAGGCCTTGCTGGGTTTCCCCACTCAGCCTATTAGTATTAGACAACGCCCCCTCCCCGGCTTTTTTTTTTTTTGAGTCTTGCTCTGTTGTCCAGGCAACACTGGAGTGCAGTGGCAAGATCTCAACTCGCTGCAACCTTGGCCTCCTGGGTTCAAGCGATTCTCAGCCAACCAAGTAGCTGGGATTACAGATGCATCATGCCCAGCTAATTTTTGTATTTTTAGTAGAGATGGGGTTTTTCCATGTTGCTAGGGCTGGTCTCAAACTCCTGGCCTCAAGTGATCCACACGCCTCAGCCTCCCAGTGTCAGGATTACAAGCATGAACCACGACAAACCCTTTTTGTCCAATCAAATTTCTACCTAGGTGTTCAAACTGTTGAACCTAAGCATAAGACACTTTTCATTAATCAGGCATGGTGGCAGGCACCTATAATCCCAGCTGCTTGGGAAGCTGAGGCTGCAGTGAGCCAAGATCGCCCCTACACTCCAGCCCAGGGAACAGAGCCAGACTCTGTCTCAAAACAAAACAAAACAAGTTTCCCCTATATCTCTGGGTCTTCATTCTGAAGGCTTGTCAGGTAACACTATGATCAAATACATTCCTATTCATTTTCTCTTATTAATCTGCCTTTTGTCAATAATTTTTAGTGAAACTTCAGAGGGCAATAAGGAAGCTTTCTCTTCATCCCTACACAGCCAAAGTTCAGATTTGATGGAAATGGCAAAATTCCAGGGTACTTGTGTTTATTTAGACACATAAATGTGTATTTAATGACAGGGTCTCACTCTGTTGTCCAGGCTAGAGTGCAGTGGTGTAATCACAGCTCATTGCAGCCTCAACCTCCCAGGCTCAAGTGATCAACCTCAGTCTCTGGAGTAACTGGGATTACAGGCATGAGCCACTATGCAGAGCTAATTTTTGTTTTCTGTTTTTTGGGGACAGGTCTCACTCTGTGGCCCAGACTGGAGTGCAGTGGTGTCATCTCAGCTCCCTACAACCACCACCTCCTGGGTTCAAGTGATTCTCCCACCTCAGCCTCCCAGGTAGCTGGGACTACAGGTGCCTGCCACCATGCCTGGCTAATTTTTGTATTTTTTTTGGAACAGTCTTTTTCTGTCACCCAGGCTGTAGTGCAGTGGCACAATCTTGGCTCACTGCAACCTCTACCTCCTGGTTCAAGCGATTCTCGTGCCTCAGCCTCCGGGGTAGCTGGGACTACGGGTGCTCACCACCATGCCCAGCTGATTTTTTTTTTGTATTTTTAGTAGAGACGGGTTTTCACCACGTTGGCCAGGCTGGTGCCGAACTCCTGACCTCAAGTGATCTGCCTGCCTTGGCTTCCCAAAGTGTTGGAATTACAGGCGTGAGCCACCACACCCGGCCTAATTTTTTTTTTTTTTTTTTTTTTTGAGATGGAGTCTTGCTCTATCGCCCAGGCTGGAGTGCAGTGGTGCAATCTCGGCTCACTGCAAGCTCCGCCTCCCAGGTTCACGCCATTCTCCTGCCTCAGCCTCCTGAGTAGCTGGGACTACAGGCGCCCGCCACCACGCCCGGCTAATTTTTTGTATTTTTAGTAGACAGGGTTTCACCATGTCGGCCAGGATGGTCTCGATCTCTTGACCTCGTGATCCACCCGCCTCGGCCTCCCAAAGTGCTGGGATTACAGGCGTGAGCCACTGCACCTGGCCCTAATTTTTTTATTTTTAGTAGAGACGGAGTTTCACCACGTTGGCCAGGCTGCTCCTGAACTCCTGACCTCAAGTGACCCACCCACCTTGGCCTCCCAAAAGTTCTTGGATTACAGAAGCGAGCCACTGTGCCTGGCTTAGTACCCAGATTTTTTTTTTTTTTTTTTTTTGTATTTTTAGTAGAGACGGGGTTTCACCGTGTCAGCCAGGATGGTCTCGATTGCCTGGTCTCATGACCCGCCTGCCTCGGCCTCCTCAAGTGCTGGGATTACAGACATGAGCCACTGCGCCCAGCCCAGTACCCAGGTTTTTGACCATCAAGTGGCACACTGAGCTGGGGGACCCAACAAGACCCCTCACCCCTAAGGAAAGCCACCAGATGGGGGCAACTGCCCACTTTATTAGACAGTAGGTGGCCCAGAGGTCTCCTCAGGGCCCACCCTCACAGTAGACACACCACACAGGACAACAGAAGGAACCTGCTACCCAGTCCTCTATCCCTGGGATTCTGGTCTTGGGACAGGTGGGAAAGAAGAAGGTGGGGGCTGGCCTCACAGAGGCCTCATAAATACAAGGTCACTGGCCAGGGATGCAAAGGAGCGCAGCAGCAGGGACTCGGGGAGGATGAGCTGTCCTAGAGTGGCCCATGTCACGCAGCCTCCTGTGTGGGAGGGGGCCTCGGCTCGGCATCCAGGCGGCACAGGGGACTGTCATACACCATCTGCAGGTTCACCTTGTGGCCCACCAGCTCCCGGATATTGTTGATGCCATATTTGATCATTGTTGGGCTTGTGTGGGAGGGAACAGAGTTTATCATGAGGTCAGCACATGCACCCTTCTGCTCAGATTTCCATGGCTCCCAATTTCCTCAGAGGAAAAGTTCAAGTTCTCCCCATGACCCACAGGGCCCTGCGCCAACTGCTCTATCACCTCTCACCCTCCGCCTTCAGTCACACCAGCCTCCTCACTCTTCTCCTAATACAAAAAGCACATTCCCACCTCTGGGCCTTTGAACTGACTGTGACCACTACCTGGGACACCCTTCCCCAGATACTCTCATGGTTTACCTCTTTATCTACCTCCAGGTTTTGCTAAGGTGGCACTTCCTCCTCCATGATGCCTTCACTGACCACGTAGTTGCCTTAGCCCTCCCTATACCACTTACTGCCCTGGTACACACTTTTGTCTTTTTTTGCTGAGTGCATTTGTGTTTTTGAGACAGAGTCTCACTCTGTAACCTAGGGTGGAGTGCGGTCGCGTAATCTCAGCTCACTGCAACCTCCGCCTCCCGAGTTCAAGTGATTCGCATACCTCAGCCTCCTGAGTACCTAGGACTAGGACTACGGACGCACGCAACAGTGCCTGGCTAATTTTTGTAGTTTTAGTAGAGACAGGAGACAGAGTCACACTCTGTTGTCCAGGCTAGAATAGAGTGCAGTGGCATGATTTTGGCTCACTGCAACCCCTGCCTCCTGGGTTCAAACGATTCTCCTGCCTCAGCCTCCTAAGTAGCTGGGATTACAGGCACCTGCTACCATGCCAGGCTAATTTTTATATTTTTAGTAGAGATGAGGTTTTGCCATGTTGGCCAGGTTGGCCTCAAACTCCTGACCTCAGGTGATGCATCTGCCTCAGCCACCCACAGTGCTGGGATTACAGGCATGTGCCACTGCGCCTGGACTGTTTTTATTCTTTGTAGAGACGGAGACTTGCTCTATTGCCCAGGCTGATCTCGAACTCCTGGCTCAGGCGATCCTCCTGCCCTGGCCTCCCACAGCACTGGGATGACAGGCATGAGCTACCATGCCTGGCCTGATGTAATTGTTGGTCTTGCTAGTTATCATCCTTCTTGCTCCACTGGGACCCCAGATTCAGAGGGAGGGACATGAGCTGTCATGTTCACAGCACGGGGCCGGGCATTCAGTTTGTACTTACGATGAAAGTTTTGTCCACTGGATGAATGAATGAGTGGTGCTGAAACCACGCAAGCCCCTACACCTGGAGAGTTGTTTGAGGCAGCTAGACACCCTGGGTTTCCACCTGGGCACTTACCGCTCCAGGGAGAGGCCCCAGGCAATGACCGACACGTTCTCGGGCAGCCCCATGGGCATCAGCATCTCTGGACGGAAGACCCCCGAGTTTCCGACCTCCACCCACTTCTTCAGGCCTGCAGAGGCAGGACAGAGAAGACAGCGGCAGTGCGTGTTGAGTTTCTGGGCACTGCTGGCACAGGTTCTGGGTCTAAGTGGTGAGCTTGGGAGGTGGGGTACAGGCATGGCAATGGGGGGACCCAGGCCAAACCATGATAGCCTGAGACTTCCCTCCCACCCCAGTACCAGGGCCCACTCTGACCTTGGTGGTAGCTGAACACCTCCATGCTGGGCTCTGTGTATGGGTTGTAGGCTGGCTTGAAGCGGAGTTGCGTGATACCTGCAGGGAGCGGGGGGCGGGCAGGAGAGCAGGGGTTTGGAGGATAATGCTGGTGATCAACACACCTGCCCGCCGCCACAACACCACGGCCCACCCCTGCCCCACTGCTCACCCAACTTGGTGAAGAACTCCCGCAGAACACCCATGAGGTGGCCCAAGGTGAGGCCGTGATCCGCCACCACACCCTCGATCTGGTGGAACTCAGCCAGGTGCGTGGCGTCCAGGGTCTCATTCCGGAATACGCGGTCGATGGAGAAGTATTTGACCGGCGTGAAGGGCTTCTAGGGGTGACAACCGAGCCAGGCCCGGGTATGGGTCAGAAGGTCCCTTTGACAGCACCCTCTCCCCACTCTGGCCCCCACTTGGGCCAACCGCACCTTCTGGGCAAGGCGGTAGAGCGCACGGGCACTGGCTGATGTGGTGTGGGTTCGCAGTAGGTTTTTCCGGGCCTCGTCCAGCTTCCAGTTATACTTGTACCTTCAGGAGGGAAGGTGGGAAGTCCATGCAATGGCCCAGGGGTCCCCAGCCTCCTTCCCTTCCATACCAGGTAAGTCCTGCCTCACCCCTGTGAGCCATAGCCGCCCTGAGAGTGGGTCCGCTTGACCCGCTGGACGTAGTCCATTGGGAGCTGCAGGGCCTCGGCTGGATCTGGGTAGGACAGAGCAACATCAGGTCAGTCAACCAGCATTTCCCCCCTTTTTTTTTTTCAGACAGGGTCTCACTGTTGTCCAGGCTGGAGTGCAGTGCTTACTGCAACCTCTGCCTCCCAGATTCAAGCGATTCTCATGCCTCAGTTTTCTCATTTGTGTGTGGCTTTTTTGGGTTCTTTTTTTTTGAGACAGAGTCTTGTTCAGTTGCCCCAGCTGAAGTGCAATGGCTCAATCTTGGCTCACTGCAACCTCCACCTCTCAGGTTCAAGCAATTCTGATTCAGCCTCCCAAGTAGCTGGGATTACAGGTGACTGCCACCACACCCGGGTAATTTTTGTATTTTTAGTAGAGATGGGGTTTCGCCATGCTGGTCAGGGTGGTCTCAAACTCCTGATCTCAGGTGATCCACCCACCTCAGCCTCCCACAGTGCTGGGATTACAGGCATGAGCCACTGCACCTGGGCTTTATTTATGTATGTACGTACGTATATATGTATGTATGTATTTTGAGATGGAGTCTTGCTCTGTTGCCCAGGCTGGAGTGCAGTGGCATGATCTCGGCTCACTGCAACCTCCTCCCAGGTTCAAGCGATTCTCCTGCCTCAGCCTCCCGAGTGGCTGGGATTACAGAAGTGCACCACCACACCCAGCTAATTTTTTATATTTGGTAGACGTGGGGTTTCACCATGTTGGCCAGGCTGGTCTCGAACTCCTGACTTCAAGTGATCCGCCTGCCTGGGCCTCCCAAAGTGCTGGGATTATGCCACCACGCCCGGCCTTTTTTTCGAGATGGAGTCTCGCTGTGTTGCCCAGGCTGGAGTGCAGTGGCGCAATCTCGGCTCACGGCAACCTCCGCCTCCCAGGTTCAAGTGATTCTCCTGCCTCAGCCTCCCGAATAGATGGTACTACAGGCACATGCCACCATGCCCAGCTAATTTTTGTACTTTTAGTAAAGATGGGGTTTCACCATGTTGGCCAGGATGGTCTTGATCTCATGACCTCATGATCCACCCACAAACGCCTCCCAAAGTGCTGGAATTACAAGCGTGAGCCACCGCGCCTGCCTGTTTTGTTTTTTTTAAAAGGGACAAAGTTTTTTGTTTTTTTTTTTTTTTTGAGACGGAGTCTCGCTCAGTCGCCCAGGCTGGAGTGCAGTGGCATGATCTCGGCTCACTGCAAGCTCCACCTCTGGGGTTCACACCATTCTCCTGCCTCAGCCTCCCGAGTAGCTGGGACTACAGGCGCCCGCCACTATGCCTGGCTAATTGTTTCTGTATTTTTAGTAGAGGCAGGGTTTCACCGTGTTAGCCAGGATGGTCTTGATCTCCTGACCTTGTGATCCGCCCATCTCAGCCTCCCAAAGTGCTGGGATTACAGGTGTGAGCCACCACGCCCGGCCTAAAGAGACAAAGTCTTGCTCTGTTGCTTGGCCTGCAGTGCAGTGATGCAATCATAGCTCACTGCAGCCTCAAACTCCCAGGCTCAAGCAATCCTTCACCTCAGCCTCCTGAGTAGCTGCAACTACAGGCGTGCACCACCATGCCCAGCTAATTTTATTTGTACAGATGGGTCTTTCTGTGTTGCTTAGGCTGGTCTCAAACTCCTGAGCTCAAGCGATACTCCTCCCTTGGCCTCCCAAACAGTGGGATTATACCCACTGAGGCTGGCCAAGTTTCCTTCTTTGTAAAAAGGGGTAACAATACTGCTTCCAGTAGTTGGCAGGAAGATTAGAATAGTGGCTAGCATGTGATGAGTGCTTAGTAAGTTTTGGGTGCTATGACAACGATGACAAGAATGATGTTGCCCCTCTGGCCAGGTAAGCCGGCACCCAATGACCTCAACTGCCCTCTTGGTCAGGAAGGCCACCCCATTGTGGGAAGTCATTCCATTTCAGACAGTGCTAAGGGCAATGAAAGAAAGAAATGGGACAGAAGAATGAACACTAGGGGAGAAGGGCTTCTGTGGAACTCAGGGTGAACCTGGGAGTGTTAGGCTGGCCTGTCTCTGGTGACACGTGAGCAGAGGTTTGAGGCTCAGCCTGCCTTGAAGATCTGGGAGAAAACAGCTCTCGGCTAAAGACGGAACATAAGCAAAGGCCCTGAGGTGTGCACAGCCTGGAATGCCCAAAGAAGACATGGGGGCAGGCAGGGTGTGGGGGCTCACGCCTGTAATCCCAGCACTTTGGGAGGCTGAGGCAAGACTGTTTGAGCTCAGGAGTTCGAGACCAGCCTGGGCAACATAGTGAGAACAAAACAAAACAAAAATACATTAATTTTGGGCTAGGCGTGGTGGCTCACGCCTGTAATCCTAGCACTTTGGGAGGCTGAGGTGGGAGTATCACTTGAGGTCAGGAGTTTGAGACCAGCCTGGCCAACATGGCAAACCCCATCTCTATTAAAAACACAAAAATTAGCCGAGCGTGGTGGCGGGTGCCTGTAATCCCAGCTACTCGGGAGGCTGAGGGAGGAGAATCGCTTGAATCCAGGAGGTGGAAATTGCAGTGAGATGAGATCGTGCCACTACACTCTAGCTTGGGCGACAGAATGAGACTGTCTCAGGAAAAAAAAAAAAAAAAAAAAGCCAGGTGTGGTGGCTCACGCCTGTAATCCCAGCACTTTGGGAGGCCAAGGCAGACCGGAGTTTGAGACCAGCCTGGCCAACATGGCGAAACTCCATCTCTACTAAAAATACAAAAATTAGCCAGGCATGGTGGTATGTACCTGTAATCCCAGCTACTTGGGAGGCTGAGGCAGGAGAATCACTTGAACCTGGCAGGCAAAGTTTACAGCGAGCCAAGATCGTGCCACTGCACACTCCAGCTTGGGCGACAGAGTGAGAACCTGTCTCAAAAAAAAAAAAGACTGCAGGTGGCATAATGAGAACAGAGCTTGACACATCCATCAAGGATGGACTTTAATTTAACTCAATTAATTAATTTTTTTAGAGGTAGACTCTTCCCTATGTTGCCTGAGCTGGATTTGAACTCCTAGGCTCAAGCAATCCTCCTGCCTTGGCCTCCCAAATAGCCAGACTATAGGTGCACACCACCATGCCCAGTTCTAGACCTAATTTGATCAAATGGGATGCCCATCCTGTAAAGGC
Organism: Pongo pygmaeus; assembly: GCF_028885625.2. Taxonomy (NCBI): domain Eukaryota; kingdom Metazoa; phylum Chordata; class Mammalia; order Primates; family Hominidae; genus Pongo; species Pongo pygmaeus. Next base: position 13,166,836 of record NC_072393.2, read on the forward strand.
TCCGCCGTGGCCTGGTGTCTCTTATGTCTCAGGGAGGCCCTAGGGGCTGACCCACCTCGAAGGAAGAAGGTGTCGTGCTGGTCACGGGCTGGGTGCTGCTGGGGCTGGAAGAGGGCGTCAAAGTTCCAGAAGGAGCTCTCAATGAAGTTATCGGTCGGCATCTCGGTGAACCTGGTGGGAGACGCAGCCTGACTGCCCTGCCTGTACCCAGCAGAAGCACCAGGCCCCGTCCCCAGCCCTGTGCTCACCCCATCTCCAGGAAGATCTGTCGGAACTGGGAGCGGACCTTGAGCAGTGGGTGAAGGTGGCCGCTGTCGGGTAGGACACCGTGGGCCAAGAAGTTGTAGGGCTTGAAGGGCCGGTCCCGCCAAGAGCCACTGGGGGAGGATGCAAGGGCCTGGTAAGGACTGCCCGCCCCTGCCCCCTGCCCCAGCTCCCACCCGCCCTGACTCTGGGGTTGCCCCCTACCTGGAGATCATCTCTGGGCTCAGCTCTGTCTCTTGCTTGGAGATGCTGGTACTAAAGGCACTGCCTTTGCTCACCCAGTAGGTCTTCAGGATCCTGTGGCCAGGGGAAGGAAGGGGACGCCACTGCCATCTCCTCCTAGAGGACTTCCTTGACCTCCCGTCTGATGAGGATCCCCATGCTACCTACCAAGTCACTCTGCTTTATTTCCGTCCTCACATTTATCACTACCTGAAATCCTGCTATGTGGCCATGCCCTATCTCCCTATATTCACTCACTTATTCACTCAACACTTATTGAGAACCTAATGTGTGCCAGGGTCTGTTCAAGGTGCTAAGTACATGACTGAGTGATGATATTAGGGAAAGTCTAGCAGATTTATTCTGTGCCAGGCTCTGTTCTGCGAAAGTCTCCCCACAAGCCCCGGAAAGAGGGCAGTTTTTTTTGTTTGTTTGTTTTCCTTTTTTGAGACAGAGTTTCACTCTTGTTGCCCAGGCTGGAGTGCAATGGCACGGTCTCAGCTCACTGCAACCTCCACCTCCCAGGTTCAAGCAATTCTCCTGCCTCAGCCTCCAGAGTAGCTGGGATTACAGACACCGGCCACCACACCCGGCTAAATTTTGTATTTTTAGTAAAGACGAGGTTTCACCATGTTGGCCAGGCTGGTCTCGAACTCCTGACCTCAGGTGATTTGCCCGCCTCGGCCTCCCAAAGTGCTGGGATTACAGGCATGAGCCATCGTGCCTGGCCCCTTTTTCTTTGAGATAGGGGTCTCTCTATGTTGCCCAGGCTGGCCTTGAATTCATGGATTCAAGTGATCCTAACACTTCAGCCTCCTGAGTAGTTGGGATTATACACGTGAGCCACACACTTGGCCCAGGCTATTTGATAGATGAGGAAACTGAGACCAGCAAAGGCCAGGTGACTTGGCCAAGGTCATAAAACTAGTTAAGTGACAGAGCCCGAACTTCAATTAGGCATCCCAGCTCTAGTCTCTTCTCTCTGCCACTCTGTGTCTGCTCAAAGGGGACATTTGTCCTGTGAGAGGACGGCCCCTAGACCATCTAGGTTCCAGAAGCCTGTCTGGTGTGTGTTCATTAAACTTTGGACCACACTAAGGACAGTGAAAGAAATGAACAAGCACCGAAGATGAAGACTAGGGGCGATGGGCTTCATGGAACTCAAGGGGAGAGGAAGGGTGTCAGGGTGGCCTCTTTAAGGGGACACAGGAGAGAGACTTGATGAGGAGCCTATCTTGAAGATCAGAGGGAAAACAGTTCTCAGCAGAAGGGTCCTCATGGGCAAAGACCCCAAGGCACGTAGGCTTGACAACTATGGCATTAAGCGAGCTGGGAGGAAACTGGCCACACCTGTGCTTGGTGTGGGCAAGATGTCTCCCTCCCACCATGCCTCCACCATGCTTCACAGGTGGTGGGGGACTGAGCCTGCAGGGGGCACCCACTCACACTTCAGCCAACAGCTTCCTCTTCCTCAGCTCGCTCCTCTCCTTCTCCCCCAGCTTCTCAGCCTGTCCCCCCCGGACCAGCTGGAGCCGCCGCTGCACCTCGTCCTCCATGCTGTCCACCTGCCGGGATAAGGGGTGTGAGGGGTGTGAGGGCCAGGGGCCTGCGTGCCCGTCCACCTGCCCCCTGACCAGCCCGCAGGAACGCACCACTCGGAACACCCGTGGCCCGTCAGCTGCACTCTTGTCCACCCGGATCCACTTGTTGGACATGGCCTTGCTGAAGCCCACTTTGCCACTGGGCAGTCGCTGGAAAAGAGAGGCTGCAGTGAGTGGGGCACGAGGGCCACCTTCATCCCATCACTCACTCCCTATTCACCCCGCAGCTCCTACCATAAGCTCGCTCTGGGCCAGGCCCTCTGGGGGAATGCTTCGAAACACACGGGCCTCATGGCTGCCCTCCCGGGCAATCTCCTCGCCCTCCGCAGTAAGCTCCCAGCGCTTGGTGGACCGAAGTTCAGCCTCGATGACCTAGAGGGAAATGTGGGGAGGGGGTCCAGGCAGGGGTGAGGCTCAGAGACAGGCACCCCCTTTCTGCAGCACTGGGTCCCAGGTTGAAAGCACAGCCCTTAAAGCTAGCTTCACATCCCAGCTATACAACTTTACAGCCAAGTGGTCTCAAGGGAAGACTTCCCCTTGCTGTGTCTCCATTTCCCTTATGCAACACAGAGGTAGTAATAATGATAGTTTACACCTCCCGGGGTAAAGTACACCACTAAGGATGTTATCTGGCAGAAGACAAATTCTTACTGTCAGTTTTGAACCTGTGACAGATTTTAATGTGAAAAATTAGGTGAACTGATTTGTCTCCACGTTTTTGTTTGTTTTTGTTTTCTTTGAGAGGGGGTCTCACCCTGTCACTAGGCTGGGGTGCAGTGGTGTGATCACAGCTCACTGCAACCTGGACCTCCTGGGCTCAAGCGATCCTTCCGCCTCAGCCTCTCGAGTAGCTGGGACTACAGGCATGTGCCGCCACACCCGGTTAATTTTTAAATTACTTTTTTTTTTTTTTTTTGAGACAGAGTCTTGCACTGTCGCTCAGGCTGGAGTGCAATGGTGCGATCTCGGCTCACTGCAACCTCTGCCTCCCGGGTTCAACCGATTCTCCTGCCTCAGCCTCCCGAGTAGCTCGGATTACAGGTGCCCACCACCACCCCCAGCTAATTTTTGTATTTTTAGTAGAGACGGGGTTTCACCATGTTGGCCAGGCTGGTCTCAAACTCCTGACCTCGTAATCGGCCAACTCGGCCTCCCAAAGTGCTGGGATTACAGGCGTGAGCCGCCACGCCCGGCCCTTTAAATTACTTTTTAAAGACAGAGTGTTGTTATGTTGTCCAGGCTGGTCTCAAACTTCTGGCCTCAAGTGATTCTCCTTCCTCAGCCTCCCAAAGTGCTGGCATAATGGGCATCAGCCACCATACCCAGCCTGTCTCCATGTTTAAATGTCCACATGTCAGTGCCCAGAATGTCAGAGACGGGCCCTGGAGGTCCACATTACAAACAAAAACTGAGGTTCCAGGTCCAGAGTCATGAAGACAAGGACAACAAGGGTAAGCAGAGTGCACAGGGCCTGGCTCCCACTTCGTTCTAATCCCAACTCTGCCCTTCACTTACTGTGTGACCTCGGGAAAGTTGCTTAACCTCTCAGTGACTCTTCTCATCCATAAGAGAAAGGTGTGATGGGTTCTACCTCAGATGATTTTAAGGAGTAGCTAAATTAATCCTCAGAAAGAATATATATAGTGCCTACCATGTGACAAACACTGCATAAATTCTTTTTTTTTTTTTTGAGACAGAGTCTCGCTCTGTCACCCAGGCTGGAGTGCGATCTCGGCTCACTGCAACCTCCACCTCCTGATTCAAACAATTCTCTGCCTCAGCCTCCTAAGTAGCTGGGAATACGGGTGCCCACCACCACACCTGGCTAATTTTTTAAAATATTTTTAGTAGAGACAGGGTTTCATCATCTTGGCCAGGCTGGTCTTGAACTCCTGACCTCGTGATCCACCCGCCTCAGCCTCCCAAAGTGCTGGGATTACAGGTGTGACCACTGCACCCGCCTAAATTCTAATTACTATAATTATTTTTATGGCTATTACTGTCATTAGATTGAACCTCACCTCCTTATATTATTTAACCCTCTGTGACATATACAAATGTCAAATCATATTGATCAAGGCACTGTCACCCCACACAACACAGCTGCCATCTCTCCTCTGCATTGAGGAGTACGGGCTCTGCAACCTGAGTGCCTAATTTCAAATCTGGGCTCATCGGCCTCTTCTATTCACACTGATTACGTTACTGACCATCAGTTGTCACATCTGCAAAATGGGAATAACATGGCCATCAGCCAGGATTATGGAACGGATTGGACAAACAAGCTGAGACCAAAGTGGGGCAGAGAACATGAGCTCTACGGATAAACAGCCCAGATCCTGGCCCCATTGATCTAGCCTTCTGGGTGGCCCACGGGCCCCTCAGCATCCTACTCCTGTGACTCTGTCACTGTCCATTTGCCCAAGTCAGAAGGCTGGACTTCATCTCTGCGCCCCCTGCCTTGTCCTGAATCCCATGCCTTCCCCACCTCCCCCAAGCTTCCTTCCCATAGCCAGACATGATGCCCTCCAGCTTGGGGAAGTGCCAGCTTCTGCTTTCATCCCTTCACCTCCAGTCCCGTCCATGCCAATTCTTCCCAAAGGTGATGTGGATAGCACACTCATCTGACCGGCTCTAGCTCCTGCTATCGCTTCCCAGTTCCCTCATGAGGTGAAGACCTAAGAGGCCTTGCAATTACAGCTATGCTGGTCTCCCTCGCCGCCTGCCATCCCCCAAGATCCCGGCCACTGATCTCTAAAGTGCTATCACTTTCCTCAACAGAGAACCGACTCCGCCGTCGCTGAGTCGCTCTCCCTGACCCCCAAGGCTGGGTCAGCTGTCACAGCTGGGTCCCGTTTTCCCCCATCACTCTGGTTCTTGAAGCACCTTCCTATTAGGTCGCAACCTGAGTGAGGGCAGCAACCGCGCTTCCTCGTCCATCATCGTACCCCCTACCCACGCTGACCGTGCCTCAATAAACGTTTATTGCATGAGGAACATCCGTGCGTCTGGGCCCTCACTCGTCCCACTTCCCGCCCGCACATCCCGGAGTGGACACATACACAGCTACCCCAAACTAGGCCTGAGGGAATTTGGCTTGGATGTAGAGCGCCCGTGGCAAGGGGACTGTAGGTGCAAGGGCAAGGCGGTCCGGCATCACGGGCCCGGCTCACCTCGCCCAGCGCCTGAAGGCTCTTCACGGCGCCCACCACCGCCTGGTGCTCCATGCCCAGCTCAGCCGCCAACTCGGCGCTGTCCAGGCCGCCATCAGACGCCTCCAGCCGCCGGAGCAGCAGTTCCGCCACCGGACCATCCGCCATGACTCCTTTCAGTGTGCTCGGCGGGTCCGGGCCGTTGGGGCTGAGCCACCGGAACCGGAACTCGGAGTGTGTACCGCCATCTTGAATGTGTCTAACTGCAGAACAGGGCTCAATGTGTCGTCATCTTGAGTGTGGCGACGGAGCCTCAAAAGGTGCATGGGACTCAGTTCCCACCTCCACCCTGGCTCCATCAATGGCGTCTGGTTGACCAGAGAGGTAAAACTGATTATCTCAAGGTCAGAAGCACCGCCCTGTTTTGAGTTTGATCTAGCCTCACTTCGAGCGGGCTGTGTGACCTTGGACTTCCCCGTCTCTGGGTTACAGAACCCTCTGCCCTTCTGGTATTCTCTCTTGCCCTAGGAGAGGCGGTGGGTGGTGGGCTCCAGAGATGGTCATTTTGGCGATGTCAGCTACTTTTAAAATTTCAAAGGAAGGCTGGGTAGGTACCGTCCCTTTTTATAGAAGGGAAAGGAATTCACCTAGTAAGTCAAGGTGGCACCTAACCTGTGTGGATTACCTCGTATGTGGTAGTACTTAGCCCAGAACTGAGTACTTCACGTGTAGTATTTCATTTCTCCCCAAAACTTTATGATGTAGATACTGATATAACCGCATTACACAGGTGAGAAAACTGAGGCTCAGAGGGTGGTATGACTTGCCCAAGGTTCTACAAAGAGTTGGTGGAAATGAAGTCATAAATTATAAATCTTCCAGATCCTCCCACCCTTGTGCACTGAGAGCAACATCAGTGCAAATACTGCATGGCCTAGATTAGCACTGTCCTATTGAAATACAGTGCAAAACATCTTTTTTGAGACAGGGTCTTGCTCTGTCACCCATGCTGGAGTGCAGTGGCGCAATTATGGCTTACTGCAGCCTTGACTTCCCAGGCCGTAAGGATCCTCCAACCTTAGGCTCCTGAGTAGCTGGAACTACAGGTGCGCGCCACCACACCCAGCTTTTTTTTTTTTTTTTTTGTAAATATGGGGTTTGCCCATGTTGCCCTGGCTGGTCTCAAACTCCTAGGCTCAGGTTATCCTCCTGCATCGGTCTCCCAAAGTGCTGGCATTACAGGCATGAGCCACCTTGCCCAGCCAGCCAGACCCTGACTCTTAACAAAAAAAAAAAAGATGACTAATAAAATATTTTGCACTCGGCTGGGCGCAGTGGCTCACCCCTGTAATCCCAGCACTTTGGGAGGCTGAGGCAGGTGGATCACCTGAGGTCGGGAGTTTGAGACCAGCCTGACCAACATGGAGAAACCCCGTCTCTACTAAAAATACAAAAGTAGCAGGGCGTGGTGGCACATGCCTGTAATCTCAGCTACTTGGGAGGCTGAGGCAGGAGAATTGCTTGAACCTGGGATGCAGGGGTTGTGGTGAGCCGAGATTGTGTCATTGCATTCCAGCCTGGGTGACAAGGCGAAACTCCGTCTCAAAAAAAAAAAAAATTGCACTTTTTTTCATACTAAATCTTCAAAATCTGATGCGTATTTTACACTTACAACACATCTCAGTTCGGACCAACCAAATGGTCAGTAATCACATGTGGGCAGTGGTGACTTACGTCAGCACAGGTAGATTAGAATCCTAGATCTGCTGGCCAGGCTCAGTGCCTCATGCCTGTAATCCCAGCACTTTGGGAGGCTGAGGCGGGTGAATCACCTGAGGTCAGGAGTTCAAGACCAGCTTGGCCAACATGGCGAAACCCTGTCTCCTCTAAAAACACAAAAATTAGCTGGGTGCAGTGGGGGTGCCTGTAATCCCAGCTACATGGGAAGCTAAAGCAGGAGAATCACTTGAGCCTGGTAGGTGGAGCTTGCAGTGAGCGGAGATCGCACCACTGCACTCCAGCCTGGGTGACAGAGCAAGACTCTGTCTCAAAAAAAAAAAAAAAAAAAAGCATCCTAGATCTGTTATTTATGTCATTCAACCAGAAGGCGTAATCTTTCTGTGCCTCAGTTTCTTGCTCACATGGAGGTGATTGGAGCCCAGGTTACTGTGAGAATTAAATGCCCACACATATTCACACTGCTTACTAAATTGAGTGTGGCCCATGTTCGAACACTCTTATAAGCAGAACACATTTATTCCTTTTACATCACAATTATTATTTGAGTCTGTAAAATGGGATTACTCATCTCTCCCAATCCTGACCCTATATGAGGTTCTGTATTCAGGATACATTTCTCAAAGTTCCTTCTCTCCTCCCATTTTATGTTGATTATTTATTTATTTATTTAGAGAGTGGGTCTCACTCTATTGCCCAGGCTGGAGTGCAGTGGCATGATCTTGGCTGACTGCAGCCTCCACCTCCTGGGCTCAAGCGATCTCTCACCTCAGCCTCCCGAGTAGCTGGGACTACAGGTGTGTGCCACCAGGCCAGGCTAATTTGTGTTATGTATATTATATATTATATAATAGATGCTATATATAATATACATACTATTCATATATTTATGCATTATATATCGTATATAACACATATATTATATATGTGTATATATATATCTTTTGTAAGAACGAGGTTCCACCATGTTACCCAGGCTGGTCTTGAACTGCTGGGCTCAAACAATCTGCCTGCCTCAGGTTCCCAAGGTGCTAGGATTACAAGTGTGAACTACCATGTCCGTCTTATTTTTATTTATTTTTGAGACAGGGTCTTGCTCTGTCACCCAGGCTAGAGTGTGCAGTGGCAACAACACAGCTCACGGCAGCGTCAACCTCCTGGTCTCAAGTGATCCTCCTGCCTCAGCCTTCTGAGTAGCTGGGAATACAGGCAGGCGCCACCACGCCTGGCAATTAAACAAAATGTTTTTGTAAAAATGGCCTCCTGCTATGTTGCCCAGGCTGGTCTTGAACTCCTGGCCTCAAGCATTCCTCCCATCTTGGCCTGCCAAAGTGTTGAGATTACAGGCGTGAGCCACTGTGCCCAGTGTGTTTTTAGTTAATTTCCACAAGAGTCCTTCCTTCCTCTCTTCTGTCATGCAGCAAGTACTTTTTAAGCCTGTTCTGTGCCATGTGCTGCAGGTGACACTGGAGGATGCAAAGTGAACAAAACAGGCAGTGTCTAACCTCAGGTAGGAAGCACCAAGCCCACAGGTGCCTGACACAGGAACAGGAGGAAGGGTCAGGAAGAGGCCTGGGATGGTCCCCAGGATCCTCATGGGGGGGACCAGACTAGGCAATACTGAATACTACCTAGAGGAAGTGGTAGAACCCCAACTTCCCAGTTCATTCTCCCCCTTCTTTTTTTCGAGATGGAGTCTTGCTCTGTCACCTGGGCTGGTGGGCTGGAGTGGAGTGGCGTGATCTTGGCTCCCTGCAATCTCTGGTTCCCAGGTTCAAGCGATTCTCCCACCGCAGCCTCCCGAGTACTGGGATTAGAGGCACCCGCCACCGCGCCTGGCTTTTTTTTAATTTTTATTTTTAGTGGAGACGGGTTTTCACCTTGTTGGCCAGGCTGGTCTCGAACTGACCTAAAATGATCCGCCTGCCTCGGCCTCCCCAAGTGCTGGGTTTACAGGCGTGAGCCACCACACCCGGCCACCATTTCTTTTTTTTTTTTAACCAAAGACCCTTGCCAAGTCATTCCCCGCACTCCACTTTGTTTTCCTTTTCATTTTTTCCTTCCTCTCTTTTCTGAGTCACAACCATTAGCCAGGAAGCACCCCCTCCCTACCCTCTTTCCTGGATCCCCCTCATTCCCTCCTTCCATAGTCCACTCCCGCGTTCCCAGGTCCAGGGCTTATTTGCCCAGAGTTTAGAAAACCCCAAGCTCTCCTTCCTCCTTTCTACAGCGTGCGGGCAGGGTACTGGTGCCAGTCACGTGCCTCTGGCTTCAGAAGAAGACTCTAGACTGGGGTCGGGGGCGGGGGGTGGGTCCTGCCCATCTCCCTAGCACCTTATCGTCCCTACCATCTGTGTCTTTTTTCTCCTCCCCAAACGGAACCCCCTGCCCTCTCGCCTATAGCCGTTTAATTGCAAAAGCCAGGCCGTTTGTGGCAGACCACAGACAGCGACCCCCTTCATTTACCGGTTGAGAGGAGACTAAAGGGGCTGCTGCAATCTGGGTAATAACCCTATCCCCACCCCAGGAGTCACAGTCACATCGTTAAGCCTTCCTCCCCTCTTGTCCCAGGACAGCTTTAAAAACGTTAAAAGCATTTCTGCTGGGTAGCATCTGGCCAGGGTCGCCCCCTCTGTCTGCTCAGGAACGTCTGTCACTTCAGAGAGCTTAAGTGACTTGCCCCAGTCACACAGCAGCAGTCCGATAGGCTGCCAGGGCTCTAGGGGCAGAAGGAGGAGAGGGCTGGCATTCTTCCCACTGGCCCGCGTGGCTGTAGCACCGGGGTGCAGCGAAGCCCCAGGGCCCCAACCCGTGAACTCTCTCCCATCCCGGGCGGGGGTAAGGGAGCAGCAGTGGGGTGCTGGTTCTCAAATGCAAGATAAGAACTGGCTAGGACAGCCTTGCCCAGCCCCTCCACCTAGAGGGAATGGGAGGGAGAGAAGCTGAAGGAAGGGTCCCGGTCCCGGGTGGAGACACCTGCGCTCCCGCGGGTTCTTTAAACGCCCAGATGGGGAACGACGCGCGCGGTCGAGGGCGGGGTTGGGTTCAGGTCTGGTCACATGACCTGGCCTGAGGCGCTCGCGGCCCCCACCCCACTAGTGGGCGTCCCCCCCAACGCGTGGTTGACCATCATTGGTCGGTGGTGAGGCCAATAGAAATCGGCCATCTGGGAACCCAGCGTTCCGAGGCGCAGCCTAACTTAGTGAACCGGCGAAGGTCCAGTGGAAAAAGACGATCGTGGGCGCAGACCAATGACAAAGTGGAAGGGGCGGGCCCAAGGGCTGGGTCAGGTTGGTTTGAGAGGCGGGTGGCTATAAAAGTGCAAGGCGGGCGGCGGCGTCCGTCCGTACTGCAGAGCCGCTGCCGGAGGGTCGTTTTAAAGGGCCCGCGCGCCGCCGCCCCCTCGGCCCGCCATGCTGCTATCCGTGCCGCTGCTGCTCGGCCTCCTCGGCCTGGCCGTCGCCGAGCCTGCCGTCTATTTCAAGGAGCAGTTTCTGGACGGAGGTAACGCCTGGTCCCGCCTCGAGGCCGCCCCGACGACGCGGCTGGCCCCCGATCCTGGATCTGCGTTGTCGCCCGTAATTACCGTTTAGAGGTCCAATACGGTGGCCCCCGGTGACTAGAGCCGCGGGCGATTCCTCTTCTGCGTCCCTGGGGAGCGCGGAGGGCGTAGCGGCCTCCCGCGGCGGGAGTTAGGGTTAGCCCGAGGATCTCTGAAGGCACTCGACGTGTCAAAGTAGAGGTTGGGATGGGGAGAGTCGGGGATCTCCTTTCCTGTCCCCAGCAGCTTGTGGCTCTCGGCAGATGTTTGGTGTGGGGGAGGATTAGTACAGCCGCGCTGACCTACCCCTCTAACCCCCCACTTAGACGGGTGGACTTCCCGCTGGATCGAATCCAAACACAAGTCAGATTTTGGCAAATTCGTTCTCAGTTCCGGCAAGTTCTACGGTGACGAGGAGAAAGATAAAGGTAAGAGCCTAGGAGTGGGTGCTCAGATTCGGGAGGACTTCCTGGCAGAAGTCCTTGTCTGTACACACACAGCCGGGACAATCCTCTAGGAGGAGGGACAGGTGGAGGAAGTGGGGGAGTCTTCTCTGTCCTCTAAATCGAGGGTCCTCGCGGGTCAGGGCCCAACGGTGACCTCACTACCGTCCCGTCTCAGGTTTGCAGACAAGCCAGGATGCACGCTTTTATGCTCTGTCGGCCAGTTTCGAGCCTTTCAGCAACAAAGGGCAGACGCTGGTGGTGCAGTTCACGGTGAAACATGAGCAGAACATCGACTGTGGGGGCGGCTATGTGAAGCTGTTTCCTAATAGTTTGGACCAGACGGACATGCACGGAGACTCAGAATACAACATCATGTTTGGTGAGGGCCTGCTTCCTGGTGCTGACCTCTGTCCCATTAGTTAGAGGGAGACCCAGACCCCAATGACTTTCTTAACAATGGTTTTCTTTGGAAGGGGAGCTAAAAGAATAAGTCCCAGCAACAATTTATTGCATTATGATCGCAGATCTAGGCTGTTAATTTAATTTGCGTGATTGTATATAGTTATTTCTCAATCTTACTAATGAGGATTTTGAGTTCTAGAGCACTGATTTTTTTTTTTCCTTTAAACTTAAGGCTCCACCCACAACCCATTCAGGACAGAATCAGGATCTGAGTTTCTCTTTTCAGCCTTGACAGACCCGAGTTTAAGAACCAGGTCTTCCTTTTACAAAGAGGGGTGAGGGCCTCGACATGATGGGTAGTCTCTGACTCTTAACTGGATCTGCTTCACACCTAGGTCCCGACATCTGTGGCCCTGGCACCAAGAAGGTTCATGTCATCTTCAACTACAAGGGCAAGAACGTGCTGATCAACAAGGACATCCGTTGCAAGGTGTGCCTGGGGGTGGTGGCAAATGGCTGTCATGGGGAGGTTCAGGGGTCAGCGTGATTGGGGGGTGGCCCCTGCTCACCTTATTCCTTCTTCAGGATGATGAGTTTACACACCTGTACACACTGATTGTGCGGCCAGACAACACCTATGAGGTGAAGATTGACAACAGCCAGGTGGAGTCCGGCTCCTTGGAAGATGATTGGGACTTCCTGCCACCCAAGAAGATAAAGGATCCTGATGCTTCAAAACCGGAAGACTGGGATGAGCGGGCCAAGATCGATGATCCCACAGACTCCAAGCCTGAGGTTGGTGTTTGGGCAGGGACTCTGCTCTCCACATTGGAGGGTGTGGAGAACATCTGGGCCAACTCTGACCTCTTCATCTACCCCCCCAGGACTGGGACAAGCCTGAGCATATCCCTGACCCTGATGCTAAGAAGCCCGAGGACTGGGATGAAGAGATGGATGGAGAGTGGGAACCCCCAGTGATTCAGAACCCTGAGTACAAGGTGAGTTTGGGGCTCTGAGCAGGGCTGGGGCTCACAGTGGGGAGTACACCGACCTTACCCATCGGTTTCCTTCTCCCTTCTGCAGGGTGAGTGGAAGCCCCGGCAGATCGACAACCCAGATTACAAGGGCACTTGGATCCACCCAGAAATTGACAACCCCGAGTATTCTCCTGATCCCAGTATCTATGCCTATGATAACTTTGGCGTGCTGGGCCTGGACCTCTGGCAGGTGAGACTTGGAGGAAAAAGGAGGATCACTGGGGTACCTCAAGTGCATAAGATCACTCAAGAGGAAAGGGACAGGGTAGGCACCCCAGGTGGGTCTGACTCAAAAATGGTACTTCTTGTAAACAGTACTTCCTGGTCTGTCCCTGTGAAGTCCTCACAGCAACCCCTTTAAGGTTGTACTTTTTGTGCACCAAGTACTTCCCCAAGTACTTTTATGCAAATTAACTTCTTTAAATACCCCCAAAGATCTAGAAGGTGGTCAGGTAATCCAGTTAGCTGGGGCTGGGCACAGTGGCTCACCCTTACAATCACAGTACTTTGGGAGGCTGAGACAGGAGGATTGCTTGAGGCCAGGAGTTAGACAACTCAACCTTGCTTGGCAACATAGCGAGGAGACCCTATCTCTACAAAAAAATTTTTTTTTTTTTTTTTTTTTTTTTGAGAGTTTCACTCTTATTGCTGAGGCTGGAGTGCAATGGCATGATCTCAGCTCACTGCAACCTCCGTCTCCTGGTTTCAAGTGATTCTCCTGCCTCAGCCTCCCGAGTAGCTGGGATTACAGGCATGTGCCACTATGGATGCCAGGATAATTTTTTTTTTTTTTTTTTTTTTGGAGACCGAGTCTTTCTCTGTCGCCCAGGCTGGAGTGCAGTGGTGTGATCTCTGCTCACTGCAAGCTCCGCACCATCCCCCCAGGTTCACGCCATTCTCCTGCCTCAGCCTCCTGAATAACTGGGACTACAGGCGCCTGCCACCATGCCTGGCTAATTTTTTTGTATTTTTTTTTTTTTTTTAGTAGAGACGTGGTTTCACCATGTTAGCCAGGATGGTCTCCATCTTCTGACCTCATGAGCCACCACCACCTTGGCCTCCCAAAGTGCTGGGATTACAGGCATGAGCCACCGCACCCAGCTTTTTTGTAGAGACAGGGCTTCATGTTGCCCAGGTTGGTCTCGAACTCCTGGCCTCAGGCGATCTGCCCGCCTCGGCCTCCCAAAGTGCTGGGATTACAAGGGTGAGCCACCACGTCCAGCCTCTACAAAAACTTAAAAAATTGGCCAGATGTCGTGCATACTTGTAGTCCCAACTACCAAGGAAGAAGGATGATCACTTGACCCTCGGGCATCGAGGCCGCAGTGAGCCATGATCGTGTCACTGCACTCCAGCCTGGGTGACAGAGTGAGACCCTCTTTCAAAAAAAGCTGGGACTTGGCCGAACGCAGTGGCTCACGCCTGTAATCCCAGCACTTTTGGAGGCCGAGGCGGGTGGATCGCAAGGTCAGGAGATGGAGACCATCCTGGCTAACATGGTGAAACCCCATCTCTAGTAAAAATACAAAAAATTTGCCGGGTGTGGTGGCGGGCGCCTGTAGTCCCAGCTACTCGGGAGGCTGAGGCAGAAGGATGACGTGAACCCGGGAGGCAGAGCTTGCAGTGAGCTGAGATCACACCACTGCACTCCAGCCTGGGTGACAGCGAGACTCTGTCTCAAAAAAAAAAAAATGGCTGGGACTGAATTTTTGTCTGTTTTGGTCACTGAAATACCTTCTGTGCCCAAGACAGTTCCTGGCATGTAGTAGGTACCTGAAAAATACCTGAATAAGAGAGTGAGAAACAGAAGAAACAGGTGCAGAGAACTGAAGTCAGTGGCCCAAGGTTATGGGGGCAGGAAACCACAAAGCTGGGGTTTGAACCTGGGCAGTACAGCACCTGAGTCTCTCATCTTTTTTTTTTTTTTTTTTTAAGACAGTCTTGCTCTGTCACCCAGGTTGGAGTGCAGTGGCTTGATCTTGGCTCACTGCAGCCTCTGCCTTCCAGGTTCAAGTGATTCTTATGCCTCAGCCTCTCGAGCAGCTGGAATTACAGGCATGCGCCACGACGCTGGGCTCTTTTTTTTTTTTTTTGAGATGGAATTTCGCTCTTGTTGTCCAGACTGGAGTGCAATGGTGCAATCTCGGCGGCTCACCACAACCTCCGCCTCCCAGGTTCAAGCGATTATCCTGCCTCGGCCTCCTGAGTAGCTGGGATTAAGGGGATGAGCCATCACAGACCCCGGGCTGATTTTTTTAGTAGAGACAGAGTTTCACTATGTTGCCCAGGTTGGTCTCGAACTCCTGGCCTCAAGTGATCCGTTCGCCATGACCTCCCAAGGTGCTGGGATTACAGGCATGAGCCCGTCCCTGGCTGTCTCTCCATCTTTTTTTTTTGAGACGGAGTCTTGCTCTGTCACCCAGGCTGGAGTGCAGGCACGATCTTGGCTCACTGCAAGCTCCGCCTCCCGGGTTCACACCATTCTCCTGTCTCAGCCTCCCAAGTAGCTGGGACTACAGGCACCCGCCACCACGCCTGGCTAATTTTTTGTATTTTTAGTAGAGACGGGGTTTCACCATGTTAGCCAGGATGGTCTCGAGCTCCTGACCTCATGATCCGCCCACCTCGGCCTCTGGGCGAGGATTACAGGCGTGATCCACCGTGCCTGGCCTCTCCATCTTTTTAACTGCAATGTCAGCAGTGTTCCTTGTCTTCTCTGCAGATGCAGGCAGCAGGATGTAATGGTTATAGGAACACAGGTAGAAACCCTGTCCAAAGCAAGGGCTATCGGGTATCACCTCTGACCATCCTTCCCATTCATCCTCCAGGTCAAGTCTGGCACCATCTTTGACAACTTCCTCATCACCAACGATGAGGCATATGCCGAGGAGTTTGGCAACGAGACGTGGGGTGTAACAAAGGTGAGGCCTGGTTCTGGTCCTCATGTCGGGGGTGGGCAGGGCTGGCAGAGGGCAAGACCCTGAGGTGTGTGCTCTGCCTGCAGGCAGCAGAGAAACAAATGAAGGACAAACAGGACGAGGAGCAGAGGCTTAAGGAGGAGGAAGAAGACAAGAAACGCAAAGAGGAGGAGGAGGCAGAGGACAAGGAGGATGATGAGGACAAAGATGAGGATGAGGAGGATGAGGAAGACAAGGAGGAAGATGAGGAGGAAGATGTCCCCGGCCAGGCCAAGGACGAGCTGTAGAGAGGCCTGCCTCCAGGGCTGGACTGAGGCCTGAGCGCTCCTGCCGCAGAGCTGGCCGCGCCAAATAATGTCTCTGTGAGACTCGAGAACTTTCATTTTTTTCCAGGCTGGTTTGGATTTGGGGTGGATTTTGGTTTTGTTCCCCTCCTCCACTCTCCCCCACCCCCTCCCCGCCCTTTTTTTTTTTTTTTTTTTTAACTGGTGTTTTATCTTTGATTCTCCTTCAGCCCTCACCCCTGGTTCTCATCTTTCTTGATCAGCATCTTTTCTTGCCTCTGTCCCCTTCTCTCACCTCTTAGCTCCCCTCCAACCTGGGGGGCAGTGGTGTGGAGAAGCCACAGGCCTGAGATTTCATCTGCTCTCCTTCCTGGAGCCCAGAGGAGGGCAGCAGAAGGGGGTGGTGTCTCCAACCCCCCAGCACTGAGGAAGAACGGGGCTCTTCTCATTTCACCCCTCCGTTTCTCCCCTGCCCCAAGGACTGGGCCACTTCTGGGTGGGGCAGTGGGTCCCAGATTGGCTCACACTGAGAATGTAAGAACTACAAACAAAATTTCTATTAAATTAAGTTTTGTGTCTCCCTCCTGTGTCTCCTTCTGGGGAAAGACAGACTTAAGGAAACCCAGCAGTGGTCTTTTTGGGGTGGGGGGGGTTTCCAGTATATCTCCTTTTTCAGCTATTGCTAGAGAGGTTGCTGAGTGTTCCACGAGATTCCAGGGACCCTTATTTACCCCATAACCCTCAAAACCAACGGGGGAATGGCTGTTGCTGCTGTAAATACTCCACATATTAACTTACTGAATCCTTGAACCTAACTGGTAAGTTTTGGTTCTGTTTATTTATTTTTAAGATAGACTCTTGCTCTGTTCAGGCTGGCGTACAGTGGCTCAATCTGGTTCACCCTGCCCCTTAAACTGGCCTTCTTCATGCTTCTATTCCTTTGGGGTCCTGTGGCTCAGCCCAACCCCTCGGATGCCTCCAGGACTGGTAGATCCAAGGGAGAATTCTGTATTTAATGTAGTGAGGCTTTGAAAGTTAACATCTTTAAATACTTCTGGGGTCAGATTAGGGATAGTACAACAAAGTACTCCTGGCCGGAGACCCAGGAATTAAAATTGTAGGTTCATTCCAAAAATCCAGATCCCTAAAGAATGAATGAGGCTACAAAATGGCACCTTGCCCCTGCTTCCAACTTAAGGTTTTTTTTTCCTGTGCTTGGTGGCCTTTCAGGTATTTCTAGTCTTCAGTAACTTCCACTTTGACTGCTCTACAAGGGTTCCTGCCAGGATACCCAGACCAGAATAAAACTCTTGGGGGCCAGGTACGGTGGCTCACGCCTGTAATCCCAGCACTGTGGGAGGCCGAGGCAGGCGGATCACCTGAGGTCAAGAGGTGGAGACCAGCCTGGCCAACATGGTGAAACCCAATACAAAAAATTATCCGGGCGTGGTGGGGGGGTTCCTGTAATCCCAGCTACTCGGGAGGCTGAGGCAGGAGAATTGCTTGAATCCGGGAGGCGGAAGTTGCAGTGAACCGAGATTACGCCACTGCACTCCAGCCTGGGTGACAGAGACAACGTTTCAAAGAAAAAAACCCTTATTTGGAAGAGGCAAAAAACGAGGTTTTTACAGAAGAAATACAAATGTCTGTAACCAGTACAGGTACATAAAAATTTTGTTAAAAATTCATTTGAGCGTGAGAGTGGGGACACCAGAGTCACTTTGCAACCGCGTAACGTCACCGCTAACGGGCATGGCGTCACTCAGGAGACCACGTGTGCGGGCCGAGCAAGAAGCCCCGCCCACAACGCGGAGTTTAGTGTGCGCGTGCCTCGCTCGAGAACCCGCTCGTGCGCATGCCCACAAAGGCCAAGGAGGGCGCGCTCAGGTCACGTGCGCCGGTGGTCAGCGCGCGCATTGCCTGCCCCGGAAGTGGTCGGCGCGCGGCGCGGAGCGCCTGGGCGCTAAGATGGCGGCGGCGTGAGTTGCATGTTGTGTGAGGATCCCGGGGCCGCCGCGTCGCTCGGGCCCCGCCATGGCCGTCACCATCACGCTCAAAACGCTGCAGCAGCAGACCTTCAAGATCCGCATGGAGCCTGACGAGACGGTGCGGGCCGGGCCGGAGCCCAGGGGCGGGAGCGACGGGTTTCGGGGTTGGGGTGGGGGCGGGGAGGCTAGGATCCCAACGGGAGGGGCAGGGAGGACGGCGCGGGTCGGCCCTGCCCAGACCCCCGACCGCCCGACTTTCCTGGACCCTCCGATGGTCTTTGGCCCGGCCCCCAGCCGATCGGGTGGCGCTCCTGCGCGGGTCTCCGGGCGAGGCCCCACCCCCGGGGCGCTGGCCAGGCCCCGGCTCCAATGTCAGCGCTCTCGCGGGGCGCGGGAGTCACAGGCTCGGATTCCTGGGCAGGCCAAGCTTTCCAGGACTGGGCTCCACGTTACCAGCTTTGCAGGCGTCTCCTTGGGACACTGGTGGTCGAATCTAGGAGTAATGACCAGGAGATACTGAGTAGTGACTACAACAACGATGTTAATGATAATAAACGGGTCTTAGTCTTTATAATTTTGGTGGTCCGTGTTTGTTGGCCGTTTATTTTTTATCAGTCACCGAGTGTTTTAGTGTTGTTTTACCGCTCTGCAAAACGGGCTTGTCATTGGGGACCTCTGACCATTTTACAGATGTGGAAACCTAGGGGTGGAGGAACTTTGCCACAGTCACACACAAGTAATGGCAGAGCTGGGATTCAAATTCGGTTCTGCCTCGTGTGAGCGTCCATGATATAAATATTATGCTGCCTTTTTAGTCAAAAGTAGAATTAGGACCTAATTCAAACATACTGAATGTCTGTTGGGTACTTGGCACTTTTTGCATAGTGAGGGAGACATTGAAGTCCACTTTTTGTAGAAAAGGAAGCACACATTTTTTGATCAGCTCAAGTGTTTGGCTTTGGGCAAGTTAACCTGTCTACCTGTCTGTGCCTCCGTTTTCTCAAATATTAAATGAACCGGTCGCCTGCTGGCTTCCACCTGTAATCCCAGCACTTAGGGAGGCAGAGGCAAGAGGAGCGCTTGAGCCTAGGAATTCGAGATCATCCTGGCAACACAGTGAGACCCCGTTCTCTACAAAAAGAAGAAACAAAAATCAATAAATAAAATGAGACCAATTAAACGTATTTCGTAGGAAGCTTAAAAGGTATGACACATATACATTTACAGTAGCACTATTGGCCAGGCACGGTGGCTCATGCCTCTAATCCTGATGATCTGGGAGGCAGAGGCAGGAGGATTGCTTGAGGCCAGGAGTTTGAGACCAGCCAGCCTAACATAGGGAGACTCTTATCTACAAAAAAAAAAAATTTTTAATTAAGCCTGGAGTGGTGGTGTGTACCTTTAGTCTTAGCTACTCCCGAGGCTGGACGAGAGTACCAGCTGAGCCCAGGAGTTTGAAGCTGCAGTGAGCGATGATCGTGCCACATCAATCCAGTGTGGGCGGCAGCAAGATCCTGCCTCTTAAAATTAAAAAAGAAATATTGCTATCAACTATTAGTCACTGTTATTGTCCAAGGTAGAGTGTAGAGTAGGGGACTGTCCCCTTTATTATGTTAATTATACTTTATACCACCCGAAATTACATTTTCTTCACATTAGTGTTCTCTCATTGAGAGCAGGGACTTGTGTTGAGTTTGTTCTGTGCTGTGGCCTCCGTGTCTAAAACAGCACCTGGCACGTAATGGGTGTTTAGTATAAATAAATACTGTGTTGAATGGCATGATGATTGAATGAATTCAAATCTAGCATGCTTTAGATGCTGAGAAAGCTTTAAAAACCCAGCGTGCTTGCCTTTCTGCCATTAGGGCTTGCAGTTTCTCCGTCCTAAACTAGAAGGGAAGAGAGAACCTTGGGGTCTCCAGTGACTGTCTGTACCACTCCCTGTAGGTGAAGGTGCTAAAGGAGAAGATAGAAGCTGAGAAGGGTCGTGATGCCTTCCCCGTGGCTGGACAGAAACTCATCTATGCCGGCAAGATCTTGAGTGACGATGTCCCTATCAGGGACTATCGCATCGATGAGAAGAACTTTGTGGTTGTCATGGTGACCAAGGTGGGTGACGTGTGCTGGCTGGGAGGGTGGGTGGACCAGCTGGGGAGCTGGCAAAGAGCCTGTGTGCCCAAGAGAGATTAGCCATGAACAGGGCGGGGCCACAGTGGAGCGGGTTGTTGGGTCTGATAGGCTTGCTGATGCCAGCTCCCTTTTTCTTGCTGTCGCAGACCAAAGCCGGCCAGGGTACCTCAGCACCCCCAGAGGCCTCACCCACAGCTGCCCCAGAGTCCTCTACATCCTTCCCGCCTGCCCCCACCTCAGGCATGTCCCATCCCCCACCTGCCGCCAGAGAGGACAAGAGCCCATCGGAGGAATCCGCCCCCACGACGTCCCCAGAGTCTGTGTCAGGGTAAGGTGGGGGCAGCAGTCCCAGCTTGGGCCCTGTCCTAGCACATTCCAGCGTCCACATAAGTGGTCCCACACACCTGGAGGGAGGGCAAGCCGCCAGAAGCCAGGGTCCGATTTCTCTCTCTTGAATTTGCAGCTCTGTTCCCTCTTCAGGTAGCAGCGGGCGAGAGGAAGACGCGGCCTCCACGCTAGGTGGGTGGGTGGTCCCGAGGGCAGAGGCGACTGGGTGCCCCAGCCATCAGCTGGGCCTTGTCTGGGTGCGGGAGGGCCTGGGAGCTGCCCTTTCCTCTTCCTGGTGACCTAGGCTTTGCTGCTCCTTCCACAGTGACGGGCTCTGAGTATGAGACGATGCTGACGGAGATCATGTCCATGGGCTATGAGCGGGAGCGGGTTGTGGCCGCCCTGAGAGCCAGCTACAACAACCCCCACCGAGCCGTGGAGTATCTGCTCACGGTGAGGTGGGGCTTCCGCCTCCCGGGGAGGCCTTAAAGGAGTACCTGGGCGTCACTGCCCTGATGGGCGGTTGGGAAGGCAAAACCTGCCCTGAAAAGACTTTGGGTAGTGATTCTAGCCACTAAAGGCTTCCCACAGGAGGCTGGATGTGAGTGGTGGGTGGGCCTCTGGAGGGCAGGGCCGAGGCCTCATCTGTGTCCTGCCAGGGCATGGAGGAGGGTGGCAGCAGGAGGTCTGTGCATTAGAACTAAACAGGACCCTTGACAGGGAATTCCTGGGAGCCCCGAGCCGGAACACGGTTCTGTCCAGGAGAGCCAGGTATCCGAGCAGCCGGCCACGGAAGCAGGTGGGTGTGCACGTGCCGCATCTGCCCTCCAGGTACCTGACTCACATCACACTCCACCCTGCAGTGCTCCTAGGAGCCCGGCGTGGTGTCTGACTGCACCCCTTCCTACTACCAGCAGGAGAGAACCCCCTGGAGTTCCTGCGGGACCAGCCCCAGTTCCAGAACATGCGGCAGGTGATTCAGCAGAACCCTGCGCTGCTGCCCGCCCTGCTTCAGCAGCTGGGCCAGGAGAACCCTCAGCTTTTACAGGTGTGGTCCCAAGGGCAGAGGGAGCCAGGGCAGCCACCATTTCCTTTCCCTGCGGGCACCAGAGTCCATAGCATGTAGGAATCATTCTAGGCCTGGAAAGCAAGACTAAGCACATGCTTCCCCCACGCCCCTGTGCTTCCTGTGACCTGTTGACCCCCACGGTTTCTCAGTCTTCCCAACCACCTTGTAAGGTGTGGGTGCTGTCAACATCACCTCCCACAGAAGAAGACACCAGAAGCTTAGAGCCGCCTGTCATTCCCAGGGTCACGCAGCTGGTAGTGTGTGTGTCTGCTTGCTGCCTCGGGGTCCTGGGCTGGGGCTCTGGCTCTGGCTCTGGCTCCACGTACAGATGGTGCTGCGTAAATGTCTGTAAGGTGGCATGACATCACCCAGGATAGCTGTGCCCCAGTTGGCTCTGGGACGACTCTGCTCAGTGAGGCTTCACCTTGCCCTTGAAGGTTCACAGGAAGAGTGGGGGAGTGGCCCCCTGGGTGCAAGTAGGTTCCTCCGGGTTCTCCGTGAAGTGCCTGCCAGTCTTGGCTCAGGACCCTGCTGTCTGACCCTTCTTTCACTTCTCAGTCCCTTGCCAGCTCCTCCTGGTCGGTCGTGTTCTTCATCTGCACTCAGCCCTCCCTCATAGTGTCCTGGGGCCTTCAGTCTGTATGGGAACCCCCAAATCTATGTAGCCAGCCCAGGCCTCTCTGAATGCCACACTCCATGGCTGGCTTAATTAACTCTCCATCAAAGTGCTCCCTAGACTAGACTTCTAAGACTTAGAACAGACCTCCCCAGTCCTCCCTGATCTCTGCAAGGATTAACGTGGGGTTGCTTCAGCCCCAGGCCCTGGGGACCTGCTGGGGTCCACCCCTCGTCCTGTCTGCTCTTCCTACTCAGCCCCTCCCTGCACTCCAGCTTCCTGGCAGCCTCTTCCTGGGCCTCTGCCACTGCACAGTCCCACAGTCCA
Organism: Pongo pygmaeus; assembly: GCF_028885625.2. Taxonomy (NCBI): domain Eukaryota; kingdom Metazoa; phylum Chordata; class Mammalia; order Primates; family Hominidae; genus Pongo; species Pongo pygmaeus. Next base: position 13,188,897 of record NC_072393.2, read on the forward strand.
CTTTTCAACCATGAGGCAGATGACTGAAAAGCACTTTCTTTTCTTTTTTTTTTTTTTTTAAAGACGAAATCTCACTCTGTCTCCCAGGCTGGAGTGCAATGGCTGGCGCAATCTCGGCTCCCTGCAACCTCCGCCTCCCGGGTTCAAGCGATTCTCTTGCCCCCTCCCGAGTAGCTGGGACTACAGGCACCCGCCACCACGCCCGGCTAATTTTTTGTATTTTTAGTAGAGACGGGGTTTCACCTTGTTAGCCAGGATGGTCTCCATCTCCTGACCTAATGATCTGCCCGCCTTGGCCTCCCAAAGTGCTGGGATTACAGGCGTGAGCCATCACGCCCAGCTGACTGAAAAGCACTTTCTTCTTTAATGTGAAAATGATCAGATGTATACAATAGTAGAGTTATATCAGAGCTTCCAGATACCCAGGTAGGGCACAGTGGCTCATGCCTGTAATCCCAGCACTTTGGGAGGCTAAGGCAGGCAGACCACTTGGTCAGGAGTTTTAGACCAGTCTGGCCAACATGGCAAAAACCTGTCTCTACTATAAATACAAAAAGTAGCTGAGCATGGCGGCAGGCCACTGTAGTCCCAGCTACTCAGGAGGCGGAGGCAGGAGAATCGCTTGAACCCAGGAGGCAGAAATTACAGTGAACCGAGATTGCCCCACTGCACTCCAGTCTGGGTGACAGAGTGAGAGTGTCTCAAAAAGAACAGAAACAAAAATGAACAAATGAACTTCCGGATACCTAAACCCAACACCCAGATGAGTTGACTTTTTTTGGTTTGGGGGCTGTTAGGTGGGAATAGAGACAGGGTCTGTGTTGCCCAGGCTGGTTTTGAACTCTTGGGCCCAAGCAGTCCCTCCTGCCTTGCCTCCCAAATTGTTGAGGTTACAGGCGTGAGCCACCACACCTGGCCAAGTTCACCTTTCTAAAAGATTCATAGACTACGTCTTTTCCTGTGTAACTGTCACCACCGTGGCTTCCCCCTGCTCTAGAAAATGGGTCTGACTTGGGCCTTCCTCTCTGCTGTCACTGTCTGCCTCCTCCCCCTTCCCTTGTTCACTCTTTTTTTTTTTTTTTTTGAGATGGAGTTTTGCTTTTGTTTCCCAGGCTGGAGTGCAGTGGCGCAATCTCGGCTCACCGCAACCTCCGCCTCCTGGGTTCAAGAGATTCTCCTGCCTCAGCCCCCAGAGTAGCTGGGATTACAGGCATGTGCCACCACGCCCTGCTAATTTTATATTTTAGTAGAGATGGGATTTCTCCATGTTGGTCAGGCTGCTCTCAAACTCTTGACCTCAAGTGATCTGCCTGCCTCGGCCTCCCAAAGTACTGGGATTGCAGGCGTGAGGCACTGTGCCCAGCCCCATTCACTCTGTTCCTGCTTCTGTTTCTGAGACTTCCCAGATGCATCCACCCTGGGCCTTTGCACTTGCTGTTTGCTTTACCTGGAGGAAACCCTCTGCATCCCCCATACTGCAGGCCTCTCCTGCAGCCCTCATCTGCAGTTCCTTCCTAGCCAGACACTTGCAGTTGTCTGGTTCATTTATTGGCTAACTTACTTATTTTTGAGAGTCTGTTGCCCAGGCTGGAGTGCAGTGGCACAGTCTTGGCTCCCTGCAACCTCCGCCTCCCGTGTTCAAGTGATTCTCCTACCTTAGCCTTCTTGAGTAGATGGGATTACAGGCACGTGCCATCACACCCAGCTAATTTTTGCATTTTAGTAGAGACGGGGTTTCACCATATTGTCCAGGCTGGTCTCGAACTCCAGGCTGGTCTAGAATCACCTCAGGTGATTACAGGTGTGAACCACTGCACCCAGCCTATTTGTGTATTTATTTATTCAAGACAGGGTCTTGCTCTGTTGCCCAGGCTGGAGTTCAGTGGCTTACTGCAGCCTCCGCCTCCTGGGTTCAGTCTTATGCCTCAGCCTGCCAAGTAGCTGGGATTACAGGCGTCTGCCACCACACCTGGCTACTTTTTGTATTTTTAGTAGAGATGGGGGTTCACCATGTTGGCCAGGCTGGACTCAAACTCCTGACCTCAAGTGATCCACCTGCCTTTGCCTCCCAAAGTGCTAGGATTACAGGCGTGAGCCACCACGCTTGGCTTATTTCTTGGCTCACTTAAAAGCACATCATCAGCTCCTCCAGGGTAGGGCTTGTGTCGACTGCTATGTTGTGTTTGGCCAGAATAGGGTCCTCTGGATATTTGCCTGACTGAATGAAAAAGCAAGGGCTGTGATGACCTGGGGAGAGGAGGGGACCAGGGCTGTGAATTACCTTCCCTTCCCCACCCTCTCCCACAGCAAATCAGCCGGCACCAGGAGCAGTTCATCCAGATGCTGAACGAGCCCCCTGGGGAGCTGGCGGACATCTCAGATGTGGAGGGGGAGGTGGGCGCCATAGGAGAGGAGGCCCCGCAGATGAACTACATCCAGGTGACGCCGCAGGAGAAAGAAGCTATAGAGAGGGTAAGAGGCCTGGCTGAGGGGTGACTGCAGGTGGGCAGGACCCCTACCCTCTCCTGCTCACACTTAACCCATCTTCCCACAGTTGAAGGCCCTGGGCTTCCCAGAGAGCCTGGTCATCCAGGCCTATTTCGCGTGTGAAAAAAATGAGAACTTGGCTGCCAACTTCCTCCTGAGTCAGAACTTTGATGACGAGTGATGCCAGGAAGCCAGGCCACCTAAGCCCCCACTCTACCCTTATTCCTTGAAAGTTTTATAAAAGAAAAAATATATATATATTCATGTTTATTTAAGAAATGGAAAAAAAAATCAAAAATCTTAAAAAAAAAAACAAACAGTCCAGCTTCCTGTCCTCCTAAAGTGGCCCCTGTTCCCATCTCACTCTGAGAAGACCCGGGCCAGACAGCTGTCCCCCTGTCTCCTCCCCAGCCCAGCCTGCTCAGAGAAGCTGGCAGGACTGGGAGGCGACAGATGGGCCCCTCTTGGCCTCTGTCCCAGTTCTCTGCAGCCAGATGGAAAGGCGGCTGCTTGCCTCTCCATCCTCTGAAGAACCCCTGAGGACCCCCCCAACCCCATCCTCTTCTAGGATGAGGGGAAGCTGGAGCCCCAAACTTTGATCCTCCATTGGGGTGGCCCAAATCTTTCCATCTAGGGCAAGTCCTGAAAGGCCCAAGGCCCCCTCCCCAGTCTGGCCTTGGCCTCCAGCCTGGAGAAGGGCTAACATCAGCTCATTGTCAAGGCCACCCCCACCCCAGAACAGAACCGTGTCTCTGATAAAGGTTTTGAAGTGAATAAAGTTTTAAAAACCAGCCCTATGGTCTGTGCCTGCTGGGGCTCCCTGCGCCCACCTGTCTGGGTCTGGGGGCTGGCTGGGCACAGGCAGGCATGGTGACGGGTGCCTGGAAGGGGGAGAGGAGTCTTTGAGAGTCCCTGCAGATTGAGGCTTCCAGTGTCTCCTCCCACAGGGTGTCATTTCCAGGCAGTGGACCCCAGCCCAACGTTACAAGGACTACTTCTCCCCGGCCCTCACCATCATCATCACCACAGTCTGTTTTGGCTATACTTCCCCCCTCCCCACCAGCCTTGTAATTGGCTAATTACTGGAGATGAATGTTGGTAAACAGAAGCCTTCTTCTCTTCTGCCATCTGCTTCTCCATTATTTGCCCATTGCACCCCCCTTTTCCTCCCCATGAAGCCCCAGTTAGTCAGCAGGGCCTAGAGTCCCTGTCCCCTTTTGAGTACAGCCAAGTGGGGGATTCCCCAGCCCTTAAGTATTGGGGGAGGAACCAGGGGACCCAGAGAGGCACACCTTGAGAGGACGCAGATCTCTTCAGGGGTACTGCCAGGTAGCAGGCTTTATTGGGAAGGGACAAAGCCTCAGGAGCTAGGTGCTCCAGAGGCTGCTGGGTCTTGAGCCACAGCTGCAGCCAGTGCAGCAGCTCGCGCCTCCTTCTTCCGTTTTTGTTTTTCCTCCTTGAGGCGCTTGCGCTCCTTCTTCTCTAGGTCCTGGAGCAGCTCCTGGAAGCGGGCACTCCTTGGGTCCACCTGGTAGCCCAGGAGCTCCTGGGCCTCAGCCTGCAGTCGGGCCCTCCTCTCCTTGTCAGCCTGGGCTTTCTCCCAGTTCTCCCGCTGCTGCTGCCGCCAGTTCACAATCATCTGTGGCATCTTGGCCATGCACTCTGCAATGTGCTGCTCCCTGCAGGGGAGGGAGAGTGGGCTGTGACACTGGCACTCAGCCAGGGCAGAGCCTACCCACCCATATCTCACCCATAGGCCTTTGCCCACGAGCCTGCCTCCTCAACTCCCCTGGTAGATTAACTGTCAGGAAAAGCCCTTGACAAGTGAAGAAACAGGAAGAGATGATGAGAAAGTTACCTGTGCACAAATTTGATCACAAGGGCATGTCAAGCCCCAGTAAGCCCCAGGTGCCAAAGCCAAATCAACATATCACTGAGCTGCCTACTGAGCAAGCCAAGTGCCACCCCCATGGATAATTTCACACCTTTATTCCATAGACATTGCTGAGCACTTCCTGTACAGAGGCCAGGCCCAATTCTAGGCACAGGAGTGAAAGCAAGAAAGACATTTCCCACCAATCCTTGAGTTTGTAGCTACCAGTCACAGCCCCATTTTTTTCTTTAAGTTCAGGGGTACAAGTGCAGGTTTGTTACATAGGTAAACTTGTGTCATGGGGGTTTTTTGTACAGATTTATTTCATCACTCAGGTATTAAACCTAGTACCCAGAGGTCATTTTTCCTGATCCTCTCCCTCCACCCTCCAAAAAGCCCTAGTGTGTGTTGCTCCCGTGTGTCCATGTGTTCTCATCATTTAGCTCCCACTTACAAGTGAGAACATGTTGCATTTGGTTTTCTGTTCCTGTGTTAGTTTGCTAGGGATGATAGCCTCCAGCTCCCGTCATGTCCCTGCGAAGGACATGATCTCGTTCTTTTTTATGACAGCCTCATTTAAGGATTAGAAAAGTAAAAGAATTAAGCCCTATAATGGTCATCTGGCTGAGGAGGGGCAGAAACAGGAGTCCCTGCTCCATGATTCCCTGCCTGGGTGATCAGACGCATGACTTCACTTTGCCAAGCCTGAGTTTCCTCATCTCTAAAATTAGGGCAATCCCTTCTTCCTCTTAAGGCTATTAGGAAAACAAGAAGGTTAAACACCAGGAACACACTTGACCTACCCTCTTCACCCTCCAGGATGTGGCATTATCTATAAGAGATGCCCCTGGTCTGGCCGGACGCGGTGGCTCACGCCTGTAATCCCAACACTTTCGGAGGCCCAGGCGGGCGGATCACCCGAGGTCAGGAGTTTGAGACCAGCCTGGCCAATATGGCAAAACCCCGTCTCTACTAAAAATACAAAAAATGAGCCGGGCGTGGTGGTGGGCACTTGTAATCCCAGCTACTCGGGAGGCTGAAGCAGGAGAATCTCTTGAACCTGGGAGGCGGAGGTTGCAGTGAGCTAAGATTGCACTCCAGCCTGGGCAACAAGAGCAAAACTCTGCCTCAAAAAAACAACAAAAAGATGCCCCTGGTCCTTCAGACCTGCCTCTGTATCTGACCGCTGCCCTCTTGGTTCCAGGACCCATCACCTTCCTGCCCTCACCTTTTCCCCAGCCACACTGGCTTCCTGGCTATTCTTTAAGGCATATCGTATCTCAGGGCATTTGCCCCAGCTGTTCTCTTTACCACAAACTCTTTACCCAAGAGATCCCCCCATAGCTAAGTCTGGTTATTCAGGTCTTTGCTTAAACATCACCTTCTCAGAGAGGCCTCAGGCTTCCCAAACCAAAGCTGCCCTCAGGCACGCATTCTTCAGTCTTTTACCTTCCTAATAATCGGCTGTCACCATTGGTATTATCTTGCCTGTCTTCACCATTGGTATTATCTTGCCTGTCGGCTGTCGCCATCTGATATTAAGGGCCTTTTTGGGGCCTGCCTCGGCCTCCCAAATAGCTGGGACTACAGGCACGAGCCACCGCCCCCGGCCTGGGACAGGGTCTTGCACACGGTATGCGCTCAGTAAAGACTTGGTGATGATGGCCGGATGTGATGGCTCACGCCTGTAATCCCAGCACTTTGGGAGGCTGAGGCGGGTGGATCACTTGAAGTAAGGAGTTTGAGACCAGCCTGGCCAACACGGTGGAACCCCGTCTCTACTAAAACTACAAAAATTTGCCGGGCGTGGTGGTGCACGCCTGTAATCCCAGCTACACGGGAGGCTAAGGCGGGAGAATCGCTTGAACCCGGGAGGCGGAGGTTGCAGTGAGCCAAGATCTTGCGACTGCACTCCAGCCTGGGCAACAGAGCGAGACTCTTGTCTCCAAAAACAAAAAAACTTGCTGATGAATGACTAAATGGAAGTTATTCTGAGTTTGTTTTGCGGCCAGGTGAGCGTATACATAAATCTACAACATGCAGATGCTGCGACGTGACCCCGAAGGGGTAGGCACGGTTTGGGGCCCAGTTCGCCCACGGGGCACAGAGGGCAGCCCCACGTCTGCCTGCACGCACGCACCTCTCCCGACGCTTCTGCTCTTCGGCCAGCTGCTTCACCCGCAGCGACTCCTGCATGGTCGCCAGGCTCGGGTACCATTCGCGTTCTTCGGCCTCCACCTCCCGCAGCTGCTCCGGCGACGGCCATAACGAACCGGGGACCACCCCGGAGGCGGCGCCGTAACGCGCGAACTGCTTAGCCGCGTAACGCGGTCCCAGCTGCCACCGCGGGGTCAGGAGGTCCTCGGGGTCTGGCCATCGGGGTCCCGGTCTGCGGCGCGGGGGCGGCCGCGCCCGGTAGCCACGGGAACCCGGGGCCAGGGTTGCCGCCACTCCTAGTAGGCTGCGTGCCTGTCGCACGGACGCCGCCATCTTGGCTGTGCGGGGTCCTCACAGGCCCGCCGGGCTGTCCACGCCCGGTGCCTGAGCGCGAGGCCCGGTGTGGGCTAGGGCAGGGCGAGGGGTGTTCCTGCTGCCTCAGTTCGGGGGAAGGCGGCGAAGGGGATAGTATGGATTTTATACGTTTCCAAGTATAGCTTTAAATTTTAGTTAAGCAGTTACTGATTAAAGTCATTTTTAATTTTCACTTTTTTTCTTCTTTCTGCACACTGACACTTAAAAATACATATTTTTAGTCGGGCGCGGTGGCTCACGCCTGTAATCCCAGCACTTTGGGAGGCCGAGGCGGGCGGATCACCTGAGGTCGCGAGTTCGAGACCAGTCTTTTTTTTTTTTTTTTTTTTCCCGAGACAGAGTCTCGCTCTGTCGCCCAGGCTGGAGTGTAATGGCGTGATCTCGGGTCACTGTAACCTCCACCTTCCGGGAGGAGAGGAGAAACCCCGTCTCTACTAAAAATACAAAATTAGCCGGGCATGGTGGCGCATGCCTGTAGTCCCAGCTCCTCGGGAGGCTGAGGCAGGAGAATCGCTTGAACCCGGGAGGCGGAGGTTGGGGTGGGCCGAGATCGTGCCATTGCATTCCAGCCTGGGTAACAAGAGCAAAACTCCGTCTAAAAAAATTTAATAAATAAAAATAAATAAATACATACTATATATATATATGTATATGTATACGCTCACCTGGCTACAAATATATATATGTGTATATTTTTTTCTTTTTTAAGTGTTCAGTGTTCTTTGGGTAAAAATTGTATTTTTTTTTTTTTTGCATTTTAGAAACCATACTGTTTTATTCATCCATGTGTCTTCTGTGCACACAACAGCCCTCCAATGAATAATTTGAAATCATGTTGAATGAACACATTGAAGAATCAAAAATAAGAGGCTGTGGCAGGGCCACTGATATGGTTTGGCTCTGTGTCCCCAACCAAATCTCATCCCGAATTATAATCCCCATGTGTCCAGGGAGGGACCTGTAATCCCCACATGTAGGGGAAGGGAGGTCGTTGGATCACGGGGGTGGTTTCCCCCATGCTATTCTTTTTTTTTTTTTTGCCTTCGAAAATTTTTTTTTTAAATTTTATTATTATACTTTAAGTTTTAGGGTACATGTGCACAACTTGCAGGTTTGTTACATATGTATACATGTGCCATGTTGGTGTGCTGCACCCATTAACTCGTCATTTAGCATTAGGTATATCTCCTAATGCTATCCCTCCCCCCTCCCCCCACCCCACAACAGTCCCCGGTGTGCGATGTTCCCCTTCCTGTGTCCGTGTGGTCTCATTGTTCAATTCCCACCTATGAGTGAGAACATGCGGTGTTTGGTTTTTTGTCCTTGTGATAGTTTGCTGAGAATGATGGTTTCCAGTTTCATCCATGTCCCTGCAAAGGACATGAACTCATCATTTTTTATGGTTGCGTAAAAATTGTATTTTTAACTTTACTTTTATACATTTAAACTAGCATTTATTAGGCTGGGCTTGGTGGCTCACGCCTGTAATCCCAGCACTTTGGGAGGCTGAGGCGGGCGGATCACTTGAGGTCAGGAGTTGGAGACCCGCCTGACCAACATGGCAAAAACTTGTCTCTACTAAAAATACAAAAATTAGCTGGGCGTGGTGGTGGGCGCCTGTAATCCCAACTACTCAGGAGGCTGAGGCAGGAGAATCGCTTGAACCTGGGAGGTGGAGGTTGCAGTGAGCTGAGATCGTGCCATTGCGCTCTACCCAGGGTGACAGAGCGAGACTCTGTCTAAACAAACAAACAAAAAGCCCACTAGCATTTTTTTTTTTTTAATGTAAATGTGGTTGGACGCAGTGGTGCACACCTGTAATCCCAGCACTTTGGGAGGCTGAGGCACGCATCACTGAGGTCAGGAGTTCGAGACCAGCCTGGCCAACATGGTGAAACCCCGTCTCTACTAAAAATACAAAAATTGGCGGGGCATGGTGGTGCACACCTGTAATCCCAGCTACTCGAAAGGCTGAGGCAGGAGAATGGCTTGAACCCGGGAGGCGGAGGTTGCAGTGAGCTGAGATTACACCACTGCTCTCCAGCCTGGGCAACAGATCGAGACTCTGTCTCAAAATAAATAAATAAATAAATAATTCTGTCACGTGCTGTGACATGGATGAACCTTGAGGATATTAGGCTAAGTGAAAGAAGCCAGTCACAAAAGGATAAATATTGTATGATTCTACTTATATGAGGTAACTAGAGTAGTCAAATTCATAGAGACAGAAAGTAGATTAGGAGTTCCAGGGGTTGGGGGTGGAGGAGTGGGAGTTATTGCTTACAATGTATAATATAGTTTATATTGTAAAATATACAAAATAAAAAGAATTTGTGTTTTGTTTTTTGTTTTGAGTCAGAGTCTCGCTCTGTCTCCCAGGTGAGAGTACAGTGATGCAGTCTTGGCTCACTGCAACCTCTGCCTCCCAGATTCAAGGGATTTTCGAGCCTCTGCCTCCTAAGTAGCTGGGACCACAGGCGCAAGCCACCAAGCCTAGCTGATTTTCATATTTTACTAGAGATGGGGTTTCACCACGTTGGTCAGGCTGGTCTCAAACTCCTGACCTTAAGTGATCTGCCCACTTCAGCCTCCCAAAGTGCTAGGATTACAGGTGTGAGCCACCATGACTGGCCAAATTTTTTTTTTTTTTTTTGAGACGGAGTTTAGCTCTGTTTTCCAGGCTGGAGTGCAGTGGTGCGATCTCCGCTTACTGCAAGCTCCGCCTCCCGGGTTCACGCCATTCCCCTGCCTCAGCCTCCTGAGTAGCTGGGACTACAGGCGCCCACCACCACACCCGGCCAATTTTTTTGCATTTTTAGTAGAGACGGGGTTTCACCGTGTTAGCCAGGATGGTCTCGATCGCCTGACCTCGTGATCCACCCGCCTCGGCCTCCCGAAGTGCTGGGTTTACAGGCGTGAGCCACCGCGCTTGGCCTGTTGTTTTTGTTTTTAATCACACACATGCACACCTTCTCTACCCCCGCAAAAAATAACTGCAATTTTCTCAAGACATGAATGTTCATAGCAACACCATGTATATATGTCATTACCAAGCTGGAAATAGCTCACACCCAATGTCCATCTGAAGTAGAATGGACACCTAAATTATGCTGTTTCAGCCAATGGAATACTACACAGGAATGAAAGAGCAGATATTACATCTTCTCACAGCAAGATGGATGATGCTTATAAGCATAATGTGCAACAAAGGAAGAGGACCTATATGATTGCTTTTTAAATTTTATTTTATTTTTTTGAGACAGGATATTGCTCTGTTGCCCAGGCTAGAGTGCCCTGGCTCGGTCATAGCTCACTGCAGCCTTGAATTCCTGGACTCAAGCAATCCTCCCACCTCAGTCTCTTGAGTAGCAAGACTACAGGCATGAACCATTACTCCCACCTACATTTTAAATTTTTTTGTAGAGACGGGGTTTCTCTCTGTTACCCAGGTTGGTCTTGAACTCCTGGGCTCACCTCCCCTCCCCTCCCCTCCCCTCCTTTCTTGACAGGGTCTCACTGTTGCCCAGGCTGGAGTACACTGGCATATCACTGTAGCCTCAATCTCCTGGTCTCAAGTGGTCTTCCCACCTCAGGTTCCTAAGTAGCTGGAACTGCAGGCACTCACCATCAAGCCTGGCTAAGTTTTGTATTATTTGTAGAGATAGAGAATATGTTGCCCAGGGTGGTCCTGAATTCTGGGACCCAAGTTATCCTCCCACCTTGGCCTTCGAAATTGCTGGGATTACAGGTATGAGCTACCATGCCTGACCTCAGAATTTTTTCATCTTGCAAACCTGTAACTCTGTACACTCACTCCCCAGTTTCCCTTTCGCCCAGTCCCTGGCAGTCACTATTCCTTTTTTTTTTTTTTTTTTTTTTGAGACGGAGTCTCGCTCTGTTGCCCAGGCTGGAGTGCAGTGGCACGATCTCGGCTCACTGCAAGCTCCGCCTCCTGGGTTCATGCCATTCTCCTGCCTCAGCCTCCCGAGTAGCTGGGACTACAGGCACCCGCCACCACGCCCAGCTAATTTTTTTGTATTTTTGGTAGAGACAGGGTTTCACCGTGTTAGCCAGGATGGTCTCGATCTCCTGACCTCGTGATCCACCCGTCTTGGCCTCCCAAAGTGCTGGGATTACAGGCGTGAGCCACTGCGCCCGGCCTGGCAGTCACTATTCTACCTTGTTTCTGTGAATTTGACTACTCTAGGTACCTCATATAAGTGGAATCATACGGTACTTGTCCTTTTGTAACTGGCTTATTTTTTATTTTGAGACAGAGTCTTGCTCTGTTGTCCAGGCTGAAGTGCAGTGGTACGATTATTATAACTGGCTGCAGCATCAACCTCCTGGACTCAAGTGATACTCCCACGTCAGCCTCTCAAGTAGCTGAAACTACAGGTGCTCACCTGGCTAATTGTTTTTTTTTTTTTTTTTTTTGGAGACAGGGTTTCGCTCTGTCGCCCAAGCTAGAGTGCAGTGGCGCCATCTCAGCTCACTACAAGCTCCGCCTCCTGGGTTCACGCCACTCTTCTGCCTCAGCCTCCCAAGTAGCTGGGACTACAGGCGCCCGCCACTGTGCCCGGCTAATTTTTTGTATTTTTAGTAGAGATGGGGTTTCATCATGTTAGCCAGGATGGTCTCGATCTCCTGACCTCGTGATCCTCCTGCCTCAGCCTCCCAAAGTGCTGGGATTACAGGCGTGAGCCACTGCATGCGGCCATTTTTTTTTTTTTTTTTTTTTTTTTTTGAGACAGAGTACTTGCTCTGTCGCCCAGGCTGGAGTGCAGTGCCATAATCTCGGCTCACTGCAACCTCCGCCTCCCAGGCTCAAGCAATTCTCATGCCTCAGCCACCTGAGTAGCTGGGACTACAGGTGTAAGCCACTGCACCTGGGGCTGGCTTAGTTTAGTTAGTATAATATCCTACAGTTAGTTTTTCTTTCTTTCTTTCTTTCTTTCTTTCTTTCTTTCTTTCTTTTCTTTCTTCTCTTTCTTTCTTTCTTTCTTTTCTTTCTTTTCTTCTCTCTCTCTATCTCTCTCTCTCTCTCCCTCCCTCCCTCCCTCCCTCCCTCCCTCTCTCTCTCTCTCTCTCTCTCTCTCTCTCCCTCTCTCTCTCCCTCTCTCTCTCCCTCTCTCTCTCCCTCTTCTCTCTCCCTCTTCTCTCTCCCTCTTCTCTCTCCCTCTTCTCTCTCCCTCTTCTCTCTCTCTCCTTCCTTCCTTCCTTCCTTCCTTCCTTCTTTCTTTCTTTCTTTCCTTTCTCTTTCTTTTGACAGTCTCTCTCTGTCACCCAGGCTGGAGTGCAATGGCACTATCTTGGCTCACTGCAACCCCCACCTCCCCAGTTCAAGCAATTCTTGTGCCTCAGCCTCCTGAGTAGCTGGGATTACAGGTGCCCGCCATCACACCTGGCTAATTTTTGTATTTTTAGTAGAGACAAGGTTTCACCATGTTGGCCAGTCTGGTCTCAAACTCCTGACCTCAAGTGATCTGCCCACCTCAGTCTCCCAATGTGCTGGGATTACAGGTGTGAGCCACCGTGCTCGGCATATCCTAAAGTTTCATCCATGTTGTAGCATGTGTCAGAATTTCTTTTTTTTGTAATTTTTTTTATTTTTAGTAGAGACAGGGTTTCACCGCATTAGCTAGGATGGTCTCAATCTCCTGACCTCGTGATCCGCCCGCCTCGGCCTCCCAAAGTGCTGGGATTACAGGCTTGAGCCACCGCGCCCGGCCAACGTGTCAGTATTTCTTTCCTAGCCTGGGCAATGTTGTGAAACCCTGTCTCTCCAAAAAATACAAAAATTAGCTGGCTGTGGTGGTGCATCCCTGTAGTCCCTCCTACTTGGGAGGCTGAGGTGGGAGGATCATTGAGCCTGGGCGGTAAAGGCTGCAGTGAGCTGTGAGTATGTCACTGCACTCCAGCCTGGGTGACAGAGCGAGACTGTCTCAAAAAAAATTTTTTTTTCGTTTTTAAGGCTGAATGCTATTCCATTGTATGGATGGACCCCACATTTTTTTTTTTTTCCAATTGCAGATGTCAGGCTGTGAAAGAATGGACCACATTTTAGGCCGGGCACGATGGCTCATGCCTGTAATCCCAGCACTTTGGGAGGCTGAGGTAGGCGAATCACGAGATCAGGAGTTTGAGACCAGCCTGACCAACATGGTGAAACCCTGTCTCTACTAAAAAGACAAAAATTAGCCGAGCGTGGTGGTGTGCACCTGTAATCCCAGCTACTCAAGAGGCTGAGGCAGGAGAATCGCCTGAACCCAGGAGGTGGAGATTGCAGTGAGCCAAGATAGCGCCACTGCACTCTAGCCTGGGTGACAGATTGAGACTTCGTCTCAAAAAAAAAAAAAAAAAAAAAAGCGTCCGGGCACGGTGGCTCACGCCTGTAATCCCAGCACTTTGGGAGACCGAAACAGGCAGATCACAAGGTCAGGAGATAGGGAGCATCCTGGCTAACACAGCGAAACCCTGTCTCTACTAAAAATACAAAAAATTAGCTGGGCGTGGTGGCGGGCGCCTGTAGTCCCAGCTACTCGGGAGGCTGAGACAGGAGAATGGCATGAACCCGGGAGGCGGAGCTTGCAGTGAGCCGAGATTGCGCCACTGCACTCCAGCCTGGGCAACTGAGCCAGACTCCGTCTCCAAAGGAAACAAACAAAAAAAAGAATGGACTACATTTTGTTTATCCATTTATCTGTATGTGGACATTTGGGCTGCCTCCAATTTTTGCCTATTGTGAATAATGATCTTATGAACATGGGTGTACAGCATTTCTTCTTCTTCTTCTTCTTTTTTTTTTTTTTTTTTTTTTTTTGAGATAGAATCTTACTGTGTCGTCCAGGCTGGAGTGCAGTGGCACGATCTTGGCTCACAGCAACCTCTGCTAGGTTCAAGCGATTATCTTGCCTCAGCTTCCCAAGTAACTGGGAGTATGACTGGGCACGGTAGCTCACGCCTATAACCCCAGCACTTTGGGAGGCCAAGGTGGGTGGATCACCTGAGATCAGGAGTGTGCACCACCACACCCAGCTAATTTTTTTTGTATTTTTAGTAGAGATGAGATTTCACCATGTTGGCCAGGCTGGTCTCAAACTCCTGGCCTCAAATGATCTGCCCACCTTCACCTCCCAAAGTGCTGAGGCTTTTATTCTTTTTTTCCCCCCTGAGACGGAGTCTTGCTCTGTCACCCAGGCTGGAGAGCAGTGGTGCAATCTCGAGTCACTGCAACCTCTGCCTCCCAGGTTGAAGCAATTCTCCTGCCTCAGCCTCTTGAGTAACTGGGATTACAGGCACGGGCCACCATGCCCAGATAATTTTTGTATTGTTAGTAGAGACAGGGTTTCACCATGTTGGCCAGGCTGGTCTTGAGCTCTCAACCTTGTGATCCACCCGCATTGGCCTCCTAGAGTGCTGGGATTACAGGCGTGAGCCACTGTGACCGGCCAGGTTTTTATTCCTTTTTTCTTTTGTTTTTTTTGAGATGGAGTCTCGCTCTGTTGCCCAGGCTGGAGTGCAGTGGTGCGATCTCAGCCCACTGCAAGCTTCGCCTCCCGGGTTCATGCCATTCTTCTGCCTCAGCCTCCCAAGTAGCTGGGACTACAGGCGCCCACCACCACACCTGGCTAATTGTTGTTGTTGTTGTTGTATTTTTAGTAGAGACGGGGTTTCACCGTGTTAGCCAGGATGGTCTCGATCTCCTGACCTTGTGATCCACCCACCTTGGCCTCCCAAAGTGCTGGGATTACAGGCGTGAGCCACTGTGCCCGGCCTCAGGTTTTTATTCTTAATGAAATAAAGTAGCATAGAATAAAATTACCAGATTGTTTCTAGTAATTACTATCACACTGTAGTAAGCATAAGTATTGTTTTACAAAACTTTCATTTCTGGCACATATACATGTGTGTATGTACCAGTGTTCTGGCTCCAATTGCTGCCAACAAACTTTTCCATTTTATTAAGCCCATGGATTCTGTGGATCAGGATTTTCTGTTCGGCTCAGTGGGGATAGCTTGTCCCTGCTCACTGCTATCTGCAGCCACAGCTGGGAAGATCTGAAGGTTGGGGCAACCTGAAACCTGGCAGCCAGAATCATCAGGAAACATCATTCATTCATGTCTAATGACTGATGCTGGCTGGGGCCTCAGCGGGACTGTCAGCTAGTGTATCTACACAGAGGTCTCTCTGCATGGGCCAATTTAGGCTTCCTCACAGAATGGTGGCTGAGTCTCAAGAAAACAAGATTGAAGTGCATAGCATCTTTTTTTGTTTGTTTTCTTTTTTTGAGATGGAGTCTCTGTTGTCCAGGCTGGAGTGCCTGGCCCTGAATTTTTTTTTTTTTTTTAATTAGTTAGGCATGGTGGTGCGTGCTTGTAATCCTAGCTAATTAGAGGCTGAGGAGGGAGGATCACTTGAATCTAGGAGGTCGAGGCTGCAATGAGCTATCATTGCACCACTGCATTCCAGCCTGGGCACATTTGTGTTAAAAAACAAGAGACTAGAAGAGATAAATATATAAATATTTACAAGAAAGTAACAGTGGTTATTTCTAGGAGGACAGGGAGACTTTTTCTTAAGTTTCCTGTTGAATTGACAGTACATTGCACATAGTTAAAATAATTTAAAAAATCATCTGCTAAGAGTCATGAGATTAAAGCGTTTTTTTTTGTTTGTTTGTTTTTTAAAGATTGAGTCTTGCTCTGTTGCCGAAGCTGGAGTGCAGTGGCACAATCTTGGCTCACTGCAACCTCCACCTCCCAAATTCAAGCCATCCTCCTGCCTCAGCCTCTCGAGTAGCTGAGATGGCTTCCGGCTAGTTTTTTTGTATTTTTAGTAGACACAGGGTTTCACCATGTTGGCCCTGCTGGTTTCCAACTCCTGACCTCAGGTGATCTGCCCACCTCGGCCTCCCAAAGTGCTGGGATTATAGGCGTGAGCCACCGTGCCTGGCCTGATTAAAGCAATGTTTTTTTTTTTTTTTTTGAGACGGAGTCTCACTCTGTCGCCAGGCTGGAGTGCAGTGGCATGATCTCGGCTCACTGCAACCTCTGCCTCCTGGGTTCAAGTGATTCTCCTGCCTTAGTCTCCTGAGTAGCTGGGACTACAGGCACGCACCACCATACCCAGCTAAGTTGTTGGTTTTTTTGTTTGTTTGTTTTTTTTGAGACGGAGTCTTGCTCTGTCGCTCAGGCTGGAGTGCGGTGGTGGGATCTCGGCTCACTGCAAGCTCCACCTCCCGGGTTCACCCCATTCTCCTGCCTCAGCCTCCCGAGTAGCTGGGACTACAGGTGCCCACCACAACACCTGGCTAATTTTAAAAATATTTTTAGTACAGATGGGGTTTCACTGTGTTAGCCAGGATGGTCTCGATCTCCTGACCTCGTGATTCATCTGCCTTGGCTTCCCAAAGTGCTGGGATTACAGGTGTGAGCCATCGCGACCGGCCAATTTTTGTATTTTTAGTAGAGACGGGGTTTCACCATGTTGGCCAGGATGGTCTCGATCTCTTGACCTCGCGATCTGCCTGCCTTGGTTTCCCAAAATGCTGGGATTACAGGTGTAAGCCACCGTGCCTGGCCACAATTTTTATAGTCTAGAGTGAGGCTCCCTCATACCATCTCCCTCCTCAGCAGGAAAACCTGGCTGCTTTTTGCAACATGCAAATACAAGTAAACAATAGCTGTAAATTATTATTTTCTCTTTCCCCAAAAGGTTAGAATGATAGCCTATTCTGAACTTTTTCCTTTTTAGTTAATTTTTGGGGGGATATCTTTCCATGCTGAAACTTAAAGAGCTTCTGCATTCTTGTATAGCTGGCATAGTATTACAGGGTGTGCCTGGTACGTTTGGGAAAATGGAATGAGCAAGTGTGGCTGGAGGGAGAAAAGGGGGGCTTGTGGGGAGACGAGGGTTGGCAGGTGATGGGGGCACATCCTCGTGGGCCTCCTCCTGAGGCTTTTTTCTGAGGGAGATGAGAGCCATGGAGGGTTCTCATCAGAGGGACCAATCTTGACTCAGGTGCTCCCAGACGCCCTCTGGCCGCTGTGGGGGGAATAGACTGTGGGGGGGCTGGTGGCCAGGGCGGGAACTGGGAGACCTGGAAGGAAGCGACTGCACTGATCCAGGTAGGATAAGGGGGAACTTGTCCCCACTGTCCAGGGGAACAAGGAGTGGATGAGAAGCGGGCGGATTCTGGGTAGATTCTGGAGCTGACTGGAGTTACTGTCATATAAGATTGGGGGCGGGGATGGGTGTTAGAGAAAGAGATCGGTCAAAGGTGCTCTCCAAAGTTTGGAGCCTTAGCACCTGGCAGGACAGAGCTGCCTTTAACTGGGTCTAGAGGACAGCAGAAGGGCAGGTTGGGGGACAGTCAGGAGCTAGGATGTAGCAGAGCTGGGTGGGAAGCACGCCCGCCCCTCCAGGCTTGGCGTCTGGGAGGCGGGTGTACTGGGCGCGGCCGCCGCGCAGTCCCGGGAGCCGCCGCCAGAGGGCGAGCACGCCGCATCGCACTCGCAGCTCCGTGGAGGGGAGGGCGCGGGAAAGGCTGGCCTGGTCTCTTCCCACGGCCCCCGCGGCCTCCAAGCTCCTCACCTGGGTGCGAGATAGAGGTGCCAGGATCCAGCCAGGACCCCCCAGACACCTCCGGGGCCCCAAAGCCTGGGATACAACTCTCACCCTCTTTATCTGCTTCTAACACTCCCAACCTCCACCCCCACACCAAGCTGTTCCCACCGCCTCCAGCGCCATCTCAGGTGTCTGTAAAAATGCCACCTACTCGGGGAGGCCTTCCCTGACCACCCTGGAGACAGAAGCCCCCGCCCTGACGCCTCTAAGGAACATCAATTTTAGCAGCTTCTTAATCAAGACTCTGAAATGATCTTTATTATTATTATTATTAATATTTTTGAGAAGGTCTCACTCTGTCACTCAGGCTGGAGTGCAGTGGTGCGATCTGGCTCACTGCAACCTTCCCCTCCCGAGTTCAAGCAATTCTTGTGCCTCAGTCTCCAGAGGTAGCTGGGGTTACAGGCTCATGACACGACACCCGGCTAATTTTTTTTTTTTTTTTTTTTTTTTTTTTTGAGATGCAGTTTTACTCTTGTCCAGGCTGGAGTTCAATGGTGTGATCTCGGCTCATCGCAACCTCCGCCTCCCGGGTTCAAGCGATTCTCCTGCCTCAGCCTCCCGAGTAGCTGGGATTACAGGCATGCATCACCACGCCTGGCTAATTTTGTATTTTTAGTACAGACGGGGTTTCTCCATGTTGGTCAGACTGGTCTTGAACTCCCGACCTCAGGTGATCCACCCGCCTCAGCCTCCCAAAGTGCTGGGATTACAGGTGCGAGCCACCGCGCCCGGCCTTGCCTGGCTAATTTTTGTATTTTTTAGTAGAGATGGGGTTTCGCCATATTGTCCAGGCTGGTCTTGAACTCCTGGCCTCAAGTTATCTGCCCTCCTCGGCCTCCCAAAGTGCTCGGATTACAAGCATGAGCCACTGCGTGCGGCCCCTTAATTATCTTTTATTGTCTGTTGTCTGCCAGTGTAAAATCCATGGCAGTGAGGACCCATTTTCTGTCTTGTCCTCCTGTATCACCAGGGCTCAGGATTAAGTCTGGCCTATACTAAGTGTTAAAGAAAAAAAAAAACAAAAAACAGCTGGGCAAGGTAGCATGTGCCTTTAATCTCAGCACTTTGGGAGGCTGAGGCAGGAGGATCACTTGAAGCCAGCAGTTTGAGACAAACCTGGTAACACAGTAAGACCCCGTCTCTGTGAAAATTTAAAAATCAGCCAGGGATGGTGTTGTGTACCTGTAGTCTCAGCTATTTGGTCGGTTTGAAGCAGGAGGATTCCTTGAGTCTGGGAGGTTGAGGCTGCAGTGAGCTGCGATTGTGGGACTGCATGCCAACCTGGGTGACGGAACAAGACCCTGTAAAAAAAAAAAAAAAAAAAAGCCAGGTGCGGTGGCTTACACCTGTAACTCCAGCACTTTGGGAGGCCAAGACGGGCAGATTGCCTGACCTCAGGAGTTCAAGACTACCCTGGGCAACATGGGGAAACCCCATTTCTACTAAAATACAAAAAAAAAAAAAAAAAAAAATTAGCCAGGCATGGTGGCAGGGGCCTGTAGTCCCAACTACTCAGGAGGCTGAGGCAGGAGAATTGCTTGAACCCAGAAGCCGGAGGTTGCAGTAAGCTGAGATCACACCACTGCACTCCAGCCTGGGGATGACAGAGGGAGACTGTCTCAAAAAAAAAAAAAGAAAAAGAAAAAGAGAAAAACAAATCAGGCAAGATAGCCTCCTGTGCCTGTATTCCCAGCATTTTCAGACCTGCTCTGCAAGACCAGCCTGGGCAACATAGTGAGACCCTGTGTCAAATAAAGAAATAATAAAATAAAAAGAACTGGCAGGGCGTGGTGGCTCATGCCTGTAATCCCAGCACTTTGGGAGGCTGAGGTGGGCGGATGACTTGAGGTCAGGAGTTCGAGACCAGCCTGGCCAACATAGTCTCTACTACAAATACAAACATTAGCTGGGCATAGTTGTTCATATCTGTAATCCCAGCTACTTGGGGGGTTGAGGCAGGAGAATCACTTGACCCCAGGAGGCGGAGTTTGCAGTGAGACGAGACAGAGTGAGACTCTGTCTAAAAAAAAAAAAAAAAAAAAAAACAAAAAACCCCAGCAACAATAATGTTACTCAGAGCTGATTCATGGTGTTACTGTGTAGGAACCTCTGTTTTAAGCTCCTTACATAAATTACCTCCTTGAGTCCTCAGAATAACCCAATGAGATAGGGACTGTTTTATCTTCATATTACAGAAGAAGAAGGTAGGGACCAGGATGGTTAAGGGATTTGCTCAAGGTTGCACAGCCAGGAAATTGCAATGCCTGGGCTGAACTGGAGAAACCTGGCTGCAAGGTATGCTATTTTTTTTTTTTTTTTGAGACGGAGTCTCACTCTGTTGCCCAGTCTGGAGTGCAGTGGCGCGATCTCGGCTCACTACACCTCCGCCTCCCGGGTTCAAGCTATTCTCCTGCCTCAGCCTCCCGAGTAGCTGGGATTACAGGCATGTGACATCACGCTTGGCTACTTTTCATATTTTTAGTAGAGACGGGGTTTCACTTACGTTGGCCAGGCTGGTCTCGAACTCCTGACCTCAGGTGATCTGCCCGCCTGAGCCTCCCAAAGTGCTAGGATTACAGCTGTGAGCCACCGCGCTTGGCCATAATTTTTGTATTTTTATTTTATTTATTTTTTAATTTTTTTTGAGACAGAGTCTCACTCTTGTTGTCCGGGCTGGAGTGCAGTGGCGCGATCTCGGCTCACTGCAAGCTCCGCCTTCTGGGTTCAAGCGATTCTCCTGCCTCAGCCTCCTGAGTAGCTGGGATTACAGGTGCCCACCACCACGTCCAGCTAATTTTTTTTGTATTTTTAGTAGAGACGGGGTTTCACCATGTTGGTCAGGCTGGTCTCAAACTCCTGACCTCATGATCTGCCCGCTTCGGCCTCCCAAAGTGCTGGGATTACAGGCGTGAGCCACTGCAACTGGTGAATTTTTGTATTTTTTTTTTTTTTGAGACGGAGTCTCGCTCTGTCGCCCAGGTTGGAGTGCAGTGGCGTGATCTCCGCTCACTGCAAGCTCCGCCTTCTGGGTTCAGGCCATTCTCCTGCCTCAGCCTCCCGAGTAGCTGGGACTACAGGCGCCCGCTACCACGCCCGGCTAATTTTTTGTATGTTTAGTAGAGACGGAGTTTCACCATGTTAGCCAGGATGGTCTCGATCTCTGGACCTCGTGATCTGCCCACCTCGGCCTCCCAAAGTGCTGGGATTACAGGCGTGAGCCACCGCACCCGGCCAATTTTTGTATTTTTAAAGTAGAGACGAGGTCTCACCATGTTGACCAGGCTGGTCTTGAATTCCTGACGTCAGGTGATCCTCCTGTCTCGGCCTCCCAAAGTGCTGGGATTACAGGTGTGAGCCACTGAGCCTGGCCCAAAGTGTGCTTTTGCTAATTGGAGAATCGGGGTCCCAGGACTGGAAATGCAGCTGCCTAGGGTCTTCAGACATTGTGTGTCTCGGCCCCTGGCCCCAAACCTGTCTTTCCTGGTCCCCACAGCTCGCACACAGCAGGACCAGCCCCCATGTCTCTCAGCAAGTTGGGAGGAGGTGTGGGAACCCAGCTGGTCTGAATTTACTCTCCTCCCCCGCTGTGGGTCTACAGAAATGCCTCCCAGGCTATCCAGGAGGGGCCGAGAGATTTAAAGCAGGTTCAGAGGGCTCAGATGCCACTCACCAGACAGCAGGGTCGACTGCTAGTGACCTTGAGCCCAGTCCTGGACAGACAGACGGACAGACAGACGCACGAACAAGCAGATGCTCCTTGGCCGGCTATCCACTCTTCTGTGCCTGCTTAGCAGGGCCCTGCCTACAGGCTTAGGGAGGCCTGAACCCCAGTCTCACCGGCCTCAGTCCTGGGCTGCAGCCAATCAGACCTGGGCTCTGGGCCCAGGGGCCCCACCCCTACTGGTGCCAGCTCCTGCCCTTGGGAGCTGGAAGGCCTTCTTGGGCCTGCAGAAAGCCAGGCAGCTGGGGATGGGCAGGCTGCAGGGTGGGCAAGACGAGGTGGCTGCTGTGACTCTGCCGCTGAACCCTCAGGAAGTGATCCAGGGGATGTGTAAGGCTGTGCCCTTCTTTCAGGTGAGTGGGTGTGGGGAGGAGAGGGCTGGGTCTCACCATTGGCAGAAGGCACAGGCTGTGGCCCAAGAAAGATTTGGATTCACGTCCTGTATCCTCCACCTGAATGTCTCCGTGCCTCAGTTTCCTCCCTTGTAAAATGCGACCCAAGCCTCCTCTGTCCTGGTCTCCTTGATTCCACTATCATGCCCCTCTCCACCCCCAAGTCTATTTTTCCACTCAGCAGCCAGAGGGCGCCTGTGAACACCAGAGTCAGAGCTGGTTCCTCCTCCCCCAGAAGCCTGCATGGCTCCCACTTTACTCAGAACAAAAGCCCAAGTCCTCCTCACAGCCCACAAATTTCTGTACTCTCTGATCCTGTTACCTCCCTGATTTCACCTCCTCCCACTCTCCCCCCTCACTTACTTTGCTTCTACACATCGGCCTCCTTTTCCTCAGACACCAACTTTCTTTCTGTTTTTTTACACATGGGAGTCTCGCTATGTTGCCCAAGCTAGTCTTGAGCTTCTGGCCTCAAGCAATCCTCCCACCTCAGCCTCCTGAGTTCTAGGTGTGAGCCCCTGTCTCTTGCTTGATATACCAACTTTCTTTCTTTCTTTCTTTTTTTGAGACAGAGTCTCACTCTGTCACCCAGACTAGAGGGCAGCAGTACAATCTCGGCTCACTGCAACCTCCACTTCCTGGGCTCAAGCGATTCTCGTGCCTCAGCCTCCCAAGTAATTGAGATTACAGATGTGCACTACCATGTCCGGCTAATTTTTGTACTTTTTGTAGAGACGTGGTTTGGCCATGTTGGCCAGGCTGGTCTGGAACTCCTGACCTCAGGTGATCCGCCTGCCTCGGCCCCCCAAGTGCTGGGATTACAGGCGTGAGCCACCGTGCCAGGCCAATGAGAAGTCTCTTATAGGAAGGTGGCTCAGGATTTAAGCAGAGAAGGACCAGGATTTGGGGGAGAGATGATAGATCCACTTGGAGGGGATCATAGGAGGAACTAACATGCATTGAGCACCTACTTTGTGCCAGGCAGTGGGCTAAGGGCTTTCTGTTGGATGCTTCTGGGCTCCTGTGATACTGCTGTCCCTTACCCCTAGGGTGCTAGTTGGCTTCCTACTGGTACCATCATCAGGCCATCTTATCATCATATCCTGCTTGGCTTTTCTTTTCTTTTCTTATTATTTATTTTATTTTATTTTATTTTTGAGACGGAGTCTTGCTCTGCCGCCCAGGCTGCAGTGCAATGGCGCGATCTCAGCTCATTGCAACCTCCGCCTCCGGGGTTCAAGTGATTCTCCTGCCTCAGCCTCCCGAGTAGCTGGTTTTACAAGCACACGCCATCATGCCCAGCTAATTTTTGTATTTTTAGTAGAGACGGACTTTCACCATGTTGGTCAGGCTGGTCTCAAACTACTGACCTCATGATCCACCTGCCTCGGCCTCCCCAAGTGCTGAGATTACAGGCATGAGCCACTGCACCCGGCCTTCTTTACTTTTCTTTTCATGTTTTTGTTTTTTGAGACAGAGTCTCACTCTGTTGCCTAGGCTGGAGTACAGTGGCGCAATCTCGGCTCACTGCACCTCCATCTCCTGGGTTCAAGCAATTCTCCTGCCTCAGCCTCCCGAGTAGCTGGGACCACGGGTGCCTGCCACCATGCTCGGCTAATTTCTGTATTTTTAGTAGAGGCGGGGGTTTCACCATGTTGGCCAGGATGGTCTTGAATTCCTGACCTCAAATGATCCACCCACCTCAGCCTCCCAAAGTGCCAGGATTACAGGCGTGAGCCACCACACCGGCCTTTTCATGTTTTTTGTTAAAGACAGGGTCTTACTCTGTCACCCAGGCTGGAGTACAGTGGTGCGATCATAGCTCACTGCAGACTTGAACTCCTAGGATCAAGCAATCCTCCAGCCTCAGCCTTCTGAGTAGCTAGGCCTACAGATGCACAACATTAGCCCAGCTAATTTTTTTTTGAGACGGAGTCTCACTCTGTCACCCAGGCTGGAGTGCAGTGGGGCCATCTCAGCTCACTGCAAACTCCGCCTCCTGGGTTCACGCCATTCTCCTGCCTCAGCCTCCCGAGTATCTGGGACCACAGGCGCCCACCACCATGCCTGGCTAATTTTTTTGTATTTTTAGTAGAGACGGGGTTTCATCATGTTAGCCAGGATGGTCTCGATCTCCTGACTTCGTGATCTGCCCGCGTCGGCCTCCCAAAGTGCTGGGATTATAGGCGTGAGCCACCGTGCCTGGCTAGCTCAGCTAATTTTTTTTTTTTAATTTCTTTGTAGAGACAGGGTCTTACTATATTGCCCAGGCTGGTCTCAAGCCACCACATCCCGCCCTTGGCTTTTAACTCCCAGGTAACAAATTCCCTGAATTAGTCCTCTTTGTTGAAAGGCCTAAAGTGATTTCTTCTTTTTCTCATTTAATTAATTAATTTGTTTATTTATTTTGGAGACAGAGTCTCGCTCTGTTACCCAGGCTAGAGTGCAATCATGATCTCGGCTCGCTGCAACCTCCGCCTCCCAGGTTCAAGCAATTCTTCCGCCTCAGCCTCCCACGTAACTGGGATTACAGGTGTACGCGCCCATGCCCGGCTAAGTTTTGTATTTTCAGTAGAGACAGGGTTTTGCCATATTGGCCAAGCTGGTCTCAAACTCCTGGCCTGAAGTGATCCGCCCACCTCAGCCTCCCAAAATGCTGGGATTACAGGCTTGAGCCACCACGCCTGGCTGTCTTTGTTGAATTTCTTTTTTTTTTTTTGAGATGGAGTCTCGCTCTGTCCCCAGGCTGGAGTGCAGTGGCGTGATCTTGGCTCACTAAAAGCTCCGCCTCCTGGGTTCACACCATTCTCCTGCCTCAGCCTCCTGAGTAGCTGGGACTACAGGCGCCCACCACCACACCCAGCTCATTTTTTGTATTTTTAGTAGAGACAGGGTTTCACCGTGTTAGCCAGGATGGTCTTGATCTGCTGACCTCGTGATCTGCCCGCCTTGGCCTCCCAAAGTGCTGTATTACAGGCGTGAGCCACCGCGCCCGGCCCTTGTTGAATTTCAATGATTTTACAGGTGAGGAAACAAAAGCTCAGAGAGGCCAAGTAATTTGCCCCATGTCTCAGCCAAGAGACGGCAGAGTCAGGATTTGAACCCAGGCAGCCTGGCTGCAGCATCCATGCCTGTCAAGGTGGGGTGGAAGTGGACAGGTGATTATCCTTGCCACTCTGGCCCCAAACTCCGCCACCCTGATCGTCTCCATGCCTCCGGCCCCAGGTGTTCTCCCGGCCCGGCTGCTCAGCCATACGCCTCCGAAATCATCTGTGCTTTGGTCGTTGCTCCTCTCTCTACATCCCTGGCTCGGACCCCACCCCACTAATCCTGTGCAACAGCTGTATGCCTGCTCGCAAGCGTTGGGCACCCGTGGTCCTGTGGTGTCTCACTGGCAGCTCAGCCTCCCGTCGACGGGTGAAGATATCCACCATGCTGATCGAGGGGTGTCATTGCAGCCCGAAAGCATGAACTGAGCATCGTGGATGGGTGCACGGAGACACGCACCTTGGAGAGATGAGGGGAGATGGACCAAGAAAGACGTGGACCTGGATGATGTACTCTGGGTCAAGAGACCAGGGATGCACAGTTAGGCAGACAGGTCCCCAGAGTCCTCACCCTGCTCCCCAGACACTAGACACAGTGCCCGTCCTGGAGTTGCACCACTGATAGTCACAGCACACAATGATTGACAATTCACTTTTTTTTTTTTTTTTTGAGACCGAGTCTTGCTCTGTCACCCAGGCTGGAGTGCAGTGGCGCGATCTCAGCTAACTGCAAGCTCTGCCTCCCGGGTTTATGCCATTCTCCTACCTCAGCCTCCCGAGTAGCTGGGACTACAGGCACCCACCACCACGCCCGGCTAATTTTTTGCATTTTTAGTAGAGATAGGGTTTCACCACGTTAGCCAGGATGGTCTCGATCTCCTGACCTCATGATCTGCCTGCCTTGGCCTTTTTTTTTTTTTTTAAGGACAGAGTCTCTCTCTGTCACCCAGGCTGGAGTGCAATGGCGCGATCTTGGCTCACTGTAACCTCCACTTCCCAGGCTCAAGCAATTCTCCTGCCTCAGCCTCCCGAGTAGCTGGGACTACAGGCTCCCGCCACCATGCCCAGTTAATTTTTTGTATTTTTAGTAGAGACAGGGTTTCACCATATTGGCCTGGCTGGTCTCAAACTCCCGGCCTCAGGTGATCTGCCCACCTCGGCCTCCCAAAGTGCTGGGACCAAATCCACTGTTAATCATTAGGCTGAACTGTCTCTTATAGAATGAGGTCAAAGACACTCCCAGTTGCAGGGATGGTAGATGGCCCCACCCAGACCGAGAGACACAGCGATGACCTCGGCCTAGGGACACCAAAAAAGAAAAAAAAAAACCCAAACCAAAAATGCAAACCAAAGCAGGCAGGCAGACAGCTGCTGGGGGAAATCCTGGGGTCCTTGAGACAGAGGCAGGACCCTCGTGTTCCCAGCTGCCTCTTGCCTTGATAGTGGTTGCTGTGTCCCTCTCAGACCCCCCACCTGAGTCTCCACAGAGCCCCACGCCTGGCGTGGCATTCCACAGAAACCATAAAGGTTGGCTGAATCCAGCTGTCTATATGTGCATCTGTTCGTTCCTCCAACTGGGGTTCCCTGGGAATGGGTGGCCCCATGACAGGGTGTGGGCATCTGAGTGCTCCCTCCCCAGCTGGGGCTCAGGGTCTTCAGCGGGCGAGGGCGGCCTGGCTTTGGGCGGCTGGAACCAGGGCCCTGGCAGATGGGCCTGTCTGGCACAGACGCAGGGACATGTGGCGTTGTCAGTGTTGCCTCCAAATGCCCCCCGGAGCGTGGGGCGGGGAGCCGGCCGGGCCCTTCTCAGCCCTCTTCCTGCCTCAGGAAGGAAGGCCTCAGGTGAGGGGAGCAGGAGGGGACCCGAGGAAACAGATGGGCCAGCGGGGCGTGGGAGCCTGAGACCCCTGACCTCGCAGGCCTCCCAGAGAGATGGGAACGGGCCAGGCAGGCAGCTCCCAAGGCCCCTTGCTCGAAGGGCCCTGGAGGGGAGGGTCATGAAGGGCTCTGGGGGGGCTGCCCCATCCCTGTTCCCTCCAGAGTTCTGTGCCAAACCCCAGGCAGTGTCCGAGTGGGCAGCTCAGCCCTGGCACCATGGGCAAGCCCCCCTCCGGTGGGCATGAGGCGTTTGCCTTCCCTCCCTCTGCTGTGCCTACCTCCTGCCAGCCAGGGTAGCCAGCTGGGAACCTTGGTGCCAGGGGGGCCCCCAGAGTCCCTGCCCCCTCCCGGGCAGTGCCAGCCGGCCCCCACCCCACCCCCCAGGCCCAGTAATGGGTGGGTAATGAGTGCTGGGGGAGCGGGGGAGGGGCAGGGGATGCAGGTGCCACAGGCGCTGGCACGGGGGCCGCTAATCAGGTTTGCCAACGCCATCTGTCACCGCACGAGCATCTGGGGCTCAAGGTGACCTTGTCACCCTCAGTTACAATTATGAGTTTGGCATCTGTATTAAAGCCCGCCAGCCGGCCAGGCAGGGGAGGGCTGGGGTGGGCATGGGGTTGTGCGGTGAGCCCCATCCCTGGGGTCCCCTTCCCAGGGGCTGCGTGGCTGCCAAGGCGTAGAGCTTCTTAGGGGACTATGTCTGTGTGTGTCTGTGTACGTGCACACCCATCCCAGTCTCCACAATTCTTCAAGTGTGTCCGGGTGCAGGGCTGGAAATCGTAGGTTTGTGTGCGTCTCCATGGTGACTGTGTGTCTAGGAGTTTGGTGGGATGGCTGGGGGCGGAGCTCTGAGATTTTGTGGGTGCACAGATGTTCATGCATCTGCATGCTGGGACAAGAACGTACGGAGGAAGGTGTGTCTTTGGATGATGGTGTGTCTTTGTTTTTCTTTTATTAGTAGGATTAATTATTATTATTTGAGTCAGGATCTCGCCCTGTCACCCAGGCTGGAGTGCAGTGGAGTGATCATGACCCGATCCCTGCAGCCTCAGACTCCTGGGCTCAAGTGATCCTCCCTCCTCAGCCTCCTGAGTAGCTGGGGCTACAGGCTCATGCCACCACGCCCAGCTAATTTTGTTTATTTTTTTGTAGAGACAGGGTCTCACTATGTTGCCCAGGTTGGTCTCGAACTCCTGGGCTCAAGCCATCCTTCTAGTTTGGCCTCCCAAAGTGCTGGGATTATAGGCGTGAGCCACCACACCCAACCTGATGGGTTTTTTGTGTGTGTGTGTGTGTGTGTGTGTGTGTGTGTGTAAAGGCACAGGGCTAGGTTGGGAGGGGGTATCAGCTTTGGGAGAGGCCATGTGTGGTACTGCTGAGCTCCTCAGCTATCCCTTTGTTTCTGTCTTCGCCAACTCCTGCTACATGGCTGTGATCTGGAGGGCTCTGAGGATGGCTTAAGAATCTGGATTTTGGCTGGGTGAGGAGTCTCACGCCTGTAATCCCAGCACTTTGGGAGGCCAAGGCGGGTGGATTCATTGAGCTCACAAGTTCACGACCAGCCTGGCCAAAATGGCCAAACTATGTCTCCATAAAAATATATAAAAAATTAGCTGGGCGTCGGGCACAGTGACTCATGCCTGTAATCTCAGTACTTCGGGAGGCTGAGGCGGGTGGATGACCTGAGGTCAGGTGTTCAAGACCAGCCTGGCCAACATGGCGAAACCCTGTCTCTACTAAAAATACAAAAATTAGCCAGGCGTGGTGGCGCGTGCCTGTAATCCCAGCTACTTGGGAGGCCAAGACAGGAGAATTGCTTGAGCCCAGGAGGCGGAGGTTGCAGTGAGCCAAGATGGCAACACTGCACTCCAGGCTGGGCGTCAAAGCAAGACTCCATCTCAAAAGAAAAAAAAAATTAGCTGGGCATGGTGATGTGTACCTGGAACCCCAGCTACTCAGGAGGCTGAGGTGGGAGAATGGCTTGAGCCTGGGGGGCAGAGGTTGCAGTGAGCCAATTGCGCCACTGCATTCCAGCCTGGGTGATAGAGCCAGACCTTGTCTCAAAAAAAAAAACAAAAAAACAAAAACTCTCAATTTTGTAAAGTAGCCTTTGGATTCTAAATTCTTGGAGCTAGATTCTGGGTCTGGTGGATTCTAGTTTTGAGTAATAGGATCTAGATTTTTGGAATCTGAATCCTGGAGTATGGTTTCAGTGGCACCATCATAGTTCACTGCAACCTCAGACATGTGCCACTACACCCAGCTAATTTTTAAGTTTTTTGTAGAGATAAAGTCTTGCTATGTTGCCTATGGTGTCCCAAACTCCTGGCATCAAGTGATCCTCACACCTTGGCCTCCCAAAATGCTGAGATTATAACTGTGAGCCACCGCGCCTGGCTGAGTTCGTGGATCTGGACTGTAGATCTTGGTATGATTGAAATCTTTTTTTTTTTTGAGATGGAGTCTCACTCTGTTGCCCAGGCTGGAGGGCAGTGGCACGATCTCAGCTCACTGCAAGCTCCGCCTCCCAGGTTCAAGTGATTCTCCTGCTTCAGCCTCCTGAGTAGCTGGGATTACAGGCACCCACCACCACACCCAGCTAATTTTTATATTTTTAGTAGAGACAGGGTTTCGCCATGTTGGTCAGGCTGGTCTCGAACTCCTGACCTCAAGTGATCTGCCCGCCTTGGCCTCCCAAAGTGCTGGGATTACAGGCGTGAGCCACCGCTCCCAACCCGGTATGATTGGACTCTAGATGCTGATCCTGGGTCCTGGGATCTGGATTACCAGCTCTTAGTTCTGTATCTGCGTTCCTGCTTCTGGACTCCAGTCTCTGGGCCTGTGTGCTCTGTGTCCTCTCTGTCCACAGCAACAAGTTCAGCAACTGGGCGACTGCCTGTCATCCCTCCATGGATGGGTGCAGAGACCACCTATGGCCACCAGGGGACATCCTTGGTCTACATTTGGTCCAAGCTGCCCGACTGGAGGAGGAGTCTGGGACCACTGTGGCCCAGCTGGACCCCGCCCTTTCAGGAGGACCGGGGGCTGGACATTACTTTCCTCCCCTTCCATCCCAATCTCTGCTGGGACCTGAAATCTGTCAGCCCCCACTGACTCAAACGTGGAGAACTGGACTGAGCACCCCCACAGCGTTCTGAACAGGACCGTGGGACAAGCAAGGTGCCTGCCCAGTGAGTAGGTCAGACCCAGGGTTGAAGGCACGCGTGTCCATGAGGGTGACAATGAGTGTCTGAAAACGTGTCCAGGTGTGAAGGCGAGGGTGCACCGTTCATCAGGAGTGGCCATATATGACAGCATTGCTAAGAAGTGTGAGCCTGGGAGGCGCTGTGGCTCAGGCCTGTTGTCCTGGCGCATAAGAAAGTGAGGCCCAAGGCCAGCCGGACAGATCACGAAGTCAGGAGTTCGAGACCAGCCTGACCAACATAGTGAAACCCCGTCTCTACTAAAAATACAAAAATTAGCCTGTCGTGGTGGCGCATGCCTGTAATCCCAGCTACTCGGGAGCCTGAGGTATGAGAATTGCTTGAACCCAGAAGGCGAAGGTTGCAGTGAGCCAAGATAGTGCCATTGCACTCCAGCCTGGGCAACAAGAGCAAGACTCTGTCTCAAAAAAAAAAAAAAAAAAAAAAAAGCGAGGCCAGGCGTTCAAGCCCTCATCTATGTAACAAAACAAAACAACAACAAAAATGTGAACCTGTGTGTTGGATGGTGTGTGGTCACCACTCACTGTATTCACATGTCTGACAAGGTCCTCATGAGACAGTGCACCTACACGGTTGTGTCTATAACTGGGAGATGTCACCAGGAGCCCCCGTATGAGTCCGTGTCATATTCATGTGTCTGCCTCTATGATTGTGTCACTAGGCATCTATAGGTATCCATAGGTATGACTGGGACCATCTGGGGGAGGTGTCACTGGGTGATGGTGTCCTGGAATGTCAGAAACAGTGTCCTGGCTGGGTGTGGTGGCTCACACCTGTAATCCCAGCACTTTGGGAGGCTGAGGCGGGCAGATCACCTAGGTCAGGAATTCAAGACCAGCCAGGCCAACGTGGTGAAACAGTGTCTCTACTAAAAATACAAAAATTAGCCAGGCATGGTGGTGTGTGCCTATAATCCCAGCTACTAGGGAGGCTGAGGTGGAAGAATCGCTTGAACCTGGGAGGGAGAGGTTGCAGCGAGCTGAGATCATGCACCATTGCACTCCAGCCTGGGTGACACAGCGAGACTCTATCTGAAAAAAAAAAAAAAAAAAAAAAAAAGAAGCAGTGTCCCAGCACTTTGGGAGGCCAAGGTGGGAGGATCATTTGAGCCTAGGAGTTCAAGACCAGCCTGGGCGACATAGCAAGACCCTGTCTCTACAAAAAGTTTAAAAAATTAGCGGGGCATGGTGGCATGCACCTGTAGTCTCAGCTACTCAGGAGGCTGAGGTGGGAGGATCACTTGAGCCCAGGAGTTCGAGGCTGCAGTGAGCTATGATTGTGCCACTGCACTCCAGGCTGGGTGCTAGAGCAAGACTTTGTTTCAAAAATAAATAAATATGGCTGGACATAGTGGCTCATGCCTGTAATTCCAGCACTTTGGGAGGCTGAGATGGGCGGATCACCTGAGGTCAGGAGTTCGAGACCAGCCTGGCCAACATGGCAAAATCTGGTCTCTACCAAAAATACAAAACTTAGCCGGGTGTGGTGGCATGTGCCTGTAATCCCAGCTACTTGGGAGGCTGAGGCAGGAGAATGATGGAACCCAGGAGGCAGAGGTTACAGTGAGCTGAGATCGCGCCACTGCACTCCAGCTTGGGCGACAGAGTGAGACTCCATCTCAAAATAAATAAACAAAGAAGCAGTGTTCCTAAAGGCTGAGCCTCTGTGTCAACAGTGTCTTATCAGGGTCTGTGTGAAGGTGTGTAGGACAGAGGGTATGCTTTCTAAGAGTATCAAACCAGGGTGAGTGGAAGGGGCAGGTGGGACCAGACACTCTCAGGGCAGGGAGCTGGGGTTGTTTCCAAGTTTCTCTCCTTCATTCCCTCACATCTGGGTATATCTCACCCTCCGTCTTGCTATATCTTTTTTTTTTCCTTGGGACAGGGTGTGGCTCTGTCACCCAGGCTAGAGTGCAGTGGTGCGATCATGTCTCACTGCAGCCTCAAACTCCTGGGCTCAAGTGATCCTCCCACCTTAGCCGTAGCTAGGACTACAGGTGCAAGACACCATGCTTGGCTAATTAAAAAAATTTCTTTTCTCTTTTTCTTTTCTTTTTTTTTCTTTTTCTTTTTCCTTCTTTTTTTTTTTTTTTTTTTTTTTGAGACAATGTCTCGCTCTTGTTGCCCTGACTGGAGTGCAATGGTGCAATCCCGGCTCACTGCAACCCCTGACTCCCAGGTTCAAGCGATTCTCCTGCCTCAGCCTTCCGAGTAGCTGGAATTACAGGCGCATGCCACCACACCCGGCTAATTTTTTGTATTTTTAGTAGATATGGCGTTTCGCCATGTTGGCCAGGCTGGTCTCGAACTCCTGACCTCAGGTGATCCACTCGCCTTGACCTCCCAAAGTGCTGGGATTACGGGCGTGAGCCATCGTGCCCAGCCCTTAACATGTTTTTTTGTAGAGATGAGGTCTTACCATGTTGTCCAGGCTGGTCTCAAACTCCTAGATCCAAGCATTCCACACACCTTGGCCTTTCAGAGTGCTGGGATTACAGGTGTGAGCCATCACACCCGGCCGCTATGTCTTTCTATGGCTGGGTGTCCTCCGACCTCTCAGCACTTCTGACTTTGTCTGGGGATCTCCATTCCCCTAATTTTTTTTTTTTTTGAGACAGGGTCTCACTCTGTTGCCCAGGCTGGAGTGAGATGGTGTGATCTCGGCTCACTGCAACTTCTGCCTCCCAGGCTCAAGAGATTCTCCTGCCTCAGCCTCCCGAGTAGCTGGGATTACAGGCGTCCACCACTACTGCCCGGCTAATTTTTCTATTTTTAGTAGAGGCAGGGTTTCACCATGTTGGCCAGGCTACTCTTGAACTCCTGACCTCAAATGATCCACCCGCCTCGGCCTCCCAAAGTGCTGGGATAACAGACGTCAGCCACTGCACCCAACCCCCCATCCCCTGAT
Source organism: Pongo pygmaeus (assembly GCF_028885625.2). Lineage (NCBI taxonomy): Eukaryota > Metazoa > Chordata > Mammalia > Primates > Hominidae > Pongo > Pongo pygmaeus. The sequence goes on from NC_072393.2 coordinate 13,221,591, forward strand.
TTTTCCCATTGCTAAGCACAGCACACCAGGCAAGGAGGGTCCTGGGGTATTGGCTGACTGGTCCTGTCCCGTCTCTTGCCCCAGCCCTTCCTCTCCCATCTTGCTCCCAGGCTCTGCCTCTCCGTGGTCTTCTCCCTCCACCCGTCCTTCCTCATTGGTGTGTTTCTCTCCACCTTCCAGGTCTCTGCCATTGTTTCTCCCTCTTGGATTCCCCATGTCTTTCCCTATCTCTGTCTCTGTCTTTGTCTCTCTTCTGTCTCTTTCCCCACCTTTTTTTTTTTTTTTTTTTTTTTGTGAGACGGAGTCTGGCTCTGTTGCCCAGGCTGGAGTGCAGTGGTGCGATCTTGGCTCACTGCAAGCTCTGCCTCCCAGGTTCATGCGATTCTCCTGCCTCAGCCTCCCGAGTAGCTTGGGACTACAAGTGCCCTCCACCATACCCAGCTCATTTTTTTGTATTTTTAGTAGAGACGGGGTTTCACTGTGTTAGCCAGCATGGTCTCGATCTCCTGACCTCGTGATCTGCCCGTCTTGGCCTCCCAAAGTGCTGGGATTACAGGCATGAGCCACCGCGCCCGGCCTCCTTTTTTTTTTTTTTTTGAGACACAGTCTCACTCTGTCACCCAGGCTGGAGTGCAGTGGCGTGATCTTGGCTCACTGCAACCTCCACCTTCCGGGTTCAAGCGATTCTCCTGCCTCAGCCTCACGAGTAGCTGGGATTACAGGTGCATGCCACCACACCCATCTAATTTTTGTATTTTTAGTAGAGACAGGGTTTCACCATGTTGGTCAGGCTGGTCTCGAACTCTTGACCTCGTGATCCGCCTGCCTCGGCCTCCCAAAGTGTTGGGATTACAGGCATGAGCCACTGTGCCTGGCCTTCTTTCCCCTTCTGTGTCTCATTTCTCCCACTCCATCTCCTCTTGTCCATTCTTCCCAGCCCTAAATCTTGTCCTGTTTATGTCTCTTTCCATCTCTCTCCTTTTCTCCTAATTTTTCCCTGTCTCTCTCATCTCCCTATCTCTCCTCCTTTTTTCTCTTGTTTATTTATTTATTTATTTTGAGACAGAGTCTGGCTCTGTCACCCAGGCTGGAGTGCAGTGGCGTTATCTCTGCTCACTGCAGCCTCCACCTCCCACGTTCAAGCAATTCTCGTGCCCCAGCCTCCAGAGTAGCTGGAATTACAGGCACGTACCGCCACACCCGGCTAATTTTTGTATTTTTAGTAGAGACGGGGGTTTCTCCATGTTGGCCAGGCTGGTCTCGAACTCCTGACCTCAAATGATCCGTCCACTTCAGCCTCCCAAAGTGCTGGGATTACAGGTGTGAGCCCCCATGCTCGGCCTCTTCTCTCCCTTTATCTCTGTCTCTTCCCGTTTTTTTCTCTCCCAGTGTCTCCTTATCTGCCTCTCCCTGCCTAGTCTCCCTGTCTCTCTCCATCTCTCTGTCCCCGCATCTCTTCTCTCATCCTGTCTCTCCCATCTTTTTTCCCCCCATTTCTCTGTCTCTCAGTCTCTCCAGCTTTCCCCGTGTCTCTGTCTCTCCCCATCTCTGTCTCTCCATACCCAGTCCCCATGTCTCTCCATCTCCCTGTCTCCCCATCTCTTCTCTCTCCCCATCTCTCTCATCTCTCTCTCTCTTTCTTTCTCTTTCTTTCTTTCTTGCTCTCTCTTTCTTTCTTTCCTCTCTTTCTCTGTCTCTGTCTCTCTCTCTCTCCTTTCTTTCTTTTTGACGGAGTCTCACTCTGTCGCCAGGCTAGTGTAGTGGGGAGATCTCGGCTCACTGCAACCTCTGGCTCCCGGATTCAAGCGATTCTCCTGCTTCAGCCTCCCGAATAGCTGGGACTACAGGCGCGCACCACCACGCCCGGCTAATTTTTTGTATTTTAGTAGAGACAGGATTTCATCATGTTGGGCTGGATGGTCTCGATCTTCTGACCTCGTGATCCGTCCGCCTCGGCCTCCTAAAGTGCTGGGATTACACTGCGCTCGGCCTCTCTCATCTGTTTCTTTTCCCATCCTTCTGTCTCTCAATCTCTCCAGGTTTCTCCGGCCCTCCCAGTGTCTTTTCATCTCTCCCCATCTCTGTCTCTCCCCACCAGGTCTCCCTAACTCTTCCCATCTCTCTCCGCATCTCTGGGTCTCCCATCTCTGGTCTCTCCCTGTCTCTCTTTTTTCTCTCCCCATTTCTCTGTCTCTCCCCGTCTCCGTCTCTCTCATCTCTGGTCTCTCCCTGTCTCTCCTGTCTTTTTCTCTCCCCATTTCTCTGTCTCTCCCCATCCCGGTCTCCCCGTCTCTGTCGGCCCGGGTGGGTCCGGGACGGCCCGGCCCGGGCGCCGCGGCGAACAATGCCCCATTCACGCGGGCCGCCGGCGCCATGGCAACGCGCCCGCCCCGCCCTCCCTGCGCGCGGGCCGCGCGTGCCAAGAGGATGCCATGGTTACGTCAGGCGCGTGCCCGTCGCGCGCGCCGCCGTCCCGCGCGCTCTTGCAGGGAGGGGCCAGGCCAGCAGGGGGCGCGCGGCAGTAGCCTCTGCCCGGAGTCAGAAGGGGCGGTCCTCCCTGCTTCAAGGGGCCTTCAGCTGCTTAGTGCCTCAGTTTCCCCATCTGTAAAACGGGGGCGATGGGCAAAGCTAGATCGGAGTGTGAAAGAGAGAGAAGGAGGAAGGGAGAAAGGGGAAGAAGGCGGCGGTGCTCCTTGGGGATGGTTGTATGAGTTTGCATGAGTCAGTGGGTATATGTGTGTGTGAATTTGTGGGTCCATGTTTGCGCGCTTGTGTGGGTGTTTTATGAGAAGTTGAGAAGTGGTTGGTTGTAATTTGGGGGTGACTTGGGGCCCATGTGTTTGGAAGTGTCTGTGTTTGTATTTGCACGCCTGTGTGTGATGGTATTAGCCAGTGTCATTTGTGTGTGATAATGTGTCCGTGTGTTTGTGGTCCTGTGATTGTGCACCCCATGTTTGCCTGTCTGGTGTGTGTGTATAGTGGGTGTCTGTGGCTTGGGTGTGGTTGTGGGTTCGGGGAACTATGTGTCCCATGTTTGCATGTCTGGGGGGGGGGGTGTGTGTGTGTGTGGTGGGTGTCTGTAATTTGGGTGTGGTTGTGAGCTCATGTAACTGAACCCCATGTTTGCATGTCTGGTGTATGTGTATGATGGGTGTCTGTGGTTTGGGTGTGGTTGTATGGTTGTGAGGTCATGTGACTGTGTGTGCACCATGTTTGCATGTCTGGCGCGCGTGTGTGTGTGGTGGGTGTCTATGGTTTGGATGTGGTGTGTGTGGCTGTGTTTGCATGCCTGGTGTGTGTGTGTATGGGTGTACGTGTGTCTGTGATGGTGGATGGCTGTGTTGTTGGGTGTGATTGTGAGTTTGTGTGAATGTTTGTGTGTCAGGGGGCCTGTGTTCACAAACTCACGTGTGCTTCTGTGTGGAACTGGGTGTGGGTTCTGAGGACTTCGGGGACCTGGCCGAGTCTCCCGGGACCTGGCCGAGTCTCCCTCCCCCACCTGGGGGCCTCCTGGCACGGAAGGGGGTGACCAGCTGCCTGGGACCTCCGACTCCCCACAGGTTCAGGAGAGCCCCAGCTGATGAATATTCATGAGGTGGGGGGGCTGGCACCCACTGCCAACAGCTGCGCGTCCATTAGTCCCCCTCCCTGCTCTGCCCGTACTGACTGCAAAGGGGAGGGGGGGTATCGGCGTGTGTCTGTCCCTGTTTCCAAGACTCGGGGGCGGGGGTGTCCTAGGGACAATCGTGGGGGCCCAGTCAGCATGCCTGGCTGCTTGTGTGGACGGCTAAGGGGCTGTCTCAATGTTGTGACAGGCACTGGGAGAGTGACTGTTGTGTGACAGGTTGTCCTTGTAATCGTGGTGAGGCTGTCACCCACGGTTGCATTGTAGCTCCTCGGTCCGGGGACTGTGGGCGTTGTGTGGCAGTGTGAGTGAGATGTGTACCTGTCACCTGCAACAGGGAGACAGTGAGTGCTATTAGAGTGACTGTGACCAGTGGTCTGTACCTACTGGCTGCCTGCTCTGTGACACAGTGACAACAAGGGTGTATTATTGTGCTATTGGAATAACTGGGTTGGTTCAAACCTTGATCAAGGGACAGCTGCGGTCTGCACCCTGGGGAGGCAGTGGTCAGAGCTGCTTTTCCTCCTTGTGACTGGGTGGGGCGGTGACTCCGTGTGGCCACGTGGCTAGCCCAGCTGCAGGGACATGCGGACTGAGTATGTCAGTGTGCCTCTGCTGGCCAGTGTGACGTTGATGTGGTGTGAGGGTCAGAGTGTCGGGGTTCCTGTGAGGATGTGTGAGACCATGCAGCTGAGGTGTGTGTCACCAGAATTGTCAAGGGTGTGACCGTAGTTATTCATGTGACAGAGTGGCTGAGGGTGTGATGGTGTTGCTGTGCAGGTGACACTGTGGCAGTGACTGCGTGGATCTCTGTGTGGTTGAAGGTGTGACAGTGATTGTGTTTGATGATCTGAACCAAAGGGCTATGACTGTCCTACCCTCACTTCCAGGCTGCACAGGGAGCCGGGTGCTGGAGTGAGGGGGCTCCTGGCATGGGATTGGCAGCTGCCTTGCCAGGGGCTGCACGTCAGCCTGAGACTGGGACACCTGGAGATCCGACGCCAGCTGGGGCACAGAACCTCCTCCCTCCATCTTCCCCTCCATAAGCTGCGTTTGGAGGAGTGGCCTTTAGATGCAGCTGGGACCAGCAGGGGGTGGGGTGGGATGTGCTTCTCTGGTCTGGGGGACTCTGGCCTCTGGCTGGGTGGCCCTGGAGGCCCCAGGTTCCCAGCATACGTGGCTTGGCCAGGATCTCAGTGTGGCCGACTCACCCCCTGTGATACCCACACCCTGGGACGGCTGAGCATTGCTGGCGGCCCCAGCGGCAGCGCACAGAGGCTCCATTCAGGAGCCAGGGCCAGGTTTCCAGGGCGGGTGGGTCTCCGGCTGGCCCGCTGCAAATGAAACGTTTCCCCAACTCCTTCCCTTTCGTCTCCAGATGAGCGACGGCCACAGGAGGCTCTGGCCAGGCTGTGCTGCCTGGGCAAGTGTGAGTGTGTGTCTGTGTTTCCTTGTGTGTGTGCATGATCTAGATATCTTTGTGTGACTTTTTGTTTCTTTTTTATTTTTTAATTTTTTTCAAGACGGAGTCTCACTCTGTCACCCAGGCTGGAGTGCGGTGGCGCGATCTCAGCTCACTGCAATCTCCACCTCCCGGGTTCAAGTGATTCTCCTGCCTCAGCCTCCCAAGTAGCTGGGATTGCAGGTGTGCGCCACCATGCCCTGCTAATTTTTGTATTTTTAGTAGCGATGGGGTTTTGCCATGTTGGCCAGGCTGGTCTCAAACTCCTGACCTCAGGTGATCCACCCCGTCTCAGCCTCCCAAAGTGCTGGGATTACAGGCGTGAGCCACTGCACCCAGCCTGTTTCTTTTTTTGAGATAGGGTCTCACTCTGTTGCCCAGGCTGGAGTGCTCACTGCAGCCTCAACCTCCCGGACTCAAGTGACCCCTCCACCAGATTAGCTGGGACCACAGATGCACACTCTATGCCTGGAAAATGTATAAATTTTTTGTAGAGACAGGGTCTCGCTATGTTGCCCAGGTTAGTCTCGAACTCCTGGGCTCAATTGATCCACCTGCCTTGGCCTCCCAAGGTGCTGGGATTATAGGTGTGAGCCACAGCGCCTGGCCTTTGAGTGACTTTTTGTGTGCTACATCTGTAGATGATTTTGAGAACATCAACGTGTGTGACCCATTGGGTACGTGCAGTCCTGTGTGAGATTTTTGTGAACCTGTGTGAGTTAGTGTGGCCTGTGTGTACCTGTGTAACTGGGCTCAGCATGAGATTCTCGGAGTCCATGTGACTGTGTGCCTGTGTGTGTCTTTGCAACTTGGTGTATTGTCTGGGTCTCTATGGGGATCTATGTGTTGGTGAAGGTCTTTGTGTGTATGACCTGGCTGTCACTCTGTGGGCTCTGGGAAGGCCTGTGTGGGATTTTTGGCATGACTGTGTGTGTTTGTATGTCTGTGTGATATTCTAGAAGGGTGTGTGATGGTATCTGGGTGACCCTGTGTCTGTGTGTCATTCTGGATTTTATCTCTGGGAACAGAGGAGGAGAGGAAAAGGGGGGAGGGGAGAGGGAAGGAGAAGAGTCTGTATTTCTGTGTGTCTGAGTGTGCCTGTGTATGTTTGGGTGCCCCTGAGTGAGTGTGATAGTGAGAGTCTGGTGTCTGCATCCACATGTGTGTGGTGTGGTTGTGGGTGTCCCTCGAGGTGTGCCTTAGAAGCAACGACCTGTAACTCCCCAGACTGAGTCCCTAATAGGGGCTTCTAGATCACCCTGGAAAGCAGACAGTGAGTTCAAGGCTAGGACCTCAGGCCCGGAGCACAGATCATGCCTACCACGCTAAGTACGGGGACATCAGGCCCTCTTGGTGGGAGTGGGGATATCCAGGTTCTGCTGGGGGTGCCTAGAGCACCCTTTTCTCCCAGCCTGGCAGCACCCATGGCCTGGCTCCCTGCCTATGCCACATGCCAAATGTTTGCCCACCTTGCCCAAGAGCCCTGCTCAGTTGCCAAGCAACCCTGGAGCCTCACGTTGCCTGGCCGCACCTTTGTGCCCCGGAATGTGGCTGCCAGAACCCAGATGTTTCAGCCCTCTCCTCACCCACACCCACACTGCCCGCAGCATCCTGGCCAGGTAGTGCCATGGGCCTGGCTGCCGCTTCCTGCTCCTCCTCCTCCCCCAACACACCTGCATAGTAGGAACACACCTGCTGCCAGCCACAGCCAGGTAGGCAGCCCGGCAGGGAGGAATGTGGGGGATTCCAGCTGTGGCACGCCAGCTGTGCCCAGCCCCCTGGCAGCACCCTCCTCCCGTGAGATTTCTCGAAGGCCAGGTGTACCCTAATACTTGGGCTCCGGGGAGGGGGAGAGAGGGAGGGGCAGCGCTGCCCTCTCTGGCAGTCCCTCTGCCTTCCCATAAATTCTTCCCATTGCAGTTGTGGAGCGGAGCAGAGTGAGGGAGTGTGTGTGTGTCTGTGTGTGTGTGTGTGTGTGTAGGAGAGTGCTGTCAGTGTAGAGGAGGGGTCCTGAGTGTGGGGAAAGAACTTTGAATGAAGATGTGTGTGTGTGTGAGTGTGAGTGTCTTGTCTGTGTGAGTGTGGATGTGGTGTGAGAGTTGTGTTTGCATACAAGGAAGAGTGTGTGCGTGTGTGGCGTGTACATGGGGAGGGTGTTATGGGAGGAGTATGTGTATACAAATGGAAGTGTGTGTGTTAAGTGTGTGTTTTTGTGTGTGAATGGAGGGATGAGTTGTGTGTGTGAATGAATAATAAGTGTTCTGGTGCGATACTGAGTGTGATAGAGTCCGTGACTGTGTGTGTGAAGGACGTGTGTGTGTGCACCTTTGGAAGTCTGGTGTCCTGTGTGTATGAATGGAAGGACAAGTTTGTGTGTGTGAATGAAGGATGAGTGTTGTGTGGGTGTGAATGAAGGGTGTGTTATGTGTGTAAAAATGAAGGAGAGATGGCCGGGCGTGGTGGCTCGCGCCTTTAATCCCAGCACTTTGGGAGGCTGAGACAGGCAGATCACAAGATCAGGAGATTGAGACCATCCTGGCTAACATGGTGAAACCCGCTCTCTACTAAAAATACAAAAACAAAATTAGCCGGGCGTGGTGGCGGGCGCCTGTAGTCCCAGCTGTTCGGGAGGCTGAGGCAGGAGAATGGTGTGAACCCGGGAGGCGGAGCTTGCACTGATCCAAGATCGCACCACTGCACTCCAGCCAGGGTGACGAGTGAGACTCTGTCTCAAAAAAAAAAAAGTAGGAGTGATATGTGTGTGGATGAAAGCTGGGTGTCGTGTATGTGTGGATGAAGGCTGGGTGTTGTGTGTGTGCGTATGGAAGGCTGGGTGTTGTGTGTATGGATGAAGGCTGGGGTGTGTGTGTGTGCGTATGGAAGGCTGGGTGTTGTGTGTGTGCGTATGGAAGGCTGGGGTGTGTGCGTGTGAGTATGGAAGGCTGGGTGTTGTGTGTGTGCGTATGAAAGGCTGGGTGTTGTGTGTGTGGATGAAGGCTGGGGTGTGTGTGTGTGCGTATGGAAAGCTGGGTGTTGTGTGTGTGCATATGGAAGGCTGGGGGGGTGTGTGCGTATGGAAGGCTGGGGGTGTGTGTGCGCGTATGGAAGGCTGGGTGGTGTGTGTGCGCGTATGGAAGGCTGGGTGGTGTGTGTGCGCGTATGGAAGGCTGGGTGGTGTGTGTGTGCGTATGGAAGGCTGGGTGGTGTGTGTGTGCGTATGGAAGGCTGGGGGTGTGTGTGCGTATGGAAGGCTGGGGGTGTGTGTGTGCGCGTATGGAAGGATGGGTGTTGTGTGTGTGGATGAAGGATGGGTGTTGTGTGTGTGCAAGTGAAAGGATGGACGTTGTGTGTGCTTATGCAAAGCTGATGTTATGTGTGTGGATGAAGGATGGATGTCGTGCATGTGTGTCAGTGAAGGCTGAGAGTGTGCATGTGTGTGAATGAAGGATGGGTGTTGTGTGTGTGAATGAAGGATGGGTGTTGTGCATGTGTGTCAGTGAAGGATGGGTGTTGTGCGTGTGGATGAGGGATGAGTGTTGTGTATGTGAATTAAGGATAGGTGTTGTGTGTGTGAACAAAGGATAGGTGTGTGTGTGGATGAAGGATGAGTGTTTTGTGTGTGTGTGAAGGCTGGGTGTTGTGTGTGTGGATGAAGGATGAGTGTTTTGTGTGTGTGTGAAGGCTGGGTGTTGTGTGTGTGGATGAAGGATGAGTGTTTTGTGTGTGTGTGAAGGCTGGGTGTTGTGTGTGTGGATGAAGGATGAGTGTTTTGTGTGTGTGTGAAGGCTGGGTGTTGTGTGTGTGGATGAAGGATGAGTGTTTTGTGTGTGTGTGTGAAGGCTGGGTGTTGTGTGTGTGGATGAAGGATGAGTGTTTTGTGTGTGTGTGAAGGCTGGGTGTTGTGTGTGTGGATGAAGGATGAGTGTTGTGTGTGTGTGTGTGAAGGCTGGGTGTTGTGTGTGTGGATGAAGGATGAGTGTTGTGTGTGTGTGTGTGAAGGCTGGGTGTTGTGTGTGTGGATGAAGGATGAGTGTTGTGTGTGTGTGTGTGAAGGCTGGGTGTTGTGTGTGTGGATGAAGGATGAGTGTTGTGTGTGTGTGTGTGAAGGCTGGGTGTTGTGTGTGTGGATGAAGGATGAGTGTTGTGTGTGTGGATGAAGGATGAGTGTTGTGTGTGTGTGTGTGAAGGCTGGGTGTTGTGTGTGTGGATGAAGGATGAGTGTTGTGTGTGTGTGTGTGAAGGCTGGGTGTTGTGTGTGTGGATGAAGGATGAGTGTTGTGTGTGTGTGTGTGAAGGCTGGGTGTTGTGTGTGTGGATGAAGGATGAGTGTTGTGTGTGTGTGTGAAGGCTGGGTGTTGTGTGTGTGGATGAAGGATGAGTGGTGTGTGTGTGTGTGAAGGCTGGGTGTTGTGTGTGTGGATGAAGGATGAGTGTTGTGTGTGTGTGTGAAGGCTGGGTGTTGTGTGTGTGGATGAAGGATGAGTGGTGTGTGTGTGTGAAGGCTGGGTGTTGTGTGTGTGGATGAAGGATGAGTGTTTTGTGTGTGTGTGAAGGCTGGGTGTTGTGTGTGTGGATGAAGGCTGGGCACGGTGTGTGCAGTGGGGCTGGGTTGATGGTTTGAGCAGAGCCTGGGTCTGGGCCAGGTGCAAGGACCAGGAAGGCCATGAGGGACCATCAGCTCAGGAGCCCGGGGCCTGGGGGCTGGTGGTCAGGGCTGGAGCACAGGCTGGCAGGTGGGGTAGGGCAGCCGGAGTTGGGGTTTCTGAGCCATAAGCCCCCTCACAGCCATTTGCAGGGGGGTGGGCAGGGTCTGCCCGGCTCTCAAGATCCTCCAAGCCCCCAGCTCCATGAAAGGGTCTCACACCTCCCTGGACACTTTCCCATAGCTTCCCCCTCAGTCCCCCCACAGACCCACACTGCTCTGCTGTCCCCTTCACCCAGGCCCCCCAGATCCCCCAGACATTGCCTCTGCTCCTTTCCACAGCCATCTGAGCCCCCGCCCTGCCTCCATCCCCCATCACTCCCCCAAAGCCCACATGTCCCCAACTCCTTCTCCCAGACATCCCAGCCTCTCTAGGGCCCCTCAAAAGCCCCCAGATCCTTTTCCGTTCATCCCCTCTGCCTCTTCCAGCTCCCCTCCCCTCCCTACACCTGGACCCCCATTCTGTCCTCTACCCCTTTCCAGAACCATCCATTCAGGGGCCCAGCCCCCTTGATCCCCAAATCCCTTTCTGGCCCTTCCTCCAGCCCCTTATCGCTCCCAGCCCCCCATGGGGCCCCGCCCCTTCCCCTCTGCGCCCCCCGAACCCCCGCTCCGCTTCCAACCCCTCCCCCGTCCGCCCCTTGGAGCCTCCTCCCCCTTCTGGGGCAGCGGTGGTGTGGAGGCAGGCAGCCACAGCACTCCTGAAACTTTAAACGGTGTTAAAAGTTTCTGTTTACGAGAAACCCTTGAATTTTTAAGGACGTATCGATTCCCTTCTCCACAGCCTTGCCTCGGTGGCCTGGCGGCCTCAGGCACAGTGGGGAGGCCCAGACTGGAGGGAGCCTGGGTTCCAAGGCCCCCAAGCACGGAATGACAGACACACACATACCCAGACACACTCTCAGGCACACAGGGACGCGATACCTGATACACTCACACACACACAGCTAGTCACACACAGACTGACATGGCCTGACACAGACACACATATCAGGACACACAGAGACCCCTCCCTGACACTGACACACACATACACCAGTGTGTGTATACACACTGACATGGTCTGACACACACACAGACTCACATCTCTGATACAGGTTTACATTGACCCCCCTCCCTGACACACACACACCCACCCACACACACACACTCCTAGTTACACACACTGATATGGCCTCACAAAGACACACGCATTGACATGCCCTGAGACCCACACACTCCCACACATAGTTAAACGCTTTGACATGGCCTGATTCATACACACACACACACTGACATGGTCTGACGCAGACACACAAGAGACCGCCCCTCCCTGACAAATGAACACACACACCTAATCACACACACACTGACATGGCCTGATGCACACAGACTCACATCTCTGACACAGGTTCACAGGGACTCCCCCTTCCCTGGCACACACACATACACACACCTAGTCACATACACTAACATGGCCTCACATAGACACACACACACGACCTGACACACACAGACACACGTATCTGGACACACAGAGACCTCCTCCCTCATACACAGACACACACACCGACATGGCCTCGCTCTCTCTCTCTCACACACACAAACATACACACACGCATGGCTACACACACACACTCTCTGGCATGGCCTGACACACACAGGCTCACATCCTTGACACACAGAGCCCCCATGTCCTGACAGCCCTGATGCCTGACACTCCTGAGCACCTGTGTACACACCCTGGTACACAAAGATCCTCATCACTGCCCTAGATCCACATAGCAAAACACACACCTAGTGACACCCATTGACACTTTCTGCCCCACAGACCTTGATCACAAACAGGGCTGGCTATGCCCATTGGGCTCTTGCAAGCAGGTCCCAGAGCCACTGGGACCCTTGCACAGTCACTCACGTGATCACACTCCAAGACACACACACAGACCCATATACACTGACACTGTACTGTTGTCCAGGCTGGAGTGCAGTGGCGCGATCATGGCTCACTGCAACCTCCACCCCCTGAGCTCAAGCCATCCTCCCACCTCAGCTTTTGGAGTAGCTGAGACCACAGGCATGCATCACCACGCCTGGCTTTTTTTTTTTTTTTTTTTTTTTTTTTTGTATTTTTAGTAGAGATGGAATCTCATCATGTTGCCAGGCTGGTCTCGAACTCCTGACCTCAAGCAATCTGCCCGTTTCAGACTCCCGAAGTGCTGGGATTATAGGCGTGAGCCACCGCATCCGGCCTACACTGACACTTTTTTTTTTTTTTTGAGACGGAGTCTTGCTCTGTCGCCCAGGCTGGAGTCCAGTGGTGTGATCTCGGCTCACTGCAAGCTCCGCCTCCCGGGTTCACGCCATTCTCCTGCCTCAGCCTCCCAAGTAGCTGGGATTACAGGCGCCCGCCACCATGCCTGGCTAATTTTTTGTATTTTTAGTAGAGACGCGGTTTCACCGTGTTAGCCATGATGGTCTTGATATCCTGACCACCCGCCTCGGCCTCCCAAAGTGCTGGGATTACAGGCGTGAGCCACCGTACCCGGCTGGTGTTTGTTTTTTCTTTTTCTTTCTTTCTCTCTCTCTCTCTCTTTTTCTCTTTCTTTCTCTTTTCTTTCTTCCTTCCTTCCTTTCCTTCCCTCCCTCCCTTCCTTCTTTCTTTCTTTCCTTTCTTTCTTTCTCTCTCTCTCTCTTTTTCTTTTTTTCTTTTCTTTTTTTTGAGATGGAACCTCGCTCTGTTGCTCAGTCTGGAGTGCAGTGGTTCGATCTCGGCTCACCGCAACCTCTGCCTCCTGGGTTGAAGCAGTTCTGCCTCAGCCTCCTGAGTAGCTGGGATTATAGGCGCCTGCTACCATGCCTGGCTAAATTTTATATTTTTAGTAGAGATGGGGTTTCACCATGTTGGTGAGTCTGGTCTTGAACTCCTGACCTCAGGTGATCTGCCTGCCTCGGCCTCCCAAGGTGCTGGGATTATAGGCATGAGCCGTGCCTGGCCATGGTCTTTATTTTCTTCCCACACCATGTTCCCAGTGCTTGGTATAGGGCCGGGCAGGCACCTTCTCTACCTCATTTGTACCTTAGGTACAAAGTCAGACCCAGTCTCTGCTGCACAACATACAGATCCACACAAAAAGATTCTTGCTTTGTTTTTAAAATTTATTATTATTTATTTATTTATTTATAGATGGAGTGTCGCTCTGTCGCCAGGAAGGAGTGCAGTGGCGTGATCTCGGCTCACTGCAACTTCCGCCTCCTGAGTTCAAGTGATCTCCGGCCTCAGCCTCCCGAGTAGCTGGGACTACAGGTACACGCCACCACACCCAGCTAATTTTTGTATTTTTAGTAGAGATGGGGTTTCACCATGTTGGCCATGATGGTCTCAATCTCTTAACCTCATGATCTGCCTGCCTTGGCCTCCCAAAGTGCTGGGATTACAGGCGTGAGCTCTCTCTCTCTCTTTCTCTCTTTCTTTTTGAGACAGAGTCTTGCTCTGTTCCCCAGGCTGGAGTGCAGTGGTATGGTCTTGGCTCACTGCAGCCTCTGCCTCCCAGGTTCAAGTGATTCTCCTGCCTCAGCCTCCCTAGTAGCTGGGATTACAGGCATCCACCACCAAGCCTGGCTAAGTTTTTTATTTTTAATAGAGACAGGGTTTCACCATATTGGCCAGGCTGGTCTCAAACTCCTGACCTCAGGTGATCCACCCGCTTTGGCCTCCCAAATTGCTGGGATTATAGTATGAGCCACCGCGCCCAGCCAGACTCTTGCACCTATCATGACCTGCATTTCTTCAGTGTCCCCAGAAGACATCAGACCCATCTAGACACCCACAGACACACTGCCCGCCACACAGCCTAATACAGTATTGTGACAAGCAGCATATCGTTTCTGGGACATTTACACACATACTCACGTACACATGCACACTTTTGTGCCTGCTTGCAAGAGCCCAATGGGCACAGCCAACCCTGTGTGTGTGCGCATCCCCCGCCCGGGCTCTGACACCCCCTTTAACAGACAATGCATAGCTGAGAATTGCCACAGCTTTTTGGCCCAAGAGAGCAAGAAGGTGCTGGTTGCACCTGGCAGCAGGCAGGTGTTTTGTCTCAGCAGGAGCTGCCTGGGGGCTGTAGGCACTGCCTCCCCACCCACCCTGAGGGTTACCAGAGGGCTTCCTCTCCCCTTGCTCCAGGGTCCCCAGCACTACCTCTCCCCCCAGGCCTTTATGTTCTGAAAATGAGGAGTCAGGGCCTGCAAGAGGGGCTGGAACCTCACCAAAGTGTGTCTGTGTGTACGCGTACGGAGGCCCTCATGCCCAATTCTGTCCCTGACAGCTGAGCTGTGGGTCTTCTGCTATATTCGCCTATGTCGATGATCAGGGCCACATTACAAGTGTGCGTGTGTGGGGGCATGTAAGGGATATGGGTGTATGTGTGTGATCCCTGTGTGCATGGCTAGATGATTCTCCCAGGGGGGTTGTCAGCTGCCTGGGCATCAGACAGTTGGTCAGTGTGTCCAAGGCCTGTGGGTACATCTGGGCAACCCAGTGTGTGTGTGTGTCTGTGTGTTGTGTTGTGACAGCCAGTGTTGCTGTGTATCTGTGACACTGCGTATCTCTTTGTATTGGGGTCCTTTGCATTCACTTCCAGGTGTTTGGTGTGTGTTTATGTGACATTGTGTATCTTCCCTTCATTAGTGTCATTCTTATTTTTTTTTTTTTTCAGACAGGGTCTCACTCTGTCACCCAGGTTGGAGTGCAATGGCACTATCATGGCTCACTGCACCCTTGATCTCCCCAGGCTCAAGGGATCCCCCCCACTTCAGCCTCCTAAGTAGCTGGGACCACAGGCATCCACCACCACACCCAGCTAATTTTTGTATTTTTGGTAGAGAGGGGTTTTGCCATGTTGTCCAGGCTGGTCTCGAACTCCTGAGCTCAAGCAATCCACTGGCCTCGGCCTCCCAATCATCAGTGTCATTCTGTACATCGGGGTGTACTGCCACAACTGCCAATGTGTTCTGGCACTGCGATGTGTGTGTTGTGTGTGTCTGCGTGTAGGAATTGTGTGTCTGGAAGGTGTCAGTGTGTGGCTGTGTGATCTTGCATGTGTCTGTGTTCTGCAGGAACATGCGTCAGTGTGTGTGCATCAGTGTGCATCTCTATGTGTCATGCACTGGTGTGTCTTCGTGTATATCAGTGTGTGTCTACGTGACGCCTGCGTTGGTGTATGTCTGTACATCCTTGTTGTGTGCCTGGATACCATGGTGGGACGGTGCATGTCAGAGCGTGGGTCGTGGGTGTTTTCCCCGACTGGTGTGTGTGTGAGTGCTCGTATGTAGGGGTTGTGTGTCTGTGCCTTGTGTGCATTGGTGTCCGAGTGTGCTTTGTGTTCGAACGCGGAACGTGTGGCCAGGCGTTCTGGACGTGACATGTGTAGCGGGGTCCGAGTCCCGCTGCGTGTCAGCGTGTGTCTGCGCTGGAACGCGGGCCAGCACGTGTCAGGGCGGCCGCGTCGGTGTGCGCCCCCGCGCGCGCGTGTGCGTGTGTTCGTGTGTGTGTGCATGTGTGTGCGTGTGTGTGTGCGCCGGCCGCCGCTCCCCCGCCCTGCCCGCCCCTCCCCGCGCCCCTCCTCCCGCCCGCGCCGCCCGCCCGCTCCCTCTCCCCGGAGTGCGCCGCTTCCAAACTTTGTCTAAACTTTCACTTTCACAGCGCGGCGGCTGCGGCGGCGGCGGCGGCGGGCGAGGGTGACCGGCCGAGCGGCGGCGGCATGGAGTAGACGCGCGGCGGCAGCGGCGGCGGCGGCGGACGCGAGAGGCAGCGGCGAGCGCGGCGGCGGCGGCGGCAGCGGCGGCCCCGGAGCCGGCGGGGCCGAGCCTGCGAGCGGCGAGCGCGGAGCGGCGCCGGGCCGAGCGCGGGGCCGCGGGCCGGGCGGGCGCAGCGCGGCGGAGGCCGGAGGAGCCGAGCCGGAGCCCGAGCCCGAGCGCGGCCGCCGCCTGCCGGGCCTCCCCTCGCCGCGGCCGGCCGCCGCGCTCCCGCCCGGGCGCCCAGCTATGTACTCCCCGTACTGCCTCACCCAGGTACCGGCCGCCGCCCCCGCGCGACCGGGGGAGGGGAGCGGGCGCGGGAGGCCGGCCGGCGGCGCGGGCGGAGGGGACGCGCGGCGGCCGGGAAGGGGGGGCCGAGAGCCCGCGGGCCGCCGAGGGGTGCAGGCTGTGCAGCGGGGAGCCCAGGCACGCGTGCGGGCGTCACCGTGCGCGTGCGACCCTGGCCACCCGGCGGACTCCTTTTGGGGGATCCGGGGGTGGCCAGCTGCGTCGTAGCGCTGCCTCTGGAGCGCAGGCGGGAGTGCGTGTACGTGTGTGTGTGTGTGTGCGCGCTCGACTGGGGTGCGATGGGCAGCGGGACTCCGGCTGACCTGTGGGCTACTGTAGCGCGCACCTGGGCAGCGTGGCCGCTGGCAGTGTTAGCGGGGGTGACAGAGTGGCAAGAGGGTGGTCCCGAGGGCGCAGAGGGGACACTGGGTCCCGCGACGCTTCCTGGGGCGGGAGCAGCGGTTCCCGAGGGTGGCAGTGGCCGGTGTGCGTGGCGGCGGCCCTTGCGTGCGGCCGGGGTGCCTGGGGCGGGCCGAGCGGCCCGGGCGTCTCCCCAAAGTCTTTGTTCAGGCCTCACATGGGAGCGGGGCTAAGAAAATGGCGGGGCTCCCAAATTTCGGAGGGGCAGGGGAGGGGAGAGAGGGGCGGGCGCGCTGCCAGCCGTGGCCGCGCCTCTCCGACCCCGGACGTCGCAGCCTCTGCCACCCCACCCCCAAACTTTCCTCGGTGCAAACTTTCTGGCCCCAGCGACCCGGGCTGCTGCGGAGTGGACCTGGCAGGCCTGGGGAATCCCGTCCCGTCGCCTGGAGGCGGGAGGGGCGGGAGGCAGCCGTGGACACAGCCGACAGTGCTGCGGCCACACCGTCGGGTCAGCCTCGGGCACAACAGCGCCGACCTTGGCGCGTTGCTAGAGCGCGTCCCGCCTGCAGCGAAGTTCCCTGCGCGGCGCACGGCTGCGCTGCGGCAAAAGCTTGGAGGATGGCTGTCCGGCCACCCAACTCTCCCCGGGCTGTGGCCTGAGGCTCTAAGAGGGCACAGAAGCTGCCCAGAGTCCCACAGTGGCCCTGACAGCATTGCCTGCAGGGCCAGGCCACAGCTGGTAACAGTCTCCGAAGAGGGGACATCTAGGGGCTGCTTAGCCCTGCTGCCAGCCAGGCCTGCATGTGGGGGTTCTCTAGGCCAGGCCCTATTTGTCCCCTCTGCCCAGCCTGATCCCTGTCAGCCATGTGCCAAGTGTGTCCACAGCTTACAGTGGCAGTCCACATGAGTATGGCTCCTACTTTGTCTGGGTCGTACCGGGAGTGTGCAGTGGTGTCAAGGGGCGAGAGGTTTGTCGGGGTGTGTGTCAGCTGTGGCTACACCACACTCCTGTATGCACAGGTGAGAGTGTATGCAAGTGTGACTCAATCTAGAGTCTGTGTGTAGCCCCTGTGGGCCGGCCATGGGCAGGCCTGCGTGGCATGGCCGTGTGTATGGCCCAGGGAGCGGGTTTTCCTGTAGAAAGCAGGCCCAAGTACGTGTTGGCGAGGGCGCACCGGCATGCATACATGCTGCAGTGTGCATGCAGTTGTGAGCAGGCACCCTGAGCACCATGGCAGTGTGGGGAACCCCCACATCTGCACCTCCAGTTCCACAGCCACTCCATGTTGGGCGCCCCTCACAACAACTGCCTACCCAGCGGTGTCTGAGCTGGGCCTCTTTGGTGCTAACGCTTGGCTGGGCTGTGTGGCCAATGTTTGGGGCCTAGTGGGACCAAGACCCTACGCTCAAGCAGCCCCTTGCCCACCAGGCTGCCAGCCCGGCTTCCCATGCCAAGCACACCAGACATCTGAGTCTGCTCCCCCATGGCTTGGGTGAGACACCCGCCCCTCAGATTTCACAGCACCCTGGGAGAGAAAATGCCCACGGATACGCCGGTGACACGGCTAGGAAGGGGCTGGGGCGGCTGCGAGACCCAGGGCGATGGCCGGTGCTTGGCTCTGTGTGACTGTAGGCCCAGGTTACGACAGTTCCAGTGTGCCAGGATGGCTGGAGAGGGGAGTGGGCATGGTGTCACCAGGCTGCCAGCCCTTCATGGTGGGCAGGGAAACCCTTCAGCTCTGGGCAGGTGGCTGCTGTCGGCTGGTCAGTGGGGTCTGGCCTGCCCCTCCCTAACAATCACATCTCTGTTTTTACAGATCTTTCTGCTTCGATAGTTTGCCCCACTGGTCTCTGTTTTTCTGACAACCTCTTTCCTTTGCTGTCTTTTTCTCGTTCTGTTTTTATCGGTCTCTGGTGTACTCTGCCCTTTTCCATCTGTCTTTCTCCATCTCTGTCCTTTTGTATATCTCTGACTGTCTCTGTCTGTCTCTGTCTCTGATTCCAGTTTTGGCCCCATCTCTGCTCCCCCCTCCACTGGCGTCTCGGACTCTCTCTGTCTCTCTGGTCTGCCTCTCTCTCTTTCCCTCTCTCTCTCTCCCTTTTCTTTTTTTCAAACCAGAATTGGCTTCGATTTTAAAGTCAATAAATGATTGAGCAGGAACGAGCTTGGAGCAGCGGGGCCCTGGCGGGGAAAGGTACTGTGGGCGAGGGGGAAGGGCGGGGGGAAAAATCTCCTTCTAGAAAAAGCATCGAAATTCAGGGCGGCCGGGCGGGGCGGTTGCTGGAGCTGCTGGAGTCCATTGTAGCCACAGTCCTGAGTCTCAGGCAGAGAGAAGGGTGGGGGGTGGATGGATGGACCCCCCCCATCCCAACCCCGCCAAGAAACAGAGACACAACCAGGATGTGAACTCATGTACACCACCATCACCGCCAAGATGGGGATGTAAGTGTCCTGTTCACACCGATGTCCAGACCCATGACCATCGACGAGCCTACAGACCTACAGACACAGGAAACTGACGACTTTGTGTTCACACTGTCACACACACCCATTAACACACACGCACCTCTTGAAATGGGACACGTATATTGGTGTAGGCTTAGAGACACAGCAGTACCTCTTTGACGCACATATGGACACAGGAAACTGGACTTGTGTTCACAACCACCCCCAGCGCACACATAAACACTCACAAACCCCTCGAGATGACACAGATAGCGATGAAGGCACATGGAGACCATGACACCTCCCAGACTCATGGAGCCCTGAGCACATGCTTGGATACAGGCAGACACAAATGTGTGTTCACCCCCACACACGCTCACATGGACCCAAGGACGGACAGGCGGATGGATGGATACACATCTTTACATAGAGACATAATGCAGTTGGCTCGCCCAGGTGTGTACACAAATACCTTTTCTTTTTCTTTTTTTTTTTTTTTTTTGAGACAGAGCCTTGCTCTGTCGCCCAGGTTGGAGTGCAGTTGCGTGATCTCGGCTCACTGCAACCTCCGCCTCCCGGGTTCAAGCAATTCTCTGCCTCAGCTTCCCGAGTAGCTGGGATTACAGGTGCCCGCCACCACGCCCGGGTAATTTCTGTATTTTTTAGCGAAGATGGGGTTTCACCATCTTGGCCCGGCTGGTCTTGAACTCCTGACCTCGTGATCCACCTGCCTTGGCCTCCCAAAGTGCTGGGATTACAGGCATGAGCCACTGCACCCGGCCACAAATACCTTTTCAAACACACACACACACACACACACACACACACGCACGCACCAATGCGTGCTTCCCCCTCCTTGCCACAGGGATAAACAGGCAAACATGCTGACATTTGCTGACACACACAAAGACATACATGGGCGCACACACGGATACACCCGCTCTCAGACACGCAGCGACCTACGCCCATTTTCCTGGCCATACACGCAGCTGAACGTTCCTGTACTTTTGTGTCTGCATAGCTCCCCCCACACTCCTTCCATGGGAGGGGGATGGCTGGGGCTTCCCTGATGCCCCCTTCCCCCAGCTTTCTCTCTGGGTCACTCTGGCCACCCCTCTGTCCTTGTGAAGCTATAGCTCTCTGTCCCTGCTCCGGCCTGGTGCCCGGTTTTCATGGCACTTGGCATTTTCTCTCCAGCTCTGGCCCTACCTGATTCATGCCCACTGCTGGGGTGGGAGGTGTGCCCAGGTGTGGGCCCGGTTGGGGTAGCTCATGAGATGAGCTGGGGCTCCGTGAGATGTTTTGATGCTGGGCTGAGCTCAGAGCCGAGGGCTCTGCCGGGAACAGGGTGCTCCAGTCTCCCTAGGGCCTGGAATGTCTTGTATAGCCTCAAGAGCTCCCAAACAGAGGCTGCGGGAGCAGAGTCAAGGGCTAGGCTTTGCCATCAGACAGAAATGGGCTCGAGCTCCAGCTCTACATGTTCTAATCTTGCGACCTGAAGCACAGGATTTTCCTGGCCTGTAAAATGGGCAAAAACCAGTGTCTATCTCTTGGGCTGTACTTAGGCTCAATGTGGTGCCTGGCACATAGTGCATGCTCCATAAATGGTAATTGTTGCCAATTGTTGGTTGTCAACCTCCCAGACCCTCCCAGCTGAGAGAGGGATGCCTCTGAAGGGTAGAAGAGAGGATCGAGCACCTTCCAACCGTAGATATCCAAGTGGACTGCCTGGAGGAGGAGGAGGCAAGAGGAGAGTTTGGAAGGATGAGAGTTTGCACATGGCCCAGCTCTTTTACCTTTGGATGGGGGCCTGAAGGCCAAGCAGAGGGCGGCATGACTTCAAGATAGGGGAGAGATGGTGGGGGAGGGTGGGGGGCAGGAGGGGAGAGACGAGGCCTCCACTGTTCCATGAGGACCAGATACCCTGGTTGGGGGCCCTGAGTCCTGGTATAAGAGTATGTGTGCATGCATTCATCCAAATGTATGTGGGACAAAGAAACCCGGTGCCTTTAGATGATGACTTCAGGGACGTCCCCAAGCTCCAGAACTTTCTGCGTCTGCACCTGGGCATTGACACCTGGACCTGCCATGGAGACAGGACACATGTGCAGGACCCTATGTGGACACTTGGCTGGATCAGGGCGCATTGCGCGTGGGAGCAATGCTGGGTGTTTGGCTGTGGCGCCGTGACTGTGGGCAAAATGCCCCCATGGTTGGTGTCTTGACTGCCGTCCTCCCCATCTAACCCACAGGGAGCCTGGCCTTTTAAATCTGCTCAGATATTGTCTCCCCCACCCCCATGAAGCTGGAATCTGGGGACTTGCTGGACCAGAGAGGTAGGGGAGGCTGGGCACTTTCTCCAATGCGGTGCTGAGGATGGACCTTCTGTCCCCTCCCTCCCAGCTGGGGTGGGGAAAAGGAGGGGGGTGTCTTCATTTTCTTGCCCCCAAAGCCCTGGATGTGGGGGCTAGTGGGCCAGGGGGACAGCTGTGAGCCACTATCTGGGTTCTCCCAGATCGGTGTGCGTGTTAATCGGCATGTCAGGCCTCAGAGCCACCATTTTCCCGCGAGTGTCTATGTGGCAGCGTGTGTCTGCCCGGGTCCCTCTCCATGCCTCTCCATGTCTCCCAGTGTCCATTACTGGGTGCTACCTGCATGTGACTCCACGGATCATCGCACGTCTGTCTCTTGTGTATTTGGTAGTGGGGGTCGGGGAGCGTGCCACCACGCGTGTCAGCGTGCCGGATGTAGTCTTTGTGTCACGGTGGCGCTGCGCGCGTCAACGGGTATTGGTGTACCGGTCACCATCTTTGTATCTGCGCTTTGTATCTGGGGTGACAGTGTCCCAGCGACATGCGTCACATCTACAGCAGTGTTTTTCTGGGTGTCTGTGCGTCACAGCAAAGAGTGTATCCGTGTGTCTCACACACGTGTTGGCCTGTCCGTGTCAACTTGTGTCCACATACGTGTCAATGCACGTGTCTCCAGTGTCACCACCCTCATATCACTGTGCCTCCTGGGCTTGTCCCCGTGACGATCATTGTGGGTCTCACCCCACGGGCGCCTCTTCTGGGCATTCCCTTGGCCTCCGAGCACCATGCGAGATGCCTGCTATGGCGGCCGGGCAAGCGGCTGGGAGCGGGCTGGCTGCTCAGTCCCTTCCCATGAGGTCGAGCGGCCGCGGTGGCCTTGCTGGGGGCCCCGCCCGTGCCCCTGGCCTGGCGTGGACAGAAGCCCGTTGTGCGGCGGCGAGGTGCGGGCGTGTGTTCGGGCCGCCCACAGGCCTCCCTCTGTCTGCCCGGCGCACATTGATCTTGGCTTCTGCCTGTGTCCATTCTAGCCTGGCCAGCTGGGTGTCCGGCTGTCTCCGTGGGCCTGAGCCCACTATCCCCGCTGCCCCCACAGCCAGGCAGGCCCTGGGCCCCACACCCCTGGGCCACCCGCCATCCCTCCGAGGCTCTGAGGGCGCGGATTTGGAAACTGAGGTCCCCCCTTCTTTCCCCCTTTCTCTCTCTCTCTTTCCTCCCTCTCTCCTCCCCTCCTCCCCTCCTCCCGCTCCCTCTCTCCCTCTCTCTCTCCTCCTGCCAAACGCGTCTTGGCTCCGTCTGAATATCTCTCCTCCTCGATTTTTGGCTCCAGCTCTGGGCGCGCTCACTAAAGGAAGAAGGGCTAGCTCCCCAACCCCCCCTTCCTCACCACCTCCCCCCTCCCGAGGAGCCCCTCTGAGGGCGGGAGTGGCCTCGTGCAGGGGCCTGGGCCCCCTAAGTGGGCTTGGCCAGGGGGGCACAGGCCTGGCGGGTGAGGGAGCAGGGTGGACAGGGCCTGGCAGCCAGAGGGAGGCAATGGGCAGGGTGACTGAGCTGCCCGGCAGGGCGGGCGGGCAGGGAGGGGTCGGGGGCACGGAGCTGGGGTGTCTGGCTTCTGGTGGGGCTGGCAGGCCTCTGTGAGGCGCAGCTGTGCCCAGAACTCCAAGTTGCGTTTGCCACCACTACCGATGTGGCTGCGCCAGCCAGGGAGGGGAGGCGGGTAGCGGGCACTGCGGCGCTCTGCAGCCAATCGGAAGCCGGGGTTGCACTGGGGAGCTCTCCCCCCACTGGGCCCCACCCTGAGGGGAGCCGGGGGTGGTGGCCAGCAGCGGGCAGGGGGCAGTGCCCACCACCATCGCCAAGGACCCTGCCCCCTCAGCTGAAGCTCAGTGCCAGCCTTCCTGGCACAGATCGGGCAAGAGCGGGGATCTGTCTGTCCCCACCTGAATCTGTGTGAGCCAAGCTGGAGGAAGGGACAGCATGGAGGTGCACCCGACCTCCCTGGGCCTTTTAGTCCAAGGCAGGCAGGAGCTAGGGATGGGGGCCAAATTATCCAGGTGGTTCCGTCCAAATATCGGCTTCGGTCGAATCATCTCGGGGAGTGGGGGGGGGTGTTTATTCTGGGTCCATCTCACACAAAGTCACACACTCTCACTGGCACATGCGGGCACAAAGAATCACGCTGACACACACTGGCATGCTGCACCTCCCTCAATCAAACAGACACAGGCGTCCCCATACAAAGAAGCTTGCCCTCACTCACAGACACCTTGAGGCACCCGGCCACACCCGAACACATCGATGCGGCATTACACACGCAGGGACGTGCACGTGGGTGCAGACACACGGGACACGCGCAGTCACACGATCACATGCCGTGAAGCACACAGCACAGACACAGGCTCTGCCACCGTCAAATGCCGACCCACAGGCACGGCTAGAAACACACAGCACACACACTCAGTCATAATATCAGGTGCCCAAAACACACACACATGAGCACCAATATACCCGCACACACCACCAAGCACACAGGTACACGCACATGCATGCAATAACACGCTCTCAGACACACAAAACACCCCACACACTCCCTAACCCAGTGTCACCCACCAGGAGTGATTTTGCCCATTGGGAAATGTCTGGAAACATTTTTCTTTTTTTTTTTTTTTAGAGACAGACTGTCATTTGTAGACCAGGCTGGAGCACAGTGGTGCGATCTCAGCTCACTGCAGCCCTGACCTCCCAAGCTCAAACGATCTACCCATCTCAGCCTCCTGAGGAGCAGGGAATACAGGTGCATGCCACCACACCTGGCTAATTTTTAAATTTTTTGTAGAGACAGAGTCTCGTTATGTTGCCCAGGCTGGTCTTGAATTCCTGGGCTCAAGCAGTTCTCCCGTTTCACCCTCCCAAGTATCTGGGACTACAGCCGAGCACCACCATACCCAGCTTATTTTTTAATTTTTAGTAAAGACGAAGTCTGGCTTTGTTGCCCAGGCTGGTTTTGAATTCCTGGGCTCAGGTGATCCTCCAGCCTCGGCCTCCCAAGGTGCAGGGAGCCATGAGCCACCATGCCCAACCTGGAATCATTTTTGGTTGTCACACTTGTGGAGGGGGTGCTATTTACTGAGCGGAGACCCAGGATGCTGCTCAGTCCCCTACAATGGAACCCCTCAACCCTCGCCGACCACAAAGAATGATCCAGCCCCAAATGTCAGTAGTGCCAAGGTTGGAAACCCTGCCATGCAGCCCCAGATACACAGTAACACACACAGGCACAGCTAACCCTTGACACCCATTATACATGCACCCACATACAGAGTCACACCCAAAGAAGACGCCAGCTGACAGTGTCACACACACACACTCTCCCTCACCAGGACCCAGGCATTGTCGCATATATACCCCATTTCCCCTGCCAAACCCAGGCACAGTCGGCATGGCATGTACATAGTCTGGTGTTACCCCAGCACACAGGGATGAGAGCCACACCCCCACACACATTCGCACCTGGGCCACACCTGGTAGTGGTTGGAAATGGTGCCTGAGAGCTGAGACCTGCCCTGGTGGCACCTCCCCTCTGCTTGTCAGCCACAACCAGCTGTCTTTGCGCAGCAGCTACAGCCACCCCGACTTCTCAGGATAGAATTGGGAGCCCCAAATCCCTGCCCTGGTTTGTAGAGGCCTAGGGTGAGACAAAGCCTGGAAAAACCACATGCCCATCCCTGCCCAGGACACTCGCAGTCTTCTAGACTCAGTGGTCGAGGGCTCCACCCTCACCTCCTTGCTCCTGGCAGCCACTGAGAGAAGGGATGGGGACAAAGCTAGGTTCTTTTTTTTTTTTTTTTAAAACAGTCTCACTCTGTTGCCCAGGCTAGAGTGTAGTGGTGCAATCTCAGCTCACTGCAACCTTGGCCTCCGGGCTCAAGCAATTCTCATGCCTCAGCCTCCCGAGTAGCTGGGATTACAGATGTGCACTATCACACCTGGCAAATTTTTGTATTTTTAGTAGAGACGGGGTTTCTCCATGTTGGCCAGGCTGGTCTCAAACTCCTGGCCTCAAGTGATCTGCCCGCCTCGGCCTCCCAAAGTGCTGGGATTACAGGCGTGAGCCACTGTGCCTGGCCAACAAAGCTAAGTTCTGAGACTCCTGTCCTCCGTGGGGCTGTCTCACTAATCCTTTGGCCTTTGACTCCCCAGTTCTGACTCCAGAGAAAGACAGAAGAGACAGCGGTTGGCAGAATGGTAGAAGAAGATAGGATAATAGCAAAATAAATGTTTGTCCTAAAAATCGTAGCAACAGCTAATGTGAACTGTGTGCTTGCTGCGTTGCGCCCTTGCTAAGTGCCTTCCTAGCTTGTCTTCTTGAATCGTGTGTTCAGCAGGTACTGTTATTAGGAGAGTGGGGCCTGCAGAGCCAGCTTCCTGGGTTTGACTCCTGGCTCTGCCACTCACTAGCTGTGTAACTTCAGGCAAGTTGCTTAACCTCTCTGGGTCTCAATTTCTGTATCTAGGAAGCAGGGCTGTGGTAAGGATCTGAGAAGTTGGTTCACAGCACATGCTTTAAAACTGTGCTTGACGTGAAAACCTGCTTTGATTTTATAGATGAAAAACCAAGACTCAGAGTAGAGGTATCCAGTGCTAGGGTCAAGGGCGGGGAGCTCCTTCTTCAAGATCGTCACCACCCTAAATCCTGCCGATGGGACAAAATTGCAACTTGTTCTCTGGCCTTTCCCAAATTTCAGAATGGGCCTGCACACCCCCACACCCCCACACCCCCATTTGAAACATGCCCTAGTGGTTGGCCCTTGAACTTTTCTTACCACTCTGACCTTCGGATCTTCTTCCATCCAAAGCTCAGAATAAAGGTGGATGATGGTCTCACCCCTTCTGCACCCCTGCTGGCCAGGCTTGCCCTCACCCTCGCAGGTCCAAACGTCCTCTTCCACACCTTGCTGGGCACCCAGCCGGAGCTCAAATGCTGGGGGTGCAGCCGGGAGCCTGTGCATTCCTTCGACAAATATTTACCAAGCACCTCCTGGGTGCCAGGCTCTGTTTTAGGCCCCAGGGGCTCGGCAGGGAGCAAAATCTGCAAAGATGCCAGCCCCGGTGGGAGGCCAGACTGTGAACCTGATAAACAAGGGAGTGTCCAGTCCTTGAGATGGTGCTAGGTGCTGTGGGGAGAACAGAGCCGGCCAGGCCCTCAGGAGTGCTGGGCAGCTGTGGTTTTAGCAGAGGTGGGCAGGGAGGCCTCATGGTGAGATGATGATTTTGAACGTTGCCTTTCTATAGCTCAAGTGCAGCCCACCAGGCCCCTTTCTCTCTCCAGGGGGCAGACTGGAGGTCAAGGGTATGTGGCTCAGCATGGCATGCCCATCATTTGCCCAGACCATGTTGCCTGTCATTTCTTCAATCTGAGCTCATCTATTATCCATATTTGTGGATATGCCATACGGTGCCCGCCCAAAACCTGGGGACAAGATGGCCGAGGCCTTTCCTTTACAGAAACTGGGGCTTGATGGGCACTGGGTATTCGCAACCCTGCTGCTCTGAGCTGGGGGATGGGGCAGGGGCAGCTGGTGGCCCAGAGTGGCACTTCCACCTGGGCCCCTCAATTTAGCTCCCCCGGGGCGGGCTGGGTTTATTTTTACCCCAGCCTGTCACCCTGGCAGTACCAGGCTGCGCCATCTTTGCAGGGTCTTGGGGATCTGCCCACAGCTTGGGGGTATCAGGCTTTGTCTGTTGGGTTCCCCAACTCCCACCAGGGCCCCAGATTCTCTCCAACCCCAAAGCTCCAGGCTCGAGAGCTCTGGGCTGGGGCCCGGCGGGGTCGGCACTGCAGGCTGGCAACCACCGTGCCCAGCCTGGTGGCATTTGGTTTGGCGCCCTGCCTGCCTGCCACCCCCACCCCATGCCCGGGCAGAGCCGAGCGGCTGCTGCTGCCAGTCTCCATTTCGAAGCTTGAGGTGGGGGTGGGGAAGTGCTGGGCGCCTCCAGGCCCCTGCTTGTCCCGTGCCACCTGGGGATCATCCCCCATGCCTGTTCCCTGGAAGGGCCGGGCTGCCTCTTCCGCTGCCCCTTTGCAGCCTGGAGCTCAGCAAGGATGCCTGCCTGGCTTCCATCTTCCCGGTTCGCTCCCTCCCTTCCTCCCTCTCTCGCCTGCTCGCCTGTAATGGCTCACCATTTTTGGCATCTCTTCCCCCTCCCCCTCCCATAGGCGCCAACCTCACTTCCAAACCCGCCGCCATCGTTGGCTCTCTGGCCTTCTCTGCCGCCTGGGGCTGGGACCTGGAAATGGGAATTTGGGGGTGGGGGCCGGGCATGTGGACATCAGGGGCTTTCTGCGTGCTCATGTGTATCTCTGGGGTTGGGGGGCACATGTTCTAAGCCAGCTCGCACCATCCACCCCTTCATTTGCCTCAAGCTTGCAGAGCAGGACTGCAACAAAAGTGAAGACCCTCCCATTTCTGATTGCCCTGCACCTGGTATTGGCATCTGGGCCACCAGGGGGCCAGGGTGGGCATCTCTGCCCAAGCCCAGGCCCTGGCATGGCAAGGGCAAGGCTTCATCTGTGGTGTGCCCCAACCTCTCCCCTTCCCTAAGTTCCCCCCAAGGTTCCAAGATTCCTGCTTCCACTCCCCAGAGCTGGGGTGGGGGAACCAAGCCTCACCTTGGGTACTTGTGTCCCCAGATGGGGCAAGGGACTTTGGAGGAACCGGTTTATTGCCCTCCCCCCACCCCACACCCGCTGCCCGCGCCTCTCTCGGCACTAAACAAAGTTTGCTAAGTAACTTCAAATGTTATTTGAGGACGGCCTGGCCTCAACCCAAGGCGGCCCTGTGGAAACTTGTTTTTCGCTGCCGAGGCTGCAAGTATCAAAGACACACTTTCGGTGGGGGGGTGCTCCAATACCACTCCCCCCTCTGTGGCAGGGGCTGGCCCTGAACGGACACACAGACACACAGAGCAGACACACATATAGGCCTGTGCCTACAGAGAGACGCAGACATCATCCTGTGGCCTAAACACCAGGGACAGCTGCAGGACAGCCTTGGAGCATGGTACACATAACACATACAACAAACACACATGTTGACATGTTAAGGAGGTAGGAGGGGGTGACAGGGCACTACCCCCCAGCCCATGGAGTCCTGGGATTCTTCCAGCTGGTGGGGTTTCACCATGTTGGAAAAAACATATGGCTCCGATCCTTGGGGTCCTGTATTCTTATGATTCCAGGGCTTGAGGGGGTGCTGGGATGAGGCCCCCAGCCTCAGTTTTCCCATCCATAGAGGGACACTATGGACTTTTCAGCCGAGCCTGGGTTTTTTCATCCCCCTGGCAGGGCTGCATCCCTAAAGGTGAGTCCCTAAAAGTGGGCCCTGAGCACAGGGCCTGGTATACAAGCAATGCTCCAGTGTCGGCAGACATTTCTTCCAGTCCTGACCTCATAAACCTGGCGTGTTTTCATCCTGATTGGTGGCCCTGACCCCAAGCAGCTTGGGGTTCTCCGGGTCCCGGGAGGAGCCCACGCTAACGTTACTCGCTTGCTCCAATCTTCCCGTCTCTCTGATTTTCTCACTTTGTTCCTCTCTTTCTCTCCTAGCTTTTCTTGATCTTTCCCCACATCCCTCTTCTTCTTTCTCCAGGTCTCCGCTGGCCCTGCCCAGGCCTGGAGCTCAGGGAAAACATGGGAAACAGGCATAGGGTACTCGTCCCTCACTGAAGCCAGCCAGGCCTGCAGTCCTCCATGCTCTGAGCCCCCTGATGACCCTCCTTTGGCCCCCCCCCCAACCCCAGCAAGAAGCCGGAGGCTGGGTACTTGAGCTGACACAGTAGGTGGAGAGGCTCTGTCACAGAGTCCTCTGAGACCTATCACCTCCAAGGTTTGCAAACGGGTGGAGCCCCACTGAATGCGATGGAAAAGCCAAGGCCCAAGAGGAAACCGGAGTGAGTTCCTCCTGCAGTTCCAGAGAGCCTCCCCATCCTCGCTGTAGCCAGGTCCTCACCGAGGTAGATTTGCGGGGGTCTCCCAGTCCCAGTCCCACATACCGCCTCATCCCCACTCACAGTCAACGCCCGCAACACCCCGCCACCCGCAGTCTGTCGCGCAATGACAGCCTGTCACAAGCACCGCCGCACACCGGCACAATCTGTCGTCCACGCACAGTCTCACACACAACCTGTCACACACGCACACACACACACAGCGGCACAGTCGCACACACAGCCAGCCTCACGCGATCACACCAAGCGTCACAGCTTGTCACAGCCATAGATTCCTCACAATAAAAATAACAGCTACCGACTCCAGAGCAATTATGCCTGGGCAGCGGGTGGGTGGGGGGAAGGCGGGCATACGTGACCTCCTGTGACCCTCCCAACATGAGGCAGGTATGAGTAACCTGTTTTACAGATAAGGAAACAGAGGCCGCAAGGTCAAGTGCCAAGGTCATGGGGCTAGAAGCAGGGTGGTGGGGATTACCCAGCCAGATTCCCAGGAGTGAGCAAGACTTAAAACAGGTTCACTCCAGCTTTTCAACCCCCTTCTGGCCACCTGAGGCTCCTCCTTCTGGCCTTCCCATGGGAATTCCCTTCCTATTCCCCGGTTCTAAGAAGCCCAGAGCAAGAAACAGGGGGAAGAGGCTTCCTGGTTCCCTGCTTAAGGGTGTTCAAACTGTCTGCCCTTGGCTGGGAAAACAGGGCGACGCCCTCCCCACCAAATGCTACTTGGCTCCAAGTGGGGTACTGATGAGCACTGAAAAACCGATGGGCAGTGTGAGGGCTATCAGAGGGGCAACTACAATTACAGTAGCACTAGGCTTGAGTGTCTGATGTGTGAGTGGCCATGTGGACGGCTGGAGTTGGTCCGCAGTGGTGGCAGCTTGTGGTCCTTTGGGGGATTTGGTGGGTAGAATGGGGCCGGGGGTCTTCAAAGGCAGAGAAGAGAAGTCTCAGGACTTCAAACCAACAGCCTAGCCCTGTCCACACAGGTGGAGTGGCCCACCTTGGGCCCGGGGGGCCTCCAGGAGCCCCCTGGCCCAGGCAGGCCCCAGCCTCCACCGCCCCAGGGGCCCTCCGCTGTCCAGGGCGCTTCCTCTTCTGCAACCCGCTTTTCCCTTGCTTTCCCCTTCTTTGTTCCTCCCCCGCCTGCTCCTGGGGCTTCCCCCATTGGAGTTGCCTCGGCCAAAACCAACAGGGCTCCAACGACATCCCGCCTTGGCCTGCCCGGCAGGCGGCCGGCCCTGCCCCATGGCCCGCTCAGGGGCCAGATCCGGGCTAGGCTGGGTCCGGACGGCGGCCCCTGCGCACGTGGCTACTCCCAAGGCGTTCGCAAGCACTCGCACACCCCCTGGCTCTGCGGCTCCGAAGGGGACGTAGGCGCGCTCATGCACGTCCCTGTCTGACACCCCAGCCCGGCACTCGGACGTGCGCACGCACATAAGCACACTCTCCTACAGTTGCTCCCACCTGGGTCCGCAGCATGCCCTTGCCTGGCGCCCCCATTCGGGATCTCAGGCACCGAAAGCTTATATGCGCACCTAGGCCTGACATCCCAACGATACTGGCTGGCGCTCTTACACCCATAACATGCCCCTATCGGGCACCACGTGGGGGTCCCGAACACAAGCATTCACTCCCCTGCTTTCTCTCCGATGGAGCTTTCGAGCACAGGTACTCGTGCCCTGCACCCCAAGGGGAAGCTCCAGGTGGGTCCGTGAGCCCGCTCTGGTGCCCACACACGTGGCTCCAGGCCCACGCGGGTACACACCTCCCCAGCCTGCACACGCGTGTTTCACATGTGTCACACACCCGCCAGGCCGCCCAGGGCATCTGGCTTCAAAGCGGCATTCAGGTTGCGGGAGCCGGCCGGGAAGGGAGGCCTAATTCCACCTCCCCCATCCCTCTCGGAACACCCGCTTCCCCATATGTCCCTGGGGCACAGGTGGGACATCCCAGAACTGCCGCTGCCCAGTGGCGCCCCTGCATGTGCTATATTTATATTTGAAATTTATACCTTTATATATACTTTTTATATGTAAAAACCGCTCCCCCCTCTTCCCGCTCCACGTTTGTACTTGGATTTTACCACCCCCACTAGGCTTCGACCCAAACCTGCAAAAACCATTTCGCCAGGCAGGGATGTAGGGGGAGGCGGGAGCAGCCCTCCCCCTCTCCACTGCGGACGGACATCCCACGTTCTTAAAGACCGGGGACCCCCCTCGCCCAAGGGCCGGACTGCAGCTCTGAATCCCGCAGCCCCAGAAACACAATCGCGGGGGTGGGTGCTGGCGGCGAGACGTTGCTTTTTGGTGTGTGTTTGCTGTTACCGCTTAAATTAACCCTGAGTGACGGCTTGCAATTCGCCACAAAGAGGCCATTTAATGCCCCCCACCACCCCACCTCGGGAGAAATTTCCATTTGCCCCCGCGTCCAGCTCGGGCCGCACTCTACCCGCCCTCCAGGCCTTCGCTCCAGGTGCTCCCGGGCGGTGGAGGCGAGTTCCCTGCGCGCATCATGGACTTCAGGAGTGGGGGTGGGTGGGTTTTGGAGTGGTGGGAGCAGAGGCAGGGGGTTGTGCCGGGACTCCCCAGACGCTCCACTGCCCAATCATAGCTCTTCGATATCCCAGCCCGGCTGGAGAAAGTTAGATGGTACTCCAGCGTCTCCTCCGGGTCCCCGGAAGAGAGAAGCTGGGCTGCACCCCATGTTGGCACGAACACTCCCTCCCCAGTGCCTCTGTGCATTAGGTCGCGTGCCTGTACGTACCCTACCTGAGACAGCCCCTCCGCCAAGTGCGCCCTTCGACAGGTGCCCGTCGCCCACGGGCTCCTTTCATTGTAGCCTCCCTGGAGGTTCTCAAGGCGCCTGGTATTTCCCGGACGCGCTGCAACTGACTCAAGACTGGGGGGAGGGGGCTCATGGAGGTAGAGGTGGTGGGGAGGGTCTCCCTAGGGCCCAGGCAGGAGGAGGGAAGGTCGTGTGCTTTCCATGTCGCGGGCAAAATGGGTGCTGACGGTCACTGTCACTTGCATCGCACACTGCGGGGTGGGAGAGGACAGCACATGCCTAGACCGTGCAGGAGGCCCAGAACCGGGGCGCGAAGGGGCAGCGGGACACGAGCGGGCAGTGCGCAAAGCCTGGCGCGCGCGTGCGCAGCGACGAAAAGGCGGGAAACGGCGCTTCGAGGCCCCGGATGTGAGACGCGCCCTGTGTGGCAGGTACCAGGGTGGCTCCGACGACGGAACCGCCATGGGTGCTGAGTGGAGAGTGGGGACCGCGGACCCCGAGGGCAGGTGAGGGGAAACTGGGAGCCTAGGTCAGGCTTTCGACCGTTTGTGCCGCCAGAGGCTTCTCAATGATCCCTCCCAGGCATCGTAGGCCCTCTAGTGGGTCTGGGTGGCGTCCTCCCGGCCCCTCGCTGCGCAAGCACGGCTCCCTCTTGCCGGGGCGCGGCCTGCCCCTCACAGTGACCCCCCCCCGGCCCACCCCCCAAAAAGTGACCCCGCGCTGGTGGGCATGGAGGACTGTCCCGGTTCACCATTTGCTGCGTCAAAGGCCGCCGCCAAAAGGGGCTCCGATATCGGCATTTTTGCCTTAAGGCTAGTTTGTCCCCCAGGCGCGCGGGGGTTGGGGGCTCAGGGCCGCCTGTGCCTCAGTTTCTCTCCTCCTGCGCCCATCCTGACATCCGACGGAGGATAATGCGCGTTGGAGGGCTTTGGCTGTGAATGCGATGCTGATGATTGCTGTGATTCTTTGGGTGCTTGGGAGAGTTTGGGGTTTAACTGCCCCCAAATCCGAGGACAGCTTGGGGGCGTCCCTTCGGAGAGGATCTCTCCGCGTCGCATAGTGAGCGTTATCTCTAGACTACCCCGGTTTCCGAGGAGCCTCACCTTCAATCCCCGAGCCTTCTCTTTTGGGGGAATAAAGGCGGAGAAATTTACCAGGGGAGATTTTTGTTTGTTTCCAGGGTTGGCTGGGTTTGGGGGAGTTTGTCCTCCAGCGAGCGCAGGGAAGAAATGTGACTAAGTGGCAGAAAATGCGCTTTCCCTTTCTCTCTCTTCTGCCTTAGGGCCGCGGGGAGTTGCGCAGCCTCTAAAAAAAACCTTTAAAAACCCAAAACCTTCCCTCCAAGTCCCTTTCGATCTAGGCCACCTTCCCTCTCAGGGCTGATTTCTTGAATTTGGGGCGTCGAGGCCTCCCCACCCATTGCTACCAGCCCTTTTGCAGCACTTCCTGGGCAGGCCAGGGGAGAGGACGGAAAAGTGGAAAAAGAACGTGTGCGCCCAGCGGACCCGACTTAACCTGTTGGAGGAGGAAGCTGGCGTCGGGCTGAAGTCCCCCGAGCCACCCCCGGAGCCAGAGCAGCCCCCGAGCATTCAGAGAAAGCCGCCCGTCCCCAGTCCCCTCGGAAGCCGGTCATAAACCCGACTTCTCATCATCCGAATTACTTAAATGAGCTTTGATGGTGTTAGGTCCTTTTCCACGTGCGGATGACTCAGCCTGCTGCAGCTGCGCCCGGGGAGGTGACCCTGGGGCAGCGGCTGACCCTGCTGCGCCCTGTACCCTGGACCCAGACGCGGCCCATCCCAGCAGCACCCCCCGCCCCAAGCTCCCAGACCACACTTAGCTTTTTTTTTCCCCCTTACTCTTCGAGTCTTTTTCCTCTTCTCTAAAAACATTTTTTTTTAATTTAAAGGAGTTTTATTACTTTTTTTTTTTTTTTTATAAAGCATGTGAGACAGAGGCTGAATGGTAGAAACAGGCTGTTAAAAAAAGAAAAATACGTGCCGGTGACGCTTCGTGGAGCTGGCGAGCCTCGCCTGCCCCGCGACTGAGCTTGCGGTCGCCCCGATTCTCTAGTAGACCCTGGCGTGGGGCACCTGAGATCTCCGCCACTGAAAAGGCGCTATACAAATGCAAGGAATTATGATTTTAATAAAATTGTCTCATTTAGGAGCGAGCTTCTGCGCTGCCTCTGTCGTCGGAGCCCGGGTTTGCCACGGCAAAGTCTGTAATCAGAGAAAAATACCAGCTTTGTTGAGGGTTAGAATATATCATTGGCTAATGTGTGTGGTTTTCTTTTTAAATAATGCTAAGCATTGGAATAATTAAAGAGTGAGAAATAACTCGTCTCTCCTCTCTCCTCTCCATTCAGCATTGTCTTATTTAAGGGCGGAAAGCGCGCTTTTCGGCAGAGGTGGTTAGTTTTTAATGCGGGCTTTTTTTCTCACCCGCCATTCCCTCCGCTCCGGTCTGATTCGCAAATCCCCAAACTGGCACAAACCGGGAAACTTGCGGCCGGCCGTTCTTCTCCCCGAGTTGGAGACAGCCCTCTCCTCTTCCCTCCCCCGCCTCTGGGCCCTCACCCACTGCCTGGTTTGCTCTAGAGCCGTTTAAAAAAGAAAGAAAGGAAGAAAGGAGCCGGGCTCTGGTACCCCGATGCCAGCCGAGGGCGCGTTTCCCAGGCGGCGGGCTGGTGGGAGAGTCAAACCCGGGTGTGGGGAAGCAGCTTCGCTGCCTACTCTGCATCCTCTCCCCTAAAAAGAATCAAGTATTTCTAGAGATCGCCTGCTCAGAGGGCTCAGATCCCTTGTCATATTTTAAATTAAATTGAACAGTTCTTTCTTTCCAGCCCCATATGCAATAGGAAGAGAAAATGCGGTCTTGGAGAGCCCGCCTTGGCAACCCTGTGCCCTTGATAGAAGAGAGAGCTGCCCACTTGGGCTGGGCCTGGCATCCAGCCCCAGAGGAGTGCTCTTGCCACTGGCCGGCCACAGGGCCTGGATTTGGGGAGGAAGAGCAAGGTCCAGGGCCAGTGGCTGAGCACGGCCTGGAGAGATGTGGGAGTTGGGGAAAGGACTTTTTATCAGGGCTGCAGAGGTTCGGCTCTGGGCTGGTGGTAGGGGGCTGGTGGTAGGCGGCTGGTGGTAGGTGAGGTGGCTGCGGTGGCCCTTCCGCCAGGTGTGGGGTAGACCGCTTAGAAGGGAAAGGGGATCCTGAAGTGCCTGGGGAAGAAACAGCTCCCTGTGAGAAAGCAGTGGGAAAAATGGGCAATAAATGGGCATAGGGGCTAGTGCCCACAGGCACTAGTGGCTGTGAAGTGCCTTTGAGTTGCAAAGGGAGCGTTTTATTTATTTGCTTCAGGTGTTTTTCATTACATGTGTTTCCCTTTTATTTTCCTTGTTATTTGGTCCTTAGACTTTTCAGCGATCCCTTGTATTTGTCTTTTTACATAAGCAGAAACTTTTTTTTTTCCTCCTTAGAGAGATACTGTGGGAGGTATTTTGCCTTCAGTGCTTTCTCTTTCCTGCTTTTTTTAAAATTTAATTTTAAAATTATAAAGTAAATTTAGTGCTAGTGAAAGTGAGGGGGGAACCAGCTGGGGCTGGAGCCAGGGAAGGGGTTAGGCAGAGGCAGGGTTCTGACTCCCTTCCTGAGGCAGCCCCGCCCCAGGACCCTAGGCCCAGCCTGGTGTCGCTTCCTCACTCTCTCTGCTCTCTTCTCTTGATGCCATTCTGCTCCCCTCACCTTCTTGCAGGGTTCTTGTGGACAGGGATGGGGACAGTGTATCCCAGTGGGTGCCCATTCTCCCTTTGGGAACCCCTGGCTCTGCAGAGTCACTTTCCTTCATTACCTACATACTGAGGCCCCCCATTCCCTGCCTGCCAGGCAAGCAGGGCGAGAGGAGGGGCCCTTGCTCCCCTCAGACACTAAGGCTGTTTGGCTTTCAGCTCGGCGGGTCCTGTTTGTCCCCCATACATGCCCTGTTAGTCTGCTAAACCCGCTGCACAGTTGGTTGCCCTGTTGATGGGATCAGAGTTGGGCAGGCATAGAGAGATGACACACACACACACATACACACACACACGCACTCTGCAGCAGTGAGGATGAGAGGGGCTTCTATTTGCCACACATTTTTGTGGTCACATGAATAGCACACTCTGCTCTATAACACGTGTATGCACATAGGTGTTTGCATTTGATGATACTGGTGTGACAAGGAGGTATTTCTAAGCCATATAAATTATGAGAACTATATAGCTTAAAAATTTAAGGCTTGTTCAGCGGTGCTGAAAATGTTTATTTCTTAATCTGGGTGGGGCTACATGGGTGTGTTCACTTTGTGAAAGTGTATCAAGCGGCCTAACTTACAGTGTGTGCACTTTTTGTACCTGCCTTGCTTCAGTTAAAAAGTTTACTTAAAAAAAGAAGCCCCACTCTCAAAGGTAAAGAAAAACCTGTGCATTACAAAATAATAATAAAAATTTAAATAAAAATTACCTCCAGCCTGCTTTGCTTAGTCCTTCCTGCTAGGAATGGTGGAAGGGCTTGTAAAAAATAGCGGGCTGATATAAAAGCTAGCACGCATGTGGTCCACGAGGCATCCTGACCCGTCCACATGTGTGGAGTGCCTGAAAACCGCCTACATACAGGTATAGAGGTAGGATTTTAACATCTCAGGGCTAAAGGATAAGAAATGGTAAGGAGTAAGTTACTTGCCAGTTACATTTTGCTGTCAACATCTGGAAAGCAAAATTGCAGCTGTTCTCTCTGCCCCTGCCCCCGCCCACCGCATTGCCACCTCTTCTTTTTTTTCTGCACACTTAAATTTTTTGTACGCTTGCCATTTATACTTCGGTTTTCTGCACTGTTAAAACAATTCCATGGCTCTGTTCAAATTGGGTTGTTGGGTTTGAGTTTTTTTTTTTTTTTTTTAAATGGATCTTGTAGTCTGACAGTATAATTTTTGGAGGGATTTATTTAAACAGGCCCAGGAGCCATTGATAATCCCCTCCCTTTTCTTTCGCCCTCTCTGTCTTCCCAGAACTGCTCAGGCCAGCAGTGAGGGGGAGGACGCGACTCGGCAAGGGCTGCCGGGCTCCTTCTTTTCGCCTCTGCTCCTCCGGGCAGGTACTGACAGCTTCGTCCTCCATGGCCCTTCTGTGGTGTTTTTGTTTTCTCTTCGCCCCCCAAAAATATTTGAACCAAAAAGCCTCTCTTTTTTTTCCTCCACCCACAGCAAACTGAAAGGGCTAGTGAACCGTGATTCAACAGAGCGAGGGCGCCTCTTTTCTTCCTTAGCATTAATTAACTCAAGTTCGTTAGGACGTTGGGTCTGTCGCCCACAGTTTTCTCTTGTGTGTGCTGAATCGGGTCATAGAGGGAGACTTCCCGTGCAAACAGTTTGTGTTGGAGCTGAAGGACGCAGAGGGGGAGAGAGGGTGAGAAAGAAAGGGAGCCGGGGAGGGACGGAGCATGGCCGAGGGGTGGGCATGGTCCGAGCTCCTCAAGGCACCCCCGGTGTCATTCTCTGCAGGGGCTAGACACCAGGGAAATGTGGATTCTTGGGTTTCCTGGGCAATAATCCTGATAATAAAATAGTTGCGGGAGCAATACATTTTGAGGAATTGAAAAATGACCTCTTTCTAACTCCTAAAATTGTACATTTTGGGGTTCTGGCCACTGCCTGTGGCGGAAGCAATTGCAAGAAAGAGGTTCCCTCAGGACCGAGGGGTGCCAGGCCGATCTGAGGGCAGGTGGTGAGAAGAAATCCTTCCTTGCTCCTTGTCTCTCCTGTGGCGGGGGAAACAGAACTGGTAAAAAATGAAGGGGGGCGTCTGGACTGATCCTGATGGAGCTCTTGCAGAGGGACTGGGAAGACCTCTGCCTTTTGGGTTTTGTCACCTTGCCCTGACCCCTCCAAAGGAGGGGATTTGCTGTGGTGCCTGGGGTGAGTTTTCAGCATTTTGCCATTTGCTCTGGCCTTCTCTCTCGACTTCCAGATATTTTCGCAGTGTGCTGGGCACAGACCTCATCTTCACGCGCTGGTCTCTCTTTGCCTTGCCTTTTGTCACTTTTTCGGTTCTTCTTCAGAAAGAGTTGTGAAGCTGGCCTGTGCAGTTCTTCCCTCTTCCCGGGCCCTTGGCCACCATGAAGTGACACTTCCCAAGCCTGTTAGGTGTGTGAGGCTCTGCACTTCCCTTGTCCCCGGAAGCCCTTCCCTGTCATCTGTCCTTCACGCACTTCGGAGGGTTTCATCCCCATGCAGCCTGCTGGCTGGAGAAGAGAGCTTTGGCCTTCCCGGCTTTTACTTCTATTTGGTGACACAAGGAAGTTTCAAGCTAAATAATGAATTAAAGACTAGGGTTTTTGTTTCCCATTCCTTGTAGAGGATAAGATGAAAGTAAACAATTTCCAGTTGCCCTAGAGAGAATAGATTGTCTTCCCTAATATCCCCATTCCTACCCTATTTTATTCTGTGCCAAGAGGGTAAGGGAGATGTGCCTGGAGCAGAGGAGCATTTGGAGCCAGAACGAGGCTGCCTGTTGGCCCGATCCCAGGCCACTGCTCCTGGTTTGTAGTCTGGAGGAGAAAAGGAAGGGTGGGGGCCGGTTTACAGGAGAGAAGTGTGCGGCCTGGCTGTGAGGCAGACCCTGTCCTAGACCCAGCACCGGGGTATGGGGCGAATCCATTCAGCCAGCATGAGGACACTAGAAAGAAACTGCGCAGAGCCGCCTTTCCTGAGCAGAGGAAAACAGGCCCAAGTCAGCCAAAAACCCGCTTTGTCCAAATTATCCGAGCTCCCTCGCAAAGTGCATTTTCCGGTTTCCATTCCTGGAGTTTCCAGACTCTTGGATGATTTTGTTCTGACTGCAGAGCCCCTTCTCGTTGGCCCCCAACTGAGGGGAGGCCCCACCCTCCTCTAGGATAAGCAGCAGGGCCCCTTCCCTGGCTGCCCAGTGCTGCCGCTGCGTCATGTCTGCAGTTCCCTTCCCATCTCTGGCCGTTGTCTGGCCACTGTCTTCTTGTGGCCTTCCGCGAAGCAGCGGTAATCTTGGGACAAGGTGGGAGAGCTCAGGGTTACGAAGCCGGCTTCTTTTGGTTCAGACCAAGGCTGAATTATAAAATTCCAACAATTGGGCAAACTAATTGGGGCCCTGTTTATGGCCTTTTTAATTTCCCGTGTCCTTTCATACCCAGGCTGCAGATATGCTTTATTAAAATGGATACTGGAATATCTGGTCATTTCTGTGAAGTTTTGTAAGTTATTTGCTCTAATTGCCTGTAGTTACCCAGATCAACATGGGCCCAAGTGTCCAGGATCTGAAAGAATAAATCTGGGCCTTAAAGCCAGCAGGATATGGACAAATAGGATTTTTTTTTTTTAAGATAAAGAAGCCTCCTAAAAGTAGCCCTGTCTTAAAATATACAACTTCTTATGCTTCTAGATGTTTCACTGTAGGTAGGTGCGGGCAGGTTGTAAAACCTGTCTCAGTCTGGGAAGATTATTTTGTTTCCTTGAAGAATTTTTAACACTGTATATGTGAGTGAGGTACTGTACATATTTTCCTATTTTTCCTCAAATAATCCATACAGCCTCAGTGGACAGGTCTGTTGTGTAGAGTTTTTGAAAACCATGCATTTCTTCTCATGGAGAAGCGGTCATTTTCCTTAACTGGTTTTTCTTTCTCTGCCGCAGTACAGAGCCCTTTTCTATCTTCTTATTTTTCTTCCTCTGCTGTTCTGTTTCCCTCCATCTTTGTCCTTCTTTCTTTGCAGTTGTGGGCCTAGCTCAGCATTCTCTCTCCAGGTTTGGCTTTTTTCTCTTTTTTTGTTCTCCTTCTCTCTATTTCTCTTTCTCCGTGGCCCTTTCAGTCTATTTCTGTTGGGGGCACATTTCTCCTAGTGATGGCTGAAACTGGCATGGGTATGTATTTTAGAAATGTTTCAGTGAAAACTGTTGCTGGTTTTTTTTTTTTGTTTTTTTTTTTTTACCAAATAGTACTCAACAATAAAAGACAGAGGCTCTTCTTCCATAGAGGCAGCAAAATCCCTTTCCACAAACCAAAAGCCCATGTGAATTTTTAAAAAGTCTTATTTCTGGCTTCTCGATGATTTTTCTCTCCAATGGGGGAAATACCTCCCCCCCTCCCCATGTTTCCTGCTTTTCCTTTTTTCCCCCCTTGTCTTTTTTTTTTTTTTTTTTCTGTTCCTATTACCAGCATCAGTGGCTTCCTTTCCCCATTTCCCACGTCCTTCTACTCTGTGGCCTGCATGTCCCCTTGCTCCTTCCATCACCTGAACTCTTACACTTGCCAGTGACTCAGACCTGGAGAAGCCTTGAATTGTATGAGTGATTTTTTGTCTTGATTCTGGTCTTTGGTGCAGGATGTAAAGCGGTCTGATCTCCTGCCTGGGGCTGGAGGGGAGAAGGGAAGGAGGCTGGGCCGG
Organism: Pongo pygmaeus; assembly: GCF_028885625.2. Taxonomy (NCBI): domain Eukaryota; kingdom Metazoa; phylum Chordata; class Mammalia; order Primates; family Hominidae; genus Pongo; species Pongo pygmaeus. The sequence continues at coordinate 13,261,803 of NC_072393.2, forward strand.
GAACAGGTAATCTTCCAACAGGAGCCTCCACTCTCTTAACAAAAGGGGGACAGTTTCTTTTTGTCTAGGGCTCATGAGGGGCGTGTCTGGGCTGATGGCCGCCACCAGTGGCATGCAGGAGGAGGGGGCCTGCAGTGGAGGGTGCTTGAAATGTTTCTAATGGAACCTGAGCAATTCCTCTGTGTGCGCCCAAAATAGGAGGGGAGGAAGGGAGGGAGGGAGGAGAGAGAAATAGAGAAAGAGACCTTCTCATCTCCCTAAGCATCAGAATATCCTGGCCACTCCTCCAGAAAGACCTCCCCCACTGGGAGCCAGCAGCCCATAGAGAGAATGGGGTGAGGGGAAAGTATTTGCCTGAGAATCTTCTGCCCACCTGCAAGGTTATAGCCACTGGCAGGAGGACAATTGACAATTGTTCTTCCTCCAACTTTCTGCCCTGGGAAAGGCCTGTTGCTTCTTCTGTTAAGAGAGCCTTGAGGGGGTGCTTGGGGCTCTTTGTGGGTCCCTGAGGCTCTATTGAGACACTCTTCTGCCGCCTCTCCTCTGATCTCTCCGCCACTCCGTGGAGTTTTGACCCCCAACCCCTCTCCAGGAGCCAGTCGTGCATCTTGTCCTGTTTCCCTAACTTCTACATGGATCCTTCCATCTGTCATTTCCCAGCTGTGGGACTGTTGCTGCCCCCACCTCTATCCCTGACCCAGTTGTACCACCAGATTCAGATTCAACCCATGTCGAGCATGTCTCTTCTACTGTGGCACTGTGGTCTGTGAAGCGGAACATGCCAGGATTCTCCAGGAGGCTCATGTTGGCCATTTTCTGTTTGGTGTCTAATATTTAGTATAAATCAGAATACAAGAAAAACACCTCCATGCCAAATATAAACTCACTTGTAGTTTTTAATGACCTCATCTTGACTTTAGAAGGTAAAATTGTTTCCACAAGGTGGAGAGGCAGGATTTGGTACCTTATGTCATGTCGCTAAGCTAACATCTTTGGCTGATTGGACTGAAGCTGGTTATTAACATGATGTGAATTATTGGACACTACCCTAAGAGGCCTGTCTCTTATACCACCTGCCTTCTGTACTCTCACCTCTAACCGTTTCTTTCAGGGATCAGCCATGAGCTCAGTTCACTTGAGATGGATCATTCAGGGCACAGACTGGGGTCCCAGGTGTTGGGCAGCCCCTCTCCCATTGTCAGGGTTCAGCGCCAGCCCAGGGCTGGATGTTTTATTTTGGCACGCCCCAGGTGCTCTTCCGGGAAGCTTTCTGCCAACATAAAGGCCACAAAGCACAGGGTTTCAGTTGGGGAAGAAAGGGGCACGAGTGAGCACTGACCTTTTTTCCGTTGCCAGCTGAGGACTGAGCCTCGCTGGGGGAGAGGGCGGCTGTAGGGATGGGGTTCTGAGTGGAATTGGATCCCTTTCTCCCTGTCTGCAGCCACATCCTTCTTCCTCTGCTTTTCCTTTCATGTCATATCTATTTCCTTCTTACTGTGTGTCGAAGGCCTCAAGCATGGCTGCTCCATAGCTCCAACTGGAGAGACCCGCTCAGAAGTGGGACTCGCCTCCCCAGTGCTCACCCTTTCTGCCTGCTGTGAGGAAGGTCCCAAGTGGAGGACCAGAGCAGGGGCTCCCCGGTGGGTCCCTTCTCTGTGACTTGATTTCCCCCAGGTGGCCTGTTTTTGATAGAGCCCTTTGCTGTTTTTTGTTGTGTCCTTTCTTAGCTCTTTTCTTTTCATTTGGGTTTCTCATTTTATACTTTTGCACTTTGCACTGCTAGGGTTTGGGCCCTTTAGTCTAAATTGATTTGGGAGACAGGTAAGAAAACTAATCTCAGGTCAACTGGAGAGGGCAGATCTGGAGAATTAAATGCCTGTGCAGTGGTGAGGGGCGTTGGTCAGATTCCTTGCCTCTGCTCAGAGGTAGTGTCCATCTTTTTGCCTTTGTCACTTCTCCCCGGGTCTGGCTGTTGTTTGTGACTGCGTGTAGAGCTTGTCAGGCGGAGTGCTGTGACAGGAGGCTATTTTAATAAACTGTTGCAGTTTCTCGAGCCGAGCTGTGTTGCGTTGGCATCCCTCGTCACCGCTAATGGAGCGTGCGTGGCTGGGTGTGGGCCGAAGGAGGAGGCTGAGCTTGCTGGGGGCTGGGGGAGAAGGGAGGGATGTGTGGGGTGCTGGCCTCCCCCTTGTCTGAGAGTGCTCCTTCAGCAGCCAGACCTGGGGGCATCACAAGGTGGCAGTACCCTGGGCACCAGATCCCTGCCCTGGAAGTACTGCTGGCATGGACACTTTCTGAGCTCTCTTTCTTCTTACTTCTATTCATAGCACCGCAGGCTCGTGTGTATGTGGCCGGGGAGGAAAACTTCCACTCGCCCCTGTGTGTTCCATAGGAAGAAAAAAAAAAGAAAGAAAGAAAGAAAGAAATAGAAACAGAAAAAGAGAGTGTGCAGGCCCGAGAGAAAGACTGAAACCAAAACACAGAGAGAAGGCGCAGCTGCTTCCCCAAGGCCTTCTGGGGCTCCCGCCCGCCAGCCCGCCCGGAGTCAGGGCTTTATTTATTTATTTTTCAGGCTTAAAAAAAATTTCGAGTCTTCCACAATCCCAGTCCCCCCCACTGCCCCACCCCACCCCCAGATTTGCTGGGTGGCTGCTGCCAAATGGACCCGAGTGGGAGCCTGGAATGAAAAATTCATAACTGCTGGACTTTGCTTGTTCATTAGACGTGAACTTGTCGATTGGGCAAATTGTTTTTGGTCTCCAACTGCCGGGGGCTCTCCCCACCCTCCCTGCTCGCCCGGTTCCCTCCTCCCCTTGGACGCAGCCATTGGCTGCTCGCGGATGTCTCTTTGCCAAATAGGTGGATCCTTCTCTCTCTCTCTCTCTCTCTCTCTCTCTCTCTCTGTCTCTTTCTCCCCCCACCCCTTTTTACTGGCTTGGCACAAGCAAATGGATGGGGATTGAGCCTGAAAGGAGAGAGAGAGGGAGTTTGAGAGAGAGAAAAGGAGCAAAAAAAAAACACTCCAAAAACCCAACCAGTGCGCGCACACACGCGCACACTCACACACATGCCCCATCCCATCCACGTCCTCCCTCGATCCTCGATCTCTCCCTCCCCCCTTCTTCCTTTCCTCCCTCCCTCGCTCCCTCTCTCTCTTTTGCACGCGTCTGCCAGCAACGGTCTGCAGCCGGTCAGAACTCGTCCTCTTCCCCGGGAATCTGCGAGCTCCCCCTTTTCCTCCGATCAGGCAGCTCGAAGTTTACACCCCTGTGCCGCTGCCAAAGCCGAAAGCCTTTTTCTTCAGCTGCCGCTTTTTCCCTCCTGGGTTTTGTTTTTGTTTTTGTTTTCCACGGGGGTGGGGTGGGGTGCGTTGTTGGTTGCGGGGAGATGGTGGGAGGCTGGTTTTGATTTTTAAATTTTGCATTTTTTTCTTTTTTTTTTTTAAACTGGAAGAGGATGCACAGGGGAAGAAATTGAAAAAAAAATTTTGTTGGCTTTTGTTTACCTGGCGTGTGTGGCAACCGGCTCGCTCCCTCTCTCTGCTTGCTATCCCTGACCTTTCTTTCTTTTTGCTCCTTTTCAAGAAAAATATTAATTTCCCCCTTCTGTGCAATGGAGCATGGGGGGGGGAGGAGGGGGAAGGGTTTGAGAATCCACCCAAGCCCGGCCCCTATTCCCCAGAACACCAATAATAACCCCCTTTAAAACATTTACCTTCCTCCCCTGCTCCTCCTCCTCCCCCCTCCCCCCACCCGCCCCCAACTCACAACTCTTTTGAGTCCAGAATCTCAGAATCGGGCGTTGGGCTTTGCCGGGTGCTTCAGATCAATGGTAATTATTTAATTTTTTCCAGTTTTATTTTTGTAAACAGAAATCAATTATTATTTAAACTTCAAACAAGCAAACAACCAAAAAAAAAAAAAAAAAAAAACAAACAAAACCGAGAGAGCCCATCCTTCTGTCACCTGACTGAGTGGGAAAGAGGGTGAAGGGGTTGTGGGAGGCTGGGGAAGGGGTCGCAAGAAGACCCATGTAGCTTTTAACCCTAATGTGGCCGAGACAAGCACCTTATTTGTGCTAACAAGAAGTGTTTTGTTCATTATTACTGTGATTAACATTAGTACTGGTGTCGATAACAAAGCTGAAATCACATATTTAGGATTTAGGTCTGATTAAAAAATGCTGGGGTGGATGTTCCAACTGGATCAGGAGAAAAGAAAATGAAAACAGCCTGGGGAGAGGGAAGCCTGATCTGTTTCCTCACTCGCTTGCTGGTGGATGTCATTTTCTCTCTTCTTGGGGGCGGCCAAAAATCGACCGGTGTCGGGGACCAGAGGCGGCCCCGCACGCCCCCGCGTGTGCGTCCACGGGCGTCTGTGCAGACGGACACTGTGCCGGGGCGAGCTGACAGGAGTTCACGGCTGCGATAGAACATGGAGATGTCATGGGCGCGACAGAGCCTGGCGGGGATACCAGCAGCGTGTGTGTGTGGACGGCAACGTTGTCTGTGCGCGTGTGTGTGAGTGAGTGAGGGAGAGAGAGAGAGAATAGGTGTGTGTAGAGGCTCCCGGTGCCTCTGTCTGGCTGCTGAGGCTGAGATGGGAGCAAGTGGCTGGCGAAGCTGGTGGTGGCTTCAAACCACACTTTTGTAGAACAATCGCAAGAGAAAATTGTTGGGGGGAGGGAGGAGGAGGAGAAGGCGGTTTTCCTTGTGCCCCCCCTTCTAACGCTGCTTTTCTCCTTCTCTCTTTCCCCCTCATCCCGTCTTCCCCTCCTCCCGTCCTCCCTCGCCCCGCATGCTCCCGGCTTGCCGCCTGCAGGATGAGTTCCACCCGTTCATCGAGGCACTGCTGCCTCACGTCCGTGCTTTCTCCTACACCTGGTTCAACCTGCAGGCGCGGAAGCGCAAGTACTTCAAGAAGCATGAAAAGCGGATGTCGAAGGACGAGGAGCGGGCGGTGAAGGACGAGCTGCTGGGCGAGAAGCCCGAGATCAAGCAGAAGTGGGCATCCCGGCTGCTGGCCAAGCTGCGCAAGGACATCCGGCCCGAGTTCCGAGAGGACTTCGTGCTGACCATCACGGGCAAGAAGCCCCCCTGCTGCGTGCTCTCCAACCCCGACCAGAAGGGCAAGATCCGGCGGATTGACTGCCTGCGCCAGGCTGACAAGGTGTGGCGGCTGGACCTGGTCATGGTGATTTTGTTTAAGGGGATCCCCCTGGAAAGTACTGATGGGGAGCGGCTCTACAAGTCGCCTCAGTGCTCGAACCCCGGCCTGTGCGTCCAGCCACATCACATTGGAGTCACAATCAAAGAACTGGATCTTTATCTGGCTTACTTTGTCCACACTCCGGGTAGGTCGTTCTCAACCATTTTTCCCCCTCATTTTATTTTCCTTGCTGGCATTTGTTCTGTTTATTGTTCTCTAATTTCCAAGCGATAACTCGCCACGGGCCTAACTGGTGTATGCCCGTCCTGCGGGGCCTGCAACACGTTCTATGGGCCCTTTTCCTTTTTCCTGTCTTCTGTCTCCCGCCACCTGTTCTATTCTTCCTCCTCTGCTCCCTGGCCATGGTATGGACTTTGTGCATCTCCATCTTTAGAGGACTTATCTGATCAGAAAGATGCTGCAGGTCTTAGGATTGAGGACATGATGCCCCCAGAATTATCCATGATGGTGAGAGTTTGAGATGAACAACAACAGCAAACCTATAGTTGCTCTTACTAAAATGAGTCAGAAGAAGTATTGAGGGGCAGGTGCTAGTTTTACTGCAGCTTCACCTCCAGTCCCAGGAAAAACTGGGTTTGGTACAAGCGGGATGGGCAGGAGTTTGGTGGAGAGAAGGGGCATGTGAAACCCTGGGATATGAGACTGAATGAACAGAAAAGAGGAGAGAAGACAGTAGTGGGCAGATTCTGTGGCCTAAATACTCAGGCGGGAGCTGTTTTGGCTGGGATTTGGCTGTCAGAGAGTATGAAAGTAATTTGATTTCATAGAGAGTGAAAACAAGGACGAGATTCCTTGAGCTCTTTCCCTTCTCCTTATTTCAGCTAAAGTGGCAAGGCCTCAGGATGGATACCCACAACCCTGGCACTCTGCTGGGGAGCAGAGAGGCTTTCTCGGGGCACAGGCATGGCAGGGAGCAGCGTTGCTGTGGAAGAGGTCTTAAACAAGCAAACAAACAAACAAACAAAAAAACTCTGTAAAATCTCCTTTTCCTTTTGTGTTCCAAGTAGTTCTGCTTTTCTTCGCTTTTCCAGTTTTACCCTGCATTTTGGGTCAGGGTGGTGTAGTTCTCCTCCTCTGTTCCTTTTTTTCCCTTACCCTTTCCCTTTTTATAATTTCTTTCCGCTTTTGTTTTCTTACAAATTGAAACAGAGATGGCTGGTTAATTTTTAGCCTCCACTCAGCTACGCCCAATTTACTGCCGCCTTTGAAACCTAAACGGGCGGCACTCTGTGATTAAGCAAGGCAGAAGTGTGTTTACATTATGCCCAACCAACTTGTAATGAGAGGGCTACCAAACCTTTCTCTCTCTCTCTCTCTCTCTCTCTCTGTGTGTGTGTGTGTGTGTGTGTGTTTCCTTTCCACCATTCCAGTATTTTTTCCCCTTCATTTCCCTTCTTCCTCTCTTTATGCGAATTTGAGAGAACGTGGCTTAACTTCAGCTCTCGCAAAGGTTGTTTGCCTGCGAGTGTGTGTCTCTGTGTCTTCCTTCCTGTTCATTCACAAAAAAGAAAAGTGATTCACAATGGCTGTGGTCACCCCCTTGCCTGTTTGGGAAGTTGGGAGGAATGATATAACTGGATCCAGAAATAAAATTCGGGTTTGGGGGTGCTTTCAGCACTGCATCAGGAATGTAATCTAGACTAGAGTGAGCCCTGAGTTTATATGTTGGAGAACTGTGGAGAGGAGAAGGTGGTATTGGAATTCTTGTCCTGAGAGGTTGCTTTGGTAACTGGTTAGAAGTAGGGGACACCACTCTCACCCCCCAAGTCCCTACCTACTTCTGTGGATCTTTCTAGGCCTGCACTCGGCCCTGTGTGACCATCGTGACCCGTCATGCAGAAGGGCCAGGTGCCAGTCATTCCCCCTCCCTTCAGCTTGAATTTTTTCTTTTGTCTTTTTTCTTTTTGGAAAACAGACTGAGAGGGAAAAAAAAGTTATCCCCTCATTCTCTGTCTATACAGCAAGCCAGAGTGGGGAGGGTGTGTGCCTGGTAGTATTGGAGGTGACTGGTGGCTTGCAGAAGGCTTGGAGCCTCGAGCTTACCAGTGTGGCCATCAGATACTCCTGCACAAGGGGATTCTGCACCTTCCAATTAGAACCAGGGGCTCGAGAGCATCTAAGATGAAAATCAACACTCATCTTCCTCTGAGCTGGCTTCCTCCAACCCCGCTCTCTGACTGGATCCTTGTAGCTGAGTTGTTTCCCTGGCCTCTTTTATTTTAGGCCGAATTCTTGACTGCTGCCAGCGTGGGGCTAAGGTAGGATGAAAAGTATGTGAGGAAGGAGACCGTTTCCTGGCCAGAAGAAAGGCCCCCCCCATGCCTCCCTGCCAGCTTAAGAGATCATTCGCCCAGGAATATGAGTGAATTCATACCCCATTCCATGTAGCCGAGGCCACTTCTCTGTGCTGGGGCTGAGGCCAAGTCTCCTCTACAAAAGCAGAGTAGGGAACTAAGGGTGTATTTTATATCATTCAGGCCCCAGACTCCAGATAATTTCAGTGAAGGTGGGATTTTTCTCACTGGAATTGCTTTAGTTTGAGCGTGCCTTCCTGAAGTGAGTTGGGGCGAGTTGGTGCAGCTCGGGCCACCAGTGGGCCGCATCACTTGTTCCTCTTTGGAGTTGGATTGGGTGGTCTTGAGATGGCGCAGACCAGGCATGGCTTCCTCCTTGAGCTGGCCCACTTTGCTAGAAAATGTCTTCTGTGGCTGAGCCACCAAACAGCGTCGACCTGTGGGCACCACTTTCTCCATGCCCATGCCTGCCAGACACACTCAGCAGAGCTGCCACTTGCTCCTTCCTTCCAGGATGATCAACTGGGGACAGGGGCCGGGATGGCACAGGCTCAGACAAGAGCTGCTTTGGACTCTGAAATAAGTGTTTTTCCTTTTCTTAAGACAGAGCTGAAGAGCCAGATCTGGGCTGAGCTGGGGGTCCTGGGTTTGATGACAGTAACGGTGATGTGGTGGTAAATGTGGGGGTGTGGCTTTGTTCCCAGGTGCCATTGTCACCCATGGCCTTCCTGAGCCCTTGTTATGTCCCAGATGAAGCTTCAAGAGATTACATGTTCGAGAGGGAATAAAGGACGTGTGTTTGGCGTTGAAACTCCACTCCCAGAATACTGGGTCCAAATACAGAATACTAGGTCCAAAAGGCTGCCATGAGGCTGGCCTTCCTGCCGGGAAGGAGTCTCTCTGTGTGTCTGTCTGTGTTTAAGAAGGGAGGTTGAGGCAGGGCAGGGTCAGAGAGCACTGCCATGGGGAGGAAGGTATCCATTTCCTGGTGATATCCTTCCATTCAAAGCGGGTATCCCAGAACAGGTGGCCGGGGATGGGTGAGCTGGGGAGGGCCAGGAGAGAGACCTCTGCTTGTGTGAGAAAGGGTGGCCGAGCTGGCCTAGAACTGCTGCTAGACTATCTCCAAAGTTTCTGCAGCACCCTGAAGGTGAACCAGTGCCTTCAGACCTTCCTGACACCTAAGCCTTGGTCCTAGGAAAGAAAAAAAAAATCCAAAACTAATAAAATACTTGATTGAATGGAACTGTCAGCGTCTCCCTGTCAGATCCCTCCTGTGGGCCTGCAGCGGAATCCCCACGAAGTCCAGGTATTTGAGTGGTGGCTCTTTTCTTTATCTAAACTCCTTAATGATGGAGAGCTTCCCACATAGAAAGAACTCCTGTGTACCCACCACTAGTGCCAGCAATTGCCAGATCACGGCCAATCTCTATTCAACCATCCTCCCAACTGCCCACCCACGCTGAGTTATTTAGAAGATCCAGGCATTATAGCTTTTCATCTGTAAATGTTTTTGTGCACATCTCTAAAGATACGGACTCTTGAAAAACCAAACCACAATACCACTATTATACCCATTAAAAATTCAGCATTTTTTTTTTTAGTATCATCAGATACTGGTTAATGTTCACATTTCCCTAATTATCACTTAATTTTTTGTTTATAGTTTGTTTGAATCAGGATCCAGATGGGGTCGGTCCTGCATTGCGATGGGTTGATCAGTCTCTAAAGACTCATCATAATCTCTAGGTAGTCCTTCTCCTCTACCTCTTCCTTAGTCTTGGTTTCTTTTCTGGCAGTTGTCATTGTTGTTGTCGTTGAAGGAAACAGGTTGTTTGTCCTGTGGGGTTTCCTCAGCTGGACTCTGCAGGCTGTGCTGCCCCGGGTGATTCAGTGAGTGTGGTGCTCTGAGAGCAGATTCGGCCTCCCCTCCCTCCCTCCCTTCGGGTCCCGGGACAGCTGAGCTTGGCCATACCTGTCGCAGGAAATGGGTTAGCACCTGAGGATTTGTCTAAGTGAACTTTTTCACCTGTAGGGTTGCCTTCTCAGGTATGAGAGCTTCTTGGTTTTGGCACTCTAGTTTAGGGTTTGGGGCTTTGTAGCAAGCACTAGTTTTCAGGTCTGAAGGAGGGCTGCCCATCCACGTCCTTCCTTGGCGGTGGAGGGCATTGTTCAGCTGTGTCCATACTGCCAAGACGGGGCTGGTGCCAGCGAGGTTCCCCAAGCCTTTGCTGGATGCCCAACCTGACTGTTGGCTCTGGGGTGAGTATGTGGGAGGGTCCACAGGAGCGCCCGCCGCTTTCTCCGGGTCCACCCCCACCATGGACCCTGTGCCGCCTCATCCATTGCCTCCTTTTTCAAGACCCAGAAATGCCACTGGTCTGCGTCTTTGAGGCAGCGCCATCTGGTGCCAGGGCTGACAAAGATCGCAGGGCCCTGGAACTGATGCCTAAAATTAGCGGGATCTACAGATTATCTTTTAACCCAATGTAGAGTCCCCTTTAGAACATCCCAGAAGAGGTGTCACTGTCATTCAAAGGTCAGCTTTGGTTGTAAAATTCTTCCATTCTTCCATGTCTAGCTTGTAGGATGGGTCCAGGGATTAAACCAGCTAATATGTAAAGATACCGGCACATAGCAGGACGGCAGCTGCTGTGATTGAGAACAATTGTTATGATTTAGGGAGCCCAAGGGTGACTCTCTGTCACCTTTACTTGTTGGTCTTTTTTTTCTCTTAAGGGATGACCCAGGTGAAAGCTGATTTTTCTGTAATAGGACAGCATTTGAAATACCAAAGGCAGCTCTTATGTCTCCCTTCCACCCTTCTCCCCAGGAAGCTGTCTCCTCTCCAGCCTGAATATCACCAGTCCCTAATGCCTCCCACATTTCACATGGCTCCTAGTGCCCTTGCATTTTGGTAACCACCTCCTGGAAGCCCTCTGGTTTGTTTTGGTCCCTCTGATTCATAAAATTTCTGAAACTGGAGTGTTCAGAATTGAACACAGAAACTCCAAGCATGATCAGATCCTAGCCAGCCATGGTGGCTACATAATTTTCAGGGCCTTCCAGCTACATACTGTGCAGAGCTCAGTGCAAAATGAAAATGTGGGGCTCCTTGTTCAAAATTTTTAGGAATTACAGCATGACATCAGTTAGAGCATTTAACCAAGCGTGGGGGGCACGCAGGTTGCACACCCGTGAAGCTGGCCCAGGACGCCTTTGTTTTGGACATTCATGTCTGTTAATACAACTTGGGGTGCTGGGTCTGGGTGATGTGGAATAATGATGGGGCTCAGGCTGGCCTCAGAGGGGGGCATGACCCCAAAGAGGAGAACAGAAATGCCTAGACCCAATCCTTATGCTTGGGCTTGGTCTTATTCTCAGACTCCTTTGACCACCTGCTCTTGTCCCTTTTGTTCATAGTGCTGTCCACCCAACCAGTCAAGAGCTCCCATTGCCTACAACATGCAGGGGGTGTCTCAGTAGAGCGCTCGCTCTGCTGGCTGAATTGGAGGCTATGACACGGGGGAAAAAAGAGTCCACCTCTGTCGGAGCTTGAGCCAGCAAAGCGCCGACCGTGAACAAGCCAGGGGGGACCTAGAGGCCTGATCCCATAATTATGGGCATGGTGACCAGCTGTGCTCTATTGCCAACCCAGAGGAAACAGGGCTACTCTGCAGCAGGAAGGCTGGGGTCCAGACGTGCAGAAGGACTTCCTGAGAACTTGGTTTACTTTTTGGCGCTTCCAAAGCATGGTAGAATTCCCTTTATCCATGAAATGCACACTTAGTCAACTTAACTGTGAGCAAGGTCCTGGCCTAGGGGTTCCTAGATCTCTAAGAGTAAGAGAATCTTGCATGTACCTGGCAGGCTTTGGGTAAAGGCCCGATGATATCTTCTAGAAGGCTTCCTCCCGTAGGCATAGGCGTGAACCTGCAGTGACCCATGCTGGAGGGGAGGGAAGGCCCAAAGGGCCTTATTTGGGGGATAGCTCACAGTGGGCTGTGAAGTGGGAGGCAAGGTCCTTCTTGGCCACCTTCTACTGTTACAGAGACCTGGGATGCCAGAGGAAGAGTGGGTTAGAAGGGGTGATGAGGCCAGCGCTACGTTCTCCCTCTGTTCTGGCGTCCTATAGCAGCTGGGCAGAGAGGGGACAGCTGAGTGTCCCCCTTTCTGCCTAGGGAAGAAGGTGACTCCCTCCCACGCCTTTTTCTCTTTGCCCTGTCCGTCCCACCCCTCCACCCCCGCCCCTCTGTCTCAGGAGCTGCCACGCTTCAGTTATTTTATCCTTCAGTGTCCGATTCAGAAGTCTTTTCAAAGGCCCCAGCCGTGTCAGCGCGGTGCTCGCACAAAAGACCTCTTTGATTTCTTGTTTGTTTTCATTTGCCAGTGGAGGGGGAGGGGGGCAGGAGAGAAAGAGCTTCTGGGTTTTAAAATTTTTATTTGGGTTGCTTCATTCTCAGAGGAGTTGGCTCCCTGGAACTCCTTTCTGAGTTGGGGGCTCGGAGTTGAACGGCAGCCTTCTGAAGAGAGGGCTAGTGTAGGAGTGGAGGATTGGGTGGGGCTCCCAGGGTGACAGGAGGAGGTGTAGGAGTTTAAATATAGTTATTGATTCACCCTACAAACACTTTGGGCAGATCTTATGTGCTAGGCCTAAGGGTAGCCCTGCCTGTTGGGTAGACGAAAGGTCTGAGGTGTCTGGCACATGACATTCCCCTGTGTGTTGCATCCTTCGAGGACTCCTCACAGCTGTGGATTTGCACAGTTGTGAACTTTGACTTTGTTATTTTTCCTTTTTTGTCCCAGATTCCGCCTTTGAAGGGGGTTCTACTAGCATACACGCTTCTTGGAGACTCGGTACTTCAGAATACAGGTTGGGGCTTCCCACTCTACATCAGAGAATGAGGGAGAGGGAGTGAGAGGTTTATAGAGCAGCTAGGTGTCTTCCTGGGAATGGTGTGCAGAGGATCTGGGCCCACAGCTTGTTTTGGATTTTGAGGGCAGGTCGGTGCTGCTGAGACCTTGGTGAGTAGGGAGTTGAGGCCAAAAAGAGATGGAAGGCCATGCTTGTCCAAGGTTTTGAACAAGAGACACCCAAACCAGTGCCTGTTGGGGTGTGTACCTTAACACATGTGGGCACATCCCTACATCCCAGTAAGAAGAGGTGCAGCCTGCTGGTTTACATGCCCGTATGGAGGCCTAATTGTCAGGGCTTGGGAAGAGAGTGCCACAGACCGAGACTCAGGCAGGTGGTCACGGGCATCAGCAACAGGGAAGTGTGCCCATTGGGTGAGGGGGGGCTCGCAGGGCCTGGTTGGCAGACGGGAGGAGGAGGCTGGGGGGCTGAGAGATAGATAAATATAGCTGATGGCATTTCTGATGATAGGTTTTTCTTGGCACCAAGGGCACCGTGGAAAACAGCACGACAAACGCCCGGCCCTGCAGGCCGCCGTCGCCATTTTAAGCATGTTTGAGTTTAAGGGTTGTTGGCGTTAGAATAGGGTTCCAGGAGGCGGAGAGCCTAGGGAGGAGAAGTTTGACTGGACTGGACCTTACCCCCCCAGGTGCCTGGGTCCCTTACTTTGTCTATAATGAATATCTCGTACCTTATTTCCTGGCCCTTTGGGGATTTAAAAATATTCTGGGGCTGCCCTTTGTGGGTCTGTCTCCCAAGTGACTTATTTCACCACCAGCTGCCATGGCCTATCAGTAGGGGGCATCTTGGCTCTTCTCTCACTCCTGATGCCTTACTGATGACATGGCATGCCACCACCACCCCAGTACAGGGTACTTATTAGCTGTTATTTGGGGACACCCAATAACTTAAGGGGCACCTGTTTGTCCAGGCTCCTAACAACTTCTTGTCCCCTGTGGGCATGCCCTTGGTCTCTATCCCCTGCTTTAATTCCATTTTTCCATTGAAGGCCCTCTATGGCTTTAGCACCAGGCTAAGTCCTCTGTATGTATTAATTCCCTGAATTCTCACCCTGATTCTAGTTTTAAACCTGTGCTCCTGGCTGGGTGTGTGTGCACTCAGGTGATGTGCATAATGTGTGTAGTGAGGAATCAGCAAACCAGACCTGGGGACCAGGGAGGCTTCCTAGAAGACGACCTACTTGACCTGCACCTTGAAAGACAGTGAGGAATTAGCTCGTTTTGTCAGCTGCCTGAGCCTTCTCAGTGTGCCTGGAGCTGATTCCCTCCTCACAGTGGTTGAGTGATATAGACAGGGCAGGTATTATTGTATCTACTGTACAGAGGAGGACCCGAAGTACAGAGATGTCAGAGGACTCTGGTCACATGATGAGTTTCTGGCAGAAGGGGCCAGGTTCTAGGTCCCTGAGTACCTGGAGCTCATTCTGAGGGCATCGCTGCTCCTTGAACTTCATCAGGATTACTGGCTTTGGCAGAGTCTCAGAGGAGAAAACCTCACGGGTCCCTGTTGGAGCCAGTTTCATCATTGTGGTCTCTGTCACTCTCTAGAAGAGAGCCCAGCTTGCGGCTCAGCTCAAGGGCTCCCCCAGTGGCTGAGTATGTGGGGTGGAAACAGAGATTGGGCACCTGGCCCTGTCCTGACACTGGCCTCCCTCCCTCCTGACAGGCCATGGCTCCCTGGATCCCTGCCACCAACCTCGAGAGGCAGCATGCTAGCATAGACGGGCTGAGTCTAGCATAGACAGGGGCCAGGTTGGCTGGATGCTGTCACCCTGCTGCAGCCAGCTCTGCTTCTTTTCATATCTCCCTGGAGCATGGGGGAGGGATCCCACCTGACCTTCGCAGGTAGAGGAGGCAGGAAGTCTAGGTGTGAGGCCAGGCAGGTTCTGCTAGACCTTGGGATTCCTGATCCTTGCACTGTCACACCCTTTTCCTGGGAGTGTCCTTGGAATCAGTTTGAAATAAAAATGAATGTAATTATCATAATTAACCAGGTGATCGCTGGAAGTTTTACAATAATCTGCTACTCATTGCCTTTTTCACTTCTTCACATTGACTCTCACCTTTACCCCTTTCTTAAAGTTGGAAAACTCTCGGGCTGTGTATATGAAAACTCTCCTAGCATGACTAGGGCTGGGTTCAGGGAGAGGCTGGCTCACCGCTCTAGATTTTCCTCTGTGTCCATGGCTAATTAGACAGAGACTTACCTCTCACCATTGATATCAGCTCCCCTCAAGCAGCATTTCCCAACTGTGGAACTGTTGACATTCGAGTGAGATCATTCTGTGTCTTGGGGGACTGTCTTGGACATTGTAGAGTTTTAGCGGAATCTCTGGCCTTGACCTGCTAGAAATCAGTTGCACCTCCCTCCCCAAGGTGTGACAACCAAAAATATCTCCAGACATTTCTAAGAGTTCCCTGGGAACAGAATCATGCACGGCTGAGAACCTCTGGCCTGAAAGAAACAGGGATTCGGACAAAATGCCACCTGCGTTCACCTCTTGCCTCACTGCCAGTTTAGGTCCTCATTTACCTTATGTTGAATGTCGACTGAACCTCTGAGCATTGTCTACTCCTGTGTGTCCTGTGTTGTTTTCGCTTTTCCGGATAGCAGAGCCCTGGGCTGAAGCAGTTTGGGGGCTTTCCCCTTTCACCTCCCCCTGGTTGGAACTGTAAGCCTGCCTCCAAGTCCCCTACTGAGTTATTACTGTCTGATTTTTTGCATAGTGTCTCTGTGTGCTGGGGCTGGTGATCTGGGGAACAGGACAGGGGATCTGCTACTGGGCTGACCCAGGCCTGTGCAGCAACCGGTAATCCTGTCAGGCCCATATCAGACCCCAAAGAACAGCAGACGTTTGTTTCTGTAGCATGAGACATGGAGACCAGAACTGTTGTCTGGGTCTTAGTACTACTCTTTTTAAATGATTTGATTTTTTTTTTATTATAGTAGTAAAACACATTCTTTGTAAAAATTTAACAATAGAGAATGTGAGAGACAGACAGGTTCCCCAAACTATTGTCCTGTGCCTGAGACAACTTCACTTCACAGATCCATGTTAGTTCTTCGAATTTTTTTCATCAATTCACGTATCAAGTAACTTTTAAATATAGAGGTGTCTATTTTAAGAGCAGATGGTATGTTTGGGCTAATTGAATTGGCTCCATCAAGTGCCATTGTGGTCTTAACTCTTCCCACCCGCTGCCTTTTGTACCCTTGCCCACATCATCCCAAGTGCAGAGCCAATGTCCTTGTCTTCTTTTCCCTGAGGTGACAGTTTCAGCGTGTCATTCCTGGGAGGAGTGACCAGCAGGGCATGTACTGGTGTCTGAGTGGTTAGGATCCCACTCTGGGGGATTCCTGCTGGTGGTATAACCCCGACCACAGAAGTCAGGGCCTAAGCCTCAGCCTGCCCTGAGATCCCCACCAAGGGGGCTGCGGCTGGAGGGAGGGGCCCCTGGGAAGTATCCTGCTTGGCTGCACCTGGCTTGGCCTCTGGAGTCGACTTCCCAAGTCTTCTAGGAAGGCGAGGGCTCTCCTTCGTGTGGAGCAGACCCTTCCCTAACTGGCCTGGTATGTCCAGGAGGCTTCCTTTCTTAAAATGGGGGGATGAAGCGTCAGTCATGCTTCCAGGATTTATTTCATCATAATTGTTTGTTTCGGGCTTAACGATACAGCAGAGAGAAGAGTGGCAGAGGGAGAAGAGCGTCCTCTCCAGGCCAGGGGTGGGGCTGTGGAAATGAGAAACCGGACAAGACAGAGAAGGAATCCAGAGAGGGCTTTGCGGTTGGGTCTGCCAGTCTGGAGAAGGCTGCTCTCCAGACAGCCGAGAGTAGGGTGACACCTGGTGACTCTTGTGGACTGGGCGGAGCTGTGTGGAGCGATCGGGAGATTCCCGGAGGCGACCTGCAGGAGGCCAGCCGAGTGCAGCCCTTGGGGAGTGTGTCCTTATGCCTGCAGATTATATCCCCATTAGCGCATAATTATTATATAATGGGCGTTATTGCGTAATGGCAGTTATATAACAGGTGGCCCAGAATACAGACAGGGGGTGTAATAAGTGTATATCCTCTGGCTATAAATAGCCACCAGCCCCACACCAAATATGTGGTCACACCAGAGCCACCTTATAAATACCCATGCTGGGCTATAAATTTCTGAGCAGTGACGTCAGCGGGCATGGTACCTAGTTAGGGGGTGGTAGGAGGGACCTGCGGCCCCACCCGGACACATGACATCATTGTTTCCTTAGTAACAGGAATGCTCCCGGGGGACCAAGTGAAGAAAGGCCTTTAAAGGGAGGAGGCAAATGGATAGGAAGCTTGAATGGGGGGTGGGTGCTAAGCCTGGGGCTGAACAGGGTGGGGTCTCCTGGGCAGAGTCCTTAATGGGTGAGACAGGCCATCTGCCCTTGGGTATTTGACCCAACGGGAAGCAAGGCAGTAGACTCCATTTCCTTTCATCTTTAGGGGGTCTCAAGTCCCCTTTCCTGTGTGTAGCAGATTCTGCCAGCCTTGGCTGTGTGTCAGGGAGAAGAGGGGAGCTACAGAGTCTTCCCTGTCCTTCTCTCTCCCAGGTGACCTCTACAGGGCTCTGGGGCCGCTTGCTTAAGGGAGACCCGACTTCTGTGCCCGGTCATATCCTCCCCAGGGCATGACCGCTTCCCCTACCAGACGTCGTAGGCCAGTTTCAGCCTTAGTAATCTAAGAAATATGTGAGCAATTTGATGCGGATCTCAGAGAGCCTCGTGGAAGTAATGGCGCTGAGAGATGGCGCCTGGGGAAGAAAGAGGAGACAAGGATAGTATTCTGGCCCCAGAAGAAACTATGAGGTGGGATATAATCTTTTTAGGTGTATGAGAGATTGCTTCATACAGGGTGGGGAAGAACTAGTCTTCATAGCCCTGAGCATAGAGGAGGAAATTTGCCTTTGGCAGATGAGGGGATTGGAAGAAGGCTGGATGACCAACTTGTCCTGGTTTGCTCGGAGTTTCACAGTCCCTCACCTCGGTAAACCCCTCAGTCTCCAGCAAACTGGGATTGTTGGTCATCCTAGAACAGTGGTTTTCAACCAAGGGCAATTTTGTCCCGCAGGGAACATTTGGCAATCTCTGTGAACACTTTTGGTTGTCACAGTTGTGGGGGGAGGGTGCTATTGGAATCTAGTGGGAAGAGTCTAGTGCATATGACAGTCCCCCAGGAACAAAGAATCATCTCGCCCCCAAACGTCACAAGTGCGGAGGTGGAGAAACCCAGCCTTAGAGGGAGAATAAGCAGACCCTGCTGTGCGTGGTCTCTCCTCAGGACGCCTCTTGCCTCTGCTAGCAGAGTGGGCTGCTTGGCTGCCTTCCTAAATTTCTTGCAGCTCTTGTTTTCTGTGCTTTGATTGGTTGTGTTTAGGGTTCTGTGGCCTGGAAACCTTTTCTAGGAAATCGTGTGGCTTTTGAGAGGGTCTTTCCCGTCTCAAAGCTCAGAGACCCTTTGAGACAGTGCCGTCTCAAAGTGAGACAGTGCTGACAGCAAGCCCTGCCAGGCAGTATGGTATTGGTGTGGATCCTTCATCTGTTATTTAAAAAAGAATGGAAAAATCATCAAATATCTATCCCTTATTGCCTACCAAAGAGTTTCTAAAAGGCAAAACCTGCCTGTTTTCCCTGCCTTTCAGGCCAACTCTTCCCATATAGACCTGAACAGGCCACTGCGGCTCCTGGGGCTTCCTGAGCATACCAGTCCCAGGGTGAGAACTCACTTCCATAAAAGCCAGTTTCCCAGACCCAGTGACCAGGGCTGGACTCTGCCACCCAAAGAAGCTTCCCAAATGAAACAAATGAGGCAGGAGCAGAAGAGAGCCAAATCCTATTCTGGCACATGGAGTTTACAGAAATCTAGGTTCTAAGTGTTCTCATGTCATTTATAGAAGTTTCTGTTTAGCCCGGCATATGTGAAATGTAATCATGAAAGCATAGCAGACACTGTTTTTCACCTGCCTTTAGTGCCTGTTTAGTTTACTACCTGGCTGCAGTTGACTTGGCGCCCTCTGGCCTTGACCACATGCATAGTGTGGCCAACTGGGTCATCGTTTCTGCTGGCCTCGGACAGGGCCCACAGATGAAGGCCAGGATGGTGGTGGTGGCCCAGTGGTCTGGTCTGCACCAGAGATTTGGCCAGAGAGGGGGGATCAGCTGGGCTGTGGGCTACCCCTTGTGTGTGTCAGGCCCAACTTTTGAGTTTGGACTTGAGATTGAGGCAGCTAATAAGCGTGGATGGGGAGGAAGGGCCCAAGGGTCTGCATGCAAGGTCCTGCCTGCTGTGCCAAAGGGGACTCTGTGGGGAACAGTGCTGGCTCCGAACACAAAGGCCATTGCTCCATGGAGCAATAATCCTCAGGATATTGCCAGCCCAAAAGATATGGCCAAGAGAGAGGCCCCTGCCCTGAAGACAGTGGCCAGATTTCTCTCACTTATTTATGGTATCGTGGTTTACAAAGTGGGCCCAGCACACAGATCTCTGGGCATAGTTTCAAATACATGCATTTCTTTTAAATTAAACACCACACACATACACACACACACACACACGTGTGTGTGTAGGGTCTGTTCAAGCCGTGCTGCTGCCCAGGAGTGTTCCCAGCCACGTGGGACAGTAACTGAGGATGATGGTACTGAAGCCACTGTCTAATATTAGATTTTGTAACTCAGAGATTCATTAATATAATTACTCAGATGCCAGCCTGGCTTGGCAAGGCCTCTTGAATTGTGTTCCTCTTCAACAAAGTGCTCCGGCTGCAGAAATGCCCCTGGTGAGCCTGAGCTCTGCTACCTTGCCTGTGAATGGGGCAGAAGGCATGTGTTGGCCTCCTCAGTGCACCCTGGGAGAGGCAGTGCATCCCCATGGTGGCAAGTCTTGCCTTTACGTGTCTTGTCATGAAAACAGGGACCTTGGAGAGTCTGCTGCAGAGGGGAGCAATCTGCTGGGCGAGGCCCCGTTTCTATGCAAGTTGGCCCTGGGCTCAGCTGGGGGCCAGTTTATTTTGCTCCGTTGTGATACTTAGCATGCAGTTTTGTAGTTACTCTTAGGCTGGAATCTTGGAGCTGGGACTGTGTTTTATCTGCCTTTGCATCTGTCTCTCGCCCAGCTTATAGTTTTATACACTCCATAAACCCATTTTGAATATTGAATTACCTTCAGATGGGAAGTAGCCCATGGCCCATCCTTGAGATGATGTAAAGGCTCACGATGGTATAAAAATCAGACAGGGGGCTGATGAAGGAAGAGAGCCAAGATGGGGGAGTGGCAGGTGTGCTCTCTGAGTGGGCATTATGAGGGGAGAATCCTGACAGAGGAGGGGCAGTGGAAGCTTCCAGAATGCTGGAAGGAGTGTGGCAGGCAAGTGAGAAGCTGTGGGTTAATGGGTTCAAAGAGACTTGGTTTTTCAAAATACTTATTTTTATTTTACGTGAATGAGCTCTCAGGAAAATGGGGAAGGAGCAGCCTTCTTCTCAGCCCCTTCCTTCACCCCTGCCCCCGCTGGGTACCTTGTTACAGGGGCTACTGCTTGGTGGGCTCAGCCCACCCCACCCTCTCATAGGCCTTTCCTTGGCCTCCTTGGCTGTCTCTGTTAGATAGTCATCTTTGGGGACATCCTCCCTTTTGGCCACAAAGCACACAGCCCCCAGAGGCCGTGTCCTCTCCAGACTTGGTCTGCGGAGCAGCCAAACTCACTCGTGACAGGGTCTCTTCCCGTGCCAGATCTTCCCTGCCACGCTAGCCTGGCGGATGCCCTGTGGCAGGGGTTGGCAGGGATCAGTCCTGGGCCCACTGGGATTGCTTGCCTTTTGCTCTGAGGCTTTTCCTCGCCTCCCTCCCTCTCCCCAGGAGCCCTGGCCTCCAGGCTCCTTGTGTGGACAGACTCATGGCTGCTATTCCTGCCCTCCATCTCCTGGAGACCCCTTCAGTCTGGGCCTCTCGGGTCAGAGATGACTGTCGTCCCCCAGCTGGTACATGTGCTTGCGGCTCTGGTAGCTGGGTTTGGTTATTAACAATGAATTATTAAAGGAATGTGAATAGGGAGGGAGGTTTGTCTCTCACACACTCGCGCACACACAGCCACTTCTCAAAGCAGATCTTAAAGTTGATTCTGCTGCAGCTGCTGTACCTTTGCTTGCCTCAGAT
Organism: Pongo pygmaeus; assembly: GCF_028885625.2. NCBI lineage: Eukaryota > Metazoa > Chordata > Mammalia > Primates > Hominidae > Pongo > Pongo pygmaeus. The sequence goes on from NC_072393.2 coordinate 13,282,429, forward strand.
CTTAGAACTGTTTCCAGTAGCTTTTGAGTGAATTCCCAGCACTCCACTTTCCACCTTAAGACTCTCTAGATAGCTCCTTCCTCCCCTCTCACCTGGTCCTAAACCTCTTTCCTCTGGCCCCGTGTGCCAGTTCTTGACTTTCTCTGAGACTGGTTTTCCCCTCTGAAGTCCTCCTTGTTCAGTGGAAGGGTAGCTAGAGGCCCACTAGGCACCCAGTCTTGGTAGTGTCACATGCCACAGCGTGATAGTAACATGAGGACATTTCCCTCCTTGCCACCACTCTTTGGGCTGGAGTCCACTTAAGCATGAAAGTTCAGGAGGCCAAGCCTGCCTCTCACAAACTCTGGACACACAGGGGCTTAGTTTCACGATCAGCTGAATATGTTGTTCTATGATTTGGGGAGTGTGCCTGGTATGTACAGTCCCTCATCTGTCCACTGTTTTAAAAAGGTTATTTTTCTGATTATAAGACTACTGTACATTCATAATAAAAATACAAAATTAGCATGAAGTCAGGGGGTGGAAATTAAAATTATACAATTCTGCCACTGAAATAACTGCTATTAACTTTTGTTGCATTTTCCCTTACTTATTCATGCACATATTTTATTTTTTACTGGAATTTATAGTATAGACACTTAGGGATGCTGCTTTTAAAATTTAATACTGCAGGGTGCAGTGGCTCGCGCCTATAATCCCAGCACTTTGGGAGGCTGAGGCAGGCAGATCACAAGATCAGGAGTTCAAGACCAGCCTGACCAACATGGTGAAACCCCGTCTCTACTAAAAATACAAAATTAGCCAGGCGTCTCAGCTGCTCAGGAGGCTGAGGCAGGAGAATCACTTGAACCCGGGAGGCAGAGGTTGCAGTCAGCCGAGATCGTGCCACTGCACTCCAGCCTGGGCGACAGAGCCAGACTCTGTCTCAAAAAAAAAAAAAAAAAAAAAATCAGTACCGTTGTGTATTCTACTATGTCGCTATTTTTCAAAATCTAATTTTTAGTGGTTTAGCATCTTTTCTTTTTGTTTTTTTGTTTGTTTGTTAGTTTTTGAGACGGAGTCTCGCTCTGTCGCCCAGGCTAGAGTGCAGTGGCGCAATCTCGGGTCACTGCAAGTTCCGCCTCCCAGGTTCACGACATTCTCCTGCCTCAGCCTCCGGAGTAGCTGGGACTACAGGTGCCTGCCACCACACCTGGCTAATTTTTATTTTTTTATTTATTTTTTATTTTTAGTAGAGACGGGGTTTCACCATGTTAGCCAGGATGGTCTTGATCTCCTGACCTCATGATCCGCCTGCCTTGGCCTCCCAAAGTGCTGGGATTACAGGTCTGAGCCACTGCTGCTGGCCTTAGCATCTTTTCTTATTAGCTGCATTACCCCTAAATTGTCAACTTTTCTAATGACTTCTGTCCCCTATTCCTTTTGAAAATGAGAAATTACCTCTTATTATAAATGTAATAGGTGCTTACTGAAAAATAAAAACATGCTTTTACATGCCTTTTTTTTTTTTTTTGGAAGACAGAGTCGCTCTGTCACCCAAGCTGGAGTGCAGTGGCACAATCTCAGCTCACTGCAACCTCTGCCTCCAGGGTTCAAGCAATTCTCATGCCTCAGCTTCAGGAGAAGCTGGGTTTACAGGTGTGCGCCACCACGCCTGGCTATTTTTTTTTTGTATTTTTAGTAGAGACGGGATTTCACCATGTTGGCCAGGCTGGTCTTGAACTCCTGGCCGCAAGTGATCTTTCCGCCTCAGCCTTCCAAAGTGCTGATATTACAGGCGTGAGCCACCATGCCTGGCCTGAAAAAGAAAAACATGCTTTTAAACAGCTTCATGAGATTTCATCATGCCAGAGCTGATGTAAACCCCACCCCCACCCCCACTGAGGCCTTTGAGTTGTGTTGCGTTCATCCCCATTGTAAATTCTGCTGGGATGGACATCCTATTACACCAAGCTCTGTAGCTGTATTTGTTACCTTCAGATAATGCTTCCTAGCAGTTGAATTACTAGGCAAAAGGTACGGACTCTCTTGAAGGCTCTTCGTCAATCCTGTTAAATTGCCATCTGGAAACTTAAAACCCTCAGGCAGCACGCAAGGATCCATCTCACTCTGTCCCTGTACCCTGTTCCTATTCCCCAGAGCCTCAGAAAGATGTTGCCATCATTGTACATATCGTGTACATTGCACATACATGTCGTGTCAGGATGCACTTTTATGAGTCATGTCTCCCATCCCTGTCATGGGTGTATGTCCTGTTCCTGTATTTATTCTCTGCATCAGCTCACACATTCCTTGATGGACACATGGTGTTACCCAGTGTAAAAGCTAATCATGGACATCAGCCCACATTCGCACACCCTCCAATCCATGTTTTTATGAATCTGAGGTGCCCCTTTCCAGGCCTCTGCAGCCACTTCCTGATAGCACTGCCAGAAGGGGAGGGACCCTTGGAGGTCACCGTGGCATGGCAGTTTCCTCTCAGCTCCTGGCCTTGGGACTGCAGAAGTGGCTCTTGAGGCTGTCTGGTGGTGAGCAGGTGCTGGCCATGGTATCTTAGTGGCAGCAGCCCCCAGGTCCACTTCTGAGGTGCAAGCCCATGCTGGCCGCCAGCACGTGCCAGAGAGCTCCTGAGGAAGCAGCTGCTGCTGACACCTGAGGCCAGCTGCGCAGTCTGCCACCAGGCCCCTGGGGCTGCCAGTGTCGCACATGTCCTCCCAGGAATTGAAGGGGGACTAGGGGAGGGCGAGCTGTTGCTGTGGACTGTGGACTTTGACATCACTCGTAGACACCCCCTCTCTCACCCTTGCATCCCAGACAGTGTCCCCCAGGGCCATGCAGGCAGGGACATACAGCCCCCTTGTGCCCTGCCCCAAGTCCCTGTGTGTAAGTGAGCATGCTCTCATCAGACTTGGTCCCCACTGCCATGGCACTCTTATCTGTGTGCCTGAATATGCATGCTTATTCACCTCAAAAACTGGGCCGTAGGGCCAGGTGTGGTGGCTCATACCTGTAATTCTAGCACTTTGGGAGGCCGAGGTGGGAGGATCATTTGAGCCCAGGAGTTCGAGCCTGGGCCACATAGCAAGACCCCCATCTCTATAAAATAAAATTAAAAAAAGAAAAAAGAGAAAATCGGGCCTTATATCATTTTCTACATCCTATTCGGCCCATGGAAGCGTAAGTGTCTTCAGCCTCTGTTGACCCTTGTCCCCCACCCTTTCTCTGTGGTACTCCACCTTACCCAGAACCTGACCGTCCTCAGGCCCTGGGTGGTGGGAGCTGCCTCAAGACTCCTGAGGCCCCACAAGAGGCTTTTGAATTGCAGCAGTGGAGGTGGGTAGTTGTGTAGGACAGAGGGAGGCGACAGTATCGTCTCTCCCTTTTCTTCCTTCAGCTGGGGCTGTGGCATGGCAGTGTGGGCCATCCAGTGTCTAGAGGGCTTGTGGCCATGCAGTCGTGGGTGGGATGCATATGTTCATGAGGTTTGCTCTGTTCTTTCCTCTGCAGGGTGTTCAGGATGTGCTAACCTGCGGGTGTCTGTGTGGGTGTCTGAGTGTCAGGAGGTGGGTGTCTGTGTACAAGTATGGGTTGGGGTGTGTGTGTATAAATGTCAGCTTAATTCACACCCCAAGAACGTAAGAGGAAACTTCTCAGTCATGAGGTTCAAGTTCTTGTTACTCCTATGAGCTGTAGTAGGAGTGCAGTGAGTAGGGGGCACAGCAGGTATGTACCCCCTGGGCCCAACTCCAACCTGGCCCCTGTGGCCTGTAGCTTCTGAGTCAGAGGGCGTGCATGCTTGAGAGAAGTGTCAGGCCTTTCCCGTTCGCTCAGCAGCTGAGCAGTTCCTTTCTGGGGTTCTTTGTGAACCTGCCTTGCTATTAATCTACCTGTTAGTAAAAGAGATTACAATTGTCGTAATTACAGGGCGCTGCATCTCCACCGTCAGGACTGAGCTGAGTGAGAGGCAAGGTATGGGAGGAACCCAGCCCCACAGGAAGCTGCTATTAAAAGCCCTCTGTTTGGATATGGCACAAGGACAACAACCCTACCCGGGGGCTAAGGAGATCTGGGACAAGAGGCAGGTCAGGTTCCAGGGGTGAGGAGTGGGGTAAGGTCCCACTGCAGGCTGTGGGATGACATGTGATGACTGCAGGACTGAGGATGGTGAGAACAGCGGTGGCCCGCCGGCAGCCTCAGATACCTGGGAGCAGCACAGGGCTCAGCACCCTAACCACATGGGCTCCATGCTGAAGGCTGCTTTACTTCTGGACAGGCCTTCACCTGCATAGAATGGAAGAGACCTGGTGGCACTTGTCAGGGTGAGACAGTGGCTCTCTTCTGAGGGAGCTCCACAGCCACCATGGATTTAGGTGGACAAACAGAGGTATCCTGGTTTGTGGCTAGCATGGGCCCCAGAGCTGTGTGTGATGCCTGTGCTCCTGATAGCACAGGGGTTCTCAGTGAGGGTGGTTCTGCCCCCAGGGTATATTTGGTAGTGGCTGAAAACAGTTTTGGTTGTCAGTACTTGGGATGGGGTTGCTACTGGCATCTCGTGGGTGGAGGCTGGGATGCTGCTAGCTGTCCTACACTGCACAAGACGACCCCCAACAGAAGACAGTATCTAGCCCCAGCAGGAGGGATAATGAGGTTGAGAAACCCTGACTGTAGCCAAGGAAAGGAACGGCAGCAGGGCAAGCCAGGCCCAAGGAGGGCTCTAAGAACTCCCTGATGCTGAGTCTGGAGACCTTGGCCCACGGTGCTCAGCAGTCTGTTGCCAGGGAGGTAGGAGAGAGGGGCAGCAGGCACACTGGGTTGACAACCACACTGTGTTGACCCCATGGCGGGCATCAGGGGACCACAGGCTGTGGTTGCGCCTGTCCCTTCTCCCTCCCTTTTCTGGTAGGCTTCTTCCTCCTCCAGTGCAAGAGCTGGACCCAGGATTGGCGAATTTGCTCTTGCCCACCTCCCCATGTCCTCGTTGCCGACTGAGGCACCTGGGAGTGAGGGGCTTGGACATTCTTCCTCAGCTTGAGCCCCATGGACCCCTCCAGGTGGGAGGAGTCCAGAGGAGGATACGCAGAAATGGGAAGGGCTGACACTCTCCAGCTTCCATCATGCAAGGACACAGGCCCCACCCTGGCTTCTCCCTAACACACATCTGGCCTGGTTTCTGTTCTGAGAAATGGTGGGGCAGAGGCCTGGCAAGTAAACTCATTTGCTGTTTTCTGGATGGAGTATAGGAAGCCTCCTTTCACCATTCATTCCTGTTGACCAAAGGGGCATCCCTGCAGGCACTCCTGCCTCCTTTTCCACTTTTGTTTTCAACTTTGACTCCCACTACCAAGGAGTTCTTGGGAAAGAGGGTAGGCCTGTGGGTTAGGAGGGCACTGTGGAGGGTAGTCTGTGGGGCTGGGTGAGATGGGTGTGGGAACGCAGCCCTGTGTTTGAGGGTATGTGTGCTGCCTGCTTGCTGTGGGCAGGGTGGCTTCTGATGCCCTCCCAGCCCTCGGGCCACTGTGTCTTGTGTTTTCTGCAGACAAAGCCTGGAGATTTTCAGCTGTTGTGAATTCTGCGTTTCACACCGAGTCCCTAATAGTGAAATCGCGTTGCCTTCCCCCCCCCCCTTTTTTTTTTTTGCCTTGACAGCTCCAACCTTATAATTTTACCTTCTTTTTCCTTGCGTACACTTTTTCTTCCCTTTCCCGTTCCTGGGGCTTTTGCCGTTCATCGCTGGGGACCCCCTTTAGGAGGGATTGCTCCTGACAAGAGGGGAGGGGCTTCCTGTCAAACATTGGGAGTTGATGTTTTGTTTGGTAAAATGTCTGTAAATAGGCTGCGAGGCAGTCATTCTACATGGATCCCTGTGTATGCCAGCATCTTTTTGTGTCTGAGCATGTCTCCAAGCATGTGAATGTCAGGAGCAGAGAGAAAGGGAAGGGAAGAAGAAGGGAGGAGAGAGAAGAGGGGTGGTGTTTGGGGGCATTGGGATAGCTCTCTTCCTTCTTGGCCTGAGTCACAGAGCCTGATCAGGAGAGGGTCAGAGTTCCAGACTCTTGAAGAGTCAAGAAGAACATCAGAAGTGAAGCTACTGCCATCTGAGGTGGCTCTGGCTTGGCTATTCACAGAGCGCTGGAATGGGATGATGGGGCTGTACTCCCCACTAAGGCTGCCAGATCTGGAACTTGACCTTGAAGTCTAGTTATCCAGGACTCTTAAGGCTCTGAGGGTAGGTTGTAATGGAGACTGTTTCTCCTGCCCAGCATCAACGATGAGCCTTGGATTGTTGGGATCAATATCAGTCTTCCACCATGAATGGGAAACCCATTTCTCCCTGGAGACAGGTTCCTCTGCAAGACCACTCCCTTATTCTTCTTTCTTTCTTTCTTTCTTTCTTTCTTTCTTTCTTTCTTTCTTTCTTTCTTTCTTTCTTTCTTTCCTTCCTTCCTTCCTTCCTTCCTTCCTTCCTTCCTTCCTTCCTTCCTTCCTTCCTTCCTTCCTTCCTTTCCCCTTCCTTCCTTCCTTCCTTCCTTCCTTCCTTCCTTTCTTGTAGGACGCCTTGTTGCTTTAGATGGGCTCCCTTGTTAAGCTTCAGGTAGCTTACCTATCCTATGATTTGATTTACAGCAAACTCACTAAAAACATTGGTCAATTTGATTTCAAAAACGTGGCCACATCTATTTTCCCACCATCAGCTTTCCAGACCACAGAATGCTCTGCTTTTGAGCTGCTCCTCAGCTGACACCCTCCCTGAATCCATTTTGAGTTGCTCTTCCCTGGCCCCATTAGAAAATGTCGGCTCTGACTACACCATGCTTGCGAACAAAGGTGCAGAATGATTTTGGCTGCTTTGTCCAGGAAATAAATTCGTCTTCGGTGCCAGAAACCATTGAGTGGTGCCATGTGTTGAGCTCTAGGCCCCAGAACTGTGGGCAGGGTTATTGCTCAGGGTGAGGAGTGTGGAAGCATAGGATAAGGAGGCCATGGGGAGGAGACCCTTGCTTCCCGGACATCCCCACGTACCTTGGGTCAAGAACCTGAGGACTTGCCCTGTCCCCTGCTCTCTCTCCTGGCTTTCCATCTGCAGTTGCCCATGGTATGGCTGGTCTGTGGACTTGGGGAAGACAGGCCCCTCTCTTTGTCCCATGGTGGCAGCATCCCGGCCCTGTTAATTGCATGCCCCCTTCCCAGGTCCTCTTGTTCCGTCTACTCGATGAAGGTAAAGGCTGATTTCCCTGGAATCTGCCCATGCTCTGCTTCTCGACTTGTGTTTTCACCTATAATCAGCAATGCCACTTGTCAGTGTCTCTGAACCCTATCTCATTTAAGCCCATGACAGTCCAGTGAACTCGGCACTTTTATAATCCTTGTGTTATGCTTAGAAGCTGGCAGATGGAAGAATCTTGCTCAAGGCCACCCACTAGCAAACAGCAGCCCCGGGGCCTGTCCCTGCCCTGCACATCTGCCCCTCACTGCTGACCACCCTGGCTTACCTCAGGGTCTGATTTCTCCTTGTGAACTCTAAACTCTTCTTTCCAGCTACCAGGCAGATGCCTTGTTGACAGCTTGCCCCCGTATCCACAAGGTACCTCCCTGTACTCCTGGCTGCCCTCTGCTCCCTGCTCCATTCCTTGTCCTGGCTGTGGGCATCACCACCTAGCCAAGCACTTGAGCCCTCACAGCCAGACTAACCACAGGCCGGTGAAAGGGCTGAAGCCTCCCTGCCTTTTCACCAGGCTGAGTTTTCTGAACTCAGTGTCTTCTCCTCTCTCTTGTATTTTTTTTTAAATTCCCCATCTCCCCAGGTTGGATTTGTCTTTTATTAAGATATAATTCACATAATAAAATTCACTATTTAAAGTGTACAAGGCCAGGCATGGTGGCTCATGCCTGTAATCCCAGCATTTTGGGAAGCCGAGGCAGGAGGATTGCTTGAGGCTAGGAGTTCAAGACCAGCCTGGGCAACACAGGGAGACCTCATCTCTGCAAAAAATAAAAAACAAAAAAATTAGCAGTACTTGGATTTGTATTTTGTTAAGATTTAATTCACATAATAAAATTCAGTATTTTAAAGTGTACAGGGCCAGGCATGGTGGCTCATGCCTGTAATCCCAATACTTTGGGAGGCCAAGGCAGGCAGATCACTTGAAGTCAGGAGTTCGAGACCAGCCTGGCCAGCATGGTGAAACCCCGTCTTTACTAAAAATACAAAAAAACATTAGCCAAGTGTGGTGATGCAGCCTGTAATCCCAGCTACTCGGGAGGCTGAGGCAGGAGAATCACTTGAGCTCAGGAGGCAGAGGGTGCAGTGAGACGAGATCGCATCACTGCACCCCAGCCTGGGCGACAGAGCAAGACTCTGTCTAAAAAACAAAACAAAACAAAACAAAAATTAGCCATGCATGGTGGTGGTGTGCATTTGTAATCCTAGCTACTTGGGAGGCTGAGGCAGGAGGATTGCTTGAACCCAAGAGTTTAAGGTTGCAGCAAGCGATGATCACGCTACTGCACTCCAGCCTGGGCAGGCAACAGAGTAAGACTCTGCCTCTAAAAAAAATAAAAAAAATAAAAAAAAAAAACAAATAAAAATTTAGCATAGAATTCAGCGCCATTTAGTACCTTCACAATGTTGTGTAACCATCACCACCATCTAATTCCAGAACAATTCCATCGCTCCCAAAAGAAACCCCATACCTATTAGTAGTTAGTCCCAATTCCTCATTCCTCCTAGGCCCTGGCAACCGCTAATCTGCTTTGTTTCTATGGATTTGCCTAGTTTTGGATGTTTCATATAAATGAGATCATACACTATGTGGTCTTCATGTCGGGCTTCTTTCACGGAGCATAATGTTTTCAAGGTTCCTATATGTTGTAGCAGCAAGTGTCAGTGGTTCCTTTTTTTTTTTTTTTTTGAGACAGAGTCTTACTCTGTCGCCCAGGCTGGAGTGCAGTGGCGCGATCTCTGCTCACTGCAACCTCTGCCTCCTGGGTTCAAGCGATTCTTCTGCCTCAGCCTCCTAAGTAGCTGGGACTACAGGCGCGCACCACCATGCCCGGCTAATTTTTGTGTTTTTAGTAGAGACAGGGTTTCACCATATTGGCCAGGCTGGTCTCGAACTCCTGATCTCGTGATCTGCCCACCTCGGCCTCCCAAAGTGTTGGGATTTACAGGCGTGAGCCACTGCACCCGGCCAGTTCCTTCTTAAGGCCAAATAATATTTAATTGTATGGCTGTGCCACATTTTGTTTATCCATTCATACATTGATGGATATTTGGGCTCTTTCCACTTTGTGGTGTGAGTAATGTTGCAGTAAACATGCATGTACAAGCATTTATGTGGATGTATGTTTTGGATTCTCTAGGGTATATACTTAGAGAGGAATTGCCCTGTCCTAGAGTTTCATAACTGCATTCCTTGTGCATCTTGTCTGCCCAGCGGTGCTGTCCCCTTAGTGGGCACCCAGGGTCTCTCTGGGTCGGGCCCCTGCTGACCCTTCCATCACCGCATTCCTTTACTTCTCCTATACTGCGTATTCTAGCATTTGGAGCTCTCTATGGCCCCTGAGTGTGCTGTGCTGTTCCTGCCTTTGGGCTTCTGCTCATGTGTATCTGGCGTGGTCCCTTCCCCTTTTGTCTGACGGCCTCTATCTGTTTACCCCCGGCCTGGCTGTCACCTCCTTGGTGCAGCCTTCTCCCACATCACTTCTCATCCTCTGAGGCCAGTCCCTCCCTCTGAGGGGGCCTCCATTTTGTCCATTACACACCAGCTTTCAGCTGCAGGGGGGTGTTACCCAGGCAGCTTCTCTGGCTCTGTATCTGTGTGGTTCCTGGCGTCTAGCAGGTGCCAACAAACACATGTGGAATTAACTTTAAGGCACTGCGTGTGCTTTTCCAAGTGTGCATGTCACAGATCTGTGTGTGACCCACACAGATTTGTATGTCTGCCCCTGCAGACATACAAATGAATATAGAATCAAGGTGTACCTCCCATTACTCTCTGGACCCCTGGGTGTCGGTGGCCTCATATTTGCTTCTCTGTGACTCAGACAGGACTTGGAGAGCTCCAAAGTGATTCTGAGGAAACCCAGTCCCCTTTAACCCAAACAGGTGACCTACTGTTCCAGACTGCTGGGGAAGCTCTGGTCACAGGGGACATGCGACCTGTCTTTTGGCTCTTTCCCTTCACTCCTCTAAGCATGTGGCTGAGTAGCCTGCAGACAGATGGCCTATCCCTTCCGTCCATCCAGACCAGCCCCCTTGGAGATGGCCCTGGGCAGGGAGAAGGCAGGCCCCAAAGCAGCCTCCAGGTCCCGAGAGAAAAGCATAGTTGCTACCCTGGTGTTGTTGGTAATGACTTGGCAGTGGAGGGAGGAGGGTGCATACCTCCAGGAGGATAGTAGCAGGGGAGCCACAGAGCAGCTGCCCATGGCTTGGGTGCTGTGCTGCAGATCTCATCGCTGAAGGTGTGGCTAAGGCTGTCCCACCAGGTGTTTGGGATGCTGTCTGGCCCCTATACCAGCCCCACTCAGGGCCAGAGGGCTCTAAATGAGTCACTCAGCTCTGGCTTTGCCAGGTGGCCCAGGGTAGGCAGATGCCTCAGGTGGGCACATCACGGTGCTGCCAAAGACTCAAGAAGAAGAGGGGTGTGTCTGGCCACTACCCAGGGCTCACTCAGGGTACCAGGGATGGAAGGGAAGAGGAGGGGAATGCTGTCTGACCTGACAGCATTGCACAAGTCAGCCATCCTGCAAGGTGGCTCTTTGCTCCTTTTCTTCCCGCTGGTTCTTCCCTGTCCTTCTCTAGCTGGGATTCCAGCTCTAGTCAGCCAGTGACATCTCCCCCACACCCAGGCCAGTGAGCCAGATTTTTTTCCAAGCCTCAAGTTAGGCAGGTTCGGGGAGGAGACAGCCTCTCAGGCGAGTGAGCTCCAGAGGCCCTTCCTCGGAGAAGCCCAGCCCTCCTCCTCCTCCCTCCTTGGCCCTCTCCTCTCCCTGGGCCTCTTCCCCACGTGGCTCATTACAACTCCAGTTGTTCAGGTCTTGACCTCAAGAGCCTTCCCTATTGACCCCTGACCAGCGATACTAATCTGTGTCAACAGGCCCCAGGGGTTAAAGAAACACAACCCGCCGCTGCCGCCTTAGCAGGTGCCTGGAGGGGGCGGGGCGGCTCCCGGGAGCAGCCGGGTGGCTGCGGGAAGGCACTTCTTAGGCGCCGCCTCCTCCTCACAGCGCCCGCCTTCTCCGCTCCAGCTTCGTGCTCTCCAGGTTTCTCCACTTCCTTTGCAGACCTCCCTCCTGCCGATTACCCACTCCTCTGTGCCCCACTTCCCTTCTGTCTTTCTTTCCTTTGCTGTCCACTCTGCTTGCAGGATTTGGGACCAAATGCCCTCAGGCATCCAGGTGGTGCCCGGGTTGATATGCAGCTGCCTGCCCTTGCACCTCTGGGGGCTTGTTAAAATGCAGATCCTGGGGCTTGTCCAAGTGGGTAGGTCTGGGCAGGGCTCGTGAATCTGCATTTCCACCTAGTACCCAGGTGCTGTTGGTCCTCCAGGCTTTCCCCCTGCCTCTGCCAGCTGCCGCCTCTCTGAGGTGTGCTCTTTTGTCTCCAGGGATGGAGCCATCCTTAGGAGACAGGGGCACACTGCTGGCCATCTAGGCTGGGGGTAGAGCCCAGATGGGAGCCCACCTGGATGGCACGAACCACCTGAGTGATCCCCCTGTTCTCAGAACACAGGTGGGTCACCTGAGGATGTCCTGGTGACGATGCAGGAGCTGCCAGGCAGGACCACCATGAGTCACTGGGGGTCATGCCAGTAAGCTTCCTGCGCTTCTGGCCCTGGCTCTGCTGAGGGCCATGTCAGGGTGAAGGGGGCACACTCCTGGCTTAGATAAGACAATCCAGATTCTCTCAGAGAAACAGTCACATGTCAGACATGTGCCCTTTCTTGGGCTGAACCTAGAGTTGTTCATAGCCTGGCCTTAACCCTGCTGATTGCATATACTGTGCTCATCTCGACCCAGTTGAGGCTGCGCTTCTGTGCTTCTTGGAACGGCCCCAGGGCCATGAGGTTGGCACCCCCTGCACCCCTCTACACACACAGACCAGAGGAGCGAGGATGATGAGGACAGGGACATTAATCACAGTTCTGTTCTGCCTGGCACTGCAGCCCCAGTCCCCAGGAGTCTGTGTATTCCCATGTTCCCTTCGTCCTGTTCACAGGGAGGTGGAAATCCAGACAGAAACGTGCCTTCTTCTCCATCCCCACTTGAAGCTGCTGGTACTGCTTCTGGCCATCCAGCCTTAAGATGTCCCTACCTTCCGTGTGGCCCCACAGCCACAGGCTGTCCCTCCTGCACAGTGCACACATGTCTGGCAGGAGATGGCCCAGAGAAGGTGCTAAGCAGAATGTGGGGTAGGGCTTCATCAGGGCCTGGTGTGCTGGGTGGTTTGACAGTGTTTTGTGGGGGTCTTTCTTGTAGCTCCAGGAAACCTAGATGGGGGTCAGGCTGGCTGAGGGAGCACCCTTGGGTGCTGCCCTCTTTCCGAGTGCTCTGCTTCTCTTTGACTTTACTCTCTATCCCCTAGTCACCCCAACCCACCCCTTTTCCTTCTTCCTCTTGGCTGTAGCTCCCTCACAGGGCTGGGGAGCAATAGACAAACTCTCCAAAAAAATTTTTTTTTAAGTTTCCCAAACTTTTCCAGATGACAAGAAGGGGCCAGGGAAACTGCAACTGCAGAGGGGGGAAGGGGAGAGGAAATGTTCCAAGGCCTTCCCTCCCTTCTGCCTGGAGGCGAGGATAACTAGGGGAGCAGGGTGACTCTGGTGCCCTCAGACAGTCCACCTGGAAGGCAGAAAGGCCCCTAAGCATCCCACCCTTGCTACCCCCCAGCCCATCCTCCATCCTCATTCCCAAAGCCCCCAGCAGCATGTAGAGGTAGAGGCAGAGAAGAATGTCAGTGGGGCACCTAGGAACTTCTGGGGTTCAGAAGCGTGGATTTGAGACATATACCCCCACCAGCTGAGGGAGGTCAGGAGCTGAGAAGCAGGAGAACCTGTCCCCAAGGGCTCCCTCCCCGGGAGTCTGGGGCCTGATAGAAGAACCTGCCACTGCTGGGGTTGAGGTGTGGGGGAACAGACAGGAGGGGGTGGTGTGTGAGGACAGTACAGGGATCACTGCCCTCCCCCAGTCCCACCCTCAAGGGGTGCTGCCCCCACCTCTACTATTCTGTCCATCCACTCCCTGGACACCTCCTAAAACAAAGGCCTCTTTGTAGTCCTGGCCTACTGGCCTGCGGCCAACGGCATTCTTTGCGTGTTTCCTGAGCACGGATCCCAGCTTCGTGGTCAGCTCCTCCCCCACCCAGCCTGCTTCCCGGCCTGACTCCTGGTGGCTCAGAGCAGTCCCCTCTCCTGTCCTGCCCAGGGTCCTCCCCCAGTTCCCGTCTCTACCGTGGACAGATCTGGTCAGAGAAGGGAAACTCCCAGGAGCTTGGCCAGTGGGCCTTCGGTGGGGGTTGGGGGACAAGTGGAGGTTCAACTCCATCCCAGCTCCAGCTGACTTTGGTGGGTTTCGCCGAGCCTCTGTTGATATGTTCTCATCTGTAAAGATGGGGAAAATAACCACCCCTTGGGGCTATCAGGCAGATTCAATGTCTCCAAAACACAGAGCTCCTGCTTGCCGCAGAGTGGAAGAGGCAGCATGTAACTCGAGCTCCCCATTTCTGCACTGCTCCCTGGGTTCCTAGGGGTATGGAGGTGGGCTTGGTGGGCAGCTGAGGAGCTGAGAGGAGTCTCCAGAGTCTTGGGTGGGACATTTCCCTGCACTCCTGTGGGGCCCCCAAACCTATGGCCGACTCCTGGGAGTGCTGAGGCCAGTACCCCAGGGAGTCCTACTCCAAGAGTTGGAGCTGGGTCCCTAGCAAGTGGCCTGCCTGTCCTAGGCCTGGTCCTGCTCTGTGTGCCCCCAGCCCCTCCTGGCATCCATGTCACTCTGTAACAGCAGTGGGGTGTCCTGCCTGGGTTAGGCATAGCAGGGTGGTTGGTGCCTAGAGCCCTGAAAATAGCAGACCTGAGGAGGGCGGGGGTAGGGGGTCCAAGGAGGGATGGCCCAGCTTTTGGAGACCATTTTCGAATGTCAGCAGATGCACACCCTTCAGTCACCAGCCACAGTCACACACAGAGACACACACGGTCCCAATGAAGTCCTAGATCACTGCTCTGGGGGGTTCCCCCCCCCTCTTGTTAAAAAATGTTCATAATTTGGAAAGAAAAGGAGCTTTTTACAAGCTGGCGGCTCTAGGGAACTTTCCGTCGGTTCTTTCTGGCCTCGTGATGGGTGGGGCCCACTTTTCCCTTCCTTCTCTCTCTCCCCTGCTCTCCTAATAATCCCCCCTTTCCAGCCTCACCAAACACACCCACCCTTTAGGAGACCTCCCGCCGGCTGTCACCCCAAGAAAGCTGGAGGAAAGCCGAGGACCTGTCTGTGCCCTCCTGGGCCCCATCCAAGCGCCAGGCACAACCCTCCCCCCTCCCCACTCCTCCCTCCCACTGAGAGGTTGGCCCCCACAGGCCTAGAGTCTTCAGATTGCTAAGCTTCCCAGAATCTGTGCCTGGACCCAGGCCCAGCAGCCTGCCTGCCCTTCCCCGAGGGCCTGCCCCACTCTCCTGCAGGGTGAGGGTCCCCCGAGTCCTTCTTGCATCCAGGGGCCCCGCCAGGGAGGGCAGTGCTGAGCTCACCGCCTCGGCATCTGCCCTCCCTCTGCCTCTGGTGCGAGGGCCAGCCGCACTCCCGCCAGTGCCTTGCTCCCTAATAGCTTTTTAAGTCCAACCACATGTGTCTGTGGAGTGAGGAGCCGCCCCTCACGGGGCCTCGGCTCTCCTCCTCCCTCAGCCAAGACCACCCTCCACTTGGAGCCGCCTCAGGGCTGGGGGAGGGGGGGTCTGCCTCCTGAGAGCCCATCTGCTCGCCCCGGGCCTAGCTGAGGAAGAAGGGGGCGGGCTGAGTGCTTTGGGGGTCTCTTTTGGGAGTGTCGCGTGAGGCCAGCCCTCAGGCTCGGCTGGCCCCAGGTTCCCCAGCCTCTCCTCTGGGTCCTGCAGTCTAGGATCCTCTCTCTCTGCAGGGCAGGCCAGGAGGGACCAGCTCCTGGGTGTGGGAGCCTGGGTGAGGAGTCCTCATCTCACCTCGAGCCTCCCTGGCCAGGGACTTTGGCCAGCAAATCTCTCCTCGCACCCAGCCCCACGGGGGTGACCCCCCAGTTGCCTCTCAGCTCAATACACGTGTGGTTCCCTGTGCGTGTGAGTGGTCTGTGGGGAGGCCTGTGGGGTGCGGTTTCGCAGGAGGGGAGTGAGGGCTGAAAAGCAACGAGCAAGCAGGCTTGGGGTCCTAATGAGAAAATTGCTTCCAGCCAGGGAGCCCTGCTCTGCGGCTGAAATTGCATCCAGCCCCAGCCAACTTTGCTGCCGCAGTACCCGCCCTTCGGAAGGAGTTGGGGAAGCAGGCGGGCAGGGGGAGGAGCGGGCTTTGCACATGACTCAGGCGCCCCCGCCGCCCCGTTCTATATGCACACACCTTGAAGAGTCTCTTCTGCCTCACGGGGAGGAGCTTGAGGGTCAGGCTTGGCTCCGGACCCGACCGTTTAATCCTTGGGAGGCAGAGGAGGGAGTGGGGAGGGATTTCCTTTCTCTTTTGCTCAGTTCTGCTGCACTTATGAGGTGCTCACTGTGTGCAGAGGGCTTGGAGAGGTGAGCTTGCATAGGGTGGGCCCACCCACCCGGTGGTATTCACTCTTACTGTTAAAGGGTGTTAGGAGCACTTTGTTTTCACAGAGATCCTGCGTGGAGTCCCGCTTTCTAGGATGCTTCATTTGAAATTCGGCCTCCCTGGGGTGGGGTGGGACCCTCTTGCCTGTCCTTCCACTCAGGGGCGCCCAGTGCCTACACCCGAGGCCAGGGGACCCAGGGGTGAAAACCTGGCTTAGCTTGCATTCTTCTTTCTGTTCCTCACTTACTTGGGCCCTTGAGCAGAATCAGCTGCAGAATTTGTGGGGCCGAGTGCAAAATGCAAACTCAGGGCACCTTGTTCAAAAATTAAGAATTTCAAGACAGCAACAGTGGAAGTCAAGGTTATGAAGCCAGCCCTGCTTGCAAGGAAAGCTAGTACCACCCAGCAGCCCACTGGTTCAGGGGCTGTGGCCTTTGCCCTGATCTGAAACAGGAAGTTCCACCTGCTTGTTTCCTGGATCCTGGGGAATCTCTTCCCAACCTGGGACGGTGGTCTCCCTGCTGCTGCATCCCTCAGAGACTCTTACTTTCTGGATTTTAGAGATGTTGCTTAGGGAGGAGGGCTATGAGGGGAGGGAACAGAACGAGAATGGATCACACCTTCAGTGCTTAGAGAGTCTCAGGACAAGGCCGCACTTGTCACCCTTAGGTGAACCTGACAGTGGAACCATATCCCTGGTGAGGTGGAACCTGCAGCCTGCTGGGCCCAGCCAGTAGCGGGTCAGTGGGACCTTTCCCTCCTCGGGTGGAGCCACCCCCACCAATGACAAGTTCTGACGGCTGTGCCTGTGCAGAGCGGGGAGTGAGCAGGAGTGCTTGGAGGGAGGGAAGAAGGCAGGAGGAAGGAAACAACCCCATTGTCATCCCCCAAATTACTGGCTGGGATGGCAGGGGAGGAGGCGGAAAGCCGACATTGTTTACTTAATTAAAAGTAAACAACAATTTGCCGCTGCCAGCCTCCCATTAGCTGTGTGCGAGGAGCCCTAGGAGCTGCAGACTCGGCTTTCGCTCCCACCAAGCCAGCTCCTGATGCCACACCCCCAGCCTCGGCTCCCCAGGGCCCCGGGCCCTCACCGGCTCATGTCCTCCTCAGGCTGAGGAGAGTGGAACAAGCTATTAAAAGTAAATAAATACATAAAAAGAAAACCCACTAGTGTCTCAGAGTCCTGTGGGTCAGGATAAGAATGTCAGAAACTGTCATTTGGCAGGCCAGCATGGGGCCTAGAGACCCCCGAGTGTGTACACTGAGGTCTGGTTGTGGTGGGCTGGGCAGGGCAAGGGGCACTTCTTTGTCCAGTAAGCCAGATGTTGGACTACCTGGGGAAGGCAGCCTCCCTCCCTTCCTCCCTCCCTCCCCCCAACCGAGGCCCTAGTCTATACTACCTGGAAGCCTGGGCCTCTCTGCCCCACCTCCCACTTTTTCCTTTTCCCTTTTAGCAGCTTATAAACATCCTTCTCCCATCTTTTTGGCTCTGCTCCCAGAAGGGGGCTGTTCAGGGATCCTGGAGGGCTGGGGAGAGAGGCAAGCTCTTTGGGGCCTGAGGGGAGAAAGACAGCTGGAACTGGCCCCACCCCCAGGACAGTACAGCTACAAGTGACCCTAGGAACAGGGGAGGGGGTTGCCCTAATTTGGGGTGAGGTGGGGACCCTCCCAGCTCCTGCTTCTCTGGAGCCTTCAAGCAGGAGGGGTGGTTGGATGGCAAGAGGGGTTTTGCATGGGCTTCCACCAGGCTCCAGGGGCTGAGCAGAACACCTTTCCAAGGATCTGTCCTCAGGAAAGCCCTCACCTCTCCTGTAGGCCCTGCCTGCAATTATGTAGAGCACCGGCTTCCATCTAGACCTCGGTAGGCATGACCTGAGGCTCATGACTTTAAAAGCTCAGGATGTGCGCTGGGCGCAGGAGCTGACATCCGCAATCAATGCCAGCACCAGGAGGCCCAGACCAGAGGGTCGCTTGAGCCCAGGGGTTCGAGACCAGCCTGGGCAACATAGGGAGAACTTGCCTCTTCTAATAGTTAAAAAAAAAAAAAAAAAAAATTAGCCGGGGGTGGTAGCATGCAGCTGTGGTCCCAGCTACTTAGCCTCCCAAGTAGCTGGGACCACAGGTGCATGCTACCACCTCTGGCTAATTTTTTTAGGAGAGCTAGGAAGGTCCTTAAGCCCAGGAGTTTGAGGCTGCAGTGAGCTATGATGGCACCACTGCATTCCAGCCTGGGCGACAGAGCCAAGACCCTGTCTCAAAAAAAGCAAAAAAGAAAAAGAAAAGAAAAAAAGCTCAGGGCCCGGATACTTGCAGGAAGAGAAGTACAGGAGCACATGAAACGTACCCAGCTTTATGAAACCATTGCTGAGCCTCCTTCTGGGGGCCAGACAGGCAAGGTGGGGAGGGGTAGGTCTGAGAAAAGAGCTAGACTGAGTGAATGAAACAGCCCCAATCCCCAGGGTGGGGGGGTTGAGAACCCTGGTCTGGAATTGGTCCCTCCAGGAAGATTTAGGTCCCTACTCTTCCCCTGAGCCACCGTCTCACCTTTCTCTTGTCCCATCCCCCATCCTCATTTGCCTCCTCTCATCTTAGTCCTCCACCGTTAGGATTTACACATCCATATGCACGTGCACACAAGTGCATGGATCCCAGGATTCGTGCATATCGGGATTTTCACATGCACTCACACACATAGACAAATCTGGGAAGTCTGTCCCGTACTTAATTGAATTAAAGGACTGGGGTTTGGCAGGACATTGTGTATCTGAGCTGCAGCCTCTTGCAGCCGTTTCAAGGGCTGATGGTTCAGGCTCCCTGTAATTCCAGCCGCTGCTGCTCCCTGTGGGCAGGTGGCTGGGTCTGCAAGCCTGTCCCCTCTCCCCTTCCCCTTCTCTCTCCTTTTACTTCCTAGGCCAGAGCCCACAGCACAGGGCCTGGAGAGGCTGGGGACACCCAATGTACTCCTCCTCCCTTCTCTCACTTGCATTCTGGGAGCTAGTGGGAGGTTAGGGCCTCCTGAGGAGGAGGTACCCCCAGCGTGAGGCCAGGGGACTGTCAGAATAGAACAGTCCAGGCAAATCCCTCCTTCCAGGTTTTCTGCTGCCCATTCTTGGAGTGGGAGCTGGAGGCTGCTTCTCGCTGGTTGGAAAGTGGACACACTTCTTGGCCAAGTGTAAGCCACCTGGCTTTAAAAGGTGGAGAGTCTGGTCTAAGGGCTTTGGGGAACCCTACTGGAGTGGCCAGGAGCCATAATGGTTGGGGGAGTGGTGCCAGTGGATGGGGTATGCTGCAGGGCAAGAGGGATGCTTTTTTTTTTTTCTTTCTAATTTGATTTAATTAGAATTCTTCTTCTTTTTTTTGGGACGGAGTCTCACTCTGTAGCCCAAGCTGGAGTGCAGTGGTGCGATCTCGGCTCACTGCAACCTTCGCCTCTGGGGCTCAAGCGATTCTCTTGCCTCAGCCTCCCAAGTAGCTGGGACTAGAGGCATGTGCCACCACACCCGGTTAATTTTTTTTGTATTTTTAGTAGAGACGGGGTTTCACCATTGTTGCCCTGGGTGGTCTCGAACTTCTGAGCTCAGGCGATCCACTCGCCTCAGCCTCTCAAAGTGCTGAGATTACAGGCATGAGCCACCTCACCCCGCCAAGAGGAATGCTTTTGGCCTCCATTTCTTCCTTCCACTTCAGCCTCTGCTTTGGCAGGCTCTGGGGTAAGCCTGTTCTCAGCTCTCCTTTACTAGGGACAGGTAATTCCACTCTGGCCGCTCCTTGGAGAACAGAGTAGATGAACTCAGGCCCCACCTCTCAGAGGGACCTAGTACAGAGCCCAGCCCCCACTCTGAGGAAGCCTTGGATGGGCCATTCCTGGCCCAGAGCCTGAGGCCATTGGAAAGGGCCTATATCCGGAACGGGTGAAGGAGAGAGCCCGGGAGCCTCACTGTGGGTGGGAGGGTCGTGGTCAGCCAGCCTTGCCTCCTGGGGCATCAGCTCCCAGCTTGTGCTGCACCTTCTGACCACGCCTTTGTGGGGCGCCTGCTGTGTGCAGAATCTACCCCGAAACCTATAGCTTAGGAGAAGCCTGGGTAAGCTGCTAATGGCTGGTAGTATGGGTGTCTAAGGACCTGTTGGAGGAGCCCAGTCCAGCCCTACATGTGTGACCCTTGGTGCCTGGCAAGGCAGGGGGGTAGGGAGCAGCCCTCGCACAGCCAGCTAGACTGTTTTGTTCTGGGGCCTGAGGATTGGGGGGCCAGGGAAGCAACCAGGCCCAGCCCGGGGCCCTGTGAAGCGATCTGCACTGCCCAGGGTCAGGGGGATGGGGGGGTAGGCCTCACCTCGGCTAACCTCCCAGCGAAACAAAGGGGCCTTTCTCCACGCCCGCCCGGGAGGGTGTGCCCGCCCGGCTGCTGCCGCCACTGCAGAGGGCGCTGATTTTTTTTTTTTTCTTTCTGACTTTTCTCCGTTTCTCTCTGTCTCTGGTTCCTGATCTCTGACTTTTATTCTCCATTTTTTCACTTTTTATGGGGATGGGGTAGAGATCCTCCTTTTCAAGTGTTTACCAATTGCAGAGACAAGTCTGCACTGTCAAAAGGTGAGGGCATCCTGGGTGCGTTAGGAATACTCCGGGAGTCACGTGTCCTTAGACCCCCCCCACCCCCCCGCAAATCGAGGGCAAGCTCCATTCTGAAAGAAGCAGGCAGGATTCAGAGCGGCAGCCACGCAGGGTGGGACCGGGCTCATTGGATAACCCCCAGTCAAGCTATGCACCTGGCAGGTCCCCCGCCTTCTGTTCGCCCACCCATTTCGTGGCCCCCTTTCCATCCGGCCCCCGCACCGCAAGCTGTTCCTAATCAATGCGAACGGGAAACTCGGCCCTCACATCACGGGATGTGTTTGGCAGCGACAGCAACAGGAGCCGCTGCCACGGGCAGCTCCCTCCTTGGTGCATAACCCAGGGTCCCAGTGGCCTGGGCCTGAGTGGGTTCTTCTCCTTCCTTTTGGGACCCCCTGGGTATTCAGAGGGAACCACATCCCCTAGAGCTCTCGGCCGGTCACTGGCCGCGCCCCGCCGCAGCCCTCGGAGGGCAGCTAGTGTTAACTCGCTGCGCCACCTAGCTATGGCGGCCAGGAGTGCAGCGCTTCGCTCCGTGAACCGCGTCGCTTCCTGAGCCGCGCCGCTCCCTGAGCCCTGCTGCCCGGCAGCCTGGGGAAAACCTCTTTTTGGTCCTTCAGGGAGTTATGAATGAGGAATTTGGCAGCTGTCAGTCGGAGGATCGATGTCACTTTGTTCCTTCAGCAGCCTTTTCTGTCCTTATGCAAGCTTGGTACTTTATAGTATATAAAACTTAAAGTTAAAATATGTTTAAAAAAATCTGTAAAAATCCCCACTCACATCTCATGTTGCCGAGCAGGTCTTGGTTGTGTTGCACCAAGAAGCAGGAGAGACACACTGGAGGTCTAACAGCAGCAAGTCTAGGATTTGGAGCCTAGGCTTGTGATTCCAGGCCCAGGGCTGTATGCAGCACTTGGTGCCGTCCTATTCAGCCCAGCCCTGCCCAGGCTCTTAGGGCTCCAAGCTGGAAATTTGCAGTCAAAGGCCCAGATTCCTCGTATTTCCTCTGGACAGCTCTGGACAGTGGCTGCCTTCGGGTCTCCAGGGCAAGGAGAGGAGCAAGCCTGCGAGAGAGTGCTCTGCTGCCTTCCCCTGCTGTGCTGTTCTCAGTGAGGCTCCAGTTCCTTCCTCTGGTCATTCCAGCCCTTGAGTATGGCGCAAGTATGTTCAGTCCTGTGTCTGGAACCAGCTCGGCTTTGCAGGAAGATTAGCAGCATCAGGGTTTCCACATTAATTCACTGGACATGAGTGTCAGTGGTTGGGCTGCAAGAAAACTATTCTTTCTTCAGGAGGGGGAAGGTGTCAGCTAGCTGGTGCCTCTGTTCCCTGGGTGGTCAGTGTAGCCATGGTTTGAAGAAGGATCTAGAAGGGTCTCTTTGGAGTCTTATCATCCACTGCAGCTGTGCTTTGAGATGTGGGGGATGTAGCAGCAAACAAAACCAACAGAGAGGGCTTGTCCTCAAGAGGCTCATGGTCTAGTGGGGTGTTCCTGGTCAGGACCTCCTGGCCCGAGTGGCCTGGTGGCCAGGTCTCTGGGTCTGTCATGCCTTCCAGAGCTAGAGCCTCCCACTTCCCCAGCCGTGGACCAGCCAGAGGTTCCCTGTGTAGGTGGGATTTGGAGGAAAGGCTGTTTAGTTTCCAGCCTCCAGGTGGGAGAAGGGCCCCTCTTAAACATCTGATTATGGTGGGCATTTGTGTTTGTTGCTTGTCCATGAGCCAGGGTCAGTCCCTGCTGCACCAAGGCAAGTCTCCGGGTGAAGGAGGCCCCTTTGGAGTCACCAGCCTGGGTATTGAGTGCTCTCTCATAGGGGTTGAGGAAGTTAGCACCTGAGGAGGGGAGGCAGGTGGCTTCAGCCTAACTCCCACTTCCCCTTCCCCACAGGGTGAATTGAAGTCGGTGGGTTCTACAGTTCTAATCCCAGGCCCTGAGGTTTCCTGGATGGATTCTTCCAAGGAAAGGGAACAGTGGAGGGAGGCAGGAGCAGAACTCTGCTTAAGGTCAGAAAGAGAGCAGGGGGCAGAGAGAGGTGGTGGGGGAGGCTGATGCTCCCCAATCCCTGCCAACTCTCTGTCCTTTTTGATTTCCTCAGGCAAATAGGCAGAGAGCTTAGGGACCTTCCCCTGCCCTGGGCTAAAGTGAATTTCCTGCTCTATAGGGTCTCACTTCTTCCACCTTCCTTTTCTTAGCCAGTTGTTCCTTCTCTGAGCCTCCTCCTTTTCCTTTTCCTCTTCCTTCCCTCCCTTCCCCAGAAGCATTCAGGGGTGGGTGAGTAGAGGCTCCTTGTCCTGGGGTCTCCCCAGCTCCTCACTCTGCTGAGTGCCCACCAGACAGATGCTGGCAGCTGCATGCAGCCCAGCAGTTGTGCACACAAAGCCACTCCTGAGTATCTTTAGGAAAGTTTTCCTCTTTCTGTTTTTTTTTTCTTCGCCCAAAGGAATAATTTCCTCTCTGCTCTTTTTTGTTTTTGTCCCCTTTCCCTGCCTCTCTCAGAATCTTGTACTGTACTTCTCTGATTCTTTTTGCCCCAGTCTTCCTTCTTCGCTTTGGCCCTGATTCTCTACTGTGGCTCCTCCTTCTCTCTCTCCCTTTCTCTCTATCTATCTTTTAGTTTTAGTTTTGTCTTTTGGTTGCTCTCTGGCTCTGGGGCTTCCTGCCTTCTCGCATCCCTCCTCCAAACTCCTGCTTGTCCCAGGCGCATCCCCTGAGTGGCCTGCAGAGCCTCTGCCTCCTGCTTCTCATACCAGGTTGGCATTAGGGTCTGGAGGACTCTGTCCCTTTATGAATAATTAGACCAAGGGCAAGTGTATTTGGGGGTAGGAGGAGGGTGATGCCCAGCCCTGGGAGGTGGGGACACTATTAATAGCCCTAAGAGCAGCTGGGGGTGAGGGTGATTGTCTGTCCAGCCTGTCCTGTCCTGGGCAGCTCAAAGGGCCAGAAAGGGCAGTGCTGGAAATAGAGAAAGCGGGTGGGGGTGGAAGAGCAGCTCTGCAGGCCCCTTGCCGGGATGGGACCCCCCTCCCCAGGGCCCCTCTCTTTTCTTGGCATGTGGGGTATGGAGGGCATTCTCCACTGTCAGTTTTTCTTTGTCAAGTTGGGGAGGGGATAGAAGCTTCAGGGGCTGGGGGCCGCTTGCCTGGACCCCACCATCACATGACTCTTGGCCCCAGGCCCTCTCAGAAATGCTGGCTCCAGCTGCTGGCTGAATCGTGGCACCAGCCAGCACTGCCAGGAGAGGCGCCTGGCCTGGCCGCCCATGGGCCTGTGCCTGTGTTCCTGGTTTTCTCAGCTCTCTGTATTCCAAGGCTGGGCTGGGCTGAGCAGGCCTTGGGCCTAACACTCCCAGAGTCCAGGGGGACAAGCTCTATCCTCCCTGTTCCCTGTTGGCCCTCTCTCCCCCACCCCTGTTTCTAGTATGGTGACTGTCTTGAGACCATTGGATGGCTATTGCACACCGATGTGGGGAGGAATATGCCTGTACAGGTGTCTGCCCGGGCTCTGCCATTATATTTGCAGAGAAACCTCTCTATTGCTCTTTGTAGATGGTAGTGGGCCAGGCCCCAAGGGAGCCCCTCTGTTCACTGGCAGTGGTCTCTGGGGCAAGACACCAAAAACTGAAATCTAGGACACACCATGTACTCAAGAGCATGAGCTCCTGGGGAGGGGAGCTGAGGGTCAGCCACAGCTTCCCCACCAGGGTGGGAGGTGGCATTTGAACAGAGTTGAGAAGGAGGAATAAGCATTCAGCAAATGGAGACGAAGGGAAATAGTAATCCAGGTGGAAGGACAGGCGATGTTTATGTAGCCCCAACTATGAGCCAGGCCCTGAGCTAAGCACCTTATTATACATGTTTTCTCATTTATTCCTTACCCAGGAATGCTAATGGTAGATGTTATCTCCCTTTTACAGATGAGGAAACAGTTCATAACTTGGCCAAAGTCACAGGCTGGTAGGTTCTGGAGCATGGATGTGAATTTGGGGGAGCCTTGGTATGCCGTTGCTGGCCACCCACCTCCTTCCTCCTCTTACCCTCCATTTCAGCATGCCCCCTTCGGCCCCTCTGTGCTGGCACAAGGCCAGCTCACCCAGGATAGGGTATCCACAGTGGTAGAGCACCGTGTTGTACCCCCTCAGTGGACACAGGCTCCAGACCAAGGGCACCTCCCTGGGTAGGCCAAGGGCAGGCTCAGAGGACAGGTGAAGCAGACCCAGGCCAATGGCTCCTGCCTTTCTCCATCTCCCCAAGATGTTTTTCTTTGCCTTCTTCCTTGCCTGATCTTTGCCTGTCATCTTCAATCTCTTCTGCTCTGATGGGAATTCCTACCCCAGGTATCTCTGAAACACCCCAGACAGTGTTGCTGCCGTGCCCTGGGTCCACTTGTTCCCTCCATAGTCAGGTATCTGAGGTGCCAAGTTTGGTGCTGGGTCACCTTGCCATGGACAGACACAGGAGGAGCCTGCAGGCCCACTCGCATGTCCCATTGCTGCTGTGGCTGGGGGTCTCATTTATTAACTGTTGGGCTGGTCCTGGAGTGGCCATTGGCAGGTGGGCATTTATCTACCTGCTGGGTGCTCTGCTCTGCACCTGGGGCATATCCCTTCTCTCTCTCCTTTGCTGGCCACTGCCTGTCATCCCTTGGGGAAGAGCAACTGAAATTCAGTTCCCCAGTGCCTCCTGGCTTCTTCTGCCGCTCCATGCCTGGGCCCATCTCCAGGAGTTCTCCCTGGGCTGGGGATGGCTGCTAATGAACGGGAGCCGGGCAGAGAACGCTGAGTAGCTCACACCAGAAGAACTCCCTGGAGGGCTCCAGGGCCACTTGCTGGGGATGGAAGGGAGGTGGGAGTTCTATTGTTTTCTTGGAGGAAAATTTTAAGCTTAGGAACACCTTTCTCATGATATGAGGGAGGCAGTGATGGGCTGTGTGGCTGGAAGGCTTCTGGCTAGGAGTCTGTCTCCACATGGGGAGTGGAGGCAACCAAGTACTGTAGGAGACAGGCCTTCTTCACCTCGACACCGTGTGGGGCCTGAGGCTTTCAGATGAAGCATGAGACTGCTCTGCTGGTCTCCTGGGTACAAGGTGAGCTGATGGACTTGCTTTCTCCTCGCTTCCCGAAGCCTCACTGCCGAGCTGTGAGTCCTGCAGTAGCCAGGCCTGGCACTTGCTCCAGGGGCACCCGTAGAGGCCGGGATGCGTTGGAATGGAGAAAGTAGTTCTTCCTGGGGTCGGGATGGAGAGGGGAATGTCCCATCCAGATGCTGGCCCTTCATCTGCCAGGTTCCTGTGCCTTCCCTACCCCCCGCCCCCACAATGGCTTTCCTTGAGCCTAGGCCCTAGGGGCAGCCAGAGCAGGCCTAGACCACATGTGAGTGTGACTCGGTTTCTTCCTCTTTCCTGTCACTTATCCCCTCTGCCATGTCCTCTTCCCCCATCTCCAGCAGGTCAGTCAAGTCAAAGGCGGAAGCCCCTTTGGACCTATGAGCAGGGAGGGAATGAGGAAAGGGGAGAGAACGATAATGGGGTGACATGTTCCCCTGTCCTTATCCCTGCCCCCACGCACAGCTTGCAGGCTATGCTTCTTGTTCAGGCTCCTGCTTTAAACCATGTGAGACTCTAGGGATGACAGAGGAGGGAAAAACCTGCCACCTCAGGATGACTCCAGGATGTGTGTGTGCATGTGTGTGTGTTTGTGCACGTGTGTGTGCACATGCATGGTGGCTGGTGGAGCAGGGTGAGGAATGGAGAGGAGAGGAAGATCCTAGAAGCTCTGTGGGCCCAGACCCTGGCCAAGCCTCATCCCCCTGGTCTGCCCTCTGGCTGCCCTGCATTCTCAAGGACTTCCTTGGTCCCGAGTCTCCTGTTTGCTGAGATGGGGAGAACCCCTCTGTGACCCGTCCCCTTAGCCCCCCATCTATCCACCGTTCCCCTCCTCAGGGTGTCTCAGATTCTCAGACTTGAGTTTCAGGAGGCACAATAGTTACATTCTCCAGCTCTGATTGCTACAGGCGGGGCCTCTGGCTCCCCTTGAGATTGGGTTTCCCGTGCCCTGGACGCTCCGGAATCTCAGAGGAAGGGGGAAAGAAGTAGGAGGCGGGTGCAGTGCTGGGAGGGCCAGTGATTGGCCCCAGAATCGCATCAGCCCTTCAGAGGATGGGGTGTTGCAGCTGCCCAGAGGCACCCCCAGAACAGAATGTACCCCCACTTGCTTCTGGAATGTCAGGCCTGGGAGGGCCAGGGGATGGGCAGGCACACCCCAAGGGCTGTTCTACCCATTTCCAAAGGCCAGCGGTTCCTGCAGAGTTGAAGGGGGTTCCTCTCTGGTGGCTCCAGATGTACCATCTCACTCCACCCTTTCTTGACAGCAAAAAGTGGCTAGTGGCACCTGTGTGTGTGTGTGTGCGCGTGTGTGTGTGTCTGAGTCTGAGCATGTGAGTGTATGCATCCAAGTGTATGCACATACCTGGGTTATGCATATGTGGGTTCAGCTAAGGCCAAATCTGTGCACACCCCTCAGCCTCCATAAAACTTGTTAGGCCAAAGTCCGTGGGAGCAATTGGCCAGCAAATTATACATGGCCCCTTTCACAGTACAAGTTTGTTTCGAGTGGGAGCTGAGGCCAGTGTTGGCTGTAGCCAGCAGGAATTCCTCTCTCACCCTAGTGGGAGCCATAACTATCTCCCCATCTGTAGCTGGAACATATATATATGTATTAAAACATATCTGTAGCTGGAACATATATATATATGTATTAAAAACATGCGTCCGGGCGCGGTGGCTCACGCCTGTAATCCCAGCACTTTAGGAGGCTGAGACAGGCGGATCACCAGGTCAGGAGATCGAGACCATCCTGGTTAACACTGTGAAACCCCGTCTCTTCTAAAAATACAAAAAATTAGCTGGTCCTGGTGGCGGGTGCCTGTAGTTCCCAGTACTCGGGAGGCTGAGGCAGGAGAATGGCGTGAACCCAGGAGGTGGGGCTTGCAGTGAGCCGAGATCGCACCACTGCACTCCAGCCTGAGCGACAGAGCGAGACTCCATCTCAAAAAAAAAAAAAAAAAAAAAAAAATGCTGTCAGTTGGAGTTTATGTGCAACCCCAGGCTCCTCCTGGCTGCTGGAGCTTCCCCACCAGAGCTCTACTGAAGAGGCAGAGTCCTCTTGGAAACACGCACAAGCACACGTGCCTGCAAACACCAGAAGGAAGAGAGGGGGGTGCTGAAGAGGTGAGGGGGAGGCAAAGGAAGGACAGAGGGAGGGGAGCCAAGGGAGACAAGGAAGATCAGAAATGGGGATCCAAGGGGAAAGGCAGAGAGCTGAAGAAAAGAAGTAAGGTAGGGACTTGTTCCAGGGGCTGAGAAGGGGAGCTGGTGTGGGTGTGAGAAGGGCAATTTTGCAGGGGAACTTTGTGGCTGTTCCAGAGGATGCTGAGGGGCCCCCAAGGAAGAGAGGGGCCCAGAGTGGCCACTTGGCTGAGCCTGGCTCTGGTCTGGGTACTGCCAGAGGCCTCCAGCCCACAAGCTGTTGTTGCTGTGGAATGACCAGTGGTGTGCAGATGAATACAGAGTGGCCCCAGAACCTGGAGCCAAATCCCGTTTCAAAGGCTTCTTCAGCAGAGCCCACTTGGGCCCATGCGGAGACAGTCCAGTCTTATCGCCTGCTCCTTCATAGCCCTCCCTTCCAGAAGCCTGCAAAGTGGCCAGAACCATGGGCAGGGGAGGCCTCTGCCTCAGAGACATGGATCTCACGAGTAGCCCAGGTCCCCAGAGAAGGACAGCCAGCAGAGCTGCGTGTTTGTGTGACACGAGACAGCCTGACACCCCCAAACAGCATCGAGAATGAGCTGTGGGCTCTGAGATGCTCTCCCTCCTCTAGCCTGGCCCAGAAACCAGGGACCTCGAATGCCAGCCTGGCCAAGGCACCTGTCGGACACAGCGGCTGGGCTCAGGTTTTAGGCAGCTGCATTTGATGGGCCGAGTGGGAAGCAGTTGAGAGCACAGAGAACTCTCCAGCTTCCAGCACCAGCATGGAGGGAAACTCTTGAGTTGGTGTGGGGTGAGGGGAAGCAGCAGCACCCACTCTATCCCATCTCCAACCAGTATCTCCAGGGAATGCTAGGAGCCACAGTCCCTGAAGAGACTGGGAGGGTGGTTGGGTGGCCCTGAACTTGGGGGTACACAGTTAGTGTCCCCACTGGCTGGCAAGCAGGCTGGAGAGAAGCCTGAGGCCAGAAAGGCTTCCAGGGGACATGGCCCCAGAAGACTGGGGAATCAGAGAGACAGTCCTCGGGGGCGTGGGCCGACGACAGAGGATAAAAGATGAAAGATGGAGCCCGGCACCTGCCCGCATTGTGCCAGCCGACACTGTCCCTGCCCCTCCACTGGCCCACAGGCCACCAGCTGGCCCATTGTCCCCAGTGAGAGAGCAGACACTGGAGGGGGCTCCCTTGTGGGCAGGGGCTCACTCATGTACGCCTGCCTGGCAGGGACTGCCAGGGGAGAGCCATCCCGGGCTCAGGGGCAAGGAGGGAAGAAGGGGGGTGGCCAAGAGATGGAGCGTGGAGACTGAGTGGGAGGCCCGGCCAGAGTCCGGGAGGCCGCCCTCCACCTTCAGAGTGGAGAACAGAGCCCTGCTGTGCTGCAGTCAGGTCCCCTCCTGTGCTGTTGGCAGTGGGCAGTGTGCGGGGCCTGCGAACAGGAGATAAAGAGTTCAGGCAGAGTGTTTTTTCTCACTAACCGTGGATTTGTGTATTTGTTCAGCTGGTGGCTCTGATAAGCCCCATTCTGCCAGATAAAAGCAGAGCAGCCCCGAGGCAGGGCCTGGGGAGGGGCATCCTAAAGGGGCCTTCCTCCTTTCTGTCCCAAATCCCAGGGTTATCCCCTCCCCCGGGGAAGCCCAGACAGGGAAGGCAGTCATGACATGGAGATGCTCTGCAGCTCCTGTCACCTGTCCAGAGCAGGTGTAGACCTCAAGGCAAGGCTCCCCAAAGAGCCCGCCAGGTAAGAAAGCTGGCCCACGTTGTGCCTCTGGTGGGCAGGATGTCTGTCTCCTTGCCTCCCCAGGAGCCCTTTCACCATGGACCTAGTGGCCTCTCTGGGCCCTGCAGCCACTGGCTGGTTCCTGCCAGCCTCCTTCCTCCATCTATCCAAGGCACATCCCCGAGCTGACAGGGTGCTCAGAGACCTTCCCCCGTCACATCTCTGGTGTCCCGAGGTGCCTGCGGCCCTATCGGGGCAGGGGTCTCCTCTTGCTGAGCTTGTTAAGGCCCTGGCTAGAGATGGCCTGTGAGGACTTTAGCCACCTTTGAGTAGAGCTGCGGTGTCCCCTGCCCCTGGCTTCAGCCTTCCCTGCTCCTTTCACTGTGCTGGCCAGCGGGGAGAAGGGGAACACCGCTTGAGCAGATCAGTGGGCCCTGGCTGCAGCTGCCCCAGCCGCAGGCCTGGCTCCTGTGCCTCCGAGCCTGGGTCCAGATTTCCCATGTCTCTGCCTTTTGTCCTGGAGCTGAGCTGAGCATGTCAGGGGCCGGCGGTCGCGGCATTGTGGGCCTCCGGCTGAGGCCGCCAGCCGTAAGATGGCTGCCAAGGTCTAAAATGGCTGCCAGCAGCGCCCGGAGCAGCGCCCGGAGGCGCGTGGCAGGGACTGCACTCGCACCGGATCCTTGCTCCCACTTGCTCCTTTACACAGAGCTAATAGTAATAACAGCAATAACGTTTTGGGGCTGTGTCCTGATTTAGAAGGATTTCCTGTCTGTCGCGCTCTCCTGGAGCCCCATTTGTCTCTGCCTCAGTCGCTGGCCCACCTCCATCTCTTTGTCGGGTTCCCTCTCGGCTGGCCCTGGGCTGGGTACGCGTGTGCGCGGGCACATGGCTTGCCATCTCCACTTGGCCTTTGGCAGTGGGTCGGGACCGCTCCCATGGGGTGGACTGTGAGGCTTCCTCCTTCTTCCCCTGACTCCACTGATCCAGCTCTGGAGGGCTTGGTGGGGACCAAGTTGTCCCTAGGATGAGTGGGGTTCATAGCAGAGAGACCCCTGGGCAGCAGAGTGGGGACCACGTGCCCCTCGCTGAGCTCTGCACATGGGTCCTGACGTTGTGCTCTTCTCCAGCTATGATTTAGAGCAGCCACAGGACTGGGGTCTGAGGAGGCCCTGGGACGGGCTGCCTGCTCCGTAGACCCCTTGGCTGCCACTCCCGGACCGGCTGGGGCTCAAATCAGACCCAGAAACCCAGCAATGGGCCAAGGTGAAAGAGTGAGGTAGTATCAAGAAAGTTCACATTCACACCATGCTATGGCACAGAGAGGTTGCCCTCTCAGGGAACATGGGTGGGCTTCCTCCAGAGCAGAGAGTGCCACTAATAAAGAGATGGCTCAGGGCGGGAACCTCTTTTGCCAAACACACCACCAGGGCTGAGCGAAAAGGGAGGTATGAAAGGATACACCCCAAACCAGAGGTGGTGAAGTATATCCTTCCATATTAAAAGCACTTGTTAGCACTTTCCGTATTAAAAAGAACTACTTTTTCTTGACTTGCTACAATAGTATTTATTTTTTGGAATTAAAAAATCAAAAGTTAAGTGGGGATGGGGTGGAGGGGAAGTGGGGCCTGAAACAGTCACCCTTTTTCACCCATTACACTAAGGCAGGCGGCCTGGAGCATGGCCAGTGCTTTCAGCCCCAGACATGGTGGGGCCCTCATACTGCAAGTAGGGGTGCCACCCGGGTGGGCTGCATCCTGCCCTCCAGCCCCAGAACCCAGCTCTGTTCCTTGCCTCCCAGGTGACTGATGGGGTCCCTCACCCCAACCCTAGGGCTGATGTCACCTTTTGCAAACCTCCTTTATGGTGGGGGCCAGCAGGTTGAATCAGGGTGGTGGCGAGACCCAGGAGGCAGGAATGCTCTTTAAAGTCAGGCAAAGCCCTGGCCAATACCAAGGCACGTTTTTCAGATGCCACCCCCATGTGGTCCCCCTACGAGCAGCTGATGCTTCACCAAATGCCTGGCTTCCTCCTGCCCCACAACCTGCCTGGCCCCCCTCCACCACCCTCTCGCCAGCTGTCATGCCCAGGCAGGCATTCTGGAGGTCCCCGTTGTGCCCCTGGCACACAAAGCTTTGAGGACCAGGGGGATGGGGGTGGGGGGCTTTCCCAAGCTCAGCAAAATATTCACACACACACTCCACCCTGCCCCCAGCCCTCTGTGAGCTCCCATTGCACAATGAGCCCTTGTCTCGGGGCTCCCTCTGAGCAGCTGTGGCACCGGGGCATGAGACAGCCCAGACAGGCTGGCACAGAGCGGGCGACAGCGTCAGGGCAAACCTCCCCCCTCTGGGTTGCCAGGCACTGCCTCTAAGCATAAAGGTGAGGTGGGGGAGGCGCAGGCAGACAGGAATGGCTTCAATTAACCAAGTTAGGGAAGGGGATGCTCCTCTGGGAGCTGGAGCTGGGTGGGGGATGGGGGACCCTTGGGTCTGTCCCCGCTGTGGAGAGAGGTGGTCTCTGACTTCTCTCTTGGGACCCCTCCTTGCTCCTGACTCTCGGCCGGTGCTTCTTACCTGAGGGTGACTTTGCCCTTAAGGGCACAGTGGACAATGTCTTGGGACAGTTTGGGTTGTCACAACTGGGGTGCTAGTGTCATCTAGTGGGTGGAGGCCAGGGATGCTGCTCAGATACCCTACAGTGCACAGGATGGTCCCCACCACAGAGAGCAACCCAGCCCAAATGTCAGCAGTGCTGAGGCTGAGAAACCTGCACTGGGCATGTCTTTCCTTCCCTGCTTTGGGTCTCCTGGAGCCTCCCGGGGCTGGTTTCGGGAGAGGGTGGGGTGAAGGTTTCTGTGGCCAGGGTGGGCCCTCTCTGCTCTTGCACCAGGCTGGAGGGGCCAATGCTTGGCTGGTGCTTATGGGAACTTTGCTCCTGACACATTCTCCCCTTTTGTGTCTCCTGCAGAATCCGGACAATCAGATAGTTCAAACCAGCAAGGAGATGCGGACATCAAACCACTGCCCAACGGTCAGTGCCCCCCACCTGCCCAGCTGCCCTTATCCTTCATGCCCCTCCACTTCCTTCCCCCACCCTGGCTGCCCTGGCCACCCTCACTTCTTCCCCTTCATTCAGCTGTCCCTTGACTGAGCTTAGCCTGCTGTCCTGAGGGGATGGGGGCACACCTAGAGAATCCCCCCTGTTCGGTGTAGACCTGAGGGCCAGCCTGGAGCTGGAAACGGGACTTGGGAGGGAGAAGCAACAGTGGGGAAGACCTTTGGAAATAGCCAGGCAGCCCCCTTCTGGCCTTGTCTTGACTCACTCATCCTTTCCGCTCTTCAGGGCACTTAAGTTTCCAGGACTGTTTTGTGACTTCCGGGGTCTGGAATGTGACGGAGCTGGTGAGAGTATCACAGAGTAAGTGAGTCCTTCCTTCCAGGCCAGGGATGGGGATTGAAAGTGAGGATGTGGGACCTCATGGGATGTCCTCCTAATGGGGTCTTAGGGCAGGTGGATGGGGACAGATGCTTTCTGGGACACTCTCGGCTCCATTGGTGCTGGGCTGGGTACAATAGAGTCTTCCAGAGAGGCCTGTCTCCAGTCTCCATTGCTTTGGAGGAAAAAGAAAAAGTCACAACCAAAGGCTCTTCTGTGACCCACAAGCTGGGAGGAGGTTCCTCAGCAGCCCAGATGGCCCACTTTCTCCCATCTCCTGGCCCCACAGTAAACTCACCCTGGGCTTCTGGGAAGCCGTTCATGACAACGAAACAGACCCCATCAGACCTCCCCCCACCTCCAAAGCTCATCATCCTCTCGTTCTTCCAGCTCCTGTTGCAACAGCATCAGGGCCCAACTTCTCGCTGGCGGACCTGGAGAGTCCCAGCTACTACAACATCAACCAGGTGACCCTGGGGCGGCGGTCCATCACCTCCCCTCCTTCCACCAGGTAAGCCCAGTGGCCCTGCCTTTCCATCTTCTCTCCACTCCCCCCATGGCCAGGGCCGTCCCAGTGGCTATAGTCAGCTGTGTCACCAAGGCTGGGGTGCTTCAGAATGTCACCTCTCATTGAGGGCACTGGCTCTAACACTTTAGAGTCCACCATGCACAGTCACCCACTGAGCTCCTGCTTTGTGCTGTCATGAAGGACCCAGCCCTGGGGACACAAACTCACACAAGGCATAGCTTTGCCTGGAAGTGGGAGTCCAAGAAGGTCTCTGTCTTGGGGAGGTGACATTTGAGCCCAGACACAGAGGGGGTTGTTGGAGGGTGTGGGGAAAATGTTCCAGGAGAAGAGGGTAGCCTGTATCCCAGTTCAGCCTGCACTGGCTGGCGGGACCACCCTGCAGAGGGCTTTGGAGGCCAGAAGAAGGCATTTAGACTTCATCCCTGGGTAGTGGGGACCCCTGAGGGGTTTTAACCAGGGGATGCTGAGGGTGTGTGTTCCAGAAAGCTCTCTCCAGCAGCAGTGTGTGTGGGCGGGACTGATAGCCAGTTAGGAGGCCATTGGAAAGGCTAGAGTGGGGGAGGGCCTGGAGGGTGGGGTGGATGGAGAGGGAGGGAGCTGCTTCGGAGGCAGGGATGTGGGTTCTGGCCAGGGCAAGTTGTGCTGGGCAGGTCCACTCCACTTTTTTATTTTAAACATGGGTGTTTATATTAATTGCGAGATTTTGGGCATTCATTTTGATTTTTTTAAAAATATGGGACTAGGCCGGGTGGGGTGGCTCACGCCTGTAATCCCAGCACTTTGGGAGGCTGAGATGGGCGGATCACAAGGTCAGGAGATCAGGACCATCCTGGCTAACACGGTGAAACCCCATCTCTA
Source organism: Pongo pygmaeus (assembly GCF_028885625.2). Lineage (NCBI taxonomy): Eukaryota > Metazoa > Chordata > Mammalia > Primates > Hominidae > Pongo > Pongo pygmaeus. The sequence goes on from NC_072393.2 coordinate 13,316,593, forward strand.
CTTAAAAATACAAAAAATTAGCCGGGCATGGTGGTGGGCACCTGTAGTCCCAGCTACTTGGGAGGCTGAGGCAGGAGAATGGCGTGAAACCGGGAGGCGGAGCTTGCAGTGAGCCGAGATCATGCCACTGCACTCCAGCCTGGGTGACAGAGCGAGACTCCATCTCAAAAAAAAAAAAAAGGGACTAAAATATTCCTTATATTGATGACTGAGTTTTATGGCATTTTTGTCCCCCTGACATTTTTGTCCCTGTGAGTACGTCATTCACCTCACCCGAGCCCTGGGGGCTGCCAGGAAATCATAGGTGGGATACAGGAGGCAGCTGAGGGTTTTGCCGTCTTCTCTGATATGGGCGGCTTGGAGGACCGTGGCATCACAGATTGGGAAGGGGCTTGAGGAAGAGGAGCAGGTTGAAGCTGATGGCTTGAGGGGCCCTAGGGCTGATCTTGGGGTTGGGCACGCAGTGAGTGCCCAGAAATGCTGCTGTTGGCCGGCACCACTCCCCACCCAGAGGGCCATCTATGCACAGTTCTTTAGCCTGGACACTTGGTCACTCCCTGGAGCCTCGGCCCATTCTTGGCCCATCTGACCCTTTCTTTCTTCCCCAGCACCACCAAGCGCCCCAAGTCCATCGATGACAGCGAGATGGAGAGCCCTGTTGACGACGTGTTCTATCCCGGGACAGGCCGTTCCCCAGCAGCTGGCAGCAGCCAGTCCAGTGGGTGGCCCAACGATGTGGATGCAGGTATGGGTGCGGGGGATCCTGACCCAGAGCAAGGGCAGCCTAGAGCCTTTTTGTCCCCTTCTCAGTTTACCTGGTGAGCCTCCCATCAGTTGTCCCCCTGTCGGGGGGCATTACCCATCTGTTTTCTTGCCTCCTGATCTTCCAGGGAGGGCAGAGCAGGCTGAAGGAAGGGAGTGGAGGTGAGGAGGGGTGCTGTGAGAGTCAGCAGCAGAGCCCGTGGTATGGCGGTGGGAAGCAGAGGGGATGCCAAGCCTCTGCTGCCCCACAGTGGGGTGGCCACAGCCCCTCCTGGTATTTCTCTAGAGGTTGCCCCACCCTGTGGCCTCATGGTTTAAAGCAGTTTCTCACCCTGGGGGCTCATCATTCTGTGTAGGGGGATTGTTCTGTGCATGGCAGGATGTTTAGCAGCATCCCTGGCCTCCACCTACCAGATGCCAGCAGCAAAACCCCCACCCCCAGTTTTGATGACCAAAAATGCCTCCAGACATTGTCAAACGTTCCCTAGTGGGACAGAATCCTCCCAGGATGAGAACCACTGGTCTCAAGGGCCCAGCTTTACAGAGAGAGGCTCAGAGTCTAGTGAAGAATGAGCAGAGTCCTTTTGAGACCAGGTAGGGAAGCTAGCGAAGGGGAGAGAGTACAGAGGAAGCCAGCTCAGACCTTCCCAGTCCCCTCTAGGGATCTTCTTCTTGTTGAACCCACCCCCCTTCACCTCCATTCTTGACTGAGGGTGCAGATAGACCTAGAGAGGACTCTGGAAGAGAGCGTGTTACACGTGCATGTGTGTGTGCATGTGCATGAGCACATGTGTGTGAGGAGGCTGGCTGCAAGAGCCCCCTGCTGACGTGCCAGTGATACAGCCTGTTTATCCTCACTGTGGGTGTGACAGGGCCTGGGAGTGCAGACTCACGCGTGTGGGTTGTGCACAGGGCATGTCTGCTCTGGACAGGCCTGGGCCCTGGGCATCATTCTCCTCCTCCAAAAGGTGAGGGTCTGACCTAATGGTACTTTGTCTGATGTTTTCCAGATATGCCCCTACTGGGAAGGGCCAAGTGGGCAGGCAGAGGCTGGGGTGGAGCGAGGTGGGGCTGGGAGGCACTCCTGCTTTTCTGCTGCCCCAAAATGAATGCAAGTTCTGGCAACTTCTCCTCCTCCTGGGAGGAGGAAAGGAGGGCTCGCCTCCAGGCCTCAGGCTGAGGGAGTGGGCTGGAGACCCTCTAGATGGCCAGCAGAGGCTGGCCTCTGTGAGAAGGCTTCCTTGCGTGACTCTGGGGCCCCTCCCAGGCTCTCCTCGTGGCAGGCAGGGACTTGGTCCAGCATGGGCCACATGCTTTCCTAGGGGAGCCTTGAGAGGCAGACGGGAGTTGAGAAGGCCCGGGAGACTCTTGGGCTACATCCTGGGTCCCTGGCCAGGGCCTCAGTAGGTGACCCCTTCTGCAAGGACTGCCCCTGTGCACAGTGCATAGAGGACTGTGTCTGCAGCTGGCTCCTGGGGCAAGGGCTCCTGGGCTCCTGTGCCCAGACCTAGTTCCTGAGGAGCCCCCCTCTTCCTGGCTCCTGCTCTCTCCTTTCTTGGCTGTCTGCTTTTGCGCCTGCCATTTCTGCATTTCTGCTCCTTCCGGCAGTCCTGCCACGCACGGCCCCCCAACATCCTCCTGCAGCACCCTCTGGCTCCCTTTCCCCCTCACCCCGCTGTGTGTTGTTTCCATGGGCTGCAACAAATTGCCAATTAAGCAGCCCAGCTGCAGGACAGGGAACAGCTGGGGAGGCACTGTGCGGCCGTGGGGACAGCTGTGCACAGCTGGTAGGATGCTCCCCCCTCCCCACTGTGCCAGCTATCAGGTGGCACACAGCTGCCGCCAGATAACACCTCTGCTGGCGGCTGGGAGTTCGCCCTTCCCCCGCCCCTTCCCTCTGCGGTTACGATGGCTCTTTATTTCTCTGTTCTGCAGCCCCTCCACCCTTCACCCAAACTGACTTGATTTGTCCTCCAAGGATGGCAGCTCTTGAGATCTGTCCCAACTCTACCTTATCCTTCTCAGCCTGGGCACAACCTTAAAGCTCAGCCCAAGATGGGAGTTGATCTTTCCAGAAGAACTTGGCCCCCTGGGGGCCCTGCTTTGTCATTTGGATGCCATGGCCACAGGGCAGAGATGAATTTCTAAAGACAGACCTCAAACAAGGTGTTCTCTGTGCCCTTGTTTCATGCTGAATGCCACCCAAACCTCTGGCACCAGAAGCAGGGCAGAGCCCTGAAATTACCCATCCTATGGTAGCTGAGCTTCTGGGTCCCCTGGCTGGGAGAGTCCTCTCCCCTCTGGCTCTGCCTCCACAGCCCGGTTAGGCCTGAGCAGCCCAAGGGCTCTCCAGGTCCTCTGGCCTCTGTCCTTGCTCTTTCGCTGGGCATTGTGTCCCTCCTGAGGGCTCATGGCTGTGTGCTCCCTTCCCTAAATGGGGCCCTGGCTTCTTCCCGCCAGAACCTCCCATGGCCCAGGGCACCATGGCATAGACCCCAGCCTGTCCCTCCCAAACTTACCCCTTCCCGGCTCTCAAGCTGGCGCCCTGGGGTTCCTCCTGCACTCCTTTCCCAATGTTGGTCCTGCATCCCACCCTTTCACTTCATTACCTGCTTGCCAGGGCACAGGCTGGTCCCCTTGCTCACCCCCTGCCTGGCACGCACCACCCCACATTACCCAGGGGCCTCGTTTTCCTCTCTGGTCAGAAGCACCCCTTGGCTGGCCTACACACAGGGTCTCGGAACCAGGCCCAGAACAAGGCCTGGGACTGGGCAAGGAGCAGCAGGAGCGAGCACAGTGGAGGAAGGGGCAGTGGGGAGGGGCTGAGGAGAGAAGGAGCAAGCTGCTGGCTTCCCGCCTTCCCTGCGCCCACCCCAGCCCAGCTAAACCTGCCCTGTGTTGCTGCTTCCTCCCCCCAGGCCCGGCTTCTCTAAAGAAGTCAGGAAAGCTGGACTTCTGCAGTGCCCTCTCCTCTCAGGGCAGCTCCCCGCGCATGGCTTTCACCCACCACCCGCTGCCTGTGCTTGCTGGAGTCAGACCAGGTGAGAAACGGGGGGCCCCGGAGGGGGGCAGTTGGGGAGGTGGCTGAGTATCTAGGGGCAGCTGGCCAGGTGAAGGGGCCAGGGCTGACCCCGAGTGACAGCCCCAAGCTCTCCGAGTGGGCCGTGATGCAGCAGCGGGTGGGCATGGGAGCCGGCCCCTGCTTCACGTAGCAGCACCTCATCGAGGACCAAGCCGGGCCCCTAGGCTGCCCACCTGGCTCCTGAGCAACCTCCCACTTCTCACTCCTCACGTGCGTGGGTGCTACATACAACACAGGCCTGTCCCGAGTTCTCTCCAACTCTGGCCCAGTTCTCCTTTTGTCCTGCCAGCTGTGGGCGGGAAGACACAGCCTTCTGCCCTGCCCTCCTGCCGGCTCCTCTCTCCCACCTCCTGGCTGAGCCCAGGCTCTGGTTTTTAGCCGGCATGAGCCCAGGTTGATGTGGCGCCTGGATGGAGAAGAGTACTCCTAAGGAGCCCAGGCTCCTGCAGCAAGTAGCTACCTTGTCTGGGCCTCCCTGCCACTTTCTAGAAAGGAAGGGCTGGGTCTAGGGGACAGGTGGTACCTGGGCTGCTCCCCAGGAAAAGGAACTGCCCACTGCCGTGGGGCTGCTATCTGACTTCAGTGTCCCAGTTGAGAAGGTGCTCAGGATGAGAACACCTAGATCGCCCTGAGAAGATAGGATCAGGCAGGAGGCTGTGGGAGCTGAGACCTCAGCCCTGTCACTCCTTCACTTTCTTCTTCCCTCTCTGGGCACCCACCTGGCAGCAAGAGGCCTGGACTTTTTCTGGACATGGCCCTATGTCCGCCTGCCATCTCCTGGGCTTGTATGTAGGACACAGAAAATGAGGAGGTTTACCTCCTGGCTTCCTCCTTGGGGCCTCCTGGCTGGGAGCCCAGAGGCAGCCGGTGCTGGGGCAGGGTGTGGTGGCCGCAAGGTGGGGGTGGGGAGCCCAGGCCCTCTACACAGGCAGCAGGAGGGCGCAGGCCTGGCTCCTCCAGCTCCAACTCAGCTTTTATGAACTCCAGAGAGAAGCCAAGTTTCCTCAGCCCCCTAATGAAACCGAGAGCAAGAGCGAGCTGATTGGAAACAGACGGGAGGAGGAAGAGCTGGGGCCTGCTCTGGGTTGGGAATTGCATGTGCAAGGACGCGTATGTGAGGACACGTGTGTTAGTGATGAGGCTGAGCACATGAGAACACCGCCTAGGTGGCGGTGGCTGGGTGCACACCAGCTCGCACTCAGGAGATGTGTGTGTATATGTCAGACAGCCATCCTGAGCAGACGCTGGCTTTGTCTTCATCCAGAGCCCCAGGGAACCCTCTGCCTCCTCTTGTCCCCCACCCAGTCTCCCACCCAGGGCCTGAATTAAGGCAGGGCTACTGAGGCACTCACCTTAGGTGCAGAGTGTCAGCAAGTATCAAAAACTCAGTCATCAAGATAAATAATATTTTAATGGAATATGTTTTAAAATCCAAACTATTGGAAAAAAAAGGGTATGATAAGCAAACACCAGTTTTTGTTTGTTTGTTTGTTTTTGTTTTTCTTTTTTTAAAGACAGTTTCCTGCTCTATTACTCAGGCTGAATGCAGTGGCACGATTATAGCTCACTGAAGCCTTGAACTCCCAGACTCAAGTGATCCCTCCTGTGTGCCACCCTGGCTAATTTTTAAATGTTTGTTGTAGAGACGGGGTCTTGTTATGTTTCCCAGGCTGACCTCCAACTCCTGGATCATGTGATCCTCCCACCTTGGCCTCCCAAAGCACTGGGATTACAGGTATGAGCCACAGCACTCAGCCATGTCTTTGTTTAAAATAGTTTAAAATGTTGAGGCTGGGTACAGTGGCTCATGCTTGTAATCCCTGTGCTTTGGGAGGCCAAGGCAGGAAGACTGCTTGAGGCCAGGAGTTCGAGGCTGCAGTGAGCTGTGATCATGCCACTGCACTACAGCCTGGATGACAGGGCGAGATCCTGTCTCCATTTAAAAGATACTGGCTGGGCGCGGTGTCTCACGCCTGTAATCCCAGCACTTTGGGAGGCCGAGGTGGGCGGATCACAAGGTCAGGAGATCGAGACCATCCTGGCTAACACGGTGAAACCCCGTCTCTACTAAAAATACAAAAAATTAGCCGGGCATGGTGGTGGGCGCCTGTAGTCCCAGCTACTCGGGAGGCTGAGGCAGGAGAATGGCGTGAACCCGGGAGGCAGAGCTTGCAGTGAGCTAAGATCATGCCACTGCACTCCAGCCTGGGCGACAGAGCGAGACTCAGTCCCCCCCCAAAAAAAAAAAAATTCTTCTTTAGGCTGGGCACAGTGGCTCATGCCTGTAATCCCAGCACTTTGGGAGGCCAAGGCAGGCAGATCACTTGAGCCCAGGAGTTTGAGATTAACCAGGGCAATATGGCAAAATCTCATCTCTAGGGAAAAAAAAAGCAAAAATCTGCCAGGCCTGGTGGGGTGCACCTGTAGTGCTGGTTACTTGGGGGGCTGAGGCGGGAGGATTGCATGAGCCCAGGAGGATCGCTTGCAGTGATCCATGTTTGTGCCACTGCACTCCAGTCTGGATGACAGAGCAAGACCCTGTCTCAAATAATAATAATAACACTTTTTTAAAAAGCCAAATAAAATAAAGACAAGATCCTACCCTACCTCATCTGCCTCATCCTAATCTCCCAGCACTGGTTGTGATCAAACTTTATTTACAAAAACAAATGGCTGGCCTTTGGACCCTAGTTTGCCTATTGATTATTATTATTATTTTTTTGTATTGCATTAAAACATCATGGATCCTGATGACTGACTTTTTTGTGCCGCCTTAACTTTTGTGGCTGTGGCGGCTGCCTTACCTGCTCAGGATCCTCAGGACCCTCAGCCCTCTGACCGGCAGCTCCCCTCCTCTCCTGTCCCTCCCACTGGCTGCCTCCTTGGCCCTGACGCCCTTTTTTCCCTGCCCACGTGCATGCAGGGAGCCCCCGGGCCACAGCGTCAGCCCTGCACTTCCCCTCCACGTCCATCATCCAGCAGTCGAGCCCGTATTTCACGCACCCGACCATCCGCTACCACCACCACCACGGGCAGGACTCACTGAAGGAGTTTGTGCAGTTTGTGTGCTCGGATGGCTCGGGCCAGGCCACCGGACAGGTGAGTCCAGAGGGCCCCAGGAGCCCGGCTACAGCCTCATCTCCACATCTATCTGTCTGTCTCAGGGCTCACAGGATGAGGGCCCAAAAGCCAGAAGCCCGCCTGGGGCTAGAGCAGCAGGGAACTGGTAGTACCAAACGCCTCGATTTTTTGGGTCTGGGGACGGGGGTCTGTGTATTATGCCAGGGCCTGTCTATCATGGTCCGGAGAGGTGGGGGCAGCATCTGGGCCCCCTTGCTCAGTCAGGCTCCTTGCCCTTCCCATTGTCCTTGCCCCCTCAGCAGGAGTGAACTCATGATGATCCAACCCGGATCTGGGCCCTGACCCCCCAGCACTCCTCTTAAACCTCGGGGCTGCAAGGATTTGCTAGATTCTAGACCAGGGTTTCCCCAGTATCAGCACTGTTGACATTTGGGGCTGCTTATTCACTATTGTGTGAGACCATCCAGTGCACTGTAGGATGTTGAGCAATATCCCTGGCCTCCACCTGCTAGATGCCAGGAGCACCTCCTCCTCCCCAATCTTGATAATAAAAAAATGTCTCCAGATTTCAGTGTGCCCAGGAGGGCAAGACCATCCCTAGTGAGGAGCACTGTGTCAAGGGAAAGCCCCGATCCACATAGCTGCCATGGAGACTCCTGCTGGCAGGACTTTTAACAAAGGGTTCCCAGGATGGTCCTGCTTCTAGAGTGAAACCCTGCTGCTCCTCAGCCCTGGGAGACACACTGGCTCCCCCCAGAGCCCTTCTCTGTCACTGACAGAAACTCAGGGTTGCTCAGCGAAAGAATGATCCCAGGAGGTGGTGGGCCAGAGATGACCCTTCAGTGGGACAACGGTCCCTGGTTGGAATGTGGAGGTTTCTAGACCTCTGGGAAAAGTCCAGAGCCTCAGCAGCATGCTGTAATAGGAGAAGCACAAGCTCCTCTGTAGCCAGCCCTCCCAGCCTGGAAGCCTGCTGTGAGAGGTCAGGCAGGGAGGATGCTCAAAGGGCTGTGGTGGGGAAAGGCATCCCGGAAGCCCACACCAGAGGCTGCCTGCTGCCACCAGCCCCGTGCTGCCTTGGTGTGCTCTGGCAGAGCGAGCATTTGCTAAGCGCTGGTGTATTGATTTGCGGTGGGGCCGTGGCTCCGCCTCCTCACTCTGTCCCTAAGGGAAGCCAGTCCTCTTCCCTTCCTCCTGTTCCCCTCCTGCTCCTTTCCTCCTTGACTCCCTTCTCCCTTTGCCCTTCGACGGTTTCTCTTGGCTGACTCTGCAGCTCCTTAGTGTACTGGTAGCTTTGCCCACCTCTCTCTGGACAAGCTCTGTCCACTTTTAGGGCCATGGAGGGAAGAGCAGACCTGACCTCTGACAGCTGCTGTGCTTGCATCAGAGATGCCAGCAGAGTTCACGGGGAGCTACCAGCCTATGCCCGGCCTCCAAGGGGCCTGGGGTCTGGGATATGTGTCAGAGAGGCCTGGAACATTACCTTACCTGCTTTCTTAACTACCGAGGCAGCCAGGATTTGGAGTCAAATTCAGGCTGGCCTAGAGACCAGCCAAGGTTAGGCCAAGGAGCCAAACCTAACCACAGAACCCTTGAGAAAGTGGGTCATTTAGTCCCCTGGCCATTCTGAGCCTCTGGTCCTGAGGGCTGGGTCCTGAGCCTCTCCCTTGACTTGACTGTTCAAGATTGAGGACTCTGATATAGAGCCACAGTTTTTAAAAAAAGACAGAGGACTCATTTTGCCTAGAAGCTTCTCTTCCTGAGGCAGGCACTTGCTCCAAGCAGACCATGGACAAAACACTGCAAACAGGCACCTTGATTAAGCAAGGAGTGTGGCCCAGCTGGGGAGCAACCTCTGAGTTTCCTTGTGTGGCCTGTTGTACTGAAGAGAGGGAGAGGGGGCTCAGCGGGGAGCCTGCTTGATGGAACCCACGCCTGGCTTCTGGGAGGAGGCTAGAGACAGCACTGTGCTACACAAGAGGCTTGATGCATAGCTGCAGAGAGCCAGAGGGCCCGGCTCTGCCACTGATCCAGTGGGTAGGGAGTGGCAGCGCCCAGCTGTGCTTGCACTACAGCCACTGTTAAGCAGTGCTTCTCAGACTTGGCATGCGCGAGAGTCAACTAGAGCCCTGGCTAACACACAGATGGCTGTGCCTCACCCCCAGAGCATCTGATTCAGCAGGTCTGGGGTGGGGACTGAGAATTAGCATTTTTCCCAACTTTCTAGGTGATGCTGATGCTGTTTCTAACCTCCTTGAGAATCAGAAGTCACAGATCAGTTTTGCAGGAAAATGTCTGCATAGAAGAATTTTAGGCTGGGCGTGGTGGCTCACACCTGTAATCCTAGCACTTTGGGAGGCTGAGGCAGGCAGATGATTTCCTGAGCTCAGGAGTTCGAGACCAGCCTGGGCAACACGGTAAAACCCCTCTCTACTAAAATACAAAAAATTAGCCGGACGTGGTGGCGTGTGCCTGTAGTCCCAGCTACTTGGGAGGCTGAGGCAGAAGAATCACTTGAACCCAGGAGGCGGAGGTTGCAGTGAGCCAAGATTGCGCCACTGCCCTCCAGTCTGGGCGACAGAGTGAGACTGTGTAAAAAAAAAACAAAAAACAAAACAAAAAACAGAATTTTACAGACAATTGCAGAAGGGTTCCCAGGGCACACCTGTAGCCTGGCCTTGGACCCTAGGGTAATAACAGCCAAGGCCATGTGAAGACACTATGCAGAGGAGATGCAAAGGGCAGTTAAGAGGATGCCTGGTTAGCTGTGTTTCAGGGAGAAGGAAGAGACTGCCAAGTGAACATGATGGAGAAATCACAGGGCCCAATGGGAGAGCATGACTTTGGGAGGCAGGATGCCTGGTCCTGGCTCAATCTTGACCACCAATGTCAGAACAGCCAGGCCTACGTGTTCATCTGTAAGGTGAAAGTGAGGAGCTGGTCGGGCGCGGTGGCTCATACCTGTAATCCCAGCACTTTCGGAGGCCGAGGTGGGCGGATCATCTGATGTCGGGAGTTCGAGACCAGCCTGACCAACATGGAGAAACCCCGTCTCTACTAAATACAAAAATTAGCCAGGCATGATGGTGGGTGCCTGTAATCCCAGCCACTTGGGAGGCTGAGGCAGGAGAATCACTTGAACCCGGGAGGCGGAGGTTGCAGTGAGCCGAGATTGCGCCACTGCACTCCAGCCTGGGCGACAGAGTGAGACTGCATCTCAAAAAAAAAAAAAAAAAAAAAGAAAGAAAGAAATTGAGCTATACCACCTTCCAGGCTCATTCTAGCTCCTAACTCCTGAGGTTTTAAGGCACTGCACAGTCACAAGACCTTGAGGTTTTTAAAACCTCAACTGTACCCCAATCAGAGCTGAGACATGCCAGCCTGGCTGGAAGTTACATCTAGAAACTGAATGTTGTAAATCAGCAGGTTTCAATGTCTGGCCATATCAGGCGGGGATTAGCATTATCGGGTGGGATTAACGATTTAGATACTCCTGAGGGAGACAGGCTCTGAAGCTGGAGGAAGGCAGAGGCTGTCCTGTGGTTGCTTGGAAGGCCTCTGTGTCCCAGTCCCCTGGGAGCCTGAGCTCGGGACACCTGGAGAGGAGGAGTGAGGCTGTGATCAGACCATCCCATTCCCTCCTTCTAGGCAGGCATGGAGATGAGGGGAGGCGTCACATCACCTTTCTCTGCAGAGCTGCAAACCCCCACGCTCTGACCTGCACTGTTACCTGGAACTGAGGGTCCCTTTCCAAAACAACACCTGCACAAAAGTTCTCCAGCCCATGAGGTATATGGGGACCAGCAGCCACTGTTTGCTTTTGTCAAGGGCCAATGAGAGTTGTCACCCTTGGAGTGGGCAGGAATGGGTCAAAGGAACCATTTAGAGGGACAGTGTGTCAGACCTAGATGCTGGTCATCATGGTAAAAAAAACAGTGGGCAGAGAAGCCAGAGTTCAGAAGGGCGTGGCTGCACAGGCCAGCCTGGGCTTCCGTGACTTTAAAGTGCAGCAGGAAGGACAAGTCGATCCCACATGCTTACGGGTACTTGAGTGCTGCATGCTTCTGCTGACTTGTTGGGGAGCTGGCAGGGATGGGGGAGTGGCCTGTTTTGAAGGTTCCAGTGAGATCAAGAATGTCCTAGAGGAACAGGGCAGAGAAAGATAGGTTGTGATTCAGGGGATCTGGCTGGTCCCCACAGAGGGGACAGAGTTTTTTGAGCAGGCCTTGAAGGGTATGGGAAATAGTCTTTCATACAGAGAGCTTCACAGCAAGCCAGCATGCAGTCCTGCCCGCTCGGCCTGTGTTCTGGAAACCCCAGTCAGTTTGGAATGGGAAGTGCAGAGGGGCGGTAGGGGCTGGACCAGTAGAGGCATACATGGGGGCCTTGAATGCCCAACTGAGGAGATTGGGCTTCATGTTGGGTATAGCTGGGGCTGTGGAAGGTTTCAGAGGACTGGAGAAACCTGAGCTGATGTGGATTTAGGGGAGAGGATTGATGAGCCTGGTGGAAAGAATCCTAGCATCCCTGGAGTCAGGCAGACATGGCTGTGAATTCCAGGTCTGGCCAGTTGCAGTTGGGTGACTTAGGATAAACCATTTAATGGCCCAGAGCCTCAGTTTCCTCAGTTGTGAAAATAAGGAGAATAGAGCTTCCTTTGTGGCAAGGCTTCCCAGGGCAGGCCTGTTAATGCTTGGACTGATGATCCTTTGTTGTTGGGGCTGTCCTGTGCACCGCAGGATGTCGAGCAGCATCCTGGCCTCCACCCAGCCCCTCCAGCCCCTTTGTTGTGACAACTGAAAGTGTCTCCAGACATTGCCAGTGTCTCCTTGAGGGGGACAGAATTACCCCTGGGTGAGAACTGATGCTTTCTGGGGTGGGTTGGGGGTTATACAACAGAACTAAAGCACCTGGTCCAGGGCTGGACACTGAGGGTCCTGAGCTGATAAGCACAGTCTCAGCACAGGGGAGTCCCATACACCAGCTCATTGTCATCGTCCAGCTGAAATCTGTGAGGACAGAACGAGGCACTGGCTGGAGACATCAAGGGGATGGGCTCCTCGGGGCTTGCTCACCGATAGGAGGAGGAGCACACAGGATCCTCTCTGGGTCTCACATCTGGGTGCCCGGAGGGGCGGAACTCTATTGGTGCCTGGAAGGGCGGAACTCTATCCCACAGGAGAGGTGCTGGTTTAGGATGAAGAGCGCAGGCCAGGCCTTCCTGAGCTCACGCTGCAGTGGTCATCAGGGTCCTGTTCAGAGCAGCAGGAGGTGTGTGCCCAAACCTCCAGGGAGGTCTCTCCAAGGAACCTGCCTGGGAGAGGCCGAAGCGCCTCTGTCTGTCCTTTGGCACCTATGTGTCCTGAAGCCAGAAGGCCAACCCACACAAGGCCATGCACAGGGCCTGGAGGAGAAAATCCAGTTAGAAGCAAATGAGGGCATAAAGGACAAGGAATGCATCCTGACGACCGAGCATCCATGGCGTCTGAGGGCATCATACAGGGAAGTCCTCCTGAAGAACCTCACGGGCACTAGAGCTGGCAGCGACGGATTTTCTTCCCTGGCCATTCTTGAGAGAACAGGTCAGCGCCCTACCACCCACAGGCAGTGAGGACCCAGGCTGCTGGAGCCGAGGACGAGCTCCCCAACTTCTGGTGGCCTCCTGAGGACATGTTGTGGGGTGGGTGCTGGCAGGCCTACCGTCCTTGGTTAGGTGAACCAGCTCAGCCCGACAGCCCTCAGAGAGAGGCAGGCATGTGCTTTGGGGAGCCGGGGGAGCAGGGTGAGCATGCTCATCTTTCCTGCTGTAGGAGATGGTCTTCAGGAGTGTGAGAGTTCTAGGTGCAGCTGCACGTATTTGCTAGGTGGCACATTTTGGTACCTAAAACATTTTCCCTAAGAAGTAACAAACCACCCGTCGAACACCCCCTCCCTCCCTCCCACAACTTCAAAAGAGGACCCAAAAAAAAAAAAAAAAAAAAAGAGAAACACCTGAGAGACCAAATAAGAGAAACACCTGAGAGACCAAACAGAGGCCTTACACCCTCACCCATCCCGTGCCCTGGAGGAGAGGACCCAATCCTGGATCTTCCACCGGGAGCGCCCGCTCTCAGGAGCGAGCTGGCGCGGCCGCGCAGGGGAGCGTGTGTCTGTGTGTGATGTGCCTTCATGCGTCACTCTATTTATGTTGTTCGCAGCCCAACGGTAGCGGCCAGGGCAAAGTCCCGGGGTCATTTTTGCTACCGCCGCCGCCTCCAGTGGCCAGACCTGTGCCCCTTCCTATGCCTGATTCCAAATCCACCAGCACTGCCCCAGACGGCGCCGCCTTGACTCCTCCATCACCTTGTAAGTGGACGATGAAACCGAAACCACAACGCCCAGCATCCCCGGCCAGTCCAAACAGTCTCCACTGCAAAAAGAAAAGCCTTCCCCCTCCCCACCACCAAAGCCCCCCAACCCATTGCACCATGGACAAGAGCAGAGCCAAGCCCCCCAACCACAGCCTCCCTCCCGGGCCTCAGTCGCACCAGCCAGCACCCCACGAGCCCCCTGCCCGCTGCTCCCAGCCGGGGCCCCTGGCCCAGGCCCCTCTGGGGGGCGGGAGGGAGAGCACAGCTGGGGCGCGCAGGCCAGGGGTGCTGGCGGGGGTGGGAGGGGGCGGGGAGGCACAGCCATGCCATCTTCATGCCTGATTGCTGTTTTTTTTTTTTGTTTTTTGTTTTTGTTTTTTAATTTTTTTGTTGTTTCGTTGTTCCCCCCACACCAAGAAAATCAAATGTAACCACAAGGCGACGCCACCACCATCCCCTTTTTGCCTTGCCCCTCACCTCCATCCCTGGGCCCTCGGGCCTCAAAGACGCAGCAGGCCAGCCCCTGACCCCTTCCCCCTCAGTCTCACATTTGGTTTCTCGTTGTTCCTCTTTTTTTTTCCCCCTTCCATCCCTCTCCCCTCCCTTCTCCGCAATTCCTTTCCCAGGTTAGATGTTCCAAGGACGAGGGAGGGCTGTGGGCTTTGGCTTACTTCATCTCTCTCTCTGTCTCTCTTTCTTTTCTTTTCTTTTTTTTTCCTCTTAAACCAATGACAAATTTTGTCAAAGGGAAAAGAAGAAAAATCAGTCGAGAGGTCCCAGGTAGACCCGGCGTGAAGGACAGGAGGATGGGGCGGGTGCTGTCTGTGGGCCAGGGTGGGCAGCTCTGGGGGTGGGCAGGCCACAGGCCAGGGCAGTTCGGTGGCGGTGGGAGGGGTGGCCCATCTCACACTGCTCTCCGCTCGCTCTGTCTCTCCTCCTTTCTCGTGGTTTGAGTTCTTTTCCCCTCTCCATCCTCTTCATGCCATCTTCCCATCTGCATCCACCATAAGACATGAAGTCACAGTCATTGGAGGTGGGCAGGGTGGGGGATGGGAACTGGGCTACAGGGTTCGGGGGCCACTTCTGGAGAGAGGTGGGCAGAATCTGGTGAGCATGGAGTCCCTGGGTGTGTCTGGTGCAGGGCAGCGGGGGGCCTTCCAGGTAACCTGTGACACTCCTTGCCTCCTCTGGGGGCATCTTCCCTTCTGGGGGTGCAGGGCCTGTTCCCTCCGGCAGGGCTCCATCTGGACAACCTGAGAGGAACTCAGGGCTGTTGAGATCATTTTGTCCTTGGGCCCCAGGATGGCTGCTCCCAGGCATCTGAGCCCTAGGGCTCTGCCAGGCTCTCCAGCCTCCTCCTCCTCTATTGCCTTGGTCCTGGAACCACAGGCCTGTTGGACCTGGTGCATCAGTCAGAGGAGGAGAATGCCATAGGCCTGAGCCTTGCCACCCCTGGGCCCAAGCCAGGCAGCCAGCGCCTAGGCCCTTCTCTGACCCTGCCCTACCTGGCTCAGCCCTCCATTGGGCACCCTTTGGGTTCCCCAAGCCTGCCTGCCTGGTCCTTGGGCTTGCCCAGGGTGGTAAGAGGTGTAGCATCTAGCTAGGCCACCCAGGTTGGAGAGGTAGCCTGGCTGGGAAGGCCTTCCCGAAGCAGGGTGGGGCCGGACTGCCAAAGCCTCCACCCTCCCCTGGCCCCCTCTCTTCAGTACCTGAGAGGGGCCAGTGGGAAAGCAGGGGTATCCACTGAGGGTACTTGGGGACCAGGGCTATCCCCAGCCCTGCCCAGTGCCTCACTAGCGGGTGGAACTGGGTCCAAGAGACTTTTGTCTCAGCCTCCAGGGCCTCTCCCTCATCCCAGCCGTGAAAAAGGATGCCTGGCTGAGACTGTGGCTTCTGAGTGGGGGTGTGTTGGGGGTGTAGTGTGTGTTCCTGGTCAGAGGATGAGGGTGTCCCTCTGTAGTGGGGGGCAGGCTCGGAGCCTGGCCTTCAGCTCAGATGCCCCTCTGGCCCGTCCTTCCCACTGCCAGCCTAAACTCGGGCAGCATGGTCTAACTCAGTCTCTCCCTCTCTCAGCAGCCCCGAGGGGCAGTGCCCAGATGGGCCCCAAGGCCTGACAGGGTCTCTCCCTCTCTCCCCTGCTCCCCACAGCATTCGCAACGACAGGCGCCTCCTCTGCCAACCGGTTTGTCAGCATCGGACCCCGGGACGGCAACTTTCTGAACATCCCACAGCAGTCTCAGGTAGGAGACCCTGCCCACCACCTGGATGCAGGGACCAGGGGAGCAGGCAGGGTTGGGGGGCATCTTGGTGTTAGGGAAGAGCCTGGAGTCCCTGGGGCTAACAGGGAGAGAGAAGTCTGAGGTGGGGCTGGAGGGCCCAGGCTTTTGCACGCCCAGCTGAGCCTGTCTCCCCAGGCAGCCCCCAGGCTCCCTGGCTAATCAGCTAATTGGATAATTAGCTCTGACAGCCCTGGCCCTGGGGAAGGAGGCCAAGGACCCAAGTCTAGAGGCCCTCTGGGCCAGGCCTGGTAGAAGCAAAGATGGAAGCCTGAGGCCCATCGGGAGAATAGTCTGCCTCACTGCTTTCACCTCCCCCGACTGGAAGCCCTGGCCCCTAGCCCTCCCCTTTCCCCTGGCTTTGGGTGGGCTGGGTGACGGGTGGAGGAGGGACAGAGGGCCTGGTGGGCTGCGTGCCCAGAACTGGCACTGAGGGCAGGGCAGGGCAGGCCACCGCCCTAGGGGCCCCTCACCCAAGTCTCCAGGAGTCCTGTTAGAGAGAAGGCCAGCATGCTGGAGACCTCATCCTTGCTCCTATCCCCTGCTGACACCACCCTTAGTTCTCACCAGGAGACAGATCCCTGTCACAAACAGGAGATAAGACTACTCTTAGCCCTCCAGGTGGAGACCCCAGAGGCCAGTGCCCACAGAGCCCAGTGCCCTTGGGGACACAGGGAAGACCCATCTCAGGAGGAGGACAGAGGCAGCTTTAGGGGGCCTGAGGCTTTTACAGCCCAGGGTTTTGAAAAACATGCAAAGATCTTTCTTTTGCACATTTTACCAAAACACCTCCTTGGAGGTGTCCTCAGCCCTGGGAAATCCACCTCTCTCAAGAGCCCCTGGGGCCACCTCTCATCTCCTGCTCTGCCTCTGCTCTGGGGCCTGAGTTCAGAGAAAGTTGGTGGATGGAAGTTTTGTGTGTGGTTTGAGATTGTTTTTTTTTTTTTTTCTTTTCCTTTCCTTCTCTCAAAAAAAAAAAAAAAAAAAAAAAAAAAGCCAAAAAACTTTTGTCAAACTTCAAACTTCAGAGCTCCCTAGTGGCAAGGAGGGGAGGGGAAGAGAACTTCAGCCCCCTCCAGCTTCCCACCCCCTTTCCCCAGAGTCACGTCTGACCCGTCTGGTTTCCAGGAGCAACCAGACATGATGTAACACCCAGATGAACTTGAACTTGGGGGTGTTGAGAAGAAAAACAATGGCTCCGAGCAGGGGCTGGAGCCAGCCCCCTCTGCTCTGTGCCAGGGAGGCCGAGAGAGCCCTGCTGGCAGAGGCGGGAGGGGGTGCGAGAGGAAGGGACAGCAGGCGGGCCTCCCCTCCCGGCTCTGGGCTGGCACCAGGCTGCAGAGTTCCATCGCTCCCTCCCTCCTGCCGCCTGCCTGGGCTGCTCACAGCTCTGCGGTCGTGCGCTCCGGGGACCACTGCCACGAGCTCTCCCTGCTAACCCTGTTTCCGCTGCCTCCTTTACTTTCTTTGCTCACTTTGCTTGGACATTTGGGGGCCAAGTCAGAGTTTAGGGAAAGTTTGTCTCCCCCCATGTTCCCTGTGTCTTAGGCTCCAGCAGGTAGGAGGAAGGAGTCCCAGCGGGGGTCCAGGGCCCCTGAGCAGGCAGGTGTGTCTGGGAGTGGTTGGGGGAGCTGGAGCTGGACAAGCGGAGCTGGAGCCCTCGGGCCTGGGGGCAGGCAGGCGGCTGCAACGGGCAGGCGCAGGGGGTACAGCCGGGGGTGGTTTCCACAGTAACCAGTGACTTTAGCTGATCTCTGGAGCACCAGATGGAGAGAGAACAATAGAATGAGGGAAGAAAAGAGAATTTTAGCAATTTTGTCATTCCCTGGGCAGCGCTTTTTACTTAGTTTTAATCAATTTTGGACCTGGCTCAGGAAGTAGGGAGGGGTGAGCAGAGAAAGCCACTCTGTGCTTGGCAGCAGATCCCCCATTTCTGGGACCTGTGGGGAGGTGCCGGGGAGCCCCCTTGGGGCAGCCTTTGTCCCTAACTCCAGACCTGGAACCAGAGTCTTCCTTCCCTGAGGAGGACCCCCCAGTCTGAGCATTGGCAGTTGTCCCCCACTGTACAGCTCAGGAGACCCTAAAGGGGCCAGTGTGAGGCCCTGGCATGATCTGCCAGGAGCAGATAGGGCAGGTGGGGCCCTCCCTGTCCTATTGTCCACAAGCCTCATTTGCCTGGTGAGGAGAGGGGTGGGCTCACCACCAGAGCCAGCCTCCCCCTCAACCTCGGGGCAATGGCACAGGGTTCCTGTATAGTCTGCCCTTGGGAAGGGGGTCCCAGGGAACAGGCCCAAGCCTGTGGCAGGTGGGGGTCACCCAGCCCAGGCGGTTCCCACCCCCGGGCCTGGGCCAGAAGCCCAGGAGCTGGCTGCTGGCCGGTTCTCCCCCACCCACTCCGGGGATGCCTCAGGCCTGGGTTTCCGCCTTAGCCTCGCCAGGCCCCAATGAGCCTCTGTTTGGCCTGTAGTCAATTGACCGGTTGGACTTGGGGCAGGTGCTTGAGGAGCCCCGCTGAGGGAGGGCACGTCTCTTGTGCGTACTGTCCAGCACATACAGGAAATTTAGCATTTCTGCCCGCCCAGCAGCGCCTGCTCATTGTGGCAATCCCAAACCCCCACATTGCCAGATGCTCTTGATCTGCACTGTCCATTGTGGTAGCCACGGGCCACGTGTGGCTGTTTACATTTAAATTAACTTATTAACTAAAGAAAAATTTAGTTCCTCAGTTACAGTAGCCACATTTCAAGTGCTTAGAAACCACTTGTGGCTAGTGGCTACTGCAATGGAAATGAGAACACTTCCATTGTCACAGAAAGTGCTAGATGATCTCCAAGGCCCTTTCTGAAACTCAGTGTCCCTGTCCTCAGTCCCAAACCAGAGCCTGAGAGCAGGTCTGGCCTGCAGGCAGAATGTTTGACCAAAGCAATGTTTTAAATATTGGAAATTTTCACACGAAATTCTGTTTGGGCTTCTGGCTTCTTTTGAAAAGTTGGCAGATGAGCTGCCCTGGGCCCTCACCCTGACCCTAGGCAGGGCATAGGCATTCTGGCCACCACAGACCCTGCTTCCTCGTGCTTGCAGCACAGGCAGCAGTTAGGAGCACAGCCTGCACTGCCCTTTACATTGAAACCCTGGCTCTGTTGCCTGAGGGCTATGTGGCCTTAGGCAGGTCACGCACCCACTCTGTGCCTAGCTTCCTTGTGGGGTCAGGGCAGGGGTGGGAGTGAACCAGGACCTGGTATGCGCTCTGTAGTTGGCTCTGCCTGGCCCCTGCAGACCAGAGTCTGTGACAGCCTGGGAGAGGCCCCAAGATGCATTTTCAGGGACCCTCATTTTGCCCCAACAGTACTACCAGGTGCACCCAGGCCCAGCAGACCACAGTAGACCCTGACCCACCACTTTGCCAGGAGGTGGGGCTGGAGCCTTGGATGGAGGGCATAGCCAAGCAGCCCAGACCCTTGGGGTCCGCCCTGGGTGTGCTCTGAGCTGAGCCACCAGACACAGGCAGACAAGGTCCTGTCTGTGGGAAGGCAGCGCCCCCTGCTGGCGATGTGAAGGAAGTGACGCTCACCCCAGGGAGCCTCAGGTCCTTCCTCAGTGTCTATCTAGTGCCCTGAGGGTAGAGGATCCAGCACCGTGAGCTACATGGCCCCTCCCCCAGGCCTGGCGCTACTAGGGACTGAAGCCATGTGGTTCCTCTGCCCCCAGCCTTTCAGCCTGTGGGACCTTGGCTGGGGTGTATAGATGGGAATTTCTGCTTTTAATCCAAAGAGACAGAAAGAAAACTCAGCAAGAAGCTGGGCCACCCCCAACCCATTCCTAAAACCCCTCTGGGTACAAAAGCCCCAGCCTGGCATCTTCCCCACCCTCCAGGACCCACACAAAAACCTAAACAATTGGAAACATGGCCAGATCTCAGGCCTGTGCCAGCGCCAGCCATGGGGGTCCCACCCGCTGGGCACAGTGCCCACGGGAAGGCCAGCTGGACTCTAGCACTAGGGGCAGAGTCTCTGAGGGGGCGGGGTTCTCGCAGGAGGGAGGGAGAGAATGGGGAATGCCCTTTCTTCTCCATGGGAACAAGGTGGGTGGTGGCTATCCGGCACCCTGGCTCTTTGGGAGCTGGACCCTTGAGGGGCCAGGTCACTGGGCCAGGTAGGAGTGAGATGGGACCTGCCCCAGCTGTTCTCAGTATCGCCTCTTTTTCATCCTGTTTCAGTCCTGGTTCCTCTGATAAGATCGACAAAAGAAACAACAAAATGAGAAGAAGAGGTTCCTCGAAAGGGGGGAGAAGAAATTTTGAGAATGGAAAAATCCCTCAGCCCAGCCCAGCCCCACCGAAAAGCAAAAATTACACGTCGTCAGCCACTCAGCCCTTCTCTCCTCCAGCCCGGGGACCCCCGCGGGCCCCAGAAGCAGCCCAGTTCTCAGAGAGCCCTTGGAAGGGGTCTTGGTGGAGCTGTGCACCAGCAGCCAAGCAGAAAGAAACACGCGACATGGACTCTGTCAAGCAGAGGACAGAAAGCAAGAAAGGATGCAGAACTGCCTTCCTCCCCCCGACCCCACCCCAGCCTTCTGGGGAAGGAACAAAGTCCCCAAACAAAGCAACCAGCACAGTTCTGAAGGGGCCTGGCCTCCACCCTCACCCCTTTCTAGGGGAACCCCACCCTCCACACAGCCGGAGCTGCCCTAGGGAGCCTGGAGGACCAGCTTGTAAAGATGATGGGGTTTAGATCCCTCAGGCTCTCCCCTCCAGACTCCGCCCTTCCCTCTCTCCCTCCCTCCCTCCCTGCCAAGGCTCCAGCTTCTTCCCCCAGCTGCTCCCGACCAGGAGGGGGAGAGCGGCCTCCACTTACCCCACCCCACCCTCGGGCTAAAAGCCCTCAGGCAGGCAGGGGGTGACCCCTGGAGCTAGTTGCGAGTCCCAGAATGGAGGGTGTTCTGTCACCCCACCCTGAGCCGCAAGAGCAGTTCCTGGGGCCCTGGACCCCTCTGTACAGTCCGTAGGAAAAAGTCGGAATGCTCTCGACGGCCTCGTCCCAGCCTGGGACAGGCCCCCTTTCCCCTCTCTCTGCAGGCCAGGAGGGCCTCCTTCCTGCCACGAGGGAGGGGAGTCGGGCCCCAGGTCGCCCCCGCCCCCAGCCCTGCATGCAGGTGCCCTCGCTCCGCCCCATCAGTTCCTGCCCCTGCCCCTCATGCAGACTGCCCTGCTGGGGCCGGGCTGGAGGGTGGAGCAGAAAGGGGACCCCGGAGCCGAGCGAGGAGGACCAGGCAGCCGCCGCTGCCGCGCTAAGCCACCACCTGCGCTTAGGTAGGCGTCTTGCTCGCCGACTTTCAGTTCCTTGGGAGGGTGTTGGGTGTCGTCCTTTTCAAAAGTGTTTTGGAGCTTTCTGTGCCCCCGACTTTCTCCCGCCCCCCCCCCCACGTGGCCACTTTTCTCTGGATTTTAGCTGTAATGTCTTTACTCTTTATTTAGGGGTGGGGCATTCATTGTTTGGGTCTTTTGCTGTTGGAATGGGAACTCCTCCATTTGAGCAACTTGGGAACAATTTGGTAACACACCACAGGAAGTAGCTCTCCCCCCCCAGCCCCCTCCTCCCTCAAGGGAGGGTTGGGGGGCCTGTCCAGAGGGTCTTCAGAAGCCCCCCTGGGAGGGAGGGGAGGATGAGCACGCCCAGCTCCCCTCCAGGGTGTGACTTGGCCCCTCTGGCTTGTCTTTCTGTGCCTTACTCCTCCTCCTGCATCTCCCGTCCCTGGCCCCTTCTCGAGTCCTTGTGCCTCTCTCTCTTTCTCTTTCTTAATTGTATGAAAACACAAAGCACAGGTCAGGATCCTCTGAGAGAAAATCAACATTGCACCACGTAGGGGTGGGCTATGGGCTGTATTTATTGTGAATCTAGTTTGTGAGGCTGTGGCCCCGAGCTGGCGGAGGGAGGGAAGAGGAGGGAGTGACTGGGGAGGGGAGGAGGTCAGCGACCTGGGGCCGAAGGGGCAGGCGAGCGGTGCCTGCTACCCAGCTGGAAGCCACAAGGTGGCTGGCCCCAGGGGCGGCTTTTGTTGGAAGTTGAGTGAAGCCCTCCCCCTGTCCTCAGCGTGCAGCCCTAGAGAACCCCGGGGCTGAAGGGCAGTGGGTCCTGCGGGAGTCTCCCGGGGCGTGGGGAGTAAGGCCTCGGGGGTGGGGGGCCGGGTGGGCCGGGCGTGACGCGCGGTCAAAGTGCAATGATTTTTCAGTTCGGTTGGCTAAACAGGGTCAGAGCTGAGAGCGAAGCAGAAGGGGCTCCCTGTCCGGCCGCACGTGCCCTTTTCCTCGACGATAGTCGAGGGCTCGGGCTCTGTGGGACTGTGGGAGCTAGGATCTGCGGGGCACCTGCCCGGGCGAGGTCGGAAGCTGCAGGCCAGCTGGGCCCGGGCCGGAGCGTGCCCGGCGGGGCTGCCCGGGCGGGCAGGGGGTGGGGGCTGCTCCTTTCCCAAGTGGTGTTGTGAGGGGCAATGAGGGCAACAGGAGATGTGGGGACGTGTTAGGAGAGAAAAAAAAAAAAACAAAAATATATATGGGGGAAATTAACTTTTTTTTTTCATTGAACCAAGTGCAATGCATCAGAGAGTTTTCCTATCTTTGTATGTTAAGAGATTAAGAAAAAAAAATTCTATTTTTGTTGTAATGTCCTCGCGGCTCTGGGGACGCTAAAAGAACCGGGCCTGCCCCGCCCTGCGCGGGGATAACGAAAGCTGAGTGTTTTTCCCTTTTTTTTTTTTTTTGTTCGTTTTTAGTTTTTTTTTTTTTTTTTTTTTTTTAGTCGTTTTCCTGCGTTGACGAGGATGATCTGGGGTTTTTATTTGTTTCGTCGTTCGTTCTGTTTCGGTGGGAGGGCTGAAGGAAACGTTCACATTTTAGAGTTTAAAAAAAACACCTCGACATTTAAAAAATCAACCAACACAAGATCAAAAAGGAAAAGGACGAGAGAAAAATTATTTTTAAGATAATTAAACATAAAACCCTGGTGCTTCTTACATTATAAAGTACGTTTTAAAGAACCCACAAACTATTATACATAAGTTTATGAATCAATTAAATATCCTGCACTTGTTAGGAATACGCATATCCCTTCTTTGTTGAGTTTAACGGAACGGGACAGCGGCGTGCCCCCGGCGGCTGGACTGCTCCGGCCGCGGGTCTCCCCGGGCGCCCCTCCCTGGGGCCCAGCACCCCCTCCTCGCCCCATCCCCGTCCGGGTACGGGGGCGCGGCAGGGGTCCCCGGCCCCTCCCCCGCAGAGGTCAATGCCAACGAACAAACGTCCCCTCCTTCCCTCCCTCTCCGCCCCGAGCGCCCTTCTTTGAGCCAGACGCCAACTTGACCCTCACCAGCATTATCAGGAGCGCGCTCAGCAAGTTGGTAGTTTCCTCCCCCCTTTCCCGGCGCCCCTCCCGCCCCCATTCAACATCTCTCATCCTATCCCCGACCCCCTCCGGGGAACACCGGGAAGGCTCGACGCTCCAGGACAGGACCAGCCACGCTGACAGGTCGATTTGCCCAGGCCCGCGTCCGCACGCACGCACGCACACGGCCCCGCACACAGCCCCGCCCCACCCCGCAACCAGCCCTGTCGACTGCCTTACACACCCGCCCCCGCGCTGGCCGGCCGACCTAGTGCCTTGTTCTCACCCCCGTGCTGGCGGAGCGGACGCCGCGCTCTGGGTCCCAGAGGGGCCGGGTGGCTCAGACGACCCACCACTCCCCCACCCCGACCGTGCTGAACAGACCCCCCCACACGAGAGAAAATAAAGGAGCAATAAAGTCACGAGAACTTTCGTCCCCCAATCGAGAGCCCGAGGGGCACCCCAGCCCCGCCTCTGCTCCCCCCCACCCCACCCACCCTCGGGGCGCCCCCCTCCCCCCGCAAGCCAGCCTGGGCCAGCCCCGCTTCGGCCCCTCCCGGGAGATCCGTGCGCCCGACCAGCACCAGCATCGCGGACCGCAAAGGCCGCCCGTCCCGTCAAACAAGTTTCTTCTTAGGCTAAGAAACGCAGTATATACGAGTATCTCTATATATAGTACTAATGGATTTGGTGTGCTTCCCCCTTAGCGTCCCCCTCCCTCTGCTCCTCCTACTTCAGCCTGGTCTCCCCCTCTTTTCTGCCCTCCACCCCCGTCTCTGCACTGAGATACATAAGAAACAAGGGTAGTTTACTGTCTGTTTTGTTTTCTGGGTTTTCAGTGTCCTAGCGGAATGCAAGTAGGCAGCCAGCCCGTCTGTTCCCTCTCCGCCCCGCCCCGCCCCGCCCCCGTCACTGCGCTTCTGTTATACCATCTTTGCCTGACTCTCTCCGGCTTCTCCATTGAATGGCTAATGTGTATGTGAAATAAAGAAATAAAGAAAAACAAACGCAAGAGCGCCTGACCCTTCGCTAACGCGACCGTGCGGGACTGGGTCGGGGTCCGTAGGGTGCGTCCCCGACTTGGATTCTGCGCCTCTCTCCAAGCGCCGGGAGCGCAGCAGACGCCGTCGACGAGCGTCTGCCCCTGGGTCTCCGGGAGGGGCCGACGGTGAGAAAAGCGAAGCCTCCTCAGCCCCTCCTGGCCTCCCCTCGCGACCCCAGCCCGGAAAAAATGAGGCACCACTTGGGTCCTGTGACTGCTCTGCCATGTTGGTTTGCCGACCTCGCCCCTGGGAAGGGGACCTGGGCAAGGCCACTTCCAGAGGGTGGTGGGTGATTTTTTTAAGGGTCTGCGGGTCCCTTGGGGGTCGATGATCACCCTTCCGGACCCCCGAGACCTTGCCCCTGACGTCTTCACTGGTCCTTCGTCGGGGGAGTTCGCTCCCGAACATGCGCAGCACGTCCACTGCCCTTTTTCCTCGACGGCCCTGGGCCGAGTCCCTGGTGCCCTCCGGCTCAGAGGTGCTGCCGCGTGCGGTCACCGCACCTCTGGGCTTAAAGCGGTTTGCTCCATCTTGATGGGCCGGGCCGCTCCACCGGGGCTGCAGTCGGGGTCGGCCGGGGGCGCGGGCTGCGAGCGCGCTGCCGCCTCGGCCCTGCGTCCGGATCCCCGGCGGGCGCCGTCGTCTGGGACCCGGTGCACCGGCCGTTTGCGGGGCCCGGGAGGGGTGGGGCCTGCGGCCAGAGCAGCGGCTTGGTCGCGCAGCAGCCGCACCAGGAAGCCGATGTACTTCATGGCTAGGCGGAGCACCTCGTTCTTGCTCAGCTTCCGGTCGGGCGGGTGCGTCGGCAGCAGCTTCCTCAACTCAGCGAAAGCGCCGTTAACGTTCTGCTGCCGCCAGCGCTCCCGGCTGTTGGTGAACACGCGCCGGGCCACCTTCTGGGGCTGGTGCCCTGTGGACAAGGAGGGCCGGGTTGGTGCCATGGCCCAAAGGGCGGCCCCTCCTGCCCTCCCGCTAGGCACGCAGCACCCTCGTGGGAACTTAAACCCAGGCCATGGGCTGGGGCTTTCTCCACCCAAGGGGTCCACGGGTAGCCCTCCCCACCCCTCCCAAGAGCCACCCAGACAAGAATCATCACAGGCCCGGCCTACGGACAAGGGCCTGCTGTATCTGTGACTATGGGCACCTTTATGTCAATGACGGAGAATCGCTAAAGAAAGATTTCCTTGTGTTTGGTCTGGGAAGCTGTCCCTGGGGCCCTCATTCTGATTGTGCCCAAGTACGGCTGGCTGGGTGTGCTCATGGGTCTGAGAGATCCTCTCATTATGACTGTCTGTGTCCTGTGTCTTGTATGACTGTGTGAGACTCTTGTTATGTCTCATGGCTGTGGTTATGTGTGATGTTGCCATGTGGCTGTTTCACGAGTGGCTGTGGTTGTGTGGCTGACTCTTGTGTGGCCATGGTCCTAAGTGGCTGTGGTCCTGTGGCTGTCTTGTGTGTGGCTGTGGTCCTGTGGCTGTCTTGTGTGTGGCTGTGGTCTTGTGGCTGTCTTTTGCGTGGCTGCACATGCCAGTGGAGCTGTGATTTTGTGGCTCCCATGCCCTGGTGTGGCATGCTCTGTTTTGCCGTGACTGCGGCTACAAGGCTTGGCCTGTTGGGTGGCAGTGGTTGTGTGGGGCTGGCTATGGGACTGCGGTTTTGCACATGGGTAGAACCTGTGTGGGCTGTTCTCCTCTGTGTGTGCTGGAAGCACGTCTCCCCGAGGTGGAGTAGAGGACAGACATGAGCCCCACACAGAGACGGCCAGGCCTTCTGTGCACCCACAAGTGCACATACAGGCATACAAACCCACAAGGCACACAAACCCACACTCACCTTCAGCCAGGTCCAGCTCACAGTGGCTTGGTCTCCGCTTCAGCCGGCTGCTAGGGAAGATGCTAAAAGGTCCTGCTGGCCCAATGTAGACACTGTAAGGGGTCGTGGGTCACTAATGCCTTGTGGGCAAGGACCCTGGTCCCCAATCCCCACTCCCCCCCACCCCAGATCCCCACTGACCTGTTGAGGAAGGGGTGAGGGTGGTAGTGTAGGGCCAAAGTGGGTGGGGCAGTTCCCAGGGTGGAGAGTTGCAGCAGCGGGGGCCGCAGAGTGCCCAGCTCTGTGGTGGGCATGGCTGCCCCTGGGGGCCTGCTGTGGCCCAGGCTGATCACTGGTACACCAGGTGGCAGCCTGGGGGGTGAGGAGCCTCCTCGGTGGCCCACCTCCTCTACCTGCGGGGGCCCAGGCGAGGCAGGCTTAGGGGGTGGGGCAGGCGCTGGGCTGGGGGCACACACCATCTCTGCCTTCTCAGTCATGGTGGGGCCCACCTCTGCCTGTGCCTGAGGCGGGCACATGGACCCCGACGTGGGGGTACTCACCTGTGGGAAAGAAGGCAGCCACTGGAGAGGAGGACTAGGTGCCCCGCTCCCACCTGCTTAGCTCAAGAAACCCCTCAAATGGGAAGGAGGGAGGGGGAGGGGGAAAGGAGGAGGGGAGGAGTTTCAGTAGGCAAAGGCAGATGGCGGGGGCAGGCCCAGAAACTTCCAGGACACGGGAGTGGGTCCTACGTTAGAGTAGGAGGCGCCCCCCTAGGTGCTAGGCAGCGCACTGTCTCTGAGCTCTTTGTGACCCAGGAGGGGTGCTGTTGCCCAGCCTCTGAGCAAATATTCCTTCTTCCAGAATTCCCTCACCTCTGCAGCCTGGAGAGGGAACAAGACAGGGAGCCCCTAACTGATCCTGGGATCCCCAGAAACCCCAAGATTAACCCTGTTATCCTCAGATCTAAAGATCCAATCCAGAGACTCCTCATTGACTCACTGATGCCATGTGAGCTTGGAATCCCTCCAAGATGGACTCTGACCCTTCACGGATGGCCCCCAGCCCCCACCCAGGCTGACCCTCTGCACCTCAGGAATGACCCTGCGGTTCTTCCCATTGCTGTCCCTGAAAATGCTTCATAATTGCTTGAGTGAACCCCACTCCCACTGCAAACGTCCCCCATAGCAACCCTGTGACCCAACTACTGACACTATGACCTCAAATGCTGACCCTAGACCCCTAAACACTGACCCCACTGCCCAGTCCAGTCCAGTCATGCCCCAACCCTCCCTCTGGCTTGGAAGCCCCCATCCTCATCAGCATCCACATTTTTAAAAATGTGTTTTTTTTTTTTAGAGACAGGGTCTCCCTCTGTTGCCCAGGCTGGAGTACAGTGGTGCAATCATAGCTCACTGCAGCCTCAAATTCCTGGGCTTGAGCCATCCTCCTGTCTCAGCCTCCTGAGTAGCTGAGAGTACCGGCATGTGCCACCATGCCCGCCTAATTAAAAAAAAAAAAAAAAATTTTTTTTTTTTGTAGAGGCAGGTTCTCACTCTGTTGTCCAGGGTGGTCTGGAACTCCTGGGCTCAAGTGATCCTCCCGCCTTAGCCTCCCAAACTGCTGGGATTACAGGCATGCACCACCATGCCCCGCCATCATCCACACTTTTGCATACTGTTTTGACATCCCTGTTTGCTCTTGGTTCCAGAGTCCAGGATGTCCCAGCAAGGTGTGAGACTACTGTTGGCCCCTCTGCCCTGTCTTCCTCAGCTAGGCCCTGGGGAAGCAGGCCTGGCCCCTCACTAGTGGGTCCCTGCTGATGGATGAATGAATGAATGAATGAATGAACAAAGGAATGCAGGCTGGGTCCCAGGCCCAGAATCCTCCACCTTTAGGCCCGCTCCCCTCTTACCCCAGCACTGTTCCTGCAGCCTGGTGAGTGCCCTCGCTCTGTCCCGTCAGGGCTGGCAGTCTGGGCCAGGGTGTGGTTTCCAGCGTCAGGCCAGGCTCTGCTGTCTCGCTAGGGTCCGGCCTCAATGTTTCAGGCCCCGGCGTTGGGCCGCGCCTCCTCGTGGGCCTCGGAGGGCCAGGATAGCCGAGGTCTCCGCGTAGGTCCCCCCCAGGGAAAGTGAGCGGCTCCCGGGCCGGCCCGCCTTCTCCCCGCCCCCGGCGGCCCGGTTTCCTCCCTCTCACCCCTGGCGGCACAGCGGCCGGAGGATGCTGGCCCAGTGCAGATAAGGGACAGGCTGCCTGGCCGCGCCTGATAAGGAGCCTGGCTGACCCCGGAGGAAACCAGCGGGCGGGGACCTAGCAGCGCGGGCCTCCCGGCCCCGCCCCCAGCCGGCGCTGGCAGGACTCGGTCCGCCACCCCTCAGGGCTTCGCCTTCCGCTCCCCCAGGCACTGTAGGGACCCCGGGCCTCTGGGGACCCGGGCCCCAGGGCAGCCGGGGAGGAAGGTGCCTGGATGCACGCAGGAGGTAAACTGAGGCAGGGAAGCTGCCTCCTCTTATGTCCGAGTCTGCCCTTTGGCTTTGAACACTCCCTGCCCGAGTGTCTATGCTGATGGGGGTGAGGGAGAGCCCTTTCCGGCCCGTTGGGGCCGCGTGACCCTGGGCCCCCACCTCCTCTCCTCACCCAGCCTGGTTCCTCTTTTTACAGAGGCCCTTCCCTCCTCTCCACCACCCCTACCCGGGAGTGGGGCACCCAAAGGGGAACAGTTCTAACAGTCTGGCCTTGGGTGTCCAGCCTGGGCAGGTGTCCCAAGCCCTCAGCACGGTATCCACACATTTCCAAGCCCAGGAGGGTGAGAGGAAGCGCCATGGCTGTTGGGGGTGGGGTGGGGAAGTTGGATTTCCTAGGGTGCTGGGGCTGGTGTGACCTTCCAGTAGATGCCCAACAGGTCCCCACAATTCTAGGCCTCTTGGCTACAGGATCACATAACTCCAACTTGGTGGTCCGTGGCCCTCACCCCACAGCACCCGGCCCCTTCATGGGGGGCAGGTATCCTGGCTTGGTGGTAATAAACCTCAAGACCCTGCTGGAGCCTCCCACAGGGAGAGGCCCTGGGCACAGCCAGGCAGCAGCAGCTACCGGACTGCCGCCCACTTGTGATACTCATGCTTTGGCCCATGTGTGTATCTGGGCAACTGCAAGAGCCCCTAGGCAGGCACCCAGCTCCAGGACTACCACCACTCCCCCAGGAATGGTGTGGAGCCCAGGACCCCACGATCAACACCTACATTGCTTTCCTCCAAAGAAGCAGGAACTAAAGTTTTATGCAGTAAAGGCCAGGCGTGGTGGCTCATGCCTGTCATCCCAGCACTTTGGGAGGCTGAGGGTGGCGCATTGCTTGGGCTCATGAGTTTGAGACCAGCCTGGGAAACATGGCGAAACCGCATCTCTACAAAAAATACAAAAATTAGCTGGTTGTGGTAGTGCATGCCTGTAGTCCCTGCTTCTCTGGAGGCTGAGGTGGGAGGATGGCCTGAGCCTGGGAGGTGGAGGCTGCAGTGAGCCAATATTGCGCCACTGCACTCCAGCCTGGGCCATACACCTAGACCTTGCCTCAAAAAAAAAAAAAAAAAAAAGTTTAAGCCCTGACTCTGATATCCCTACAAGGAGGGTCCTAAGATTAGCCTCATTACAGATGGGGATGAAGGGAGCAGGAGCCAGAGAGGGGATCCTGCCCCAGGACTCTTCGTTAACGTTACTAAACCCCACTCTGGAGGGCAGGGAGGGGTACAGCTCCCCCTCACTGGGTGTCTGGGCAGCAGCCTGTGAGGTCCCTCTTTGTGTGCACGCCCCCTCGGGCCTCAGGGCAGGAAGCACCTGGTCTGGAGCGGATGCACAGGGCGCCTGGTTCCGGTCCAGCTTCCGCCACTGCGGCCCCTGGAGAGCTGGGCCAAAGAAACCAGGCGGCGAGGAGGCAGTGGTGCGAGGACACGTGGGGGCTACCGAGCAGGAGCGCCCCGCTATGCGCAAGCCCGTGGCCTGGAGCGCGCTGAAGGTGGGAGGGGGAAGAGGGGCAGAACCCCCGCGGGAGCGAGCGCACAGCTGCCGCCCCGTGGCCGCTTCGGGAATCGCAGGCTCCGGCTCTGGGGTGGCTCAGTGACCCTCGCTGCAGAGGGGCCGACCACTGTGCAGGTGGTCAGCTCCTACCTCCCATACAGACTCAACACTCCAGTCAGGCAGGGGCGAACGATCCCCAGAGGAACAGATCCCAGTCATGCAGCTGTATGGACCAATACGCAAACCACAGGCAATCGGGAGAAGGTGACGTGACATCTCTTTATTGGTTCAGTCTATGCCTGGCCCAGCGGCAGCCCCAGGTCCAGGGGGGCTCTGGTTGGAGGTCTCTGGACAGTCAGGGGCAGCATCAGCAGAAACCCCGGGTGTTGGGGGGCTGTGGGAGTAGCAGCACTGGTCCCCGCGTTGACAGGTGCCCTGGTGGGAAGATGGTGGGTGTGAACCCCTGCCCGGAGCTCAGCAGCCCCTGATGGGATCCTTTCCAGGGATGGGAAGCCCACTCCCAAACACTTGCCTGGCCCCAGCTCCCCCAGTTCTCTCCCTGTTGCCTAAAGGGGAGACTCACGTGTCCTGCAGTGGGGGAAAGGGAGGAGGGACCTCACCTCCTTAAACCTCTTGCAAGGAAATGTCTTGAGCCGGGCAGCCCGCTGGGCCACATCTTCCGGCGGCTCCTTCCGCTTGTTCTGAAGCAGCCTGCGTCTTTCCTCCATAGCTTCGTCGGCCGCCTTGCCCCTGTGCGAGGGGAGGAGTAGGTGGGACCCCATCTGCCCTTTACCCCTTCTTTCTCTGGCTGAGCCCCACCCCCACCCTACCACCACTCACCCTGGCCGGGCACGAGGCCGGGGACCCCAGTTGGCCTCCGGGTTAGCCTGGAAGCGCTTGAGTCCTCGCTGTCGGGAGCTGGGGTTGGCATCTTCCCGGATGGTGAAGTTGGCCTGTAGCCTAGGGAAGCAGGGGTGGGGCGTTGGGGCTGGGGGAAGCTGCCACACGAGTGTGTCCCCACCCCCCACAGGGCCTGTCCGCCTCCACCACACAGCACGAGGTGTCTGCTCATGTCAGGATTCTCTCATTCATCTAATAAACATTTTTGGTTTTTTTAAAGAGATGGGGTCTCGGCCAGGCACGGTGGCTCATGCCTGTAAATCCCAGTACTTTGGGAGGCTGAGGCGGGTGGATCACCTGAGGTCAGGAGTTCGATACCAGCCTGGCCAACATGGTGAAACCCCATCTCCACTAAAAATACAAAAATTAGCCAGGCGTGGTGCCGGGTGCCTATAATACCAGCTACTCGGGACGCTGAGGCAGAAGAATCGCTTGAACCTGGGAGGCAGAGTTTGCAGTGAGCTGAAATCGCACCACTGCACTCCAGCCTGGGCAAGAGAGTGAGCCTCTGTCTAAAAAAAAAAAAAAAAAAAAAAAATATATATATATATATATATATATATATATATATATATATATATATATATATATAGGGTCTCACTCTGATGCCCAGGCTGGAGTGCAGTGGTGTTATCGCCATCAAAGCTGCAATCTGGAACTCCTGGGCTCGAGCAATCCTCCTGCCTCTGCCTCAAGCTCCTGAGTAGCTGGGATGACAGGCAGGTGCCACCATGCCCAGCTAATTTTTTTAGTTTTTTGGTAGAGATGGAGTCTTACTGTATTGCCCAGGCTGGTTTCAAATTCCTAGGCTCAAGTGATCTTCCCGCCTGGGCCCCCAAAGCACTGGGATTATAGGAATGAGCCACCATGCCTGGCCCTAATAAACATTTTTATTTAACGACTGTGTGCCTGCATTGTTCTCAGTGCTGGGAGTAGACAGAGAACAAAAAGTTACCCCTGGTATGCTGGTAATGCTAATTTTTTCTTTTTTTTTTGGCGGGGGATGGAGTCTCACTCTGTCGCCCAGGCTGGAGTGCAGTGGTGCGATCTCGGCTCACTACAAACTCTGCCTCAGGTTCAAGTGATTCACCTGCCTCAGCCTCCCGAGTAGCTGGGACTACAGGCATGTGCCACCACACCTGGCTAATTTTTTTTTTTTTTTTGTATTTTTAGTAGAGACAGGGTTTCGCCATGTTGGCCAGGCTGGTCTTGAACTCCTACCTCAGGTGATCTGCCTGTCTTGTCCTCCCAAAGTGCTGGGATTACAGGTATGAGCCACTACGCCCAGCCCAGTCAGCAGATTTAGTTATTTTTATTTATTTATTTTTTTTTTTTGAGATGGAGTCTTGCTCTGTCACCCAGGCTAGAGTGCAGTGGCGCGATCCCGGCTCACTGCAAGGTCTGCCCCCCGGGTTCACGCCATTCTCCTGTCTCAGCCTCCCGAGTAGCTGGGACTACAGGCACCTGCCAACACGCCCAGCTAATTTTTTTTGTATTTTTAGTAGAGACGGGGTTTCACTGTGTTAGCCAGGATGGTTTCAATCTCCTGATCTCGTGATCTGCCTGCCTCGGCCTCCCAAAGTGCTGGGACTACAGGCATGAGCCACCGCGCCCAGCTATTTTTTTATTCTTTTTGAGATGGAGTCTCGCTCTGTCGCCCAGGCTGGAGTGCAATGGCGTGATCTAGACTCACCGCAACCTCTGCCTCCCAGGTTCAAGCGATTCTCCTGTCTCAGCCTCCTGAGTAGCTGGGATTACAGGCACCCACCACCACACCATGCCCAGCTAATTTTTGTATTTTTAGTAGAGATGGGGTTTCACCATGTTGGCCAGGCTGGTCTTGAACTCCTGACTTCAGGTGATCCACCTGCCTCAGCCTCCCAAAGTGCTGGGATTACAGGCGTGAGCCACCTACCTAGCCCCAGTCAGCAGATTTTGAATCTCACTTGAAGAATGGGCACGAGTCTATGTGGGGCAGCATCTGTGTTGTCTGCACACACATGTGCTTCCCATACCTGTGGGCAGCCCTGGCCCCTCCTGCATGTGCTTGCCCCTACCTGGGATCCACACTGAGAATGCGGAATGCTGGGCTAGTCTCTGATAGTCTCTCCCGTTTCACCGGACATTCCTTCTCCTGGGGGCAGAGGTCAGAGGTTAGGGAATACTAGGCCCAAGGGACCTCCAGGTGACCACCACCTGCCCTCCCACCTGCATGAGGTCAGCCCTGCCCTCACCCAGCAACGCATGATGTCCCAGAGGGCGGAGGCAGGGGCATCCGTCTTCACAGCGTTCTTACAGGCATGGGAGAGTGAGACCCGGAAGTCAGCGTGGAGGAGGGCCGACCTGGGGAACAGCAGGGATTATGAGGGAGATGCCGGACCCCTTGACCCCAAAGCCCGAGCTGACCAGTGTGGGCAAGACTACCTTCGGCAAGGGTTCATGGCTACAGAGTTCATTTCTTTTCTTTTCTTTTTTTTTTTTGAGATGGAGTCTTGCTCTGTCGCTCAGGCTGGAGTGCAATGGCGCAATCTTGGCTCACAGCCTCCGCCTCCTGGGTTTAAGCGATTCTCCTGCCTCAGCCTCCCGAGTAGCTGGAACTATAGGCACATGCCACCATGCCCAGCTAATTTTTGTATTTTTAGTAGAGACAGGGTTTCACCATGTTGGCCAGGATGGTCTCGATCTCTTGACCTTGTGATCCGCCCGCCTCGGCCTCCCAAAGTGCTGGGATTACAGGAGTGAGCCACCATGCCCGGCCTTCATTTATTATATATTTTTTTGGAGGTGGAGTCTCACTCTGTCACTCAGGCTGGTGTGCAATGATACAATCTTGGCTCACTGCAGCCTCTGCCTCTCAGGTTCAACCAATTCTCCTGTCTCAGCCTCCTGAGTAGCTGAGATTACAGGGATGTGCCACGACGCCCGGCTAATATTTTGGTATTTTTAGTAGAGATGGGGTTTCGCCATGTTGACCAGGCTGGTCTCAAACTCCTGGCCTCGAGTGATTTGCCCGCCTCAGCCTCCCAAAGTGCTGGGATTACAGGCATGAGCCACCACACCTGGTCTTTTTCTTTTTCTAATTATTATTATTATATTTTAAATGGAGTCTCGCTCTGTTGCGCAGGTTGATGTGCAGTGGTGCAATCTTGGCTCACCACAGCCTCCTCCTCCTCCCAGGTTCAAGTGATTCTTGTGCCTCAGCCTCCCAAGCAGCTGGGAATACAGGCATGTGCCACCACACCCAGCTAATTTTTGTATTTTTAGTAGAGACAGGGTTTAACCATTTTGACCACGCTGGTCTTGAACTCCTGACCTCAAGTGATCTGCCCGCCTCAGCCTCCCAAAGTGCTGGGAATATAGGCATGAGCCAATAAGCCTGGCCTAATTTTTTTTTTTTTTTAAAGAGACAAGGTCTCACTTTGTCACCCAGGCTGGAGTGGCATGATCATAGCTCACTTTAGCATCAAACTCCTGGCCCAAATGATCTTCCCACCTCAGCCTCCTGAGTAGTTAGGACTATAGGCATGTATCACCATGCCAGGCTAATGGGTGTGTGTGTGTGCGTGTGTGTGTGTGTGTGTGGCATGCCAGGTTAATGGGTGTGTGTGTGTGTGTGTGGCATGTATCACCATGCCAGGCTAATGGGGGTGTGTGTGTGTGTGTGTGTGTGTATGTGTGTGGCATGCCAGGCTAATGGGTGTGTGTGGGGGGGGGGGCATGCCAAGCTAATGGGTGTGTGTGGGGGGGGGGCATGCCAGGCTAATGGGTGTGGGTGGGGGTGTGTGTGTGTGTGCGTGTGTGTGTGTCTGTATTTATTTATTTAATTTATTTGTTAGAGATAGGGTCTTATTACGTCACCCAGGTTGGCCTCAAGTGATCTTCCTGCCTCAGCCTCCGAAGGTACTGGGATTACAGGCATGAGACACTGCACCTGGTTCTCCCCACCCCCTCGCAAGTTCTATGCATGAGAATCCCTGGACTTGCCCCAGGCCACCCTGTGGTCACGGACAGGCTCCTCCCAGCCCCAGAGGCTCTTACCGCAACTGCAGGAGGCTTGGCGTGTTGCAGTGGATGGTGCTGCTCAGCTGGTCCAGGGTGTAGTACAGAGGCACGTCCGGGAGCTCCTGCGATGGGGGACAGGATGGGCATGAGCGGAGATGGGCGGGCACAGGTGGAGCCCCCTTCCCCGTCACAGCCTGGCCCTCACCTCAGTGATGACGCTCAGGACCCCTCGGATCCGCTCCGAGGTGTGGAAGCGGCCGGGGTTAGCGCTCACAGCCTCCAAGACACGGCCCACAAAATCCAGGTCATGGATGGGCTCTGCCCACACGGGTCCACCAAGCTGGAAGCGCACCGGGGACAGGTGAGCAGGGACCATGACCTTCGAGACCCTCTCGCTCCTTTGCCTCCCCTGGCCTAGCCCTACCTGGTGTCGCTGCCCACAGTGTTCACACTCGGGGGTCACGGGGGGACCACAGGCTGCAGAGAACTTGACCCTAAACAGAGAGGGATGGTTGGTAGGGAGGGAGGAAAACCCTGGGACTCCCCTTCTCCTCCTTCCTCCCTGCTCACCGGCCGCTGGGGACTCCTGACGCTTTGCCGAGGCGCTGAAGGTGGAAGGCCCCGCAGCCCACACACTGGAACACCAGCGCCTGCTTGCTGTGGGGGGTACCAGTGGCCATGAGTTCCCAGCGTGACCACGACACCCCAACTCCTCCCTTAGACCGGCTCTGTCCCTTAAGAAGCCCCAGATCCCCCAGGGCAAGGTCCCGTCTCCTCTCTCAATCCACCACCACTCTCTGCCCCTGGGCTGACCTGGCTGAGGCCTTGACCTTGGCCTGGCCGGTGAAGACACGGACAAAAACACGCACGTAGAAGTCAGCGCTGATGCTGAGCAGCGGCACCACGAAGCGCTGGTAGCAGTTGGCGCGGAGGTCCAGGCTGTGC
Source organism: Pongo pygmaeus (assembly GCF_028885625.2). NCBI lineage: Eukaryota > Metazoa > Chordata > Mammalia > Primates > Hominidae > Pongo > Pongo pygmaeus. The sequence continues at coordinate 13,352,230 of NC_072393.2, forward strand.
AGGACGATTCTCAGGGCCTGGGGCGGGGGGTGGGTGTCAGCCTCCCCTCCACTATCCACCCACCCCACCAGGAGCCCTATGTGGTACTCACAAGTACAGGCTCAGGACTAGCTCCCTGGGATCCAAGCCCACCCCCGAGAGTCCTGGCTGTGGGACCCTCAACAAGTGAGTATCCCCTCTCTGTGCCTCAGTTTCTTCATCTGCAAAATCACAACAGTCCCTGTCTGTGGCACTGCTGGGGGCACTAAATGAGTGAGGAAAGCATAGATCCAACCTATTCTGATCAGCATTATCGGTGTGCCATGTAGCATGTACTGAGGACCCACGTTCCAGCCCCCAAGGGCTCTGTGGGCAGGAAGTGGGGATACTAGGTGCTGTAGAACTGCTGGGGCCTGGGCCAGGCGCGGTGGCTCACGCCTGTAGTCCCAGCACTTTGGGAGGCTGAGGCGGGTGGATCAACTGAGGTCAGGAGTTTGAGACCAGCCTGGCTAACATGGTGAAACCCCATCTCTACTAAAAATACAAAAAATTAGCTGGGTGTGGTGGCGGGTGCCTGTAATCCCAGCTACTCGGGAGGCTGAGGCAGGAGAATCACTTGAACCTGGGAGGTGAAGGTTGCAGTGAGCCAAGATCTCGCCACTGCACTCCAGCCTGGGCAACAAGAGTGAAACTCCGTCTCAAAAAAGAAAAAAAAGAAAAACAGCCAGGGCTTTCCTGCTAGTGTGAGACTCTGATATGGGAAAGAAGACAGCATTTCTTGGGCTGACTTCATGACAGGACCCTTTAGGAACAAGGACAAGAGCCCTCTGTGGACCAGGCTGGAGTGTAGTGGCACTATCAAAGCTCACAATAACTTTGAACTCCTAGGCTCAAGTGATCCTCCTGCCTCAGCCTCCAGAGTATCTGGGACCACAGGCATCCACCACCACACCTAGGTAATTTTTAGGTTTTTTTTGTAGAGATGGGGTCCTCACTGTGTTGCCCAGGTTCCTAACCTCAAGTGATCCTCCCACCTTGGCCTCCGAAAGTGCTAGGATTACAGGCATAAGCCGCTGCACTTCGCCACTCAGCCTTCTTGAATCCTGATCAGACACTCAATAGGGTCAGACCTTTTTTTTTTTTTTTTTTTTTTTTTTGAGACAGAGTTTTGCTCTTGTTGCCCAGGCTGGAGTGCAATGGTGCCATCTCAGCTCACTGCAACCTTTACCTCCCAGGTTCAAGCGATTCTCCTGCCTCAGCCTCCCGAGTAGCTGGGATTGCAAGCACCTGCCACCACGCCCAGCTTTTTTTTTTTTTTTTTTTTTTGTATTTTTAGTAGAGACGGGGTTTCACCATGTTGGCCAGGGTGCTCTTGAACACCTGACCTCAGGTGATCCGCCCACCTCGGCCTCCCAGAGTGCTGCGATTACAGGCGTGAGCCACCGCGCCTGGCCTATTTTTTTTTTCTTTTTTTTGAGACAGAGTCTTGCTCTGTCGCCCAGGCTGGAGTGCAGTGGCACGGTCTCGGCTCACTGCAAGCTCTGCCTCCTGGGTTCACACCATTCTCCTGCCTCAGCCTCCTAAGTAGTTGGGACTACAGGCACCCGCCACCACGCCCGGCTAATTTTTTTGTATTTTTAGTAGAGACGGGGTTTCACTGTATTAGCCAGGATGGTCTTGATCTCCTGACCTCTTGATCCACCTGCCTCGGCCTCCCAAAGTGCTGGGATTACAGGCATGAGCCACCGCACCCAGCCCTTTTTTTTTTTTGAGACAGAGTCTCGCTCTGTCGCCCAGGCTGGAGTGCGGTGGCCAGATCTCGGCTCACTGCAAGCTCTGCCTTCAGGGCAGAGCCCTGAAGCTCACGCCATTCTCCTGCCTCCGCCTCCCGAACAGCTGGGACTACAGGTGCCCACTACCATGCCTGGCTAAGTTCTTGTATGTTTAGTGGAGATCGGGTTTCACCATGTTAGCCAGGATGGTCTCAATCTCCTGACCTTGTGATCCGCCCACCTCGACTTCCCAAAGTACTGGGATTACAGGTGTGAGCTGCTGCGCCCGGCCTATTTTTTTTCTTTTTTGAGACGGGGTCTCCCTCTGTTGCCCAGGCTGGCGTGCAGTGGAGTGATCTTGGCTCACTGCAACCTCCGCCTCCTGGGTTCAAGTGATTCTCCTGCCTCAGCCTCCTGAGTAGCCGGGATTACAGGTACCTGCCACCATGCCTGGCTGATTTTTGTATTTTTAGTAGAGACGAGGTTTTACCATGTTGGCCAGCTGGTCTCAAAGTCCTGACCTTAGGTGATCCATCTGCCTAGGCCTCCCAAAATGCTGGGATTACAGGTGTGAGCCACTGCGCCCGGCCTTCAGACCATCATTGTGCCCATTTTACAGATGCAAAAAAACCCGAGGACCAGAAAGGTGAAGTCACTTGCCCAGAGCCACCAGCAAAGCTAGGATTTAAACCCAGTCCTGGAAAAACCACCTTTAAAAAAAAAATTTTTTTTTGAAAAGTTGTTTTAATACAGAAAACTAAAATAATGTGGCCATGAACTCCTGTCCTGGCCAAAGCCACTGTCCCCAAATGACCATGATTATCAGCCATGCTCTTAGGAACTATGTGGGCTGAAGACGCGCCTGTCGTTAACAGCCTGGGATGCATCTGGCCATCAGCCTGGAGGAAGCTGAGCAGGTCTGAGGAGGGGGAAGGTGTATTGGGAAGGGACTCAGACAACCACCTGTCCCCCGGTCTCCCTGGCTGGCTGGCAGAGGGCCCCTCACCATCTCGTGGCAGGCCCGGCTCTTGAGGGCCATGGCCCCGTACTTGCTGTAGCATGTCTCCCCGCTGTTCCCCGCCAACACCGCCATGTCCGTGCAGGTCACACACAGCAACCCTGAAGAGAGGGGCTGGGCAGTGAGAACCCTCCAACACCCCAAGCCCTGCTCTTACCCCAGTGCCATCCCCGCCTCACCTCCTTCACTCACAGCCTGCACAGCTGCATCCAGGAAGGTGGCTGGGCTGCCATAGGGGTCCAGATCGATGACGTCAAACCTCTCCGACACCCTCTGGTGCTGGTACATCAGCATCCTGGGTGCAAAGAGGGCCAGGTCCTCAGCCTCCCGCGCCAGGTACCTTCTCTGTCCCCTACACATATTAACTCCTACAGCACGGTGGTTTGGGTCTGAACTCCAGGACCAGATTCCCAAGTTCAAGTCCCGGCTCAGTCATTTATTTATTTATTTATTTTATTTTTGAGTCGGAGTCTTGCTCTGTTGGCCAGCTGGAGTGCAGTGTTGTGATCTCGGTTCCCTGCAACCTCCATTTCCCCAGTTCAAGCAATTCTTGTGCCTCAGCCTCCCGAGTAGCTGGGACTACAGACATGTGCCACCACGCCTGGCTAATTTTTGTATTTTTAGTAGAGATGGGGTTTCAACATGTTGGCCAGGCTGATCTCAAACTCCTGACCTCAAGTGATCCATCCACCTCGGCCTCCCAAAGTGCTGAGATTACAAGTGTGAGCCACTGCACCTGGCCTTGGTCATTTATTAAACTGCACAATTTTCCTACTTAGGAAAAGCACCATGTGGAACTCAGTCCACACATCTAAAACAATAACAATACTGATATAAGACGTATCTGCCTGACACCATTTCAAGCAGTTTATAGACGTATTAACACTTTTTTTTCCTTTCTTTGGAGATAGAGTCTCGCTCTGTCACCCAGGCTGGAGTGCAGTGGTGGGATCTCGGCGCACTGCAACTTCCACTTCGTGGGTTCAAGCGATTCTCCTGCCTCAGCCTCCCAAGTAGCTGGGATTACAGGCACATGCCACCATGCCTGGCTAAGTTTTCTATTTTTAGTAGAGACGGGGTTTTACCATGTTGGCCAGGCTGGTCTTGAACTCCTGACCTCAAGTGATCCGCCTACCTCGGCCTTCCAAAGTGCTGGGATTACAGGGGTGAGCCACTGCATCTGACCTCATTTTAAAATTTTTGTAGAGACGGGTTTCACTGTGTTGCCTAGGCTGGTCTTGAAATCCTGGCCTCAAGCGCTCCTCCTGCCTTGGCCTCTCAAAATGCTCGATTACAGGCATGAGTCACCATGCCCAGCTAATTACTTTTCATTGTCTGTGATTACTATTTGGATTCTAGTAAGGTCAGAAAAGTAAAAACTTTTTTCTCTGTAAAAGGTCAGAAGGTATTTTAGACTTTGTGAGTCATATGCGGTCCCTACTGCATATTCTTCTTCTTTTTTAACCTTTAAAAATGTAAAAAACATTCTTGGGTTGTGGGCCATTGATAAACTAGGCTAGGCCGGGTGCAGTGGCTCACGTCTGTAATCCCAGCACTTTGGAAGGCCTAGGAGGGCAGATCACTTGAGGTCAGGAGTTTGAGACTGGCCTGGCCAACATGCCAAAACCCTGTCTCTACTAAAAATATAAAAATTAGCCTGGCATAGCCAGGCGCAGTGGCTCATGCCTGTAATCCCAGCACTTTGGGAGGCCGAGGCGGGCAGATCACGTGGTCAGGAGATCGAGACCATCCTGGCCACCATGGTGAAACCCCATCTCTACTATAAATACAAAAATTAGGTGGGTGTGGTAGCAGATGTCTGTAGTCCCAGCTACTCAGTCGGGAGGCTGAGGCAGGAGAATCACTTGAACCTGGGAGGTGGAGGTTGCAGTAAGCCAAGATCACGCTAGTGCACTCTAGCCTGGGGAACAGAGCGAGACTCCGTCTCAAAAAAAAATAAATAAATAAATAAAAATAAAAATTAGCCAGGTGTGGTAGCACATGCCTGTAATCCCAGCTACTTGGGAGGCTGAGGCAGGGGAATCGCTTGAACCTGGGAGGCGGAGGTTGCAATGAGCTGAGATCGCGCCACTGCACTCCAGCCTGGGTAACAAGGGCGAGACTACATCTCAAAAAACAAACAAACAAGCAAACAAACAAAAAAACAGGCTGTGAGCCCCATAGGCTATAGTTTGCCAACTCTTGCGAAGGTCACCAATTTTGCCTGTTTTGTTTCCTGATGCATTTCCAGCTCTGAAAACGGTGCCTGACGCATAGCAGACACTGGATATACTATGGCTCATTTGAATGAATAAAAGGAGTATAAGAAGTTAAAACAGAGACCAGGATGCTACTTATTTCTGGCACAGAGTATGGATCATACTATAATTATCTATTACTTACTCATCACAGCAACCCCTGTAAAACTAATTTTCTCAGTTGACAGACAAGGAAACGGGCTCAAAGAGGCTAAGTCACTCACTTAAGGTCATAGAGTGAGAACATGACAGAGCCAGAATTTGACCCCAGGCAGGCTTGTCCCAGAGCTAGGCTGTGATGCCCAGAACCTACCGGGCATCTGCTTGGCTCGGCTGTACCAGGTGGGCCACGTCATTGAGCTGGACATTCTGGCGTATGAGATCCACAGCCCGGGCAGAGGCATCGTTTGCAACCACAGATCTGAGCCCAGGCACCTCTAGGGCAAATCGAATGGAACGTAGGCCCGAAGCTGCCAGGCCTTCCAGCACATGCAGGCCTTCCTGTTGGAGTAAGCAGAAACCCTCCCTCACATCTCCATCTCCATCCTCTTCTGGGCCCAAGGAGCCCCCACCACCCACCTCCTATAGCTCTCCCCCTCCAGGAGCCCTCTGTCTCCCGCTAAATTCCAGGGCTGCCAGCTCCTATGCTCAGGCCCCACCTCACAGATCTCCCCCACGGCCGCTGTGCGAGGTTGGTCTCCTGAGGCCAGGTTTTCACTCTCTTTCAGTTCAACCTTTTCCTCCTCTTGCTCTGACAAGTCCACGACCACTTTTTGAGTGTCCTTCTCTCCTGGCACCTTGACTGCAGCCACCCAGAGGCACAAGTCAGTGAATAACAAAGTCCCCTCTGAGAAACCTCCCCTTAATCTCCAAAATATCGTCCCTGAAGTCCCTGGGGAAAGGCTGAAGGAGCAGAACGCAGGGCCTGCTATGTGGCTGAAGCCTCTCTGAATTTGGGCGGCAGAAGAGCCAAGGGAGACAGACTTGTGTGACCCCCGCCCACCAGAAGCCTGGACCTCCACTCACTCTGGATTCCTTTGGCCCCAAGCTGAATGCGAGCAAACTCGGTGATCACAGCACATCTGGTGGGAGACAGAGGACTAGCTCATACCCCGCCCCCGCCATCCACATTGACCCACCAGCCGATGCCAGGCTAACGTCTGACCCCTGCTCACGTCAGGTCCCGATTGAATTCCTGCACCGGGTTATAAAAGACCTCGTTGGCGCTGGGAAAGGCGATTTTGGCAGCCCCCTCGGTGACTGTCGTCTCCTGGACTTCACGTGGGCGTTCTTCTCCGTAGGGCCCGGTGCCGTTTTCCATCGCTGCTGGATTCGGCAGCCCTGGGGACTGCCACTCGAAAAACCGGGCTCTACAGAGCACCCGGGCGGAGCGGAAAGTGAGGCTTAGCCACAGAGACGATCCTTGCATGAGACATCCGCTGGCGCCTCCGCCCGCCAAGCCTGGTTCGGGGGGCGGGGAAGGGCATAGAGAGGGTAAGAGAGCCGCATTCTGGGCCCGGGGGTGTCCTACATATCTATGAGGTAGGGACTAGGAAGACCTGCGGCCTCGGTAAGCTGATATCCCCTCGTTTTGGGGACGACTGGTCCCTGTGGAGCCGATGCCCTCGTGCAAGCCCGCCCCGAGTCCGAATCCCTCCCCACGCTGCCCAGCCCCTCCTCACCTGCTCTTGTAGCCACAGAAAACCGAATTAGTCAGGGTGCACGTTTTCCGAATTACGACCTGGGCGCCGCCATGTTGGCACAGTAGGTGGGCGAATCACATGATAGTGGCTGGCCAGTCAATGAGGAAACGTACGGTGGGCGGCCGGGATCAAAATGAAAGCCATAAAGGAAGCGCGCTGATCGTGCTGTTCCGGGGGTTTTAATCACAGTGGATCCCCTGGGAGAGGACACGTCACTAGTCCCATTTCACAGATGAGGAAGTTGTGGCTCAGAAAAGGGGCGGTAAGCGGAGAAACCCAACACTTATTGGTCCTCTTCTGTGTTCTGGGTGTTATATACACATTATTTCAGAGCACCCTGCAGGAATAACTCAGGCTCTGGAGTTGGATTTACCGGGTTTGAATCTCAGTCCCATCACATGCTCTGGGCAGGTTACTCCCGGGGCTTCACTTTTCTTACCTATTAAATAAGAATCGTGGTTTTTCAGATAGAGCAAAGATTAAATGACAGATTCCTGGAAAGTGTGTAAAGAACCACTCTAACATTGTAAGCGCTCGGTAAAGTTCCAACCAGTGTATGAAGGCAGGACGGCGAAGTGGTCCCGGCTACCTGGGTTCCAGTCTCATCTCGCCCTGCGATTTGTTAACTCTGAACTTGTTACCGCTTTTGCAAAATGGGCAGAACTTTTTTACCATTTGTTACTGGGTTGTAGTGAGAAGTAAAGGAGTTAGTGCAGGTAAAATGCTAACAGAACCTAGTATCCGGTAAGCATCATAAAAGTCTTAGCTCTTATTGTCGCTTTTGAGCCTTTGTTTAAATCCTGGCACCCGCCATCACTTCCTTGCTGTCTGATGATCTTGACCAGCTTTCTTCATTTCTCTGTGCCTCCTTTTCTTTCTTTCTTTCTTTTTTTTTTTTTTTGAGACGGAGTCTCGCCCAGGCTGGAGTGCAGTGGCATGATCTCGGCTCACTGCAACCACCGCCTCCCGGGTGCAAGCGATTCTCCTGCCTCAGTCTCCCGAGTAGCTGGGATTACAAGCGCGTGCCATCACGCCCGGCTAATTTTTGTATTTTTAGTAGAGACAGAGTTTCACCACATTGGCCAGGCTGGTTTCGAACTCCTGACCTCAGGCGATCCACCCACCTCGGTCTCCCAAAGTGCTGGGATTACAGGCGTGAGCCACCACGCCCAGCTGCCTTTATTTTCTATAGTGTGTCTGTAACAGTTCCCACTAAAAAATGTTACTGTGTAGTTTAAACGAGCTAATTCCCATAAAGAACGTAACACAGTGCCTGCCACAATAAACAGCAGTCATTATTGTTTTTGTTTTACAGGAAACTAAAGTTCGGAAAGGTAGAGCGACTTGCCCAAGGTCGCGGGACTAGAAGGTGGCGGGGTCGGGATTCGAACCATCGAGCTGAGCCGACGTACTGGCGAGGATCCCCCAGGGGCATAGAGAGGAGACGGAGCCGGTTAGAAGGGGCGCGCTCGGAGCTCGGCTGGCCTCGCCTGGAGGGCGGGGCCTGAGGGCGGTGCGCGGGCGGGGCCGGGGCCGCTCCTCCCTGGCCTGGCTGCGGCGGCGGCGCGGCTTGCGCTCGCTCGGCGCTCGGCTGGGGCGGCCTGGCCCACAATGAATGGCCGCCGCGGCTGCCGCTGCTGCTGAGGCGGAGGCCGCGGAGGCCGCGGAGGCGGAGGCCGAGGCCCCGGCGCAGCGGGGCGCGCCCCGGGCCCAGGCCCGGCCCCAGCCGCCGCTGCGGAACCCGCCGGGACCCCCCGGAGCGCGGCCACGGCGCAGGTGAGGCGGCCCGCCTCAGGCCCGGTTCCGGCCTCCTCCAGCCGGGGCGGCCGGAGGGCTGAGTAGGGAGGGCCTGGGTGCTTTCTCGGACCGAGGAGGAGCCAGGCCCGCAGCCTGCACTGTGCCCAGGCAGGCGAGTGTGTGGAGGCCCAGCTACCGCGGGCGGCCTTGAGCGTCCAGCCCGAGCCTCGGGGCTTGGGGGCGGCAGGATCGTACCTGGACCGCTCCCCCAGCTCCCAGCGAGGGAGGGGGCCAGGTCGGGCCGGGGCAGGTACCGGGGATCCGGGGAAGTTGGAGGGTCCGAGGCGGAAAAGTGAGGAGGCTCCCGTGGATGCCGGAGGGGGAGGGGGAGGGGGAGGAGGAGTCGGGCTCCGGCCAGGCCGAGTGGGGGAGGAGAGGAGAGCGGCGCGGCCGGAGGGGGGCGGGGAGGGGCCGGGCCTGCAGGTACCGCCTGGGCGCTGGAGGTGGCGGGTGGGTCAAGTTACAGGCCTGGGGGTGGCTGAGGAGAAGCCCAGGAAGTGGGGCATGGTGGGTGTGGGCGGAGTTAGTTCGGGTGGGGGCGGATAGGAGATCCCAGAGTTGTTTTCCGGGGGTCACATGAGGTCAGGACTCAGATGTGGGGAGGGGGAGGCTAGATGTGGGGGCGATCAGGTAAGGTGAGGGACTGCTGTAGGAGTTTTGGGAGTCGAGAGAGCAGAGCCTTTGGGCTAGACTAGGGGGGATGTGGGGGCAGGTCAGGAAAAGCTGGTGTGACCAGAAGGTATATACTAAGATGCGCCCCCCACCGCCCCCAACTCCAAGTGTTAGTTCAGGGTCACATCTAAGGGGTTCCCTCTTTCCCACACCTCATCCCTGAAGCCTCTAGAGTCCTGACCCTACCCCTTGGGCAAGCCTCTGCCAACTGTTCAAAGGCGCTGACCAGTGGGTGTTTGTGTGGGCAGCTGGAGACAGTCTGGAACACCTAGCTTAGGCATCTTGTTTATCACAAGGTGGCCCTCGCCCACCCCCACCTTATATATCTACAGGGAGGCAGCCCAGCAGACGTTACCTGGGTATTTTAGGATCCTGCATTCTTTCTCTACCTTTTGTGGCCAGAAGCTGGTGGTTCAAGCCTAGTGGATGGGACCTCACAGCAACCATCATATATATTAGTACCGTGGCCTCCCAGGCACCAACTCCTTGAGCGTGAGTTCTGTGTGCCACCTCCCTGGGGGTGAAGAATTAGAGGGAGTGAGCATGTAAAACTCTGTCGATGGTGGTTTGGAGGCTCCCAATGGGGTGAAGGCAGGGCACAGAGACGAGTTAAGGCGATCAAATCAGGCACTCACACCCTGGCCCAGGGATCTACCTCTGGGACTCTCGTCCTGGGCCAGGCCCTGTGCCGAGCTTGCTGGTCGGATGAGCTCATTGATGGCTCACCACCACCGGGTCAACTTAGGCCTTCTCTGTGGTCCAGACGAGGAAGCTGAGGCTCAGGGTGGTGTGGCTTGTCTCAGGTCACGTGAGCAGACAGTGGCTGAACTGGGATTGTCTGACCCTCAGCCCAAACCCATAGTCACTCAAGTGGCCTTCCAGGAGGGTGACTGAAGGAGCTCCTCGTTCTGGATTCCCTGGCAGCCATTCTCCTCCGTCCAGGCCTTCCCTTCTGCCCACCCCGAGGGATGGGTCAATCCCCTTTGGGACAGAGTTTCCACGGTGTCCCCGGGGGATGGAACAGTGGAGGTATCTTTCTCAGAGGCCTGGTCACCCATTCTTCCCCATTTCCCTCCTGGGAGCCAAGAGGTCAGGAGTCATGGAGCTGTGGGCTGGCCGTGGGAAGCTGAGGAGGCCTGGCATCACCAGGGCTGGACTTGACTTTGCTTGCCTAGACTGTTTTTGCCCCACTTTGGCCCCCAGTCGGATGGCAGCAGCTTTTGTTCCTTTCTGGGCTAATTGCAAGGCTGTTACCAGGCTGTCCTTGGGACTTTGATTTGGGATCCTCAGCACCTGAGGCAGGAGCCACAAACTGCTGGGTCAAGTGGTGTCAGCCAGTTCTTCTGGGTTTAATGATGGGTTGTCACCCTTATTCTCCCCAGTCTCCCTATAGTTCCCAGGACACCCTCCAACCTGGGCCCTGCCCTTCTTGCCTGTCTGGCTAGCCACTTGGTTCTAGGAGGAGTAGGAGCTGGGCCAGCAGCCCCGCAAAAATAGACTGAACCATCCTTCCTGGCTGGTTGGGCCAGGATTGCTGCAGGTCTGCTTCAGCACAGACTGGGTCCTCCTGGACCTAAGCTGGGTTGGATACCAGGGATAGGGGGTTGGGGGTACCATCCAGTCACTTAGCTGAGACTGTTGGGAGTTGGCCCTGGTGAATAGGGGACAGGCAGTGCCTCGGGCAGCTCCGGTTTGTCCCCAGAGCTGGAGGAGAAGGCACCAGTAATAACTGCTTTTCGGTGAGAACTTAGCATGCACAGACTCTGTGGGGGCAAGTGCAACAAGTAGGCAGCCCATTGAGACAGTTTTATTTCACTGCTGGGTGCCCACTCCCCGCTGGGGGCTGGGGAAGCATCCCGGAGTAACAGATCCGGAGCAGCTAGCTCTCAAGCGACCAAACTTTCACAAGCAAAGGATCAAGATAATTTCACATACCTCTGTGTTTATAAAGATGGTGTAGCAAAGTGAAGTCATCGTGAGCCATGAGGGGACGGGGAGGTTTCGATGGGTGGCCGGAAGTATTCCGGGAGAGCTAAGATCTGAATAATAATATTAGCTAAGAGGTGGGTGGTGCTGGGGCACAGGGAGAGGTCAGTGTTCTAGGCTCAGGGGACAGCACATTCACAGCTTTTCTTGAGTATGTACCAGTCTTCTGAGTGCTCTAAACATTTTGTCTTCATGAGGGAAGGAGTTGGGGGATGACCCTACTGTGGAGACAGAGACTCTTAGTACCATTCACAAGAAAGTGAAGCCCTGTCTCTGGGTCTCCTAGATCTGCCCATCACCCCCAGATGGAAGTTCAGAACCCCTTGGCCTGCATCCAGGGTATTTAAAAAATCTGGCCGCCTGGCCGGGCAGCAGGGAGCCCCAGCAGGTTCTTGAGCTGGGCTTTGAGGAGATGTGAGTTTTGGTCAGCCTTACAGGATCTATTGATGGAGTCTGCCTGGAGGCCCGGGGGTTTGGAGAGAGTTGGGGGTTGGCCCAACATTGTCTGACCCTAGATTTCATCAGTGTCATTGCCAGAGCCTGTGTGGAGAGAGGGATCCCATCAGGCTTGGTGGGGCACATCGCTTTTGGGATGGTGGTGAGCCACCGGGGCTGGAAAACATGAGTCAGTGTTCATGCCACTCTGCGTCCTCTCTCAGATCCTCCGTACCCCTCATTTCTCCTCTTAGGTTGCTGTCAGCACTTGTATACACTCGAACTCATTTAAGCCCATGACTAGCAGGTCCTGCCTGTTGTCATCATTTGACACACAAGGCAACTGAGGCACCCGAGTCCTTCCTTCACACAAGCTGCAAAGTGGTCTGGCTACCACCCCTGTGCTGCCTTCCAGCCACTTTCATGTTCCTCGTCTCTGCATTTGCTCCTCAGTCCCGTCAGCCGCTGCTGCCTTCCCCTAGAGAACCCTCTGGGCTGCGTGAGGTGGGGCCGGGAGGTGGGACTGGGCCTGCTTGCACATTAGGTGGGGTGAGGACCAGCCGAGCCGGCAGAGGTGAGATGTCTTAGGTTGTGATCTGTGTGTGGTTGTGGTCATGTCCCTCCAGCCTTCTCAAGTGCCACCTCCTTGGCGAAGGTCTCAGTTCTTAGAGACCTGTGCATCTTCTCTGAGGGCTTTGACTGTGTCCAGTTCATGTTTTCTAAATCGAGCAAAGGGAGAGGGTAGGTAAGGGTGAGCAGACATGGTCTAATGGAGAGTGAAATTTCACACTTAGCACCACCCCTGTCTCAGCCATGAGACTCTGGGCAAAGGTCTTTACCTCTGAGCCTCAGTGTCCTCCTCTGATAAGGAGTGACAAATGGGCACAACTATACTGCTGTGATTCGCAACTGGGTACAGTCCTACCTCCTCCGGGGACACTTGGGGAATGTCTGGGGACATTTTTGGTTGTCCCTGCCAGGGGTGGGGGTGCTGCTGGCATCTAGCGGGTCTATAGGCCAGGGATGCGGTTCAACATCAGGCAGTGTGTAGGGCAGCCCCCACCACAAAGAATGATTGACGCAAATGCAGTGGCCGGGTGGGGAATCTCCACTGTCTGGTTATCATGAGGTTTGCGGGAGAGGTTGGCGTCTGGGGTGTGATTGGACAGTGCTGTGAAGGCTCTGGGGAAAACCCCAGCAAGCACTGCCTGTTAATCCCATGAAATGTGCAAGGTCTGGGAGATGGTGAGAGGCATAAGATGTCTTCTACTCCCAGGGAGTTTGCGGCCCAGCACGTGGCCAGGGGATACGACTAACAGCAGCTGGCATTCATGAGCACTGACTACAGGGCGAGCGCCGATCGGCCTGTATTCTTTGGTTGTTTAATCCTTGAAATAGCCTTGTGAGGTGGCTGCTGCTGTCAGCCCATTTTCTAGATGGGAGACTGATATGGGGGTTGAGCACTATTGAGGGTAATTCTGAGTGACAAGCTCCATAAGGGATTTGAGCCTACTACAATAGTAGGATTCAAAATCTTAGGCCCAGCATGGTTTCCTAGCACAGCCCAGCAGGCCCCTTTCCCAGGATGATCCCCATCCCTCCACCCTCCTTTGTGTTAGCGGCACCAGGGTCACCTCAGGGCCTTTGCACTTACTGTTGTTCCCTCCACCCTTGGTTGCCGCTGCCGCTGCCCTGTCTTTTGGGTATGATCTGATTACACGCAGGGAGTGGGATGTAACTCCGAAGGGTGGGCTTATGGTTGGAGTTGGTGGGGAGGGAGCAGGCAGGCTGCGAGCTCCATGAGGACGGAGGCAGAGCTTCTGCCAGGCTCTCCAAGGAGCTGGAACTGCTGCCTGCAAAGGGAGGCCAGATTGCCGAGGGCTGCGAGGAGGAGCGAGTGGGAGGAGGGAGGAGGGAGAGGCAGCACGCGGAGACTGCTCATTCCCGGAGATGGTGGTTGCAGGGAGGAAGGGCTAGAGAATAGCTGCAGATGGGAGGATTGGGAAAGGAAGAATGAAGAAGGCCTTCCTTGGGGATTAGAGAGAGGGCACCCCAGACCCTGAGGTGGAGGTCCTCAGACAGGCAGAAAACCCTGTTTCTGGAGAGGACACATCCAGTAGCTCAGGTAAAGAGCCCCAGCTCTGGGCTTGGCTGGTCCGGGGTTCCCATCTGGTCTCTGCCTTGCTTCTCTGAACACCAGTTTTCCCACCTGTGAAATGGGTCTAGTCACAGCTGCCTCACATTTTTGCCTGATTCGGGAGCCAGATGGCCTGGGTATAAACCAGTGCCTGCCATTCATCAGCTACATGTTCCCCGCCTCTGGCTTCACCTCTCTGGGCCTCGTTCCCTTCCATGAAATGGCAGGCAGGCTCATTTCTTCCTCAGAAACCGTAAAGAAGAGTAAGTGAAATGAGCCTGTCTGAGCCCTGGCCAGGTATGGGCACAGTCAGTGAGGCTTGAGTAGGGGACACTGTTACTAATCCTATTGCCACCATGGATTTAACAACAGTCATTCAGGGAAAAAGATAACGAATTAAATCTATGGGTGTATAAGAAAAAAATACAGGCCAGGTGCAGTGGCTCACGCCTGTAATCCCAGCTCTTTGGGAGGCTGAGGTGGGCGGATCACTTGAGGCCAGGAGTTTGAGACCAGCCTGGCCAACATGGAGAAACCCAGTCTCTACTAAAAATACAAAAATTAGCCAGGCATGGTGGTGTGTGCCTGTAATCCCAGCTACTCAGGAGGTGGAGGCACGTGAATTGCTTGAACCCAGGAGGTGGAGGTTGCAGTTAGCCGAAATCACGCCACTGTACTCCAGCCTGGGCGACAGAGAAAGACTGTCTCAACAAAAAAGAAAAAGAAAAGAAAAAAAAAATACTGATGCAAGATGAGGTCTTGCTATATTGCCCAGGCTGGTCTCAAACTCCTGGCTTCAAGTGTCTTCCTGCCTCAGCCTCCCGAAGTTCTGGAATTACAGATGTGAGTCACACACACCCCCCCTCCCCCACTGAACAGTTTGTTCTTCACTAACTGTTTTCCTGGACTGCCTTCACATTCAGCCCCTACAGAGGGGTCTTCATGGTTCTGGGTCAGGCAGGCAACCTGAGTAGCTGCCAGGATCCAGCCACATCCTGCTGAGCTGCAGGAAGAACTGTGTGGCTCTCTGGGGCCTTTGTTCCTTGTTACACTTGGAGTTGCTGGTCTCCCTTAACTGGCTTTTAGGTCTTAGCCCATCTGGGCTGCTATAATAAAATACCTTAGACTGGAAGCCAGGCACACTGCTCATGCCTCTAACCTCAGCATTTAGGCGGCTGAGATGGGAGGATTGCTTGAGCCCAGGGGTCCGAGATCAGCCTGGGCAACATAGTGAGACCTCATCTTTACAAAAAAATTTAATTTTAATTTGTTTTTCACCCGTGACAGAGCCCTCAGGAGATCCTGAGAACATATGTCTCTCGTCTTTACAAAAAATTGTTTTAATTAGCCAGGCGTGGTGGTACACATCCCTAGTCCCAGCTACTCAGGAGGCTGAGGTGAGAGGATAACTTGAGCCCAGGAGTTTGACGCTGTAGTGATCCAAGATTGCACCACTACGCTTCAGCCTGGGTGACAGAGCAAGACCCTGCTCAGAAAAACAAAACAGACTGGGCCATTGATAAACAACAGAGATGAGCTGCTCATAGTTGTAGAGGGTGGTAAGTCCCATATCACGGCGCTAGCAGATTCCGTGTCTAGTGAGGGCCCGTCTCTCATAGATAGCACCTTTTAGGTATCTGCACAGGGTGGCAAGGACAAACAAGCTCCCCCTCTTTTATACGGGCACAGTTCATATTCATGAGGACAGAGCCCTCCTGACTGAATCACCTCCCGAAGGCCCCACTTTTTTTTTTTTCTTTTTAAATTTTTTTTCTTTTTAAAATTTTTTTTTTTTTTTTTTGGTGAGACGGAGATTTACTCTTGTTGCCCAGGCTGGAGTGCAATGGCACGATCTCGGCTCACCGCATCCTCCACCTCCCAGGTTCAAGCGATTCTCCTGCCTCAGCCTCCCAAGTAGCTGGGATTACAGGCATGTGTCACCACGCCAGGCTAATTTTGTATTTTTAGTAGAGACGAGATTTCACCGTGTTGCCCAGGCTGATCTCGAACTCCTGACCTCAGGTAATCCGCCCGTCTCCGCCTCCCAAAGTGCTGGGATTACAGGCGTGAGCCACTGCGCCCAGCCTTTTTTAAATTTTTGATCAACAACTTCTTTTTTATTTTGAGATGGAGTCTTGCTCTGTTGCCCAGGCTAGAGTGCAGTGGCGTGATCTTGGCTCGCTGCAACTTCTGCCTCCTAGGTTCAAGCAATTCTGCTTCAGCCTCCCTAATAGCTGGGATTACAGGCGTGCACCACTGCGCCCAGCTAATTTTTGTATTTTTAGTAGAGATGGGGTTTCACCATATTGGCCAGGCTAGTCTCCAACTCCTGACCTCAGGTGATCCGCCCACCTCGGCCTCCCAAAGTGCTGGGATTACAGGCGTGAACCACCATCCCTGGCTGAAAGGCCTAACTTTTTTTTTTTTAGACGGAGTCTTGCTCTGTCGCCCAGGCTGGAGTGCACTGGCGTGATCTCGGCTCACTCCAACCTCCGCCTCCCGAGCTCAAGCAATTCTCCTGCCTCAGCCTCCCTAGTAGCTGGGATTACAGGCATGTACCACTGTGCCCGGCTAATTTTTTGTATTTTTAGTAGAGATGGGGTTTCACCGTGTTATCCAGGATGGTCTCTATCTCCTGACCTCGTGATCCGCCCTCCTTGGCCTCCCAAAGTGCTGGGGTTACAGGCGTGAGTCACCGCGCCCGGCCAGCCCCACTTCTTAATACCACTACATTGGAGATAGGCTTTACCATGTGAATTTTGGGGAGAGGCAAACATTCAGACCATAGCATCTGTCGACGGCCATGTCACAGCTTCCCTGGAAAGACATCAGGAAAGGACTGTGCCTTTGACAGTCTCTCACAGGCCCCTGCTGGCTGGGGAATTCCGCGGCTCTCTTCCCTAAGAGCTGGCAGTTACTACTCCCGGGAATCATCCTGCCAGCCCTCTTCCTGCAGATGGCAGGGTCCACCGGCAGTGTGAGCAATTCGTCAGGTAACACTGAGGTCTCAGTAGGCCCCTGACTGCCGGCTACCCACCTTGGCGACTGTCAAAGGAGGTCATCTGTCTGCCCAGCCACAGATAATGCCTCTGAGCCCTATTCCTGTTTGAGTCACATTAATGTGGAACAAAACAGGGAGTTAGATTAGTTGGAATGGAAGTAATTCTTTGTTCATTTTTCCACAAAGGACTGTGAGCACCCACTGTGTACCTGGCCAGGTCCTAGGGGTAGAGGACACAACAGGGGTCTACACAGGCAAACTCCCTGCCCCAGGGAAACTGACACGAAGCCCCAAAAAATGCCCAGTTTGGCAGGGGTGGTGGCTCGTACCTGTAATCCCAGCACTTTGGGAGGCCGAGGCAGGAGGACCACTTGAGCCCAGGAGTTTGAGACCAGCCTGGGCAACATTAGGGAGACCTCGTCTCTATTACTAAAAAATGCACAAATAAATAATTTTTTTTAGAAAAAGAAAAATACCCAGCTTGCTAAATAAATCGTAGGAACTCCCAAGAAGGATAAGTCAAGCAGGGAGAATCAAGCTAAGGAGTTACTGCGGGGAAGGGCTTTGTTGGTCAGACGCAGTGGCTCATGCCTATAATCGCAGTGTTTTGTGAGGCTGTGGCAGGAGGACCACTCAGCTGGGAGTTGGAGACCAGCCCAGGCAATATAGTGAGATCACGTCTCCACCCAAAAAATATATATATATATATTATTATTATTATTTTTTTTTTTTTGATTAACTGGATGGTCTGGGCGCCTTGGCTAATGCCTGTAATCCCAGCACCTTGGGAGGTGGGCGGATCACTTGAGGTCAGGAGTTCAAGACCAGCCTGGCCAACATGGTGAAACCCCATCTCTACTAAAAATAGAAAAATTAGCCAGGCATGGTGGTGGTTACCTTTAATTCCAGCTACTCAGGAGGCTGAGACAGGAGAATCGCTTGAACGATTCTTGCAGTGAGCTGAGATACCACCACTGCACTCCAGCCTGGGCGACAGAGCGAGACTCTGCCTCAAAAAAAAAAGAAAAAAAAATTAGCTGGATGTAGCTCCTGTGGTCCCAGCTATTTGGGAAGCTGAGGTGGGAGGATTGCTTGAGCCCAGGAGTTTGAGGCTGAAGTGAGCTATGATGGTGCCACTGTACTCCAGCCTGGGTGACAGAGCAAGGCCCTGTCTCCAAAAACAAAAGAGTAGAGAAAGGGCTTTATGTGACCGGGGAGAGTATGAAGAGCTATGGCTGTCCCATTCCCATTCTAGTAGGTCCGAGAGCAAGCAGGGCCAGACTGCCAGGGGCCCCAATAAAGCATTGTAGGGGCCCAGGCAGTGTCACTTGGGGCCAAGGTAGTACAAAGTGGTTTTGAAGGAGTTGAAGATGAATCCAAGGATCTGAATGAGGAGGGCTGGAGCTGGTGAAGCTATGGCATTCACAGGTTTTGGGAAGGAGTGGAGCCAGGTCCTGAAATTGTTGAGTGGAGGTGTCTGGGGTGTGTGCGAGTCTGGCATTCACAGGGAAGTCCGGGCCAAAGACTCCAGTGGGGGAGGCATCAGTGAATAGATGGTGCTTCAGGCCTGTCTTAGTCAGCTCAAGCTGCCACACAACAAAATATCACAGACTGGGTGGCTTAAACAACAGACATTTATATTTCAGAGTGCTGGGGGCTGGCAGTCTGAGATGAGAGTGCCAGCGTGGTCAGGTTCTGGTGAGGGCTCTCTTCGTGGCTTGCAGACAGCTGCCTTCTTAATACCACCGTTATGACCTCAATTAACCTTAATTAGCTCCCAAAGGTCTTACCTCCAGATACAGGCACATTGGGGCTTAGAGTTTCAATCTATGAATTTGGAGGGACATACTTTGTCTATAGCAGAGCCCTGAGACTGAGCCCAGTCCCCTGGAGGTGAAAACCCTTTCTGGAAGGGCCACACTCCCCATCCACTACTGCCCTTCTTAGATCTCAGCTCCAGTGTCACCCCTTCTGGGCAAGGTCAGGCACCCTGGTGTGTAGCACATTGATCTGTGTGACCAAGGATGAATGGCCCTGTCTCCTGCTGGATTGTGAGCTCCAGAGGCAGGGCTACTTTGTCACCATTGTGGCCTGCCCAGGGAGGGACCTGGTAAATATTTATTGAGTAGTTAGTTGTTGGGAAGTCATAGAAACCATGTGCTGTGCCCTTGGGTCTCACCAGAAGATCTGCTCATGCCCGGGGCCAGGACTAGGCACTGTCCTGGCCAGGAAGGTCCCAGCTGCCCTGTGGCCTCCTGCCCTTGTCCCCCACACCCTCAGGGGTGCTGATATGCTGAATTTTAAGGAGAGATGATTCTGATATAGTTTTCTGCCCTTGGGGAGTTTATAGTCAAGTGGGACTTAGTTTCCTCAGAGGTAAGCTTAAGGGCACTGTGGCTGGGGTGGGGCAGGAGAGGGACATCTTCTCTAGCCTGGAGAAGTGAGTAGCTGAAGGTGGAGGAAGAAGGTATTCCGGGCAGGGTGCACAGCTTGGGCAAAGGCCTCACTGCAGTAGAGGGGGACCAGGCAGTGTGTTTGAGCCTGACTTAGGTGGGGATTTGGTGGTGACTAGAACCATTAGGTGGTTTAGAGACCTCAGCCCTCGACTCCATCCCACCCCTGCTTCAGCCAGCAGGTGACCCTGCCAGGGAACTGCCAGCGAGAGACCCGTTTCCTCTGAGAGTCCAGTCATGCTAGCTCCCTTCCTGGGGCTAGTATGGGTGAGGGCTTCTTGCAGGGGCCCACGTAGTTTTTCTCCTGAGTCCATTGGGCAGGATTGGGCCGGATTGGGCCAATCACAGAGGGATGGAGGAGTTCCCAGAGATGGGTCTGCTCTGGCCCACACTGCAGCTCACCCCTGTCCACTCTGTGCGGGGGCCACTGGGGAGTTAGACGGAACAGCATTCAGGTCACTGTGGCTCACAGACCCGTCGCCCCACTCCGCTCGTCCCTAGCAGCATAGAGGGAGGGAGAGTTCCCGTGCGCTAATTGGCTGAGCTGTTTGGACCAATTGCTAATCAAAGGCTCCAAAGTCCTGGGTGCTGTGGTGCTGGGCTCTGAAGCTGAGGTTCACAAGGTATGGGGGACCTCAGTCTGAGCATTAGGTTGGCTCTCAGGAGGGGACCTGGGCCACCTTCCCAACCCCCACATCTCTGTTGCCTCCTGTTATCCCCATAACCTTTCAGTCTCCATTGCCAAATGGGGGAGTTCAAGACCAGCCTGGACAACATAGTGAGACCCTGTCTTTAAAAAAAAAAAAAAAATTAACTGTGGCTGGTGCCGGGCGCTTGGTAAGGTCACCTTGAAGCAGTCCTGTGCCCGTTCTGCACTGTTTTGTTTGGTTGGTTGGTTGGTTGGTTTTGGTGGGGTAGTGGGGTCGGGGGATGTGGTTTTTTGTTTTTGCTTTTTTTGTTTTAGAGACAGGGTCTCACTCTATGACCCAGGCTGAAATATAGTGGCACAATCATCACTCACTGCAGCCTCTAACTTTTTGGCTCAAGTGATCCTCCCACCTGAGCCTCCCAAGTAGCTGGGACTACAGGTGCAAGCCACCAAGCCCCACTAATTTTTAAATTTTTTGTAGAGATAGGGGTCTCGCTATGTTACCCAGACTGGTCTTGAACCCCTGGCTTCAGGGGATCCTCCTGCTTTTGCCTCCCAGAGTGCTGTGATTACAGGCGTGAGCCACCGTGCCCAGCCTCTCTGCATTGTTCTTTAACACATTTACAAATATTTACTGAGCATCTATTTCATTCTAAAGAACTAATCTTGAATAAAACCAGCCAGAATGTTTGCCTTCATTGAGCTGACAGTGCCCTTGGAGGGGTTAACTGTACATACAACTCTTTTTTTTTTTTTTTTTGAGATGGAGTATCACTCTGTTGCCCAGGCTGGAGTGCAGTGGCTCGATCTCAGCTCACTGCAACCTCCACCTCCCAAGTTCAAGTGATTCTCGTGCCTCAGCATCCTGAGTAGCTGGAACTACAGATGTGCACCACCTCACCTGGCTAATTTTTGTATTTTTAGTAGAGATGGGGTTTCACCATGTTGGCCAAGCTGGTCTCAACCTCCTGACCTCAGGTGATCCGCCCGCCTCAGCCTCCCAATGTGCTGGGATTACAGGCGTGAGCCACCGCGCCTGGCCTGTACATATAACTCTTAAAATGCTGCCCTGATTCTGGGGCTCACTTTCAAATATGTGCACACTCCCTAGGCCAGGACCCCGCCTGTCCCATACCCTTCCTGGCAGCCCTGTCCTTGCTGCATCACCCTCCAGCTACACCAGCTTTCTTTGGGTCCCTGGACCACACCTGATACCTTCTTGCCCAGAAGTGTTATCTCTGTCCTGGCTGTTGCTTAACCTTTAATGGTCCCTACCACCAAGGCCATCTGCTCGGTTGGCATACCCACCCCAACTGTAATTAAATCATCCCCTGTGTCTCCTCACTAGACAGCTCCACGTAAGCACAGCTGGTCCTTTTAGGGCTGTGTCCCCAGCGCCTCCCACAAAGGAGGATGCGGTTCATCAGGATGGGTTGGATGAACAGCCCATTTTACAGATGAATAAACTGAGGCACAGGCAGGTGCAGGGTTTTGGCTGCACTGCACACCTGTCCTGGCTTTGTCCTCCTCCCTGGGGAATGAGCTTGGAGCACCCCTCTAGGAACTGGGATGCCAGCCTCTTCCCTTGACCATCTTGGTCCTTGTCATTTGGGCCCCAGTACCAGGGGTGGCTTTAATTTGGCTGCCCAGGGAGGTGGTTCAGGGCTGCCAGGACCCCCGAAGTAGGCTCTCTGGGCTCTGTCCTTTGCCCCCCAACATGGTGCCTGTTTCTCCTGCCTCTTCATGCAGAGTGGCCAGCTCCTGGCCCATTCAGCTCTGAGTTTGAGCTCCTGGGAGGAGATTTTTGTTGCCTTGTAACTGGGATTCCTAGATCCAGCCTCCACCCTCTTATTGCCCTGAGGATGTTTTGGGGTTTGGTTTTGTTTTGTTTGTGTTTTTGTAGGATGGTGGCAGTGATTTTGAGGAGGGGAAGAGGAAGGAAGATATAAGCAAGGGAAGTCACAGGCTGCGGTGCCTAGGCAGACCCTGGTTTGAGTCTTGGCCTTCCCACTTTTTGCATGTCAGTGGTAGGGGCAGCAGATACCTCAGGACATATTTTGGGTTTTGTTTTTGTTTTTGTTTTGAGACATAGTCTCACTCTGTTGCCCAGGCTAGAGCGCAATGGCACGATCTTGACTCACTGCAACCTCCACCCTCCCGGGTTCAAGTGATTCTCCTGCCTCAGCCTCCCGAGTAGCTGGGATTACAGGCACCTGCCACCACGCCCAGCTAATTTTTGTATTTTTAATAAAGACGGAGTTTCACCCTGTTTGCCAGGCTGGTCTCGAACTCCCGATCTCAGGTGATCCGCCTGACTCGGCCTCCCAAAGTGCTGGGATTGGCCAGGTGTGGTGGCTCATGCCTGTAATCCTAGCACTTTGGGAGGCCAAGGCAGGTGGATCATTTGAGGTCAGTAGTTCAAGACCAGCCTGGCCTATATGGTGAAACCGCATCTCTACTAAAAGTACAAAAATTAGCCGGACATGGTGGCACACGCCTGTAGGCCCAGCTACTCAGGAGGCTGAGAATCACTTGAACCTGGGAGGCGGAGGTTGCAGTGAGCCGAGATGGCACCACTGCACTCCAGCCTGGGTAACAGAGCAAGACTCTGTATTTAAAAAAAAAAAAAAAAAAAAAAGGTGCTGGGATTACAGGCTTGAGTCATCCCGCCCTTCAGGACATATCTTTTGAATTTTGAACCCGGTGAATGAATTTTTAGATGACCTCAGGACAGTCCTCAATTTCCACATGACCTCAGTTTTTCCAGCTTTGCAAGGGGAGTATGAAACCAGCCCTGAAGTCTTGCTAAGAGGATTCGGGGAGCTCATAGAAGTTGTGAGTTGGTTCCTCCATTCGCCTGGGTGTTGGCAAGGGGCAGGGCCTGTGTCTTGCTTGTGGCCTGCCAGGGTAGCAGCTCAGTAAGTGAGATGGTATCTCATTGTGGTTAGGATTTACATTTCCCTGATGACTAGTAATGTTTCCGTGTAATTTCTTGAATGATCATTCAGTAACAATAAGTGTAGGTTGAGTTTGTAGAATCAGCTTGACCTCCTCAGCCTCGATTTCCAAATGGAGAAAGCAGAGATTTGGAGCTCCTGGTCGGAGGAGCAGGTCGGTGCTGGAGCCAGGACTCAACCTTAGGTTGCGCCTCTGAGCCTTTGAACACTTGCCATTTCTATTCCTCACAGCAGCCCTTTCAGACGGAACGGGTGTTACCAGATAGGAGGAGAGCGGCCACTGTATTCTCAGTGCCCAGCCCAGGGAGGCAGATCTGAGTGGAGTTGCTAATGAAACATGGAAGGTGCTTGAGAGCTAACTGGGAGGGAGGGAAGGTGTGCATTCCTGCGCCAGGGCCTTTGCACGTGCTTGTTACTTTCTCCTGCTGGCCAGCTGGAGTGTCTGGAAAGATCTGTCTTACTCAGGGAGCCTTCTCACTCACACTCTGCCCAGTTAGGACCACTGCCCTCTAGAGCCCCTATAGAATTACAGAGGAGGCCGGGCGTGATAGTTCACGCCTGGAATCCCAGCGCTCCAGCCTGGGCGACAGAGTGAGACTCCATCTCAATTAAAAAAAAAAAAAAAAAAAAGGCTGGGCGTGGGGGCTCACACGTGTACCCAACACTTTGGGAGGCTGAGGCGAGTGGATCACCTGTGGTCAGATCGAGACCATCCTGGCTAACACTGTGAAACCCCATCTCTACACAAAATTAGCCGGATGTGGTGGCAGGCACCTGTAGTCCCAGCTACTCAGGAGGCTGAGGTAGGAGAATGGCATGAACCCAGGAGGCGGAGCTTGCAGTGAGCCGCAATTGTGCCACTGCACCCCCGCCTGGGCGACAGAGCGAGACACCATCTCAAAAAATAAAAATAAAAATAAAATAAAAAGAATTCTCACTTTACCAGTGCGGTCAGGTAGAAAGCCACACCTTCCTTTGAAGCCCTTTGATGACTGCCCCAGAGTGTGGGGGACAGCCCTCTCACGTCCCACGCGGCCAGTTCTTCCTCCTGGAAGAGGCAGTACAGGGTCTGATGCAGAAGTTCACACACTGACACCCCCACTTCCGCCACCTCCCCAAGCTGTTCCTCTCACAGGTCAGTGTGGGGGGTGAGCTACCTGAGCAGCAGCAATTCCCATTTCTGGTGGCCGAGATGAGAGGGTCGCTTGAGGCCAGGAGTTCACGACCAGCCTGGGCAACGTAGCAAGACCCTGTCTCTACAAAAAGTTTAAAAATTAGCTAGGCATGGTGGTGTACACGTATAGTCTCAGCTACTCAGGAAGCTGAGGCAGGAGGATCCCCTGAGCCTAAGAGTTCAAGACTCGTAATGAGCTATGATCTTACTACAACACTCCAGCCTGGATGGTAGAATGAGACCCTGTCTCTTTCAGAAAAATAAAATCCCTTGTCTTCCTCGCCTCCCTGCCCTCAAGCACTTTTGAGTTAATTTGCTTGAATTAAATATGTATGGCATGATTTCACAGTTTTTTTTCTTTTTAAGTATTATTTACTTTTGCAAATAGGCATTTCATCCACCAGGTTTAAAATTCAAAAGACCTGGAAGTGTACTTTGCAAGTCTCCTCCCCACTTCTGCCCAGAGGAAATCAGTCTCACAGTTTCCTCCTTTCTTTCTTTTTTTAACAACTTTATTGAGATGCTCACACCATGCACTTTGCCCATTTAAAGTGTTCAGTTAATGGTCTTTAGTATATTCACAGAGTTATGCAACCATCACCACAGTCAGTTTTAGAAGATTTTTCATTATGTCAAGAATAAACCCCACCCGGGCGTCATGGCTCATGCCTGTAATCCCAGCACTTTGGGAGGCTGAGGCAGATGGATCACCTGAGGTCAGGAGTTCAAGACCAGTCTGGCCAATGTGGTGAAACCCCATCTCTATTAAAAATACAAAAATTAGCCGGTGTGGTGGGGCACGCCTGTAAGCCCAGCTACTCAGGGAGGCTGAGGCAGGATGAATCACTTGAACCTAGGAGGCAGAGGTTGCAGTGAGCTAAGATCGCAGCACTGCACTCCAGCCTGGGCAACAGAGTGAGACTCCATCTCAAAAAAAAAAAGAAAAAAGAGGAAACCCCACACACCTTTGCTTTCCCTCACCACACCCCCATTCTCCCCGCCTCCCAGCCCCTGGCAACCACTAATCTGCCTCCTGTCTGCGTGGATTTGCCTGTCCTGGACATTTCCTATAAATGGATCATACAATCTGTGGTCCTTTTGTTTGGCCTCTTTCATTTGGAATAATGTTTTCCAGGGACATCCATGTTGTAGCATGTGTCAGAATTTCCTTCCTTTTTATAGCTGAATAATATCCCATTGTATGGACTGACCACTTTTAGTTGGCCCCTCCGTCCGCAGATGGATGTTTGGATCGTTTCCACTTCTGGGGTATTGTGAATAATGCTGCTGTGAACGTTTGTGTACAGGTTTTCAATGCAGGCAAATGTTTTCGTTTTTCCTGGGCCTAAATTCCAGGAGTGGAATCGCTGGGTCATTTGGTAACTCTCTTTAACTGTTTGAGGAACCGTCAGACTGTTCTCCATGGTGGCTGTGCCATTTGACATTCCCACAAGCAGTGGAAGAGGGCTCCGGATTTCTCATCGTCACCACCTTTTTTGATTCTAGTCAGCCTAGTGGGTGTGAGATGGTGTCTCATTGTGGTTAGGATTTGCATTTCCCTGGTGATGTTTTCTTCTAATTTCCCTGATGACTAGAGATGTTTTCATGTAAGTTATTTTTTTATTTATTTATTTTGAGACAGTGCCTCTGTCTGTATCCCAGGCTGGAGTATAGTGGCGCAATCACAGCTCACTGCAGCCTTGACCTCCTGGGCTCAACAACAGATCCACCCTCCCTAGTAGCTGGGACCACAGGTGTGCTCCACCACGCCGGACTAATTTTTGTGTTTTTCGTAAGAGGCAGGGTTTCGCCATGCTGCCCAGGCTGGTCTCAATCTCCTAAGCTCAAGTGATTCACACGCCTTGCCCTCCCAAAGTGCTAGGATTACAGGCATGAGCCACTGCACCCAGCCTCATGTAATTTCTTTTTCCTTTTTTTTTTTTTTTGAGACAGTCTTACTCTATGTCCCAGGCTGGAGTGCAGTGCCACAATCTCAGCTCACTCAACCTCTGTCTCCTGGGTTCAAGTAATTATCTGGCCTCAGCCTCCCTAGTAGTTGGGACTACATACCCACACCACCTTACCTGGCTAATTTTTGTATTTTTGGTAGACAGGGTTTTGCCATGTTGGCCAAGCTAGTCTCTAACTCCTGGCCTCAAGTGATCCGCCTGCCTCAGCCTCCCAAAGTGCTGAGATTACGTGAGTGAGCCACTGCGCCTGACCTCATGTAATTTCTTGAGTGGTCATTTAGTCATTCAACAAACAGTGATTGAGGGGCATGTGCCCAGCACTGCAGACTCTGGTGCACAGTCAGATGACCCTGTCTTTCTGGCATTTCCATGCCAGTGCCCTGAAGAGATGCCATATATGTACCTGGTGCTTGCAATAGCTGGCACTCAGAGGTAGCACACTGTGTCCTAGCCACTCTTCCGAGCACTTAAGCATATTCAGTTACTCTTCAAGTACATATGAATAAGTATGCCTTTGCCCCCTCCTCTTTGCAAGGGATAGCGTGTGGCCATCCTGGTCTGCAGCTAGCTTAGCAGATTCGACCACATATTGTAAAAGTGAGTCTGTACCAGGACAGATAGAGTAGAGAGAGGGCTCAGTGCAGTTTAGCACCATGGTAGATTCCATCGTGCGGATGTCCCTCCAGCGGGGGAGGTCTTTGGGGCCAGGGCTAGGCCAGCACCCACATTTGCCGCCTGACCCCGTCCCTCCGTCTCTGTCTCTCCATTCCTCCCTGCCCCCGTGCAGCCGCCGCCATGGCCCAGACACTGCAGATGGAGATCCCGAACTTCGGCAACAGCATCCTGGAGTGCCTCAATGAGCAGCGGCTGCAGGGCCTGTACTGTGACGTGTCAGTGGTGGTCAAGGGCCATGCCTTCAAGGCCCACCGGGCCGTGCTTGCTGCCAGCAGCTCCTACTTCCGGGACCTGTTCAACAACAGCCGCAGCGCCGTGGTAGAGCTGCCGGCGGCCGTGCAGCCCCAGTCTTTCCAGCAGATCCTCAGCTTCTGCTACACGGGCCGGCTGAGCATGAACGTGGGCGACCAGTTCCTGCTCATGTACACGGCTGGCTTCCTGCAGATCCAGGAGATCATGGAGAAGGGCACCGAGTTCTTCCTCAAGGTGAGCTCCCCGAGCTGCGACTCCCAGGGGCTGCACGCGGAGGAGGCCCCATCGTCGGAGCCCCAGAGCCCCGTGGCACAGACATCGGGCTGGCCAGCCTGTAGCACTCCGCTGCCCCTCGTGTCGCGGGTGAAGACGGAGCAGCAGGAGTCGGACTCCGTGCAGTGCATGCCCGTGGCCAAGCGGCTGTGGGACAGTGGCCAGAAGGAGGCCGGGGGTGGCGGCAATGGCAGCCGCAAGATGGCCAAGTTCTCCACGCCGGACCTGGCTGCCAACCGGCCTCACCAGCCCCCGCCACCCCAACAGGCTCCGGTGGTGGCAGCAGCCCAGCCCGCCGTGGCTGCGGGAGCAGGGCAGCCAGCTGGTGGGGTGGCGGCAGCAGGGGGTGTGGTGAGTGGGCCCAGCACGTCGGAGCGGACCAGCCCAGGCACCTCAAGCGCCTACACCAGCGACAGCCCTGGCTCCTACCACAATGAGGAGGATGAGGAGGAGGACGGTGGCGAGGAGGGCATGGATGAGCAGTACCGGCAGATCTGCAACATGTACACCATGTACAGCATGATGAACGTTGGCCAGACAGGTGAGGTGCCGCCCTGTCCCCCTACCCCACCAGCCACCCCTGCCCCTCCTGCCACTCGCGCGCCACTCTCTCCCTGCAGCCGAGAAGGTGGAGGCCCTCCCGGAGCAGGTAGCCCCCGAGTCCCGAAATCGCATCCGGGTTCGGCAAGACCTGGCGTCTCTCCCGGCTGAACTTATCAACCAGATTGGGAACCGCTGCCACCCCAAGCTCTACGACGAGGGCGACCCCTCTGAGAAGCTGGAGCTGGTGACAGGTGGGCCGGCCTCACCCCAGCTCTCTCCTCTCCACAGCTTTGGAGCCGGCTGGCCTGGGCTGGGCTGGGCTGGGCAGCTGGTTAGGAGCCTCCAGCACCTCAGTTTCCCTATCTGTGCTGTAGTATTGATAACAGCCACCCTAAGGGCGGGGGCGTTGGTGAGATGGAGGAGCTGATACAGCAAGGCCTGGCCTCTAGGTTTCTGGCTTAAGGGGTCGGGGTGAGCATTGGCTATTATCATTTGGCCGCATGGGTAGATTAGCTACTTCCCGGGCTCCTGTGAAGGCCAGCTACTACCTAGGTTAAGAATTCGGACAGTCATGGGGGCGAATGCCTGTAGTCCTAGCTACTCAGGAGGCTGAGGTGGGAGGATCCCTTGACCCCAGGAGGTCAAGGCTGCAGTGAGCTATGGTGGCCACGGCACTCCAGCCTGGGTGACAGAGTGAGGCTTCATCTCTTAAAAAAAGAAGAAGACGACTGTTTGGTCCTCAGGTCAGAGTGCCTGGGTGTGAGCCTCCACTCCCTGTTTGTCCTGCCGAGCTTGGGCTCATCTCTAGCTGGTGACAGCCAGTGTGCCCACCTCACACAGGCTCGTGGCACGACCGGCCCTGAGGATGGTGAAGCCACCCTTTCTGTCCTTTCTTGAGCACTGATGAGGTTGGGGGAGCCCCAAGGAGCCTCCCCTGACTGCCCTTGGTGGGTAGAGGTGTAGGGGAGAAGGTCCCTGGGTGAGTTCTTGGGACCCAGAGCCCAGCAGGGAGGGCCTGGGGTGTTCTGAGATGAGGCCTGGCATCATAGGGGCTGTGGCGCTTTGGGAGCACCCCAGGCCATCCTCTGCCTTCCTCTCACCAGGCACCAATGTGTACATCACAAGGGCGCAGCTGATGAACTGCCACGTCAGCGCAGGCACGCGGCACAAGGTCCTACTGCGGCGGCTCCTGGCCTCCTTCTTTGACCGGTAAGGACCTTGCCAGAGCCCCAGGGTGGGGGGTGGGGTTTCCCCACGTTCCCCCCACTACCAACTTGAGCGCTGACTCCCTCAATGTCCCCTGCCCCCAGGAACACGCTGGCCAACAGCTGCGGCACCGGCATCCGCTCTTCTACCAACGATCCCCGTCGGAAGCCCCTGGACAGCCGCGTGCTCCACGCCGTCAAGTGTGAGTGTCGGCCCAGCTGGACGGGGCATGGGCCCGGGGCACGCAGGTTGACGTTTTTTCCCAGCCTTGGCTCTCAGAGAGGGCTAGAGTTCCGTGTTGAGAAGCATTCTGGGGCTCATTCTAGCCTTGCTGGGAAACCAGCTATGATTGCTTAGAGATTTATTCGTGGTTGGGGGATGCAGGTGCCGAAGAGAAGCCAGGAAGCCTGTGTCAGGCGGGAGGGTCTCGAACTCAGGGCAGTCTGGGAGGGATGAGGCAGCCAGACAGTGCTAGCCACTCGTCATGGGGGGCATCTAGATTTTCAGGTGGCCACTCCCAGTTACTAAATTCTGGCAAATGATCCCAATTTTTCAAGAACACGGGGCCATCCCATCAAAACCCACACATCCCCACACATGGCTGAACTCAGTCCGGTGTAGGGCCGGGTGCAGGTAGTGTGGTGTCCTGGCCGCGTGGCCTTACTCGTCTCCCCTTTGAGAGGGAGTCGCAGATGCTGTGGGGGGGCTGGTGAGTAGGCCTTGTGGGAATCACCTGGCCCCCGTGCCAAGGCCGCACCCACCCTGCCCCACAGACTACTGCCAGAACTTCGCCCCCAACTTCAAGGAGAGCGAGATGAATGCCATCGCGGCCGACATGTGCACCAACGCCCGCCGCGTCGTGCGCAAGAGCTGGATGCCCAAGGTCAAGGTGCTCAAGGCTGAGGATGACGCCTACACCACCTTCATCAGTGAAACGGGCAAGATCGAGCCGGACATGATGGGTGTGGAGCATGGCTTCGAAACCGCCAGCCACGAGGGCGAGGCGGGTCCCTCAGCCGAAGCCCTGCAGTAACCCGCCCGGCCTCCCGTGGGGCTGCACACTCCCCCTCCCAACACACACACACACCCGCCATCTTGGTCATGAGCTACTGTCTGTCCCTCCCCAGGACCCGCGGTGGGTGCTGCATGTTCCTGGCCCTCTGCCCCTCCTGTCCTACCCCCTTTCCCCACTGAGAGCTGGGCCGGGAGAGGACCGCAGGGCAGGTGGCGTGAGGTCCGTGTTGCCTTCTTTAACACACACTCGTGCAGTGAGGGAGTTCTGGCTCCCCAACCTAACCCCTTGCCGTCATCTCCACACTCACCAGGCCCACCAGGGGAGGGGGCTGGCCTGGGGGTCTTGGGAAGGCCCCTCCCCAGGCCCTGGGCCACCTCAAGGAAGCCTTCAGCCTCCACCCCTCACTGCAGCCCCTTGGGACTTGAGGGGGGCCCCAGGGGTTCTCAGGACCCCTCCCACCACCTCCCAGTGCTTCCACGTCTCCAAAAGCGCCTTCCTGTCACCCTCGTCTATCCCTGCGCCTGGGGGCTGGGGTAGGCGAGGCCGTGGGGACTACCCATTTTATAGCTGGGGAAACAGGCTCCGAGAAATTGCACAACCGACCTAAGGTGTCCGGCAGTGGTGTGCCCGGTGCCCTTTCTCCTCTTTTCCGCCTCTGTTGCCCGCTTTGGTCCTCTGGGGCCTCAGAGAGGCAGGTCCTAAAGGAGGGGGGGGTCTCTTGGGGGCAGACCGAGGGTCTCGGAGGATAGAGGATAGAGGTTTCCAGGGCTGGCAGAGTGTGTGCGTGTGTGTGTGCAGAAGTTTTGCTTTCAAACAAATGAAGATACAAGAGGCAGTAGGACCTGGGTTGGAACCCAGGGGAGCAGACTGGGGGGCTGCTGCCCCTCCTCCCTCCATCTCCCCACCCCCACCCCGCCCCACAGCAGGGCTCCTGGCCCCCACCCCCCTGTACATAATTTTTAAAACATTTTTTTAGCGAATGAAATATTGAAGTATAAGATTCCTTTTATTTTTCAAACCAATGGGGCTGTGTCTGTTGTCCCCCTCGGTCCCCAGGGGTGGGGGGCCTTGGAAGGCAGGGTGGTGTTGGGGGGCTGGGGGGCAAGCTGAATGTGTGTGTGTGGGTGTGGGTGTGTGTGTGTGGAGTGTGGGTGTGTGTTTCCATGGTAGGACTCCAGTCCCAGCTGCTGCCTAGGCTCCTGTGGGTCCGACCAGGTTCCCCCTCCCCTGTCCACCTTCCCCAGCAGGGCTATAGTTTAAGGGTGTCCCAGGCCTTGGCTGGTTGGCTGGGCCCAGCTCCTGGGGGCTGGGCAGGGCAGGGCAGGGCCGGGTCCACTTCCATTGTTAGCAGTTGTTTGCAGAATTTTCTCTTTTACCATTCCTCTCTTTTTGTTCTTGCCCAGAGTGGGTGGTTTTTTGTTGTTGTTTTAGATTTTCATGTGAAGGCAGAGTTTTTTTTCTTTTTTAACTCCCCATCCCCCTATGCGGGGTGTCATTTCAACATCCACATCCTTGTTTGCGTTTCTGGCCCTCGTCCTCCCTGCCTCTCTGCCTCCCCAACCCCCACCTACCCACTGCTCCCAGAGGCCTCTCCAGGGGCAGGGGGATTTTAGAAGATGGGGTGGGGGCCAGCCCCTACTGGATCCTTGTAATCTGATTTGGAGACCATCCCCCTGATGGGACCAGCAGCCCCACCGGCCCACTGGGGGTCCCTCTTAACATCTGCTTGTTGCGGGGGTCAGTCATGAGTGCCAGGGTCTGGCTGGGGTCTTGGCATTGTCTTCCTGGCCGGGGCCTGGCACCTTAGCCCCCAGCCGGCCCGAGTGGGGGATATCGACACCCCCAGCTAAAGCACAAGCACCTTAGTCACCCCTCCTCTACCCCCGCCTCCTGGCCTGCCACCCCACCCCAGCGTTTACCCCAAAGCACAATGCCCTGGTCACTTGGCAAGCGGCTGGGCCTGACGAAGGCCGAGGGGCAGACCGGGGCTCCAGCCAGACCCCTGAAAGGAAGCAGGTGCTCCCCCACTTCCAGGCCTTAGTTGGGGCAGGGGGGGCCAGTTCCTGGGCCTGGGGTCTTCTCACCCCCACCCCCTTGTCCTGGGTAGGCCCCTGCCTGCCCCTCTCTGCCTTTTCCTCGGGTGTCCCTCCTCGAGCCCCTGCGGCACTGGCTTGGGTGGCAGAGCCCACTTGTTTCAGGGACCCCAGGAGGTGCCCCCTGGCTCCCGGGACTGTGTGTGGGTCTGGGGGGTGGGGAGGTGGGGAGAAGGGTCGGGCAGGGGGTGCAGGGGAGGAAACTCCTCACCAGGAGAGCCAAAGACAGGGTTGTGCCTTACCCCAGGAGCCACCCCTGTGCCCCCCTTGCCCTGCCGTTCACCCTCCACCCCTCCCCCCGGGCGGCCTGCTGCTTTTTCCTTCTCTTCCTCCCCTGCCCTGCCCTGCCCTGCCCTGCCCTGAGCTGCATGGTTCCCCCACCCTAGGCAGCCAGGAAGGAATCTGAATGGAGAATCACCAACCACCAGAGAAAAAAGACTGTGGGGCCCTCCCCTGCCAACTCCCCTTCCCTGGCCGCCCACTCACCCACACCTCTTTCACGCAGGACAGGCTGTCCACCCTGTCCACGTGAAGTGCCAACGCCCTCCCCACCCTGGGCCGAGCCCCCACCCCTCCCTGGGCCCCCAAGTGAGATTGCACATTTAACTACTGTAAGGAGAGGAGTGGCGTTGGCAAATGTGAACCATGAGAATATCAGTAATACTGATGAGAATAAACTAAACGCCTTTGTAACAGCCTTGCCGCATGCTCATTACTGGGGGTCCCAGGGAGGAACCTACACCGGCATTGTGCCCAGCAGACCCAGGTTGCTGACTGCAAATGACAGCCTCCGATGCTAATACGCATGCAAGTTACCCCAACAGATACAGATAACGCAACATGTGAGCTGGTCCTACACACACACACACACACAATTTTTTTTTTCTTTTTTTTTTTTTTTTGAGATGGAATTTCACTCTGTCGCCCAGGCTAGAGTGGCGCGATCTCGGCTCACTACAACCTCTGCTTCCTGCCATTCTGCCTTAGCCCCCCAAATAGTGGGGATTGCAGGCACCCACCACCATGCCCGGCTAATTTTTGTATTTTTAGTAGAGACAGGGTTTCACCATGTTGGTCAGGCTGGGCTCGAACTCCTGACCTCAGGTGATCTACCCGCCTTGGCCTCCCCAAGTGCTGGGATTACAGGTGTGAGCCACCATGCCCAGCCTTTTGTTTTTTTGAGTCGGAGTTTCGCTCTTGTTGCCAGGCTGTAGTGCCATGGCGCGATCTCGGCTGACTGCAACCACCGCCTCCCGGGTTCAAATGATTCTCCTTCCTCAGCCTCCTGAGTAGCTGGGATTACAGGCATGCGCCACCAGGTTCAGCTAATTGTATATTTTTAGTCGAGATGCGGTGTCTCCATGTTGGTCAGGCTGGTCTCCCAAAGTGCTGGGATTACAGGCATGAGCCACCACCACACCCAGCCTGAAAAAATACTTTTAATTAGCTGGGTGTGGTGGCATGCACCTGTACTCCCAGCTACTCGGGAGGCTGAGGCAGGAGAATCACTTCAGCTGGGAAGGTCAAGTCTGCAGTGAGCTATGATGGCACCACTGCATTCCAGCATGGGCAAGAGTCAGATCCCATCTCTATAAAAAAAAAAGGGAGCAGTGGCTCTGTCAATTTTACAGCATCACTGGCTCACTCGGTGCCCGCCTGTGCCGTGGCTGATACCCCAAGCCCCAGAAACACATTCCATACACACACACTCCATGCCGCATTCAGAAGAGCATTCATGCATTAGAAGAAAGAACATAAAAGAGATCGGCAGGGCGCAGTGGCTCATGCCTGCAATGCCAGCACTTTGGGAGGCTGAGGCGGATGGATCACCTGAGGTCAGGAGTTCGAGACCAGCCTGGTCAACACGGCAAAACCCCATCTTTACTAAAAATACAAAAGTTAGCTGGGCGTGGTGCTGTGCGCCTGTAATCTCAGCTACTCGGGAGGCTGAGGCAGGAGAATTGCTTGAACCTGGGAGGCGGAGGTTGCAGTGAGCCAAGATCGCGCCATTGCACTCCAGCCTAGGTGACGAGCAAAACTTCGTCTCAAAAAAAATAAACGAGATCACAAAATTTAATTGGTATTGGAAATATCTGGGTGAACAAGAGGGTCCCAAGAATATAAAAGGACAAATGGTTCTATCAAGTAGGAAAAACCATGGACGCACCGTGGGTCCCCATAGACTCAAAGATAACACAAGATTAAAGTAACTGGGCTGGGCACGGTGGCTCATGCCTATAATCCCAGCATTTTGGGAGGCCGAGGCGGGTGGATCACCTGAGATCAGGAGTTCAAGACCAGCCTGGCCAACATGGCAAAACCAAGTCTCTATTAAAAATACAAAAATTATCTGGGTGTGGTGGCGGGCGCCTGTAATCCCAGCTACTCAGGAGGCTGAGACAGGAGAATCACTTGAACGCGGGAGGTGGAGGTTGCAGTGAGACGAGATTGCGCCACTGCACTCCAGCCTGGGTGACAGAGCAAGACTCAATCTCAAAATAAATAAATAAACAAATAATAACATAGAAGCCAGGCATGGTGGCTCACAGCTGTAATTCCATTACTTTGGAAGGCTGAGAGAGGAGGATCAGTGGAGCCCAGGAGTTTGAGACCAGCCTGGGCAATATAGGGAGACCCCGTCTCTACAAAAATAAAATAGCCAGGCGAGGCGGCATGCGCCTGTGGTCCCAGCTACTTGGGAGGCTGAGGTGGAAGGCTGCCTTGAGCCCAGGAGTTCCAGACTGCAGTGAGCCATCATTATGCCACTGCACTCCGACCTGGGAGACAGAGTGAGAGAGACCCTGTCTCAAACAAACAAACCCAAAATAGGCCAGGCACAGTGACTCATGCCTGTAGTCCCAGCACTTTGGGAGGCTGAAATAGGCAGATCATTTGAGGTCAGGAGTTCAAATTCAAGACCAGCCTGGCCAACATGGCAAAACCACATCTCTACTACAAATAAAAAATTAGTTGGGTGTGGTGGAGCATTCCTGTAATCACAGCTATTCGGGAGGCTGAGGCATGAGAACCACTTCAACCCAGGAAGCAGAGGGTGCAGTGAGCCAAGATCACGCCATTGCACTCCAGCCTGGGCGACAGAGTGAGACTCCGTCTCAAAAAAATAAAAATAAAAAGATCAAGAGAACCTAAACCATTAAAAAAAAGACTCGTGCGGGTGCGGTGGCTCACGCCTGTAATCCCAGCAATTTAGGAGGCTGAGGCAGGCAAATCACTTGAGGTCAGGAGTTTGAGACCAACCTGGCCAACATGAGGAAATCCCATCTGTACTAAAAATACAAAAATTAGCTGGGTGTGGTGACACACACCTGTAATCCCAGCTACTTGGGAGGCTGAGGCAGGAGAATTGCTGGAAACCAGGAGGTGGAGGTTGCAGTGAGCAGAGATTGCACCACTGTACTCCAGCCTGGGTGACAAGAGTGAAACTCTGTCTCAAAAAAAAAAAAAGAAAAGAAATCCGGAACACGCACATGTGCCCACACACACTGGAGCACTTGTGCAAGCAGTGGCTTAGAATGGGAGTCCCAATCAGGGCTGGCTCGGTCACGCATTTGCAGTCAGCACACACCGCACGACACAAATACGTATGAAAAAGGAAGACATTTTATTTCCAGGTTGGCACGTGTATAAGGCACAGGGGCAAATGGCTTTGGGGTCCCGGAACTGGAAGTGGAGACGGGTGTGTCTCAGGTGTCCCTGCCTCCACCACCCCCTAAGTGCACTTGAGACAGGACCAGTGGTGGTGGTTATAGCCCAGGGTCCTGAAGGGTCCCACTGGCTCTGGGGGAGAGCCATGGGGACAGCTCCCCAGGCGGGACCCTCTACTCTCCAGCTACCCAGGAGGGACCCTCTCTTCCTAGGGGGCGAGGCCAGCTCCAAAGTGCTTGGTGGCTCCCCAGGCTTAAGGGACCAGCCTGCCAGGGAGGGCTGGGGTCAGAGAGAGAAAAGTAAGATGAGAACGAGGAGAAGCACCCCCACTAGCACGGCGATGGTACACCACTGTCGGCGGTCTGGGAACGAGAAGGTCAGGGGTCACAGGAGGAGAGGGTACCACCTACAACCTGCCCCCACCAGGACTGACCCCTCCCCCGAGGGGACTCACCACTCGTCATGTGGGATACTTTGGCCAACTTCCTGAGGACCCCGTCCATGCGGGACTGGGTGTGGTCCATCTCTTGGGCGAAGGCATCCAGCATGCTGCCAAGAACAGGATGGCATCAGCCCCAGATGGCCCAGACACACCAGGGCGGCCGAGAGCCCCTGGCCCACCCCCAGGGTCCTGGCCTCACATGCCCTGCTCGTCCAGCTCTTCCCCAACGCGGCCGGACATGTGCTTCAGAACCTGGATGCTCCCAGATACCATCTCCAGCTGTTGATCCTGTTCATCCATGATCAGCTGCAGAGCGAAGGGGTGGGAGGTGCTGTTGAAAAGGACCCCAGAAGGCCAGGCGCTGTGGCTTATGACTGTAATCCCAGCACTTTGGGAGGCCGAGACAGGCAGATCACTTGAGGCCAGGAGTTCGAGACCAGCCTGGCCAACATGGTGAAACCCCGTCTCTACTAAAAATATAAAAATTGGCCAGGCATTGCGGTGGGCGCCTGTAATCCCAGCTACTAGGGAGGCTGAGGCAGGAGAATCACTTGAACCTGGGAGGCGGAGGTTGCAGTGAGCTGAGATCGTGCCACTGCACTCCAGCCTGGGCGACAAAGCGAGACTCCATATCAACAACAACAACAACAAAAAGGGACCTCAGACCTCAGATCAGTCTGCAAGGCTCTCCCCTCCCAGGATCCACCCCGCCGGCCCCAAAACCTGCTGTGTGGCCTGCTGCTCCTCGATGTAGCGAGATGTGGCCGAGACTGCACTGGCATCCAGCAGGTCGCTGGGTGACTTCCGGGCAGCTGGCTTGCCTGCCAGTATCTGCAGGGGCACACAACATAGGCTCAGGGAGAGACCCCAACTCACAGCAGGGCATGTGGGGCAAATCCCCACGGTGGTGAGTCAGGGAGGCAGACTCTGGGGCAGGACAGCCTGCATTCCCCACTCACCACTTACTAGCAAGGTGACCCAGAGACCCCATCATTTGTCTTCCTTGTGCCTCAGTTTCCTCATCTATAAAATGCAGAGAGCAGGATGGGACATGGTAGCTCATGCTTGTAATCCCAGCACTCTGGGAGGTGGAGGTGGGCAGATAACTTGAGGTCAGGAGCTCAAGACCAGCCTGGCCAACATGGTGAAACCCCGTCTCTACTAAAAATACAAAAATTGGGCCAGGCGCAGTGGCTCACGCCTGTAATCCCAGCACTTTGGGAGGACGAGGTAGATGGATCAGGAGGTCAAGAGTTTGAGAGCAGCCTGGCCAACATGGTGAAACCCCGTCTCTACTAAAAATACAAAAATTAGCCAGGCTTGGTGGCGGGTGCCTGTAATCCCAGCTACTCGGGAGGCTGAGGCAGGAGAATCGGTTGAACCTGGGAGGCTGAGGTTGCAGTGAGCCGAGATCACACCACTGCACTCCAGCCTGGGTGACAGATTAAGACCTTCTCTCAAAAAAAAAAAAAAAAAAAAAAAAAAAAATTACCGGGTGTGGCAGTGCACGCCTGTAATCCCAGCTACTTGTGAGGCTAAGGCAGCAGAATCGCTTGAACCTGGGGGGCGGTGGTTGCAGTGAGCTGAGATTGCACTAATGCATTTCCAGGCTGGGTGTCAGAGTGACCTTGCCTCGAAAAAAATAAATAAAATGGGAAGAGCTAGAATCCGTGTTTCCTGGGTTGAAATGAGGATTTAAAGAATTAATTCGTGGGGGACACTTAGAGCAGTGCCCAACACACAGTAATGCTAGTAAATGTCACATTTTACTATTTGTTTATTTTTGGGGGGATTTTAGCTGGGATTACAGGCACCCGCCACCACATCCGGCTAATTTTTGTATTTTTAGTAGAGATAGGGTTTCCCCATGTTGGCCAGGCTGGTCTCGAACTCCTGACCTCAAGTGATCCACCTGCCTCGGCCTCCCAAAGTGCTGGGATTACAGGCGTGAGCTACCGCGCCTGGCCCAACAGATGTTTGTTTGTTTGTTTGTCTGAGACAGAGTCTTTCTCTGTCACCTAGGCTGGAGTGGTGTGATCTCGCCTCACTGCAATCTCCACCTCCTGGGTTCAAGCAATTCTCCTGCCTCAGCTTCCCAAGTATCTGAGATTACAGGTGCTCACCACCACGCCTGGCTAATTTTTGTATTTTTTGTAGAGACAGGGTTTCATCATGTTGGCCAGGCTGGTCTCGAACTCCTGACCTCAGGTGATCCACTTGCCTGGGCCTCCCAACGTGCTGAGATTTTAGGTGTGAGCCACCGTGCCCGGCTCCAAGAGATGTATTTTAGAGTTTGGACTTGAATTCCCCCAAGGTAGCACATCTGGAAGGCACGTGGGCACTGCCATGGGATGACAAACTGGGAGGAGCCTCAGTCCCCCACCCTCCCGGACCCCACGTATGCTTATGAGGGAGAGAGAAAGGCTGGTGGTTCTCAACACATGAAAAATATCAACAGAGAACACCAAGAGAAAAAGTGGACTGACAGAGGTGGTTGAGAGAAACACAGAAACACATACGCACACACACACACACACACACACACACACACACACACGGCAGGCACATAACAGAGGAAACTAGCAGATATGAGGATATGAGGTGGGAAAATGCAGATATACTCAGAGGCCAAGTGCACACACCCAAATAGGTTAGGTGCATGCACAGATGAAAGGGCGGGGGCGGATCACCTGAGGTCAGGAGTTCGAGACCAGCCTGGCCAACATGGGGAAACCCCGTCTCTACTAAAAACACAAAAATTAGCCGGGCATGGTGGCACACTCCTGTTGTCCCAGCTACCCAGGAGGCTGAGGCAGGAGAATTGCTTGAACCCGGAAGGTGGAGGTTGCAGTGAGTCAAGATTGCACCACTGCACTCCAGCCTGGGCAACAGGGCAAGACTCCGTCTCAAAAAAAAAAAAAAAGGAAGCTGGCCGGGCTCGGTGGCTCACGCCTGTAATCTCAGCATTTTGGGAGGCTGAAGCTGGTGGATCACAAGGTCAGGAGATCGAGACCATCCTGGCCAACATGATGAAACTCCGTCTCTACTAAAAATACAAAAATTGGCCGGGCGTGGTGGCTCACACCTGTAATCCCAGCACTTTGGGAGGCCGAGGCAGATGGATCATGAGGTCGAGTTCAAGACCAGCCTGGCCAAGATGTTGAAGCCCCGTCTCTACTAGAAATACAAAATTTAGCCATGCATGGTGGTGGGTGCCTGTAATCCCAGCTACTCGGGAGGCTGAGACAGAGAATTGCTTGAACCCGGGAGGTGGAGGTTGCAGTGAGCCGA
This sequence comes from Pongo pygmaeus, assembly GCF_028885625.2. Classification (NCBI taxonomy): domain Eukaryota; kingdom Metazoa; phylum Chordata; class Mammalia; order Primates; family Hominidae; genus Pongo; species Pongo pygmaeus. Next base: position 13,391,647 of record NC_072393.2, read on the forward strand.
GATCACGTCACTGCACTCCAGCCTGGGTGACAGAGCAAGACTCCGTCTCAAAAAAAAAAAAAAAAAAAATTAGCCGGGCATGGTGGCATGTGCCTGTATTACAGCTACTCAGGAGGCTGAGGCTGGAGAATCGCTTGAGCCCAGGAGGTGGAGGTTGCGTGAGCCGAGATCGAGATCGCGCCACTACACTCCAGCCTGGCAACAGAGCGAGATTGCATCTCAAAAAAAAAAAAAAAAAAAAAAAAGGAAGTTATGCGCGATGGCTCACGCCTGTAACCCCAGCACTTTGGAAGGCTGAGGCGGGCAGATCAGTTGATGTGAGGAGTTCGAGACCAGGCTGACCAACATGACAAAACCCTACTAAAAATACAAAAATTAAGCCAGGCGCAGTGGCTCACGCCTGTAATCCCAGCACTTTGGGAGGCTGAGGCAGGTGGATCACCTGAGGTTGGGAGTTCAAGATCAGCCTGACCAATGTGGAGAAACCCCGTCTCTACTAAAAACACAAAATTAGCCAGGCATGGTGGTGCATGCCTATAATCCCAGCTGCTCAGGAGGCTGAGGCAGGAGAATTGCTTGAACCCAGGAGGCGGAGGTTGCGGTGAGCCGAGATTGCACCATTGCACTCCAGCCTGGGCAACAAGAGTGAAACTCCATCTCAAAAAAAAAAAAAAAAATACAAAAATTACCCAGGTATGGTGATGGGCACCTGTAATCCCGGCTACTTGGGAGGCTGAGGCAGGAGAATCGCTTGAACCCAGGAGGCGGAGGTTGCAGTGAGCTGAGATCGCGCCACTGCACTCCAGCCTGGGCAACAGAGCAAGACTCTGTCTCAAAAAAAAAAAAAAAAAAAAAGAGTAAAAGGCAAGCATGCGTCCTGGAAACAGGTGCACACAGGACAAATGGCATGGAAGCAGAAAGGAGATAGGTACACAGGCCCCCAGCCCTCTCCTGCAACAGGAAACCAGTATAGACCCAGAGGAGACAGTAGAGAGGAACCCACGGACATATACACACAGAGAGGTTCAGGTGCACACACTGAGAAAGTGCAAGCGGGTAGACAGCAAGAAGACAACTGCACACAAGAGAGGACGGGCACTGTCGCAAAAGGGACAGGTGAACACACACAGAGGGATCTGGTTTGGTTACCCCCAGGCGCTCAGGTGGGCAGGGTGGGTCAGGAAGGCTTACCTCTCTGTTATTCCTCTCCAAAAATGCTACCGCTGTTGGGCTGACCATATGGTCCTTCATTTCCTGGAGGTGAGGACAGCATTAGGGAGGAAAGACACTCAGGCTGGGTGCGGTGGCTCACGCCTGTAATCCTAGCACTTTGAGAGGCCGAGTCGGGTGGATCACCTGAGGTCAGGAGTTCGAGACCAGCCTGCCCAACATGGTGAAACCCCGTCTCTACTAAAAACACAAGACTTAGCCGGGTATGGTGGCAAAGCACCTGTAGTCCCAGCTACTCAGGAGACTGAGACACGAGAATCGCTTGAGCCCGGGAGGCGGAGGTTGCAGTGAGCCGAGATTGCAACACTGTACTCCAGCCTGGGCGACAGAGCGAGGCTCTGTCTCAAAAAAAAAAAGAAAAAGAAAAAAAGAAAAAAGAAACACACTCAAACCTTCCCCCACTCCCCGCCTGCAGGACTTTTCCTGACCTGGACTGCCTCTCGCATCCGCTCCACGAACACCTTTCTCTCCTGCAGGTCCCCGGCCGGGAGCTTGAACTTGCCTGGGTTGGCTTCCACTATACGTGGGCTGAGAGTCAAGGGTCAAGGCCGGAGCCAGATACCATCTCCGTCCCTAGGGGTCCAGCCCTCCCCGAGGGCGGGCTCCCAGGCCCCCTGCCACCGCAATGGGCTCTCTCATGCCACCCCCTGCCACAAAGCCCCAGGATATCGATGGTCTCTTCCAGATCCTCGAGGTCCCACTCGATGCTGCGCAGGCCATTCCGCAGCTCATTGGTCGTCCAGTCCAGCTCCTCGCGTCCGACCGCCGCGCTTTCCTGCAGGAGCTCGCACCAGCGCTGGTACAGCCCGCGGGCCGTGTTCACCGCCTTCTGCACCTCTCTGCGGGCAGGGGCACGGCGGGCGCGGCTGGGGGCAGGCGGTCCTCCCGCCTGCCTCTGCCCCCGACTGCAAACCCAAACGCATGGGGGATTCCGGAGACCCCTATATACCCCTGCGTGCGCCTCCCACTCTGCACCCCGACGGCCTTGCCCAGCCCGCCGGGCACGCTGGGGCCGGCACCCGGGCACTGGCTGCCTTGGGTACAGAGCACCCTCCGCCCTCCCCCGTCGTTGTCACTCACCCTCGGACTACAAAAAAGGGGTCTTCGAGAGACATGTCAGTCCCTTCCCCCCCAGGCCGAACCCCCCTCCCGGCCTGGGTTCGCGGGCTCGTTCCCTCCCAACCGAGGAGAACGCGCCGCCACCCCCCCCCCGGTCACGCCACCATCGAGAGCGGGACCGCCAGGGGAGAAAGAGAAGCCTCGGAGGCCCGACGTGCGGACACTTCCGCCCTCTCCGCAGCCATCTTGGTTGTGGGCAGAGGCAGCTTCCGGTGCACATGCCCCCGTCCCTTCGCCCTCTTGTGCCGCACCGTAGGGGGCGGTGTCGGAGTTCTGTCTGGGCCTGTTCGGGTCCGAGTTCGGAATCTCGGTTCCAGACCCAGTTCCTCGGATTGTTCCTGCGCAACTTCAGTTTCCCTTCCAGGCACGGGCAATGTAAATAATGATAGCCTCCCTCATCTCTGGCGGCTAGGTATTATGGCTGGGGAAGGGGCTCATTCGATTCGTTGAACCTTTTCATGGACTCCCTGAGCTGGCACCTGGGAGATCGTCCCATCCCAGGGTCCCGAGTGTCAGGTTTGGCTAGGGTCTGGGGGAGAGGTGGTCCTCCCTTCTCCCTGCGGGGGCGCGGTGAGGAGCGGGCCTGCTCCTCCGGGGAGTTCTGCCGCATTCTCCCAATCTCTCTTTCCTGAGAAGTGGGGGAGTTGGGGGCACCTCGAGGTCGCCTTGGGGCGAGGTGGTCGTGAGTGGGGGTCCCAGATATGCCAGGGGCGGGGGGAGGTCACCTTTGAGAGCGTGCGTGGAGGTGGGTTTCTTCAGAAGCGCGGAGTCTTTCTGGGTACGAGCCTGGGGGTAGCTTGAGGTGTGCTGGCTTTGAGGATGGTCTCCAGGGGGGCCCTCTGTGTGTGGGGTCTCCGTCTGGGTAGGGACCAGGAATATCAGCGGAGGGACTCAGGGTCGTCCCAATGTGTGACAGTGGCGCTCTGTGTGTTGGGGAGCCTCGGGAAAGCACTTTTTTTGAGTGGTAGAGGGCCTGGTCTCCCCTGGAGAGTGGTCGGGTTATCTGAGGGAGTCCTCGGAGGGTCGCCCCCTTGCGCATCAGAGTTGCTGCGTGGGGTCTCAGAGATAGCCCCTGGGCTGGGGAAGTCATTGTGGTGTCTCCGTGGTAAGGTTAGCGGGGTGGGGACGGGGGCTTCTTCGGCAGGTCGTCGCAGTCTGGCACCATCGTTGAATGGAGACGAGTTTGGGAAAGGTCTTTTAGGGGGGAATAATTTTTGAGTTCCCAGCGTGCGGGGGAAGGGCGGGACGGGAGGGTGCCCCAAGGCCTGAGAAGATCAGTGTGGGCCAGGGGTCAGGAATAACCTGGGAGGGGGCCTTGTATGGGGGAAATAGTTGGGAAGGGGAGAGACGAGATGAAAGGGGCCTCAGCGGGTCATCTCTTGTGTATGCAGGGTCGTTCTGTAGTGTCTCTGGGAGATGGCGTCCCTGGGAGCCCTCAGGTCGCCCCTACCCGCTGCGGGGTGCTTTCCTGGCGTCACGCCTTCCTGGCCTCTGGAGGGAAGGAAGTGAAACTCTCCTCTTCACCCACCCGGCTGGAATGCGAGTCAGGAAGGCCGGGGCTCCAGCCTGCTCCGGCTGCCCAGGCCGGGGATGGGGAGGGGCGTGGCCGGAGCACAAAGCCCCGCCCCTCCGCGCCCCACCTCCGGAAGCCCCGCCGCTGCCCGCTGAGGCGATCACGGGCCCTGCCCTAATATGGGCAACCGGAAGCGGCCCGCGCGACTGCCCTACGTCACTCCGTCCAAATTTAGTTGTGGAAGTCAGCGGGCGCTGGTGGCGGGAAGGCGCCGCGAGCCAGTGCGGGCGGAAAGGGGAGGTGCACCACCCCTTAAAGGGCCCGCACCAGAAATGAATGGAGCCATTCGAACAATTCTGCATTCTATTTTTGGAGGAATTGGAATTAGGATTTCTTGGAGAGACGGCGCGTAGCGGAGGGTAGGGCGGAGGTTTTCTATCTGCTCTGTCTCTGCATTGCTGGGTTTCCAGCTCCCAACAGAACCCCGCCTCCCCGAGCGCGGAGGCGGAACTCGGCCCCCTTGTTTGGGGGGCGGCAGCCACGTGTTCACGGGGACTGTCGTGCGCGCCGGGTTAGCAGCCGTGCGAGCTCTGAACCCACCCGTGGAGCTCCTTTAGCGGGAAACTGCGGGAGAATGGCTTGGTACGAATCACGGGAACCTGTAGAGGGTCACCGCCTACAAGCAAGGGCTGGCGTACCCTAGAGACCGAGGAGCTGAGGCCCCAGTGGCCCGCTTTCACAGCAGTAGCAAATATTGTTTGTTTAGTAAATATTGGCCCAGTGACTCTGACTTGGTTTCCCCACTTGAAGGAAGCAGATAGAACAGTATCCTCCGAGGAGTGGAGGCTGGGGATCGGTGAATTATTGATAAAGGGGAGCTCTTAACCTAGCCTGGCACGTTGTAAGCGTTGTTAGCATGATTATCGGTGCAGAAGACGCTCATTAGACACACCTGGTAAATGCTAAGAACAGTGGCCACAGGGGATGTTCAGGCTGGAACCCGGGTCTTCCCTTGTGTGAAGAGAAACTTGCTGCCCACTACCCACTGGGGCCTCCAGACGTGAGCATGTGGGTAGGCCGTGAGCTCCACCCCCGGCCCCCCTCCCTTGGGCCAAGGCGCTGATGCATCGGCGGGGCTCAGAGAAAGGAGCCCACCCAGAAAGCTCAGCGTGGAGTCGGGGGACGCTCCTCCTCGCCAGGGTTCCCGTCCCCTTTCTCTGCTGGGTAAATCGCATTCTGTCGCTTTAAGGAGTGTTTGGCCGCGACGATTTGGAAAGCCCGGATGCGTCCTTCGGTTGGGCGGGGCGTCTCAGTGACGTCATTGGGGGTATAAAAGGGCCTGGGTGGCGGGCGCCTGGGCAGAGCGTCCTAGCGGTGTCACTGCGTGGGTTGGTTCGTGTAGAGAGGCGTGAGCGAGCCTGTTGGCCGGAGTGCACCTGCTGCCTGTTCTGTCCGTCCCGGGAGCCCCCGCCGCTGTCGCCGTCGAGTCGCCATGGAAGTGCAGAAGGAGGCACAGCGCATCATGACCCTGTCGGTGTGGAAGATGTATCACTCCCGCATGCAGCGCGGTGGCCTGCGGCTGCATCGGAGTCTGCAGCTGTCGCTGGTCATGCGCAGCGCCCGGGAGCTCTACCTCTCGGCCAAGGTGGAGGCCCTCGAGCCCGAGGTGTCCTTGCTGGCCGCCCTCCCCTCTGACCCTCGCCTGCACCCACCCCGAGAAGCCGAGTCCACGGCCGAGACCCCCGACGGTGAGCACCCGTCTCCGGAGCCAATGGACACGCAGGCGCCGACAGCCGAGGAGACCTCCGCCTGCTGTGCCCCGCGCCCCGCCAAAGTCAGCCGCAAACGACGCAGCAGCAGCCTGAGCGACGGCGGGGACACTGGACTGGTCCCGAGCAAGAAAGCCCGTCTGGAAGAAAAGGAAGAAGAGGAGGGGGCGTCATCTGAAGTCGCCGATCGCCTGCAGCCCCCTCCGGCGCAAGCGGAGGGCGCCTTTCCCAACCTGGCCCGCGTCCTGCAGAGGCGCTTCTCCGGCCTCCTGAACTGCAGCCCCGCGGCCCCTCCGACGGCGCCGCCAGCGTGCGAGGCAAAGCCCGCTTGCCGCCCGGCGGACAGCATGCTCAACGTGCTCGTGCGGGCCGTGGTGGCCTTCTGAGGACCCCGAACGGCGCTGCCGGAGGCCAGAGCGCGCGTCGAACCGTCGGCCCGAGGGCGCAGACCCGAGGCGAGGCCACCCCCCTCCATCCCGGGGGAAGCGCCCGCGAAAACCGTGGAGAGAAGCCGCCGCCCGGGCTGCTGAGAAGCCCAGAGAGGGACTCTGTCCCCGGGGAGCCATCGCCTTCAGTGTGCAGCGACGGCACCGAGGAGTCTAAGCCGGGGGCGCGGGCGCCTTCCGCAGAGATCTGCGCCCACAGGTGCTGTCTTAGTGGACTGGGACGTGAACCTTTCGCTCTCCTTCTGGACTGGGAGAAGGGAGGCTTGGGGTTTTTTTGTTTTGTTTTGTTTTAAAGATCTCAGGGTCGGACTTCATTTTGTACTGTGGGCTGTGCTGGCCCTTTCAAGGTTTTTCAAGAGTTGGTTTTGCGTTTCCAACCTCGGAGAATTCCAGGCACTCCCCTTCCCCCTCTGCTGACATACTTGTATAAGCGGTCATCGTTGCGTCATGGGGCAGGCGTGGGGAGCTTCCTGTCGCCTTGCGTGGGTGTGGGGCCTGGGAGGAGGGTCTGGGGCGTGCACCCGCTCTGGGAAGTGGGGAGGAAAGTGGTCTGAGTCACTTCACCCCCGCGTGCTGCTGGTTAATGTCCCGCGCCTCTGCACCTTCGGGTGGGAGCGGGGGCTGATCTGGTTTCACATTCAAGTTTTTCTCATCTGCATTAGAGATGCCCAGTAGGTTCCCAGGTTCCAGCGTGCCCCTCCCTCAGACACGTGGACACAATCAGCCGAGAAGTTCCTGGTCTTCATCACGAGAATGTGGAGGGGTGTGGGGGGTGTCAGTGGAAAGGCATAAGGCTGAGCTGAGACCAGTTGCTGGTGAAACTGGGCCAATCTGGGGAGGGGAACATCCTTGCCAGGGAGTTTCTGAGGGTCTGTTTTGTTTACCTTTCGTGCGGTGGATTCTTTTTAACTCCGTCTACCTGGCGTTTTGTTAGAAATATCAGATAGGAAAATAAAAACTATTTGAGTAAAAAAGCCGGTACTGTCTGGTTTTCTGCTCTGGTGGGGGAGGGGCGGGGTTAAAGGGTCAGCGGCTCGCTGGGGCCCCAAGAACCGGTCTGACCGGTTACCACGTGGGCGAGAGAGGGCTGGGCCCCGGTTTCCTTGCCGGAGCATTCCCTAACTGGTGGAGACCCGCCCCCCCCAGGTTTGGGGGTTCCCTCGAAATTGTCCTACAACTCCGGGACAGGGAGGTCGGGGCTTTCTGAGTTGAGACAATAGTGCTAAATACACTGCCCCAAGCGGAGCTGGGGATCGATCGCACGCACTTTGAAGCCTTGGAAGGTGGTAGATCTCGCCCCCACCCCCTAGACCAAACTGAATCAGCTGCGGCCGGGGCCCTACAGTCTCAGGTGGAGCTGAGCGGGTGAGCTTTGAAGGGCTCTTTATTCCCCAATTCCCGTATCTTCCTCGAGGAATCGCTGTGTGTCTCAGGCAGGGACGTGCAGCCTCAGTTTCCTCATCTGTGAAATGGGCCTCTAAGCAGCTTCTCCACCCGGCAGTAGGTTTTTAAAAATGCCCATTAGAGCCCTAGTTACTTTCTTGGGTCACTCCCCAGCTCTAGAATAACCACCCTGAAAGGAGAAAGCCCTTTCAATATACCCAACGTAGGTTTAGGAGTGGGGTTGTGGGCGTTGCCCCAGGGCGAAGGGAGGGGGCCTGTCGGGAAGACAAAGGAGTCGCAGGTGCGGGGAGTGGTGGCGGCGGGGAGCGCCGGGAAAGCTCTCGCCCCGTCCCCTCCCCCGACGGCTGGCACTGCCGCCGCAGGCTTCCCATGACCCCAGGGGAACTGACCCGGTGGCTGGAGTGTAGAAGGAGGGGCAAGCCGGCCTCAACGTCTGCTGGTGGAATCTGGGAGCTTTGGCTCCCCTCCTGCCCAACCCACACCCCCTTTCCCCTCCTGTGTGAATTGTGAAGGAGAGCTTCTCACCGCTCTCCCCCAGCCAAGCTCGCCCCCACGGCTGCCTGATTCCTTCCTGGGAACACGTGGGGGGACTTTTAAAAGGCGCCACCTACTCCGAGTCTTGACCCACCCAACTCCCCCAGGGGATGTGGGGGTACTGGAGCCCCACACCGCAGGCGGTAGCTCAATGTACCGGCGTCGGAGTTCCTCCCCCGCGAGCGTGGCAAGGCTCAGGGAAGTCCCGGGCCCCTGGGGAGGGGGCCTTACCGCGCATCCTGTCGCAGGAACCGCCGGGCCCTTCCTTCCGCGGGAAGCGGCTTGGCCGACCCCCGCCCCTGCCCGGGCCTCTTGGGGGTTTCCGGTGCTCGGCCACCGTGGGGCTGGGGACTGAAAGTGATGGGAGGGAAGATGGGGCTGGAACAAACATTACAGACACATCCCCTTAAGACACACCCATCCCCAAGACCCCATTGGACCCATCAGAAAAGGCAGCATTGAACCTTGTCACAGCAAATAACATTGGTGAGGCCTGGACTAATTGATTGGACACTGGCTGTGAAAACTAAAAAGGTCACCCATCTTGTGACCAGCAGGTTCCAGCAGGGAACCCCAAGCCTGCTGCAGGAGACTCCAGAAAGGTGTTTGCTGCTGGCTTGTACTAAATTGGCACAAACTGCAAACAGCACAGCCTACATGACCATCCTCCCAGATGGGTCCTCCCCAGAGGATAAAAGGCCCGAGCCAGACAGAACTACACACACAGGCCACACAGATAATTCAGAACCAGAAACATGATGCTGAGTGACAAAGGCCAGCTGCAGAAGTCAGGTAAGAAGCACATATTCCGGGCCCAGCACGGTGGCTCACGCCTGTAATCCCAGCACTTTGGAAGGCTGAGGTGGGCCGATCACCTGAGGTCAGGAGTTCGAGACAAGCCTGGTCAACATGGTGAAACCCCATTTCTACCAAAAATACAAAGATTAGCCGGACAAGGTGGCAGGCGCCTGTAATCCCAGCTATCCGGAGGCTGAGGCAAGAGAATCGCCTGAACCCGGGAGGAAGAGGTTGCAGTGAGCCGAGATGGTGTCACTGCACTCCAGCCTGGGCTACAGAAAAGAATCTGTCTCAAAAAAAAAAAAGAAGAAGAAAGAAGAAGAAGAAAGAAAGAAGATATACTGGAGGGAGGGAGACAACCAGGTCTACTTTCTTTTTCTTGCTATGCATCCTTGAGCAAGTCACTTGACCTCTCTGGGCCTGTTTCCCCAACTGTATATTGGGGACAATAATAGTCCCTGCCTTTTAGGTTTGTTGTAAGGATTGAGATTACGCGTGTAATCCTTATAACAGACCTAGTAGAGTGCCTGGCACATAGAAAATGCTAAATGTGCTGGGTGCCGTGGTTCATGCCTGTAACCCCAAAAATTTAGGAGGCTGAGGTGGGAGGATCACTTGAGGCCAAGAGTTTTCAGTGCAATCATGGCTCAATGTAGCCATGTAGCCTCGAGCTCCCAGGCTCAAGCAATCCTCCCACCTCAGCCTCCCAAGCAGGTTGGACCACAGGTTCAGGCACCATGCACAGCTAATTTCTTTTCTTTCTTTCTTTCTCTTTCCTTCTTTCTTCCTTTTTCTTTCCTTTCTCTTTCTTTCTCTCTCTCTCTCTTCCTTTTCTTTCTTTTCTTTCCCTCCCTCCCTTCCTTTCTTTCTTCCTTTCCTTTCTTTCTTTTGACTAGAGTCTCTCTCTCTCTCTGTCACCCAGGCTGGAGTGCAGTGGCTTGATCACAGTTCACTGCAGCCTTGAGCTCCTGGGCTCAAGCAATCCTCCCACCTCAGCCTCCAGACTAGCTGGGACTACGCTACCACATCCAGCTAATTTTTCTTTTTTTTCTTCTTCTCTCTCTTTTCTTCCTTCTCTTTCTTTTTTGTTTTTGACAGAGTCTCGCTCTGTTGTCAGGCTGGAGTACAGTGGCACAATCTCAGCTCACTGCAACCCCGGCCTCCCAGATTCAAGCAGTTCCCCCGCCTCAGCCTCCCAAGTAGCTGGGACTACAGGCTCACACCACGACGCCTGGCTAATTTTTTTTTTTTTCCACCGGTTGTCAAATGACCCTTTATTGAAATATTTTTCTTTGTGCTTGGCATTTCACAGCACCACTGTGGGTTTTTTGGGGTTTTTTTTTTTTGAGTCGGAGTCTTGCTCTGTCGCCCAGGCTGGAGTTCAGTGGCACGATCTTGGCTCGCTGCAAGTTCCACCTCCCGGGTTCATGCCATTCTCCTGCCTCAGCCTCCCGAGTAGCTAGGGCTACCGGCGCCTGCCACCACGCCCGGCTAATTTTTTTGTATTGTATTTTAAGTAGAGACGGGGTTTCACCTTGTTAGCCAGGATGGTCTCGATCTCCTGACCTTGTGATCCGCCCGCCTCGGCCTCCCAAAGGGCTGGGATTACAGGCGTGAGCCACCGTGCCCAGCCAGCACCACTGTTGACGTCATCTATGATGTCACGAGGGTGGCGGCCATCAACATTACAGCCCACAGACTGGGCAGTCCCTAGGATCTGTTTGATGGTTCCAGAGAGTTCTCTGGCTAAAGATCGGTGCCACATCTGTCAAGTAATGTTGACTATCTCATCAAAAGTGATATTCCCATTGTGTCTAATGTTTTTCTGTTTCTTTCTCTTGGTGGTTCCTTGAGGGCTTTGATGATCAGGGCAGAGGCAGAAGGCACCACCTCAATCTGGGCCTGTCTGTTCCGAATGGTCAGTTTCACTGTAATCCTCAGGCCCTTCCAGTCACCTGTTGCCTTGGCAAGGTCATTACTAAGCTTTTTTGGAGACAGACCTGGGGGGCCGATCTTGGGGGCTAGCGCAGAAGTGGCACCCCCTTCAGCCCGGGTGCACCTCAGGTATACAAATTTGAACTCGTTGGGGTTGAACTTTGGCAGCATGGTGGAGGCGATTGGTGTCGGAAAAACCTGGATTCTGGACGACCGAAGAAAGTTGCACCTTGGGCTCCTCCAAGCCGAAAGCCGAAAGCCCAGCTAATTTTTTTTTCTTTTTGACACAAAGTCTCGCTCTGTCACCCAGGCTGGAGTGCAGTGGCGCAATCTTGGCTCACTGCAACCTCCACCTCCTGGGTTCAAGCAATTCTCCTGCCTCAGCTTCCTGAGTAGCTGGGATTACAGGCACCTGCCACCATGCCTGGCTAATTTTTGTATTTTTAGTAGAGACGAGGTTTCACCATGTTGGCCAGGCTAGTTTCAAACTCCTGACCTCAGGTGATCCACCCACCTCCGCCTCCCAAAGTGGTAGGATTACAGGCATGAGCCACTGCATCTGGCCGAAATTTTTTGTATTTTAATAGAGACGGGGTTTTACCATGTTGGCCAAGATGGTGTCCATCTCGACCTCGTGATCCGCCCGCCTCAGCCTCCCAAAGTGTTGGGATTACAGGCATGAGCCACCGCGCCTGGCTCTTTCTTTTCTAACAGGGTCTTGCTCTATTGCATAGGCTGGAGTGCAGTGGCACCATCTTGGCTCACTGCAATATCTTCCTAACAGGTTCACGAGATTCTCCCACCTCAGCCTCCTGAGTAGCTGGGACTGCAGGTGCACACCACTGCGCCTGGCTAATTTTTATATTTTTTGCAGACACAGGGTTTCACCATGTTGCCCGGGCTGGTCTGGAACTCCTGAGCTCAGGTGATCTGCCTGCCTCAGCCTCCCAAAGTGCTGGGATTACAGCCGTGAGCCACTGCACCTGGACGTATTTATTTTTTACTTAGGATCTGTGCCCTAACTCAGAAGTTAATTCTGTTAATTCTACCGATGTCCAGCCTGGGCCTGAATGAGTGAATGAGGTTGTTTTGGGTAAACAGGTGTTACATGCTTAATATTTATCATCTCATTAAATCAGTGGCTTCTACATGACTTAGAATTTCTCAAACCTCAGTTGGTTGAGGGGTCAGGATATTTGTGATATTTTCATAACTACTGTACTATTATTATTTATCATTTATAGACAGGGTCTTGCTATGTTGCCCAGGCTGGAGAACAGTAGAGCCATCATAGCTCACTGCAGCCTCCACCGCCTAGGCTCAAGCAGTCCTCCCACCTCAGCCTCTGGAGTGGCTGGGACTGCGGGCGTGTGCCACCATGCCCAGCTAACTGTATTCATGTAATAGTTTTCTTTGAGTTAACCTACTTATTAATCACTCTCCCTATTTAGAAAGTAACAGTTTTTTAAAAGGTTACAATGAAAATAAAAAACAATGTCAAAAGATCCTGCTGAAACAGTAACAGGTTTAATAGTTTCAAAGAGAGATTAGCCAACCCTAACGACACATTGTTTCCAAGGGAAGAAAACTATGCTTGGGCTGAGAAGGGGGATGCAAGTTGACAAGGGAGAAATTTGGAGAGATCCAGTCCATGTTATTTAAATAACATTGAATTGGGCTGGGCAAGGTGGCTCACGCCTATAATCTCAGCACTTTGGGAGGCCGAGGTGGGCAGATCACCTGAGGTCAGGAGTTTGAGACCAGCCTAGCCAACATGGTGAAACACCACCTCTAATAAAAATCCAAAAATTAGCCGGGCTTGGTGGTGAGTGCCTGTAGTCCCAGCGACTTGGGAGGCTGAGGCAGGAGAATCGCTTGAGCCCAGGAGGCAGAGGATGCAGTGAGTCAAGATCACACCACGGCACTCCAGCCTGGGCAACAGAGTGAGACTGTCTCAAAAAAGAATAATAAAAAATAAATAAATAACCTTGAATTATTTTGCCACACTGTCCCAGAATTTGGAAAATGCTGCTTCTGGAAGAGGGACAAACTCCTATGATGATCTGCAAGGCCCTGCTTGATCTGGGGCCATCCCATCTCTGGATGAATCATGCATCACCCTCTGGCCACATGGACCTGCTTTTTGTTCCTCATACTTCCACAGCCTTCTCAGCCACATGGCCTTTGGATATGCCGTGGCCTCCTGAAGATCTTTCAGCTTCCTTGCTCACCTAGTGAAGCCAGCTCAGCTGAAGGGGCAAATCATCAGGGAGGTGTTCCCTGTCTAACCCTCTTTTGGCCTAAGGACCGTTTTATTTTTTATTTTTATTTTTTGAGATGGAGTCTTTCTCTGTCACCCAGGCTGGAGTGCAGTGGCTCGATCTCAGCTCACTGCAACCTCCACCTCCCGGGTTCAAGTGATTCTCCTGCCTCAGCCTCCCGAGTAGCTGGGATTACAGGCTGCCACCATCACACCTAGCTAACTTTTGTATTTTTAGTAGAAACGGGGTTTCACCATGTTGTCCAGGATGGTCTCGATCTCCTGATCCGCCCGCCTCGGCCTCCCAAAGTGTTGAGATTATAAGCATGAGCCACCGTACCTGGCCTATTTTATTTTATTTTAATTAATTTATTTTTGAGACAGGGTCTTGCTTTGTCGCCCAGGCTGGAGTGTAGTGGCATGATACAAGGCTCACTGCAGCCTCAAAGTCTAGTGCTTAAGGGATCCTCCCATCTCAGCTTCCAGCATAGCTGAGACCCCAGGCACACACTACGATGCCTGGCTAATTTTTTAATTTTTAAAATTTTTTTTTTTTTTTGAGACAGAGTCTCGCTCTGTTGCCTAGGCTGGAGTGCAGTGGCGCAATCTCTGCTCACTGCAACCTCCGCCTCCCGGGTTCGTGCCATTCTCCTGCCTCAGCCTCCCGAGTAGCTGGGACTACAGGTGCCCTCCACCACGCCCAGCTAATCTTTTCTATTTTTTAGTAGAGACGGGGTTTCACCGTGTTAGTCAGGATGGTCTCGATCTCCTGACCTCGAGATCCGCCCACCTCGGCCTCCCAAAGTGCTGGGATTACAGGCGTGAGCCACCGTGCCCGGCCAATTTTTTAATTTTTTTGTAGACATGGAATTTCCATGTTGCCCAGGCTGGTATTTTTTATTTATTTATTTAACCAGTCTCTGATGGGAGGCAAGACCCCTATATTTGACACTCGGATCAAGAGCTATTTTATTTAAAACATTTGGCCAGGCATGGTGGCTCACGCCTGTAATGCCAACACTTTGGGAGACCGAGGCAGGAGGATCACGAGGTCAGGAGTTCAAGACCAACTTGGCCAATAAGGTGAAACCCCATCTCTACTAAAAATACAAAAATTAGCCAGGCATGGTAACACGCGCCTGTAGTCCCAGCTACTCCAGAGGCTGAGACAGGAGAATCGCTTGAACCCAGGAGGCGGAGGTTGCAGTGAGCTGAGGTCACACCACTTCACTTTAGCCTGGGCGAGAGAGCAAGACTTCATCTCAAAAAATAATAATAAAATAAATTTTTGCGGGGCTGGGAGTGGTGGTTCATGCCTGTAATCCCAGCATTTTTGGAGGCTGAGGCGGGCGGATCACTTGAGGTCAGGAGTTTGAGACCAGCCTGGCCAACATAGTGAAACCCCATCTCTACTAAAAATACAAAAATTAGCCTGGCGTGGTGGCGCGCACCTGTAGTTCCAGCTGCTCAGAAGGCTGAGATGGGAGAATCGTTTGAACCCGGGGCCGGGGGGCTGAGGTTGCAGTGAGCTGAGATAGCGCCAATGCACTCCAGCCTGGGTGACAGAGCGAGAATCAGTCTCAAAAAAAAAAAAAATTTTCTTTTCGTTAATACTTATCACAAGTGCAATTTTACCTTTGTAGAATTAAACCGTTGTTTCTGAGTTACTTTCCTCTTGTAGCCTACGGCTTCCAAGTCTAGCAGATGGTTAAGTGGTTTTTGTGAATGAATGATGCTTTGCAACCTTCGTTTGAGATGTGTCCTCTTAACGTCCACTGTGTACATATGAGGAAACAGGCCCACAGAGTTTCGCTCTGCAAGATAGCAAGTAAAGGACAGCTCTAGTCGGGTCCTCTATCCTGAAGCCTCCTCCCCACTCTGCCCTGCCCTGCCGTGCAAGACCCAAGGGAAGGGCGCCCCAGTTCAGCCTCTGTAGATCTGGGAAAGGGCCGGGCCACAGGTCGGGACCAATCCAGAAGCAGCACCCAGACCGGTTTACCCGGTTCCAGGACCTTGGGCGAAGTCCACCCGCCCGAGGGCAGGGACGACGCAGGCCACGCCGCGGCCCAGTTGCTAGCCAGGCAGGGTGGGGATTTGATCTTGCCAAGGAAATGTGAGCGGGAGGCCGAGCGTTGGAGGTGGGTAAGTCGTCACTACGCAGGGCGGAGCCATCCTGTGTCTATCACGCCCAAGGGCGGTGCATGCAAATTGACTCCCGCCTTTGGCTTTTCCGCGGGCTCCGCCCCCGCGCGCTGCAACCCGCGACTTCCAAGAACTCCCCGCGTAGTCCGTTGCCCGGGCCACGCCCCTTTCCCGGACCCGCCCTGCCCGCCCCAGGGAGGCGGGGGCAGAGCTTGCGGCCCAGCGGGAAGGCGGAGGCGGGGGCCGCGCCCAGGTCCCGTGGGGCGTCAGAGGCGTGGGGAAGTCGTGGCTTCTGCACCGCCCTCGGGGGTTCGGCTCCCAATCGGGGAAAAAGGGCCGAGAGAATGAAAGAGTAATGAGACTTGCGAGTTTGAGGCCCACACTACTCTTTGGGTTGGGGGTTGCTGAAGCCTCCACGTGTATTCAGGGAGCCTTGAACCTCACACCTCTGTCCAGGGGAGCTCAGAACCCGCTGTGTTCAAGGAAAGCCTACACCTTCTCCGGTTTTTTAGTGTCTAGGGGAGCCCACAACCCTCATAGCCGTGTCTAGCGGAGCTCAGATCCACACACCTGTGTTTAGGGGAGCCCAGATCTTCTCCACCTGTGTCCAGAGGAGTTCAGAGCCCCACGTTTGTCTAGGGAAGCCCAGATCTTCTCCACCTGTGTCCAGAAGCGCTCTGACTAGGACCTTTCCTGTTTCCTGAGGCTCAGCCTAGGGGGTCATCCCACCCACGTCTGTGTTAAGGGGAGCTTGTGTCTCCCCAAACATGTCCAAGAGAGCTGAGCTCAGGAGCTGAGGCCTCCCCATATCGTGCTCCCCGCCTGGCCCTTTGGTGAATCCCTTTCTCAGAAGAAACGCTCAGGGGCCCCAGCCCTGCTGCCCTCCCCTGCAGTCTTCCAGCCTCCTGGCCCAATTGGCCCCTCCCCCAGTACATTGTTGAGTCTTAGTTAAGACATAATCCAAGCATTCACTGTCCCCCATCCCCCAGCTCTCCCGCACCTCGGCGGCTGGCCGGGCCCCCGGGGGTGCCGTCATCCCAGCCGGCTGGCCACCCGACTGGCACCAATTAATTTCCTCCTCGGCCTGTCCACCCAGGGCCTCGGCCTGTCTGGTTGCCAGCTGCTCACCCTCAGCCAGCCCGCCCCCTCGGGCTCCCAGGAACAGTTCTCCTCCTTCCTGCAACCCCCCCACCCCCAATCCAGGCCACCCCACCCAGCACAGTTAATCAGAAAAAGCTGACAGTTAGGACCTGGAGGAGTGATCTGAAATCAGATGGAGGAGGGGTGGGATGTTAAACTTTCAGACCCAGGGATGCCTGGGGTGGGGCGGGGGCATGGCTGGAGGGAGGCAGGGGATCCAGTTTTACCTAAGAACCCCAAATCAAAGGCTTTTAGCTTCCAGATGGGGACTGCAGGGAGGGCTGACCCCCTCCCACATACACCAGGCGGGCAAGGTGGAGCGCCCCTCCTCGGAAATTGTCCCCCGCCCAAGATGCGTCAGTGACAGCTGTGCCTCCCCAGCCCGCACCCAGCCGGTTTCCTTTTCCTGTGCACACTCTCCCGACGGGCTGGCCTTCAGCCTGGAGAGACTCCACGGCCCCTTGGAAGGGGCTCCCCAGAGGGTCTTCCTGGACGAGGGGGAGGGGACAGGCTGGAGAACAATGGGGCTTCTGTGGCTGCAGGACGCCAGGCACTTCCTGTTAACCCTTTCCTCGGGATGCAGCTGCAGGGAGCACCTCCCAGGTCCCGCCTTATGAGGAGGGGCAGAGGCAGCCCGAGGTGAAATCTTGTTGTGGGAATTAACTGTTGTGTTAATTGAGGCTTTTGTGAGTGTGATTGGAGGGGTGAAGTGAATCACACCTTTTCTCACTTGATGGATTTACAGGGCTTTCTCCTCTATTGCTGAGGGCTGTGCAGTCAGGGACGGGGTAGGGCTAGCCTGGGAGAAGCCTGTGCACTGAGCTCAGAGACGTTCAAGGCTTTTCCCCAGATAGGTTACACCAGGATCTCCAGGGCATGGACAGGCATGGGGTTGGGGAACCCAGGCATCCTAGGTAAATCCAAGGAACAGCCATGTCTGCAAACCACTGTTCTAGCTGCCTTGCTGGGCTTACCTAGGGGCCACGATCCCTGAGTCAGTTCCCTTGGCAGCCTGGGTCTCAGTTTCCCTTGGCTTGTAGAAGTTCTCCCAAGGGCCTACCAAGAGGACATGGCAGTCTAAGAGCTCCCTAAGGGGCAGGAGTGGGCTGGCAGCCTTGGAAATCGTTTGTTTCTCCTGGGAGCCCTGAGAAGTCGTGTTGGGGGAATTAACTGCTGTGTTAATTGAGGCTTCAAGCCAAGTCCCCTCTGTTTACACAGAGAGTCTGAGAAATGCCCTCAGAAGATTCCCAGAGCCTCCAAAGGCCCCAGAGACTTTGCTTCTGCCCTGGAGGCTTCCGGTTTTTTACAGATAAGATAACTTCTCCCATAGTCAAGAGAGAGACTTACTGATGCTTACGGCAGTCCCAGGCCCTGAAGGTATGCTGTACTTGGTCACTTCCATGCATTTGCTTAATCCTCACCACACGCCTGGGTCAGGATAAAAAGTAGGCACTTAACTCTTTTTTTTAGGGGTCTTGATATGTTGCCCAGGATGGTCTTTAACTCCTGGGCTCAAGTGATCCTCCCGCCTTCGGCCTTCCAAAGTGCTGAGGTTACAGGAATGAGCCACTGTGCCCAGCCCAGCCCTAAAGTAGACCTTTTTTTTTCCCCCGCGACGGAGTTTCACTCTTCTTACCCAGGCTGGAGTGCAATGGCATGGTCTCAGCTCACTGCAACCTCCGCCTCCGGGTTCAAGTGATTCTCCTGCCTCAGCCTCCCAAGTAGCTGGGATTACAAGCATGGGCATCATGCCCGGCTAATTTTATATTTTTAGTAGAGAGGGGGTTTCGCCATGTTGGTCTCGAACTCCCAACCTCAGGTGATCCACCCGCCTTGGCCTCCCAAAGTTCTGGGATTACAGGCGTGAGCCACCGCGCTCGGCCTTTTTTTTCTTCTGAAGTGTCGTTCTGTTGCCCAGGCTGGAGTGCAGTGACGCGATATCAGCTCATTGAACCCTCTGCCTCCCAGGTTCAAGTAATTCTCCTGCCTCAGCTTCCCAAGTAGATGGGATTACAGGCATGCACTGCCACGCCCAGCTAATTTTTGTATTTTTAGCAGAGACGGGGTTTCGCCGTGTTGGCCAGGCTGGTCTTGGAACTCCTGACCTCAGGTGATCTGCCTGCCTCAGCCTCCCAAAGTGCTGAGATTACAGGTGTGAGCCACTGTGCCCCGCCAGGTAGGCACTTTCATTAGCCCCATTTTACAGATGAGGGAACTGAGGGGAACTGAGGCACAGAGTGGTTAAACAAAGTGTCAAGGGTTATCCTGTCCAGTAAAGCAAAGCCCATTGACATTCTTCCTCTCCTGGATTTTTTTTTTTTTTTTTTTTTTTTGAGACGGAGTCTTGCTCTGTCGCCCAGGCGGGAGTGCAATGGCCCAATCTTGGCTCACTGAAAGCTCCGCCTCCCAGGTTCAAGCGATTCTCCTGCGTCAGCCTCCTGAGTAGCTGGGATTACAGGTGTGCACCACCATGCCCAGCTAATTTTTGTATTTTTTTTTTTTTTTTTTTTTTTTTTTAGTAGAGACGGGGTTTCACCATGTTGGTCAGGCTGGTCTCGAACTCCTGACCTCATGATCCGCCCGCCTCAGCCTCCCAAAGTGCTGGGATTACAGGTGTGAGCCACCACGCCCAGCCAGATTTTTCTTTTCTTTTCTTTTGGGCGGGGAGGAGGAGAGTGTGAGGACCTTTGTCCTGGTTGGTGAACTTTTGCTTAAACCCAGCTTCTATCTCTGGTTCTCAGATAAGGAACCAGCTCCTTCTGGGAGCTGAGAGCCGCACCCCAGGTCTCCTTGCCACTCCTGGGCTACCTGTTTTCTCTTTCCTCATATCCAGGGCTGATCACTCACCAGGTTCCCTCTTAGAATCATTTGCCAGGTCACTTCATTTTCCTCTCTTCTCCCCTTTCTGCAGGATGAACACTTCCCCAGGGGTCAATCTGTGCATGCTCAGTCCAGGGGCTGGATAAAGACAAAGTTTTTTGTTTGCTGTTGTTCACTTGTTTATTTAAATTTATTTATTTATTTATTTTGAGATGGAGTCTCGCTCTGTCACCCAGGCTGGAGTGCAAGGCGCGATCTCGGCTCACTGCAACCTCCGCCTCCCAGGTTCAAGCAATTCTCTGCCTCAGCCTCCTGAGGAGCTGGGATTACAGGCGTGCACCATCACGCCCAGCTAATTTTTGTATTTTTAGTAGAGATGTGGTTTCACCATCTTGGCCAGGCTGATCTTGAACTTCTGACCTCGTGATCCACCTGTCTCAGCCTCCCAAAGTGCTGGGATTACAGGCGTGAGCCACTGCGCCCCACCCTCACTTGTTTATTTACTTGTTTTGTAAACATTATTTACTGAGCATGATCAAACTGCTAGACTGGAGAGGCTGCTGCAATCTCCTCCCTCTGCCCCCGCCATTCCCCCCTACCCATCCTTGCTGATGGTGTCTGGAATCAGCGGGGCCCTGGCTGAGTTCACAGGAAAGGAAATGGCTCATTGCTTCAGCCTTTAGACCGGGGGGCAGGGAGGGCCTGTCGGGAGGCTGCCTAGTCAGGGGCATGTCAGAGGCCAGAGGGGCCGGGGCCCAGCAGCTGGGGCTTGGTAAGCTCTGGAGCCTGGGCTCCAGGCCAGCTTGCTGCCAACCTCCACCTGAGACCACCCCACCCCCAACCCCCTTCCTTCTCTGCCCTGCTGCCTAGGCGCGCCCTTCCGGAGTGAAACTTTGTTTGGTTTCTCACGACCCGGAAGGCTTGAAGCAAACCTGCAATTACTCACCTCCTGGTCTGTGCGGGCTGCAGCTCTCAGACTCAGGATGAGGTGGCGGTAGGTGGGGTGGGGCTCTTGGGACCCTTTTACCCCTTCGTGCTGCTGGCTGGGGGAGGCCACTGAAGTCTGCGCGCTGCCTTCCACGCATTCTCCAGACACCTTCCAAATCCCTGTGGACACTACCTTATAAACAGATACTGGAATTTTCAAAGTTTTGTCATGCTGTTTGGAACCAGAAATTCCCTCCCGTGAGGGTTGGATATGAAGCCAGTTTGGAGGGGGAAGCTGAGGGTGCATGCCCTTGGGGCTGCCAAAGCCTTCTCTTCAGTCTGGGGAAGCTGAGGGTGCATGCCCTTGGGGCTGCCAAAGCCTTCTCTTCAGTCTGGGAGGTTTCTTTTCTTTTTCTTTTTCTTTTTTGAGACAGAGTCTCACTCTGTCGCCCAGGCTGGAGTGCAGTGGCGCGATCTCAGCTCACTACAACCTCCACCTCCCAGGTTCGAATGATTCTCCTGCCTGAGCCTCCCGAGTAGCTGGGACGACAGGCGTGCGCCACCACATCTGGCTACTTTTTGTATTTTTAGTAGAGACGGGGTTTCACCATGGGTTTCAGAGGGTGCAGTGGCTCACGCCTGTAATCTCAACACTTTGGGAGGTTGAGGCAGGAAGATCACTTGAGGTCAGGAGTTTGAGATCAGCCTGGACAACATGGTGAAAACCTGTCTCTACTAGAAATACAAAAATTAGCTGGTGGTGGTGGCATGCACCTGTAGCCCCAGCTGCTCAGGAGGCTGGCTCAGGAGAATCAGGAACCTGGGAGGAGGTGGTTTCAGTGAGCCGAGATTGCTCCAGACTTTGAGACTCCATCTCAAAAAAAAAAAAATTAAGCCAGGCAAAGTGGCTGATGCCTGTAATTCCAAAGCTTTGAGTGGCTGAGGTGGGAGGATCACTTGAGGCTAGGAGTTCGAGACCAACCTATGCAACATGGCGAGACCACCACCCCCCATCTCTGCAAAAAATTAGCCAGGCGTGGTGGCGCACACCTGTAGTCCCAGCTACTCTAGAGGCTGAGGCGGGAGGGTGGCTTGAGCCCAGGAGTTTGAGGCTGCAGTGAGCTATGATCATGTCACTGCACTCCAGCCTGGGTAACAGAGCAAGGCCCTGTCTCAAGAAAATCAGTTATTTTTGCATGTGTATGGCGTACATGAGAACATTTGTTACATGTCTATAATGTAACCTCTCTCTGCTTTGCTTTGCAGCTCTGGCAGGGGCAGGGCAGCAGGTGCTGTGATGAAGCCACTTGTAATTGGGAGTGTTCATGGGAGGGCCTTTGTTGCAGTGAGTGGGCACTGCTGTATCTCCACATGCAGCCTGGGATCCTCATTTGTTCCCCTCCTTTCTCCCAGACTTGTGCCCTTTTTTCTTGACTTTTTTTTTTTTTTTTTTTCCCACCCAGGCTGCCATATAGTGGTGCCGTCTCAGTTCACTGCAACCTCCACCTCCCGGGTTCAAGCAATTCTCCTGCCTCAGCCTCCCCAGTACCTGGGACTACAAGCATGTGCCACCACGCCTGGCTGATTTTTGTATTTTAGTAGAGACGGGGTTTCACCATGTTGGCCAGGCTGATCTCAAACTCCTGGCCTCAAGTGATCCATTAGCCTCAGCCTCTGAAAATGCTGGGATTACAGGCGTGAGCCACTGTGCCCGGCCTTTCTTCTTTTTCTTTTTTCTTTTGTTTGTTTTTTTAGAGACAGGCTCTCACTCTGTCACGCAGGTTGCAGTGCAGTGGCATGATCATAGCTCACTGCAGCCCTGAACTCCTGAGCTCAAGTGATCCTCCCACCTCAGCCTCCCAAGTAGCTGGGACTATAGGTGCACATCACCATGCCTGGCTAATTTTTTAATTTTTTTGTAGATATGGGGTCTTGCTATGTTGCTGAGGCTGGTCTCCAATTCCTGATTTCAAGTGAGCCTCCTGCCTCTGCCTCCCAAAGTGCTCTGATGAGCTACCACGCCTGGTCATTGTCCCTCTTTCTCATGACTCTCTGGACATCCCTGGGGTGGAGGGTGGAGCAGGCACACACATCCCTCAACCTCCCGGTGGTTCCACGATGACTAAGCCAGCACTGTCCCTGAGGCTGGGAGGCTGGAGCTAGGATCCACCCCCATGGCCTCATATCCCAAGCTTGAGCCTGGGTTTCTGGTCAGACTAGACGGGCTAGCTCGGCCTCCTTAACTCTCAGAGCTGCCTTGTCCAGGCCCAGCGGGTCCCACACAGCCAGGCACACCCCACCCCACAGGGCTCCTGGGAAATTCTCTGCCCCACCCTCAGGCTGCCTCAGACAGACTGAGGTTACCTGTGATTGTCCCAGATAACCCGAGTGAGCCCATCCCCTGCTCTGGGTGGTTCCTTCCCTGGCAGCTGACCTGTAAATTTTGAAAAGCTGGGGACAATCCTCAGCTAGGAGGAATGCTCCTGTTGTCTTCCCTGCTGGCCTGGCTACTCCCCAGACTGGACAGGCCCCTTGGCAACTCTTCCCAGGAACCCAGGCAGCCCCAAGCCTCCTCTTGCTTGGTGTTCCAGGCCAGTGAGAATCTCACTTCTTCTCCAAAACTTTGTCTTCCAACTCCTGTTTTTTTTTTTTTTTTTGTTTGTTTGTTTTTTATTGAGACAGAGTCTCATTCTGTTACCCAGGCTGGAGCTCAGTGGCACGATCATAGCTCACTGCAGCCTCAAACTCCTAGGCTCAAGCAATTCTTCCCACCTCACCCTCCTGAGTAGCAAGGACTACAGATGTGTGCCACCATGGCCAGCTAATTAAAAAAGTTTTTTTCTTAGGCCAGGCATGGTGGCTCACGCTTGTAATCCCAGCACTGTGGGAGGCTGAGGCGGGCACATCACCTGAGGTCAGGAGTTCGAGACCAGCCTGACCAACATGGTGAAACCCTGTCTCTACTAAAACTACAAAAATTAGCTGGGTATGGTGGTTGCATGCCTGTAATCCTAGCTACTCAGGAGTCTGAGGCAGGAGAATTGCTTGAACCCAAGAGGCAGAGGTTGCAATGAACTGAGATCCCGCCACTGCACTCTACCCTGGGTGACAAGAGCAAAACTCCATCTGGGAAAAAATAAAAATAAAAAAAGTTTTTTTTGTAGAGACAGGGATCTTGATATGTTGCCAAGGCTGATCTAGAACTCCAGGCCTCAAGCAATCCACCCACCTCACCCTAAATGTATCCCTCTTTATCTAAAATGTATACAAGCATCTTGGTTTGGCCAGTTCTTCAGATTTCACTCTCTTGTGAAGATCTAATGAACACATAAAACTAATAAAATTTATATGTTTTCCTCATAAATTTGTCTGGTGTCAATTTGGATTCTTGATCCTGGCAAAGGGCTCACTTAAGAGCTAAAAGGGGACTGGATATGCTCTCTGGAGCCCCTACAATAATAATAGCTGCTATTTATTTTCTTTCTTTCTTTCTTTTTTTGAGATGGAATCTTGCTCTGTCACCCAGGCTGTATTTTTAGAGACAGGGTCTCTAAAAAGATCTCGGTGCGATCTCAGCTCACTGCAACCTCCGCCTCCCAGGTTCAAGGGTTTCTCCTGCCTCAGCCTCCTGGGTAGCTGGGATTACAGGTGCCCGCCACCACGCCTGGCTAATTTTTGTATTTTTAGTAGAGACAGGGTTTCACCATGTTGGTCAGACTGGTCTCGAACTCTTGACCTCAGGTGATCCACCCACCTTGGCCTCCCAAAGTGCTGGGATTACAAGCGTGAGCCATCGCGCCCAGCCTCTTTGTTTTTTTGAGACAGAGTTTCCCTCTGTTACCCAAGCTGGAGTGCAGTGGTGCAATCATAGCTCACCGTAGCCTTGAACTCCTGGTCTCAAGTGATCCTTTTGCCTCAGCCCCCCACGTAGCTGGGACTATAGGTGTGTACCACCACCCCTGGCTAATTAAAAAAAAAACAAAACAAAAAAACCTGGGGGGGCGTCAAGCCTGGCCAACATGGTGAAACGCTTGTGTGGTGCACGCTTGTAATCCCAGCACTTTGGGAGGCCGAGGCAGGTAGATAATGAGGCGGGTGGATAACGAGGTCAGGAGTTCGAGACCAGCCTGGCCAACATGGTGAAACCCCTGTCTCTACTAAAAATACAAAAATTAGCTGGGCGTGGTGACAGGCACCTGTAGTCCCAGCTGCTCAGGAGGCTGAGGCAGAGAATTGCTTGAACCCAGGAGACGGAGGTTGCAGTGAGCCGAGATCACTCCACTGCACTCTAGCCTGGGCGACAGAGCGAGACTCCATCTCAAGAAAAAAAAATTATATATATATAAATTAGCCAGGCATGATGGTGAGTGCCTGTAATTCCAGCTCCTTGGGAGGCTGAGGTGGGAGAATCGCTTGAACCTGGGAGGCAGAGATTGCAGTGAGCCAAGATTGCTTCACTGCATACCAGCCTGGGTAACAGGGTGAAACTGCATCTCAAAAAAAAAAAAAAAAAAATTTTTTTTTTGAGAGATGGGGATCTCTCTGTGTTGCCCAGTCTGGCCTCAAGCAATCCTCTTGCCTCAGCCTCCCAAAGTGTTGGGATGACAGGCATGAGCCACTGCGCCCAGCCTGTGGTTTCTCCACGTGGGGCCAGATCATTCTTTGTGCAGGGAGCTACCCTGTGCGTCTTAGATGTTGAGTAGTAGCCCTGGCCTCAACCCTGTGCCAATGAAAGATGTCTCCAGATGTTGCCACATGTTGGGATGGGGTGGGGAGCAGCCTTGCCGCCTGCTTCACCTGTTCTACCTGTCCACACTCATACCAACCTGCAAAGTAACTTGGACCATGTGTTTTCTTTTTCTTTTTTTTTTTCTGAGACGAGGTCTTGCTTTCTCCCAGGCTAAAGTGCAGTGGCACGGTCTCAGCTCACTACAACCTCTGCCTCCCAGGTTCAAGCGATTCTTCTGCCTCAGCCTCTGGAGTAGCTGGGATTACAGGCACCCGCCATCATGCGTGGCTAATTTTTGTATTTTTAGTAGAGATGGGATTTCACCATGTTGGCCAGGCTGGTCTTGAACTCCTGACCTGACCTCAGGTGATCCACCCGTCTCGGCCTCCCAAAGTGCTGGATTACAGGTGTGAGCCACCGTGCCCAGCTGGAGCATATGTGTTCTTTCTTTCTTTCTTTTTTTTTTTTTTGAGAGGAGTCTTGCTCTGTCACCCAGGCTGGAGTACAGTGGCGCCATCTCGACTCACTGTAAGCTCTGCCTCCTGGGTTCATGCCATTCTCCTGCCTCAGCCTCCCAAGTAGCTGGGACTACAGGTGCCCACCACCATGCCCGGCTAATTTTTTTGTATTTTTAGTAGAGACGGGGTTTTACCATGTTAGCCAGGATGGTCTCGATCTCCTGACCTCTAGATCTGCCTGCCTCGGCCTCCAAAAGTGCTGGGATTACAGGCATGAGCCACTGCGCCTGGCCAGGAGCATGTGTTTTCTCATCTTGGGCCTGGATCGAGTCCTTATGGTGGAGGTGATCTGCGGGTTCCAGAATCTTGGGAAGGGATTGCTGAGACCATAGCATGGCCCATTGCACTGTCCCTCTACCTGGAGTGAGGGGTGCCAGCCTCCCATTCCTGGTGGGTGGGCTTGCTGGACGGCAGCCTGAGGTGGGTGGAGTCAGGCTGCCTTGTTCTATTTCCTGGTTCCCAGGGGTGGGTGGTGGCAGTGGTGGCCCCAGAGCCAGAGGGCGTGGGGTACCCTGACCCTGCCTCCAGATTTACTGGGTGGGTGCTAGGGTGTGTGCTTCAAGACTGATGGCCCCTGTGGGCGTGGAGGAGAAACCAGAGACTCAAGCAGATCTCCCTGCCTGCCTTCTGCCCTCACGTCCCACTCCACCTTGGCTCTAGGCCAGGGGCTGCCGGAATGGTGACTCAGAACGACTGAGAAGAGGAGAGAAACAGAATGGAGGTCCTCTTCATCCTCCAATCTCTGCCATCCCAGCGTCCCCATAAAGGTCAGGACCCTTGAGGCCACATCTCAAGACCGGCCACACTGCCCTCTCCTGTTTCCTCCTCCTCTACCCGCCCTCTTTCAGTGGGATTTTTTTTTCCGGGTACCACGCTAGGGCAGGAAGGTGGAAGTGAGCATGGGGTGTGGAATGTCTCTGAGGTTGGAATATATTTAGGCCAGGAGGAGAGTGTGTGTGTGGTGCTGGCCAGGCCCTGGCGCCGACCCGGCGGGCTTGAGGAGTGATGCTGGGGGGCCCTGAGCCAGTGTGGGGAGGCTCCTGCCTTCTCCCTTTTTTTTTTTTTTTGAGATGTAGTCTCGCTCTGTTACCCAGGCTGGAGTGCAGTGGCGCGGTCTCGGCTCACTGCAACCTCTGCCTCTTTGGTTCAAGTGATTCTCTTGCCTCAGCCTCTGGAGTAGCTGGGATTACAGGCATCTGCCACCACGCCCGGCTAATTTTTTCTATTTTTAGTAGAGACGGGGTTTCACCATGTTGGCCAGGCTGGTCTCGAACTCCTGACCTCATGATCCGCCTGCCTCGGCCTCCCAAAGTGCTGGGATTACAGGAATGAGCCACCGTGCCTGGCCACCTTCTCCCTTTTAAAGACAGCCTCTCAGTTTTGGGGAGGAGGAGTGGGAATCACTAGGCCCCCACCAAGGCTGAGGCAGGCCCTGTGCGGGCCAGATACATTTAGCGTCTTCAAAACAAACCAGCAAGATTAACATCAGGATCACCTACAGCTGTAAACACAAGGCCCGGAGAGGTTAAGCGGCTTTCCCAAGGCTGTTCAGGAAAGAGGTGATGATGGAAGTGTTCTCCTGCTGACCCGGCTGGCTGCCACCACTCATGCACACAGTGTTCATTCATGCAACACCTTTGTGGGCACAGCCTAGCCTCTGCCAGCCCCCAACAACGTGCGAGAGAACAAGAAGCCAACTGGACCCAGGGTTGCAAACTGCAACCCATAGGCGGCATTTGTCTGTTGTCTCTGCACAGCCCTTGGGCTAAGAATGTTTTTTACATTTTTAAGTGGTTGAAAACAAAAGAAGAGTATTCCATGATACATAACAATTATATGAAATTGCAATTTCAGCCTTCATGAATTCAGGGTACACAGGTCACACCCATCTGAGTCCACATTATCTGTGGTTTTGCCTTTTCGCTACTGTGGCAGAGAGGAGCTGTTTTGACAGAGACCCTGCAAAGCTAAACAACTTTCCTATTTGTCCCCTCCTCCCCTGTCCCCCTCACACTTTTTTTGCAGAGTTTTGCTCTTGTTGCCCAGGCTGGAGTGCAATGGCGCAATCTCGGGTCACTGCAACCTCCACCTCCTTGGTTCAAGCGATTTTCCTGCCTCAGCCTCCTGAATAGCTGGGATTACAGGTGCCTGCAACTATGCCCGGCTAATTTTTATATTTTAAGTAGAGACATGATTTCACCATGTTGGCCAGGCTGGACTGGAACTCCTGACCTGAGGTAATTCAGCTGCCTCGGCCTCCCAAAGTGCTAGGATTACAGGCGTGGGCCACCACACCTGGCTTTTTTTTTTTTTTTCTCTCTTTTTTGAGATGGTATCTCACTCTGTCGCCCACACTGGAGTGCAGTGGCGTGATTTCGGCTCACTGCAACCTCTGCCTCCCGGGTTCAAGCGATTCTCCTGCCTCAGCCTCCTGTAACCTCTGCCTCCCGGGTTCAAGCGATTATCCTGCCTCAGCTTCCTGAGTAGCTGGGATTACAGGCGCATGCTACCATGTGTGGCTAATTTTTTGTATTTTTAGTAGAGACGAGGTTTCGCCATGTTGGTCAGCCTGGTCTGGAACTCCTGACCTCAAGTGATCTGCCTGTTTCGGCCTCCCAAAGTGCTGGAATTACAGGCCAGAGCCACCACATCTGGCCACGCCCCGCTAATTTGTTTGTTTGTTTGTCTGAGGTAGAGTTTCACTCTTGTTACCCAGGCTGGAGTGTAGTGGCATGATCTCGGCTCACTGCAACCTCCACCTCCCAGGTTCAAGTGATTCTCCTGCCTCAGTCTCCCTAGTAGCTGGGATTACAGGCGCCTGCCACCACGCCTGGCTAATTTTTTTGTATTTTTAGTAGAGACGAGGGTTCACTATATTGGCCAAGCTGGTCGGCAACTCCTGACCAGGTGATCCACCGGCCTCGGCCTCCCAAAGTGCTGGGATTAGAGGCGTGAGCCACTGTGCCCAGCCGGAGCATGTGTTTTCTTTCCTTTTTTTTCTTTTTTTAAAGAGACGGAGTCTTGCTGTGTTGCCCAGGCTGGAGTGCAGTGGTGGGATCTTGGCTCACTGCAACCTCCGCCTCCTGGGTTCAAGCAATTTTCCTGCCTCAGCCTTGTGAGTAGCTGGGATTAC
This sequence comes from Pongo pygmaeus, assembly GCF_028885625.2. Lineage (NCBI taxonomy): Eukaryota > Metazoa > Chordata > Mammalia > Primates > Hominidae > Pongo > Pongo pygmaeus. The sequence goes on from NC_072393.2 coordinate 13,420,064, forward strand.
AGACGTGCACCACTATGCCCGGCTAATTTTTTTTGATTTTTTATATTTTAGTAGATACGGGGTTTCACCATATTGCCCAGGGTGGTCTTGAACTCCTGAACTCAGGCAATCCTCCCGCCTCAGCCTCCCAAAGTGCTAGGATTACAGGCGTGAGCCATCACGCCCGGCATAAAAAAAAAAATAATAATAATAATAAAATTGGCTGGGCTTGATGGCTCATGCCTGTAATCCCAGCACTTTGGGAGGTTGAGGCAGGCGGATCATGAGGTCAGGAGTTTGAGACCAGCCTGGCTAACATGGTGAAACCTAATCTCTACTAAAAATACAAAAATTAGCCAGACATGGTGGTGGGCACCTGTAATTCCAGCTACCGGGGAGGCAGAGGCAGGAGAATCGCTTGAACCCGAGGGCTGGAGGTTGCAGTGATCTGAGATCGTACCACTGCTCTCCAGCCTCAGTGACAGAGCAAGACTCTGTGTCAACCTTTTTTTTTCCTTCTTTTAGGCCAGGTGCAGTACCTATTTCCAGCACTTTGGGAGGTCCAGGCATAAGGATCGCTTGAGCCCAGGAATTTGAGACCAGCCAGGGCAACATGGAGAAACCCTGTCTCTAGAAAATATACAAAAAATTAGCTGGGTGTGGTGGCACCTGCCTGTGGTCCCAGCTACTTGGGAGGCTGAGGTGGGAGGATCTGCCAAGTCCAGGAGGTCAAGGCTGCAGTGAGCTGTGATCACACCACTGCACTCCAGCCTGGGTGACAGAAGAAGACCTTGCCTCAAAAAAAAAAGTTTATTTTATTTATTTTTTCTTTTTGAGACAGAGTCTCACTCTGTTGCCCAGGCTGGAGTGCAGTGGCACAATCTCGGCTCACTGCAAGCTCCGCCTCCCAGGTTCACGCCATTCTCCTGCCTCAGCCTCCCGAGTAGCTGGGACTACAGGCGCCCGCCACCACGCCCAGCTAATTTTTTTGTATTTTTAGCACAGACGGGGTTTCACCGTGTTAGCCAGAATGGTCTCAATCTCTTTTCACCTTGTGATCCGTCCGCCTTGGCCTCCCGAAGTGCTGGGATTACAGGCATGAGCCACCGTGCCCGGCCTTAATTTTTAAAAATAGGGGTCTCACTATGTTGCCCAGACTGGACTCAAACATCTGAGCTCAAGCGGTCCTCCAGTGTTAGCCTCCCAAGTAGCTGGACTCAGGTTTTTATTTTAACAATGTAAGACTATATTATCCTTATAAGAATACTTTAAAAAAAAAGGATAATCTTCCCAGACTCCCTGATATGGGAGTTGAAGGGGCAGATGTGGGGCGGAGGGAGAGAGGAGCTGGTGTTGGAACCATCTAAACCAGGGCTTGCTAAATCCAGCCTGCCACCTGTTTCTGCACAGCCTGTGAGTTAAGAATGGCTTTTTCATTTTTAAATGGTTGGGAAAAAAAATCAAAAGGGAAATTTCACGACATGGGGAAAAGTATATGCAATTCAAATTTTAGTGTCCATAAATAAAGTTTTATTGGCATGGAGCTGTGCTCATTCATTTACCCTGTATCCGTGGCTGCTTTTACGCTCCACTGCAGAATTGAGTCATTCAACAGACTGTCTGGCCCTCGAAGCTGAAAATATTTACTGTCTGGCCCATTGGAGAAGAAGCTTATAGACCCCTCTGCTAAGGGGCCTGAGACCCTCACTTCAATCTGTCCCTGATTCAGGCCGTCCCAGGATCATTTCTTCATTGGCATGGAAAAGACGTTGGTGTGATTTGGAGGCAGGAGGACTCGCTGATGACTGATCCTTAACACTGGATGCCCCCTGGGGAGGAGGGGCATTGGGGTCTTCAAGGTGAAGCAGGCTTGAGGACTGAGGTAGGCAGGCTGGCTATGGGCACGGCAGGAGCAAAGGTCAGGAGGCCAGACCTCTGCCTCAACTCAAGCTGCCCCGCTCAGTTCGAGTCCAACTTTGGCAACATAGCAAAACCCCATCTGTACAAAAAAATTAGCCACAGGCCGGGCGCAGTGGCTCATCCCTGTAATCCCAGCACTTTGGGAGGCCAAGGCGGGTGGATCACGAGGTCAGGAGATCGAGACTATCCTGGCTAACACGGTGAAACCCCCGTCTCTACTAAAAATACAAAAAAAATTAGCCAGGTGTGGTGGCGGGCGCCTGTAGTCCCAGCTACTCGGGAGGCTGAGGCAGGAGAATGGCATGAACCTGGGAGGCAGAGCTGGCAGTGAGCCAAGATTGCGCCACGACACTCCAGCCTGGGCAACAGAGCTAGACTCCGTTTCAAGAAAAAAAAAAAATAATAATTAGCCATGCATGGTGGCACGTGCCTGTAGTCCCAGCTACTCGGGAAGCTGAGGTGGGAGGAATTGTTTGAGACCAGGAGTTCCAGGCTGCAGTGAGCCATGATTGCGCCACTGCCCTCCAGCCTGGGCAACAGAGTGAGACCTTGTTTCTTAAAAAAATTAAAAAAAAAAAAAAAAAAAGCTGGGCACGGTGGCTCACACCTGTAATCCCAGCACTTTGGGAGGTTGAGGCAGGCAGATCACCTGAGGTCAGGAGTTCAAGACCAGCCTGGCTAACTTGGCGAAACCCGTCTCTACTAAAAATACAAAAATTTGCTGGGCATGGTGGTCTATAATCCTAGTTACTCGGGAGGCTGAGGCACGAGAATCACTTGAACTCAGGAGGTGGAGGTTGCAGTGAGCCAAGATCACGCCATTGCACTCCAGCCTGGGCGACAGAGGGAGACTCTGTCTCAAAAAAAAAAAAATAAATAAAAATAAATAAATAATTATAAATAAATAAATAAAAGGAAAGAAAGACAGAGAGAGAAAATAAAAAAGAAAGAGGCGGGGCACGGTGGCTCACACCTGTAATCCTAGCACTTTGGGAGGTCGAGGCGGGTGGATCACTTGAGGCCAGGAGTTCGAGACCAGCCTGGCCAACATGGTGAAACCACATCTTTACTAAAAATACCAAAAAAATTAGCCGTGCGTGGTGGCGTGCACCTGTAGTCTCAGCTACTTGGGAGACTGAGGCAGGAGAATCACTTGAACCCAGGAGGTTGCAGTGAGCCGAGATCACGCCACTGCACTCCAGCCTGGGCGACAGAACGGGACTGTCTCAAAAAAGAAAAAAAGAGAAAGAAAGAAAGAAAAAAACTTAGCAAGCAAGCTCCCCACCATCCCATCTCCTGGTGGATGGGACAGATCTATTCCATGGGTCATCTCCCCCTAACCAGTCCCCCAGGCCCATCTGCTGTCTCTGCATTTCTCTGCCCCTGTCCACTATCATTGTTTGCACCAGGCTCCATCTCTTTCATTGTCTTGGGTCTGGAGATGTGCCCTGAGCTCCCTTAGTTGGTCCCCCACCTCTCTTATCTCCTTTTCTCAGCACGATCAGTGCACTTTTCTTTCTTTTCTTTTTGTTTTTTTGTTTATTTTTTGAGATGGAGTCTCGCTCTGTTGCCCAGGCTAGAGTGCAGTGGCGTGATCTCCACTCACTGCAAGCTCTGTCTCCTGGGTTCAAGTGATTCTCCTGCCTCAGCCTTCCGAGTAGCTGGGATACAGGCTCCTGCCACCACGCCTGGCTAATTTTTGCAGTTTTAGTAGAGACAAGATTTCGCTATATTGGCCAGGCTGATCTTGAACTCCTGACCTTGTGATCTGCCCACTTCGGCCTCCCAAAGTGCTGGGATTTCAGGCGTGAGCCACCGCGCCTGGCCTTTTTTTTTTTTTTGAGACAGAGTTTCACTCTGTCGCCAGGCTGGAGTTCAGTGGCACAGTCTTGGCTCATTGCAAACTCTGACTCCCGGATTCAAGCGATTCTCCTGCCTCAGCCTCCCAAGTCGCTGGGACTACAGGCGCCCACCACCATGCCCGGCTATTTTTTGGATTTTTAGTAGAGATGGGTTTTGCCATGTTGGCCAGGCTGGTCTCGAACTCCTGACTGCAGGTGGTCCACCTGCCTCGGCCTCCCAAAGTGCTGGGATTACAGGCGTGAGCCACTGTGCTCGGCCTTTTTTTTACTTAAAAAAAAACTTTTTTCCTTATTCCATGCTTCATTTCAAAATTAACCATTTTAAAGAGAACATTTCAGTGATATTTAGAACATTCACATTGTTGTGCAGCCGTCACCACCATCCATCTTCAGAACTCTTTTCATCTTGGAAAACTGAAACACTGTCCTCATTAAATACTCACTCCCCATTCCCCCTCCCAGCAGCCCCTGGCACCCACCAATCTACTTCCTGTCTCTGTAGATTTGACTATTCGGAACATTTCATATCAATGGAATCATCTACTGTGTGGCCTTTTGTGTCTGGCTTCTTTCACTCAGCATGATTTTTTAAAAATTTTATTTTTAGAAACAGTCTAACTCTGTTGCCTGGGCTGGGGTGCAGTGGTGTGAAAATAGCTCACTGCAGCCTCAACCTACTGGGCTCAAGCAATCCTCCTGCCTCAGCCTCCTGAGTAGCTGGGACTATAGGTGTGTACCACAATGCCTGGCTAATAGAACTTTTTTTTCTTTTTTTTTTTTGGCTAGGCGTGGTTGCTCACGCCTGTAATCCCAGCACTTTGGGAGGCCGAGGCGGGCAGATCACAAGGTCAGGATATCGAGACCATGCTGGCTAACACGGTGAAATCCCGTCTCTACTAAAAATACAAAAAAATTAGCCGGGCGTGGTGGCAGGTGCCTGTAGTCCCAGGTACTTGGGAGGCTGAGGCAGGAAAATGGCATGAACCGGGAGGCAGAGCTTGCAGTGAGCCGAGATTGTGCCACTGCACTCCAGCCTGGGCGACAGAGCAAGACTCTGTCTCAAAAAAAAAGACAGAGTCTTGCTTTGTCGCCCAGGCTGGTGTTGAACTGGCTTCAAGCCACGTTCCTACCTTGACTTCTCAAAGTGCTGGGATTACAGGCATGAGCCACTGCACCCAGCCTAGCATCATGTTTTTTTTTTGTTTTGTTTTTTGGGGGGGTTCATGCATGTTGCTGCATGGATCAGTGCTTTATTATTATTATTATTATTATTATTATATATTTTTATGAGACAGAGTTTTGCTCTGTCTCCCAGGCTGGAGTGCAATGATGCTATCTTGGCTCATTGCAACCTCTGCCTCCCGGGTTCAAGAGATGTTCCAGCCTCAGCCTCCCGAGTTAGCTGGGTGTGGAGGCACCTATCACCATGCCTGGCTAATTTTTGTATTTTTAGTAGAGATGGGGTTTTCCCACGTTGGCCAGGCTGGTCTCGAACTCCCGACCTCAGGTGATCTACCCGCCTCAGCATCCGAAAGTGCTGGGATTACAGGCGTGAGCCACCGTGCCTGGCCCAGAATACTTTCATCATCCCAAACTGAAACTTTATCTCTGTTAAACATCAAATCAATATTCTCTGCACCCCCAGCCCCTTCTACCGTTCTACTTCCTGTCTCTAAGCCAGTGAGCTTTCCTTTTTTTTTTTTTTTTTTGGGACAGAGTCTCGCTCTGTCGTCCAGGCTGGAGTGCAGTGGTGTGATCTCGGCTCACTCCAGCCTCTGCTTCTCGGGTTCAAGCGATTCTCCTGCCTCAGCCTCCTGAGCAGCTGGGATTACAGGCCCCTACCACCATGCTTGGCTCATTTTTGTATTTTTAGTAGAGATGGGGTTTCACCATGCTGGCCAGGCTGGTCTCAAACTCCTGACCTCAGGTGATCTGCCTGCCTCGGCCTCCCAAAGTGCTGGGATTACAGATGTGAGCCACCGCGCCTGGCCTCTTTTTGGTTTGTTGATGTAGGCTGGGTTGATTGATCCTCCCCCATCTGATGGTGAGCCCTTGAGGGCTGGAACAGGATCCTTCTTCCTCAGCACTGTGCACTCCCAGATCTAGGCCTGTGCTTGATCCTCAGCTGATGCTCAAAATACAGTTGAAGGAACGGCAGAAAATTCCAAATGGGTGGGCAAAGGATGCAGTCCGCTGCTGGGGAGGATAGATGGGCTGAGGCAGGAGATGAATGCCTTGTGGCTCTGGGTGGGTGTAGGGAGCTCTCGGGCTGCAGGTGGGGTTGGGTGCATGAGCCAAGATCTCAGGGGGCTGGCTGGGTAGGGGCTGCAGATACTGAGAGAGACGAAGAAGGGTCTTTGGAGGCAGAGAAGTGGGCACAGAGAGATGGGCTCCCCAGGCAGAAGTGCAGCCATGTGGCCACGCGAAGGTGGGACCGAGGGACGGGAGGTGTGGAGGCTCCATGGTCACATTCTTGGCCATCCTGCATGTGCGTTCAAAGCCCGGGAAGGGCCCGGTGCGGTGGCTCATGCCTGTAATCCCAGCACTTTCGGAGGCCGAGGCGGGCAGATCATCTGAGGTCAGGGGTTCAAGACAAGCCTGGCCAACATGGTGAAACCCTGACTCTACTAAAAATACAAAAATTAGCCGGGCGTGGTGGCAGATGCCTGTAATCTCAGCTACTTGGGAGGCTGAGGCAGGAGAATCGCTTGAATTCAGAAGGCGGAGGTTGCAGTGAGCTGAGATGGCGCCACTGTCTGTCTGGGAGACAGAACGAGACTTAAAAAAAAATAATAATAAAAATAAAAAATAACAAAGCCTGGGAAGGCCTGGGGAAGGGGGCTCTCAATCCCAGCACTTTGGGAGGCCAAGGCAGGAAGATCCCTTGATCCCAGGAGGTCAAGGCTGCAGCTGCAGTGAGCTATGATCGTGCCACTGCTCTCCAGCCTGGGTGACAGAGCAAGACCCTGTCTGCAAAAAAAAAAAAAAAAAGTCCAGAAAGGCCAGTCTTGGGCTGAGTCCTGCCAGGGCCTGGTAGCCAGGGCCTGACAGTGTCCTTGTGTCCTTGCTAGGAGGTGAATTCCTAGGAGGTGAATTCCTAGTGTAGGCTTGACCCACTTTAGCTAGGGAAGCCACAGGATTTACCATTTCCAGGGGCCAGCTCTGCCTGAGTAGAGAGGCCTTCCTCATAAAGTCAGGCTTGGCTTCCTCCCAGCTGGCTGGCCTCCTTCTCCCTGATTCTAAATGCGGGCTTGTCACCGTGTGTCTGCATGTAGGCGCACGAGCGCACATCTGTGTGTGTGGGGGTGTTTGTGGTGCTGTGGGCAGTGTGCGGGTGGCATGTGTTAGCAAGCTGGGGGCCATTTCTACCCCACGGTTCTTTTTATATCTCACATTTACAGAAAACCTGGACCTCTGAGCCTGGGCCTGTCAGTGGGCTGTTTGAGGCTTTGAAGGAAGGGACCGAGAGGCGGAGGCGTCTGAAACCCTGGCGCCGAGGGAGGATAGTTGGGTCAGGGGTGGCTGTTAGCTTCCTTCCATTGGCACTGACGGCACGCAGCCCGGGACCACAGCCCTGCAGTGTCAGATGCTGCACTGCTATATTTTAAGACACTGGCACCATGGTTCACACCTATAATCTCACCACTGAGGCTGGAGGAGGCTGAGGTTGGAAGGCTGAGGTGGGAGGGTCACTGGAGCTCAGGGATTCAAGACCAGCCTAGGCAACATAGTAAGACCCCATCTTTACATATATATATATACAGCGATTATATATATATACAGCGATTATATATATATATAGCGATTATATATATATATATATATATTTTTTTTTTTTTCTCCTGCTTCAGTCTCCTGAGTAGCTGGGATTACAGGCTTGTGCCACCACGCCCAGCTAATTTTGTATTTTTAGTAGAGATGGGGTTTCACCATGTTGGTCAGGCTAGTTTTGAACTCCTGACCTCAGGTGATCTGCCCGCCTCAGCCTCCCAAGGTGCTGGGATTACAAGTGGGAGGCACTGAGCCCAGCCCTACAAATATATCTATATTTTACTTAGCTGGGTGCAGTGGCTGATACCTGTAGTCCCAGCTACTTGGGAGGCTGAGGCAGGAGGATTGCTTGAGCCCAGAAGATCGAAGTTGCAGTGAGCTATGCTCGTGTCACTGCACTCCAGCCTGGGTGACAGAGAGAGATCTTGACTAAAAAATAAATAAATAGGCCAGGCGCGGTGGCTCACGCCTGTAATCCCAGCACTTTGGGAGGCTGAGGTGGGTGGATCACGAGGTCAGGAGATCGAGACCATCCTGGCTAACACGGTGAAACCCCATCTCTACTAAAAATACAAAAAATTAGCCGGGTGTGGTGGCGGGCACCTGTAGTCCCAGCTACTCGGGAGGCTGAGGCAGGAGAATGGCATGAACCCGGGAGGCGGAGCTTGCAGTGAGCCGAGATCGCACCACTGCACTCCAGGCTGGGCAACGGAGCGAGACTCCATCTCAAAAAATAAATAAAATAAATAAATAAATAAATAAAGCCGGGCGTGGTGGCTCACGCTTGTAATCTCAGCACTTTGGGAGGCTGAGGTGGGCAGATCACTTGAGGTCAGGAGTTCGAGACCAGCCTGGCCAACATGGTGAAACCCCGTCTCTACTAAAAATACAAAAATTAGCCAGGCATGATTTTGGGGGGTCCCTGTAGTCCCAGCTACTCAGGAGGCTGAGGCAGGAGAATCGCTGGAACCTGGGAGGCAGAGGTTGCAGTGAGTCAAGATCCCGCCACTACAGTCCAGCCTGGGCAACAGAGCTAGACTCCATCTTAAAAAAAATCAAAGTAAATATAATAAATAAAGGGCACTCTCTCCGCCTCCACTGCTGGGTCCTCACCAGGATGAATGGTTCAGAGCAAGGCCTGAAGGGGTCCTCCCTGAGATGCTGGGAGCGTCTCCCTGAGAAGCCCTGTTGGGCTGGTCCCTGTGGACCCTGGGTGCTCGCTGCCTAAGCTGCCCTCCCCCATCCCTGCCCAGCTCTGCACCCCATGAGAAGCCGTGTGGGTGGCCCCCAACTCAGGAGTTCCCACAGGGAGCTGAGGGCCGGTGATAGCCCCCCAAGCTTATGCAGTGACCTTTCTTAACAGCTGGTAACTCCTGCAGGATTCTGAGGCACCCACCTCCTCCCAGAGGGACACATTCATGGCCTTTTCCTATTTATTTATTTATTTATTAGAGATGGGGTCTTGCTCTGTCTCCCAGGCTGGAGTCCAGTGGCATGACTATTGCTCAATGCAGCCTCAAACTCCTGGGCTCAAGCAATCCTCTCACTTCAGCCTCTGGAGCAGTTGGGACTACAGGCATGTACCATGCTGGGCTAATTTATTTTTATGTGTATTATTGTATTAATTTTTTTTTTTTAGACGGAGGTTTGCTCTTTTTGCCCAGGCTGGAGTGCAATGGCACAATCTCAGCTCACCGCAGCCTCCCTCTCCCGGGTTCAAGCGATTCTCCTGCCTCAGCCTCCGGAGTAGCTGGGATTAACAGGCACCTGTCACCATGCCTGGCTAATTTTTTTTTTTTATTTTTCTAGAGACAGGGTTTCACCATATTGTTGGCCAGGCTGGTCTTGAACTCCCGACCTCAGGTGATCTGCCCGCCTCAACCTCTCAAAGTGCTGGGACTACAGGCGTGAGCCACCGCTCCTGGCCTCGTATTATTTTTAAAAATAAACACACTGTAGGCCGGGCGTGGTGGCTCATGCCTGTAATCCCAGCACTTTGGGAGGCCGAGGTGGGCGGATCACGAGGTCAGGAGAGAGAGACCATCCTGGCTAACACGGTGAAGCCCCGTCTCTACTAAAAATACAAAAAATTAGCCGGGCATGGTGGCGGGAGCCTGTAGTCCCAGCTACTCAGAAGGCTGAGGCAGGAGAATGGCGTGAACCCGGGAGGCGGAGCCTGCGGTGCGCCGAAATCGCGCCACTGCACTCCAGCCTGGGCAACAGAGCGAGACTCTATCTCAAAAAAAAAAAAAAAGTAAATAAACAAATAAATAAATAAATAAATAAACACACTGTAGCCTTGAAATCCTGGGCTCAAGCAATTCTGACTCCGCCTCTCAAAACAATGGGACTGCAGAGGTGAGCCACTGTGTCCAGCTAATTAAAAAACAAATATATATATATATTGGCCAGGTTCGGTGGCTCACGCCTGTAATCCCAGCACTTTGGGAGGCTGAGGTGGCTGGATCACCTGAGGTCAGGAGTTTGAGACCAGCCTGGGCAACATAGCAAAACCCCGGTCTCTACTAAAAACACAAAAATTAGCTGGGCATGGTGGCGGACGCCTGTAATCCCAGCTATTCGGGAGGCTGAGGCAGGAGAATCACTTGAACCCGGGAGGCGGAGGTTGCAGTGAGCCAAGATCACGCCATTGCCCCCCCTCCTGGGCAACAAGAGCAAAACTCCATCTCAGAAAAAAAATATATATTTTTCTTTGAGACAGAGTCTTGCTCTGTTGCCCAGGCTGGAGTGCAGTGACACAATCTCGGCTCTCTGCAACCTCCGCTTCCTGAGTTCAAGTGATTCTCGTGCCTCAGCCTCCAGAGTAGCTGGGATCACAAGCACGTGCCACCATGCCTGGCTGATTTTTGTATTTTTAGTAGAGATGGGGTTTTACCATGTTGGCCAGGCTGGTCTCGAACTCCTGACCTCAAATGATTCGCCCGCTTTGTCCTCCCAAAGTGCTGGTGTGTCCGGAATTGGTGGGTTATTGGTCTCACTGACTTCAAGAATGAAGCCACAGACCCTCGCGGTGAGTGTTACAGCTCTTAAGGTGGCGCATCTGGAGTTTGTTCCTTCTGATGTTCAGATGTGTTCAGAATTTCTTCCTTCTGGTGGGTTCGTGGTCTCGCTGGCTCAGGAGTGAAGCTGCAGACCTTCGCACTGAGTGTTACAGCTCGTAAAAGCAGTGTAGGCCCAGAGTGCTCAGTAGCAAGATTTATTGCAAAAAGCCAAAGAACAAAGCTTCCACACCGTGGAAGGCGACTGGACCCGGTTGCCACTGCTGGCTCAGGCAGCCTGCCTTTATTCTTATCTGGTCCCACCCACATCCTGCTGATTGGTAGAGCCGAGTGGTCTGTTTTGACAGGGTGCTGATTGGTGCGTTTACAATCCCTGAGCCACACACAAAGGTTCTCCAGGTCCCTGCCAGTTTAGCTAGATACAGAGTGTCAACACAAAGGTTCTCCAAGGCCCCACCAGAGTAGCTAGATACAGAGTGTCTATTGGTGCATTCACAAACCCTGAGCTAGACACAGGGTGCTGATTGGTGTGTTTACAAACCTTGAGCTAGATACAGAGTGCCGATTGGTGTATTTACAATCCCTGAGCTAGACATAAAGGTTCTCCAAGGCCCCACCAGACTCAGGAGCCCAGCTGGCCTTACCCAGTGGATCCCGCACGAGGGCTGCAGGTGGAGCTGCCTGCCAGTCCTGCGCCGTGCACCTGCACTCCTCAGCCCTTGGATGGTCGGATGGGACTGGGCGCCGTGGAGCAGGGGGTGCCGCTCATCGAGGAGGCTCGGGCCGCACAGGAGCCCACGGAGGGGGTGCGAGGCTCAGGCATGGCGGGCTGCATGTCCCGAGCCCTGCCCCACGGGAAGGCAGCTAAGGCCCGGCGAGAAATCGAGCGCGGCGCCGGTGGGCTGGCACTGCTGGGGGACCCAGTACACCCTCCGCAGCCGCTGGCCCGGGTGCTAAGCCCCTCATTGCCCGGGGCCGGCAGGGCCAGCCGGCTGCTCCGAGTGCAGGGCCGGCCGGCCGGCCGGCTGCTCCGAGTGCAGGGCCCGCCAAGCCCACGCCCACCCGGAACTCCAGCCGGCCCGCAAGCGCCGCACGCAGCCCCGGTTCCCGCTCGCGCCTCTCCCTCCACACCTCCCTGCAAGCTGAGGGAGTGGGCTCTGGCCTTGGCCAGCCCAGAAAGGGGCTCCCATGGTGCAGCTGTGGGCTGAAGGGCTCCCCAAGTGCCGCCAAAGTGGGAGCCCAGGCAGAGGAGGCGCCGAGAGCGAGCGAGGGCTGTGAGGACTGCCAGCACGCTGTCACCTCTCACGGGGATTACAGGTGTGAGCTACCACGCCCAACCAAAAAAATTTTTTATAGATGGGGTCTCACTATGTTGCCGAGGCTGGTCTCTAACTCCTGAGGGAAAGCAATTCTCTCACCTCAGCCTTCTGAGTACCTGTGATTACAGGTGGAGTGATGAAAATATTTTGAAACTAGATGGAGGTGGTTGTATTACATTGTGAAGGTACTAAATGCCTCAGAATTGTACATTTTAAACAATTTTATGCTATGTGAATTTCACCTCAACTAAAAAAACTTAAACAATTAATTTCACCTCCCTTCCTTTCCTCCCTCCCTCCTTTCTTTCTTTTCTTTTCTTTTCTCTTTCTTTTCTTTCCTTTCTTTCTTTCTTAGAGAGTCTCGCTCTGTCGCCCAGGCTAGAGAGCAATAGCGCGATCTTGGCTCACTGCAACCTCTGTCTCCCGGGTTCAAGCAATTCTCCTGCCTCAGCCTCCCAAGTAGCTGGGATTACAGGGGCCTGCCACCACACCCAGCTAATTTTTTGTATTTGTATTTATTTATTTATTTTTGAGATGGAGTCTTGCTCTGTCGCCCAGGCTGGAGTGCAGTGGCACGATCTCAGCTCACTGCAACCTCTGCCTCCCAGGTTCAAGCAATTCTCCTGTCTCAGCCTTCTGAGTAGCTGGTACTACAGGTGCCTGCCACCACGCCTGGCTAATTTTTGAATTTTTAGTAGAGACGGGGTTTCACCTTGTTGGTCAAGCTGCTCTCAAACTCTTGACCTCTGGTGATCCACCCGCCTCGGCCTCCCAAAGTGCTGGGATTACAGGCATGAGCCACTACACCTGGCCAGGCTTTTTAAAATTTTTTTTGAGACAGAGTCTTGCTCTTCTCCCTCAGGCTGGAGTGCAATGGCATGATATTGGCTCACTGCAACCTCCACCTCCCGGGTTTAAGCGACTCTCCTGCCTCAGCCTCCCAAGTAGCTGGGATTACAGGCACCTGCTACCAAGCCTGGCTAATTTTGTATTTTTAGTAGAGACGGAGTTTCACCATGTTGGCCAGGCTGGTCTCGAACTCCTGACCTCGGGGGATCTGCCTGCCTTGGGCTCCCAAAGTGCCTGGATTATAGACGTGAGCCACTGGGCCCAGCCTCTTTTTACTTTCTTTTCTCTCTCTTTTTTTTTGAGACAGAGTTTCACTCTTGTTGCCCAGGCTGGATGGCAATGGCTCAATCTCGACTCACTGCAACCTCCACCTCTTGGGTTCAAGCAATTCTCCTGCCTCAGCCTCCCAAGTAGCTGGGATTACAGGCATGCGCCACCACGCCAGGCTAATTTTTTATTTTATTTATTTATTTTTTTTTGAGATGGAGTCTTGCTCTGTAGCCCAGGCTGGAGTGCAGTGGAGCGATCTTGGCTTACTGCAATCTCTGCTTCCCGGGTTCACGCCATTCTCCTGCCTCAGCCTCCCGAGTAGCTGGGATTACAGGCACCCACCACAACTAATTTTTTTGTATTTTCAGTAGAGACAGGGTTTCACCATGTTAGCCAGGATGGTCTCGATCTCCTGACCTCGTGATCCACCCGCCTTGGCCTCCCAAAGTGCTGAGATTACAGGCGTAAGCCACCGCGCCCAGCCTGTATTTTTAATAGAGACGGGGTTTCACCATGTTCTCCAGGCTGGTCTTGAACTCCTGACCTCAGACGATCTGCCCGCCTCGGTATACCAAAGCGCTGGGATTACAGGCGTAATCCACTGCGCCTGGCAGAGATGGGGTTTCACTTTTTTGTCCAGGCTGGTCTCAAACTCCTGAGTTCAAGCAATCTGCTCACCTCGGCCTCTCAAAATGTTGGGATTACAGTTGTGACCCACTCCATCAGGCTAGAAATTTTAAATGTGGCATACTTTGGATTTCTGTTGGGGGACTCTGGTTTAACATTACTGTGCCTCCAGAGACAACACATCACACCTATTTCCTCTGCCCAGCAGGTGGAAACCCCCAGGGCCACTGTGGACTCACAGCAAGGCAGAGAGGAGTCTTAGAAGAGCCAAGGTGGGGAGGAGAGCTGTAGCTGTCCACCCACTAACTGGAATTTTCTTTTCTTTTTTTTTTTTGAGACAAGGGCTTGCTTTGTGGGCCAGCTGGAGTGCAGTGGTGCAATCTCGGCTGACTGCAACCTCTGCCTCCTGGGTTCAAGCGATTCTCCTACCTCAGCCTCCCTAGTAGCTTGGATTACAGGCACCTGCCACCACGCTCAGCTAATTTTTTTTTTTTTTTTTTTTTTTTTTTTGAGACAGAGTTTCGCTCTTGTTGCCCAGACTGGAGCGTAATGGTGGGATCTTGGCTCACCGGAACCTCTGCCTCCCAGGTTCAAGCAATTCTCCTGCCTCAGCCTCCCGAGTAGCTGGGATTACAGGCATGCACTACCACAGCCGACTAATTTTGTATTTTTAGTAGAGACGGGGTTTCTCTATGTTGAGGCTGGTCTCGAACTTCTGACCTCAGGTGGTCCGCCCACCTCGGCCTCCCAAAGTGCTGGGATTACAGGCGTGAGCCCCTGCGCCTGGCCAATGCTTAGCTAATTTTTGTATTTTTAGTAGAGACGGGGTTTCACCATGTTGGCCAGGCTGGTCATGAACTCCTGTCCTCAAGAGATCCGCCCGCCTCAGCCTCCCAAAATACTGAGATTGCAGGTGTGAGCCACCGTGCCTGGCCTGGACTTTTCTTTTTAATTAATTAGTTAATTATTTTTTCTTTTAAATTAAATTAATTTTTTTTTGGGGGATGGAGTTTCACTTTTGTTGTGCAGGCTGGAGTGCAGTGGTATGATCTTGGCTCACTGCAACCTCTACCTCCTGGGTTCAAGCAATTCTCCTGCCTCAGCTTCCCGAGTAGCTGGGATTACAGGCACCTGCCACCACACTCAGCTAATTTTTGTATATTTAGTAGAGGCAGGGTTTCACCATGTTGGCCAGGCTGGTCTCGAACTCCCGACCCCAAATTATCCACCCACCTCGGCCTCCCAAAGTGTTGGGATTACAGGCGTGACCCACCGTGCCTGGCCTAATTTTTTTTTTTTTTTTTTGCCAGTCTTAACTCTGTCACACAGGCTGGAATGCAGTGGTGTGGTCATAGCTCACTGCAGTCTCCACCTCCCGGGCTCAAGTGATCCTCCCGCCTCAGCCTCCCAAGTAGCCGGGACTACAGGCATGAGGCACCACGCCTAGCTAATTTTTGTAAAGATGGGGTCTTGCCATGTTGCCCAGGGTGATCTTGAACTTCTGGCCTCAGGCGATCTGCCCCCCCTCAGCCTCCCAAAGTGCTAGGATTACAAGAATGGGCCACTGCGCCAAGCCACTGACTGGACTTTGGATTCATGGTTTGGTTCCAGAGGTAGCAGGACCTAACTCTCTCTGGCTGGCTGGGGCGGGTAGGGGAAAGAGATGGTTTCAGTATCTTGAACCACCCTGAACTTTGGACCTCCTGAAGTTCAAGGACCTGGAGATTGTTGTTCTGGATCACGATTTAGGAGGGGGCGGAGGCGGGGGTGGGGTGGACGTGGCAGAAGTTAACTAGGTCTCAACCAGCAGGGGCGTGTCCTCACCTCAGGGAAATGGCAAGTGTGACTGGATGGAAACCAGAAACCAACCGGTTACAGATCCAAGTCTCATCCTTTTTACAATTGTATGACATTGGACAAGTAATTGAGCCTTTTTGAGCCTTTCTGACTCTTTATTTTCTTTTCTTTTGAGACGGAGTCTTGCTCTGTCGCCCAGATTGGAGTGCCAGAGTGGGATCACAGCTCACTGCAACCTCCACCTCCTGGGTTCAAGCAATTCTCCTGTCTCAGCCTCCTGAGTAAACTGGGATTACAGGTGCTCACCACCACGTCCAGCCAATTTTTGTATTTTTAATAGAGATGGGGTTTCACTATGTTGGCCAGGCTGATCTTGAACTCCTGGCCGCAAGTGACCCACCTGCCTCGGCCTCCCAAAGTGCTGGGATTACAGGCATGAGCCACTGTGCCCGGCCTGACTCTTACTTTTCTGATCAGAAACTTTCTCCCTTGGATCCTTTGAGGCCAGGAGTTTGAGACCAGGTTGGTCAACGTAGCAAAACCCTGTCTCTTTTTTTTTCGAGATGAAGTTTCACTCTTGTTGCCCAGGCTGGAGTGCAATGGCGTGATCTCGGCTCACCGCAACTTCTGCCTCCTGGGTTCAAGCGATCTTCCTGCCTCAGCCTCCCGAGTAGCTGGGATTACAGGCATGCACCACCACGCCTGGCTAATTTTGTACTTTTTTAGTAGAGATGGGGTTTCTCCATGTTGGTCAGGCTGGTCTCAAACTCCCGACCACAGGTGATCCACCTGCCTTGGCCTCCCAAAGTGCTGGGATTATGGCTGTGAGCCACCACGCCTGGCTTTTTTTTTTTTTTTTTTGAGCCAGAGTTTTGCTATTGTCACACAGGCTGGAGTACAATGGCGTGATCTTGGCTCACTGTAACCTCTGCCTCCCTGGTTCAAGCAATTCTCCTGCCTCAGCCCTGCTGAGTAACTGGGATTACAGGTGCCCACCACCATCCCCGGCTAATTTTTGTATTTTTAGTAGAGATGGGGGTCTCACCACGTTGGCCAGGCTGGTCTCGAACTCCTGACCTCAGATGATCCACCCGCCTTGGCCTCCCAAAGTGTTGGGATTACAGGCATGAGCCACCGTGCCTGGCCAAAACCTTGTCTCTTAAACAAACAAAAAAGGTTAGGTGCGGTGGCTCACGCCTGTAATCCCAGCATTTTTGGAGGCCAAGGCGGGTGGATCACTTGAGGTCAGGAGTTTGAGACCAGCCTGGCCAATGTGGTGAGACCCCATCTCTACTAAAAACACAAAAATTAGTGAGGCATGGTGGCGGGCGCCTGTAGTCCCAGCTACTCGGGAGACTGACATGAGGATTGCTTCAACCTGGGAGGCAGAGGTTGCAGTGAGGTGAGTTCATGCCACTGTACTCCAGCCTGGGCGACAGAGCAAGACTGTATCTCAAAAAAAAAAAAAAAATAAATAAATAAATAAAAAGTAAAAAATAAAAAGTAGTTGGGTGCAGTGGCACCCACCTGTAGTCCTAGCTACTAAGTAGGCCCAGGTGGGAGAATTGCTTGAAGTCTGGACTTTAAGGCCAGCCTGGGCAACATAGTGAGATCCATCTCTATTTTATTCATTTATTTATTTGAGAGAGGGTCTGGCTCTGTCACCCAGGCTGGAGCGCAGTGGTGTGTTCATAGCTCACTGCAGCCTCGACCTCCTGCGCACAAGTGATCCTCCCATCCCAACCTCCCATGTAGCTGGGACCACAGAAGTGTGGCAGGCCGGGCATGGTGGCTCACACCTATAATCCCAGCACTTTGGGAGGCCAAGGCAGGTGGATAATTTGAGGTCAGGAGTTTAAGACCAGCCTGACCAACATGGAGAAAGCCCGTCTCTACTAAAAATACAAAATTAGCCAGGCGTGGTGGCACATGCCTGTAATCTCAGCTACCCAGGAGGCTGAGGCAGGAGAATTGCTTGAACCCAGGAGGTGGAGGTTGCAGTGAGCCGAGATCACACCATTGCACAGAGTGAAACCTTGTCTCAAAAAAAAGAAAAAAAGAAGTGGGGTCTCACTATGTTGCCCAGCCTTGTCTCAAATTCCTGGACTCAAGTGATCCTCCCGTCTTGGCCTCCCAAAGTGCTGGGATTAAAAAAAAAAAGTAGCCAGGTGTGGTGGCACTCACCTGTGGTCCCAGCTACTTGGGAGGGTGAGGTGGGAAGTTCAGTTGAGCCTAGGAGGTCGAGGGTGCAGTGAGCTATAATGGGACCACTGTACTCCAGCCTGGGAAACAGAGTGAGACACTGTCTCAACAACAACAACAACAGAAAAACAAAACAAAACAAAAAAGAAAAAAAAGAGACTGCCTCTGTCTTTCCAGTTTCGGTTTTCTTTCTTTCTTTCTTCTTTTTTTTTTTTTGAGACAGTGTCTCTCTCTGTTGCCCAGGCTGGAGTGCAGTGGTGCGTTCTTGGCTCACTGCAATCTCTGCCTCCTGGGTTCAAGCAATTCTCCTGCTTCAGCCTTCCGAGTAGCTAGGACTACAGACATGCGCCACCATGCCCGGCTAATTTTTGTATTTTTAGTAGAGATGGGGTTTCACCATGTTGGCCAGGCTGGTCTCAAGCCCCTGACCTCAAATTATCCATCTGCCTTGGCCTCCCAAAATGCTGGGATTACAGGCGTGAGCCACCGTGCCTGGCCTGCCGCTTCCTCTACCTTTCCTAAGCAGCCACTCCTCTCACACAAGAGAATTGTTTCAACCCGGGAGGCGG
This sequence comes from Pongo pygmaeus, assembly GCF_028885625.2. Classification (NCBI taxonomy): domain Eukaryota; kingdom Metazoa; phylum Chordata; class Mammalia; order Primates; family Hominidae; genus Pongo; species Pongo pygmaeus. The sequence goes on from NC_072393.2 coordinate 13,438,249, forward strand.
AGGTCGCAGTGAGGTGAGATCGTGCCGCTGTACGCCAGCCTGGGTGACAGAGCAAGACTGTATCTCAGACAATAATAATAATAATAAGTAAATAAAAATTAAAAATTAGTTGGGTGCTGTGACACCCACCTATAGTGGCCCACCACGCCGGGCCATCCAGTTAGAATTAAGAGTGGTCTCTCCGGGCATGGTGGCTCAAGCCTGTAATCCCAGCACTTTGGGAGGCTGAGGCGGGAGGATCACCTGCGGTCGGGAGTTCGAGACCAGCCTGACCAACATGGTGAAACCCTGTCTCTACGAAATATATAAAATTAGGCGGGCATGGTGGCGCATGCCTGTAATCCCAGGTACTCGGGAGTCTGAGGCGGGAGAATCGCTTGAATCTGGGAGGCGGAGGTTGCGGTGAGCCGAAATCGCACCACTGCACTCCTGCCTGGGCAACAAGAGCAAAACTCCCTCTCAAAAAAAAAAAAAAAAAAAAAAGAGTGGTCTCATCTTTGGCTGTTTTCCATCTGGCCTCCAGGTGGCGCTGTCGACCTGACTCCTCGGCTTGTTCAGGCTGTGCAACCTCAGGTAAACCAAGGTCCCCAGGAGCCTGGAGCTTGGGACACTACCTTGAGCAAGGCCCTGGACCTAATTTTGTGGAGTTCCAAATCTAATTTGATTGTCCAATTGATTTACTTTTTTGTTTGTTTTGAGGCAGGGTCTCACTCTGTTGCACAGGCTGGAGTGCAGTGGTGGTGTGATCTCAGCTCACTGCAACTTCTGCCTTCCAGGTTCAAGGAATTCTTATGTCTCAGCGTCCCGAGTAGCTGGGGTTACAGGCATGCACCACCACGTCTGGCTAACTTTTGTATTTTTCGTAGAGACAGGGTTTCACCACGTTGGCCAGGCTGGTCCCGAACTCTTGACCTCAAGTGATCCACCTGCCTTGGGCTCCCAAAGTGCTGGGATTATAGGTGTGAATCACGGCTCCCGGATTTTTTTCAAAAATTTCAAAAATTATTATTTTTTGGAGACACAGTCTCACTCTGTTGCCCAGGCTGGAGTGCAGTGGAGTGGTCCCGGATTTTTTTCAAAAATTTCAAAAATTATTATTTTTTGGAGACACAGTCTCACTCTGTTGCCCAGGCTGGAGTGCAGTGGGGTGGTCTCGGCTCACTGCAACCTCCTACCCGCGGGGTGAAGGGGTTCTCAAGCCTCTCAGGCTCCTGAGTAGCCGGGATTACAGGTGTGAACCACTGCACCTGGCCGAAGTTCTAGATTCTTTTTGTTTGTTCGTTTTGAGACGAAGTCTTGCTCTGTCGAGATCTCGGCTCATTGCAACCTCCGCCTCCCAGGTTCAAGCAATCCTGCTGCCTCAGCCTCCTGAGTAGCTCGTACTACAGGCACGCGCCACCACGCCCAGTTTGTATTTTTAGTAGAGACGGGGTTTCCCCATGTTGGCCAGGATGGTCTCGATCTCTTTCTTTTTGTTTTTTTGAGACAGTATCTCGCTCTGTGGCTCACTGCAGCCTCTGCCCAGGTTGAAGCGATTCTCCCAGTAGCTCAATTACTACAATGGTGGGGATTATAGGAACCCACCATTATGCCCGGCTAATTTTTGTATTTTTGTAGAGACTGCGTTTCACCATTTTGGCCAGGCTGGTCGTGAACTCCTGACACCTCAAGTGATCCGCCCACCTTGGCCTCCCAAAGTGGTGGGATTACAGGCGTGAGCCACCGCGCCCAGCCTCGAGTTCTAGATTCGTTAATCAGTTACAGTTAAGTGTTCTCACCTTTGGCTGTTTGCCATCTGGCCTCCAGGTGATGCTGTCGACCTGCCTCCTTCTCGACTTGTACAGACTGCCACCTCAGGTCAACCAAGGGCCCCCAGGCTGTCCCTGGAGCCTGGAGCTCGGGACACCCCCTTGAACAAGGCCCGGGACTTAATCTTGTGGAGTTTTGAATCTAATTTGATTGTCCAATTGATTGATTATTATACTGTGGTCCTTGATTGGACAAGGTGGTCCTTGAGACTCAGGAAACACATTTTGGAGAAGAAGGTGCCTGGGCACCCTTAAAACATTTTTCCAAGCTGGGTGTGGTGGCATGTGCCTGTAGTCCCGGCTACTTGGGAGTCTGAGGCAGGAGGATCCCTTGAGTCTACAAATTTCAGGCCAGCCTGGGTAATATAGCAATACCTTGACTTAAAAAAAAAAAAAAAGTGCTTGATGTAATCCCATCTGTTGATTTTTCCTTTTGTTGCCTGTGCTTTTGGGGCCTTGCACAAAAAATCTTTGCCCAGACCAACATCTGAGCATTTTCCCAATGTTTTCTTATTTTCCTTCTTTCTTTCTTTCTTCTTTTTTTTTTTTTTTAAACAGAGTCTTGCTTTGTCACCAGGCTGGAGTGCAGTGGCGCAATCTCAGCTCACTGCAGCCTCTGCCTCCCGGGTTCAAGCAATTCCACTGTCTCAGCCTCCAGAGTAGCTGGGACTACAGGTGTGCGCCACCACACCGGGCTAATTTTTTGTATCTTAGTAGAGATGGGGTTTTACCATGTTGTCCAGAATGGTCTCGAACTCCTGACCTCGTGATCTGCCCGCCTCGGCCTCCCAAAGTGCTGGGATTACAGGTGTGAACCACCTCGCCCAGGCTTCTTTTTTGTTTGTTTGTTTCTTTTGTTTTTTTTTTGAGGCAGAGTCTCACTCTGTCACCCAGGCTGGAGTGCAGTGGCGCAATCTCAGCACACTGCAGCCTCTGCCTCCCTGGCTCAAGTGATTCTCCTGCCTCAGCCTCCTCAGTAGCTGGAATTACAGGCACCCACTACTGTGCCTGGCTAATTTTTGTGTTCTTAGTAGAAACGGGGTTTTGCCATGTTGGCTAGGCTGGTATTTTTTTTTTTTTTTTTTTTTTTTTGAGACGGAGTCTCGCTCTGTCACCCAGGCTGGAGTGCAGTGGTGCGATCTCGGCTCACTGCAAGTTCTGCCTCCCGGGTTCATGCCATTCTCCTGCCTCAGCCTCCCGAGTAGCTGGGACTACAGGCGCCCACCACAACGCCTGGCTAATTTTTTCTTTTTTTGTATTTTTAGTAGAGACAGGGTTTCGCTGTGTTAGCCAGGATGGTCTCGATCTCCTGACCTCGTGATCTGCCCGCCTCGGCCTCCTTTCAAAGTGCTGGGATTACAGGCTTGAGCCACTGTGCCCAGCCCAGGCTGGTATTGAACTTCTGACCTCAGGTGATCCTCCCACCTCGGCCTCCCAAAGTGCTGGGACCGTGCCCAGCCTCTTTGTTTTTGTTTGTTTGTTTGTGTTTTTGCGACAAGGTCTCGCTCTGTCATCCAGGCTGGAGTGCAGTGGCGCAATCTGGGCTCACTGCAACCTCTGCCTAACAGGCTCAAGTGATTCTTGTGCCTCAGCCTCCGGAGTAGCTAGGACTACAGGCACGAGCCACCACACCCAGCTAATTTTTGTATTTTTGTAGATATGGGGTTTCACCATGTTGCCTAGGCTAGTTTCAAACTCCTGGACTCAAATAGTCCGCCTGCCTCAACCCCCCAAAGTGCTGGGATTACAGGTATGAGCCGTCGCGCCCGGCCTCCAAAGTTTCCTTCTAGGAGTTTCATAGTTTCAAATCTTAGATTTAGGTTTGTAATCCATTTTGATTTGATTTTTGTATGTGGTGAGAGATAGGGGTCTAGTTTCATTCTTCTGCACATAGCCAGCCAGTTTTCCGAGCACCATTTTATTGAAGAAACTGTCCTTTCCCCAGTATATATTCTTTTTTTTTTTTTTTTTTTTTTTGAGTGACAGTCTTGCTCTATTGCCCAGGCTGGAGTGCAGTGGCACGGTCTCGGTGCAACCTCTGCTTCCCGGGTTCAAGTGATTCTCCTGCCTCAGCCTCCTGAGTATCTAGGATTACAGGCGCCCGCCACCACGTCTGGCTAGTTTTTGTATTTTTAGTAGAGACTGGGTTTCACCATCTTGGCCAGGCTGGTCTTGAACTCCTGACCTCAGGTGATGCACCCACCTCAGCCTCCCAAAGTGCTGGGATTACTGACGTGAGCCACGGCACCCGGCCTAAATATTTATATTTAAGATGACACATATCCCAAGTACACTTGATTTGATCTTTACAAATTATATAAATGTATTAAATCATCACATGTACCCCCAAAACTATGTACATCTATGATGCATCGATAAAAAAAACTGTTGAGTGTAGTGGCTCATGCTTATAATTCCAGCTACTCAAGAGGCTGAGGTGGAGGATCGTTTGAGGCCAGGAGTTAGAGACCAGCCTGGGCAACATAGCAAGATGCAGTTTGCACAAAAAATTGCTGGATGTGGTAGTGTGCACCTGTAGTCCCAGATACTTGGGAGACTGAGGAGGGAAGATTGTTGAGCCCAGGAGCTCCAGGCTGCAGTGAGCCATGATCGCGCCACTGCACTGCAGCTTTGGTGACAGAGCAAGACCCTGTTCATATATATATATATATGTCCAAATATATATATATCAGAGTGGGCGGGAGGGAGGTCGCCTTTTGCAGGGCTGCAGGGGCAGGTATGAGAGAACCAAGGGTGGGTGAGAGGGGCTGGGCCTGATGTAAAAGTGTGCAGGGCTCATAGGGGGCTGGGGCTCAGGGAAGCTCACAGGGGGAGAGGTGGTAGGCGTGACGGGTGTGACAGGAGACCGCAGCGTGGGACCGGCCATCATTCCAGGCAGGGCAGGGGCGGCAGAGACAGGAGCCCAGATGGAACGTAGGCACCCTGTATAGCGGACGCGGCTGTCATCACCGATTCAGGACGTGGGTGGGATGACATTGGTTTCCGTGTCTGTCCCCTCTGCAGAGTCTCTCCTCCGCGATGGCTGCCCTTGTCTGCTCATCCTCACCTGGCCTTCAGCAGGTGCTCAGCTGACATTGGTGAGGGAATAGGAGTGATTCGTCATCATAGTAACTGTGTACTTGAGGTAAACGCTCAGGAGGAAGCCAGTTCCCATAGGACTCACAGTGGGAGACACAGCGGAGCGTCCAGTGCTTCCTCGGCTAGCCGTGTCCCACGATGCCGGGTCATTTGCGGACACCGTCTGCACCTCCTTTATCGCTTGTGTTACTGCTGTGAGTTGAATAGCATCTGCCTTAGTCTGTTTGGACTGCTATAACAAAATATCATAGACTGGGGGATTCATAAATGACAGAAACGTGTAGCTCACATTTCTGGAGGCAGGGAAGTCCAAGAATAGGACTTTTTTTTTTTTTTTTTTTTTTTTTTTGAGACAGAGTTTTGCTCTTATTGCCCAGGCTAGAGTATGGTGGCACAATCTTGGCTCACTGCAACCTCCACCTTCCGGTTTCAAGCAATTCTCCTGCCTCAGCCTCCCAAGTCGCTGGGATTACAGGCGCCCACCACCATGCTCAGGTATTTTTTTTTGTATTTTTAGTAGAGATGGGGTTTCACCATGTTGGTCAGGTTGGTCTCGAACTGCTGACCTTGTGATCCATCTGCCTCGGCCTCCCAAAGTGCTGGGATTACAGGCGTGAGCCACCACGCCCAGCCCTGAATTTTTTTTTTTTTTTTTTTGGGGACAGAGGTTCACTCTTGTTGCCCAGGCTGGAGGGCAATGATGCGATCTTGGCTCACTGCAGCCTCCGTCTCCCAGGTTCAAGTGATTCTCTTGTCTCGGCCTCTGAGTAGCTGGGACTACAGGTGTCTGCCACCATGCCTGGTTATTTATTTATTTTTGTATTTTTAGTAGAGAAAGGCTTTCACCATGTTGGCCAGGCTGGTCTTGAACTCCTGACCTCAGGTGATCCGCCTGTCTCGGCCTCCCAGAGTGCTGGGATTACATGTGTAAGCCACTGTGCCCAGCCAAATGTCTGCTATTGTAAGCCACCCAGCCTGTGATAATTTATTACAGCAGCCACAGGAAGAGACTAATACAACTCCTATTTCCTTAATTTTTTATTTTATTTTATTTTTTTGAGACGGAGTTTCCCTCTGTCTCCCAGGCTGGAGTGCAGTGGCGCGATCTCGGCTCACTACGACCTCCGCTTCCCAGGTTCAAGCCAATTCTCCTGCCTCAGCCTCCTGAGTAGCTGGGATTACAGGTGCCCGCTACCACACCTGGCTGATTTTTGTATTTTTAGTAGAGATGGGGTTTCATCATGTTGTCCAGGCTGGTCTTGAACTCCTGACCTCAGGTGATGCACCCATCTCGGCCTCCTGAAGTACTGGGATTACAGGCATGAGCCACCGTGCCTGGCCCAACTCCTATTTCTTTAATTTTTTTTTGAGATGGGGTCTTGCTAGGTTGCCCAGTCTGCTCTCAAACTCCTGGGCTCAAGTGATCCTCTCACCTTAGCCTTAGCTGGGACTACATGCTACCACACCTGACTTCTTTAATTTTTTTTTTTTTTTTTTTGAGATGATGTCTTGCTCTGTCACCCAGGCTGGAGTGCAGTGGCGCAATCTTGGCTCACTGCAACCTCTGCCTCCCGGGTTCAAGCGATTCTCCTGCCTCAGTCTCCTGAGTAGGTGGGATTACAGGCACCCACTGCCACACCTGGCTAATTTTTGTATTTTATAGTAGAGATGGGGTTTCACCATGTTGGCTAGGCTGGTCTCGAACTCCTGACCTTGTGATCTACCTGCCTCAGCCTCCCAAAGTGCTGGGATTACAGGCATCAGCCACTGCGCCTGGCCACTTTTTTTTTTTTTTAACTTGAAACATTTTATCTTTTTTTTTTTTTTGAGATAGGGTTTCGCTCTGTCACCCAGGCTGGAGTACAGTGGTGTGATGACAGCTCACTGCAGCTTCAACCTCCTGGACTCAGGCGATCCTCCCACCTCAGCCTCCCAAAATATTGGATTATAGGCATGAGCCACTGCACCTGGCCTGTTTTATCACTTAACAAAATTTTTTTTTTTTGAGACAGAGCCTTGCTCCGTCACCCAGGCTGGAGTGCAGTGGTGCGATCTCGGCTCACCACAACCTCTGCCTCCCGGGTTCAAGCGATTCTCCTGCCTCAGCCTCCCGAGCAGCTGGGATTACAGGCATGCACCACCACACCCAGCTAACTTTGTATTTTTAGTAGAGACGGGGTTTCTCCACGTTGGTCAGGCTGGTCTGGAACTCCCGACCTCAGGTGATCTGCCCACCTCGGACTTTCAAAGTGCTGGGATTATCGGCGTGAGCCTCCACGCCTGGCCCAGTTTTTAAAATTTCTTTTTTTTTGAGACAGAGCCTCTCTCCATCGCCCAGGCTGGAGTGCAGTGGTGTGATCTTGGCTCACTGCAACCTCCAGGGTTCGAGTGATTCTCCTGCCTTGGCCTCCTGAGTAGCTGGGACTACAGGTGCACGCCACCTCACCTGGCTAATTTTTGTACAGTAGAGATGGGGTTTCGCCATGTTGGCCAGGCTGTTCTCAAACTCCTGACCTCCATGATCTGCCTGCCTCAGGCTTCCAAAGTGCTGGGATTACAAGCGTGAGCCACCGTGCCCAGCCCTGTTTTATCACTTCAATCATTGGTATCTGTAAGAGACTGGCTTTGCTGGGTTGGTGAGGCTTTTTCCAATGCACAGTGAAATAAATGCAGCTTCCTGGCTGGGTGGCCTGACCCCATCCTCTCTGCTTCCGGGTATTTCCCTAAAGTTGAGCCTTCACCCCAGCGTTGCCCTGAGTTCCTGAGGAGCCAGCAGTCCGGGAAGCTGGGGTGCTCTGGCTGGGCCCCCTGCACAGTCCTGGCTCTCTCACAAGTCCTCCAGCCGAGTGATGTGACCCTTCCATGTCCCCACCCCAGTTCTCTGATGGCAGCTGAAGGGGATCAGGATATATTACTCTTAAAAATATATCACTTAGAGACCGGGCACAGTGGCTCACGCCTGTAATCCAGCACTGTGGGAGGCCGAGGTGAGTGGATCGTTTGAGCTCGGGAGTTTGAGACCAGTCTGGGCAACATGGCAGTACTCCATCTCTACCAAAAATACAAAAAATTCACCAGGCATATGGTGGCATCCACCTGTGGTCCCAGCTACTTGGGAGGCTGAGGTGGGAGGATGGCTTGAGGCTGCAAGGCTGAGGTTGCAGTGAGCCGAGATTGCACCACAGCACTCCAGCCTGGGTGACAGAGACCCTGTCTCAAAAAACAAACAAAAACTATCTATTATCTATCTATCATCTATCTATCTATCTATCTCTCTATCTATCTATCTATGTATCTATCTATCTATCTATGTATCTATCAATCAACTTTATCATAAGAATTATTCTGAGCTGAATGCAATAGAAAATCAGTAGATGGCCAGGCGCGGTGGCTCACGCCTATAATCCCAGCACTTTGGGAGGCCAAGGTGGGTGGATCACCTGAGGTCAGGAGTTGGAGACCATCCTGGCCAACATGGTGAAACCTCGTCTCTACTGAAAATATAAAAAATTAGCTGGGCATGGTGGTGGGAACCTATAGTCCCAGCTACTCGGGAGGCTGAGGCACAAGAATCCCTTGAACCCGGGAGGTGGAGGTTGCAGTGAGTCGAGATCCTGACACTGCAATCCAGCCTGGGCAACAGAGCGAGACTCTGTCTCAAAAAAAAAAAAAAAAAAAAAAAAAAAAAATCAGTAGAGGCAGAAAGAATTCTCTGCTCTCTCCTTTTCTGCCTCAAAGCCAGGCATAAACTTCTCTTTAAGAAGGTGACATAAGGCCAGGCGCGGTGGCTCACGCCTGTAATCCCAGCACTTTGGGAGGCCGAGGTGGGTGGATCACGAGGTCAGGAGATCAAGACCATCCTGGCTAACACGGTGAAACCCTGTCTCTACTAAAAATACACAAAAATTAGCCGAGTGTGGTGGCAGGCACCTGTAGTTCCAGCTACTCAGGAGGTTGAGGCAGGAGAATGGCGTGATCCCAGGAGGCAGAGCTTGCGGTGAGCCGAGATTGCACCACTGCACTCCAGCCTGGGCAACAGAGCGAGACTCCGTCTCAAAAAAAAAAAAAAAAAAAAAAAAAGGTGACATAAATTTCCCTTTGTGGAGGTGTCCCCCCGTCTCCTTACCAGGGAGAGCAGAACGACTCCTATCACTGCAGGTAGTCAGTCCCAAGATGAGTCTACATAAACAAACTAAAATAACTCTCTGTCTCCCTCTCTCTCTTCTTTTTTTGGAACAGGGTTTTGCTCTGTCACCCAGGCTGGAGTGCAGTGGCACGATCTCAGCTCACTGCAGGCTCCGCCTCCCAGGTTCACCCCATTCTCCTGCCTCAGCCTCCCAAGTAGCTGGGACTACAGGCGCCCGCCACCATGCCTGGCTAATTTTTTGTATTTTTAGCAGAGATGGGGTTTCACCGTGTTAGCCAGGATGGTCTCGATCTCCTGACCTCATGATCAGCCCGCCTCAACCTGCCAAAGTGCTGGGATTACAGGCGTGAACCACCGCGCCCAGCCACCTCAGGGCATTTCTATAACAATCATGCCCTTCCAGTCTTCTAAGTGATGAGGCTCAAGCAATGGCCTGAGAGGATGTGAGACTGGGGACTAGGCCAAGCTCTGCCCCTCTTCCTCATCCCCTGATCTTCCCACCCTGTGTCTCCTGGGCAACTAACACTCTAGCCTGATGATGTGGACTGTGGAGGCCTCAGGTTGGCCTTTGAGTTCAGGGCTCATGGGGGGCTTCGGTAGAGAACTTCATTCCTGGGAGGACAGATGGCTGCAGCCTCATTGACAGCAGAGGGAATTGCACAAACCCTGGCTTACTCCAGTGGCTCCAGGACACACTCAACCCCAGCACCATGGGAGGGGGACCAGAGGCCAGCTCTGTCGTGGATGGGCAGTTTATTTAGAAGCCTGTGGTGGTTGCCAGACCGCCTGGTTAGAAAGTTAAGTTAAACCCCTCCCTCCCTCCCTCCCTTCCATTCCATTTTTTTTGTTTTGTTTTGTTTTTTGAGACGTAGTCTCACTCTGTTGCCCAGGCTGCAGTGCAGTGACGCAATCTCAGCTCACTGCAACCTCTGCCTCTCAGGTTCAAGCAATTCTGCCTCAGCCTGCCAAGTATTTTTAGTAGAGACGGGGTTTCGCTATGTTGGCCAGGCTGGTCTCAAACTCCTGACTTGGTGATCCGCCCGCCTTGGCGTCCCAAAGTGCTGGGATTACAGGCGTGAGCCTCTGTACCCGGCCTTAAAAAAAAACAAAATTTTTTTTAGAGACAGGGTCTTGCTATGGCTGGTCTTGAACTACTGGCCTCAAGCGATTCTCCCAAAACGTTGAGATTACAAGAGTCAGACACCGCACTCGACCTCAAAACTTTGACTTCTCGTTGGACTGATCTTTCCCTAGATGCCATTATTTTATTTATTTATTTTTACTTTTAATTTTTTTAGAGATGGTCTCTTTCTACGTCACCCAGGCTGGAACGCAATGGTTATTCACAGGTGTGATCTTAGCTGATCTTGACCTCATGGGCTCAAGTGATCCTCCTGCCTCAGCCTCCTGAACAGCTGGGACTACAGGTACGTGCCACCACACTTGGCTTACCATTATTTTAGAAGGATTTACACCTGTCTTGCCGTCTGGAGTCTGCAGATTTCTTGCCCGAGGTAAGCTCAAGCAGGGCCTGTTGTCTGGAACAAGACCCGTTCAAAATGTTTGCCTTAATGCTACAGTGGTAATGGTGATAGTCAATAGTAGCTTGCTATGGGTCAGGTACTGTTCTGAGAACAGAAGCTCTCAAAGGGCTATTGGACTCTGGGTATGGCTGAAACACTTCGTGGGGGTAGGGGTTGGTGTCCACAAGACCAAATTATTATTATTAATTATCTGAGATGGAGTCTTGCTCTGTCACCCAGGTTGGAGTGCAGTGGCACGATCTTCACTCACTGCAACCTCCGCCTCCTGGGTTCAAGCAATTCTCCTGCCTCAGCTTCCCGAGTAGCTGGGATTACAGGCACCCGCCACCACGCCTGGCTAATTTTTGTATTTTTAGTAAAGACAGGGTTTCACTATGTTGGCTAGGCTGGTTGTGAACTCCTGACCTCATGCGATCCACCCCTCGGCCTCCCAAAATGCTGGGATTACAGGCGTGAGCCACCGAGCCCGGCCTTTTTTTTTTTTTTTTTTTTTTGAGACAGAATCTCATTCTGTCACTCAGGCTGGAGTGCAGTGGTGGGATCTCGGCTCACTGCTAACCTCCGCCTCTCAGGCTCAGGTGATTCTCGTGCCTCAGCCTCCGGAGTAGCTGGGATTACAGGCGTGTGCAACCACGCGTGGCTAATTTTTTTTGTATTTTTAGTACAGATGGGTTTTGCCATGTTGGTCGGGCTGGTCTCGAACTCCTGACCTCAAGTGATCCATCTGCGTCAGCCTCCCAAAGTGCAGGGATTACAGGCGTGCACAACGATGCCCGGCCTCCTTGTCGCTTTCAAACGCTGCTTCTAGGAGCTAACAAAGTGCCTCTTTGTATGATTCCCCAAGAGAGACCCACCTAGGCAGCACCTAGCCAAGGGACAAAGACCACTCCCATCCAAAAGCCCTTTGATTCAACTTTTTTTATTTTTTTTTTCTTTTTGAATGTCATGCAATAATTCACAGTCCCAAGCCCACGGTTTTCAAACAAGGTAGGAAAAAAGGAAAAAAGAAGCAAAGGAATCGGTGGTGATGGTGGGTTTTTTTTCTTCTTTTGTTGTTTCAAGCAGGACCAAATGTCAGAAAAAAATGCCTCTTCTCTCAATCATTAATTTTTTTGTCCTTTTTAAAATTGTTTATTGTTATTATTTTTTTTAAATTGATTTCTGCAGGCAGTAATAGTAGGGTTTGGTATAACCGGCAAGCACTCTTGTGTGTGTCTGAGAACGTGTGTGGATGTGAGTGTGTCTGGTGGTGGGTGTAGGGCACTGGGGTTCTGGTTCCTTCCGGCTTCTTTGCCGCACTCGGCCACCAGCTCTCTTCATCAGGGAAAGGAAAGATTCAATTGAGATGATAAAACTCATCAATAGAAGCTATTTTTTTCTCCCTGTTTTTTCTTTTAAAAATGTTTTTTTTTTTTTTTTCCATGTTCCCCAAAGTTCTCCAAAAATGGCTGAGTTAATTCAAATCCCTTGGCTGTGTGGTTTGTCTGCCCCCTGCCTCCCACCCGAGAGCCCCTGTCGTGGGTGGGGGGATCGGGGCTGGGTGGGGGGCGCCGTGGCTGCCCAGGAGGGTCTCTTTTGGCTGAGGGTCTCTGCGGGACACCCTTGTGGCCCAGCCCTGGCCTCTCCAGAGTCTGGGGTCTCCCGGCTGGCCCTCTCCTGGGCCCTCTGTGCTGGGCCCCCGCGGCCTCTGCGCGGCTCCTCGGGTGGGGTGTGTGCGTGGGGTGCGTGGGGGGCCGGGCGGGCGCCACCTCGCCCGGGCTTAGCACCAATCATCGTCACTCTCGCTGTAGGGTTCGTGCAGGCCCTTCCTGGAGCCCGGCCCGCGGGGCCTGGCCAGTCCGTGCGCCGGGTAGTAGCCGTTGGGGAGTCGCCGGCCGTGCCGAGAAGGCGAGGCGCAGGCCAGGCCCGAGGCCCGGGGAGTCCTGGGCGAGCGCCCGGTGGCGCCCGAGGACGCGTGTCGTGCGGGGGGTGGCGCGTCGTAGGCCCCGGCCATGGCCTCCTCGCCGCCCCCGCTGCCCGGGCCATCGGCCTCGTCGTAGTCGGAGCCCCGGTAGTAGCCATGGTGCCGGGGACCCGGGGACCCCTCGGACACGTGCGGGCCAGATGCCGGCCACCGGGCCCCGCCGTGACGACAGGCCCTGGGGGACTCGCTCCGGGCCGGGCCTGGGACCCGCCGCTCCATCCTGGGCGAGCGACCGCTGCTGTGGCCCCCCGTGGGCGGCCGATCTCCGGCCAGAGGCTCGGCCGTGGGGCCTGGGTACCTCCGAGGGCCGCTGGTGGCCGCCCGGCCCGGCCTGGCCACCGCCTGCTGCTGCTGCTGCTGCTGCTGCTGCTGCTGCTGCGGGGGCCCCGAGCCGCCGGCCTTACGGATCACAGGGGAATAGGACACGTGTGGCCGGGGGGTGGAGGGGGTCTGGGGGAGCTGGCGGCGGCCCCGCCGCGGAGTGCTGGTACCAGATGTTGAGGGGGCTGGGCTTCCACTTACGGAACTACTGCCCTACACGAAAATTGAAACAAAGGAAATCAAAAAAAAAGATACAACAAAATCAAAGGAGACACGGGATTGGGAGGAAGAGAGGGGAGCGAAGGGAGAGGGGCCGGGAGGAGAGGGAGGAGGGGGAGGAGGAAGAGGAGAGGGGGACACAGGACATTTGAATGGAAAAAAGCAACAGCCACAGGGAGGAGGGAGGGGAGGAGGAGGAGTGAGACAAGGAGGGAGGGGAGGAGTCGAAAACCAACACAACAAAGTGAAAAGAGAAATGAGAAATGGAGTTTTGTAAGTTTCGGGGTTAAAAATAGCAGAAGTTTCAAAAATTACTCACAGGCGTCCAGAGGACAGAAATCATAATTGAAACAAAAACAGAAGCCGGGTTAAAGGAAAGCGAAAGGTCGGGCTGGGCAGCCCAGAACTCAAATGTGATCCACAACCGAGGAGGAAGCAGCTGCGGGCGGCGGGGAGGGGGCGGCGGGTGGGCGGGGGGGCTGGGGGGACAGCATGGGCAGCTGGTGTGGCGGGGAGCCGTGTCCGCTCCAGCCGCCGGGCACCCCCGTGGCTTGGGGGCAGGATGGGAGGTGGTCACAGCCGGGATCGGGGGACCTTTGCCCACAGTGGCTGTCGGATGCAGGATCCCCTTCTCTCTTCCCCACCTCCCGGCCCCTGAGCCCAGCCTGGGGTCACTTGCAGCCGCACCCACCTGCCGGTGCGCCATGTGCTCTCGGCCCTCGCTGGGCGAGCGGGACCAGCGCTGGTCCCGAGCCCGTGCCCGGCCGTGGTCCGGCCGTTCCTGGGCATAGCGGTCCTTGTCGGGGGGCGGGGGATGGTGGTGGTGGTGGTGGTGGTGGTGCTGTCTATGCTTCCGATCCTTGGGCCGGCCCCGCTCCTGGTCCCGCTCCTTCGACGGCAGGTCCCCGGATTGGGTGGTCATGCTCAGGTCTGTCCCCAAGCCTGGGCCGGGCGAGGGTCAGACAGACAGACAGACAGGTGGTCATGAGGGAGAGGTGGGGCAGATGTACACACAGGAGGCCACCCGGAAGGTGTGGGGGCCCTAGAGATCCCCTGGACCGAGGCAGGTCAGTGGGTTGGGGGGAGGGGGTAATATCCAGGTTCCTGCAGCTGCTGCCTGGCCCCCTCTGTCCCCTCTCCATGGAGGCCTCTCCCTTTCTTCTTCCTCAGTGTCTCCTCCGCCCTGCCTTCTCCTCCCCTCTCCTCTCCTCTGTTCTGCTTGTCCCTGAGCACCACAGGGCTGCCCACCTGTGTCCACGTCGGTGTAGCGGCCCAAGGAGCGCTCAGAGGCGCGGTGGCTGCGGTCGCGGCGCCGCTGGTGGTGCCGCTGGTTCTCCTCGGGCGGGACCCGCTCCAGCGAGTAATCGTCCAGGCGTCGGGCCTTGGGGCCCAGCACGGAGGCTGAACGCTTCATGGGGCTGGTGTCTGAGATGGTCTGGGGGGGGACAGGCCAGTGGGCTGGGGTGAGCAGCTAGCACCAAGTGGTCCTGGTCCTTCCTGCCCCATTGTGGCAGCCTGGTGGTGGCCTTCGGTGACTGTGGTGTGACCATCCTGGGGCAGGGGCCAGGGGGTGCCATGGGGCCTTGGCTCCCCCTGATCAATCAGGACTCTGGGTGTGGCCAGGCCTCTGAGGGTGGAGCCTGAGGACTCCTCTGTCCCTCAGAGACAGGACTGCTCCTTTTGAGCCCATCCTGGGTTCTGACCAGAAAGATTTGATCCTCACTCTCCAGCCCTGGGGGCCCAGCCACGGTTGGGCAGGCTCAGGCTGGCCAGAGGGAAGCCCTCCCCACATCCAGGGTGCAAACCTGGGAGCCCTGGACTGCCACACTCATCCCTGCCCCAGCTTGCTCTCCTGGGAGGGTGAGAAGCCTCCGACTATGGCTGGCTGACCTATGGGCTCAGGACCAGGTGCCCGGCATGGCAGCTTCAGGTCCTCCAGGCTAACGGGGCTGTGCTCGCTGCTCCCACAAGTCTGAGTCCTTCTGGTGAGGCCCAAGCTAGGGAGCTCTGGGTGGGGGTAGGGGATACCCAGGCACCGGAGGCTCTGGGGGCCCACTCTTTTCCCCGGTGCTTCACCCCTGGGTCAAGCCCTGACACAGAGGTTTCTCTGCAGCAGGCAGAGGAGGGAAGGAGGGAGATGGGGCAGACGTCCCCCTCCCAGGGTCCAGCCCAGCTGAGCGCTGGTGGCCCTGCTCCAGGTAGGAGCTGCAGGACCAGGGGTCGGTGGTGGTGTCAGGGGAAGAAGCCCCCCAGAAAGAGGTGCAGAGTGGGCCAGGCTCTTGGAGAGCCAGTGTCCTCCGGCATGGGGGGCCCTGAAGAAAAGGGGGTAGGGGTGAGGATGGGGATGGCCCCGCCCACCAGGGCTTATGGGTGAGGGGCACACACAGGACACCACACACAAGGATTGGGCTCCATGGAGGGGAGAGGGTGCAATCGGCAAAGAAAGGGTGGGGTCCGGGGACGGTGAGAGATGACGGGACTCCCTGGAGGGGGGGTGGGGAGGAAGAGGGGGCCGGAGCCCTGCTGGGCGCTGGGCAGGCGCGGTACATACACTGAGGTTATTCCCACGTGGCCGGCCCCTTCTCCTCTGTCACAGCCCCATGGGATGGTGCACACAGAAAAAACAGAAAGAAGAAAATAAATATAAAAGGCAAGAGGGAGAGTGAGGAGGAGGTGGTGCATGGAGAAGAAGCGGAGGGGAGTGGCACTGGCATCAAGAGAAATCGGAAGGAGAAGGCAGGGAGGAAAAGAAAAGTTAAAGTCCTGGCAGGTGGGTGTCCCAGGCCCCCGGGGCTGGGTGTCCTCTATTCCCATGGGTACAGAGGAGATAGACAGGAGACACAGACAGACAAATGGCAGAGGCATGGGACCGAAAGACAGGACGGCGCAGCCTTGAGCCCCTGGCCCTGGGCTCTGCCTCATGCGATGCACACCCCAACCCCTGGCTCCAGCTGATGCTCAAAGCTGTCATGTGGTGGCTGTCAGCTGGGCCTGTCCCAACCCTCTCCTGGGGCCCAGCAGCTCGGTCTTGAGGGGGCAGCAGCATGCACGCTGGGTGCTCCCCAACCCACGTTCCCAGCAGCCAGAGGCCAGGCCCTCAGGTGACCCTGGTCCAGCCAGGCACAGCACAGCCTCCTGCCCCGTGCAGATGCCACACACGGCACACGGAAAGCTCGCCACAGCCACACATGCCACGCACCCGGGCCAGGCTCTCGCAGCCACGCCCTGTTCTCCTCCAGAGGCGGGCTGCGTGCATGGGCCCCAGCTGCTCAGGCCAGGTGGGCAGCCAGCTATGCCTCTGGGCCCTCTGTCCTATGAGTCCAAGGCAACGGGATCACCTGCAGGTGGGCCTGGCAGCTGGGTGAAGCGGCCACACACAGACATACATCAAGCACACACCCCTGTCCCCCTCAATGACCCCCACAGAGACCAGACAGAAAATACGAACCCAGCTGCCCCCAGACCCACCCCAGACTCTGCTACTGCATCCTAGGACCTGCCAAGTTCCCATATGCAGACACGTGTGCACGTACATGTGTGCATGTGTGAGTACATGTGCAGTGTGTATATGCCCACGTGCACACACGTGTGTGTGTATGCAAGCATCTGAGTAGGCGCACAGCTGCACGTGTGTGTGCATGTATGTTGAGCATGTGTGTGTGTGTTTGTGTAGGGGTGATCTTCGTGGCAGGTCTCACCTGGCCCTGTTGAACCCTGCTGCACCCACAAATCTTCCACAACCTCCCCTGTCTGCAACCTCCAACCAGGGCAGCCAGAGACCATTTTGCAGTGGCCACTGCCCTCTGCCCCAGGGGGAGCACTTTCCTCTCTGTCCTCTGTGAGGGAGGAGGGTCTGCAGGTGCTCCAGGTGTGACCAGGTGGTGGGTGGGGCCTGCAGACTGCTTCAGAGACCGAAGGAGTCCCTACCCAGGCCTGAGTCCGGCAGGGAGGGGATGCACTGGGCTGCTTGTTGGGGGGGCCCGGCCCCACCCAGTGCAGAGTGAGGGGTCCAGCCCCAGGGCAGTGGTGAAAGCCCTCACCTGGTTCTCTGCAGGCAGGCGGGGCATGGAGGCAGCCCGGCCCTGGCCTTCCATGGGGAGGTAGTGCTCGCTGTCGGAGTAGCCATCTCTGCCCATCTCTCGCATCTCCACGGACTGCGGAGCAGATGGCAAAGCCAGATGAGCTCTGGGGCCTGACCTCCAGATCCCTGGTGTCTGCAGAGGGAGGGAGCTGCAGGTGTGTGTGTGTGGGGGGCCCAGATCCCTTCCACCTGAACCACCCAGGCCCTGGGAGCCGTTGGGGAGTCAGGGGCACCTGACAGTTAGGCTGGCTGTTGGGCATGTCGGTAGGGGGGACTCGTTCCGGGCTCCATGTGCCTGTCTTCTGGAACATCTCCTGGGCACGCTGGGTCACCCAGGACGGGCTCTCCTTGAGGCCGCTTTCGTGAGCCATCCTGCATGGGGGACAGAGGCCGGGGTAGCAGTGGGCACTTGGGCGGCTTCCAGAATGTGGGGACCACAGCACCCCCACACTCTACCTCCCTGGCAGGGGTGACACTCACAGGGCTCCTCCTGGGTCCAGCTGGGTGGAGGGGAGGGCGTTCTGGCCAGGTCCCCCTTCCTGCGTTGGGGACGGGGGCTCCATGCGCTGGAACATGAGGGGTGTCCGGTCCTGGGGAAGGGGGCAGAGAGCAGTGTGTGGACAAGGGTGGGGTGGTGGGATGGTGCTACCCAGAAGGCATTGCAACATCCCCAGTATACACACACACACACACACACACACACACACACTCAGGTCTCATCCATCTAGACCCTTCCTTCCAATTCCACACAGAACTGGACCACTTCTCACTCCTCCACCCAAGTCATCTCCCCAGCCTGGTCCCGCCTCCTCATCTCCCACTGCAGGCACCTTCTCACAGGTCTCCCGCTCCTACCTTCAGCCCCACTGTTCCACAAGAGCCACCAGAGGGCGCCCATGAGCACTTGAGTCAGGTCCTATCCCTCCTTTGCTTAGAACCCTCCATGGCTCCCACTTCACTTGGGGTAAAAGCCAGAGTCCTTCCTGCAGCTCCCATGGCCCTGAAGGATCTGCCCTGTCACCTCCTTGCCCTTGTCTCCTCCCTGCTCTTTTCCGCCACACTGGCCTCTTTGCTGTTCCCCAAACAACCCAGGCACGGTTCAGCCTCAGAGCTTTTGCACTGGCTGTTCCCTCTGCCTGGAACACCCTTCCAGGTATTGCTTAGCTCACTCCCTCTCCCCTTTTCCTTCAAGCCTTTGCTCACATGTCATCTTCTCAGGGAGGCTCCCCTACTACCCATTTCCCACTGCATCCCCTCCTCCCCTGGATACTCCTATCTTCTGGATTCTTCTCCACTTTCCCCCATGACACTTTCTTTCTCTTTGCTGGATGCTGAACGATTCAGTCATTTGCTACCATCGGCATTTCCCCACTTGGAATGTCTGCTCCCTGAGGGCAGGGATTCTGGCCTGTTTTCCCCATGGGTGCATCCCCGAGGACTGAGAACAGCGCCCTGCACACAGTAGGTACTCAGTAAGTGTTGGAGCAGCTGAATGAAGAATGAATCCACATTATGTGTCCTTGGCAAGAACTTTTTTTTTTTTTTGAGATAGAGTCCCGCTCTTATCACCTGGGCTGGAGTGCAGTGGCTTGATCTTGGCTTGCTGCAACCTCCACCTCCCAGGTTCAAGTGATTCTCCTGCCTCAGCCTCCCAAGTAGCTGGGGCCACAGGTGCATGGCACCACATGCAGCTAATTTTATTTTTTTTTGTAGAGATATGGGTCTTTCTATGTTGCCCAGACTGGTCTCCCACTCCTGGCTTCAAGTGATCCTCCCATCTTGGCCTCCTAAATAGCTGGGACTACAGGTGTGCACCACCATGCCTGGCTGATGTTTTATTTTGTAGAGATGGAGTCTCACCGTGTTGCCCAGGGTGGTCTCAAACTCCTGATCTCAAACGATCCCTCTGCCCTGGCCTCTCAAAGCACCGAGATTACAGGTGTGAGCTGCTGTGCCCAGCCCCTACTTTTCAGGGACCTGCCCTGGGGCTCAGCGACCCTCATATTCCAGTTGGTTCCCATGGTGACATGCAAGCCACTGTCCCCAGCCCAGATGTCCCCAGAGCGGCGAACTGCGCACCTGCTCCTCGCGCATGGCCTGCAGCTTCTTGGCCTTGCTCTGCCGGTAGTACTCCATGATCATCATGGCTGCGTAGATCTTCCCCACGGTGAGGTCTGTGGCTGGGGGCACACACAGGGCAAGCTCACCAAGGGCAGGCCTCTTTGGGGCCCTTGTCCTGGGTCCCTGTGTATACCAGCCCAGGCCAACACTCTTCCCAGGCCTCCTCTTTCCCTCCCCCTCCATCTGTCCTGCTGGATTGGATCCCAGGGCTGGGCTCGGCTCTTACACTTGTGAGGTGTGACCAGCAGGTCTAGCGTCTTCTGGGACAGATTGGGCCAAATTGCCATCATCTCCTTCCGCAGCTCAGCGTCCATCTGCTGTTTGTCGGCTCCTCCTGCAATGCGGGTGTAGACAGACCCTGACTGCCTGCCTGGGTGTCAACTGGACTCTGGGTCAACTGCAAAGCCATAGGCTCCCAAGAACGAGACCCCAATCTTTCTGGTCCCCATGGGGTCTCCAGTTCCCCAAGGGCCTGGCCCAGAGGAGGCCCTGGGCAGTGCTGCTGGAATGACCTTGTGGGCTCTGGTTCTCGGTGGGGCCAGGACCATGAAGCAGCTGTGCAGGAGAGAGCCCAGCATGGAGAACAGCTGGGTGACCCGGGTCCCAATCGAGTCTCTCAGTTATTGGCTGCATGACTTAGGTTACTCTACCACTTAGTGCCTCAGTTTCTCCATCTGTGAAATGGAGATGATAGCAAGAGTACTTGCCCCTCACCTGGTTGTTGTTGTTTTTTGTTTTTGGTTTTTTTTTTTTTTTTCTTTTTTTTTTGAGACAGAGTCTCGCTCTGTTGCCCAGGCTGGAGTGCAGTGGCACGAGCTTGGCTCACTGCAACCTCCGACTCCTGGGTTCAAGCAATTCTCCTGTCTCAGCTTCCTGAGTAGCTGGGATTATAGACATGCGCCACCACACCTGGCTAATTTTTTGTATTTTTAGTAGAGACGGAGTTTCACCATGTTGGTCAAGCTGGTCTCAAACTCCTAACCTCAGGTGATCCACATGCCTTGGCCTCCCAAAGTGCTGGGATTACAGGCGTAAGCCACCGCGCCCGGCAGGTTGTTTTTTTTTTTTTGAGACGGAGTTTCACTCTTGTTGCCCAGGCTGGAGTGCAATGGCACAATCTCAGCTCACTGCAACCTCTGCCTCCCGGGTTCAAGCGATTCTCCTGCCTCAGCCTCCCGAGTAGCTGGGATTACAGGTGTGCACCACCACGCCCAACTAATTTTGTATTTTTAGTAGAGACGGGGTTTCACCATGTTGGCCAGGCTGGTCTCAAACTCCTGACCTCAGGTGATCCACCCTCCTGAGCCTCCCAAAGTGCTGGGGATTGCATGCGTGAACCACCGTGCCTGGCCTGTTTTTTTTTTTTTTTTTGACAGAGTCTCTCTCTGTTCCCAGGCTGGAGTGCAGTGACGTGATCTCGACTCACTGCAACCTCCGCCTCCCAGGTTCAAGAGATTCTCCCGCTTCAGCTTCCTGAGTAGCTGGGACTACAGGCAGGCACCACCATGCCTGGTTGTTCGATGATCAAAGTAACGTGTGTGCAGCCTTGGGACAGTGTCTGCTGTAGGATTATTACTGCAGTGACCCATCTGTTCGAGGCTGGGATGCCCTGGAGCATCCCCAACAGAGGAGGTTTTGGTTTTGGTTTTATTTTGATTTTTGAGACAGGGTTTTGCTCTGTTGCCCAGGCTGGAGTGCCATGGCGCAAACATAGCTCACTGCAGTCGTGACCTCCTGGGCTCAAGATCCTCCCACCTCAGCCTCTCAAAGTGCTGGAATTACAGATGAGAGCCACTGTGCGTGGCTCAGAGGAGGTCTTTTCCCCTTTCCCAAGTCTCCACTGCCATGGACATGCCCTTGGCCTGCAGTCAGTCCCTGGTCCCTCACCCCAGTCATGGTGGTCATTAAAGCTCTCTGGCGGTGTTTCCTGGCCCTCCGACCTGAGTACATGGGGGGGTTCCTCCTGTGATTGGCAGGACCATGTGATGAGTTCTTGCTAATTGCGTGTGCACCATGTAATGTGCCACTTTGGGGCCAGAGCATTTATTATTATTTTTATTATTGTTATTATTTTTGAGATGGAGTCTCGCTCTGTCACTCAGGCTGGAGTGCAATGGCACGATCTCGGCTCACTGCAACCTCCACCTTCAGAGTTCAAGCGATTCTCCCACCTCAGCCTCCCGAGTAGCTGGGATTACAGACATCTGTCTGGCTATTTTTATATTTTTGTAGAGACAGGGTTTCACCATGTTGGCCAGGCTGGTCTCGAACTCCTGACCTCAGGTGATCTGCCTGCCTTGGCCTCCCAAAGTGCTGGGATTACAGGCATGAGCCACTGCGCCTGGCCTATTATTTTTTTTAAAAATTTATCTATCTATCTATCTATCTATCTATCTATCTATCTATCTATCTATCTATCTAATCTATCTATCTATCATCTATCATCTATCTATCGATCGACAGGGTCTTACTCTGTTGCCCAGGCTGTGGCACAATCTTTGTTCACCGAAGCCTTGAGCTCCTGGGTTCAAGCAATCCACATTCTGACAGAAGTCAGAATGTCACTGTGGGCTGCTATTTGGATATGCTAACTGGGTTTACGTTTAATATGCTAATTGGTTCAGGCAGGTGGTTGGCTCTGCCCTCAATGCCTGGGGTGGGGGGCTTGAAAGAGGATAGGGTCCAGCCTGGCCAACATGGTGAAACCCGTCTCTAGTAAAAATGCAAAAATTAGCTGGGCGTGGTAGCGTGCGCCTGTAATCTCAACTACTCGGGAGGCTGAGGCATGAGAATCGCTTGAACCCGGGAGGTGGAGGCTGCAGTGGTGAGTTGAGACTGCGCCACTGCACCCCAGCCTGGGCGACAGAACGAGACTCCATCTCAAAACAAAACAAAACAAAACCAACAAAACCAAAACCAAAACAGAGATTCTTCTGGGCAGAGAGAACAGAGGGGTGGGTGGGAGAGAGAAACAGATGGACAGGGAAGAGAGAGAGAGACAGAGACAAACAGAATGAGATGGACTTGTCCCCTTTCTCCCAGTCTCCAGCAATGAATGGTGACACCATTTTTGAGAATCTGAAGAATGAGGTTAATCTGTACCCCCTTTGCAGCCCCTTAGCCTGCTGGAAAGGAAGCTCAGTGTGCTTAGAAAGTGAACTGAGCTGTGAAAAGGAAGCGTGTTATGTTCTCCTGAGACTCGCATCTGCTCAAAGGGCTGCCACTGTTATCACTCTTCCATTGTTGTCCCCACACCCTCTTGACCTTCCTTAACCCCGAGAGCCTGGCTCAGCTGTGGAACTCCAGGATGAGGCCTGGCACCCACTGAGGACAAGAGGTGGAGGGGCCCCTGGCTGAGAAATCTGGGGGATCATTGTCTTCAGGGAACTGAGTGGCATCTGGGGTATAAGTAACAACTGTGACAGCCAAACGCAGGGACATCTCTAGGAGTCTTTGAAACCCTCAGGAAGGGAATCCAGTAGGTGTCATAGAGGCTGGGGTTCTAAGCAGTAAGGACTAGCTCAGCAGGCTGGTGTTGTCCAAACCCTGTACATTCCAACGAAAGGACTGGCCCATTGACTTGCTCCTGGGAGGTGATCTCTAAGCCTTTGAAATGTCCTGCCTGAAAAGAGTGTCTTTATTTAGCAGGGGGCCTTGGGCCACACTGTATAGTTCATTGTTTTTTTTTTTTTTTTTTTTTTTAAAAAGAGATAGGGTCTCACTATGTTGCCTAGGCTGGTCTCAAACTCCTGGCCTCAAACAATCCTCCAGCCTCAGCCTCCCAAAGTGCTGGGATTATAGGCATGAGTCACCGTACCTGGCCAATACAGTTCATTCTATTTTATTTATTTATTTATTTATTTATTTTGAGATGGTGTTTTTGCTCTATTGCCCAGGCTGGAGTGCAATGGCACGATCTTGGCTCACTGCAACCTCTGCCTCCTAGTTTCAAGTGATTCTCCTGCCTCAGCTTCCCGAGTAGCTAGGATTACAGGCGCCCGCCACCACGCCTGGATAATTTTCCATACCGTTAATTCTAACAATGCGATTTATCGCTGGGGTCTTGGGCCACGTGGTATCAGTTTGACCTCTGGAGGGACTGGAGACTGAGTAACTACGTCAGCCCTGCCTATATGACAAACCCTCAATAAAAACCCTGGAGCATCAAGGCTCAGGTGAGCTTCCCTGGTTGGCAGTACATGGTGCGTGTTGTCGCACACTGCAGGGAGAATTAAGCGTTGTCTGTGCAACTCCACTGGAGGCAGACAACTGGAAGCTCGCGCCTGGTGTCTCCTGGACCCTTCCCCAGATCCCTTTCCTTTGCGCATTTTGTTTTTGGATTTTGTTTGTTTGAGACAGTCTTGTTCTGTCGCCCAGGCTGGAGTGCAGTGGCTTGATCTTGGCTTAATGTAGCTCTCTCTCCTGGGTTGAAGGGATTCTTGTGCCTCAGCCTCTGGAGTAGCTGGGACTACAGGCGTATGCCACCACACCTGGCTAATTTTTTTTTTGGACAGAGTTTTGCCTTGTCACCCAGGCTGGAGTGCAATGGCGCGGTCTCAGCTCATTGCAACCTCTGCCTCAGCCTCCTGAGTAGCTGGGATTACAGGGGTCTGGCACCATGCCTAATTTTTGTATTTTTGGTAGAGACAGGGTTTCGCCATGTTGGCCAGGCTGGTCTTAAACTTGTGACCTCAAGTGATCTGCCCGCCTTGCCCTCCCAAAGTGCCAGGATTACAGGTGTGAGCCACCACGCCTGGCCCTTTGCAGATTTTTTTTTTTTTTTCTAATAGAGTCTCACTCTGTCCAGCCTGCAGTAAAGTGGCAGGATCTTGGCTCACTGCAACCTCTGCCTCCTGGGTTCAAGTGCTTCTCCTACCTTAGTCTTCCAAGTAGCTGGGATTACTGGCGCCAGCCACCACGCCTGGCTAATTTTTGTATTTTTAGTAGAGACAGGGTTTCACCATGTTGGTCAGGCTGGTCTCGAACTCGTGACCTCAAGTGATCTGCCTACCTCGCCCTCCCAAAGTGCTGGGATTACAGGCATGAGCCACCATGCCCGGCCCTTTGCAGATTTTAATCTATATTCTTTCACTGTAATAAACCGTGAGTATAAAAACTTTTCTCAGTTCTGAGTTCTTCCAGGGAATCACTGAACCTGTGGGTGGTTTTGGGACCCCCTGAACACAGATTCTCAGAGGGCCACAGCAGCTGAGTTACGATGGCATTACATACAAAGAGTGGGGGTGTTGTTAGACCCGTTGTACAGACGAAGGAACTGTGGTAGGCAGAATTCAAAAGCTGCCCTTCCGCCAAGATTCTGTTTATTCAAACACTAATCTAGGGACCATTGCCCAGGCTATGAAGGGACTTTGCAGATATAATTAAAATACTGGAGGCCCGGCACGGTGGCTCACACCTGTAATCCCAGCACTTTGGGAGGCCGAGGTGGGCAGATAATGAGGTCAGGAGATCGAGACCATCCTGCTATCTCCGGTGAAACCCCGTTTCTACTAAAAATACAAAAAATTAGCCGGGCGTGGTGGCACGCGTCTGTAGTCCCAGCTACTCAGGAGGCTGAGACAGAAGAATCACTTGAACCCGGGAGGTGGAGGTTGCAGTGAGCCGAGATTGCGCCACTGCACTCCAGCCTGGGCGACAGAACGAGACTCCGTTTCAAAAAAAAAGAAAATGCTGGGCATGGTGGCTCATGCCTGTAATCCCAGCACTTTGGGAGGCTGAGGCGGGTGGATCACCTGAGGTCAGGAGTTCAAAACCAGCCTGGTTAACCTTGTGAAACCCCATCTCTACTAAAAATACAAAAAAATTTAGCTGGGCGTGGTGGTGGGCACCTGTAATCTCAGCTACTCGGGAGGTTGAGGCAGGAGAATTGCTTGAACCTGGGAGGCGGAGATTGCAGTGAACTGAGATCACACCATTACACTCCAGCCTTGGCAACAAGAGTGAAATTTTTGTCTCAAGAAAAAAAAATTAAAATATCAAGTCAGCTGACCTCAAAATACAGAGATGATCTGGGTAGGCCTGCCCCAATCAGGTGAGCCCTTGAAAAGCACAATATTCTCTCTGCTTGGTGACAGATGGGGAAGTCAGAGAGAATGGGAGCACATGGAGAATTACATGCACTTCCAGGAGCAAAAAGCTAAAAAGCCAGTGATAAAACAAGACCTCAGTCCTACAGCCACAAGGACTTCAATTCTGCCAACACCTGAATTAACCTGGAAGTAGATTCTCCCACAGATCCTCCAGAGAGGAGCCCAGCTTGGCTGACACCTTGATTTCAGCCTCGTGAGACCCTCAGCAGAGAGCCCAGTCCAGCTTCTTGGACTTCTGACCTACGGGACTGTGAGCTGACAAATAGGTGTGTCTTAAGCTGCTATGTCTGTGGTCATCATATAGCTCACTGCAGCCTTGACATCCGGGTCCCCAGTGATCCTCCCACTCCAGCCTCCCAAGTAGCTGGGACTACAGGTGCACATCACCACACCTGGCTAATTTTAAAATTTTCTGTAGAGATGGGGTCTCTCTGTGTTGGCCAGGCTGATCTTGAACTCCTGGCCTCAAGTGATACTCCTGCCTCGGCCTCCCAAAGTGCTGGGATTACAGGTGTGAGCCATTGTGCCCAACCTCCTTGTGCTCTCTTTACCTTCACTTTGTTCCTGGCATTAACAATATCTGTCCTCCACCCCTCCAGTCCCCCACCTTCCCTGCCACTTCCTCCTTGAGTCTTGCCACGTGGCCTTGGCTCTTCCTCCTTTCTTTCCCTCAAGACCCCGGAAGGCACATATGTCCCGAGGCTCAGTCTTCCCTCCTGACTTCCCAGACTATCCACCCGCTCCTCTCCCACCCACTCCTTCTCTCTGGTCCCATTTGTTTTTTCTTTTCTTTCTTTTTTTTTTTTTGAGACAGAGTCTTGCTGTGTCCCCCAGGCTGGAGTGCAATGGTTTGATCTCGGCTCACTGCAACCTCTGCCCCCGGGTTCGAGCAATTCTTGTGCTCAGCATCCCGAGTTGCTGGGATTATAGGTGTGTACCACCACGCCTGGCTAATTTTTGTATTTTTAGTGGAGATGGAGTTTCGCCGTGTTGGCCAGGCTGGTCTCAAACTCCTGGCCTTAAGTGATCCACCTTCCTCAGCCTCCCAAAGTGCTGGGATTACAGGCGTGAGCCTCAGGTCCCCATTTCTTCTGGCGATTGTGCGCCTCTCTCTCTGCCCTGCTGTCCTTAATCAGCTGCCAAATCACATCACATCCCCTTTCAGGCCTCCGAAATGCACTCCAGACAGGGGACCCCTGACCCCTCCGCCAAAGCTGCCCTGGTCAAAGTGGCCACGATGACCAGTCACTTGTGATCCTCGTCATCCTTGGTCTCTGGGCAGTGCCTGACGTGGTTGGCCCCCTTCCTCCTGAAGCCACCCTTCTAAATATAGAAGCTGCCTCCAGGAGCCCACACTGCCCTGGTCTCTGCCCGCCTCCCTGGCCTCCTCTTCTTCTTTCCCCCTAATGATGGAGAGTGAGCCCTGAGCTAGGTCTTGGGGGGAATCTCTCAGTACTTTTTATTTTTATTTTTATTTTTGAGACGGAGTCTTGCTCTGTCGCCCAGGCTAAAGTGCAGTGATGTGATCTCGGCTCACTGCAACCTCTGCCTCCCGGGTTCAAGTGATTCTCCTGCCTCAGCCTCCGTAGTAACTGGGATTACAGGTGCCCGCCACCACACCCGGGTAATTTTTCTATTTTTAGTAGAGACAGGGTTTTGCCATGTTGGTCAGGCTGGTCTTCAACTCCTGACCTCAAGTGATCCACCCGCTTCAGCCTCCCAAAGTGCTGGGATTACAGGCACACGCCACGACACCCAGCTAATTTTTGTATTTTTAGTAGAGACAGGGTTTTGCCATGTTGGCCAGGCTGATCTCGAACTCCTGACCTCAAATGATCCACCCACCTCGGCCTCCCAACGTGCTCAGATTACAGGCGTGAACCACTGTGCCTGGGCTCAACAAAAATGCTGAGATTACAGGTGTGAGCCACCATGTCCAGCCTTCTCAGCTTTTTTTTTTTTTTTTTTAGATGAAGTCTCACTCTGTCACCCAGGCTAGAGTGCAGTGGCACAATCTCGGCTCGCTGCAACCTCTGCCTCTCGGGTTCAAGCAATTCTCCTGCCTCAGCCTTCTGAGTAGCAGGGACTACAGGTGCGTGCCACCACACCCAGCTAATTTTTTGTATTTTTAGTAGAGACGGGGTTTCACTGTGTTACCCAGGATAGTCTCGATTTCTTGACTTCGTGATCTGCCCGCCTCGGCCTCCCAAAGTGCTGGGATTACAGGCGTGAGCCAGCGTGCCCGGCCTCAGCTTTGTTTTTTTTTTTTGAGACAGCGTCTTGCTCTGTCACCCAGGCTGGAGTTCAGTGGCGCGATCTTGGCTCACTGCAACCTCTGTCTCCCAGGTTCAAGTGATTCTCCTGCCTCAGCCTCCGGAGTAGCTGGGGTTACAGGCGCCCACCATGACACCCGGCTAATTTTTGTATTTTTGGTAGAGATGGGGTTTCACCATGTTGGCCAGGCTGGTCTTGAAGTCCTGACCTCGTGATCCACCCACCTTGGACTCCCAAAGTGCTGGGATTACAGGCGTAAGCCACCGCACCCAGCCCCTTCTCAGCTTTAAAAAATTTTTTTTTCTTTTTCTTTCTGTTGTTTTGAGCTAGGATCTCGTTCTGTTGCCCAGGCTGGAGTGCAGTGGTGCGATCATGACTCACTGCAGCCTCAAACTCCTGGCTTCAAGCAATCCTCTCATCTCTGCCTCCTGAGTAGCTGGGACCACAGGCGTATGCCACCATGTCCAGTTAATTTAATTAAATTTAATTTAAGTTTTGAGACAGAGTCTTGCTCTGTCTCCCAGGCTGTAGTGCAGTGGCGTGATCTCGGCTCACTGCAACCTCCGCCTCCCAGGTTCAAGCGATTCTTCTGCCTCATCCTCCCGAGTAGCTGGGACTACAGTGCCCACCACCACGTCTGGCTAAATTTTGTATTTTTAGTAGAGATGGGGGTTTCACCACATTGGCCAGGCTGGTGATCCTGACCTCAAGTGATCCACCCACCTTGGCCCCCCAAAGTGCTGAGATTACAGGCGTGAGCCACCACGTCGGGCCTACCCCGAGATCTAAGCTGCCGTCCTGTCTCCATCTGGATGATATCAGCAGCCCCCACACTGGCCTCCTTTTGGTCTCCCCCTCAGTGGCCGGAGGGAACCTGTTCAAATGTGAGTTGGGTCAGGTTCCTCTTCTGCTCTGAACCTGCGTGGCGCGCCCTCACTCAGGTGAGTCAGCTCAATGCCCTGGGTGTCCTGTGTTCACCCCTCTGTCAGGGCCTTTGCCAGTCCTTCTGCCTGGAGCACCTTCCCCCCAGGGATCCATGAGACACTGCCTTACCTCCTCAGTTGCGGCCTCCCCATCCATCTAAAGTGTAAGCTGCTGGGTCCTCCCCTGCTTGGACGGGTCTCTGGCACATTGAAGGGGTGCACTAAATATCTGCCAAATGGGCCGGGTGTGGTGGCTCATGCCTGTAATACCAGCATTTTGGGAGACCGAGGTGGGAGGACTGCTTGAGCCCAGGAGTTTGAGACCAGCCTGGGCAACCTGATGAAACCCCATCTCTATAAAAAATCTAAAAAATTAGGCTGGGCACGGTGGCTCACGCCTGTAATCCAGCACTTTGGGAAGTCAAGGCAGGTGGATCACTTGAGGTCAGGAGTTTGAGACCAGAGGTCAGGAGTTCGAGACCAGCCTGGCCAACATGGTGAAACCCATGTCTCTACCCAAAATATAAAAAATTAGCCGGGTGTGGTGGCGTGCACCTATAATCCCAGCTACTTGGGAGGCTGAGGCAGGAGAATCGCTTGAACCCGGGAGGCGGAGGTAGCAATGAGCCAAGATCACACCACTGCACTTCAGCCTGGGTGACAGAGGGAAACTGTCAAAAAAAAAAAAAAAAATTAGCCGAGTGTGGTGGTGTGTGCCTGCAGTCCCAGCTACTGGGGAGGCTGAGGTGGAAGGATCACTTGAGCCTGGGAGGTCAAGGCTGCGGTGACTTGCGATCATGTCACTGCACTGCAGCCTGGGCAACAGAGCAAGACTCTGTCTCAAAAACAAAAAACAAACAAAAAAACCCCCAAAACCCAAAACCCCAAAAAACCCTGTGGAACGAATGAATGGAAGAGTGAATGAAGATCCAGGGGCTGACAGCAGCTCCTCTAGTTTGGGGTAGGGAGGGAGATCCCGGTTCCACCCTGTCACGCCTGTCTGTGCCCGCCCCGTCCCTTCCTTACCCTTGGCAATCTTGATGTCCAGGGCTGTGCGGATCAGAGCCATAAGGGTGGAATTGAAGTGGACGGTGTTGTCATCTGCGACGGGCAGGTCCATCCGCAGAAGCCGCTACAGAAAACCCAAGGCAAGCGCAGTCATTCCCAGGCATCCCTCCCGGGTCTCCCGTGAGCCGCGCCCGCCCCTACCCAGGGAGTCCCAGGAAGAACTCTGAAAGCTGCGGCGGCTGAGGTGTCCCTTACTTAGGTTACCTGTCCCAGTACTTGGTTTCTCTTGGTGGCCCGCAGGGAGGGCACAAAAGGCTCTCTTGTACTTCTGGTCCCCTGCCCTCTCCTTTTTTCCCCCACCTGCTTGAGCTGAGAGCCGGCATTTCCAGGGTTAGCCTCAATCCTTGCGCCACCCCCCGCCCTGCCCCAGAGTTCTTCTGGACGGCCCCGTTTCGGTCTGACCCCAAAGAAAAAGAGCACAAGCTGGATTTGAGCAGCGCGTGCAACAGCCAAGGCTGAGGGGGCCAGGACCACAGCCGCTGGTGGGGGGCGCTGCCGGCTCCCCACACCCAACCCCTGGCTTGGCCCAGACCAGGACAGAGCAGATGGGCACAGACCACATCATTCCTCTGAGAAGCAGCAGGCAGGCAGCCTCCCACTGATGGGGCAGGCCCCTCGCAGGCATGCAGCGAGGCTGTGACACAGAACAGCACAGACAGGGGCGCATGCAGACGGAATCTCGAGACTCATTCATAGCTCCGTGGGAAGTGTATCTCAGGGGCATGTCCGGATCTTGGCTCTCTGTGCAATGGCAGGGGGAAGGGGTGAGAGGCATTCCCTTCCAGCCCAGGGAAGAAAAGATTCCCCATGTCCCAGGCAGGGGCTCTGTCCACCATGCTTGGTGGCATGGGAGAGGATGCTGGGCTGGTGTGCACCAGCCCAGGCTGAGGTGGCACAGAGAAGGGGGGTGAGGGCGACTTGGGTGGGGATTCAGACACACCTGGGCAGGAAACACAGAGTTGAAGATGGGGAGGGGTATGGTAAATCCAGAGCAGGACACTGGAGGGGACACTGGGGGCAGGGTGGGGAAGGAGGTGGGAAATAGAGAAACACACATAGACTGGGCCACTGTGCACTGTTGTGCAGGTTGTACACTGCACAAAGGGCTCCCGTCTTGGAAATGATACATTTATGTACTTATTTATTAATTAAAATATTTTTTCTTTTTGTAGAGATGGGGTCTTGCTATGTTGCCCAGGCTAGTCTCGAACTGGGCTCAAGTTATCCTCCCATCTCAGCCTCCCAAAGCACTAGGATTACAGGCATGAGCCACTACGCCCAGCCCCCGATTTGTGTATTAAATATAACAGCTTCCCAGCTGATAGAAAAAAGGTGTCTTGTTCTCATCACATTGGTGGATTGCAACAATTTTCCAACAGACATGTTCTGTGGAAAGGGTGCCTTTTTCAAATTTGCACAAAGTTGTCTTATGGACCCATGGTGGTCCTGCACAAAGACCAGAAGAGGAAGGGCTCTCCCTCCCTCTCTTGCACATGCGCACACATTCATCTAAGCAGAGACTGAGAGAAGCGACTTCAGGGAAACTGGGGGGTGGGGCAGGGAGGGGCGCAGAGTGACAGGTGCCAGGAGAGGCTCATTGTCTGAGATGCTGGTGGGACAACCTTGTCCCCGGCTTTGATTGAGAAGTGAGGGGAGACATATAGGTTAGGTGAGGAGGGGTGCACAGAGGAAGGAAAGGAATGAGGTGGGGAGGCGGCAACACAGGGCGGGTACAAATAACGTTGATGGATACGGATGCAGGGAAGACCAAGGTGGATGGGAGAATAGGATGATGGGGTAATACTTTTTGGGTGGGGAGAATCTTTAAAGGTCATCCCTGAACTTCTTGTGGATGAATGGAGGGAACAGAGCATCTGTCCTTGGGCACCAAGGGAGATTCCAGGACAGGGATCTGGAGGGGTGGCCCGGCCCAGCCGCTTGGCGGCAGGACGCTCGCTCTCTCAGCCAGCATGCACCACCCCCCGTCGGCCATGGTGCCTGCCCGCCCCAGGCCCCGCCAAGGCAGCGTGCATGGCCTGCATCAGTTTGCCACCGTCCAGGGGTCCAGCTGCGGCCGCCTGCCCACTCTGGAACAATGGAGAGGCATGTTGGGGTGTCTTGGGGGGATTAGGGACGGGGACTGGGGACGAAACTCCAGGGGAGGGAAGGCAGGGGAAGAGAGGTTCTTGGTGCTCCTTGGAAGGTCTCGAATCCCCAAGGCCCTAGGTCAGAGATCAGCTTCAGGCCTGCGTGGCAGGGGCGGGGACCTGAGGGCTCGAGGCACAAAAGATGGGACTGGGACCTCGCCTGCTTTTGGGGGCTAAAGCCCCTCTCTGCAAGGCGCCTGCCCCAGCCTGGGCATGGGGGCCGCTCTGGGTGGGCAGAAGTGGGAAGCGTGGGTTTTGACTCCCTAAGAAGCGTGTTTGTTTCCAATTTGGTACCTGGGAGACCAGGTGCAAGGGGACCTGGGCGCTCCCCTCCCCCTCCCCCCGGCGTGTCGGCCATAATGGAGTCTCAAAACACGAAGACACTCATCAGAAAGGACGGACACAGTGTGCTGCTTAGAATCAAGGGATGGTCATGATCAGTTTACTCGAGAAAAGAAAAAAAAGAATCAAAAACAAAAAAGAAGAGAAACGTTGGAAAAAGAGAGTCGGCCGGGTGTTTCTGGTCAGCACTAAAAAAAAAGAAGAAGAAAAAAAAACCCAGTGCCTGGACGTCGGTGGTCGGCAAGGGTAGTCTACCTTGTAAGCCACTCTGGCCGGACACTTCTTCCCCAGACCCAAGGGCGGAGACATGTGTCTCAGCATCTGATACATGTCCAGGTAAGGCATGCGGCCCCTGGCAGCACCGAAAATGAAAAAAACAAAAACAAAAACAAAAAAACAAAACGGGAATGGGAACAGAGAACCAAAGGAAGAGGGGTGGGGAGGAACAGAAGAAAGAAAAAAGAAATCCACACGAGCCGAAAAAATAGAGAGAGAGATGCAGAGAATGATAAAATAGATATTTCAAATCAATGGAAAAGAGGAGGAAAAAAATGGAAGAAAAGGTCATTAAAAAAAGATTACTTCACTGCTCGGGAGCAGGGAGAGAGAGAGAAAAGAGAAAAGTCAGATTCAGCGTGGGCTCTGAGCTACAGTTCTGGAGGGATGCGGAGGGGAGGGGGAATTCTCACTTTGGAAGACGTAGAGCCATGCTTTTGTTCATTGCCTTTTTTTTTTTTTTTTTTTTTTTAAGAGACAGGGTCTCTCTCTGTCGCCTGGGTTGGAGTGCAGTGGTGTGATCATAGCTCACTGCAGCCTCCACCTCCTGGGCTCAAGCAATCCTTCTGCCTCAGCCTCCCAAGTAGCTGGGACTACAGGCATGCGCCACAATGCCTGGCTAATTTTTTATAGAGAAGGGGGTTCTTGCTATGTTGTCCAGGCTGGTCTCAAACTCCTGGGCTCAAGCGATCCTCCTGCTTTGGCCTCCCAAAGTGCTGGGATTACAGGCATGAGCCACTGTGCCCGGCCGTCACTGTCATTTCTACAGTTGGGTCACGTTCTCTGGTTTGGCTGAGGCTGGTCTCTGAGGGGGCCTAGGTGGGGAGCAGGGGCCAGTGCCAGGGAGGGGAGGAGGGCTAGGGGCTTTGGGAGGTGAGGGGTGGAGGGGGAGAGAGTGGAAGTGATGGTTGGGGGAGAAATGCAAAGTTACAATCCCCCAGGGGATGTGTCTGATTTGGGGTGCCGTGGAGACCCCAGGATGGGCAGCTTCAGCTAAGAGCAAGCAAAGATGGCTGAAGGCTGAAGGGAAGGAGGAAATATGTTCCATGCTTTATCGAGTCTACATGACTGCATTCTGTTGGCTAAGAGAGTTTTCTAGTTTAATGCAAGAAAGAGAGATGGCTCTGTTTTTTTAGAGAAAGATATATATATATATATATATGAAATATATATATTGAAGAACCCCAAGCCACACTCATTCCATGGATGCTAGCAGGTTTTAGTGGAAGTCAAACCTTGCAAGCAACCCTATGAGGACATTTCTTGCCTAAGCCGAGAGGGGGAGATATTACTCGTAATAAACTGTACATATCCTTATAATGAATCCGACCGCTGAAAGGAGAAGAAAGGGGGTTAGTGCAGGCAGTGGGTTCACACGGGCTCCCTGGGCACACGGCGAGGTCATGATGCCCGAGGCAGGGGTCTCCCTGGCTTGAAGGAGTGGGAGAGACTGGGGACAAGTGAAGGTCCCCAGTACATTCCCAGACACTGGGGAGACCCAGGGGTGTAGGATTTCAGTCGAGTTCTGGACTGCAGGGCACCTCCCCTGGGGCTCTCTCTGCATCTGCCTCCTCCACAGTCTACATGGGCTACAGGGGTGGGGGGGCTTGTGGAATAGAGGCCTTGGGGACAGCATCCAACTGCTGTGACCTAAAATCAAAAGAGGAAGAGTTAGGAAACAGCCAAAGCCCAGCCCCAGACCCACGGCTCTCCCCAGCCTCTCGGTCTCATGAAGGACTTGTTTGAGGCTATGGGAATAGCCAAGACCACCTCCTACCCACCTTCCTCGTGGAGGCCTCCTCTCTGGTGCTGAGGCCAGAGGAAGATGGGACTTAGGCTGCTGAGGGCCCCCCAGTAATGCTTCTTCAGGCCTCAAGACCAGCCGGAACTAAATCCTCAGTTAGTGGCTGGTGGGCTCCAGGTATTTGGATAAAGCCTCTGAGTGTCCTTCAAGGCTTGGTGTTGGGTGGGCACTCAATACACGTGCACAAGGTGGAACCCACCCTCTGAAACCATTGCCTGTCAGTGGAGAGGGACCCCTCTGGTGTCTACCCAGATGGGAACGCCCACTCCCTTTGTGGCCACAAAGATGCAAGGGACCCTGAGGCTCTGCGTCCTCCCCTGGCCTGTATGTCCTGTCACTCCAAGATTCATGGGTCCCAGTGGGAGCTGAGTTCTGCTACTCTGATGTTGCTGCCAATCCTGTCTGCCAAGGGTAGGCCAGCCCTCCTCCCCACACTCTCAAGAGAACTGAGGCTGAGATGCTGTTGGTTTTCTCCCTGGAGCCTGGCTAATGCATCCTCACCATCTGGAGACTTCACAGTGAGAGACAGGAGAGACTTGTAGGAGGAGAGGGCTCTTCGGGACATCTCGTGGTTGACGCCCTCCCTCATTTCCCAGGAAGTCCAGGGTTGGGCAGGGTTGGTACCCTACGTGTTTAATCTGAGGTGTGCAAGGGTGATGATTCTTACATCTTCTCTCCTGACTGAACCTGTGAGACCCCCGCTAGGACCCCAGGAGCTCAGTGCTCCAGAGTCTGGGGCCTGACCTAGCCCGTGTTCCAGTTCCAGGGACAGGTGAGTATTGTGGCTGGAGGATTCAGGGTGACTTCTTACCAAGCTGCGGGGTCATACTCGGCCCAGACACGCACGTACTCATCCAGGTGGTGGGGGCCCAGGATGGAGGAGTCTCGGGTGAGGTACTCAAAGTTGTCCATGATGACAGCGACAAAGAGATTCAGCATCTGTGGGGACCCCGGGGACCAAGAGAGAGTGGGGGCAGAGACCGAGGGAATGAACGAGTGAGTGAGAAGGATACAGACGGACAGACCCAAAGACATGTACACAGAGGCCCAGATGGAGAGAGGGATAGAGAGAAGATGGGGAAAGGAAACGAGACGGAGACAGAAAGAGATTGGGGAACGGAGAGGTGATGCTCACTCACACAAGGAGGTCCAGTGAGAGAGATTAAGTGGAGACATGGGGAAGAGGAAGAGACAGACAGAGAGAGATGGAGAGAGAGAGATACAAAGAGACAAAGACTGGCCGGGCGCGGTGGATCATGCCTGTAATCCCAGCACTTTGGGAGGCCGAGGTGGGCGGATCACTTGAGGTCAGGAGTTTGAGACCAGCCTGGCCAACATGGTGAAACCCTGTCTCTACTAAAAATACAAAAATTAGCTGGGTGTGGTGGCATGTGCACCTGTAATCCCAGCTACTCGGGAGGTTGAAGCTGAAGAATCGGTTGAACCTGAGAGGTGGAGGCTGCAGTGAGCTGAGGTCTCGCCACTGCACTTTAGCCTGGGCAACAGAGTGAGACTCCATTTCAAAGAAAAAAAAAAAGAGATAGACAAAGACCAAGAATGATGGAAAGAAACAGAGTCAGTGAGAGGGAGGAGAGGGCTTCTGAAACAGGGACCAACACCAGGAGAACCACTGTGACCCCAAATCCTCCCACATCTGCCCCCAACAAGGCCAAAGTGAGATATTTCTTCCCCCGCAATTTTTTTTTTTGAGACAGGATCTCATTCTGTCGCCCCGGCTGGAGTGCAGTGGTGTGATCATGGCTCACTGCAGCCTTGACCTCCAGGGCTCAAGTGATCCTCCCACCTCAGCCTCCTGAGTAGCTGGGACTGCAGGTGCGCAGCACCACGTGTGCAGCTAATTCAATTTTTTTTTTTTTTAAAGAGATGGGTTTCGCGCCATGCTGCCCAGGCTGGTCTTGTATTCTTGGGCTCAAGTGACCCTCCCACCTCAGCCTCCCAAAGTGTTGGGATTACAGGCATCAGCCACTATGCCCAGCTGAAATATTTCATTGAGTCTCAAATGGGGGAATTCTGTCCCCCACTCCCAACCCCACCCCCACCCCCTGGGGGCATCTGGCAATGTCCAGAGACATTTTTGGTTGTCACAACAGGAGGAACGGGTGGCGTGTGCTGCTAGCATCTGGTGGGGGGAGGACAGGGATGCTGCCATACACTGCAGTGCACATCACGGCCCCACCCCAAAGAATCAGCCACCCCCAAATGTCAACAGTGCTGAGTTTGAGACGCTCAGGGTCACCTGATCCCAGGCTGGTTCAGAGAAGCCTTGGAGGGAACAAGCCTTCGACACAGCCACATTCCAGAGAAACCCACTCCCCTGAAAGGAAGCCAGGCTTAGGGAGCCTAGACGGCCCTCACGGTGTCCACAGACTCACCAGAAACGAGCAGAGGAAGATGAAGGAAACGAAGTAAAAATAAGCAAATTCATTGCCACACTCTCGAGTCAGGATGCCAGAGTTCTTATCACACGGTTTCCCGCTGAGGCAGGAAAGCATGATGTTGTGCCAAGCTTCCCCGGTGGCACTCCTGAGGACAGGGAGAAATCAGAGACTCGGACACCCAGCCCTGACTGGGTACCAACGCCTCCCCAGGAGGTGGAGCACACACGTTAAGCACTTGGACTCTGGAGCTGGCCAGGCAAGCCCCAGGTGGACCACTTCCTTTTACTGGGAGCTGAGAGAAGGGAATTCACATTCTTCGCTGCGCACTGAAGTCCACAGAGAGCTTTGAAAAAATACCAACGCCCGTGTCCCACCCCAGCAGACTTGGATTCAGTTGGTCTAGCGTGGGATTTGAGGACACTGATATGTTTTTTTCTTTTCTTTTCCTTCTCTCTCTCTTTCTTTTCTTTTCCTTTCTTTTCTTTTTCTCTCTCTTTCTTTTCCTTCTCTCTCTCTTTTCTTTTCCTTTCTTTTTTTTTCTCTCTCTCTTTTTCCTTTCTTTTTTTTCTCTCTCTCTCTTTTTTTTTTGACAGGGTCTTGCTCTGTTAGCCAGGCTGGAGTGCAGTGGCACAATCACTGCTCACTGAAGCCTCATCTTCCCAGGCTCAGGTGATCCTCCCCCATCGGCCTCCTGAGTAGCTGGGACTACAGGCACACGCCACCACTCCTGGCTAATTTTTAAACTATTTTTTGTAGAGATGGGGTTTCACTGCATTGCTCAGGCTGGTCACTGGTATGCTTTAAAAGGTCTCCTCTTGGCTGGGCACGGTGGCTCACACCTGTAATCCCAGCACTTTGGGAGGCCGAGGCAGGCAGATCACGAGGTCAGGAGATTGAGACCATCCTGGCTAACATGGTGAAACCCTATCTCTACTAAAAATACAAAAAATTTGCTCGGCGTGGTGGTGCTCGCCTGTAGTCTCAGCTACTTGGGAGGCTGAGGCAGGAGAATCGCTTCAACCCAGGAGGCGGAGGTTGCAGTGAGCTGAGATCGCACCACTGCACCCCAGCCTGCGTGACAAAGAGGGAGATTCTGTCTCAAAAAAAAAAAAAAAAAAAAAAAAAAAGCTCCCTTCAGGCCTGGTGCAGTGGCTCATGCCTGTAATCCCAGCACTTTGGGAGGCTGAGGCGGGTGGATCACCTGAGGTCAGGAGTTTGAGAACGGCCTGACCAACATGGTGAAACCCCGTCTCTACTAAAAATACAGAAATTAGCTGGGCATGGTGATGGACACCTATAATTTCAGCTACTCAGGAGGCTGAGGCAGGAGAATCGCTTGAACCCGGGAGGCAGAGGTTGTGCTGAGCCGAGATTGCACCACTGCACTCCAGCCTGGGTAACAAGACTGAAACTCTGTCTCAGAGCAAAAAAAAAAAAGAGCTCCCCTCCATGCAGGTGACAGTCATCTCATACTATATTCTCCCTAGATAACTCTGTTCTAGGTATGCTGGTCTCCTCACAGTCTTCAAACATGCCAGCCATACTCCTGCCTCAGGGCCTTTACACAGGCAGTCCCCACGGCTTGGCCAGCCCTTCCCCATATACACACTGACTCCCTCCCTTGCCAATTTCTCTCAAATGTCACACTTTCAGAGAGGCATAACCTGCCGGCCCTCTATTCTTTTTTTGTTGTTAGATTAAAAACATTATTATTATTTATTATTTTTTACTGTGGCAAAATACACACAGCATGAAGTTTATCAACTTAATCATTTTGAAGTGTACAATTCAGTAGCATTAAGTAAACTCACATTATTATGCAACTATCACCACTATCTACCTCTATAACTTTTTTTAAAAATTAAAAATATATATTTTTCTTTTTAGAGACAGAGTCTCGCTCTGTCGCCCAGACTGGAGTGCAGTGGCACAATCATAGCTTACTGTAGCCTGGAACTCCTGGGCTCGAGCAATCCTCCCGCCTCAGCCTCCCAAGTAGCTGGGACTACAGGTGTGTGGCACTATGCCCAGTTAATTAAAAACAATTTTTTTGTAGAGACGGGGTCTCACTATGCTGCCCAGGCTGGTCTCAAACTCCTGGGCTAAAGTGATCCTGCCACCTCTGCCTCCCAAAATGCTAGGATTACAGGCATGAGTCACTGCAGCCAGCCTGATTCCCCTTTATGTTTGAATTTTATATTTTTCCAGCATCCTCTATAATTTGTTTCCTGATTATTCGTCTTCCCCATGGGGAAGTTAGCTTCCAAACTGCTTAAAATGTCTCTTTTCTCTATTTCCTGTTGCATCCTCGTTTTTCAGCAGTGCATGGCATGCTGTAGGTGCTCAATAAACCTCCACTGGCAGAGCTTGCAGTGAGCTGAGATTGCGCCACTGCACTCCAGCCTGGGCAACAGAGCGAGACTCCGTTTAAAAAAAAATAACAAAAAAACCCTACACTGAACGAGTGAAGGGACTTTTGTGTGCAGCCAAGACGACGAACCAAAGAATCAAGCCTCACAGTCTGTAAGCCTGTTTTCTCATTTGTCGGAGAGGGCTGCCAACAATCCCTTCCTCACAGGGTGGTCAGGAAGATTCAGAGATAATGCCTGGAAAATGACCTTCATGACTATGTCCCAGGGCCCTCTGCTTCTGCCCTGCTAGGATTCCTGGGCCCCCAGACACCCATTTCCAGCTTCATGGGAAAAGACGGATAAGAGCACATCCGGCCACACCAACACCAGAAAAGGAGGAGGGCACGCCCCCTATCGGAAGAGAAGGAGGGCACGTCCCCTAAGGAAGAGAAGGAGAAGGGCACGCCCCCTACTGGAAAAGAAGGGTGAGGGCGCGCCCCTGCCAGAAGAGAAGGAGGAGGGCACGTCTTCCATTGGAAGAGGAGGGTACATCCTCTATGGGAACAGAAGGATGAAGGCAGGCACCCCACCCCACGGAAACAGAATTATCAGAGCAGGCCCCGTTCTCACCGGAAGAGAAGCATGAGGGCCTGGAAGAAGGTCCGGAAGTTATTGTGCTCAGTGATTTGGAACTCATCTTCATCACTGTCCTCGTCCTCCACGTCGATGCCAATGTTACCAAACACCTGCGGAATTGGAGGGTGACGACCAGGGGCTGCCATTCCTCCAGTGCCTTCTGGGAAACCCAGCTCAGCCTCCATGGCTGCTTCTGTGGACCAGGCTCCTCTGACCCACCCCTTTCTAAGGGTGGCTGCCCTCCTTGGGAGGTTCTGGGAACCTTAGAGGCATGGCACTCACCTGCATCCCAATGATGGCATAGATGAAGAAGAGCATGGCGATCAGCAGACAGACATAAGGCAGGGCCTGGTGGGAAAAAAGGCAATGAAGAGTGCTGAGGGTCCCTCAGCCGCACTGTCTTCCTCCCTTGTCCCAGTGCCCTGCCCCACTGGGTTGGGTGGCCACATGCCGCGCCAGAGTCCTGCCACGGCTGGTGGGCATCTCTGGGGGCTCTAGGATGAGGCCCTTACAGCTCTGAAGACACACCAGGGGCAGGAAGTTTGACAAGAGCCCTGGAGATAACAGATTCTCTGCACGGCTACATCACAGAGGCATTTCCAATCTGACTTCTACATTCAGCCAGAGCATGGGGGTCACCTGTCTTCTCAGCCCTGGGCCGGCAGCAGGGACGAGGACTCACCTTGAAGGACTGCACAAAGGTCCAGAGAAGAATGCGGATGGTGTAACCCTGACGGAGAAGTTTGATGAGCCGGGCAGCTCGGAAGAGGCGGAGAAAGCTCAGGTTGATGAAGTTATTCTGGGGAGATGGAGGAAGAGGGGTAACCATTCACCCACCCCAAAGGGCTCAGAGCTGTCACCACTCACAGAGGCCCCTACATGAAGCCAACCAACAGGAAAAAAGCAAGCCAGACCCCAAATAAGGAGGGAGAGAGAAAGCACTATTAATGCAATGATGCGGAGGAAAAACTCGAAAAAGGAATAATGTTGGGAGAGAGAGGGTGGGAGGGAGGAAAAGGCATCAACTCAAAAGCATAAGCCCTCCCTGCCAGCCCCACCCACAATGGGGAAAAGGAAAGAAAAAGAAAAGAGGAAAAAGGAACGGGGATGGGGAAGAAATAACAAAAGAACAAGAAAAAGAAAATATATCCGAATCATCCAATCAGGAAAAAAATCGAGATGGTTTTTGTTTCTCCCAACAACCAAATGCACTGAGACGAAAGGACACAAGCCGGTCAAGTTGCGGAATCTATCACACGTGTACGATGCACAAACACCAGGGCAGGGGTGGGGGTGGAGGTCGCCAGCACGCTCAGGCCTGGTGGACATGTGCGGGTTCCGAGGGCATGTTACGCTCCGGGCCAGAAATGCATCTGTCACGGGACTCACCGGGCACCCTGCCCTGCCCTGCCCTGCCGAGCTGCCCACCCGCTCCTGCCCGCCCTGACCTCACCCCACGGCCAAGAGGAGCAGCGGCTCGAGCCAATTGGGAGAAGCGGAAGAGCATCTTTTCTTACCCCCTTGGCGAGCGGGAATGGGGAGGACGGGAGGGAGCTGGGACTGTTCGGCTGCAGGGTGAGTCCTCGCTGCCCGCTGAGTCGGAGAAGATGCATTTGGGGCCCTTTTCCCCCCTCTCAGGGATGGCTTCTCAGCTTCTGGGGCTGGGTGGAGTAGCACGGGACCAGGCCTGCAGGAAGCAGGAAGCACTCAGCTCCCATGGGTGGGTGAGCTCAGAAATCAGCCCGGGCCCACCAAGGGGCGGGTGCTGGGGGCCGGGAGGTGGGGCCATCCCTGCCCCCAGGACCTCCCTGGGTGGCCACTGCCTCTGCTCAAAAACCCCCTGTCTAGTCACTGCCTCTGCCTCCTCCCACCCAAGCTAGAAGAACCAGGGGGCCAGAGAGTTGGAGAGTCAGGGAGGAGACCAGCTGGAGATGGTGGACATGGACTGCCAGTGTTAAGTGGCCATCGTGGGGCTTCAAGGGACCTTGGTGGGGGGGGGGTGGGAGTCTCGAAGTCACGAGTGGGCCAAATCTAGCTAATAAAACTGTTTTGTTGGGCCTGAGCAGCGTTTTTTCATTTGTCCTTGTTTTTAATTAAAAATTATTGCCATTGTTTAAAAATCAAGAGATTTTGCCCACCAATCTGGCTTTCTGGCAACCACAGGCCTGCTGCGATTGCTCCCTGGAAGCAGGCCACGTGCTCTCCAGTTTTCCAGGGTCCTCAGGTTCTAGAAATGGCACTTGCTTTCCTGGTTGACTGGTGTCTGCCTGGCCCCCAGAGGCATTTGAGTTTGAGACCCCAGCCTCAGGCAGACATGGAAACCCTCCTTCGCTGGCCAGTACCCAGCAGGGTGAAGGCAGGAGTAGAGGGTCTCTCCACACTAAGGGAAGGGGCTTAATCAGACTTGTTCTATGGGATTTGTAGGATTTGCTATAGGCCATGTAGCAAGATTTTACTTGATCTAAACTTCACCCCACAAATGGCACAGGGTGACCATACAGTCACAGCCTCCTTCCCGTTTCAAAAGTGTCCTAGTTTGGGTGACATGGGCATCCTACTTGGTGGCTTCCAGAGGGCTTTCTGGCTGCCAGATCTGTGTCTTGTGCTAGCTTTGGCCTGGGAGCTGACAGGCGAGGACTGGAGTTCAAGGAATTTCTGAGGCCTCTGGGTTTGATGGCAATGTCTAGGATGCTCTCTGGGACACATCAGTGCGTCCTTAGGCCTCTAGGATGGGGAAGGGGGCTGGGGGATCCTACCCTAACCACACTGGGCTCAATTGCTGTGAGAATGTCTCCAGTGCCTCGAACAAGCCCTACACCCAGCTTGGCTAACAGAGTCACTCTGTGCCCTGCTGCCCTGACCCCCATCCCTGCCTGGCCACCCAGCTCCACCTGGGGATGGGGCCGATGGCTCAGGTATCCCCAGCCCCCTCCCGTTCAACCCCAGAGTACAAGCCATCCCTTTCATGGGGCGGATCATAACATGTGGACTCGGCCAGGCATGCGAAGGCAGGCGGACCCTGGAAGCAGCCTCAGGAGGGGGGTTTGGAGGAGAGCAGGGGAAGCTTGCAACCATGCAAAAAAGCCAGGGATTGGGCAGGGAGATGCGTGCAGATAACATGCTTCCCTTCTTGGAGCCAAGTGGGGGAGGAGACACATGAGGGAGGTAGGGGTGGAGACGGGAAGGGTTCGGGGCAGTGGGGGAAGGGTACTAGTCTGCCCTCATCCACCCTCCATCTCTTCCTGCATCAGTACCAATTCTTTCCACTGCCCCCCAGAACTTCTGACAAGTTCCCTCTTCCTGCCTTCCACATTTCAATCCATGGCTTGGGAGGTGCAGCTTCCTCTCCTCAACACCTCCCCTGAACTTCCTGGCTAGAATGTGATGGGGGTGGGACACAGCCCCTGGAAGGCATGAGGACAGCGTCCTTGTGGTCTTTTCCAGTGCTGTGCTCAAGTGTTCCTCAAGCGCTCAGAAGGATATGGAGACCACCCACCTAATGGCTCCAGAAAAGTCCTACTACTTGTAGACCTCAGCTCCGAGCTCCAGCCCCCACAACACCTGTCTATCTGACTTATTTCAGGATGTCCTAAAGGCACCTCAAACTCGCTATGCCCACACCTATTCTATTCCCCCAACCTGGTCCTTTCCTTGCACTTGCTCACCTCTATCACCCAGTATTTTTTTTTTTTTTTTTTTTTTAAGAGAGTCTCACTCTGTTGCCCAGGCTGGAGTGCAATGGCACGACCTCGGCTCACTGCAACCTCCACCTCCCAGGTTTAAGTGATTCTCCTGTCTCGGCCTCCCAAGGATCTGGGATTACAGGTGCCTGCCATCACGCCTGGCTAATTTTTGTATTTTTTAGTAGAGATGGGGTTTCACCATGTTGGTCAGGCTGGTCTTGAACTCCTGACCTCAGGTGATCTTCCTGCCTCGGCCTCCCAGAGTGCTGGGATTAGAGGCTTGAGTCACCGTGCCCAGCCTATCTCCCAGTTTTAAGCCAGACCCGACTGCTCCTAGGCACCTCATCTCCCCAGTTCAGACCTGATCTTTCCCTGGGTCCTGCAGAGATCTGTCTGAGAGGGACAACCCTCCCACTGTTCTCTCTCCTCCACTGTCATCTCTTGCTGCAATTCCTAGTGCCCGCCTCCAGCCCAGCCTCCTGTCAAGCTGTTCCCTGCCGTGCAACCAGGGTGAGCTTATCTAGTCACACAACCAGTCATTCCTCCCCTGCTTCGTATCCTCCCAGGCCTTTCCTGGTGCTTAGGAGAAAGCCCAAATTCCACAATATAGCCCCGCTCTCCCC
Organism: Pongo pygmaeus; assembly: GCF_028885625.2. Classification (NCBI taxonomy): domain Eukaryota; kingdom Metazoa; phylum Chordata; class Mammalia; order Primates; family Hominidae; genus Pongo; species Pongo pygmaeus. The sequence goes on from NC_072393.2 coordinate 13,482,188, forward strand.
AGCCCCGGGTCCTGTCCCCTTCTGCCTTCTTCGGCTGTCTCCAGGCCAGCCTTTCTCTGCTGTCTTTGCATCAGCCACATTCCCTTGCTTGCAGATCCTGACCCCACACAGGCTCCGTCCCACCACAGGGCCTTTGCATGTACTGTCCTGGGCCTGGAATGCTCTGTGCATCTCTCTCTGCCTTGTTAATGCCGCTCATCCTTCAGCTTGCAGTGCAGGTATAATTTTAAGTGGAGTCAAGGGGTTATTTGACCGATGCCTGCCTCCCCCACCTGACTGTATGTGGCAAGAGGGATAGTAATGGTGTCTGCTTCTGCCCATAATTCCATCTGTGGCACCAAATAGGGGCTCACTAAATGTTTGGTGGGTGAATGCATGTGTATTGCCAGCAGGGAAGGGATGATCCCAGGGCAAAGATGCCATTGGGGTGTCCCTCTAAGGGCCTCATTGGTGGGTAGGGGAGGGGCAGAGGCAGTTGAGATTTAACAGAACAAGGGGTATGCAAGGGGCTGAGAAGTGGGGGAGGGAGAGAGATGTGTGTAGTATGTACTGGAGTGGGTAGATGTAGCAGAGAGGGCCAGTGTGTGTGTGTGCATGCATGCATGACTGTATGTGAGAGACAGAGACAGGGACAGTGAATGAAGATTAGAGGCCAGGTGTGGTGGCTCACAGCTGTAATCCCAACACTTTGGGAGGCTGAGGTGGATGCATCACTTGAGGTCAGGAGTTCGAGACCAGCCTGGCCAACATGGTGAAACCCCGTCGCTACTAAAAATACAAAGAGTGGCCTGGTGTGGTGGTACATGCCTGTAATCCCAGGTACTCAGCAGGCTGAGGCACGATAATCGCTTGACACTGGGAGGCAGAGGTTGCGGTTAGCTGAGATTGTGCCACTGCACACCAGCCTGGGTGACAGAGTGAGACTCTGTCTTAAAAAAAAAAAAAAAAGAGCGAGCGAGAGAGAATTAGAGAATGAGCGAGAAAAAGAAGAGGTCATGACTATGTGCAGTGTCTGTACGTGCAGTGACTGTGTGTTCAGTGTGTGGGTGCATAGCCTGTGTATGCAGTGTACGGATGCATAGTGACTGTGTGTGCACAGGCTGTGTGCACAGTGACTGTGTGTGTGCACAGACTGTGTGTGCAGTGACTGTGTGCACGGTGACTGTGTGTGCAGTGACTGTGTGTGTGCATAGTGACGGTGTGTGTGCAGTGACGGTGTGTGTGCAGTGACGGTGTGTGTGCATAGTGACTGTGTGTGCATAGCGACTGTGTTCAGTATGTGGGTGCATAGACTGTGTGTGCAGTGTGTGGATGCACAGCAACTGTGTGCAGACTTCGTGCACAGTGACTGTGTGTGCATCGTGACTGTGTGTGGTGTGTGTGCACAGTGACTGCAGTGACTGTGTGCATAGTGACTGTGTGTGCAGTGACTGTGTGTGTAGTGAATGTGTGTGTATAGTGACTGTGTGTGCAGTGACTGTGTGTGTAGTGAATGTGTGTGTATAGTGACTGTGTGTGTATAGTGACTGTGTGTGCAGTGACTGTGTGTGTAGTGACTGTGTGTGCAGTGACTCTGTGTGTAGTGAATGTGTGTGTATAGTGACTGTGTGTGCAGTGACTGTGTGTGTAGTGAATGTGTGTGTATAGTGACTGTGTGTGTAGTGAATGTGTGTGTATAGTGACTGTGTGTGCAGTGACTGTGTGTGTAGTGAATGTGTGTGTATAGTGACTGTGTGTGCAGTGACTGTGTAGTGAATGTGTGTGTATAGTGACTGTGTGTGCAGTGACTGTGTGTGTAGTGAATGTGTGTGTATAGTGACTGTGTGTGTAGTGAATGTGTGTGTATAGTGACTGTGTGTGCAGTGACTGTGTGTAGTGAATGTGTGTGTATAGTGACTGTGTGTGCAGTGACTGTGTGTGTAGTGAATGTGTGTGTATAGTGACTGTGTGTGCAGTGACTGTGTGTGTAGTGAATGTGTGTGTATAGTGACTGTGTGTGCAGTGACTGTGTGTGTAGTGAATGTGTGTGTATAGTGACTGTGTGTGCAGTGACTGTGTGTGTAGTGAATGTGTGTGTATAGTGACTGTGTGTGCAGTGACTGTGTGTGTAGTGAATGTGTGTGTATAGTGACTGTGTGTGCAGTGACTGTGTGTGTAGTGAATGTGTGTGTATAGTGACTGTGTGTGCAGTGACTGTGTGTGTAGTGAATGTGTGTGTATAGTGACTGTGTGTGCAGTGACTGTGTGTGTAGTGAATGTGTGTGTATAGTGACTGTGTGTGCAGTGACTGTGTGTGTAGTGAATGTGTGTGTATAGTGACTGTGTGTGCAGTGACTGTGTGTGTAGTGAATGTGTGTGTATAGTGACTGTGTGTGCAGTGACTGTGTGTGTAGTGAATGTGTGTGTATAGTGACTGTGTGTGCAGTGACTGTGTAGTGAATGTGTGTGTATAGTGACTGTGTGTGCAGTGACTGTGTGTGTAGTGAATGTGTGTGTATAGTGACTGTGTGTGCAGTGACTGTGTAGTGAATGTGTGTGTATAGTGACTGTGTGTGCAGTGACTGTGTGTGTAGTGAATGTGTGTGTATAGTGACTGTGTGTGCAGTGACTGTGTGTGTAGTGAATGTGTGTGTATAGTGACTGTGTGTGCATAGTGACTGTGTGTGCAGTGACTGTGTGTGTGCATACTGACTGCACAGTGACTGTGTGCGGAGTGACTGTGTGTGTAGTGACTGTGTGCGGAGTGACTGTGTGTGTAGTGACTGTGTGCAGTGACTGTGTGCATAGTGACTGTGTGCAGTGTGTGTGCATAGTGACTGTGTGCAGTGTGTGTGCATAGTGACTGTGTGTGCAGTGACTGTGTGTGCATAGTGACTGTGTGCAGTGTGTGTGCATAGTGACTGTGTGTGCAGCGTCTGTGTGGGGTGACTGTGTGTGTGCATAGTGACTATGTGTGCACAGTGTGTGTATAGTGACTGTGTTTGCAGTGTCTGAGGTGACTGTGTGTGCAGTGTGTGCAGTGACTGTGTGCACAGTGACTGTGTGTGCAGTGACTGTGTGTGCCGTGTGTGTGCATAGTGACTGTGTGTGCAGTGTCTGTGTGCGGTGACTGTGCAGTTTCTGTGTGTGCAGTGTCTGTGTGCGGTGACTGTGCGTGCGCAGTGACTGTGTGACTGTGTGTACACGTGCAGTTCAAGGCTCCAGGAGAGGGCCTCAGTGGGCCGGCCCCACATGAAGCTACCAGATCCAAGTCTGGCACTTCTGAGTTCCTCTGCCTGAGAGTCTGCCAGCACACTGCCTGGCCTTCAGGTCTCCTTTATCAGACTTGGAGAGTCAAGTCTCTGCTGGTCAAGGCCAAAGATCTTATGGGCTTGAGATGGAGGATTGGGGACAGCAGGATGGAGAGAGCTGGAGGGGCAAGGAGACGGTTGGCAGCTTTCCTGGGGCCTGGGGTCCATGGAGCTGAACGGGGGACAGGAGTGGTGAGAGGTGGCTGGGAGTGGATTTGCCTCTATTGTCTCTGAGTGTAGGGGATGTGTGTGCGGGATGGGGCAAGAGAGAGGTGCTGTGCTGGGAAAACCCATCCCTTTCTCTGCAAAAGACGCAAACCACCCCAAACAGAAAACCCCCATTCAGAACCCGATAAAAACAGAGAGACAGAGTCTACAGGAAGTGGGAGGCACAGGGGCTGGGGGCGGGAGGACAGACAGACAGAGGGGAGTGGAGGGTTGAGGAGAGCGTCAGGCATCCCACATTGAAGAGGCAGGGTGTGGCATGCAATGCCGATGCGAGGAGATGCGTTCACAGTTAATGTAAGGCATTTAGACTTCAGAAAGAAGTAAGACCAACCGGATTCTAGATGCAGATGTTGAAGATGAGGGGGAGCGGGCGGGCGGGGGCAGTTGGGGAGGCGTGTTCAGCATTTTTTAGGTTGATTTGTAACCAGTGCCAAAAAACCAATGGGTTTCGGTTCCCGGGCGGGGAGTGGGGGTGGTGGTGGCGGTGGGTTGGGAGATAAGTCATTGGTGTATGAACACACAGACCATGTCATGGATGAACAAATGAATTTCATAGTGCATTTTGATTGGATGAGTTTTTCAGACGGCGTTGCGCCAATATACAGTTTTAAGAGCAGGCATGAAAAGAGACAAGACAAGAAACACAGTCATTATCCATTGCACACAGGGCAAACCCACGTCACCCCGGCCACTTGGGGGCAGCAGCTGAGGCAGCACTGGTTAGTACTGCCGCATGCCCTCTGCCCCCTAAACCCCAGGGACCTGCCCTCCCAAGCATCTGGCATTTCCTGTCTCAGCCTGGCCAAGTCCTGGCCTCAGAACTAGTGGGCTTACCTGGGAGGCAGAAAGGGGCAACTGAGACCTCCTTGCCTGCCAGGACATGCCTCTCCCTACTCCAGGTTGGGAGTTAATTGTCCCAGAAGGACCCAAACACCCACCCACTATCTTTCCCTCAAATTGATTATAACTCAGGGCTGGCTAACAAAACTACACACCCATTCACAATAATAATAACAATAGCAGTAATAGTAACAACCACCATTCTCAAACTCCTGGTTTCCTGGCAGGTTCTGTGCCAAGCACTTCAAGTTTCTTTCTTTCTTTTTCTTCCTTCTTTTCTTTTCTTTTTGAGACAGAGTTTCACTCTGTCGCCCAGGCTGGAGTGCAGTGGCACAATCTTGGCTCACTACAACCTCTCGCCTCCTGAGAATCAAGTGATTCTCCTGCCTCAGCCTTCTGAGTAGCTGGGATTACAGGCACCTGCCACCATGCCCGGCTAATTTTTGTATTTTTAGTAGAGACAGGGTTTCACCATGTTGGCCAGGCTGGTCTCGAACTCCTGACCTCAAGTGATCCACCTGCCTTGGTCTCCCAAAGCGCTGAGATTAACAGGCGTGAGCCACCACGCCTGGCCTGTTGATGCTTTTACTTGTAAAAAGTTCCCGTCTCTCTCCTTAGAATGTCAGCTCAATGGGCGCAGACATTCTGTATTCTTGGTCTGTTTTGTTTGGCACCCCTCCTTCTCGCTCTGTCTCCAGCACCTATAATCACACCTGGCACACAGTAGGTGCTCAATGAATGTCTTTTGAGTGCATGCATCACTGTGAGTCTTGTGAGTGTCTGAGGTTGGTTGCAATGGTTAGCCCCACTCTGCATGAGAAGAGATAGCACAAGTTGTCCAAGGTCAAACAGCTGGTAGGGAGGGTTGGGGGCTGTTTGGCTACTGCAATAGCCCATGAACACCCCATGCCCCATCTTCCTGCCAGCCAGGAGAACAGGCTGTTGGAGCCTATCCCTACAGCTCTCTTACTGGTGATTGAAGGTTTCAACTAACTTCCTCCACCCCACCTGCCCTTCTGGGGAGCTGGACCATCCCTCCAACCTCTTGACCCAAAGGGACATTGGTTCAAGGCTGTCTTGTGTGTAGCTGGATGGCAAGATATTTTGATTGCCAGCTGGAGCTCCAGCCCTCTCTGGAAACTCAGGACAGGGGAGAATTGCCAAGTGAGGGCACCCCAGTGGAGAGAGCCCCCATGTGGGCAAGAACCCTCTAGAGGAAGGTTTCAGGGATAGGGTGAGGGGAAGGGGAAAATTCTGGCTCACTGGAGCTGAAGGCAAATAAGTGTGTATCACTTGGGTGCGGGTGCTGTGGGACACATCAAAGAATGGCCCCCTCTTTTGTGTAGTTCCCCAGCCCCTCCTGGCCTTCTAGGATGGAAGAGCAGGCAAACGGATCCTTTTCTGTAGGGGGATCTGACTGGGACACCCCAGGAGCTGTCAGTGTACTCTCAGGAGTCACCCAGGCCTGGCTTTGTGACCTTGGGAGCGTCTCTCACTTCCCCAGGCATTGAAGATCAGTTTTCTTTCTTTCTTTCTTTTTTTTTTTTTTGAGATGGAGTTTTCACTCTTGTCACCCAGGCTGGAGTGCAATGGTGTGATTGTGGCTCACTGCAACCTCCGCCTTCCGGGTTCAAGCAACTCTCCTGCCTCAGCCTCCCGAGTAGCTGGGATTACAGGCATGCACCACCACACCTGGCTAATTTTTTTGTATTGTCAGTAGAGACGGGGTTTCACCATGTTGGCCAGGCTGGTCTTGAACTCCTGGCCTCAGGTGATCCGCCGGCTTCGGCCTCCCAAAGTGCTGGGATTACAGGCGTGAGCCACCGTGCCTGGCTGAGGTCAGTTTTCCCATCTGTGAAATGAGGCAACACCCTCTTCCTCAGGCCGGACCACACCCGGATCTATTCTCCTGACTTCTCTGCCTGCTCTGAGCATCATATTCAGCTTGCTTCCAGTTTACTTTGGGCAATGGGAGGCTCTGGCAGGAGATAAGGGATGAGTGGGGAGAAAGGTTGGGGTGTTTCTCCCCTGTTGCTCTCTGCCTGCTTTGGCCCTGGTCTCTGTCTCTCCACATTGACAGGACAGTTCCCACTTGGTGGCTTCTCCTGGCCTCCTGCTCAGGTTCCCTCCCCACTTCAGCACCTGGGCAGGTAACGGCTCCCCATGGTGGCTGGTCGCTGGGCACCTTGCCACCCTTGTGGGTACCCTTCCCTTCCCCTCCACCAGTGATCTCTGCATTTGGGTGCCTTCAGTTGAACCCTCCAAGCTGAGACCGAGACCTCTACCCTGAGCCAATCCACGTAAACCACTTGGCACAGTTCCCTGGCACACAGCAAGGCTGCGATTCTTGTGAGCTATTGTTATTTTTATTGTTATTAAGACAACATTGATATCACCCTTGACCCTTGGCTTTGACGCCCTTTGACCATTGCTTCCCCCTGCAAGGATCTTATACCCTCCCCCAAATCTCCTAAGGGACCCCAAGCCTGGGCTCATTGGCAGATGACCAAGGAGAGGGACTGGGACAGGAACTCTGGGGCCCTGAGTCTTCCAGAAAAGGAGAAGGACAATGTGGCCTGCGGGGCCACCACAGAGAGGTCCAGAGACTCCCATGTTGAGAGTCTCCCAGGCCTGGGGCTAGAGGAGGGAAGCACCCTAGGGACCCCTCTATGGCCCTGGGAGTGGTGTCCCCACATTGGCCTGAGGGCTGTGGCTCTCTCCTGCCCACGAACCAGGAGAGGGTTGGTTCAAACAGAATTGACTTGAAACTCATTCTTTCTGGGCTCCTGACATAGGGTGGTGTTTGGGAGCCAGCTCAGCTTTAGGAGCTTTTGAGTGTCTCAGTTCCTTCAATGTACTCATTTGCATTATTAATTCCTAGGCCAGGATGCAGGAAAGCCCACCCCTCAGTGCTGGCCCTACAGCCAAGCTTTGGTCACCCCCATCTCCCCACGATGCCCTCCTGAGGGGCTGCCCTGGTCCTCGGGGCCCCAGTTTTCCCTCTCTGGTCATGGCCAAGTGCTGGCTCAAGCAGCTATGGCTGTCGGGACACACTGCCTCTGGGACCGCTCCCCCTCCCCCTGCCGCCTGCCTCGTCCAGCCCAGAGTCACCCAGAGAGAAGCTGGCGGGAGACTTACCCCAAACTCAGTCACGAGGATATCGGTGATGCTGCCCAGAACAGTCACAAAGTCGAAGATGTTCCAGGCATCGCGGAAATAATTCTAGAATGGGGACCCACAAGACAGAGATGCCAACAGAGGGCTTGGTTCCCGGCCCCCTAGGCTGGCCGGGGGCATGTTAGAGGCACAGCTGCCAATCAGCGGAGTGCCCGGGACAGTTGTGGTTGTTCAAAGGGCTGCGGTAAAGGCTGTTCAACATCATCTGCGCTGAGTCTCCCTCCCTGGGAACCCCTGGGGGCCTTCCCACGATTGGGCTGGCCCCAGAGGGGGCCTCCAGACCCTGCTTCAGCTCAATGGGGTTGGGGCTACTCTTCAGAGCTGTGGCCTGTCTCTCCAGCATTTTTGAGGTCTCTCGAGACCCCAGGGGCTTTATAAATGACATCACTGAGATCCTCATGAAGATCCTGGAGGGAAGGGTTATCACACATTTTCTTTTTCTTTCTTTCTTTCTTTTTTTTTTTGAGATGGAGTCTCGCTCAATTGTCCAGGCTGGAATGCAGTGGCGTGATCTCGGCTCACTGTAACCTCTGCCTCCTGGGTTCAAGCGATTCTCCTGCCTCAGCCTCCCAAGTAGCTGGGACCACAGGTGCATGCCACCACACCCAGCTAATTTTTGTATTTTTAGTAGAGACAGGGTTTCACCATGTTGGTCAGGCTGGGCTCGAACTCCTGACCTCAAGTGATCTGCTCACCTTGGCCTTCCAAAGTGTTGGGATTACAGGCGTGAGCCACCACTCCCGGGTATACCCATTTTCTAGGAGGTAACCAAGCCACTCATCTGCCTGAGGCTAGCAGCACAGAGATGATTTGAACCCAGGATTGAATCCCAGGCCAGGATTTGAACCCAGGCTTCAGAGAGCCCACAGTCTGTGTTCAGGTCCCCACTAGGTTGGCAGCATACTCGCAAAGAAAAGAGACTCTGGGTTCAAATCCCAGCTCTGCTACCAGAGCTGTGTGGCTATGGGCAAGTGGCTTAACCTCTCTGGGTCTCCATTTCCTAATCTGGAGGAGGACAGTAACAGGGTGCAGAACAGGCACTGGACAGGAGGCTTTGGGGCTTTCAGGCACACGCACTTCCTGGTCCCCTTGTGTTTAGATGGGGCCATGTGCAGTGATGTGCTGTGAGTGGAAGCAGTGTGGTCACTTTCTGGTCAGCGTTGGACTCTCTAGCCTCTCAACCCTGGGCTTGGCGACCAGTAACATTTCGAATGGCAGCTACTCTGTGAGCCTGGGTCCCTGAGTAACTATGAGGCAAACAGCTTCCCTGCTGAATGTAAAAAACCCTTCCCATCAATTTAAGTCACTGAGATGTGGGGGCTGTTTGTTACTGCAGCTTCACTTGATCTATCCTGACTGCTACATTCCTGGGCTGGGTGCTGGCTCAAGGGGAAACACAAGCATAGCCTCTCGGTTTTTTTTTTTTTTTGAGACAGAGTCTCACTCTGTCGCCCAGGTTGGAGTGCAGTGGCACGATCTTGGCTCACTGCAAGCTCCGCCCCCCGGGTTCATGCCATTCTCCTGCTTCAGCCTCCCGAGTAGCTGGGACTACAGGCACCCACCACCATGCCCGGCTAATTTTTTGTATTTTTTAGTAGAGACGGGGTTTCACCATGTTAGCCAGGATGATCTCGATCTCCTGACTTCGTGATCTGTCCGCCTCGGCCTCCCAAAGTGCTGGGATTACAGGCGTGAGCCACCATGCCTGGCCTCTCTTTTGTTAAAATATGGAAATATTCCACATTGTTTGGAGAACAGTCACAGCCTCAAGTCCCACAAGGTCTCCTACTATCTCTGACTCCCCTCAACCGGGTACTGAAATGGTGATGGGTGGCACCCCAGTTTGGATCCAAGAATCTGGGTCAAAGAGATGGCCCTCCCCTCTGGGGTCAGTGGGACTCAAAACACAAAACGCAGGGCCTTCTCAGCATCTTCGCAGAAGCAGAGGCCAGGTCAGGGGTTGGGGTGGTCAGTGTGACCCTGAAGTAGCCCCTCTACCTTACAGAGAAGGAGCCTGACTTTAGAGCTGTGCTTTCCTCCTAGTTGAAGTGCCTGGGGCCTCTGTGCCCTTCTCTGGAAGGCAGCGGTAACACAGCAATCAGACAATGAGTGTGGGTCGCTGAGCATAGAATATACAGTAGGTGCTCAACAGATGGGATGTTGTTGTTTCACAACCGCCTAAAAAAGGAATTCAGGGGGCTGGGCGCGGTGGCTCACGCCTGTAATCCCAGCACTTTGGGAGGCCGAGGCGGGTGGATCATGAGGTCAGGAGATCAAGACCATCCTGGCTAGCATGGTGAATCCCCATCTCTACTAAAAATACACACACACACAAAAATTAGCCAGGCGTGGTGGTGGGCGCCTGTAGTCCCAGCTATTCTGGAGGCTGAGGCAGGAGAATGGCGTGAACCTGGGGGGGGCGAAGCTTTCAGTGAGCTGAGATTGCGCCACTGCACTCCAGCCTGGGCCACAGAGCGAGACTCTGTCAAAAAGTAAATAAATAAATAAATAAATAAATAAATAAATAAATAAATAGGAATTCAGGTCCTGCTGGCACTTTTGGCATTTTGGCAGATGTTGCTGGGGCCCTGCTCATAGCTCAACTGCACACCTATAGTACATTACTTTGCCCAGGGTCTCTCTCTGGCTGCACATGTGTTAGGGAATTAATAGCTCTCCTGGGAGTGGCCTTTGATTATGTCTGATGGGCACTGGAGGATAAATACTCCAATTCCCTCCCCGTGAGGTGGGATGACTTTGTGGTATGTGCTCTCTGTTGCCTCCTGGAGGTCCCCACTGAAACTGAGCCCCATTTGTTCACAGCAGGAACCGGCTTAATAATACACTCTTTCCTGGTTGCCTTTCTGTCCCTGTGTCACTTCCTCTCTCCCTTACTGCCCTCCATCCCAGATGAATTCCTTGCACTCAATCCTTGTCTCAGGCTCTGCTTCTGGGGTAGTCCAAACAAAGACAACTTTATAGGCATTTGGTCACAGACCTCAACCCCTAGGCTAGAGAGCTCCCCTCTATCTCCTGAATGTTACACAGGGAACTTGTGGCTTCATTTAAAACTGAAAGGGGAGACCAAGCATGGTGGCTCATGCCTGTAATTCCAGCACTTTGGGAGGCCAAGGAGGGAGAACTGCTTGAGGCCACAAGTTCAAGAACAGCCTGGGCAACAGAGTGAGACCCCATCTCAGAAAAAAAAAAAAAAAAAAAAAAGAGAAAGCAGAGGGGAAGCTCAGTGCCGGCTCTTGCAGGATTGGCAGGGTGAGGGAGATGCAGCTCCAGGCCCCAGTGGAAGAATCACTTCAGCAGCAGCAGATCAACTCAGAATAAAATAACTGCAGGCTGGGTGGCTCATGCCTGTAATCCCAGCACTTTGGGAGGCCGAGGCGGGCAGATCACCTGAGGTCAGGAGTTGGAGACCAACCTGGCTGACATGGTGAATCCCCGTCTCTGCTAAAAATACAAAAATTAGCCGGGCGTGATGGTGGGCGCCTGTAATCCCAGCTAGTCGGGAGGCTGAGGCAGGACAATTGCTTGAACCCAGGAGGCAGAGGTTGCAGTGAGCCAAGATTGCATCACTGCACTCCAGCCTGGGCGACAGAGTGAGAATCCATCTCAAAAAAAAAAAAAAAAAAAAAAAATTACAGATTCAGTGATTCCCCCCCACCTCATCAAATCAAATGAATCAGAACATCTAGGGGTTTACTCAAGGTATCATTTAATTATAAGAAATTTCCCTAAGTGCTTTTTTTTTGATTTTTAGAGTCCAGGTCTTGTGTTGTTGCTCAGGCTGGAGGGCAGTGATGTGATCACAGCTCACTGCAGCCTTGAACTCCTGAGCTCAAGTAATCCTCCTGCCTTAGCCTAAGTAGTTAGGACAACAGTCATGTGCCACTGTGCTGGCTAATTTTTCAATGTTTTGTAGAGATGAGGTCTTGCTATGTTGCCCAGGCTGGTCTAAAATGCCTGGGTTCAAGCAATTCTTCTGCCTTGGCAGGAGTCCCAAAGTGCTGGGACTATAGGCATGAGCCACCACACCTGGCCTCAAGTGCTTCTAATAAGTAGCATCTCCACCAAAGCAAAGCCACTGTTTTGGAGGAAAAAGGTCCATTATTAGGACCCCTTTCCTAGCATTTATTTATTTATTTTGATACAGGGTCTTGCTCTGTCACCCAGGGTGGGGTGCGGTGGCTCAATCACGACTCACTGCAGCCTTGACATCCTGGCCTGAATCCATCCTCTCACCTCAGCCTCCTGAGTAGATGGGACTGCAGGTGCACGCCACCACACCAGGCTAATTTTGTACTTTTTGTAGAGACAGAATCTCACTGTGTTGTCCAGGTTGGTCTCAGACTCCTGGGCTCAAGCGATCCACCTGCCTCAGCCTCCCAAAGTGCTGAGATTACAGGTGTCAGCCACCGTGCTTGGCCCCTAGCATTTATTGAGTGCCCACTCCAGGCCAGGCTTCATCCTCAACCCTCTAGATGCACATTAGTCCATTTGCTGTTTATCAGGGCTCTGCTGAGGTGGAGGGGGAAGATGGCTCCTTTTAATGATGGAGAGGTGCAAAGCTTGTATAGGACAAGGCAAGATCTGAACCTAGAACTCTGGTGCTAAAGCTGATCCCTTAACCACCTCCGTGAGCCAAGGTGGGAACTTGGTTTCCTGAGACCCTGGCTGAGACCCAGGCTGTAGGTCATTCTCTCCAAAGGGATGGACTAAGCTGGTGGTCAAGAGAACAGATGTCCTGGTTCAAGTCCCACCTTGGCCACTCACTGGGGACCTTCAAGAATTCACTTCACTTCAAGTCCCAGCCCATTAGCATAAGCCTTCTTCACCTTAATTTTTTTTTTTTTTTTGAGACAAAGTCTCACTCTGTCACCCAGGCTGGAGTGCAGTGGCGCCATCTTGGCTCACTGCAACCTCCACCTCACAGGTTCAAGTGATGCTCATGCCTCAGCCTCCTGAGTAGCTGGGATTACAGGCATACGCCACCATGCCCGGCTAATTTTTGTATTTTTAGTAGAGACGGGGTTTCACCATGTTGTCCAGGCTGGTCTTGAACTCCTGACCTCAAGGAATCTGCCCACCTCAAGCTCCTAAAGTGCCGGGATTACAGGTGTGAGCCATCACACTCAGCCCCCCAATTTTTTAAAAAAATAATTGTTTATTTATTTATTTATTGAGATGGAGTCTCACTGTGTCACCCAGGCTGGAGTGCAGTGGCAAGATCTTGGCTCACTGCAACCTCTGGCTGCCGGGTTCAAGCGATTCTCTTGCCTCAGCCTCCTGAGTGGCTGGGACTACAGGTGTGTACCACCACGCCTGGCTATTTTTTATATTTTTAGTAGAGATGGGGTTTCATCATGTTAGACAAGATGGTCTCAATCTCCTGACCTCGTGATCCGCCCGCCTCGGCCTCCCTAAGTGCTGGGATTACAGGCATGAGCCACCACGCTTGGCCTATTTTTATTCTTTTAGAGATGGGGTCTCACTCTGTCACTCAGGCTGAAGTGTAATGGTGCAATTTTAGCTCGTTGCAACTCTGACCAACTGGGTGCAAGCAATCCTCTCGCTTCAGCCTCCTCAGTAGCTAGGACTATAGATGTATGCACCATGCCTGTCTGATTTTTAATTTTTAATTTTTTTTTTGAGACAGAGTCTCCCTTCATTGCCCAGGCTGGAGTGCAGTGGTGCAGTCCTGGCTCCCTCCACCTCCTGAGTTGAAACTATTGTCATGCCTCAGCCTCCTGAGTAGCTGGGATTATAGGCGTGTGCCGCCATGCCCAGCTAATTTTTGTATTTTTAGTAGAGACAGGGTTTCACTATGTTGGCCAGGCTGGTCTCGAACTCCTGGCCTCAACAGATCCACCCACTTTGGCCTCCCAAAGTGCTGGGATTACAGGCATGAGCCACTGTGTCCAGCCATTAATTTTTTTTTTTTTTTTTATAGAGATGGAGTCTCGCTATGTTGTCCAGCCTGGTCTTGAACTCCTGGCTTCAAGTGATCCTCCCACTTTAGCCACCCAAACTGCTGGGCTTACAGGTGTGAACTAAAATACTTTTTTGTTTTTTTGAGACAGAGTCTCGCTCTGTCGCCAGGCTAGAGTGCAGTGGTGTGATCTCAGCTCACTGCAACCTCTGCCTCCCGCGTTCAAATGATTCTCCTGCCTCAGCCTCCCGAGTAGCTGAGACTACAGGCACGCACCACCACACCCAGCTAATTTTTGTATTTTTTAGTAGAGATGGGGTTTCACCATGTTGGCAAGGGTGGTCTGGATCTCTTGACCTCGTGATCCATCCACCTCTGCCTCCCAAAGTGCTGGGATTTACAGGTGTGAGCCACCGCGCCCGGCCAACTATACTTTTGTGTGTGTGCTGTGAACCTTGTCCATGTGAGAAGAGTGCTGGCTATTTTATTTTATGCATAAAGACTTGTAAATGCATAACAAAATAGCAAGGGCTGCAAGGTAAACTTTTGTAATAAAATAGCTATCAAAATTTTTTTTAAGGCTAGGCACAGTGTCTCATGCCTGTAATCCCAGCATTTTGGGAGGCCAAAGTGGGAGGCCAAAGTGGCAGATTGCTTGACGCCAGGAGTTTGAGACCAGCCTGGCCAACATGGTGAAACACCGTCTCTACTAAAAATACAAAAATTAGCCTGGCATGCTGGTGCGCATCTGTAGTCCCAGCTACTCAGAAGGCTGAGATGGGAGAATCGCCTGAACCCAGGAGGTGGAGGTTTCAGTGAGCCAAGATTGTGCCACTGTACTCCAGCTTGGGCAACAGAGCAAGACTGTGTCTCAAAAAAAAAAAAAAAAAAGTTTTAAAAATGGTGATCTAACAATGAATATACTTCTCCATTAACACACTGAGTAGGCCAGGTGCGGTGGCTCCCGCCTGTAATCCCAGGACTTTGGGAGGCCGAGGCAGGCAGATCACGAGGTCAGGAGATCAAGACCATCCTGGCCAACATGGTGAAACCCCAGCTCTACTAAAAATACAAACAATTAGCCGGGCGTGGTGGCATGCGCCTGTAGTCCCAGCTACTCGGGAGGCTGAGGCAGGAGAATGGCGTGAACCCAGGGGGCGGAGCTTTCAGTGAGCCGAGATCACGTCACTGCACTCCAGCCTGGGTGACAGTGAGACTGTCTCAAAACAAAACGAAACAAAACAAAACAAAACAAAAAAACCACTGAGTAACAAATTCTAGCTGTAGGTTTAATCACAAGCAACATTTTAAAGCAATGATGAATGCAAATTAAATGTTAAGGTATCTGCAGCCCTTATAATGCAGTATGAAAATATCTGATATTTATAAGTGACACAGGTCATGTTGATAATATTAAGGGTTGATAATACTAATATTAAGGGTTTGTTATCTCCCTTTAAGATGGAAGGAAATGTTAAAATTTAGTTAGTGGCTGGAGAAAAACAAAGACATATTTATTTTTATTATTATTTTTTTTGAGACTTGCTCTGTTGCTCAAGCTGGAGTGCAGTGGTGTGATCTCAGCTCACTGCAACCTTCACTTCGCGGGTTCAAGTGATTCTCTTGCCTCAGCCTCCCGAGTAGCTGGGATTATGGGCACTCACAAGCACGCCAGGCTAATTTTTTGTAGTTTTAGTAGAGATGGGGTTTTGCCATGTTGGCCAGGGTGGTCTTGAACTCCTAGGCTCAAGTGATTTGCCTGCCTCTGCCTCCCAAAGTGCTGGGATTACAGGTGTGAGTCACTGTGCCTGACCTCTGTGTTTCTTTTTTAAAGATGGAGTCTTGCTGTTGCCCAGGCTGGGGTGCAGTGGCATGATCATAGCTCACTGCAACCTCCACCTCCTGGGCTCAAAATATCTTCCCACCTCAGCCTCCTGAGTAGCTGGGACTACAGGCACGAGTTACCATGCCTGGCTAATTAAAAAAAAATTTTTTTTTTTTTTTTTTTTGTAGGGACAGGGGCTTGCTTTGCTGCCCAGGCTGGTTGAGAACGTCTAGCTTCAAGCGATCCTCCTGCCTTGGCCTCCTGAAGTGCTAGGATTACAGGCATGAGCCACTGTGCTCAGCCTGATTTCAGTTTTCTTTCTTTCTTTTTTTTGAGACAGAGTTTCACTCTTGTTGCCCAGGCTGGAGTGCAGTGATGTGATCTCGGCTCACCGCAACCTCTGCCTCCCAGGTTCAAGCGATTCTCCTGCCTCAGCCTCCCGAGTAGCTGGGATTACAGGCATGCGCCACCACACCCGGCTAATTTTGTATTTTTAGTAGAGACAGAGTTTCTCCATGTTGGTCAGGCTGGTCTCGAACTCCCGACCTCAGGTGATCCGCCCACCTTGGCCTCTCAAAGTGTTGGAATTACAGCCATGAGCCACCTCGCCCAGCCTGATTTCAGTTTTCTTATCTCTAAAATGGATGCTAACGACTCCCAGCCATGATGACTCCCATCATTTTGAGGAGCTGGATACATAAGCAGCCATATGGTAACACTCACAGGTTGAGTCTCCCTGGGACTCCTTGGCAAACACAAGAATGCCTAAGTAGGATCTGTGGCCACTGGCAGGATGCTGAAGCCACCCTTGAGGTTGGGGTTCTTGGGGCCATGTGGGGAGACCATCGTCCAGGACCCATTGTTCTCCCTTGGGCTTCTCCCAAGCCCACAGCTGTAGCCCCAAGGTGGTACTTACCAGAATCCCAAAAGCCATGACTTTCAGCACACATTCCAGGGAGAAGAGGGAGGTGAAGACGATGTTGAACACCCTCAGGGCATTTTCATAAGCAACAGAAGCCCCATAGAACTAGAGGAAAGAAGCAGGAGTAGCAGGGGTCAGTGAGCAGGGGTGGGAAGTAGTGGGAAGTGGGGAGGCAGCTTCATGGCTGTTCTCCAGGCAACACTCCGGCCCCAGGCAAGGGCTGAGCAACCTCACTGGTAGGAGGCAAGGTTCAGGAAAGCCCAGCTCTCCACCGGACTAGGCTCTTCTTTTCACATCCAAAAAAACAAAAACCTCCCCCCGCCTCCTTTTTTTTTTTTTTTTTTTGGTAGACGGGGTCTTCCTTGAACTCACAATCCTACCTTAGCCTCCTGATAGTCGGGACTATAGGCATACGCCATTGTGCTTGGCTGAATTATACTTTTTTTTTTTTTTTTTTTTGAGGAGTCTCACTCTGTCACCCAGGCTGGAGTGCAGTGGCGTGATCTCAGCTCATTGCAAGCTCCGCCTCCTGGGTTCACGTCATCCCCCTGCCTCAGCTTCCCAAGTAGCTGGGACTACAGGTGCCCGCCACCACGCCCAGCTAACTTTTTGAATTTTTAGTAGAGACAGGGTTTCACCGTGTTAGCCAGGATGGTCTTGATCTCCTGACCTTGTGATCCGCCCGCCTTGGCCTCCCAGAGTGCTGGGATTACAGGCTTGAGCCGCCGTGCCCAGCCTCCTTATTTTTTTTGAGATGGAGTCTCACTCTGTCACCCAGGCTGGAGTGCAGTGGTGTGATCTCAGCTCACTGCAACTTCCGCCCTCTGGGTTCAAGCGATTCTCATGCCTCAGCTTCTCATGCAGCTGGTATTATAGGCGTGTGCCACCACGCCCGGCTAATTTTTGTATTTTTAGTAGAGATGGGATTTCACCATGTTGGCCAGGTTGGTCTCTAACACCTGGCCTCAAGTGATCCGCCTGCCTCGACCTTCCAAAGTGCTGGGATTACAGGTGTGAGCCACCGCGCCCGGCCACTATTGATTGTTTTTGAAGTGCCCAGAAGGCGCTAAGGTCCTTGCATGAACTTTCTCATTCAATCCTCTCACCTCCTCTGGAGGGGGCAAAGGTGCTATTGTTATCATTCCCATTTTATTGACAGGGAAACCGAGTCCCCAGAAAGTCACTGGTTGCTTGCGCAAAGGTAAATGAATTAAATGGAAGAGCTGGGCTTGAATCCATGCTTTGGAGTCCAAAGCACAGGGCGAAAGGTTTTCAGAGTTTTTTTTTTTTTTTTTTTTTTTTTGGGAAGCAGCTCCTTAGCCCTGGAGATTTTAGGGTCCTCACCTACCCCTTCTCCTTCATTTCTTTCTTTTTCTTTTTTTGAGACAGAGTCTCGCTCTTGTTGCCCAGGCTAGAGTGCAATGGTGTGATCTCGGCTCATGGCAACCTCCGCCTCCCAGCTTCAAGCAATTCTCCTGCCTCAGCCTCCCGAGTAGCTGGGATTACAGATGCATACCACCACGCCTGGCTAATTTTGTATTTTTAGTAGAGATGGGGTTTCTCCGTGTTGGTCAGGCTGGTCTTGAACTCGTGACCTCAGGTGATCTGCCCGCCTCGGCCTCCCAAAGTTCTGGGATTACAGGCATGAGCCACCGTGCCCAGCCCCCTCATTTCATTAATCAAACATTTATAGAGAGCTTCTTGTTCCGTCCGAGCCAGATCCTTGTTGGACTAGGAATTCAGGGGTGAGGTCCTCACAAGTGGGTGGGGGACACCGTCACGCAACCTGACGCGGATTTTTGTGGCAGGCGACATAAAGATAGGATGCCTGCTAAGACAGGCACCTCAAGCAGTCTTGGGTGGTCAGGGAAGGCTTTCTGGAGGAAGAGGTCTGCAGGTACAGCTGGGAAGAAGAAGCTGGCCGGGGGAGTGGTGGGAACAGTGTGTCAGGTAGAGGGAACAGCAGGAACAAAATCTCAGAGGTGATCCAGAGTGTGGTCTGTCTGGGAAACTGCCAGATGGTTTCATTTTACCAGGGTAGGGACAGGAACGAGGTGGGGGTTAAGCAGTGCTGGGGGCTGGTGTGGGGCGCTTACCTTCATCATCAGCACGATGGTGTTGAGGGCGATCATGGCCATGATCGTGTACTCGAAAGGTGGAGACACCACGAACTGCCACATACGGTACTGGAAGCTCTGCTTGTTCTGCGGCATGTGTCGGGTCAGTGGCTTGGCGCTGATGGCGAAATCGATGCAGGCCCTCTGCGGGAGAGAGGCCAGTGGTGAGAGCGGCAGAGGCAGGAGGAAGGCGGCTGTACACCGGGCACCCTCTGTCTAACTCGTCGCGGTTCTCAAGTGCTTCTGCTTGAGTCTCTGCCTCTCTTGCCACCAGCCAGGATTCCTGGGCTCCCTCTTCCTTCTCACCATTGCTTTCTTATCCCAACAGCTACAGTTGCTTGAGATGTCACCAATTGCCAAAACTTGCACTGACATTTCCCCATTATTGCATGGCTAATGCAAACACGGGAAGTGGGTACTATCAATGGCCTCACTTTGCAGATGACCAAAATAGAGGCTTAGAGAGGTTAAACCACTTGCCTGAGGTGACACAGCTACCAAGTGTGCCAAATCAAATTGAAGCCTAATCCTTCTTTCCCTTCCTCCCTCCCTCCCTCCCTCCCTCCTTCCTTCCTTCCTCCCTTCCTTCCCTCCCTCCTTCCTTCCCTCCCTCCCTCCTTCCTTTCCTCCCTCCTTCCTTCCCTCCCTCCTTCTTTCCTTCCTTCCTCCCTCCCTCCTTCCCTTTCCTTTTTCCTTCCTTCCCTTCATTCCTTCCACCCTTTCCCCTTTCCTTTCTCTCTTCTTCCTTCTTTCCTTCCCTCCCTTTCTCCTTCATTCCTTCTTCCCTCCCTATCTCCTTCCCTCCCTCCCTCCTTTCTTTCTCTCTCTCATTTCCTTCCTTCCTTCCTTCCTTCCCTCCCTCCCTCCTTCCTTTTTTTTCTTTGACATGGGCTTTCTTTGTCACCCAGGCTGGAGTGCAGTGCAATCACAGCTCACTGCAGCCTTGACCTCCTGGACTCAAGTGATCCTCCCGCTTCAGCCTCCTGAGTAGCTGGGACTACAGGCGTGCACCACCACACCCAGCTAATTAAAATTTTTTTTTTTTTTTATCATAGAGATGGGGTCTCACTATGTTGCTCAGGCTGGTCTTGAACTTCCGGGCTCAAGCAATCCTCCTGCCTTGGCCTCCTAAAGTGTTAAGATCACAGGCGTGAGCCACTGCACCCAGCCCATTCTTTCTTACTGAATACTTTGCTGCTTCTTCTCCTTCTCTTCGAGGGAGAGAGAACGAGGAATAGTGGTTATTAAGTCTTAAGGGTCAAGGGAGCATAGGATATATTCTAGGTCCTCTATTTAGCTTGGATGATGCCAGAGAGGCAAAGAGTCATGTCTATACTCTCTGGTAGACTGGGGACTGGATTTTCTTTCCTTTTTTTGAGACAGGGTCATGCTCTGTTGCCCAGGCTGGAGTGCAGTGGCATGATGATAGCTCACTGCAGCCTCGAACTCCCAAGCTCAAGGGTCCTCCCACCTCAGCTTCCCATGTTACTGGGACTAAAGGTGTGCACCATCATGCCTGGCTAATTTTTTTGATTTGTAGTAGAGATGGGGTCTTTCTATGTTGGCCGGGCTGGTCTCAAACTCCTGAGCTCAAGTGATCCTCCTGCCTCAGCTTCCCAAAATGTTGGGATTACAGGTGTGAGCCACCACACCTGGCTTGGCTTTTCATTCATAAATATTCACCACCCTTCACTAGGGGAGATTGTATTTGCCCACTCCACTGACGTCAGAATGGATGTGTGACTTGCTTTGGCTGATGAAATGTGAGCAGAAGTGACATGTGTCATTTTTGAGCACAAGCCTGAAGAGCTGAACCTCAGTCTGATATACTCTCTTTTTCATCTGGAGCATCTCAGAGGGAGGCTGCTCTGCCGCTCTGCCAGCCTGGCAACCAGAATAAAGATGGCAAGATCCACAACTGATGTCGACATGCAGTGTGAGCAAAAAATAAGTCCCTTTGTGGATATTTGGCAATGAAATCTGGGATTGCTTGTTACTGCGGCATAACCTAGTCTAAACTGACTGATACATATGCTATATGATGTGTTTCCTCTGGAAACTCCATGAAAGGCTGCCCTGAAGACTGGATTCTGTTTGGATGATGCTTCTGTTCCCTCCCCCAGGTACCCCTAGAAACAGGTTCCTGGGTGTTGTGTGTGTGTGTTTTAAAGTTTGTGTGTGTCCCCAGTTTTTAAAGGACAGATGGAATTGGAAGTGGCACCTCATTTTTCTCCAGGCTGTATTCCTCCATCATCTTGTCCCCTTGCTCCTGGAAGGTGATGATGATCAAGGCCACAAAGATATTGACAAAGAAGAAGGGGAACACCACAAAGTAGACGACGTAGAAAATGGACATCTCCATGCGGTACCCCGGGCTGGGGCCCTGGTTCTCAAAGGTGGCATCCACTGAGTGCTTGAGGACCCTGCAAGGGATGGGGCAGGGAGAGGGAAGGGGCAGGAAGGAGAGAGACAGGGACCCAAGGGGTGAGGAGGAAGGTGGAGAGAGGGTGGAAGTGAGATGGTGGAATAGGAACCAAGGGAAATGAAAAAGAAATTTAAGTAGTCACTGTGTTTTGAAAGGCTGACAACAATGTCAGTTATTTCTTAATTTTAGTTTTAATTTTTTGAGATGGAGTTTCGCTCCTGTTGCCCAGGCTGGAGTGCAATGGTGCGATCTTGGCTCACTACAACCTCCGCCTCCCGGGTTCAAGTGATTCTCCTGCCTCAGACTCCCAAGTAGCTGGGATTACCGACATGTGCCACCACGCCTGGCTAATTTTTTTGTATTTTTAGTAGAGACGGGGTTTCACCATGTTGGCCAGGCTGGTCTTGAACTCCTGATCTCAGGTGATCCACCTGCCTCCCAAACTGTTGAGATTACAGGTGTGAGCCACCACGCCCGGCCAATGTCAGTTATTTCTACTGCTGTGCATGAAGGGCTTGCTGTGTGCTGGAAACAATATTCAACGATTCATCCTCACCTGCTCAGCAACCCTCCCAGGGAGGTTATTAGTGGCTCCAGTTTGCACATGAGGAAATTGAGGTTCAGCAATTTAAAGGGACGTGCTGAAGATCACCCACTTATAAGTGGCCAAGTCGGGATTTAAAGACAGGTTGTGGCAATGGAGGGAGTAGAAGTGGGTTGTATGCATGTAGAGTGGGTATTTGAGCACAGGTGATGCTGGGTGCTCAGGAGGTACAATGGGGATATATATGAGAGTGGGTAAGTGCACAGCAGCTCTGTACAGTAGTGCAGGTTGTACACTGCTCAAAGGCTTTGTGTCTAAGTGACACCTTCACATGATAGGCATGATAGATTTGTGTATTCATGACAATTTTTTGGCAGGTGGCCCTCCAGTGCCTTGTTTGAACAAAATCATTTAAGTCTATTGTGATGATTTTCAGACAGATGGAAATGAAGCCTGTTGAGAAAGCGGTGTTTAAAAAAACTTTGCTCAAAGGTGCCTTGTGGGTTAGCACTATTCCCACGTGTGAGTACTGGATGTGTGTGAGAGTGGGTAGTAGGGCATGTTCAGGTTGGCATATTTGCTGAGAGAGGGAGGGAGGTGAGGATGCTGAGGGCACATGCTGGAATCTACCAAGCTTCCAGCCTGGCATTTCCAAGACCTCTGAGAGAAAGACCACGACTTGGACGAGGTGAGGGAGGGAGGCATTTGTTTTGGGTGCAAATTAAGGGGGTACTGAAAATCTCAGTAATCAAGATAATCTTTTGCTCCAATATTTTAAAAAATCAAAATTAATGCAAAAAGTCCATGATGAACAAATATCAATTTCTTCTTTTTTTTTTTTCAGGGATGGGGGTCTCCTTCTGTTGTCTAGGCTGGAGTACAATGGTACAATCACAGCTCACTGCAGCCTTGAACTCCTGGGCTCAAGCGATCCTCCCACCTCAGCCTCCTGAGTAGCTGGGATAACAGGTATGAGCCACCGCAAGTGGCTCAAAATTTTAAATAAAGACTAAGTCCATGATTCAGCCTCACCTATTTTTTTTTTTTGAAGGCGGGAAGGCCATAGTCTTGCTCTGTCACTCAGGATGAAGTGCAGTGGTGCAATCTTGGCTCACTGCAACCTCTGCCTCCTGGGTTCAAGTGATTCTCGTGTCTCAGCCTCCCGAGTAGCTGGGACCACAGGTGTGAGCCACCATGCCTGGCAGTTTTTTTTTTTTTTTTTTGGTATTTTTAGTAGACATGGAGTTTTGCCATGATGGCCAGGCTGATCTCAAACTGCTGGCCTCAAGTGATACACCTGCCTTGGCCTCCTAAAGTGTTGGGATTACAGGCGTGAGCCACCATGCCCGGCCTCCAAGACCTTTCTTATTGCTAAGCTCTCAGGCCCTTTATCCTCCTGCTCCCCGGGGCTCCTCCTGGGTAGATTTCCAGTCGGGCCACTTACTGTGGCCAGCCTTCTCCCGTGGACACGGTGAAGAGGGTCAGCAGAGCCCACAGCACATTGTCGTAGTGGAATTCATACTTCTTCCACTCCCGATCTCGCGCCTTCACCTCATTCTTCTCGTACAGGAGGTATTTGCCTCTGCCACAGAGAGTGGGGACTGTTAGTAGACGGGAAAGAGGGGCTGTCTTGCACTTGTCTTTGGTTATCTGAGACAGGGGGAGGGAAAGGAAGAGGGGTCCACCAGCCTAGACTGCCTGGGAAGCAGTGACTCCCCATCCTGCCACCATGTGTCCCTGTGCTTCATGGGGGATTATGTGTGCATCTACTTCGAGATAAATCCATGGGTGATGGCACAATCTTACTCCTGGTGGGAGAGCTGACCCAGGGTCCAGCACTCTCTTCCAACGTGATAACTTCTAGTCCTCAGGGTGAGAGCCTCAGGCTTGCTGGGGACGGGGTGGAGGGAGTTTAGGAGGAGGCAGAGAGACATAGGGGACATTTACAGGTTCATCAGGCTAAGGGAGGTTGCTACTCCTTTTCAAGGCAGGAAACAAGGGATAGTTCCAGACTCCTATCCAGACATCTGGCATCCTCCTAATTTCAATAAATAGCCATCAAGATAACAACAGGCTACCACATGTTGCAAAATGCCACTTTACACTGGTAACAATATCACTATATATACACATACATATATATACACACACACACTACATATATGTGTGTATATATATACATATATACATATATACATATATATACACACATATATATATATATATTTTTTTTTTTTGAGACGGAGTCTGGCTCTGTTGCCCAGGCTGGAGTACAGTGGCCCAATCTGGGATCACTGCCAGCTCTGCCTCCCGGGTTCACGCCATTCTCCTGCCTCAGCCTCCCGAGTAGCTGGGACTACAGGCGTCTGCCAGCATGCCCAGCTAGTTTTTTTGTATTTTTAGTAGAGACAGCGTTTCACCGTGTTAGCCAGGATGGTCTCGATCTCCTGACCTTGTGATCCGCCCGCCTCGGCCTCCCAAAGTGCTGAGATTACAAGCATGAGCCACCGCGCCCGGCCTATATGTATATATTTTTGAGAGGCAGGGTCTCACTCTGTCACGCAGGCTGGAGTGCAGTGGTACCATCATAGTGCATTGCAGCCTTGAACTCCTGTGTTTAAACAATCCTCCCACCTCAGCCTCCCGGGTAGCTGGGACTACAGGTGTGTGCTACCATGCCCCGCTAACTTTTAAAATTTATTTTGTAGGATGGGCTCTCATTATGTTGCCCAACCTGGTCTCCAACTCCTGGCCTCAAGTGATCCTCCCACCTCAGCCTCCCAAAGTGTTGGAATTACAGGTGTGAGCCACTGCACCTGGCCTCTTACCTAACTTATTTGGTAATGAAACCTGATCTGATTGGACATGAAGCTCTTTATACTTGTTATTTACCCCATTTGATGTAAATAGTTACACATTTTATGGCAGAAATATTGTGTTTGATTATAGGGCTGCCTTACACCCTGCTGAGGGTGTCATGTCCGACATGGGAATCTCAAAATATTCTCAACTTTGAAACACATCTGCCTGTAACGATTTCAAGTAAGGAACTGTGGACGTGTATTAATATCCCTCACGTGACAAAGGCGGTGGCTGAAAGGTCAAGCAATTTGCTTAGGACTCATTCTGTGGCTATGGGTGGTGACTCAAATTCTAAAACCGGTTTTCTTTCTACCCAAGATCCAAGCTGATTGCAACTGAGTCACTCTCAAGGCTCACCACTTCTCCAGTCTCTGAGCCCAAGTGGCCAATGCCTCTAGCCACTTTTCCCCGCCCACCTGCCCGTTCCAATGGGAATGTGCTCGAAAGTGGAGACCCACCGACAATCTTTCTCAAACTCCTTAGACTCGTCAGTGCAGTGGAAGAATTTCCCCTTGAAGAGCTGCACAGCCACCACGGCGAAGATGAACATGAATAGCATGTAGACGATGAGGATGTTGAAGACGTTTTTAAGCGAGTTCACCACACAGTCAAACACAGCCTGTGGGGTGGAGTTGACAGAGAGCATGAGGGGCTGGGGACCTGCCCAACCTTCTGCCTCCAATGGCCCATAATATCAAAATACTGCCATGATTATTCCCATTTTACAGGCAAGGTCATAAGTTAAGTCACTAGGGTAAGGTCCCCTCAGCTTTCAGAAATAAGTGTTGGAGGAGTTGGACTCAATCCTGGCATTCTATGGATCTAAAACTCCCAAATGGGATACCAGAGATGCTTTTAGGTGATACAGGAGCCCAACACAGAAAAACAAGGTAACAAAGTTACTTCCTCTCCAACTCTCTCAATCCTTTTGAGTGAAGGAGAAATTTTTACTTAGTTGCTACTATGTTAACACCTACCATTGACACTTTCCCTCTTTAACCAAGAAAGAGCAGTTGTCAATGCACAAAGCCTTGGGCAGGCAGCCGTATTTGGTTAGATTTCCATAACAGTATCTGTTTTCTGTCTTTAATTTTTAGTACAGACAGAGTCTAACTATGTTGCCCAGGCGGCACTCATTCTCCTGGGCTCAAGCAACACTCCTGCTGTGGTCTTCCAAAATGCGGGGATTACAGGTGTGACTTGATTTAAAGAAACATATTACATAAGAGACAATACTGGGGACCCCCAGGTGAAGCATACACTGAAAGTGGGTGCTCTAATGACTGGATTTTATTTCCTTTTTTTTTTTTGAATGACAGGCTTTTGGGAAATGCTGGTTCATGCTGTTTTGGAATGGGAGATATTAGAGCCTAGAATAGGTAGATGAAAAGTCAAAATTTTATGGAACAAGAAATCTAGTTCCTGCTTCCCAGATCGCGGTTATACACTTTTAAATCCATATGATGCCTTCATGCGAATTAGGAAAAAGGATCTTAACCCCAAGACATTTCATCTAAAGAAAAATTGCCATAATACACAGATTATTTTAGGTCAACTCACTTTACTGCCATCTGCTGGGAAGTTGTAATAATACAAATATCCACATACAATGGCTAGGATGTTATCAGCACCTCCTTTAACGTGTTGTCCTTGAGCAGTGTGCAACCTGCTCAACTGTACATGATAACCCTGACAGTCCCCCCCCAGCGCACCCCACCATCTCCCAATCTCACCTTGAGCTTTGGCAGCCGCTTGATGGTTTTAAGAGGTCGTAGCACCCGGAGGACTCGGAGGGATTTAATCGTGTTAATGTCTTTTCCTTTGCTATTACCACTGTGAAGGAATGTTTAGGTGGGGAGAAGGGAAGAGAGGAAGCAGAGGTCAGGTTGGGTAGGGGGCAGCCCACAGCTCCATGGGACTCTACCCTCCCAGGCCTAGAAGTCTGGGGTGAGCTTGGCACAGCCCTGCCCTTCCTGGTGAAGAGTGGTCCATTTCACCTGTTAAGCTTGGGCTCGGGAGCCAGTAAGTAGGTGGTTTTTTGTGGTTCTGGTCCCAGGGTTGGTTGAGGGCCCTTTGCCATCTGGCTGGGCCTGAGCAGCTGTATTGGGTGTCCCTGAGACCCAGCACAAGGGGGTTGGCTGATTCCCCACCCCCCATTTCTGCACAGCTTTTCTTTTTTTTTCTTTTTTGAAACAGGGTCTGGCTCTGTCACCAAGGCTGGAGTGCAGTGGCATGATCTCGGCTCACTGCAACCTCTGCCTCCTGGGCTAAAGCCATCCTCCCACCTCAGCCTCCCAAGTAGCTGGGACTACAGGCACACGCCACTGCGCCTGGCTAATTGTTTTGTCTTTTTTGTAGAGATGAGGTTTCACCATGTTGCCCAGGCTGGTTTCAAACTCCTGAGCTCAAGCAATCTGCCCTCCTCACCCTCTGAAAGTGCTGGGATTACAGGTGTGAGCCACTACACCTGGTCACAGCTATTTTCAAAAAAGCCCTTGGTCTAGGAGTTTAGTGGTCCCCTACGTATTTTTTTTTTTTTTTTGAGATGGAGTTTCACTCTTGTTGCCCAGGCTGGAGTGCAATGGTATGATCTTGGCTCACTGCAACCTCCACCTCCCAGGTTCAAGTGATTCTCTTGCCTCAGCCTCTCCAAGTAGCTGGGACTACAGGTGCGTGCCACCATGCCCAGCTAACTTTTGTATTTTTAGTAGAGATGGGGCTTCACCATGTTGGCCAGGCTGGTCTTGAACTCCTGACCTCAGGTGACCCACCCACCTCGGCCTCCCAAAGTGTTGGGATTACAGGCGTGAGCCACTGCGCCTGGCCCCCGTGTATTCTTTTTAAAGGTGGTATCGGTGGGCTTTTAAAAAAATGGGATTTTCTCCCCCTTCCAATGGGATTCTGGAAGATGCTTAAAGTGGCCCTTATACCAAATCTCCCCTCCTCCACCATATTCCCTGAGCCTGAAGGAGGGAAAATAACCGGGTGCCGCTCCTTTCAGATGGTGATGTGGCTGCTGCCATGGTCTCTGCTGCATTGCTCCAAGGGTCTCTGAGCCCATCTTTGCCAGAGAGGACTGCACAGAAGTTCAGTCCAAGGTCTGTTGGAACTGAGCTTAGCAATGGAGACCCCAGAATGCCATGACACCCTTGGCCAACTATGACTCAGGCCCCCAAGAGGAGGGTATTGAGTGGGACCATGAATAGCTTGTGGTTCATGGCACTCATGACCCATCCACTTGTCCACACCAGAAACCTGAGAGTCATGTTCAACTGCCTGCCCTCTATCCCCATCCCCAGTGGGTCACCTTCCTTAACATCCCACCATCCGTTCCTGGGTGCCATCCCCCCTCACCCGTCTCCTAACTTGCTCCTCATTCCCTGCCTCTTCTTCCATGTTTTATGCACGCAGTGGCCAAAGCCAATGACCATGTCACTCTTTCTCTTGCTCAGAATTCTTCTGCAGCACCTGAATTCTCAGAAGAGCAGGTGCAAACTTCTGGGCATGGCATTCAAGTCTCTTGAAAATCTAGTCCAACTTACCTTCATCTTTGCATTCCCATTTATGGCTACATATCTCAAGCCCCAGCCACATTCTTTTGCCTCTGTCCGCTTATGCATATACTGTTCCCACTGCTAGAAATGCCCTTCCTCCACTTCTCCAGTCACAGAACTACCCGGTCCTCAAAGCCCAAATTACCTGTTGCTCCCTCCCACAGCATTTCCTGACTGCCTACCTCTGGCTCCTGCCAGCTCCTATGTGCTGTTTCGGAGTTAATCTTTGTTTGTTTCTTCGGTCTCTGGTTTTAAACAGAAAACTCTTCAAAGGCTTACAGTGTAATCTACTCTTCTCTGAGTTCATTTTCCCTTTAATCTTTTTTTTTTTTTTTGAGATGGAGTCTTGCTCTATTGCCCAGGCTGGAGTGCAGTGGCATGATCTCGGCTTACTGCAATCTCTGCCTCCCGGGTTCAAGCAACTCTCCCGCCTCAGCCTCCCGAATAGCTGGGACTACAGGCATGAGTCACCACACCTGGCTAATTTTTGTATTTTCAGTAGAGACAGGGTTTCACCGCGTTGGCCAGGCTGGTCTCGAACTCCTGACCTCAAGTGATCCACTGGCCTTGACTCCCAAAGTGCTGGGATTACAGGCATGAGGCACCGCACCTGGCCATTTCCCCTTTAATCTTGATTCTTGTCCCAGCCCCTAGCCTGCGCCTGGTGTGTGGTCTCAGGACATGTGAATGCCTCCGGTTGGAGTCTTTGGGTGGGGAGGTCACCTAGAAAACATCTCCCTATAGTGACCTCCCAGGTCATGAGCAAAGCTGCCTCAGAGACCTCCATCACTATGTGTCTCAGTATCCAGTGCAAAAACATCATTCTTCACACCATTTGCTTTTTAAAAGACTCCATTTTTTCGTTTTTCAGGCAACAAAGAAGATAATTGTATTTTAGCCTGCTAGGCAGAGATATACTCCAGGATTCAGCAGTCTGAACATTTTTTTTTCTTTTTAAAACCAACAACATCATTATTATCTCAAGGCTGTGCCCCCAGGTGTGAGACACACGTTGGACAGTCACTGAGATAATTTTAGGCAGAGCAGGGGCACAGATTAAATAATTGGATCTCAGAGGGACATAATCATTTCTTTTTCTTTCTTTTTTTTTTTTTTTTATTATACTTTAAGTTTCTTTTCCACGTGTCTTTCAGACGTTCTAAAAGAGAAAGGAAGCCGCAGGTAGATGCTAATAGGCCTTTAACACCTCCCTAACACTTAGTAATTTTCCTTTTAACAAAGAGCCCAGCTTGAAGGCAACAACATTGTCTGATTTGTTAGATTTACTTTTTTTTTTTTTTTTTTTTTTTTTTGAGATGGCGTTTCTCTCTTGTTGCCCAGGCTGGAGTGAATGGCATGATCTCAGCTCACGGCAGCCTCTGCCTCCCCGTTCAACCAATTCTTTTGCCTCAGCCTCCCGAGCAGCTGGGATTACAGGCATGCGCCATCACGTCCGGCTAATTTTGTATTTTTAGTAGAGACGGGGTTTCTCCATGTTGGTCAGGCTCATCTCAAACTCCCAACCTCAAGTGATCCGCCCACCACGGCCTCCCAAAGTGCTGGGATTATAGGTGTGAACCACCGTGTCTGGCCTAGATTTACTTTTGCAGATTTATCTTAGGTTAGCAATGCTGGTTGTAAGTGGATAATATAGTTTCCTTTTTTTTTTTTTTTTAAAATTAAAGAGATGGAGTCTCAGGGTGGAGTGCAGTGGTGCGATCATAGCTCACCGCAGCCTCCAACTCCTGGGCTCAAGTGATCCTTCGGTCTCAGCCTCCCAAATGGCTGGGACTGCAGGCATGCACCACTGCACCTGGCTAAAGTTTCCTTTTGAAATGGAAGTTTAGAATACATGTTGATAGAAAAAAAATGTCAAGGAACTGTACATCCAGGTTGCACATGGAACTGGCTAAAATCTTGATGTCCCAAACAAGTGACATTTGGGAGCATGTCTCCATGGGCGTTCTGCATCTCCTCATCTGAAAATGATTCCATGGCCATTTTATATTTTTATTATTTAATTTATTTTATATATTTTTTTGAGACGGAGTCTCACTCTGTCGCCCAGGCTGGAGTGCAGTAGTGCGATCTCAGCTCACTGCAATCTCCGCCTCCCAGGTTTAAGTGATTCTCCTGCCTCAGCTTCCTATGTAGCTGGGATTACAGGTGTGTACCACCATGCCCAGCTAATTTTTTGTATTTTTAGTAGAGATGGGGTTTCACCATGTTGGCCAGGCTGGTCTCAAACTCCTGACCTCAAGTCATCTACCCGCCTCGGCCTCCCAAAATGCTGGGATTAGAGGCGTGAGCCACCGTGTCTGGCCCACTTTCATTGCTTCTGATAACTGCTCCACCCAGCTTGTCTATTGAAACTGAACCTCTGCCCCTTCTGTTCTCTGCAAGAACTGGTGAGGCATGGGCGGAGGCATTGGCAAGACCCTTTGGGATGCCTCCTTCCCAGGAAGTGAGTTCTGGTCATTTGAAGTGACAGGACAGCGGCGGCAAGGACACAAGGCCACAGAAACAGGCCCAGAACTAATGAGGCTGCACCAGGGGACAGATCACAAGAGACAGAATATGAGAGAGAGAGAGAGAGAGAGAGAGAGAGAGACTTTACCGTGTACTGCTCCTGGTGATGTGGCATCAGAGGGAGAGACAGATCGTAAGTGGCCTCAGAAAAAAGAACACAGAACACGCACGTACACACACGCACCCCTGAGCACCCCCGAGTCCCGCCCGGGCACCAGTTGGGGGAACCTCAGGCTCATGGTGCTGGCTGATGTCCATCCTTCCATCTGGAAGCCGCCCCCACCTCCATTCAGTCCCCCGCCCTTGGCAGGCACCTGGCACTGGCCAAGAAAGCACCTAAGAAAGCCAAATTTCCAGGTAGCAGGACAGCTGCAAAGCTGTCAGTTACCAAAGGTGAATTCACCACGGAAAGTCACTGCCAAGAGCCGGAGAAACCCCTCTTCTCCAGGCGTTGTGGAGCTGCAAGGTTTTAGAATGTCTAAAAGGTTGTGAGCTTTGAAGTTGAGGGGACCTGGGTTTGAATCCTGACTCTGCCTCTCGTTATCTTCATCTGCAAAAGAGGCCCAGACTGGGTGCCGTGGCTCACAGCTATAATCCCAGCACTTTGGGAGGACGAGTTGGGAAGATTGCTTGAGGCCAGAAGTTCGAGACCAGCCTGGACAACATAGGGAGACCCTGTCTCTCTCTTTCTCTCCTTTTTTTTTGAGGCAGGTTCTCCCTCTGTTGCCCAGGCTGGAGTGCAGTAGTGGGATCTTGGCTCACTGTAGCCTCAATCTCCAGGGCTCAGGTGATTCTCCCACCTTAGCCTCCCAAGTAGCTGGAAATACAGGCAAATTTTTCCATTTTTTGTAGAGACGGGGGTCTCATTATGTTGCCCAGGCTGGTCTCAAACTCCTGGGCTCAAGTGATCCTCCTGCCTAGGCCTCCCAGAGGGCTGGGATTACAAGTGTGAGCCACTGCATCCTGAGCAAGACTCTGTCTCTTAAAACAGCCAACCAACCAACCAACCAACCAACCAACCAACCAACCCAGGTCTGTGGAATTCTGATGTTTGATTAACAATAGCTATGGCCTTGGCTTTGCTCTTTATGAAGGAGGGGTCAGCAAAGAGTTCTGACTTGGGATGGAATTAGAAGCAACTCTGAAGCCCTCTGAGCAAATGCGGGCCTGGAGAAAGCAATCAGCACCTAGCAGCTGGTCCTCTCATGATTTGTTGGAATCAGGCTTGGGGCTCATTAGGAGCCTTCAACAATGACTGGAGATCCAGGTTAGAAAGACTTGACCACCATCAGAATGGCGGAAACCCTGTCGTCAAGCAGACTCTAAGGAATTTTCCATCCACGACCCCTTTGGAAGTTAGTGATTTTTTTTTTTTTTTTTTTTTGAGACGGAGTCTCGCTCTGTTGCCCAGGCTGGAGTGCAGTGGCAAGATCTCGGCTCACTGCAAGCTCCGCCTCCCACGTTCAAGCCATTCTCCTTCCTCAGCCTCCAGAGTGCTGGGACTACAGGCGCCCACCACCACGCCCAGCTAATTTTTTTGTATTTTTAGTAGAGATGGGGTTTCACCGTGTTAGCCAGGATGGTCTCGATCTCTTGACCTCGTGATCCGCCCACCTTGGCCTCCCAAAGTGCTGGGATTACAGGTGTGAGCCACCGCGCCTGGCCGTGATATTTTTTAAAACACAGAATGGTTTAAATGTCTACAAATATTCCACGTGGATTCTCCTCCACACCCCCTCATCTCCTTTTCCTGTAGTCTGACTTGGGGTTCTCAAACTCAGTGTATCTAGGAATTATTGCATATGTAGAATCATATAGATTCTACTTTTTTTTTTTTTTTTGATGGATTCTCACTCTGTTGCCAGGCTGGAGTTCAGTGGCGCAATCTCGGCTCACCGCAACCTCCGCCTCCCAGGTTCAAGTGATTCTCCTGCCTCAGCCTCCCAAGTAGCTGGGACTACAGGCATGTGCCACCACGCCCAGCTAATTTTTGTACTTTTAGTAAAGACAGGGTTTCACCATGTTGGCCAGGATGGTCTTGATCTCTTGACCTTGTGATCCACTCGCCTCAGCCTTCCAAAGTGCTGGAATTACAGGCGTGAGCCACCTCACCCGGCCTTATTTTATATTTTTAGAGACGTAGTCTTGCTCTGTCGCCCAGGCTGGAGTGCAGTAGCACAATCAGAGCTTACTGCAGCCTTGAACTCCCTGGCTCAGGTGATTCTCCCACCTCAGCCTCCCAAGTAGCTGGGACTACAGGTGAGAGCCACCACACCCAGCTTCTTTATGGATGATTGAGGGAGTTTTCAATGACAGTCATTTTTGCCTAATCTGCTGACTTTAGGTTTCATATGGGAGTCTTCTGGACATCACTGCATTTGCCTATGGGAAGACAGCACCATTATGCCCATTTTCCAGATGAGGAAGCTGAGGCCTAGAGAAAAAGAGTGACCTGCCCGAGGGCAGGCACACAGCTGGGAAGACAGACTGAGATTCAAACCCAGGTGTGGGTATCTTGCACTCTAATCTTCTTTCCATTTCATCATACACAAGAAAAATAATGCCTTCAGGGGTGGGGGCTGTTTTGAAGATGAGGATCAAAAGATAGCAGCCTGAGGGCTCCATCTTTGGCTTCCTGACAGTTTGGCTCCTGGGTATGCAGGAGCAGTTTGATCAAGGCGCTCTGCCAGCTGCGGTCCTGCCTTTGGGGGAAGAACAGCCGCGCCAGATGGACTCTTGGCAGTGAGGACAGGATCATGATCCGCCAGCTGCTGAGAAATGTCAGTTGGCTGCCCCGATGCATGGGCACAGAGCGTGATACCATGTGTGATGGCTCATGAAATGGGGTGGTGGACGCATGGATACAAGGGACACAGTGAATTGAGCAGGACACACACACACACAGATATTTGGGTGAGGTGCAGGAGGGGTGGACATCTTCAGGAGAGCTTCAACACATCCCTTGGTGGGACCACAGGGATAGTTTTTTCCCATATCGGAGACGGGGCTACAATCACAGCACTGGGGGAAGAATCCTTGCTTTGACCCCAACAGGCCAGAACAGCAAGATTCCTTTCAACAAGGAAGGGAATAACCTTATGCTCCCTTCCCCTACTCCCTTCCCCTGGATCTTGCAGCCCTGCCAGGCCTCAAAGAACCCAGGCTGGCTGGGCTGCTGAGTATCATTCTGCTCACTGTGAGCCTCCGTATTCAGGGCTGGGAGATGGGCAGCATCTGACAACTGAACCAACCTCAGTGATCTTGTCGGACTTACTTCCCTCCACAATCCCTCTGGGCTGCAGTTTCCTCACCTAGATGGGAAAAACTGAGGCACAGAGAGGCTAAAGGACTTGCACATCTAGAGAGAAATCAAACAGACCTGGAGGGACAATTTCTTAAAACAATAAGGTCAATCTAATACTTGTGGGGCTCTCAGTCTTGTCTATGAGGGGATATGCACACAGGACAGACAAAGCAAGTTAAAAGACCAGAAAGGAAATAAGCAGAGGACCTTGGGGTGGGGGGGGGAGCGTGGGGAGTTCAGCGCTCAGGCTGAGAACCTCAGAGCATCCCATGCTCTTTCTAATGTGCCAACTATCTGATAACAAGGAAAGACAATAAGCAAAGTCCTCGTAGGGTGAGAGACCTTCTCAGGCAAAAGAGGCTAGAAACCTGTAACCGGGAGAAGATTCCAAAACTTTTTGGGGAAAAAAGCAGTAGCTCGAGTCGTAGCTCCTATTCTGGTTTTCTAGCAGTTTGGCTCTTAGGTGTGCAGGAATGGCTTGATCAAGGTACCTGGCCAGCTGTGCTGGGCCTGCAGCCCTGCCCTGGGGGAGGAACGGCAGCACCAGATGGACTCTTGACAGTGGGGTGGGGAGGATGTGGTAGGGATGAGGTTTGAGGGTCTTCTCTCTCATCCCTTTGGCCATGATATAAAGATGCTCCCTGTTGGACTCATGTCCGTTGGCTCTTCCAAAACCCTGGGAGAGTCCCAGGCACTTGCCAGGATCCCACTGGCAAAATCTCATACCTCCCAGTTCCTGCATGATCTGCAAGCCTGCCAGAGTTGACAGGATGGCCTGAAATCCCTATCCAGATCCTTTTCTTGCATAAGAATTAAAACAACAACAACAACATTCAAAATGAATTTTCAAGAGTGAAGGGTGGCTTTATGCCTGTACTAATTTCATGAGAACAATGTAAAAGCTTGACTCTGCAAACAGGCTGCCAAATTCCTGTGAGTTGTAGGCCAATTTTGAATGCCCTTGTATAACTTGATATTTAAAAAGAAAACTCAGAAATTTAAAAAAAATCAACTCCCCAAAAGAATCATTCTGCTATTTTTTTTTTTTTTTTTTGAGATGGAGTTTCACTCTGTCACCCAGGCTGGAGTACAGTGGCACAATCTTGGATCACTGCAACCTCCACTTCCTGGGTTCAAGTGATTCTCCTGCCTCAGCTTCCCAAGTAGCTGGGATTACAGGTCCTCCCCACCACACCCAGCTAGTTTTTGTATTTTTAGTAGAAACGGGGTTTCACCATGTTGGCCACGCTGGTCTTGAACCCCTGACCTCAAGTGATCCACCTGCCTCGGCCTCCCTAAGTGCTGGGATTACAGGTGTGAGCCACCGCACCCAGCTCATTCTGCTAATTGATCTCTGGTGGAAAAGAATTTTTGGTTTGCTTTCGCAGATTAGCTTTGTTTAAAAGAGAAGGCTAATTGCACCTCCAGAGAACCTAGAAACGGCATGTTGTAAACGATGGCCCATAATGGCAAAAGCTCAACAATTGAAAGGCTTGCTCCTGGGTCCTTTGTAGGTCATTCCCCTCCCTAAATTGTGATGGTCAACTTGGAGGATGGAGGTGGGACAGCCACCTCCTCAGCATTTTTTTTTTTGAGACAGAGTCTTGCTCTGTTGCCCACGCTGGAGTGCAGTGGTGCAATCTTGGCTCACTGCAACCTCCACTTCCCAGGTTCCAACAATTCTTCTGCCTCAGCCTCCCGAGTAGCTGAGATTACAGTGCCCACTATTATGCTTGGCTAATATTTGTATTTTTAGTAGAGACAGGGTTTTAGCACGTTGCCTGGGGTTTCACCATGTTGCCCAGGCTGGTCTTGAACTCCTGACCCCAGGTGATCCATCTGCCTTGGTCCCCCAAAGTGCTGGGATTACAGGCATGAGCCACTGTGCCCGGCCCTCCTCAGCATTAAAGTATGTAAGCTACAACAGAGGTCTGAGAGGAAAGTGACATTGGAGACCTGAACAGCTTGGGCTTGGTACCATTTATCTGTGCCACACTCAGTGGTGGTCACTGGGAGCATTCACAGGATAAAACCCACTACCCTGGGCACAGGTGGCCAAGGTAAGCATTGTGTGTGGACAGGTGGATATGACTGACATATTCACCCCACTGCCTGCCCTAGTGCCCTGAGCTACCTGCCACCTCTTGAGCCCTAGGAATCTTGGAGGCTGCTGGGCAGACCCTGCCCCAGAGGAAAGGGGTGGGGGTGCCTCCCTGAGCATGTCCTCCTGTGTCCTCGGATCTGCCTGTGTCTGAATACCATTCCTCATCAGAATGCATGGGAGGGGGGCCAAGTCCCTGTTGCCAGACCGATGACAGAGGGTCAGCTTTCTCCAAGCTACATGGTCCACGGGAGGCTCACATCACCCAAGGACATGGGCCAGGGTCATCAACAGTGCAGGGAGTGAGAGAGAAAGAGAGGAAGAGAGAGAGAGAGAAAGAGGAAAATAAAAAAATAGAAACTGAGAGGGGGTAAAAGGAGAAAGAAAGCAGAGGGAAAAAGGAGAGAGACATACAGAAAGCGACAGAGAGAGGGAAGAAGAGAGAGGGAAGAGAGGGGAAAGGAGGAAGAGAAAGAGGGAGAAAGAAAAGCAGGGGAGAGGGAGGGAAGGGGGTGAGAGGCAGAGAGGGGTGGAGAAACCCTTAGGTTATTTCCATAGGAGAAGGATTCATTCCAGGCTGAGGGTGGTAAAACATTTTGGCTTTTCAGGATTTAAATTTTCTCATAGCATGATGTCTACCTGACACCTTGAAGGACCTGCTTAAATAGGTGATGGAGGGGGAGAAAAGTATATTTTATTATAATACATTCCTTTTTTTTTTTTTTTTGAGACAGAATCTTGCTCTCTCACCCAGGCTGGAATGCAGTGGCACGATCTCAGCTCACTGCAGTCTCCGTCTCCTGGGTCCAAGCAATTCTCCTGCCTTAGCCACCTGAGTAGCTGGGATTACAGGCATCTGCCACCATGCCTGGCTAATTTTTGTATTTTTAGTAGAGACAGGGTTTCGTCATGTCGGCCAGGCTGGTCTCGAACTCCTGACCTCAGGTGATCCCCCTCCCTTGGCCTCCCAAAATGCTAGGGTTACAGGTGTGAGCCACTGTGCCCAGCCTATTATAATACATTCTTATATATGCCGTTTATTAGCTAAAAAAATCATTTTTTGTGGGGTGGGGGTCGGCGGGAACAGTGCTAACTTGATAGGGAACAAATTGTATCTCATTTTTATTTTACATTTCTCTGAATTCAAAGGGTTGATTTACCTCCATTTTTACTAGTTGCCAGCATTCTATCAGATTTCTGTTTATGTCCTTTGCTCATTTATCTATTGAGAAGTAGTGTTTCTTATTGATTTGCAACTGCTTTTCATAGTTTAAAGACATGGACTCCTTGTCTTATCTGTCACAATCTTTGTCCCTTAATTTGATGTGCATCGTATTTTATTTATTTATTTATTTATTTACTTTTTAACCTACAGAACAGCTTGCTAAACCTGTTTTTTCTGGTACTCAGCACTATTAAAATTATTCAGTAACCACATAAAGCATAATATTCTAAATAGCAAATTCATTGATTTTTAAATTTTTAAACTTTTTTTTTTTGAGGCAAGTTCTTCCTGTGTTCCCCAGACTGGGGTGCAGTGGTGTGATTTCGGCTCACTGCAGCCTTGAACCTCCTGGGCTCAAGCAATTCTCCCATCTCAGCCTACCGTGTAGCTGCTACTGCAGGCATACTACCATGCGTGGCTAATCATTTTTTTTTTTAGAGATGGGGTCTCCCTATGTTACCCAGGCTGGTCTTGGCCTCCTTGGCTCAAGCAATCTGCCTATCTCAGCCTCCCAAAGTGCTGGGATTGCAGGTGTAAGCCACCGTGCATTGCTCTAGTAGTCAAATAGACACTGAAAAGCTTTGAGGAGAGGGAAGGACGTGGGGAGGGAGAGGAGGAGAGAGAAAAAGAAGAGTAAACGAACAAAAAGAGAGAAGAGAGAAAGAGGAGGAAGGAGTGAAAGAGAAAGAGAAAGAAGTATAATCGGCCTCCCAGCCTTCATGACACATCTCCAGCTCTGAGGCATCCAGAAACTCTGGAGATTTTTTGTTCTAACACGACTTGATCTCATTGTGTTCCCAGAGAAGAATCTAAGTGTGGCCTACTTTATAGCCCTTCAACTGGAAATGGGCCACTATTTTGGCCCTCCTGACAACCAAGTCCTCATTGTTTGGTGAGGAAACCATTCAAGGGCCCCTCCAGATTGGCTGAGGAGGGAGCCTAGAGGCAGAGGCACAGGAGGAAGCCCCTGATTTTCTCACTATGGGAGTGAATTTGTCAAGATCCTTTCAAAACCTGTAAGGGAATGATTCACCATGATGGGCACAGCCAGGGTCCCTAAGATTTGTTTCTTGATTAAAGACTGATTAGATATTTTTCATCCTGCTCTAAATGTCTACAACTTCAGGAATGTACTGCTAAGTCTGCTATCAGGGCCCTAAGGGCTAATGGCCACTCACCTGTTGGGTACCATCTTGAAATAGTCACCCAGAACTTGGGGGCCATTTTGAAATGGTTGCCCTAGAACTTGGGTGCCATTTTGGAATGGTTACCCAGAACTAGGGTGCCACCTTGAGATGGCTGCCCAGAACTTGGGGGTCATCTTGGAATAGCCATCCAAGACTTGGGGACCATCTTGGAATGGCTACCCAGAATTTGAAGGCCACCTTGGAATTCAGGGACCATGTAAGAATGGCCACCAAGAATCCAGGGTCCATCTTAGCACGGTAGCCCAGAACTCAGAGGCCATCTTGGAATAGCCACCCAGAACTTGGATGCCACCTTGGAATGGTTGCCGAGAACTTGGGGGCCACCCCGGAACTCAGGGGCCATCTTGCAATGGCTGCCTAGAACTTGGGGCCATCTTGGAATAGCCACCCAGAGCTTGGGGGCCATCCTGGAATGGCTACCCAGAACTTGAAGGTCACCTTGGAACTCAGGGACCATCTAAGAATGACCACACCAAATTCAGAGGCCATCTTGGAATGATAGCTCAGAACTCAGGGGTCATCTTGGAATGGCCACCCAGAACTTGGATGCCATCTTGGGATGACTACTAAGTGCTTGGGTGCCATCCTGAAATGGCTGCCTACAACTGGGGCGCCATCTTGGAGCTGCATGATGACATATGGCCTTTCAGAGGGCAGAGAATCCTAGGACTGCCAGGAGAAGTGAAAGACACACAAAGGGAGTCACCAGGTCTACAACTACGGGGCCTTCAGGCATAGGGAGGGGGTCAGAATTCTCATGCACATTCATTTCCTGATTGTCTCTTTAGGGGCTTTCCAAAGAGACAGCGGTTTGGGCGGCGCTTGTGGAGCAGTAGGGGGATGAGATGTTCCGGCGAGGCTAGTCTACGGGAAGCTGCACAGCAAGGGGCCAGTGATGTGGCTGAGGCCCGTTGCTGTGTGAGGAGGTAGAAGGTTGGCAGGAGGGGGGTCCCTTCTCCTTCTTCCTCCATGGACATCATGCAAAAAGCCAATCGAAGCTCTTCCTGGTGGCATGCTGATATCTCCCACGTCCCCAGAGCCCACACACCCCATCCCTAGACCCTGAGAACATGTCCTGTAATCCGATGTGTGGCCCCAGGCTGGGGGTTGGGGGAAAAGAGGCAAGAGGAGGCCTCGCGAGGAGACTTACGTGAAGGCAAAGGCTACCAGGGCCCCACTGACCACTATGAAGTCGAGAATATTCCAGAGGTCACGGAAGTAGGCACCCTGATGCAGGACGAGCCCCAGGTCAATCATCTGTGGGGGAGAAGAGAGGGTGCTCAGAACCCCCACCTGATCCCCCACCCTGGGGTGCTGCCACCCACTCTCTAGCCTCTCGGGGAGAGGCAGGGAAGCCAATGAGGCCACCTCATCTTGCAGGGATGGGCAGTGGCCAGAGGACTCCGGCTAGGAGTGGGGATCCCCTGCCCCATGAGGCGGCCCCCCTTTGCCTGATGGAAGCCAGCTCTGGCTTGCCGGCTCTTAGATCCAAACTTTGGGATCCTCTTTGATGCCTCTTTGTCCCAAATTCCTCATTGGTGGCTCTATCAGCAAAACTCACTGGCTCTATTTCCAGAACCTTCCAAGAATCTGTCCACTTCTCACCTCTTTTTTGGTCACCAGCCTGATCCTGTCCCCATCATCGCCCATGGGGACCAGTGTGATCACCTGCTAACAGGTCCTCTGGCTTCCCACAGATGCCAGAGGGCACCTGTGAACACCTGGGTCAAGTCCCTCCTCTGCTCAGAACCCTCTATGGCTCTCACCTCACTCAAAGTAAGAGCTGAAGAGCCCTCTCTGTGATCCCCTGCACAAGGTGCCCCCTCACCTCCTCACTCATCTCTCTGTCCTTCGTTTCCCCACTGTTCTCTCACTCCGCCCAGCCATACCACCTTCCTTGCTGCTCTTCAAACACACCAGGCATTTCTAATCCTCTGGGAGACTCATCCTCTCAAGGGGGGCATTCTTGGAGGCTCAGGATCTCCTGGAATCCCAGCTCTCTTTTTTTTTTTTTTTTTTGGACAGAGTCTCGCTGTGTCACCCAGGCTAGAATGCAGTGGCATGATCTCGGCTCACTGCAGCCTCCACATCGGCTCATTGCAGCCTAGGGTTCAAGTGATTCTCCTGCCTCAGCCTCCTGAGTAGCTGGGACTACAGGCATGAGCCACCATGCCCGGCTAATTTTTGTATTTTTAGTAGAGATGGGGTTTCACCATGTTGGCCAGGCTGGCCTCAAACTCCTGATCTCAAGTGATCTGCCCGCCTCGGCCTCCCAAAGTGCTGGGATTACAGGCACGATCCACTGTGCCCAGCCCTGCACTTGCTTAAAAAAAAAAAAAATTACCGTGTGTTCTCACTTATAATCTGCACTCACCTTGATCACCATCTCAAAGGTAAAGACGCCTGTAAAAACGTAGTCAAAATATCGCAGCACCTGTAAGGGATAAAAGTAAGAGAGCGGTGGATCACTGGCCTGTTCCAGCAGAGCCCCGGTAAAACTAACGATCGCCTACTGGGGAGCAGAGTCTCTACCCAGAAGAGGAAACACAGCTGCTATACACAGTTGGGCAGGGCGTGCACTGCACAAGGGCCCCTCCCATTTCTTTTCATACTGCAGATTTGTATGTAGTGAATGAAATTGTCCAGCAGATGGCAGCAAATCCTAACCAAAAAAATCACTGTACTAGGCCAGTTCGCTAACCCACGGGAAGGGTGCCTTTTAAAATTTGCCCCAAGCCCTACAGTGGATTAGAAGCGGCCCCAGAGAAGTTCAGGGCTGACTGTATCCCTCTTGGTGATGGATCTAATCCCCCAGTACCCTTGCTTTCCTGGGCATCCTGGGCGAGAAATAGTTGCTACGTGGTTTTTTAAACACTGGGGCCAACCTCCTGCCACGGCATCTCTTCCTGCTTCAAGGCTAGGCCCCTGCCAGGGTAGGTTGATTCTTCCTGTGCCCCTCCCCAGGCCTGATGTTTCTGCCTGGACGAGCAATGTCCTCTGGCCCAGCCCCTCTCCAGGACACACCATAGCACACCTCTGGGGTCACCCAGGCCTGAAGATGAGGGTGCGCTGGCACAGCGTCTGGCTGGTGCTAGGTACAGGGGGGTGGACACTGGCTGGGCACAGTGGCTCAAGCCTGTAATCCCAGCACTTTGGGAGGCTGAGGCAGGCAGATCACTTGAGGTTAGGAGTTCGAGACCAGCCTAACCAAATGGCAAAACCCCGTGTCTACTAAAAATATAAAAAATTAGCTGGGCATGGTGGCGTGTGCCTGTAATTCCAGCTACTTGGGAGGCCAAGGCGTGACAATCACTTGAAAGTGGGAGGCGGAGATTGCAGGGAGCCGAGATCGTGCCACTGCGCTCCAGCCTGGGAGACAGAGACTGTCTAAAAAAAAAAAAAAAAAAAAAAAAAAATCAGATCCACCCGGAAGCTGCAAGGGCCAAGCATTACTGAACATGGCCACCAGAGGGCGCTGTGAACACCCAAGAAATCAGGCACATCCTTCCTCTGCTTACAACCCTCCGTGGCTCCCACCTCATTCAGGGATAAAAGTCAAAGTCCTTCCCGAGGCCCTCAAGCCCCTGCACGATCTGACCATTCAGCTCCCTGCTCTCACTTCCTCTCATTCTCTCCCTTGCTCACTTCCTCTTGTCCCCCAAGATGTTCCCACCTCAGGGCCTTTGCACAGGCTGTTCTGTCTCTCTGGAATGCTTTTCCCCACATCCCATTTGATTCCCTCTTTCTCCTCCTTTATGACTTAGCTCAAATAACACTTTCCCAGTGAGGACTCCCCTGACCGGCTGTTTAAATTCCATCTCCTGGTGCCTGAGATCCTCTTTACGAAGTCTCTCTTTCCCTCTGCCCACCACACCCTCGGCCACTTATCACTCCCTGAACATTTGTTGTAGTTACTGATAATCTCATTGTCCATCTCCCCCACCCAAATGTCAGCCCCACAAGGACAGGGATGTCTGTCTGTCACCATGGCATCTCCAGCTTATAATACAGGGTCAGGAATACAGTAGGTGCTCAAGAAATGTTTGTTGAATGAATACATAAACAGTTGGGGCTGTACTGGGTCCTGGAGGAGCTGGGCTCTGTGATCTGTGTGGTTATAACTTATATTCCTGTTACATGTGGTGCTTAAAGAGCAATCACAGACCAGAGTGCGTGGGGTCAGGGTGAGGTGACTTCCTGGAGGGAGGGGCTGGTGCAAGGGGATTGGCTTGAAAGACCTGGGTGGGCAGAGGGGATGGTGGTGGGAGAGTATTTCAGGTGCACGAGGCAGTGGGCACAGCCTGGTCAAAGGCCTGGTGGTTTGTGGGCTCTGGGAGTGCAGGACCGTCTCATAACCTGTCAATCCTCCCTGGCTAGCTCAGTACCTGGCACATAGTAGTTGCTTATCAAATACCTACTAAAGGAACGAATGGAAGGAAAGAAGGAAGACAGGGAGTTGGGAAAGGGCAGGCCATGGGGGTCAGGTGAATCTAATTCTGGAGCTCTTAATAAGGTGTGCAAGAGGAAATCAAAAGACCAATAAATTAGGTTCAAGTATTCCTAATACTTAGATCTTTTTCATCTATTTGCAAATGTTATTTCCTGTGGCTCAGTCTAACCCAAAAAAGTCCTTGATCTCATTCATTACAGGGAAATGCCAAGCACAACCCCAATAAGATCTCACTCTACACCCAGCAGATTGGCCAAATGAAACAGTCGACAGTACCAAGTGTTGACAAGGATGTGGAAGAACAGGAGTTCCCATGAGCTACTGGTGCAAGGGCCACTGTGTCCATTTATTTAAAAAATTTTTTTTGAGATGGTGTCTCACTCTGTCACCCAGGCTGGAGTGCAGTGCACAATCTTGGCTCACTGGAACCTCTGCCTCCTGGGTTCAAGTGATTCTTCTGTCTCAGCCTCCCAAGTATCTGGGATTACAGGCGCATGCTACCACGCCCGGCTAATTTTTGTATTTTTAGTAGAGACCAGGTTTTACCATATTGGCCAGTCTGGTCTCGAACTCCTGACCTCACGTGATCTACCCACCTTGGCCTCCCAAAGTGCTGGGATTACAGGTGTGAGCCACGGTGCCCGGCCCACTGCGTTTATTTTTATTTATTTATATATATTTTTGAGACAGGGTCTTGCTCTGTCACCAAGGCTGGAGTGCAGTGACGCCATCTTGGCTCACTGCAACCTCCACCTCCTGGGTTCAAGCGATTCTCGTGCCTCAGCCTCCCAAGTAGCTGGGATTACAGTTGTGTGTTACCACGCCCAGCTAATTTTTGTATTTTTGGTAGAGACGGGGTTTCACCATGTTGGCCAGGCTGGTCTCAAACTCCTGACCTCAGGTGATCCACCCGCCTTGGCCTCCCAAAGGGTCACTGTGTTTATTGTCCAATAAACATTCAAGCTGCATTTACTGAGGCCAACCACTTGCAAATTATATGCTCTAGAAACTTTGCTTTTGGTTTATACCCTGGAGGAATTCTTATTTATTGAGACAGGGTCTCGCTCTGTCACCCAGGTTGGAGTGCAGTGGTATGAACACGGATCACTACAGCCTCGACCTTCCAGACCCAAGTGATCCTCCCACCTCAGCCTCCCAAGTGGCTGGGACCACAGGTGCACACCACCATGCTTGGTTAATTAAAAAAAAAATTTTTTTTTTTTTGGTAGAGGTGGGGGTCTCACTATGTTGCCCAAGCTGGTCTCGAACTCCTGGCCTCAAGCAAGGCTCCCACCCTGGCCTCCCAAAGTGCTGGGATTATAGGCGTGAGCCACTGCATCTGACCTCCTAGAGAAATTATTGTCCAGGTGACTCAGGAAACATGTTGAGGGGTGTGGCATGGGGACAGTATTCACACTTAGAAACAACCCAAACATCAAACATCTGTCAACAGGGGATGGATAACACATCCCATGCTACACAGTAAATCTGAAAACAGCATCATAAAGAACGCCCATTGGCCGGGCGTGGTGGCTCACGCCTGTAATCCCAGCACTTTGGGAGGCCAAGGCAGGCGGATCACTTGAGGTCAGGAGTTTGAGACCGGCCTGGCCAACATGGTGAAACCCCGTCTCTACTAAAAATACAAAAATTAGCAGGGCATGGTGGCACCTGCCTGTAGTCCCAGCTACTCCGGAGGCTGAGGCAGGAGAATCGCTTAAACCTGGGAGGCGGAGGTTGCGGTGAGCCAAGATTGCACCACTGC
This sequence comes from Pongo pygmaeus, assembly GCF_028885625.2. NCBI lineage: Eukaryota > Metazoa > Chordata > Mammalia > Primates > Hominidae > Pongo > Pongo pygmaeus. The sequence goes on from NC_072393.2 coordinate 13,526,495, forward strand.
ACTCCGGCCTGGGTGACAGAGCAAGACTCCATCTCAAAAAAAAAAAAAAAAAAAAAGAATGCCCATCAATCCTGCAACAGCAACATGTACACTCATTTAGTGCGAATACAATGTTGGGTGACAAAGGGAAGCATAGAAGTGTCTCATTTATTGAATATTACAGAAAAGCAAACATAAATTCTAGTTTTTAAGAATTGGCCGGTGCGGTGGCTCATGCCTATAATTCCAGAGCTCTGGGAATCTGAGGAGGGAGGATTGCTTGAGGTCAAGAGTTCAAGACCAGCCTGGCAACATAGCGAGGCCCCGTTTCTACAAGAATTTAAAAATTAGCTGGGTGTGGTGGTGCATGTCTGTGGTCCTAGCTACCTGGGGGGCTGAGGTGGGAGGATCACTTGAGCCCCGGACGTTGAGGCTGCAGTGAGCCGTGATCACATTACTGCACCCCAACCTGGGCAACAAAGAGAGACATTGTCTCTTTAAAAAAAAAAAAAAAAAGCCTGTGCAGGTGGGAAAAAGAGAGAAGCCGAGAAACGCTCATTCCAGAAACTGGGGTCGTGGTTACCTGTTAGGCAGGATTTCTCAAGCTGGGCTCTGTGGACATTTGGGGCTGGATCATTCTCTAGAGTGGGGGCCGTCCTGTGCATCGGCGGGTGCTGAGCAGCATCCCTGGCCTCCACCCACCAGATGCCAGGAGCACCTCCCCCCTCCTGTCGTGACAACCAAAAATGTCTCCAGACAGTGTCCCCAGCAGCTCTAGAGGGAAAGAAGGCGGTGGGGGTGGGGGATCGAGGAGGCACATGCCGCGTGGGGCGTTTTTGTTCTATTTCTTGCCCTGGATGGTGGTTACGTGGTGTGAACGTTATGGGGCCACAGTGTTCTTGTAGAGAAGTTTCGACTGCGAGATGGACGAGGGAGGGGGCCGGGGAGCTGAACGCTCTTTGCAAACACTCCCTGGGGCCTGGTCTGAGTGCTGCCTAGATTCCCTTCAGCCCTGGGAGCTGCCGTGCCCCCTGGATCACCCATGCCTGTGCCCTCCCTGCCGAAGGCAACGCCTTCTTCAGCCTCCTCGCATCAGCAGGAGGTTTGTGGACCCCTCCAGGGACACCCCCTCCCCACGCCTGGCTCCTGGAGGCCTCTGGGGGAAACCAGGCTGCGGGAAGCAACTAAGCGGACTGTGAGGAGGCTGGCACTGGCTCTAGCTTCCTCCGGGAGCTGTGTTCTAATTATTTCCTTCCATCTCCCCCATCGGGTCCCCAGGGGGGCCTGCCAGGCCTGGGAAGGAAGGGAAAGTGCATGGTGAGCTGTGGGCGGGCTTGAGGGATGGCGCTCGCCAGCTTTGCCTGGGTCCTAACCTACTTAGCCAGGGCAGCAGAGCCTCGGACCAGCAGAAAACACACTTTTTTGGCTCTGGGCTGGGAGGGAAGGGTTGGGGGAGGGAGCTGGGGAGGGAAACAGGAGCCACCAGTCCACCCTCTACCAGGCCCTGGGGTCAAGCCTCTGCCCGCAGCCCATGACTGAGGCATGCCCTTGCTTGTTGGTGCCTCGGTTTCCCCATCTCAACCACAAGCATGCACTCATTCCTGCTTGTCAGGACTCAAAGGGGCTATGCACACCCATCCGTGGCATACAGTAGGTGATTAGTAAATGCAGACAGTTGGGGGAAGCAGTGGGAGCTTTGGGGGATGCAGAGTTGGAATTCTGCTGTGTGACCCTGGACAGGCCACTTACCACTCTCTCATTCCCCTGAGCCTCAGTTTTCCCATCTGTCAAATGGGGATGCCTGGGTGGGGGGTTGGGGGGGGCACATTGTGAGGATTAAACGAGATACTGCATGCTGAGTTTCTTCCTGGGACACAGCAAGTGCTCAATTAACAGGGGTTGTCAAGAGACCCACCATCCGCAAAGGGGCTTGCTTTCATAAAAACCAAAAGCTTAGGCTGTGTTTCTGAGCCAAATAGTTGTTTCTTTCAAAGCTTCGTGTCCAAAGGGAAATGTCTACTGCAGAGGGGACCACCTGTGAGCACCACCCCTGCCCCAGTAACCCCCCTATTCCATGTAGAGAATGTGCAACATCCATATCCTGCTAGTCTCACGCCTCCATTAGAGAATCCAGCAATTTTCAGCCCCAGTCACTCTGGGCCACCTCCACCCCACCAGGCTCACAGAGAAACTGCCTCAAGGAATGTCTTGCTCCCAAGAGCATCCCCAAGGAAATCAGAGCTTCCCCTCTCAACCAGCAGCCATAAGGGCTATGCCTAGGGGTGACCCCAACATCCCACCCTACCTATGAGCATTTTGGATGCAGAAGAAAGTGGCCTGAGGCAGAGCAGCCAGGCTAGGAAGGGGCGCGCTCTGTGGGACTCACGTTGTTCCGAGGTGCATTGGGCTGCACAGGGTCCTCGGCGGCCAGGGCGATGCTGCTCATGGCAATGACCATGAGGATGCACATCTCAAAGTAGCGCAGGTTCAGGATGTAATGGCACAGGCGGCGAAGGCTGTTGGAGACAGATGGGCGTGCAGAGGTCCACTCAGACCACAGGCTCACAAACCCTTTTCTTCCATAATCTCATGTTACCTACCACTACTGAGATCTCCAACCCCCAAGGCCTCCTACACAACAAACTATTAAGCTCCTCCAGGTGGGGGCCCTCTCTGGGTCCTGGAACCCCAAGAAGGCAGAGGGGACCTCGGTGAGAGAAGACATTCACATGCCCTGTTTAGCAAAGTTCCCATCATTCCCAAACGACCCTCTTGAAGTATCTTGATCCTTAAGCTAGGTTGAAGAAATACGGTCCTTAATTCTGTAGGAGATAAAAAGGCTTTTCGATATTAAATGTCCCAGGGTCAAACAATATTGTGAATCTATGGGTTAAGTAGATTTCTTTCTTTTAAAAATTAGCTGTGTGACCTTGGGCAAGTTACTTGTCCCCTCTGTGCCTTGATGCCCTCATCTGTAAAATAGCCATAATACTAGTGGTTACTTCACAAAATCGTGAGACCCAAGAGTTAATTTATGCCTGGCTCATGATAGGGGCTCCAAAAAGTTAGTTATTGAAATTAGGAATTGCAGGCCTTATCAGAGCCTTGAATATGCCAATGGGATGTGCCAGTTAACCTCTTAATAAGTGGAGCCAATAATAAATAGTTCATAAGGCTGTGTGAACGGCAGCAGAGCTGAGTGGTTAAGAACAAGGAGGCTAGAGCCAGTGTCTGGGCTCAAACTCTAGCTCTCCCACTGGCTTGCTGTGTGACCTTGGGCAGGTGAATTCATGTCTCTGGACCTCAGTTTTTTAATCTGTCAAATGGAACTAAGCATAGTAACAACCTCAGAGAAATTAAAAAAAATTTTAAGGCACTCAGAACAGTGCCTGGCACTGAGTAAATACCACATAAGTGTTTCCTTAGTAAAATCGATAAGTCAACTAAATAGAAAAGTATTTTAAAGGTACTTTTATTTATTACTACCCAGGGTGAGTTGCCAAGAGGCAGATTATAGAAAGCAGCTTCTCCCCCATCTTATCTGACATGATCCTTCATTGTCAAGAAGCATTTTGAGGGGTCAGGCTTTCAAGAAATATCCTTGGGAGACATTCAATTCTAAAACAATCTCCGAGCCACCACGACATTCACGGGATAAATTTCTCCCCTAAATAATCTATCCATTTCAAAGATGCCCAAGACAGGAGGCCATGGAACTCAGAGACTATCCTCCCAGAATCTAAACCCTTACAGAGTCTAGGTTAGGAACAGAATTCAGGTCCTAGGGCTGCCATGTGCAGTTGTTCAGGCTGTGTACTGCACAAGGCAGCCATTTCTAAGGGGGTGCCTCTTATATCACAGACAGCGAAGATTTGTTTATTTATGACAATGATTTTCTAGTGGATGGCAGGACAGGGGTCTCTTCCAACAAAGTATATTGTGACAAATCATCTTACTTGACTTACGGAAGGAGCATCCGTTTTCAACTTGTTCAAAGGTATCCCTGGACTCATGGTGGTCAACACTCACTGATTGCCCTCTATCTGGCCTGACTTCCGCCACCCTGGTGGGAGCCCCAGGCCCCCCTGCCCTTGCTGGGGGCCATACTCACGGGTTGGTCGTGGACAGGATGAACATGGAGCTATAGGGAGGCATTGGCTTAGGGCCGTCTTCCCCACGGTCGTCTTCCTCCTCCTCCTTCTTCTCTTCCTCTTTTTTTGGCAGTGGGTCTGGGTTGGCGTTTTTGTTCACTGTTGGGACAAGAACCAACACAGGGCTCCCTCCACAATTTCTCACAAGTCTCTGGGAACTCCTGTGTACTCCCAGGGCAGGCAAGAAGCGGCTGACATTTATAAAGTGCCTGCTGTATATACCAGGCATCCTATGACATCACTGAACCCTTGTATGGCCCTGAGGTTGATATATTCTGATCCCGTTTACAGATGAGGAAATTGAGGCACAGAGAAGTAAAGTGACTTGTCTAAGGTCACACAGCAAGAAGTGGCAGAGCTGGCATTTGGAACCCAGGCGGCCTGGCCCCCGAGAGCCTGCTCTCAACCACTCTATAGCCTTGAGCGCGGTGGGGCCCTCACGGGATATTAACACAGACCTGCCCCTATCCTTGTTGGACCTTCACATCCTCACTTGTAGGCAGATAGGGAGAGTGCCAAGAGACCCATTGAACAGATAGAAATACTGAGACCTCCCATAAACTGCACGGCGTGCCCCCATTAGCACCCCTCTCTTGACTCAGGGGGAGGAGCCATCAGCCTCTGGAGCTTCCATTCTGCAGCCCAGCCTGCTTATGTGCCCACGGGCAGGCTGAGCCTCTCTGAGCCTCAGTCCCTATATCTATAAAATGGGCACAGTGACAAGACCTTAGGATCTTAGGTCTCAGGACCATGGAAAGCCTTTATCCAGCAAACTCATGAAAATCTCTCACATAGAACTGACACTAGAGGAACTTAAGACATAATCCACTCAGCAGTTCACCATTTTTTTTTTTTTTTTTGAGACAGAGTCTCGCTTTGTCACCCAGGCTGCAGTGCAGAGGTGCCATCTTGGCTCACTCTACCTCGGCCTCCCGAAGTGCTGGGATTACAGGCATGAGCCAGTACATCTGGCCCCTTTTTTAATGTGGCGACTAGAGAGTTTAAACTGACATTTGCATGGGGCCTGGGTTACATTTCTTTTGGACAGTGCTGGGCCAAGAGAATCAATTATCTGACCCCCTCAAGCTTCCATCAGAGGACCCTATTGCTCCTCAAATGGGGTGGCTTCCTGGCTCGTCTTGGGAAGGAAGGATGTAGAAGATATTGCTAACCCGACTGAACACATCCCCGTGCCAGGCACTGTGCACAAATTATCTCACTGAACGCTCCATAGCCGTGTGGGGTAGGAAACTACGCCTATGCCCATTTTTCCAGGGGAGGAGACTGAGGCCAGAGAGATGGGGTCACAGTCCAGGGTCACTCAGCAGAGCCTCTGGCTCCAGGGGCGCCGGGTCCCCTGCCCAGTGATGTGAGGGCAGAGGGTCTCACCTTGTACGACAGTGTGGTTGAGGGGGGGTGGGCAGGCTGCGGGGATGTCCACTGTGGTGTGGTCGGGTTTCCTGGCAGTCTTAGCTGAATTGGTCTGGGTGCCGCTGGGGTTGGTGACGATAAGGCTATTCTCGGGGGTCTTGGGGGGGCCGGGATTGGACGGGTTCCCCGGGTTGTTGGGCGTCCGGCGGCTGGCAGCGTTCTGGGGGTTGGTGGCCATGGCAGGGATGGCCGGCGTGGGGCCGGGGTCAGTGCTGTTTCCCATCTTGGCTGGGCTCTGGGGCAGGCCGGTGTGGCCGAGGCTGTCGTGGGGACCGGCCGACTCCGCGGTGGCCAGCTTGTTGTTCTTCATGTTGTCAATGTCCTCTGCCAGGGGTGGGTCTTGGCGGCCCAGGTCCTGCTGGATTGGCCGGGTGGTTGACAGGTTGGGGCCCGACACAGGGACCCCGGAGCCCTGGTTCTCTCTGAGGAAGACAAGTGAATGAAAAAGAACCAACAACTGAGTTAGGATAAAAGGCAACAGTTCAGGATCCTAGCTAAGATTCCATCTTTCAAGAGTACCATTTGGGCTGGGCGCAGTGGCTCACGCCTGTAATCCCAGCACTTTGAGAAATCAAGGCAGGAGAATTGCTTAAGGCCAGGAGTTCAAGACCAGCTTGGGCAACACAGTGAGACCCCATTTCTACAAAAAATGTATAAATTGACAGGCGTGGTGCTGTGTGCCTGTAGTTCTAGCTACTTGGGAGGCCGAAGTGGGAGGCTGAGGCTTCAGTGAGCCGTGATCGTTCCACTGCACTCCAGTCTGGGTGACAGAGTGAGACCCTGTCACCAAAAAAACAAAAAAGAAAAGGAAAGGGTACAGTTTGGTCATGGAGAAGTCGTGTCCCAGATCCCTGCAGTGCCTGGAATCGAAAGGGGCCTGTTCAATTCTTGGTCAGAGGTCAAGACCTTCACGTGCCCACTGACAGGTTTCCACACCTCCCCATCATCTTATTTCTTTTCCTTCTTTCTTTCTTTTTTCTGAGAGAGAGTCTCGCTCTGTCGTACAGTGGCGTGATCTCGGCTCACTGCAACCTCTGGCTCCCAGGTTCAAGCGATTCTCTTGCCTCAGCCTCCCAAGTAGCTGGGATTACAGGTGCCCACCACCACGACTGGCTAATGGTTTGTATTTCAGTAGAGACGGGGTTTCACCATTTTGGCCAGGCTGGTCTCAAATTCTTGACCTCAAGTGATCCACCCACCTCAGCCTCCCAAAGTACTGAGATGACAGGTGTGAGCCACCACAACTGGCCTCTTTTTTTTTTTTTTTTTTCCCCAGACAGGGTCTCACTCTGTTGCCCAGGCTGGAGAGCAATGGCAGGATCATAGCTTACTGCAGCCTTGAACTTCTAGGCTCCAGTGATCCTCCGATCTCAGCCTCCAGGTAGCTAAGGCTACAGGCTCATGCCACCACGTCTGGCTAATTTTTAAATTTTTTGTAGAGACTGGCATCTCACTATGTTGCCCAGGCTGGTCTCAAACTCCTGGGCTCAAGTGATTCTTCCTCCTCAGCCTCCTAAAATGTTGGGATTACAGGCATAAACCACAATGGCCAGCTTGTTTTTAACCTTCTTATTCATAGCTGAGTTTTCACTGCCTAGTTCAGGGCCTCTCACACAGTCAATGCTGGGTAACTTACTGTCAAATGATAAATGAATACCCCCATTTTCTTTTCTTTCTTTTTCCTTTTTTTTTTTTTTTTTTAACTGAGACAGAGCCTCACTCTGTTGCCCAGGCTGGAGTGCAGTGGTGGGATCTTGGCTCACTGCAACCTCTGCCTCCTGGATTCAAGTGATTCTCATGCCTCAGCCTCCCGAATAGCTGGGATTACCAGCGTGCACCACCACGCCCAGCTAGTTTTTCTATTTTCAGTAGAGACAGGGCTTCGCCATGTTGCCCAGGCTGCTTGAACTCCTGGCCTAAAGTGATCCACCCGCCTCAGCCTCCCAGAGTGCTGGGATTATAGGCCTCCCAAAGTGCTGGATATATAGAGCTGCCGCACCTGGCCAGAATGTCCCCATTATCCAGATGAGGATACTGAGGCCCCAGGAGAGATCCCACAGCCTCAGACCTCCCATCAACCCCTGCCTCTCCAAGCCATGGACACCTGGGCCCTGCCTCCTGCCATCTGCAGGTGGACAAAGACTCACTTAGTAGCCCATCTGATGCCTTCCGGACTACAGACCTCTGGACAACACAGCCCTGGTTTCCCACAAATCTATCTAGAAAGAATAAATAAATAAATAAGTAATAAATTAAAGGCTGGCTTTCCCCAGAGGGCTTCCCACTGGCTAAACTACCAGCACCATTCTCCTCATTTTATTTTTGCATTTTAACTTGCAAAAACCCATGGTGTTTTTAGTAAGCGGAAGAGAGACAAGCTAATCTATTTTCAGACCAAAGTAGGTAAGTGGGATGCTTCTATGAATACTTCCCGGAAGGAGAAACCGAGGCAGTTCCAGTGTTTCTCTGAGACCGCACAGGGGAAATGGGCAGGCCCAAGCAACTTTCTGCCTTCTCAGTTTCATGAGTGGGTCATAGAGTGACATTTCAGAAGACAGGCTGACCTGGGTTTGAAGCTCGGCATGTCTTTTTTTTTTTTTTTTTTTTTTTGAGACAGGGTCTGACTCTGTCACCCAGGTTGTAGTGCAGTGGCGTGATCTCAGCTCACTGCAATCTCCACCTCCCAGGCTCAGGCAATCCTCCCACCTCAGCCTTCCCAGTAGCTGGGACTACAGGTGCCTGCCACCACGCCTGGCTAACTTTTTAATTTTTCTTTTTGCAGAGATGAGGTCTCACCATATTGCCCAGGCTGGTTTCAAACTCCTGGGCTCAAGTGATCCTCTTGCCTCATTCTCCCAAAATGCTGGGATTATAGGCATGAGCCACTACACACGGGGAAATCTCGGCAACATCACTAGCTGTGCAACCCTGTGTGATTTGCTTAACCTCTCTGAGCCTTAGTTCCCACATTTTAAAATTTGGGAACAGGAGTAGAACCTTCCCCATATCCTGGAGACTGAAGCAATGATCCTGGACCTTCTTTACCACATAATCTCCAGTGAGTTACTTAGCCTCAGTTCCTGACCCATAACATGCGGGCCGTAACGTCATTGAGTCTGGCTCTGAGAATAAAGTATGTTAATGAGCTGAGTGTCACCGAGGATTATTCTCAGGCCTTGAAACCTAATGGGATTTTTCTTGCTGGATTTAGCACTTGCTTAGGACTGGTGACCTCTTTATCCCTTCCAATTTCTCCCTTTTGCAATGGGAACGTCTATCCTATGCCTGTCCCGCTGTTATAGTTTGGAAACATACAAAGATCACTTGTTCTGTAGTTTCTATATTATATATATTACATATATATTATATATATTTATCTTATCTTATCTATCTTATTTTTTGAGATGGAGTCTTGCTCTGTCACTCAGGCTGAAGTGTAATGCACGATCTCGGCTCACTGCAACCTCTGTCTCCCAGGTTCAAGTGATTCTCCTGCCTCAGCCTCCAGAGTAGCTGGGACTACAGGCGTGTGCCACCATACCCGGCTAATTTTTTTTTTCTGTAGTTTTAGTAGAGACAGGATTTTGCCATGTTGGCCAGGCTAAAACTCCTGGCTTCAAGAGATCCATTGGCCTTGGCCTCTCAAAGTGTTAGGTTTACAGGCGTGAGCCACCATATCTGGCCTAAATGAGGTAAATTCTAAACCAATATTTCCTCAACATCTTGGACAGTCCACAAAGAAATCCCTAATTCTAACCTGCTTGTGATTCTTTTTGAGAAGTTGTGTATCACATGAAAACCTGGCTGAGAGTATTTTCTCATCATCTGTAATGTGTGTGTGTGTGTGTGTGTGTATAATAATAATAATATATTTTTAAGAGACAGGGTCTTGCTCTGTTGCCCAGGCTGAAGTGCAGTGGTATGACCATAGCTCACTGCAACCTTTAACTCCTGGGCTCAAGCGATCCTCCCACCCCGGGTAGCTGGGATTGCAGGCACACACCGCCATGCCTGGTGATTTTTATTAATTTTTGTAGAGACAGGGTCTCACTATGTTGTTCAGGCTGGTAGTGAACTCCTGGGGCTCAAGCGATCCACCTGCCTTGGCCCCCCAAAGTGCTGGGATTACAGGTGTGAGCCACCACGCCTGGCCCTGTATATATACATACACATTTAAGAGAGCGATATCCCTGACATAAAGCAGGCCCAGTTAAGTTATAATTTCAAAGAGAACCTAAATCCTTCGGCCACCAGCTCAAGAGGCCATGGAGAAACTCGTGGTGGCATTTTCTTAGAGGAATACCATCTACCAAGAGCGGATGGAAAAGGGTCTGCCAATGTTTGTTTTGTCTTGTCTTTGCTTCCTTGTAGAGCTTCTGTTGGCTCTGTTTGTTGGGAAATTTTAACAAGCTCAGCCTGCAGAGGCCTAATATCAATTTCCAGGAGGTTTCATTTCCAAAGTGTCTCCAAGGAGAACTCAAAAGGGGCAGAAAACTTTGAAGGTGTGCCCCTTCCCCCTTCCCCCTGGGGATCTGGCATCCTCTGCCTGGAATAGGCGGCTAGTTGCATAACACCTGCTGTGCATGGCGTTCTTGTGCCAGCTAATCTCTTGGGCATCCTTCCGCGGAGGGCTGCGGACACCTTGCCTGGGGCACACTCAGACCCCGAGATCAGATTATGTGGGGGTGATAATAACAGCAGTCCCTGTTTATTGCTCATCTCCTTGTGTCCCCACCCCCTGTCCTAAGGACCTCATGTATTAACTCATTTAACCCCTGCAACCACCACCATCCGAGACGGGTATAGTGATCGGCCCCATTTCACAGAGGAGGAGACTGAGGTTCAGAGAGGCAGTCATTTGCCCAGAGTTACCCAGCTGGAAAACAGCTGAGCTGGGCTCTCTGGTGTTCGAAGCTTTAATGGGGCAGCTTGGTACAGTGGCTTATGCCTGTAATCCTAGCACTTTGGGAGGCTGAGGAAGGAAGATTGCTTGAGCCCAGGAGTTTGAGATCAGTCTGGGCAACATAGTGAGACCCCATCTCTAAAAAAAAAAAAAAAAAATTAGCTGGGCATAATTGCACGAGACTGTTGTTCCAGTTACTTGGGAGGCTGAGGTGGGAAGATCATTTGAGTCCAGGAGTTTGAGGCTACAGTGAGCTATGATTGTGCCACTGCATTCCAGCCTGGGTAACAGAGCAAGACTGTTTTTTTTTTTTTTTTAAAAAAAAAACAACTTGGGCCCATTGGGGGTACCGTAAGAATTAGAGTGCTAAATAATTAACCACTCCCTGCCCCCATGCAGGATAAACTGTGGAGCTCAAAAGTCCAGCATGTCTCTTCCTGTTCCTTTTGGGGAGCAAGTTGTCATGGTGACAGATGCAGGTGGAATTAGGATGCGAAGAGCAGAGATAAGAATTCTAGAGTGGAGCAGGTCTTGGCAAAAGTTCCCTTTGCACCCAGACAGGCCTGGGAGGAGGCACTGCCTGGCTGCAGGGAGAGGCAGAAGCTCTGTCCTCCATAGATTTTTACTGACAGTCTGGGAAAGTTCCACCCTCATTTCGTCCACTCTGCAGGGCCACTGGGCTCGGCCACCTGGTATGGGGGATCTGGGGCCAGCAGCTATTGAATTATATGAAATAGAATGTGCGTCAGTCCACTTTTCACTGGAGTGAGCCACTGAAAGACAGATGAAGGTAGGAATGAGGAGAAGACAAAGTGAATAAAAAGGAAAAAAATATGATCGGCCTGGCAAGGTAGCTCACTCCTGTAATCCCAGCATTTTGGGAGGCTGAGGTGGGAGGATCGCTTGAACCCAGGAGTTGGAGACCAGCCTTGGCAACGTGGCAAAACCCTGTGTCTACAAAAAATACAAAAGATTAGCCAGGCATGGTCGTGCACACCTCTAGTCCCAGCTACTCGGGAGGCTGAGGTGGGAGAATCACCTGAGCCCAGGAAGTCGAGGCTGCAGTGAGCCATGATTGTACCACTGTACTCCGGGGCCTGGGTGACAAAGCGAGACCATGTCTCAAAAAAAAAAAAAAAAAAAAAAAAAATCAATATGCTGGAGAATGAAAAACACAGGGTACGTTTGCAAAAAGCCTCAAGGAATGACTGAAGAAGAGGAAAAATGCACAAGGCAGACCTCCAAAGGCCACTGGCTTTGTCACAACACAGAACTAAAATGTCTTTTTATTATTTTATATTCTCAAATAAAGTTTTATCTTTGCCACTTTTTTTAAAGCAGATGAATGACTGATCTTGGATTTTTTTTCTCTTCAAGTGCACCAATCTTCATGAAGTTTTATTTCCAAAGAGCCTTAGAACCTCTTTATCAGCCAAATGAATAATGCCTCTTCTGGCCAGGTTGTTTGACGTGTCTATTAATAATGGAATTAGCAGTACTCTCCTGGTTCAGAATTGGGGTCTGGCCAGCTGAGGCTATGGGGGTGAAAGTGGGGAGATATTTTCTTCCTCTGAAGAAGAGAGGGAGCAGGAACCATCTGTGGTTTTTGGGCAAGCTGGGTCCTTATTGTTTTTTATGTTTATTGATGAGAGTATTAATAACAGTATTAGCTGACACTTACTGAGTGCTTATTATTACTGCTAAAAATAGCATTAATTGAGTACTTACTAATATTCATATTAATAATAGCTAACATGGCCGGGCATGGTGCCTCATGTCTGTAAATCCATCACTTTGGGAGGCCACGGTGTGAGAATTTCTTGAGGCCAGGAGTTTGACACCAGCCTGGGCAACATAGTGAGACCCCAAAACGCTACAAAAAATTGCTAACACTATTGAGCTCTTGTTATAAGCCAGGAACTACTGAAAGTATTTTACATGTACTAACTCAGTTAAATCTTTTTTTTTTTTTTTTTTTTTGAGACGGAGTCTCGCTCTGTCTCCCAGGCTGGAGTGCAGTGGCGCGATCTCGGCTCACTGCAAGCTCCACCTCCCAGGTTTTACGCCATTCTCTTGTCTCAGCCTTCCGAGTAGCTGCCACTACAGGCGTGCACCACCTACGCCTGGCTAATTTTTTTTTTTTTTGTATTTTTAGTAGAGATGGGGTTTCACTGTATTAACCAGGATGGTCTCAAACTCCTGACCTTGTGATCCGCCCGCCTCGGCCTCCCAAAGTGCTGGGATTACAGGCGTGAGCCACCACCCCCAGCTCAGTTAAATCTTATACCCAGAGTAGGAAGTAGCTACTATTCTTATCCCCATTTTATAGATGAGGAAATGGAGGCCCAGAGAGGAGGAGTGAAATTCTGAAAGTCACACAGCCTGGAAGTGATAGGGCAGGAAAGTGACTGCTTGCCCCAAAGTCCTTGCCTTTCACAACTAGGCTTTGCTGCTCTTGTAATTTCCAACGTTTACTGTTGTCTTTCAAAAACTCTTCCTGGCATATTGTTATGGAGAGACATTCTGTCCCCGTCACTCTGCTTCCTTCAATAATAGTAGATCTGTTAATAAGGCTGATAATAATAGTAATATTAGTAATAGTAGCAAGAGTAATTAATAATCATTGGTCTTTCTTTTTTTTTTAGAGATGAGGTCTTGCTCATCTCTAAAATGAGCAATGCCACTGCAATCCAACCTGGGCAACAGAGCAAGACCCTGCCTCAAAAAGAAAAAAAAAAAACCCTAAATAAACCAACAAACTAAAGGCACAGATAATTACAAGCAAGATTTTTCATCTGTGTGAGGAGCAACAGAAAGTCATGAAGAGGAAAGGATAATTCTTTTCCGTATGAGACTGTCTTGTACATGGTAGGGTATTTAGTATACTGGCCTTCCATTCTCTAAATGCTCAGGCTGGTCTCGAACTCCTGGGCTCAAGCAATCCTTTGCCTCAACCTCCTGAGTAGCTGGATTACAGGTGCATACCACTGTACCTGGCTTTTTTTTTTTTTTTTTTTTTTTGAGACAGAGTCTTGTTCTGTTGCCCAGGCTGGAGTGCGGTGGTGTGATCTCAGCTCACTGTAACCTCTGCCTCCTGGGACGATTCTTGTGCCTCAGCCTCCCGAGTAGCTGAGATTACAGGTGTCCACCACCACGCCTGGCTAATTTTTTGTATTTTTAGTAGAGACAGGGTTTCGCCATGTTGGCCAGGCTGGTTCCGAACCCCTGACCTCAGGTGATCCACCTGCCTCTGCCTCCCAAAGTGTTGGGATTACAGGCATGAACCATCACACTGGCCTGTAACTGGCTCTTCATTGGTCTTTACTATATACAGAGTGCTGGGGTAAACACTTTATTCCACCTAAACTCCCGTTTTGACCTCTCATTCCCCTGAGTGACTGACGGCCCCACAGTCTCATCAACGCAACTTCAATTTCTTTGTCTGTCACTTTCTCGTCACTATTCATGTCCTGCAAACTGGCCTCCTTCTGGTCCACCCTGGGGCCTTTGCACATGCTGTTGTTAGACTGAAACATTCTACTCCCTTCTCAGATTGCTCCTCTGGAAACCTGCCCAGAGACCCTGGGAACAGTTTCTTGGTCGTATTTATCAGAATGCCTCAGACCACTTCACTTGTAGTTGTGTGACTGAACTCACAGCATGAGCTTAGAATATAGTAGGCACTTAGTAAATACTAACTGAATGAACGCATAAACCCATAGGAGAAGATTGAAGCGAAAGAATGACCTAGAACAATGGTTTTCAGGAAAGTGTTGTAGAACTACGTGGTAACCTAATAATGTAATGATTGAGGGGCACTGCAGGCACTTAGAGAATGGTAGGCAGTTATACTAAATACCCTACCATGTACCCGACAGTCCCATATGGGAAAGACTTATCTTTTCCTCTTCATGACTTTCTAATGTCCCTCAAAGAGGTGAAAAATCTTGCTTGTAATTACCTGTGCTTTTAGTTTGTTTGTTTGTTTGGGTTTCTTTCTTTCTTTCTTTCTTTTTTTTTTTTTTTTGAGACAAGGACTTGTTCTGTTGCCCAGGTTGGAAGGCAATGGCATAATCATAGCTCACTGTAATCTTGAACTCCTGGGCTCAAGCAATCCTCCTGCTTCAGCCTTCCAAGTAGCTAGAACTACAGGCACCTGCCGCCACACCTGGCTAATTAAAAATAAATTCTTTTGTAGAGATGGAGGTCTCCTTATGTTGCCCAGGTTGGTCTCGAACTCCTGGCCTCAAGCGATTCTCCTTCCTCAGCCTCCCAATGCACTGGGATTACAGGTGGGAGCCACTGCACCTGATCCTGTGCCTTTAGTTTAAACCTAACTCTTGTACATAAGAACACAACATATTTTTTGTATGTTTTAAATATACATTGCATTTTCCTGCAATGCAAATATTAAATAAATGGAAGAAAGACTAGACTCTTTTGTATATGGAACTTTGCCAAGAGGTGTTCAACATTGTGGAACATCTTGACACTGCTGGCAACTTCCCTCATGTGGTTTGAATTGTCCACACAACCCAGAGTCAGCCATCATTTGTGCCTGTCACTTCATGGTGATTTTGTGTAAGGGTGTACATATCAGAATTACTTCACTATGTCCTCCAGAGTCTCATTACTCAAAATGTGGTCCCTGGACCAGTAGTATCAGCCTCATCTGGGAGCTTGTTGCAAATGCAGAATCTCAGGCTCCACTGAGTCCTTCCTCAGCCCTACCGAATTACAATTTGTGTTTTAACAAGATCCCTGGGGATTCGCATACACATTAGATTTTGAGAAGTGCTGGCCTAGTTCATATGTCATACAACAGCATCACTTAAACCCATCATTAAAAAAATCAATATTATGCCCTAATGGTAATATAAAAGAGGACTAAGAGCAGGTTAATTTGTAATAGGACAATGTCTACGATGTCTATTTTAATGGGTAAGTTGTTGAGTCCCTATATGCAGAATCACTATAGCATCTTCTAGAAAGTATTACAAAATATCGTTATGAAAAAGAGGATGCTGGTTCTGAATGGATAAGGTGCTGGCCTGGAAGATGCCTCAAAAGCTTTCTAACATTTTAATTTATTTTTAAAAGGTGAGGTCTCACTATGTTGCGCAGGCTAGTCTTGAACTCCAGGGCTCAAGTGGATCCTCCCATCTTGGCCTCCCAAAATGCTGGGACTACAGGCATGAGCCACCACATTCCGCTGCGTCCAAAGCTTTGAAACTCTGCTCTCCCTTTAATTCTTAGGGCCCAGAGTGGCTTTTCTTTTTCTTTATTTTTTTATTTTTTGTTTTTGAGACAAAGCCTTGCCCTGTCGCCCAGGCTGGAGTGCAGTGGTGCGATCATAGCTCATCACAGCCTAGACATTCTGGGCTCCAGTGACTCTCCTGCCTCAGCCTCCCAAGTAGTTGGGACTGCAGGTGCATGCCACCACATCTGTTTAATTTTTTATATTTTATACAGATGGGGTCTGCCTCTATTGCCCTGACTGGTCTCCAACTCCTGGTATCAAGTGATCCTCCCACCTTGGCCTCCCAACAGAGTGGCTTTTCAAACTTCCAAAGAATAGCATTAGGTAAATAGAGTTGGCTGAAAATGGCCAAAGATGCTCTGAATTTACCGAGCACTTATTATGTGTCAGCTGCTCTTCCGGGCCCTTTGCGTACATTACCTCATTCAATCCTGGCAATGACCCAATTAGATCCCACTATTGCCATCGTGTGAGGCCCAGAGATATGAAGTCATTTTCCAAAAGTCACACAGCAAGAACACGGAAGACTATATAATTCTGGACGACAGTGGGGCTTCTCTTAATAGTTACCCTGAAATGCTCAAGGCCTCTGGTGCCAGAGAGCCTGGGTTCAAGGACACTGGTTAGATGCATGACCTTGAGGAGCTCACTCAATCTCTTAGTTTCCCCATCTGTGAAGCCTCTAATCTGAACACTTTAGGAGACTGAGGTGGGATGATTGCTTGAGGCCAGGAGTTGGAGACCAGCCTGAGCAACAGCGCTAGACCTCATTTCTACTAAAGGTAAAAAAATTAGGCTGGGTGCGGTGGCTCAAACCTGTAGTCCCAGCACTTTAAGGAGGCTAAGGCAGGTGGAATGCTTGAGTTCTGAAGTTTGAGACCAGCCTGGGAAACACAGTGAAATCCTGTCTCTACAAAACACTGTCTCTACAAAAATTAGCCAGGCATGTCGCACATGCCTGTGGTCCCAGCTACTTGTGAGGCTGAGGGGGATGGCTTGAGCCTGGGAGGTAGAGGCTGCACTGAGCTATGACTGTACCACTGCACTCTAGCCTGGGCAACAAGGCGAGACCCTGTGCCAAAAAAACAAAAACATACAGCATTTTTTTTTTTTTTTTTGAGACAGGGTCTTGCTCTGTTGCCCAGGCTGGAGTGTGATGGCACAATCTCAGCTCACTACAACCTACCTCCACCTCCCAGGTTCAAGCGATTCTCCCGCCTCAGCCTCCTGAGTAGTGGGAATACAGGCACCACCACTAATTTTTGTATTTTCAGCAGAGACGGGGTTTCACCATGTTGGCCAGCCTGTTCTCCAACTCTTGACCTCAAGTGATCTGCCCGCCTCGGCCTCTCAAAGTGCTGGGATTACAGGCATTGAGCCACTGCTCCCGGCCAAATAAAGCATTTTTTTTTTTTTTTTTTTTTTTTTTTTGAGACAGAGTCTCACTCTGTCGCCCAGGCTGGAGTGTGGTGGTGTGATCTCGGCTCATTGCAACCTCCGCCCCCCGTTTTCAGGCGATTCTCCTGCCTCGGCCTCCCGAGTAGCTGGGACTACAGGCGCCTGCCACCGTGCCCGGCTAATTTTTGTATTTTTATTAGAGATGGGGTTTCACCATCTTGGCCAGGCTGGTCTTGAACTCCTGACCTCGTGATCCACCCGCCTCGGCCTCCCAAAGTGCTGGGATTACAGGTGTGAGCCACTGCGCCTGGCCAAATACAGCATTTTATAATATATTTTTATAAAAAAAAAAAAAAACAGCACGTGCTACTTTGGCTGTCGTCATTATTAATGTTACTGTCATTCTCCGGATTCGAGGTCACCTCCACTTACTTCCTCCTCCGATGCCTCCGCTCCTTGTCCTCCCTCCGCGCGTCCCCTTCGTACGTGGCTGGAGCGCCGTGCCGGTGCCGCCTCCTGCGCTCGCCGCCGTCGGGGCCCTCGCCCTCGCCCTCGCCTCCCCGGGCCGGCCGGCTGCCCTCGCGGTGCCGCGCCCTCCGCTCCGCCTTGTCCTCCGGGCCCTCCTCCCCGGGCCTGCGGTGCGCACGATGACGTCGGGGCTCCCCGTCCGCGCCCGTGCGCGGGGACCCGCTGCGGCTCTCCCTGCTGCCCCCCTGCCGGTGCACATGCCTCCGGTGGGGGTCCCCGGCCTTGCCTCGCTCAGCCTCGCCCTCCCAGAACCCGGGCTGCTCCAGGCTGCCCTCCCGGGCGTGGTGGTCCGACTCGCGGCCGTAGGGTCCCTCCCGGCTCAGCTCGGCCTCCTGGCTGCCCGCCCAGGGCCTCCGTGCGTCCAGGCCCGCCGAGCCGCTGGGGCCCCGGGCCCGATCGTGGTAGCGGGCCTGTTTCCTGAGGAAGTCCTCGGCACGCTGCTGGCCGAGGCGCTGGTCCACGGTGGGCTCGGCCGCCCGGCTCTTGTTGGTGTTGTTGTTGCGGTTCTCCTGCGGGTCCACCACCAGCGGCCGGTCCAAGTGCGTCTTCATGTCGGGCCGCAGGTGCCGAGTGTAGGCAGCCTTCCAGCGCTCGTCCGGGTCCATTTCGTTGTACAGGGCCTCCCGGCTGGCCAGCAAGTTCTGCTTTCGCATCTCACTGGTCCGCTGCTCCCACACGGACTTGGCTGGCTTTTGATTCTTCTGTTGCTCTTTCCTGCAGTGGCGTGGTCACAGGACTTAGAGCACTGCTAGGCACTGTAGCTTGGATGGATGACCCAGGCTAACCAACCCACATCTCAGCCTCCCACTCCTGCTCTCCACCCTCTACTCCCCACTGAATGCTAGAAGGAGCCTGTGAGCATCTGAGTCAGGTCCCAGCCTCCTCTGCTCAAGAACCCTCCATGGCTCCCACCTGGCTAGGGGCAAAAGCCCAAGTCCTCCCCCTGACCCAGAAGGCCGTGTGTAATCTGCTTGTCACCTCCTTGCGTTCACCTCCTCACACTTACTATTCGATTCCAGTCACACAGGCCTCCTTCACATCAGGCATGTTCCTGCCTCAGGGCCATTGCCTATGCTGTTCCCTCTGCCTGGGATGCTCTTCCCCAGGCCCCCCAATGGCTCCTCCCTCACCTCCTCCAGGCCATGTAACCTTCTAGGTGAGCAGTCCCCAACCTTTTTGGCACCAGGGGCCGGTTTTGTGGAAGACAGTTTTTCCACAGACCTAGGTGTGGGGGGTGGTTTTGGGATGAAACTGTTTCACCTGAGATTATCAGGCATTAGATTCTTAAAAGGAGCACGCAACCTAGATCCCTCAGATGCACCGTTCACGGTAGTGTTTGTGTTGTGTTCCTATGAGAATCTAATGCTGCCTGCTGATCTGACAGCAGGTGGAGCTCAGGCGGTAATGCTTGCTTGCCCACTGTTCACCTCCTGCTGTGCAGCCCCGTTCCTAACAGGCCTCGGACTAATACCAGTCCACAGCCCAGGGACTGGGGACCCCCATTCTAGGTGATGCCTTCCCTGACAACTTTGTTTAAAATCACAACTCTCTTCACTTCTAGCATTTTCTATTTCCCTCCCCTACTTTCTCTGTAGTTCCATCGCCTTCTAACACAATGTATAATTTACTTATTTATCTAATTTATTGACTCCTTCCCTTGCTAGAATGGCTACACACAGGTGGGATTTTTTTTCTCCTTGTTAATGCTGTATCCCCAGAAGTTAGAACAGTGCTGGGTACATAACAGCTGCTAACCAAATATTTATTGAGTGAAAGTGGGTGGAAGGACAAGAAGTGTCTCTTCCTAAAGCTCAATTCTGTCAAGGACCACCCCCACTGCTTCCCAAATCTGTGCCTGGGATAGTGTGGACGCTGAGGAGCCAGGGTAGCATCCCAGGGATTAGGGGCACTTACACAGCTATGGACATGTTGGCCGCGGACAGAGGACTCACTTCTGCCACCTCCTTGGCTTTCTGTAGGGCGAGTTTCTGGTTGGCTGCTTCTTCTTCCTCTTGCTCGTCCTAAAAGGCACATGGAATCTTTGTTCACAAAACATGAACTAGGCCTTGGGGACTCACTTCTGACCCTGTTGCTGACCAGGGGCAACATTTGAAATATTTCGACCAATCAGAACTAAGGCTCCCCAATTGGAATGGGTACCTGCTACTGGTTAAGTGTATTGCTATCCCCTCTGTGTATAAGTTTGACATCTAACTCATTATGAAGCCTATTTTAACACACAGCCAGATAACAAAAAATAAAAATGTCCCTTCTCTTCCTACAATGAAGACTTTCCTGCAGCCTGGTTTTTTTCTTTTTTCTTTTGTTTTCAGAGACAGAGTTTCCCTTGGTTGCCCAGCCTGGAGTGCAGTGGCACAATCATAGCTCACTGTAACCTTGAACTCCTGGGCTCAAGCAATCCTCCCACCTCAGCCTCCCAAGCAACTGGGACTACAGGTGCATGCCAGTATGCCTGTATACATTTATATATATATATATATTTTTTGGTAGAGACAGGGTCTCACTATGTTGCCCAGGCTGGTCTTGAACTTCTGGCCTCAAATGATCCTCCCACTTAGGCCTCCCAAAGGGCTGGGATTCCAGGCATGTGCCACTGTGCCTGGCCCCTGCATCCTGTCTTAATGAGCTGGAAAGCAATGCAAAGATTTTCCTCTCACTAGGCTTTCTGAGCCATGGGAACTCTCTGAACCAACTTTCAAAAAACACCAACTACCCTCACACACAGAAGAGCCTGGCATCCGATGGCCCACGCCATGCACTGTCAACAGCCCCCAGAAGGAGAATCAGGAGAGGAATTTATATTCCCAGCCCCCATGACAGGAAGGCGGTGGGGAGAGGAGAGCAGGGCACTTGGGCTACAGCCAACTGCCCAGGGTGCTGCTGCTCACTGGTGGTTAGGTTCAGACAGGAGAATGGGGGAAGAGGTTTTAAAAATACATACAGAAAAAGACGTTTTTGGACTTTAAATCCTTCTTCAGCCTTCATGCAGGGCCTCATTCGTAAAACAGAAAAGCCAACAAAGAAAAAGCAAAGAAAAGGCAACGAGAAAGAAATGGCCAGAAATGAACCCGCCCGTAAGAAAAATCATGCCATTGCACGCAGCTCTCCCGCTGTGCTCCGAATCACTGGAACGGGGAGCAACCTTACCACCTTGGAAATGGTCAGATCAGGACACTGTCAGAGACAACATGGAGATGGGATCTGGCTGGCCACCCTGCTCTCATAGGGCCACCCCCACCCCTCCTGGCACCATTCCCAGCATTTTTCAGAGCCAGGTCTCTGGACCATCTGCCTCAGAAACACCTAAAATGCAGATCCTCAGGCTCCCCAAATAATCTATAGAACCAGTGCTGGGCCCTGGAATCTGCATTTCCCACAGGTTCCCAAGTGAGCATAAAACATGCTCAAATTCAAGCAACTGGTACACAGCAGTTAAGAGCACAAGCTGCAGACCCAGACGGCCTGGGTTCAAATCCCAGCTCCACAACTTACCGCTGTGTGGCCTTGGGCAAGTCTCTCAACCTCTCTGTGCGACACATATTTCATCTAAAATTCCAACTCTCCCCGACTTTCTCTACCGAATTTTTCTCTGTCACATTTATCACCAACTGACAAGCTACGTATGTTCACAAATTTGTTTCTTGTCTGTCTCCCCTCTTGAATCTCTGCTCCACGAAGGCAGGGATTTTTGCCTTTTCTTGTTCACTACTTAATCCCTAAGTCCTAGACCAGGGCCTTGGTCACACAGTAGGTGCTCGTTAAGTGCTTACTGAATGATGAAATCTGTAAAATGGGGCTCAGAGAACTTGGCTCCTAAGGTTTCCATGAGGATTGAATAGGATTAAAAACACGTATTAAATGACCAAGAAATGCTTGTAGGATCAATGAAAGAAAGAATGTGGGTCTGGAGAGGAATGTCCATACCTCCCAGGAGATAAACGAACTGGCCTTTCTCCCTCCCCTTCTCATACCCTCCTGCACCAGCCCCTGAGGATGGACTCTTGGAACTTGGATGAGCTCATGGCTGGATCAGCCCTCGGCTCAGCCATGCCAGCCGGCTCCACGGTGGCCAGGCTTGTGGCCGTGTGCTTGGGATGGCAGAGACTTCCGCTTCCCTCCAGTGGGAGCTGGGGCCGGGAAACTCTCTCTCCCTCCTGCCAGGGCCGGCAGATGGAGCGTTGGCAACGTCTGCTTAGTTTGGTTCAATTTCATAAACATGTCCTGAACACCTCGAGGCACTGGAGGTGGGGCTGCAATGCTGAGGGAGACCCCAGGGCTGAGAGGAGGACCCTGTACTTGTTACATGTGATCTTAACTTCATAGGGTCCTTGGGGAGAGGCTTAGGCTGGACCTAGGCTAGCTCTTAACATTGCTGCGTTTGGCTAAGGGGAGGCTCCAGCAGGAAGCCAGAGGAAGAGAGAAGGTGGGGACATTTATTGGCCACTCCATCTGTGCCTTGCCATGGTTCTGGGTCCTCTAAGGTCCCAGGGCTGGTGGCAGCCCTTTTTCCTTGGCCCCAGCTCTGACTGGGTCCCCATAACAGCACTCCCTCTCCCATCCACTAGCCTGGGGGCTACACCATTCCTTGGAAACCCTGCTTACTCCCTGTAAACGGCCTTTTGGTTGAGTTTGCCATCTGTTTCCTGCAGCGACCTCACTGCCTTCCCCCTTCCCACCCTCTTGGCTATAGAATTTGCTTGATGAGGGACAGTCTGTTTCTGGGAGTGGGGGGAGAGGCGCCTTCTCTTTGCACGGTGCATCCCCAGCAGAAGTTCTGACCCTGTTCCCATGCCCCCACCCCCACCCCCACCCCCACCCCCGTCCTGATCTGCCATGGGCAGGTGGTAACTTTGCCAGAGAAACGTTCTCCCACCGCCTCCACCTTGGTGAGCTCCTGGGCGTTGGCCAGATTGTCCACAGCGATGGCCAAGAACACATTCAGGAGGGTGTCTGCAAATGTCTGAGTCAGGAAAAGCAACCATTGGTGGGACACCACTTGGGCCCTGGGTATCTGGGTCTCTCACTACCCTCCCTTGAGCCCCTGCCACCTCTCCTCTGCCAGAAGTCCAGGCCTGTCCCCTTCTCTCCCTCCATGAAGGATACAGTTCCCGAAGAGCGTCAGTACAATGAAATAGATGGAGAACACCATGCCGCCCTGCACGCCCCCCTGAGACTTGATCCCGTCGTACATGACCTCGTTCCAGTCTTCGCCCGTCAGGATCTGAAAGGGGAGGAAGAAACACACAGCCAACCCCCCTCTCAGCCACGGGCCCCTTGGAGACGCAGCTGTGGAGCCGGAATCCGCCTACCCCATCCCCAAGCCCAGGAGGTCTTTAACAATCCTGCCCGGTTTGCGGAGCCAGACTCTGTGACGGCTTCTCCTTGGCTTTTCTCTTTGTTTGTGAGTAGAAAGGGCTGTTCCTGAGTCGAGGGGCTCTTAGCCTGGCTTCTAGGAAAATGGGACCCATGGAGGAGTCACAAACCCTCCTGTAACTCTGTCTTACTTGAAGTGATTAAGGGGATTTGCTATGGACTAAATTGGGTCTCCCTCCAAATTCATGTGTTGAAGCCCTAACCTATAATGGGATGGTATTTGGAGACGGGCCTTTAAGAGGTAACTAGGGTTAGATGAAGTCATGGGGGACTTCATGATGGTATTAGTGCCCTTCTAAGAACAGGAAGAGACCACATGCCATGGCTCATGCCTGTAATCCCAGTACTTTGGGAGGCCGAGGTGGGAGGATCACTTGAGCCCAGGAGTTCAAGATTAGCCTGGGCAATATGGCAAGACCCCATCTTTACAAAAAATTTTAAAAAAATTAGCTGGTGCACATCTGTAGGCCCAGCTACTCAAGGGGCTGAGGTGGGAGGATCGTTTGAACCTAGGAGTTTGAGGCTGCAGTGAGCTATGATTGCGCCACTGCACTCCAGGCTGGGTGACAAAAAAATGTGATTTGCCTAAAAAAAAATAGATTTTTTTTTTTGAGATTTTTGTCTCAAAAAAAAAAAAAAAAGAACAGGAAGAAACATCAGAACTCTCTCTCTCTGACATATGAGGACACAGCAAGAAGGTGGCTATCTGCAAGCTAGGAAGAGAGCCCTCACCAGGAACTAACCCTGCTAACACTTTGATCTTAGACTTCCCAGCCTCCAGAACTGTGAGAGAATAAATGTTTCCTGTATAAGCCACCCAGTCTGTGGTATTTTGTTATGGCTGCCTGAGCAGACTAAGACAGGATATTAATATTTACCTGTGTTCCTCATGTGGTCATGGTGATGACTAAATAAGCTACTATGTGGATAGCACAAACGTAGCACATGTTTGTGGTCCCCCTGCCTGAGGCAGACCCTGGAACAAGGGTTCAGGTGCAAGTGGTTTATCTGGGAGGTGATCTCAGGAAGTACCAGCAGGGGAGAGGAGAAGTGAGAAAGGGAAAAGAGGGTGGAATGTAAACAGTATGTGATCAAGCGAGTTTCCACTGTAGGTAACTGGGGCTCGGTCTTGCTACGGAGCTCTGGGGGTCATCCCATCTGAGGGTGAGGGAGCTGGGGTATTTATGCACCAATGGCTGCTCCTTTTAGGGTGTGGTGCAAAAAATTCACAGTACTACTGGACTGCAGTTCCTTGGGGGCAGAGCAGGCGACCAGAGAAAGACCAAGGCAAAGGATTAGGTGTTGACAGATAAAAGTTTTGCTGATGCATATTGAAAGAACCAAGGGGATATTCAAACAGCACCTACATGCTCCTTTAAAAAAAATCCAACTTCCTTCCTTCTATCCATATTTCCATGAGGCTAAAGTAAATGTTAAAGAACTCCAAAAACATTAATCTGCTAAAACAGGGTTTCTAAGCCTCAGCACTGCTGATATTTGGGGCCAGATTATTCTATTCGGGGCTGTCCTGTGCATTGTAGGATGTTGAGCAGCATTCCTAGTCTCCACCCACCAGATGCCAGTAGCACCCTCTCCCTAGCTGTGACAACCAACAATGCTTGCAGACATTGCTACATGTCCTTGGAGGACAGACTTGTCCTTGGGTGAGAACCTCTGAGCTAAAGATACATTACTAGTAATCAGTGCTATTAATAATCACTTACGGGCCAGGCGCGGTGGCTCATGCCTGTAATCCCAGCACTTTGGGAGGCCGAGGCAGGCAGATCACGAGGTCAGGAGTTTGAGACCAGCCTGGCCAACATAGTGAAACCCTGTCTCTACTAAAAATACAAAAATTAGCCAGGCATGGTGGTGTGCACCTGTAGTCTCAGCTACTCGGGAGGCTGAGGCAGGAGAATCGCTTGAACCCGGGAGGCAGAGGTTGTGGTGAGCCAAGAATGCACCATCGCACTCCAGCTTGGGCAACAGAGCGAGACTCCGTCTCAAAAGAAAAAAATCGCTTATGTGGGGGCTCAGAACTTCCCTTCATGGAAGGTTTCTTCTTCAACTCCCTGTCTAGGGGTCTCATTTAGAAACTACCTCCCCAGGAGAAGGAGAGAGTGAAGTCACATTTTCTATACACTCTCAGTCCCCCAAAGAGAAAGAATCCACCAGAGATGCTCTGAAGGTCCCGGCTGGGCCAGTCCCAAGCCTCAGGGAATGCACCCACATGGGCGCAGAAGTTGCTTTGGGTTGATCACCCTGGAATATGAGACCAAGGTATCTTCAGATTTGGTGCGTGTATTAGCCATTTTTTTTTCTCTGCCTTTTTTTTAAGAGATAAGGTCTTGCTCTGTGGCCCAGGCTGGAGCTCACTGCAGCCTCGAACTCCTGGGCTCAAGCAATCCTCCCGCCTTGGCCTCCCAAAGTGCTGAGATTACAGGCATGAACCACCTCATTGGCCTGGCCACACATTTTGTTTTCTTTATTCTGACGCATCTGGGGTCTTGCTAACTCTGGAGGGACTGCCCTGTCCAGCACTAGCCAGTCCCTAGAGGTAGTAAACAATTTAGCCCTGAGCAGGCTTTTCAAAAGCAAACCAAACAATATCCCAACCAGCCCATATCCCAACCACCTCCTTTATCTTCCCAACACTATCCACCTGCCCTAATCACCCCAAGGCCAGGTCCTAGACAAGTAGGAACAGCTCCTCTGCCCCAGAGCCCACTGAAATGATCCAAACTAGCCAGTCTTGAGCTGTTTACTCTGCCTCACCCATTCTGTCCCATGGAAACCACAATCAAGCCTCTTGCCCACATTTTCCTTCTCTTCCTGCTTGACCTTGTTGCTTCCCTGCTTGGTCCTGCATGGTGTGCTCCTTCTCTGAGGATCTGGGAGTATAACAAACTTTCTTTTCGTTTTTGAGACAGGGCTTTGCTCTCTCGCCCAGGCTGGAGTATAGTGGTGTGATTGTAGCTCACTGCAGCCTCAACCTCCTGGGCTCAAGCAATCCTTGCACTTCAGCTGCCCTAGTAGCTAGGAGGTATGCATCACCATGCCCAGCTAATTATTATTATTTTTTTTTTGTAGAGACGGAGTCTCACTATGTTGCCCAGACTTGTCTCAAGCTCCTGGCCTCAAGTAGTCCTCCCATCTTGACCTCCCAAAGTGGTTTTTTTTTTTTTCTTTTTTGAGATGGAGTCTCACTCTGTTGCCCAGGCTGGAGTGCAGTGGTGTGATCTTGGCTCACTGCAACCTCTGCCTCCCAGGTTCAAGCAATTCTTGTGCCTCATCTCCCGAGTAGCTGGGATTACAGGCATGTGCCACCACGCCCGGCTAATTTTTGTATTTTTAGTAGAGATGGGGTTTCACCATGTGGGCCAGGCTGGTCTCGAATTCCTGATCTCAAGTGATCCGCCCACCTGGGCTTCCCAAAGTGTTGGGATTACAGGTGTGAGCCACCGCACCTGGCCAAAGTGCTGGGATTATAGGTGTGAGCCACCATGCCCAGCCACAAACTATCTTTCCAATGACATTTATCTTCTGATCTGTTGGCCTCACCATATTTGAATAATGATAACCGTAAAATCTGTATTTTAAAGTGGTATGAAAAGGCCAGGTAGAGAAGGAGGAGTTAAGGGAAGCCCCTTGGATGTGGAGCAGGCACTTTCATCTGTGACACTGAGAGGTGTTGGCCTGTGGGGCCAGGTGGAGGCCGTACCTGAAACACCGTCATTATTGCTGCTGGAAAAGTATCGAAGTTGGTGGGAGGAGTCCCTTCATCGAAATTAAACCTGCAGGGAGGACACAGACATTTCCCGTTGGCCCCACCCCAGGTGCCCTGAGGGTGTGGCTCAGTATCTCATCTCCAAGGAAACGAACGTCTCCATCATCTCTGTCCCCAGGAAACCCTGAGTGGTACCCAGGGCCCTGCCCATCTGGGTGACCACAGTGGGTGTCTGGGCTACGAGGAAGGCAGCCCGCACGGTGGAGGGGAGTGGGGCCTCTGGATGCCCTGAGCCTGACCCCAGGGAACCAGGAGTTGGAATTCTTGTGAAGGACTTACTGGCCGCCGAAGAGTTGCATTCCCAGAAGGGCAAAGACAACAATGAACAGGAAAAGGAGAAACAACAGGCTGATGATGGACTTCATGGAGTTGAGGAGAGAGACGACCAGGTTTCTGAGAGATGCCCAGTACCTGCCGACAGAGGCCGGGCGAGGACTCAGGCCAGGCGGGGGAGGCAGGGCCCCGGAGTCAGCCCTCGAAGCACGAGGCTAATTTTCCCAACTTTCCGGAGGCGGCCCCACCATGTCCCCCATCCCCACCCCCTGTACAAATGTCCAGGAACCCCAAAGACTTACTTTGTGACTTTGAAAATACGCAATAACCTGAGGGCTCGTAACACGCTGATTCCAAAGGATGTGCCAGGTTTTATGACAGCCCAGATAACCTCGAAGATGCTCCCAATGATAACCTAGGGCAGAGGACCTGGTCTCATGTCCAGGGACAGTGTCTAGGCTCCAGAACTGGCAAGCATTTCCTAGGTACCAACCTTGCAAGAACTCAACCAAACTCCTCCCTCCAAATGGAAGCCTGGTGAGGATCCTTGACCCCCTCATTCATCCATTCATTTCTCTATAGAGACCGGGTCTCACTGTGTCACCCAGGCTGGAGTGCAGTGGCGCAGTCATAGCTCACTGTAGCACTGTCCTCCTGGGCTCAAGTGATCCTCCCACCTCAGCCTCTTGAGTAGCTGGGATTACAGGTGTGCACCACCACATCTGGCTAATTTTAAAACATTTTTATAGAGATAGTGTCTCGCTAGTATTGCCCAGGCTGGCCTCAAACTTCTGGGCTGAAGCCATCCTCCTGCTTTGGTCTCTCCAACTGTTGGCCTCCACTTTCCAAAGCATTGAGCCACTGCACCTGGCCTCTTATTTATTTATTTATTTATTTATTTATTTATTTATTTTTATTTATTCATTTATTTTGAGATGGAGTCTTGCTCTTGTCACCCAGGCTGGAGTGCAGTGGCGCGATCTCGGCTTGCTGCAACCTCCGCCTCCCAGGTTCAAGCGATTCTCCTGCCTCAGCCTCCCTAGTAACTGGGATTACAGGCACCCGCCACCATGCCCGGCTAATTTTTTGTATTTTTAGTAGAGACGGGGTTTCACTGTGTTGGCCAGGCTAGTCTCGAACTCCTGACCTCGTGATCCGCCTGCCTCGGCCTCCCAAAGTGCTGGGATTACAGGCGTGAGCCACCACACCCAGCCTCTTTTTTATTTATTAAGAGCTCCCACAGGCCTGAGAATTCCTGAAACACATAATTACAAAGTGAATGTCATGCCAACAATTAGGAGAAGGCTGGGGCAGTGGCTCATGCCTGTAATTCCGGAATTTTGGGAGGCTGAGGTGGGCAGATCACTTGAGCCCAGGAGTTCAAGACCAGCCTGGGTAACACAGGGAAACCCTGATGTTCCAAAAAAAACAATTAGTCAAGCATGGTGGCATGTGCCTGCAGTCCCAGCTACTTAGGAGGCTGAGGAGGGAGGATAGCTTGAGCCCAGGAATTTGAGACAGGAGAGAGCCATGATCCTGCCACTGCACTCCAGCCTGGGCAACAGAGCAAGACCCTATCTCAAATAAAATAAAAAATAAAATAAAATAAAAAGGGACATGTGGCTACCCTGAAAGTTTCCAGAGACACTGTGATATAACTACCATCCTGAATTTTGTAATAACCATTTTCTTACCTTAAAAAAAAACTGAGGTGAAATTCACATAACATAAAATTCACACTTTGAATTACACAATTCAGTGCCTTTAGGTACATGCACAATATTCTGCAACTATCACCTCTATCAAGTTCCAAAACATTTTCATCACCCCCAAAGGAGGCCCTGTTCCCATTAGCAGTCACTCCCCACTCTCCCTCACCCAGACCCTAACAACTACTCACTAATCTACTTTCTGTCTCCACGGATTTGCCTGCTCTGGACTTTTCATACAAATGGAGTTATGCAATAGTTGACCTTTTGTGTTTGGTTTCTTTTACTGAGCATTGTGTTTTCGAGGTCCTTGCCTTTTTAACGTATTCAAGTATCATCCTTAAAAAATACAGTTTAAGGCGGGGCGTGGTGGCTCACGCCTGTAATCCCAGCACTTTGGGAGGCCAGGGCAGGTGGATCACCTGAGATCAGGAGTTCGAGACCAGCCTGGGCAAATTGCTGAATCCTGGCCCCTACAAAAAATACAAAATTAGCCGGGGGTGGTGATGCATGCCTGTAATCCCAGCTACTTGGGAGGCTGAGGCGGGAGAATGGCTTGAACCCGGGAGGTGGAGGTTGTGGTGAGCCAAGATTGCGCCACTGCACTCCAGCCTGGGCAATAGAGTGAGACTCTGTCTCAAAAAAAAAAAAAAAAAAAATATATATATATATATAGAGAGAGAGAGAGAGAGAGGAGAGAGAGTTTAATTTTGTCCACTTGAACTTTGCATGAACTGTATGGATTTACGTTGCTAGCTCCTGCCTCCTTCTGTGCCATGTTACATGGGTGAGATTCATTCTTGTTGGGCAAGTGGCTGTTGTTGGTGGACTTTGATTGTTGCAGAGTATTTCATTATATAGATATGCCACAAAATATTTATCTGTTCTACAGCAAAGGGATACATGGATATTGAGACTTGGAACTATTACAAACAAGGTTGCTCAGGACATTTTTAAATTTTTCTTTCTTTCTTTCTTTTTTTTTTTTTTTTTGAGATGGAGTCTCATTCTGTCACCCAGGCTGGAGTGCAGTGGTGCAATCTCAGCTTACTGCAACCTCTGCCTCCCCGGTTCAAGTGATTCTCCTTCCTCAGCCTCCCAAGTAGCTGGGATTACAGGCATGTGCCACGACGTCTGGCTAATTTTTGTATTTTTTTAGTATAGATGGGGTTTTGCCATGTTGGCCAGGCTGGTCTTGAACTCCTGACTTCAGGTGATCCACCTGCCTCCGCCTCTCAAAGTGCTGGGATTATAGGTGTGAGCCACTGTGCCTGGCCTACTTTTATTTCTTAGAGATGGGGTCTCACTCTCTTGTCCAGGCTGGAGTGCAGTGGTGTGATCATAGCTCACTGCAGCCTCAAACTGCTGGGCTCAAGCAATCCTCCCACCTCAGCCTTCTGAGTAGCTGGGGCTACAGGTGTGCACCACCACACCTGGCTAATTATTATTATTATTATTTGTAGAGACAGGGTCTTGCTATGTTGCCTGGGCTGGTTTTCAACTCCTGGGCTCAAGCAATTCTGCTGCCTCAGCCTCCTGAATAGCTGAGGCTATAGGCATGAGGCATCACACCTGGCTTTCTTTTCTTTCTAATGGAAAGAAATTGGTTTTATTCTTTAAATACTTGGGTCATTTATGTAGGGAAGGTTTGTTTCTTTGTATGTATTTTGTTTTCTTCAACAACATAATTTTCTATAATGGCAGAAAACAGTACAACATTCAGTTATTATAAATTATTAAGCTGGCTGGGTGTGGTGGCTCACGCCTGTAATCCCAGCACTTTGGGAGGCCAAGGTGGGTGGATCACGAGGTCAGGAGATCGAGACCATCCTGGCTAACACGGTGAAACCCCGTCTCTACTAAAAATACAAAAAATTAGCCGGGTATGGTGGCAGGCACCTGTAGTCCCAGCTACTTGGGAGGCTGAGGCAGGAGAATGGTGTGAACCCGGGAGGCGGAGCTTGCAGTGAGCCGAGATCGCACCACTGTACTCCAGCCTGGGTGACAGAACGAGACTCTGTCTCAAAAAAAAAAAAAAAAAAAAAAAATTAAGCCTTTCTGAGACCAACAGGACTGTGGTAAATGATTAGGGCTGCCCTGGGCCAGGCATTCTCCACTAATTTGTGAACAACCTTAATTTCACTTCCAGCTGCAGGGACATTCTGGCCTGTGTCTCCTAGGTATCTGGGTGAGATTTTCTAGGATGAATTCCTAGCAATGGAATGCTGGGTCATATCTCCATCTTGTAGTTTTTGCCCTGGTTCAATGAGGATTGGATGTAGATTATTCTCAAGGATTTAGGTTTTGTGTTGACTAGTGGGTTGCTGGGTGTTCATCACATTTAAAAAATAAACTAATTAACTGAGTAAGTCACAAAATAACAAAGGACCATAATGGCTCCATACTGCCAGGGTGTTGTAATCTAACAATTATACTTCATCTACTTCCACATGACTGAGCTCCAAAGGAAAAAAAGAAATAGAAATCATATTGATGTCCTATTTGTAATCCTGAAGTTGGGTACTTAGTTGGAGTGACACAGGCAACCCACCCAAGGCATGGCTTTTCTCCCAACTTGGAAAACTTGTCTTATGTCCCCCACTTAGCTTTCCAAAGGGGGTCTATACGTTTTCCTCCCACTGGCGGTGGTTGAGGGTTCTGGGTACCCTGTATCCTTGCCAGCGTTTGGGATTGTTTTCTCATTCCTTCTGCATCCATCTGAGTCTCTCATATCAGGGGTGACTTTACCTTTCTCCCTTTAATGTGTCCAGGTATCTGTCATTCCAGGCAAAAGCTGGAGAAATGAACTTCTTGGAAACAAGAGCACTTACCCCACAGTCAAAGCAGTTGAAGGAAGAGTGGAAGTAAGGCCGCGTCCCAAGCCCGTACATTTTTATAAACATTTCGGACATAAAGAGTCCTAAGAAAATGAATTCTGCATAGTCTAGAAGGGAGAAGGAGGAAACAGAGAGGAGGTTAGGCTTGCTGAGGGTAGGGGTTCCAGGTGGCTCTGGCTTTCCTTTTATTATCATTTTTTAACTTTTTATTTTTTGTAGAGATGAGGTCTTGCTATGCTGTTAGGCTAGTTTCAAACTCCTGGCCTCAGAACAGTTTCCCCGATTTGGCCTTCAACATGCTACAACTACAGGCATGTGTCACCACACCCAACTTCTGACTTACCTTTTTTCTTTTTAAAATTTTTATGTGGAGATGGGGGTCTCACTATGTTGCCCAGGCTGGTCTTGAACTCCTGGCCTCAAGTGATCCTCCCAGCACAGCCTCCCAAAGTGCTGGGATTATATACATGACCCACTGTGGCCACACCCTGTCCAAGGTGTCCTTCCCATGGGCCTCAGTTTCCCCTCTGTTAAAAAGGAAGAGCTGGCTGGGCATGGTGGCTCACATCTGTAATCCCAGCACTTTGGGAGGCCTAGGCAGTCAGATCAACTGAAGTCAGGAGTTTGAGACCAGCCTGGCTAACATGGCAAACCCCGTCTCTACTAAAAATACAAAAATTAGCGAGTGTGGTGACACATGCCTGTAAACCCAGCTACTTGGGAGGCTGAGGCATGAGAATCACTTGAACCTGGGAGGTGGAGGTTGCAGTGAGCCAAGATTGGGCCACCGTACCGTAGCCTGGGTGACAGAGCAAGACCTTGTCTAAAAAAAAAAAAAAAAAAAAAAGAAGAGCAACAGTTATGCACTACCCTCCAACCAACAAGTCAACCAACCTTAGGCCAATTTTAAAAGGAATGAGAAAATTATCAATGAGTCTCCATCTTGTAGTTTTTGCCCTGGTTCAATGAGAAGAATTGGATGTAGATTATTGCCAAGGACTTTTGTGTTGACTGGTGGGTTCCTGGGTGTTTATCATATTTAAAAAATAAACTAATTAACTGAATAATTCACATAATAACAACGGACCATAACGGCCCCATAATGCCAGGGTGCTGTGATCTAACAATTATATTTAATCTACTTCTACGTGACTGAGTTCCAAAGGATAAAAGGAAATAGAAATCATAATGATATCCTATTTGTAATCCTGAAGTTAAGTACTTAGTTGGAGCGACACAGGCAACCCACCTAAGGCATGCCTTTTCTCCTAACTCAGAAAACTTGTCTTATGTCCCCTAGAAATCCTGTGCTGTGAGTGACCTAAAAAGTCTTGAGCAAGACAAAGCCTTTTGTTCTTTGATGAGCAAGCATAAAATTGCAAATGCCTCAGGGAGGGGTAAAACATGGATATGCGTTTGCTCCAGCAAATAAATGGCTGACATCAGATCCTTTTCTGAGAGGGCTTTCTTGGTGGGGTAGGAAGATGAGGAGTTAGGAAGGGCACGGGTACTTAATGGATAGAAAGGAGAGATGAGGAGGGTTTCTGAGGAGCAGAAAGCATACAGAAAGGAAACAGACAGAGGACTGAAACTAACTTCCATGAATTTCATATAGCTAATTAAGGCCACAAAGCTAATTGTGTTTGGTGGTTGTGATGGTTTAAATGTTTGTGTCCCCTCCAAAATTCACGTTGAAACTTAACTGCCAATGTAACAGTATTAAGAGGCGGGGCCTTCAGGAGGTGATTAAGTCATGACAGTAGAGCGCTCATGAATGGGATTAGGTGCCCTTATAAAAGAGGTTGACAGAGGAAGTTTGTCCCTCTTGCTCCTCCACCTTCTGCCATATAAGGACCCAGTGTTCCTCCCTTCCAGAGGATACAGTGTTCAAGGTGCAATCTTGGAAGCAGAGAGTAGCTTTCACCAGACAAGGAAACCTGCCAATGCCTTGATCTTGTGCTTCCCAGCCTCCAGAACTGTGAGAAAATAAATTTCTGTTCTTATCAAATTACTCAGTCTCAGGTAATTTGTTATAGCAGCACAAATGAACTAAGACATTTGTCAAGGGTGTTTGCTATGTCATGCTTTTAAGAGGTGTTTTGAACTGACCGTCAAAGTCCTTTACACTATTTATCACCAAAATTTCTCCTTATTTATAGGACGCTAAGGAGATCTTAGTGTCTGAGGGGAACTCTAGGGTTCCTAGGACCAAAATATCAGCAAAGGAAGTCTGTTTGTAACATCTGATACATTCCAAGACCCACCAGAAGTAACTCTGGGAGGACTGAAGAGTTTCTGAGATCTTGTTCCTCAGTTACCATGGAAACATGATAGCAAGTGATGCACAAGACTTGAAAGAATTACTTATCCTTAGCATTGTTGGATCTGGAAGAACTTTCAGGACCATCAAATCCAGTTTCCACCACATAGATGTGGAGTCTGAGACCCAAAGAAACAACTACACTTCACTGATGCCAAGATATACATTTTTGTTTATATTTTGACATCTCTGAAATTAATGTGTATCTTTTTTTTTTTTTTTTTTTTTTGAGATGGCGTCTAGCTCTGTTGCCCAGGCTAGAGTGCAGTGGCGTGATCTCGGCTCACTGCAACCTCTGCCTCCCAGGTTCAAGCGATTCTCCTGCCTCAGCCTCCCAAGTAGCTGGGATTACAGGTGCCCGCCATCATGCCCAGCTAATGTGTGACCCTGGGCAATCTACTTAACCTCTCTGTGTCTCAGTTTTCTCAAATGGAAAGTAGGAATGAGTAAAGGACCTTTATAGACACTGAGGACCCAGGCAGGAAGTCTCAGTCCCTTGTTCCTGAAACAGGACAGACTGTACAAGATGATTAGCAGAGAGAATATAGGAGATTAAAAATAGAGTATTAGAGGAAGTTAAAACACGAAGTAGAGTCCTCATTTATAAGAGACTCCAGAGGGACTAAAAACAATTACTAAGTTTGAAACTAGGTCAGGGCCCTGGGAAGGAGAACTGGTTCCTGAGGGGTGTCCTGGGGGGTCAGCCAGCATGACTGGGAACAAGGAGGGTTATAAGAAGACAATGGCCTGGACTAGGCTCATGGGCCTTTCTAGGTCAAAAACTAGACTGTCTCTTCTTGCTGTCCTAAGTCAATTCTGAACCAGGTCAGAAGGTCAGTGAAAAAATTAGCCAGTAGGCAAAAGACGTTTTGAGAAGTCCTTACTTGGGGCCTGCGAGCCAAAGCCAGGGCATCCACCTGCCCCCCTCACTGCCCAATCACTACTCTTTTTATTTTATTTTATTTTATTTTTTGGGACAGAGTCTCTCTCTGTTGCTCAGGCTGGAGTGCAGTGGCATGATCTTGGCTCACTGCAACCTCTGCCTCCTGGGTTCAAGCAATTCTAGTGCCTCAGCCTCCTGAGTAGCTGGGATTACAGGTGTGCACCATCACATCTGGCTAATTTTTGTATTTTTTGTAAAGACAGGGTTTCACCATATTGGCCAGGCTGGTCTTGAACTCCAGGCCTCAAGTGATCCACCCACCTCAGCCTCCCCAAATGCTGGGATTATAGGTGTGAGCCACCATGCCTGGCCCCAATCACTGCTCTTGTTGATTACTCAGAGCTCTTTACTTTTTAAATCCTGCTCAGACATCTCCCCATCTTTTGCTGCTTTTCCTCACCCTCACTTGGCCCTCAATTTTGATACTATCTCATGCTAACTCATATAGAATCTGGGAATAGGCCCAGAGGGCAAAGCCTTGGTGGGCCTTGTACCCTGAGGGAGCAAAATGCTCTCGCAGATACTGGAGGGGATGTTCTATGAATGAATAAGGAAGCCAAAAAGGGCAGGGGAGGAAGTATTAGGTTGGTACAAAAGTAATTGTGGTTAAAAAAAAAAAAAAAATGGCAAAAAACGCAATTAATTTTGCACCAACCTAACAGGAAAGAAGCAGAAGGTTTGAAAGAAGAGAGAAGTAGAGTCAGAAATAAGTAGAGAAAATGAGGGCAACATATAAGCCACTCCTTATTTCTAAGGCATCCTCTTAACCATAAGTTATGAACATTTCCAGAGATGTACATAAAAATTATTAATACATTTATGTTTCTGTTTCTATCCGTCTATCTTATGAGCTCCGTCTTTCTCTGTCTCTCTTCCAACATCCCCTTCACCAGCACCCCTCTGTCTCTCTCTCTTAGAAAGGAATCACAGGAGCATTTGTTGGTCTGAATTCCAGCTTCCAGCTCTCAGGTCTAAGGGAGATGGGTTCCATTGTCATAGCAACAGCAACATTGGCCCCAGTGACAGTTATAGAAATAGCTAAAGGAAAGGGCGGATTCAACGAGAACCAAAGAAGATACACATACTACCAGAGAAAGAGAAGTGGAAAAAGGGCGTGAGGGAGGGATCAGGGAGTTGGCAGGGGTGGGGCTGGGTGGTACTCACAAAGGAAGTCGGAGAGCCACTCGGGCTGGTTGTAGTGAACAATAGCAACACACAGCGTGTTGAGAGCTACCAAACTGAGTACAGTCCAGTAGAAGGCCTGAGTTTTGACCATGCGGCGGATGTAGAAACGCATCCTCCTCTCCTTTTTGTGAAAAAAGGTCGAGTTCTCCAGCTTGGCACTTTTAATGCTGGCTCGGGCGAAGGGAGAACCTGCCAGGGAAAAGATGGAGAATGTCAGGCTCAGGCTGTTCCTGCAGACGAAATTAACCAATGTGCAGTCCAAGCACAGATTTTAGCCAGGGGATCCATTAGTCTCTCCAGCAAGCCTCTGGCCTGAGGGAACCATCGTGACCCACGGGCTTAGTTTTGCATAGATGGAGCTTATGAGAAGACAATGCCCCTGAAAAATAACAGAATTAGAAGTAACCAATTAGAAAGCAGGATGTTGATGGGAAGGCTGATAGCTCTCTGTTGCAGGAGCCAATTTTCCATGTCTCTCACTCCCAGCCACATCTGATGCCTCTGGGAGTCACACCACAGGGCAGGATAAAGCAGAGCCTCCATTCCCTGATGCAGGGGCAGGCAACAGAGCTGCATGGAGCACGCTTGGAAGGCCTCCAGAAAGAGATGTGGATAAGACTGTAGTTTTCCATGGACATTTCACTTTAGAAGTGATCACTGAGGAATGAGCTGGGTGTGTCCTCTGCCTACATATAGTTTTGCTCGTATGCATTTATTGAGTACCTATTTTGTGCCAGGCTCTGTTTCAGGGGCTCAGGATACATTAGGCAACAGAGCCTGGACTTCCGGGGTCTGACCCTCTAAGGGGAGGAGACAGACAGTGGACATAATAAGTAAATTAACAGTGGGATGGAAAATGAAAAGTGCTATGGAAAAAAAAAGTTGGGATGGGTGCAGTGGCACATGCCTGTAATCCCAGTACTTTGGGAAGCTGGAATGGGAGGACTGTATGAGGCCAGGAGTTTGACACCAGCCTGGGCAACATAGCGAGACAAGTTTTTTTAAATAACAATTTTTTTTTTTTTTTAAAGAGAAAAAGTAAAGCATCACAGAGGGACTGGGAGCCCTTGGAGAGTCCACAGGGTAGGCTGCAGCATTAAATTGCGTGGTCAAGGTGAGTGTGTTGACTTGTCACTTTAGTATCTTAGGTAGAGGAAACAGCAAATTTAAGGTCCTGAAGCATGAATGTGCCTGCTTGACATTTTTGGGGAACAGCACAAGGAAGTCAGTGTGGCTGGAGTGGAGTGGTTGAGGGGAAAAGAGAAAGGTAGTGAAGGCAGGGAGGTGATAGGCAGATCATGCATGGCCTGGTGGACCATAAGGAGGACTTTGGCTTTTACCCTGAGTGAGGTGGGAGCCGTGGAGGGTTCTGAGTAGAGGAGGGATGGAACCTGACTTGGGTGTTCACAGGCACCCTCTGGCTGCTGAGGGGGAGAGTAGACAGTGAGAGGTGAGGACAGGAGCTGGGAGACCAGGCTGGAGGTGACTGAACCCATCCAGGCAAGTGATGATGATGATGGATGAGGGCTGGAGTTGGGTGGTAGTTAAGTGGGGAGGATTTGGGATGAATCATTTAAGACAGATTCAACATTTGCTGATGGAACGGTGTGGATGTAAGAGAGAGGGATGAGCCAAGGTGAATGAATGATGTACACACAAAGGAATGGATGAATTGGTGAACCCCTTAAGGGATGGATCTCTCATCCACTGAATGGGCACAGGTTTAGGGGAAGGTCAGAGCTCAGTTTTGGACAGATTGAATTTACCTTCTAAAATACATCTTTTTTTTTTTTGAGACAGGATCTTGCTTTGTTGCCCAGGCTGGAATGCAGTGTCTTGATCATAGCTCACTGCAGCCTTGAACTCCTGGGTTCAAGCGATCCTCCCACCTCAGCCTCCCAAGTAGCTATGACTACAGGCACGTACCACCATGCCCGCTTAATTAAAACAATTTTGTTTTTGGTAGCAATGAGGTCTCCCTATGTTGCCCAGGCTCGTCTTGAACTCCTGGGTTCAAGCGATCCTCCCGCCTCAGCCTCCCTAAGCATTGGGATTACAGCATGAACTACCATGCCCAGCCTTAAGATACCTTTTCTTATAAACCCTCAGTTGCATTCATTTTTAAATGGTTCTTCATTGATTGATTCATTCATTAGTACACTCATTCATTCTTTCATCCATCCATTTGTTCATTTATTCATTCATTCTTTCATCATTCTTAAATTCATTAGCACATTCATCATTTATCCATTCCTTTGTGTGTACATCATTCATTTGCTCATCCATTCATCCATCCATTCATTATTCATTTGCTCATTTGTTTCTCCATTCATTCCTCCATTTATCCATTCACCCATTCATCTATCCAGCATGTTTATCAAAACCACCCCACTTGCCAGACACAGGACACAGCAAACACCTCCAAGGAGACCACTTCCTATCAGCAAAATTCTCAACAGAGATTTTGAGTTGGCACCTTAGGGGCCACTGCGACTCATACTGGGTTTGTGAAAGCTGAAATTATTGGTCCACATTTAAAAACTGGGAGATTTTCCATGAAAATATGGATTTCAGCTTCCCCTGAATGAAAATAACAGCTGACGTTTATGGAACATTTAGCAGGCACCAGGCACTGCAGGGAACATGTTTTACACGACAAGCTACTTACTCCTCCTCAGAGCCCTAGGAAGTAGGGACCAGCGTTATCCCCATTTTACAGCCAAGGAAACAGGCTGAGGGGGGTCTAGTAACCGGTGAACATGTGTCAAGATGGTTCAGAGTGTGCTCTGGGCCACCACATTGCACACCTGGGGCATATGGTCATGGGGCAGGGGCACATTCCACTCAGCTGCAGTTGGCCAGGCCCGGTGGCTGTGACTTCCTTACAGGGATGCCTCTCCTTTCTGCAAAGACCCTTCCCCTCATGTCCATCACCTTCTCGACCCCAGGGGCAGTTCCTCATGACCCTGCCCAGCATTTCTGGCCCTAGTCCCTGAAACTCTCAAAGATGGGTCCAGATCTGCAGGTCTCCAAAGGGCTTGGCCAAAAGAAATAAGACCCTTGGGACCTTGGGGGTCAGGGGGGATGTTCTACAGATTGAGAGAGAGAGAGAGAGAAACCACAACAGGCAGAAGGTCTCCAGTCCCCACTCCTGCTGGAGCCACACTGAAAACCTGGCTTAATCACCAACCAGCAGATGACCTTGGGCAAGCCACCTTGGTAAATTGGAGACAACCACACTTCCTACCTCAAAGGGCCATCCAAAGGCATAAATGAATTAATACATCTTAGCATGATGCTAAGTGGTACCTTACGATTATTAGATATAAATCTTCTAGTACAACCTCAAGAGCTGAAATCATGACTAGGTTCACATGCCAGCCATTGAGAAAGTCTTTCCTGATCACTCAGCCTGAAGACACATCCCCACAACAGGCACACCCTTCACTGGGAAGGGAGAGGGAAATGAATATTAATTGAACACCTACTAAGTGCCGGACCCCATGCTAGGTACTGTCACTTCTATTAGTTGAATTTCATACTCACCTTGACCCACGTTCCCTTTTTCTATACATTCCTGTCTCTCGTTTTTCTCTGTGGTCTGGAATTATAATTGCAGACAATTTCTAGATTTTTAAAAATCATTTTCATGAGATGTTTTATTCAACCCAATACATCCAAAATATTACCATTTCAACATGGAATCAATATCAAGGTGGGTTCAAAAGATATTTTATACTCTTTCTTTTGTACTAAGTATTCCCAGCCTGACGTGTTATTATGAAGTACATCCTAGTTCAGGGTCAGCCACACTCAAGGGATCAAGAGCCAGTGTAACTGGTACCAGTCTGAAATGTTCTTTTCCTTTTTTTTTTTTTTCTTTTTTTTTGAGATAGAGTCTCATTCTGTCACCCAGGCTGGAGTGCAGTGGCACGATCTTGGCTCATTGCAACCTCCGCCTCCCGAGTTCAAGTGACTCTCCTGCCTCAGCCTCCCAAGTTCCTGGAACTACAGGTGCCCACCACCACGCCTGACTAATTTTTGTATTTTTAGTAAAGATGGTGTTTTGCCATGTTGGCCAGGCTGGTCTCGAACTCCTAACCTCAAGTGATCTGCCCGCTGCAGCCTCCCAAAGTGCTGGCATTACAGGCATGAGATACTGGGCGTCCGGGCCAGTCTGCAAAGTTCTATGGTGGGGGAAGGGGTATGTCACCGCCAAGGATTCATCTGGTGATTTCTGGCAACTTATATACCCCTAAAATTATATGTAAATTGTAATACAGCCATGTGTGGCTTAATGAGGAAGACATGTTCTGAGAAATGCATTGTTAGGCAATTTTGTCCTTGTGTGAGCATCTTAAAGTGAACTTACATAAACCTAGATGTTGTAGCCTACTCCACACCCAGGCTACGTGGTTTGTAGCTCCTTGGCTACAAATCTGCCCAGCATGTTACTGTACTTAATACTGTAGGCAACTGTAACATCATAGTATTTGTGTGTCTGAACATATCTAAACATAGAAAAGGTACAGTAAAAACAGTATAAAAGAGAAAAAGTGGTTCAGCTGCATAGGGTACTTGGCATGAATGGAGCTTGCAGGACTGGAAGTTGCTCTTGATGAGGGAGTGAGTGAGTGGTGAGTGAATGTGAAGGCCTAGGATATTATTGTACACTCCTGTATATATTATAAACACTGTACACTCAGGCTACATGAAATTTACAAAAAAAATTTACAAAAAAATAAAGTAATTAGGGCCAGGTGTGGTGGGCTCGTGCCTGTAATCCCAAAACTTTGGGAGGCTGAGATGGGCGGATCATGAGGTCAGGAGTTTGAGACCAGCCTGGCCAACATGGTGAAACCCAGTATCTACTAAAAACACAAAAATTAGCTGGGTGTGGTGGCGCACGCCTGTAATCCCAGCTACTCGGGAGGCTGAGGTGGGAGGACTGCATGAGCCCGTGAGGTTGAGGTTGTAGTGAGCTGTGATTGTGCTACTGCACTCCAGCCTGGGTGATGGAGTGAGATTTGTCTCAGAAAAAAAAAAAAAAAAAAAAAAAAAGAAATCGCATAGAGAAACACAGAAAGAAGACCATATGACAACAGAGGCAGATACTGGAATTATGCATCTATGAACTGAGGAACACCAAGTATTGCTGGCAGCACCAGAAACTAAGAAATACCACGGAACAAATTTTCCCCTAAAACCTTCTGAGGGAATGTGTTGGCTCTGCTGACACCTTGATTTCAGTTTGGACTTCTGGCCTCCAGAACTGTGAGAGAAGAAATTTCTGTTGTTTTAAGCCACTGGGTTTGTGACACTTTGTAATGGCAACTCTGGGAACTCAATATCACCCATATAGAGCCTGTATTATTAAAACCACATAAATGGATCCCCGTTTCCCCACATCCTTGCCAGCACTTGTTATGATTTGTCTTTTTTTTTTTCTTGTGAGATGGAGTCTCACTCTGTCACCCAGGCTGGAGTGCAGTGGCATGACGTCTGCTCACTGCAACCTCCACCTCCTGGGTTTAAGCGATTCTCCTGCCTCAGCCTCCTGAGTAGCTGGGACTACAGGTGTGCACTACTGCACCCAGCTAATTTTTGTATTTTTAGTAGAGATGGGGCTTCACCATGTTGGTCAGCCTGCTTCTCCTCTTATAAAGACAGCAGTCGTTGGATTTAGGACCCACCCTAATTAAGTCTGATCTCATCTTAACTTGATTACCACCTGCAAAGGCCCTATTTTCATGTAAGGCCACATTTGCAGGTACCAGGGGTTAGAACTTCAACAAACCTCATTTGTCTTTTTGATAATAGCTACTCTAGGCTGGGCACAGTGTCTCACACCAGTAATCCCAGCACTTTGGGAGGCCAAGGAGGGCAGATCATTTGAGGTCAGGAATTCAAGACCAGCCTGACCAACATAGTGAAACCCCGTCTCCACTAAAATACAAAAGTTAGCTGGGCATGGTGGCATGTGCCTGTAATTTCAGTTACTTGGGAGGCTGAGGCAGGAGAATCCCTTGAACCCAGGAGGCAGAGGTTGCAGTGAGCTGAGATCACGCCACTGCGCTCCAGCTTGGGCGACAGAGTGAGACTCCCTCTCAAAAACAAAACAAAAAACAAACAAAAAAATAAACAAAAAGATAACAGCTACTCTAACAGGTATGAGGTGATAGCTGATGGTGGTTTTGATTTGCATTTCCCTGATGATGAGTGATGTTCAGCATTTTATTCATACACCTGCTGGCCACTTGTATGTCTTTTCTTTTGGGATATGTATGTTCAGATCCTTTGCACATTTTTATTTTTTATTTTGAGACAGGGTCTTGGTCTCATTCTGTCCCCCAGGGTGGAGTGCAGTGATGCAATGTCAGCTCACTGCAACCTCCTCCTCCCGGGCTCAAGGGATCCTCACATCTTAGCCTCCCGAGT
The DNA here is from genome assembly GCF_028885625.2 of Pongo pygmaeus. Lineage (NCBI taxonomy): Eukaryota > Metazoa > Chordata > Mammalia > Primates > Hominidae > Pongo > Pongo pygmaeus. Next base: position 13,569,031 of record NC_072393.2, read on the forward strand.
AGCTGTCTTTGCCCATTTTTAATTGGATTGTTTTCTTGCTGTTGAGTTGTTTGAGTTCGTTATATATTTTGGATATTAGCTCCTTATCAGACATATTGTTTGCAAACATTTTCTCACATTCCTTAGGTTGTCTCTTTCCTCTGCTGAATGCTTCCTTTGCTGTGCACAAACTTTTTAGTTTGATACAATCCCATTTGTCCATTTTTGCTTCTGTTGCCTGTGCTTTTGAGGTCCTGTCCAAAAAATCATTCCTGAGACCAATGCCATGGAGCTTTCTCCCTATGTTTTCTTAGAGCATCTTTACCATTTCAGGTCTGACATTTAAGTCTTTTCAGAACATCTGCACAACCACGTTCACTTCAGCATTATTCACAATAGCCAAAATATGGAAGCAAACTAAGTGTCCCACAATGGATGAATGGATAAAGAAAATATGGTATATATACAAATAGAATATTATACAGCCCTAAAAGAAGGAAATTCTGTAATGTGTGACAACATGGATAGAACTGGAGGACATTATACTGAGTAAAATAAGCTGGCACAGAAAGACAATTACAGTATGATCTCACATGTGGGGGCTTAAAACTAAAAAAAATTGATCTCATAGGAAGAGCAGGAAGGTGGTTCCTGGAGGCTGCAGGGGGAGGAGGAGGGATTGAGAAAGAGAAGATGTTGATCAAAGGGTATAAGTTGCAGTTAGACTGGAGGAGTAAGTTTTAGTGATCTATTGCATTGCATTGCATTTAGTGATGCATTAATACATTATTGTGTATTTATATTGCATTATTAATAAATAGTAATGTGTTGTGTATTTCAAAATTGCTAAGAGATTTTTAATGCCTTCCCCACACACAAAAAATGGTGAGGTGGTGAGGTGATGGATGTGTTAATTAGCATGACTGAATCATTCTATGATGTATACATAGATTAAAACATCACACTGTACCCCATAAACATACACAATTACCATTTGTCAGCTGCAAATAAATTAATAAAAAATCATGCCTGTAATCCCAGCACTTTGGGAAGCCAGGGCAGGAGGATCACTTGAGACCAGGAGTTTGAGACCAGCCTGGGCAACATAGCCAGACCCCCATCTCAACAACAACATCAACAACAACAACAACAAATTAGCTGGGTGTGGTGGTGCCTGTAGTCCCAGCTACTTGGGAGGCTAAGCTGGGAGGATCGCTTGAGCCCAGGAGCTCCAGGCTGCAGAGAGCTATGATCATATCACTGCACTCCAGCCTGAGTGACAGAGCAAGAACCTGCCTCTAAAAACAATAAACAAAATCATCTAAATGGGATCTGGTTTTCCTAAAAAAGCAGAGTTACAATGGCAGCTTCCATTCATAATGGATCAACTTTTTTTTGTTTTTTTTTTTCATATGCTCCACATTTTACTTATCATTGTGCTTCTGCTTCTTCTTCTTCTTCTTCTTCTTCTTATTCCTCTTCTTCCTCTTCCCCTTCCCCTTCCTCCTCCTCCTCCTCTTATTCTTCCCCTTCGCCTTCCTCCTCCTCCTCTTCTTCTTCTTCTTCTTCTTCTTCCTTCTTCTTTCTTCTTCTTCTCCTTCTTTTTTTTTTTTTAAATACAGGCCAGGTACAGTGGCTCACACCTGTAATCATAACACTCTGGGAGGCCAAGGTGGGAGGCTCGTTTGAAGCCAGGCGTTGGAGACCAGCCTGGGCAACATAGCGAGACCCTGTCTCTATCAAGGCCGTGGCATGCGCCTGTAGCCTCAAATGATCCTCTCACCTTGGCCTTCCAAAACGTTGGGATTACAGGCATGAGCCACCACACCAGGCCTGTATTATTGCATTCTTTATAAAGAATATAAATAAATAAAGGCTCACTCTATCACCCAGGCTGGAGTGCAGATCTTGGCTCACTGCAACCTCCATCTCCCAGGTTAAGTGATGCCTCTGCCTCCCAAGTAGCTGGGATTACAGGCGCCTGCCTCCATGCCCAGCCGATTTTTTTATATTTATTAGAGACAAGGTTTCGCCATGTTGGCCAGGCTGGTCTTGAACTCCTGGCCTCAAGCCCATCTTGGCACCCCAAAGTGCTGGGATTACAGGTGTGAGCCACCGTGCCCAGCCATACTGTTATTTTTCTTTTTGAAGTTATTATTCATTTATTTTAAATTGACAGATACAGGCTGTATCTATTTATAGTGCATAACATGATATTTTGACCATATGTATACACTATGGAATGGCTCAGTTGAGCTAGTTAACATATGCATTATCACATATGCTTATCATTTTTCTCATGGTGGGAATGCTTAAAATCTACTCTCTGAGCAATTTTCAAGTATATAATACATTGTTATTAATACAGTCGCCAGGCTGTACAAAATAGATTTCTTGAACATATTCCTGCAGTCTAAATGAAATTTGATATCCTGTCAGGCGCGGTGGCTAACACCTGTAATCCCAGCACTTTCGGAGGCTGAGGTGGGCAGATCACTTGAGGTCAGGAGTTTGAGACCAGCCTGGCCAACATGGTGAAACCCTATCTCTACTAACAATACAAAAATTGGCCGGGCGTGGTGGTGTGCACCTGTAGTCCCAGCTACTTGGAGGCTGAGGTGGGAGAATCACTTGAACCTGGAAGGCGGAGGTTGCAGTGAGCTGAGATCGCACCACTGCACTCCCACCTGGGCAACAGATTAAGACTCCATCTCCAAAAAAAAGAAAAAAAAAATTGATATCCTTTCAGCAACACGGCTCAACTTTTCATGTAAATGATTCAAGGTCCTTATTTCAGCAGTAAGTTCATCAATTAGAAATGAACCTGCTTTATAGTGCGTTTATCGCACAGTAGAATCACCAATTATATAAGACTGCATGTGGGCCAGGTGTGGTGGCTCACGCCTGTAATCCCATTGCTTTGGGAGGTGGAGGTAGGAGGATTGTTTGAGGCCAGGAGTTTGAGGCCAGCCTAGGCAACATATTGAGATCCCATCTCTATTAAAAAATATAAAAAACTTAGCTGAGTGTAGCAGTGTACACCTGTAGTCCCAGCTACTCGGGAGGCTGAGGTGGGAGGATCACTTGAGTCCAGGGGTTTGAGGCTGCAGTGAGCCATGACTGCACCACTGCACTCCAGCCTGAACATCAGGGCAAGACGCTGTCTCAAAAAAAAAGAAAAAAGGACTGTGCATACTGTGGTATAATGTGAATGTGAATGCAAATACCACATAGCTCCCACTTTACTTTGAAATATGCATTACTGTAATATTACTTTTTTTTGTTTTTTTTTTTGAGATGAAGTCTCTGTCACGCAGGCTGGAGTGCAGGGGCATGCTGCAGCTCACTGCAGCCTTGACTTCCTGGGCTCAGGTGATCCACCTCAGCCTCACGAGTAGCTGGGACTACTGGCGTGTGCCACAATGCCCAGCTAATATTTGATAGAGACAGGGTCTCACTATGTTGCCCAGGCTGGTCTGAAACTCCTGACCTCAAACGATCCTCCCACCTCAGCTTCCCAAAATGTTGGGATTACAGGCATGAGCCACCACACCCAGCCTGTATTGTTGCATTCTTTACATAAATAAATAAAGCTAAATGTGATTCCTTGCCAGAATCCTGGAATTCCAGAGATCTCTTTTGGGGTGGTCTAGAAAACCACTGGCTAGACTGGGGGCTCCTTTCTTTGTCTTTTTGAGTAATCAGGCTGATGAGGTAGGTTTTGGTAGACTTGCCTGTAGCAAACGTGGCTATGAAAGAACAAGCCACTGGCCTGGGTTTTGGGTCTGTTTAGAAAGCTGCAATGTCACCTGTCTTGTTAACAGAGGCGGAGGCTGCAGTGAGCCGAGATGGCACCATTGCTCTCCAGCCTGGGTGCTAGAGCAAGACTCCATCTCAAAAAAAAAAAAAAAAAAATTAAAAAAGTTAAACATATATACACATATATATGTATATGCAGATTTTTTATTTTTTTGATGGAGTTTCACTCTTGTTGCCCAGGCGGGAGGGCAATGGCGCCATCTCGGCTCACTGCAGCCTCCGCCTCCCGGGTTCAAGCGATTTTGTGCCTCAGCCTCCTGAGTAGCTGGGATTACAGGCTCATGCCACCACACCCAGCTAATTGTTGATTTTTAGTACAGACACGGTTTCACCATGTTGGCCAGGCTGGTCTCCTACTCCTGACCTTAAGCGATCTACCCGCCTCAGCCTCCCAAAGTGCTGGGATTACAGGCGTGAGCCACCGCGCCTGGCCAACAAAGCAGATTTTTAAGAATGTATGTTATTTTAATTTTTTAAGAGACAGGTTCTCACTCTGTTGCCCAGGTTGCAGTGCAGTGGCACAATCATAGCTCACTGCAACCTTGAATTCCTGGGTTCAAGAAATCCTCCTGCCTTAGCTTCCCAAACAGGTGGGACCATAGGTGTGTGCCATAATGTCTGGCTAAGTTTTTAAACATTTTGTTTTTCAGAGATGGAGCCTTGTTATGTTGCCCAGGCTGGTCTTGAACTCCTGCTCTTAAGAGATGCTCCTGCACTGGCCTCCCAAAGCAGTGGGATTACAGGCGTGAACCACTGTGCCTGGTCATAAAGCAGATTTTAAACAATGGAGGTAACATAACACGTGAAACAGACATAATTGATCAAATACGCAACACACCGACTGAGCGCTCCAATTTTTGACATTTGCTGACAGGAGATTAAACAGATGCACACACAAGTGGAAGCAGAATGAGTTCTCCATTACAAAGAAAAGCGTGTTTTGGCTGGAAATTAAAAATGCAAATGAAAACAGGCTTTAAGGTTTCATTACAAACCCACTTAACTGGGAAAGGAAATTAAATTGGTAATATTCGATGGCCTGGGTGGGGAATCCATGAACATATGCATACTTGGCAGGTTTATAAATGGGTTCCATGTTTTTGAAACTCAGAATGGCTCTTTGAATAATGAGTTGAAAAGCTGTTAATATCTTTGATCCTATAATTATCCCCAAGGAAATACGCCCAAAGGGTGGGGGGAGTCATTGTACGTAAATGCGCACAGCAGTGCTCTTTGTAAGAGAAATTATTGGAAACAACTCAAACACCCTATAATAGAGCTATGGCTAAATAAACCATAGTGTATCCACCCTACGAGATATGTGATTGCAATGGAAATTATGCCTAAACTCAGCAATAAGGTTATAAACTAGGGACGAGCGATAAAAGGGGAATATGAAATAGTGGATCAGAAACTATGGATCAGAAACACATGGATGTACTAACTTCCCTCCTTCCTTCACTTCTCTCCCGCCCTCTCTTCCTCCCTTCCTCTTTCTCTTGCCATCCTTTCTTCCTCTAAACTGCGGCCATACAGTTTCCCAAGCAGCCTAAATTCCTTCTCCCCTCAATCTTATTCCAGTCTTATTTCCTCTGCCTGGATGCTCTTCCTTCCATTAAAAACAAAAACCCATTAAAGAACAGCAACAACAACAACAACAACAATACGTTCTCACTTTAGAAGGTCAAGATCAACATAGTCACAGTCAATGAATCAATAGGACAGAGGAGTGAGAAGGGAAAGAATAAATGTTCCCTCCTCCCTCAAACTCTGGTCCCTGTGGTGGCAAAGGTCTGAGCCCTGCCTCTCACACTGTTGGTTCTGCTATCACCACCACGGTGATCTCCTACCCATCCTTCAGTTCCCAGCTTAAACATCACTTCCTCCGGGTAGCCTTCCCTGACTGCTCCCCATCCTTCTAGAGCAAGCTAAGCCCAGAGCCTCTCCCTGAAGTGCCATTACCATTACAGGTTTATTTGTGTAATTCTCTGTTTAATTTCTATTTCCTGTACTGGACTGTGAGCTCCATGTAGGTAGGGATTTGGTTTGTGTCTTTTTTTTTTTTTTTTTTTGAGACAGGATCTTGCTCTGTTGCCCAGGCTGGAGGGCAGTGATGACATCTCAGCTCACTGCAACCTCTGCTTCCCAGGTTCAAGTGATGCTCCCGCCTCAGCCTCCAGAGTGGCTGGGACTACAGGCTATTTTTTTTTGTATTTTTAGTAGAGCCAGGGTTTCACCATGTTGGCCAGGCTGGTCTCGAACTCCCGACATCAGGTGATCCACTCATCTCAGCTTCCCAAAGTGTTGGGATTACAGGCGTGAGCCACTGCACCTGGCCCAGTTTGTGTCTTTTTTTTTTTTCTTTTTTCTGTGCCCAGGCTGGAGTGCAGTAACACAATAATGGCTCATTGCAGCCTCCACTTCCCAGGCTCAAGTGATCCTCCCAGCTCAGCTTTGCGACTGCCTTGTCTTGTTTGCAACCAAGCACCTAATATAAGCGGGTTCCCCATGAATACTTCCCGAGTGAGTCACAAACATTCACCAACTTGACTGGGAGCTTCGACCCTGCCAGGTGCTGGTTCGCCATGCTTCACGGGGATCATTTAGTTGAATTCCCACAAAATAATGAGAAGCTAGGCACGGATGTTATTCCCATAATGATGTAATCTGCCCAGGACACAAGCACAGGTGGGAAGGGGTGGAGCTGAGACCCAAATCCAGGCAGTACAGTTTGCAAGCCCTCTGCCCCCACCCCACCATGTCTCTTGGGTGATAGGTGATGAACAACTGATAGGTGGCAGAGGAAGGGACTCACCCACAGAGGCTATATCAGCCAGCTGATCCTCAGCCTCTTCGGGGTTGAGCAAATCTGTCTTGCTTTTCTTTATGGTGGTTCTCCGCAGAGCTCCAACAATGGAAACATGGCAAGAGAAAAAGACGTTACCCTTTTTGCAACACAGACCATATGGACACAGTGTGTCCCTGGATTTAACTCTCACGGCAACTGTTCTCACGGGAACTAATAGTATACCCATTTTTCAGATATGTAAACTGAGGTTCAAGGTGGCACTATCACTTTGCTTAAAGGGGTAAAGACAAGAATCAAGTCGGGTTCAGTCCAACTCCAGGTCTGGGCCCTCAGCCACTATTTTCCTTCTGGTTTTATTTATTTATTTATTTATTTTGAGACAGAATCTTGCTCTGTCACCCAGACAGTGGTGTGATCTTGGCTCACTGCAACCTCTGCCTCCTGAGTTCAAGCAATTCTCCTGCCTCAGCCTCCTGAGTAGCTGAGACTACAGGCATGCACCACCATGCCCAGCTAATTTTTGTATTATTAGTAGAGATGGGGTTTTGCCATGTTGGCCAGGCTGGTCAAACTCTTGACCTCAAATGATTTGCCTGCCTTGGCCTCTGAAAGTGCTAGGATTACTCTGAAAGTGTGAGCTGCCGCACTCAGCCTCTATTTTTAAATTCTAAGAAACCTCACTTTCTTATGAAAACAGTCCACCCCTTGACCTGTAGCATACTTGCTAGGCAGGCTGCAATTTTGGGATTCTGCCCCAGTATTCAAGCTGTACACCCCAGGGAATCCACAGCAGACAGTAAGTTCAGGTGTAGACTTCCAATAAAAAGATTTAAGTACCCTAACTGAGTTAGATTACCTAACTCATTTAGGGGAGTTAGGTAATCTCCCCTCCCCAACTAAAATAATAAAATTCATTTTATAACCTTCTGGGACGCAGTGCCAGTTCTTTTATTTCCCTCAAATCTCTCAGATTTTTAATCAAAACTCATCACCCTGTCTAACTAGCTTTCTTTCTTTTTTTTGAGACAGAGTCTTGCTCTGTTGCCTAGGCTGGAGTGCAGTGGTGTGATCTTGGTTCACTGCAACTTCCGTCTCTCAGGTTCAAGCAATTCTCGTAGTTTAGCCTCCCGAGTGGCTGGGATTACAGGCGTGTGCCATGACACCTAGCTAATTTTTGTATTTTTAGTAGAGATGGGGTTTTGCCATGATGGCCAGGCCGGTCTTGAACTCCTGGCCTCAAGTGATCCACCCACCTTGGCCTCCCAAAGCGCTGAGATTACAGGCGTGAGCCACCACGCCCAGCTCCTGTCTAACCAGCTTTCTAAAGTGTGAGAAGATAAATCTCGAGCAAGAAGTTGCATTTTTCAGGGCGTACCATTATTTTTCTTATTGCTGTTATTATCGTATTGCAGACATATTCTTCTGGCCTATCTCTAAATTCCTTTTTTTTTTCTTTTGAAACAGGGTCTCACTCTGTCACCCAGGCTGGAGTGGAGTGGTACCCACTGCAACCTCGACCTCTTGGGCTCAAGTGATCCTCCCGCCTCAGCCTCCTGAGTAGCTGGGACCATAGGTGCGTGTGTCACCACATCTGGCTAAGTTTTTATTTTTTGTAGAGACAGAAGCTCACTATGTTGCCCAGGCTGGTCTTGAATTCCCAGGCTCAAGTGTTCCTCCTGTCTTGGCCTCCCAAAGTGTTGGGATTACAGATGTGAGCCACGGACAGACCGCATCCAGCCCTATCTCTAAATTCTAGGAAACTACTTCCACGAAGCCTCAGGTTGGATACACAGTGACTCTTACAGTCTGTCCCCTGACTCCCAGTTATGCTGGGGAGGTTGGGCTTTTGGATACCTTTTTAATGGTCCCTCCTTTCATATTCAGGTTTCCAGGGGACCATGAATTGACAGCTACACTCCCAGCACTTTGGGAGGCCGAGGTGGGCAGATCATTTGAGGCAAGGAGTTCAAGACCAGCCTGGCCAACATGGCGAAACCCCATCTCTATCAACAATATAAAAATTAGCCAGGCATGGTGGCTTTTGCTTGTAATCTCAGCTACTCATGAGGCTGAGGCAGAGAACTGCTTGAACCTGGGAGGCAGAGGTTGCAGTGAGGTGAGATCATGCGACTGCACTCCAGCCTGTGTGACAGAGCAAGACTCTGTCTCAATTAAAAAAAAAAAAAAAAGAAAGTAAGTCATGGTTCTGTCTGGCTAAGTTTCTAACATGGGAGACAGCAGCCCTTCACAGTAAACTGGATTATTGGTGGAATTATTACTTATTTAGCAAACAGAAATGTGCTGACCCCATGCCAGGCACTATCCCAGGTGTTCTATTTGCCATAATGAATATCATTCTGAGAAACAATCTCATGAGCTAGGGTACTGTTTATATCACACCCATTTTGCAGATGAGAAAAACCAAGGCACAAAGCAGAAAAAACCAGGTCCATGGTTAAAACAAAAAAGCGGAGGTCAGAATAGGGAAACTCTGAATGGAAGTCCTAAAATTCCTCCAGGAGGAACGTCCACCCGCTGCAGGATCCTTAGAGCCAGTCACCTGCTGTCCCCCCACTCCCCACCACAGCTTCTCCCTTGTCCCCTGGGACCCACCCCCGAGGTGGGTTCAGAGCAGTTACCATCAAAGGGATGCCTCTGCTCCCCGTCAGTTTCATCCTCGGCGAGGATCACCTCTTCTGAAGAGGAAGAGCACAGAGTTAAGTTCCCGCATTTGGAGGATGAGTTCTCCCTTGGACCGGGAAGCAGAAGGGTCTGCCCGGCCACCCCCATTCTCCGCTGGCTGATGGTGACAGTTCAACCGGCTAAAAAACATGCTGCTGGGTGGTTTCTGACTTCAAGCCCCACCTCCGCAACAGTAGCAATAGCCAACATTCTCCCCACCTCACTCAAAATAAAAACCAACATCCACACCACAGCCTATAAGCCCCTGCTTGATCTGATCTCCATCAATTTCCTGTCTTCCTCTCCTCTAACTCTCCCCACCTCTCACTCTGTTTCAGCTGCACTGGCTTCCTTGCTGTGTCTCAAATACATTCCTAGCTCAGGGCCTTTGCACTTGCTGTCTCTGCCTGGAATGGCCCCTTCCCTTGACATCCCCACAGCTTCCTTCTTCACGTCCTTCAGGTCTCTCTGTTCAGAGAGTACTTCCTTAGAGAAGCCTTTCCTGACCACCCTGACTCTAACTTCCTACTCTTTTTTTTTTCTCTGACACGGAGTCTCACTCTGTCGCCCAGGCTGGAGTGCAGTGGTGCGATCTCGGCTCACTGTGACCTCTGCCTCCTGGGTTCAAGCAATTCTCCTGCCTCAGCCTCCCGAGTAGCTGGGATTACAGGCATGTGCCACCATGCCCGGCTAATTTTTGTATTTTTAGTAGAGACAGGGTTTCACCACGTTGGCCAGGCTGGTCTCGAATGCCTGACCTCAGGAAATCTGCCCGCCTTAGCCTCCCAAAGTGCTGGGATTACAGGCGTGAGCCACCATGCCCGGCCAACTTCCTACTCTGTTTTATCTTCCTAGTCTGTTTTATCTTCCTTCTCTGAATTTGGGACTTCCCAACATGACATGTATTTGTTTGCTTTATCTCTCTCACTAGAATATCAGAGCCCTGAGGGCAGGGATTTGGTGTGTATTGTTTACTCCCATATCCTCAGTGCTTAGATCAGTGCCTGGCACACAGCAGGTGCTCCCTAAATGTTTGTTAAATGGCTGAACAAATAAATATGTGCCTACCATGTATCAGGCACTGCTCTTCCCAAGTGACTTAGCTGAGATTATTTTACTAAATACTCCAATAGTACTATGACGTAGGCACTATCATTGCCTCCATGTAACAGCTGAGGAAACGGAGGTACAGGGATGTGTGGTGCATGGGTAAAAAGTGGCAGGGCCGGGATGTAAACCAACGTCTGATTTCAGAATTCAAGTTATGTGATGTCAAATCTTGGCTTCATCCTAGAATTTTTCATATCAGACTCTGGTTTCTTGTTGATAAAATTTGGGACTACCAATTCAGGTTCTCTTTCTCCTCCCATCATGATGCTCCCAGCTTAGCCTTCTCCAAACTGCATGACTCTCTTTGTACTCCATGGCCTGGGATCTCCATCCCTGGGCCCCAGGATGAAAGGGCCTCACCTGCTTTTGAGATCCACTCCATGTACCCATTGAGCTCACGTTCAATCTGTTGTTGCCGCCTCAGCTTCAGAAAAGCCCGCCGGTTCTCCACCCGTTCCCTTTCTTTGGCAAACTCCCTGGAGAAGCATAGAAAAGCCAGAGTATGGCTGTTTTGAAAATGTTAGGAAACGTTTGTGTGTGTGTGTCTCTGTGTGTGTGTGTGTGTGTGTGTGTGTGTGTGTGTGTGTTTGGGGATTCAGAAGTCCCTGGAGGTCAGGAGTTTTCAACAGGAGGAGTCAGGTCTTCTGGGAAAAGACTGGGATATTATAGTGATGGGTGCTTCTGCCAGCTTCACACATTTCCTGACAACTGTGCCTAGGTAAAGAAAAAGGCCAGGCACAGTGGCTCATGTCTGTAATCCCAGCACTTTGTGAGGCCGAGATGGGAGTATCATTTAAGGCCAGGAATTTGAGACCAGCCTGGACAACACAGTGGGCCCCATCTCTATGAAAAATAAAAAATGTAGCTGGGCATGGTGGCAAACACCTGTTGCCCTAGCTACTCAGGAGGCTGAGGCAGGAGGATCGCTTGTGCCTAGGAGTTCCAGGTTACAGTGAGCTATGATCGCCCCACTACACTCCAGTCTGGGTAATAAAGCTAGACACCGTCTCAAAAAAAAACAATAAAAAAGAAAAAAAAAAACGAAAGGATAAAACCATGCCATGCCAACCACCACTGGCTGCATACCTCATTCTCATTCTCTTCATACTTTTGGCTAATAATTATTTCAGCCCTCTTTTAAGCTAGACCAATAAGCCATAAATGAAAGATTTCTGCAGCAGGTTGGCTTCTCTGCCATAGGTCCCACCTCTTCCTGTTTCCCTTCTTCCTTTTCCTGTTTGGAACATGAAGTGGCCATCTGGAGGGCGTGAGGCAGCCATCTTAAGACCATGAGGTATCCACGAGATTGGAAGCCTCTGGTAAAGATGTCAGAATGGAAAGCTGGAAGAATCTGGGGTTGCTGATGGTGCCATAGAGCCACCATACAAGTGCCCAGACTTCTTATGGTAAGAAAAATGAAGCCCATTTATGATTAAGCCAAAAAAAATCTTGGGGATAGAGGACAATATGGGTCAGGAAAATACACCGTTAGAGCATATGCTATGATTTTATATTTGGAAAATGGGGGAGAAGTAAACCCAAACTATTGGTTTTTAAAAAAAAAATGTAAAGAAAGTAAAGCCCATATGAACCCTCTCACTGGGTACCCCTAGCAGTACACAACCTCTGCACCTCTACATGGCTTGCTAATAACAGTCTGGTAACCCAAACAAGGGAAGAAGCCTTTTCTCTGTCTAGTGAATGAAAACAAAGCTTCAATGGCCTCTACTTGGGAAGAAGTTGGCAAAGAGGAGTGAGTGGGATGGGGTGGGGAGTAGCAGAAACTTACCCTGACAGCACACCCAGCACAAGGTTCAGCATAAAAAAGGAGCCGATGATGATGAGGGGGATGAAGTACAACCAGTTCCAAGTGTTCCCTGAGGCATCGTTGCTCTGTAGGGTGTGAGGAGGGAAAGCAGGTGAGAGTTGACTGGGACTCAGATAGAACCTGACAGGTGAGGGAAGGGGAAGTTCGGTTCTCTTGTGGCTCTGTCTTAAATATTCTTGGCTTGTGGAGTTCTGGGGCTCTGGCATCCCAGAGGGGGAGATGGAGGAATGTTTTCTGAAGAAAACATCCAAAGGGAAAAGCTCTCTCTTAATTATGTTCTCCTCACATAACATAATTGACCTGGGAACGAGTAAGAAACACAAGAGGACTTCCCAGACCAGAGTCCAGAAGGAGAAGGAAAAAGTAAACCAAACAAAACACAAAACCTACTGAAATGGATTAATTAATCCCTGGTTCCTTCCCTTCTCCCAACACAGTCACAGACTTCCCTTAGAGGAGATGCATGACCACAGAGTCTGATGGCCTGGTGAAATCACCAAGCCAGACAGATAGGCCATGAGCCCTTTCCTCAAGTGTCTTCCTGCTCCATTCCCTGCAGCCTTAATGCCAATCACAAAAAATTCTCAGAAGTTTCAGCTCGATTTTCAAGAGGAAAAAAGTCCACAAATAGAATACTCTCTGAAACAGAAAATAGAACACTATAGCAAGAAGGAAGTAAGATGAGGGGAAGAAAATCAAGGAGAGGAGGTGGGGGGGGGGTAGAGAGAGAGAGAGAGAGAGAGAGAGAGAGAGAGATAGAGAGAGAGAGCGAGAGAGCGAGCAAGAGAGAGAGAAAAGAATGATAAAAGCCAGCACTTACAGAGTATTTATGGTGTGCTGGCACCTTCCTAAGCACATTATGTATGTTAGCTCACTTAGTCATTTAATCCTCATGATGCCTCTATGTTATAATACCCATGTTACTATTGAGGAAACTGAGGCTTAGAAAGACAAAATCATCAGCTCAAGGTCACAGAGTTATTCACTAGTGGACATGGGATTTGCACTAACCACCTGGGCCCCAGAATCCATGGGCTTAACCTCTGTGCTGGGAAGCCTTGCCTCCAGCTGTCAGGGCAGGGGTAGCCTTTCAATGGTTGATCACCCTGTGACACCTGCAGAATGCAGGGCTCTCAAGCGTGGCTTTAAAAGCCCACCTTTAAAAGCATGTATGACACTGCTGCTGCCTGGAAGAAAGGCTAAATTGAGAAAGAAGTTAAGATGAGGTCATTATTACCAGGTGTCTGTGAAGCTGTGGAGCAACTGGAACCCTCATAATCTGCCAATGGGAGGGTACCATGCTGTATTCATCTCCTGTGGCTGCTGTAACAAGGAACCACAACCTACGTGGCTTAAACAACAAAGATTTATTGTCTTACAGTTATAGAGGCCAGAAATCCAAGATCAAGGTGTCAGAAGGGCTGGTTCCTTCTGAGGGCTGTGAGACAGAATCTGTTTTATGCCTCTCTCCTAGCTTCTGGCGGTTTGCTGGCAATCTTTGCTGATTCTTGGCTTGTAGAGGCATCATCCTGAGCTCTGCCTTTGTTTAAACATGGCATTCTTCCTCTGTGTGTGTCTGTCTCTGTGCCAAAATCTCCCCTTTTTATATGGACACCATCGTATTGCATTAGGACCCACCCTAATGATCTCATCTTAGCTGCTATGGTTGGTGCAAAAGTAACGGCAGTTTTGCCAATGGCAAAACCTTTACATGTGCAATGAATCTATTTCCAAATAAGGTCACATTCTGAGGTACTGGGGTTTAGGACTTCAACATACGAATTTTGGGGTGAGACAATAAAACCCATAACACACGGTACAACTACTTGAAAAATTGGTTGAGAGTTTCTATACTAAAATTAATTAAGTCATGCTTAACAATGGGCATGCATTCTGAGAAATGTGTCACTAGGTCATTTTGTTGTGCAAACATCATGGAGTGTACTTACACAAACCTAGATGGTATAGCCTACTACACACCTAGGCTGCATGGTCTCGCCTATTGCTCCTAGGCTATAAACCCGTACAGCATGTTATTCTATGGAATACTGTAGGCAATTGTAACTCTGCAGTGTATCTAAAAATATCTAAAAACAGGCCGGGTGTGGTGGCTCACGCCTGTAATCCCAGCACTTTGGGAGGCCGAGGTGGGCAGATCATGAGGTCAGGAGATCGAGGCCATCCTGGCTAACATGGTGAAACCCCGTCTCTACTAAAAATACAAAAAAAATTAGCCAGGTGTGGTGGTGGGAGCCTGTAGTCCCAGCTACTTGGGAGGCTGAGGCAGGAGAATGGCGTGAACTCAGGAGGCGGAGCTTGCAGTGAGTGGCGATCACACCACTGCACTCCAGCCTGGGCAACAGAGTGAGACTCCGTCTCAAAAAAAAAAAAAATCTAAAAACAGAAAAGCTATAGTAAAAATACTGTATGACAATCACTGTTACATATTTGGTCCATTATGGGACCACTGTTATATATTTGATCTGTTGTTGACCAAAATGCCATTATGCAGTGTATGACTGTATGTACCTTTGCCAAGACCCAGTAATTCTTGGATAGTTACTGATCCAAGATCACTACAATTAGATAGTAATTCTGAGATAGTAATTCTGAATAGTTACACAACAGAAAGCACACAAAAGAACATTCATAGCAGTGGTATTCATCATAGCTCCAAACTGCAAACAATACACATTGTTATCAATAGGAGAGAGAGGATACATGCAATGAACAATGCCACAGGTCACATGAGACCTTAAAAAGTTAATGTCAAGCAAAAGAAGCCAGACAGAAAACAGCATACATGTAAGATTTCATTTATGCAAAATACAAAGCAGGCTAAACTGGTGAATGATGCTCAAAGTCCTGGTAGGGGTACCCTTGCGGGGAGGTAGTGACTAGGAACAGGATATGAGGGGGCTTCTGGGGCTGAGAAGGTTCTGTTTCCTCATTTGTGTGCTGGTTACATGGGTGTGTTTAGTTTGTGACAATTAATCAAGCTCTTCACTTATAATCCGCGGATTTTTCTGTATGTTTATTCTACTTCAATTCTTAAAAAGTTGTTTTTTTTGAGACGGAGTCTCACTCTGTCACTGAGGCTGGAGTGTAGTGGCATGATCTCA
Organism: Pongo pygmaeus; assembly: GCF_028885625.2. Lineage (NCBI taxonomy): Eukaryota > Metazoa > Chordata > Mammalia > Primates > Hominidae > Pongo > Pongo pygmaeus. Next base: position 13,584,380 of record NC_072393.2, read on the forward strand.
GCTCACTGCAACCTCTGCCTCCCAGGTTCAAGCAATTCTCTTGCCTCAGCCTCCTGAGTAGTTGGGATTACAGGTGCCCACCACCATGCCTGGCTAATTTTTGTATTTTTAGTAGAGATGGGGTTTCACCACATTGGTCAGGCTGGTCTTGAACTCCTCACCTCCTGATCCGCCTGCCTCGGCCTCCCAAAGTGCTGGGATTACAGGCGTGAGCCACTGAGCCCGGCAAAAGTTTTTTTTTAATAGTCAACTTTACCTTAAAAAGAAAGAAAATGCTGATACGTGCTGCAACATGGGTGAACCTTGAGGGCATTAAGCTATGTGAAATAAACCAGTCATAAAAGGGAAAATCCTGTATGATTCTATTTATAGGAGGTCCCTAGAGTCGTCAGATTCATAAAAACAGAAAGTAGCATGGTGGGTGCCAAGGGCTGGGGGAGGGGGAACAGGGAGTTCGCGTTTAGTGGGGACAGAGTTACATTTGGAAGATGGAAAAGTTTGGGAGATGGATGGTGGTGACAGTTGCACAACAAAGTGAATGTATTATACTTAATTTCACAAAACTGTATCCTTAAAAATAGTTAGGATGGCACAATATATTAATGGTTTCAAATAGCTAGAAGGAGGAGCTTGAATGTTCCTAACAGAAAGAAACAATAACGGTATGAGAAGATGGATATGCTAATTACCCTGATCTGAGCACTATGCATTATATGCATTGAAACATCACTATGTACCCCATGAATAAGTAAAATTATTACTTGTCAATTAAAAAATATTACAAAGTTAAGAAAATTAGGATGGTAAATTTTATGTCATGTATGTTTTGCCATGGATTAAAAAAAAGCACTGAAAATAAAACTAACAAAGTCAGTTTTAATCATGGACACAGACAGGTTCTGGGGACAATGAACGTGCCAGCCACCAGCCCACATCCTTGTTTTAACAAGCTCAGAAATGCCAATGCTTTGCTTCTGGAAGGTTCTGGAAGAAAGAACCGAGTCAGCGGAACATTGCTGGACAGAAGGCAGCACTGGCTTTGTGCTCCTCTCTCCGTCACTTTGGCGGCTGAGGGTTCTCGTTCCCATTTCTCAGGGCTAAATATAGCCTAGGGAATGAAACTCTGCACCGGCCGCCAATAGGGAGACTCTGAGCCATCACGAGGAGCAGGCTCAGATGACAGGGACAGGGTGGAGGATGGGGGAGAGGGACAGGACTGAACAGGGAAAAACAGCCGAGGCCCTTCCATGCCAAGGCAGCCCGTCCATCTCAGATGCTGCCAACAAGACCCGAATCTGCCCTTGCCCGGGTCTCTGACAGGCTTGGGGACCTCTGGCCACAGGACACACTACCCAGCACCACAACAGACACACATGGATACTTGGACTGTTTGAGCTCATTTAATCCTCTCAGGAACCCCAGGAGTGGGTACATAATTATCCCCATCCCCCCGGCTGAGAAAACGGAGGCACAGAGAGGTCTATCTTTTTTTTTGAGATGGAGTCTCACTCTGTCACCCAGGCTGGAGTGCAATGGCGCTATCTTGGCTCACTGCAACTTCTACATCCTGGGTTCAAGCAATTCTCCTGCCTCACCCTCCCAAGTAGTTGGGATTACAGGTACTTGCCACCATGCCCAGCTAATTTTTCTATTTTTAGTAGAGGTGGGGTTTGACCATGTTGGCCAGGCTGGTCTCGAACTCCCGACCTTGGGAGATCCGCTCATCTCGGCCTCCCAAAGTGCTGGGATTACAGGTGTGAGCCATCATGCCTGGCCGAGAGGTCAAGTTACATGCCCACAGTTCTGTTGTGGGTTGCAGTGGGTCTCCCCAAAAAGAGGCATTGAAGAAGTCCTAACCCCTGGTACCTATGAATTGGAAACAGGGTCTTTGCAGATGGAATCAAGTTAAGATCAGGTCATTAGGGTGGACTCTCATCCTACACGACGGGTTTCCTTATAAATAGAGGACATCTGGGTAGAGCACAGTGGCTCACATCTGCAGTCCCAGCTACTCAGGAGGCTGAGGTAGGAGGATTGCTTGAGGCCAGGAGTTTGAGGCTGCAGTGAGCTATGATCGCACCACTGCACTCCAGCCTGGGAGACAGAGCAAGACCCTGTCTCTAAAATAAAGAAACAAACAAACAGATAAGTAAATAATAAGAAAAGGAGAAACCTGGGCACAGAGACAGCCTTGCACAGAGGGAGAAGCCATGCGAAATGGAGATGAAGGCGGGATCAGGGTGACGTGTCTACAAGACAAGGACCACCAAGCATCGTTGGCAAACCACCAGAAACTAGGAGGGAGGCAAGAAGGATTTCAGACCAAGTCTCAGGAGGCACCATGGCCCAGCTGACGTCTTGATGGTCTGTGGACTCCTGGCCTCCTGAACTGCGAGAGAATAAATAAATTCCTGTTGTTTTCAGCTACTCTATCTGTGGTTCTTTGTTATGCAAGCTACAGGAAATAAATGAAGTTACTCAGCTACTAAATGGCAGAGGGGGCCTCCAACCCTCCCATCTCCCTGCTTTTATCTCCTCCCCTTTTCCCTCGCTCATTCGGTTCCAGCCACCTGGCTTCCTTGCAGTTCTTCAACCACGCCAAGCACAGTCCTACCTCGGCCCTTGCACAGGCTGTCCCTGCCTGGAATGCTCTTCCCTGAGATTGCTACATGGTTCCCCCTCACCTCCTTCAGGTTTTTTACTCAAATGCTACCTTCTGAGTGAGGCCTCCCCTGATGGCCCTTTACAATTGCATCCCTCATTTCTGGTCCCCACTTTCTGTTTCTTTTTTCCCTTTTGCATTTCACTGCCTATATACTTTACTTATTTCTCTCGTTCTCTCGTCTTCCTGGCTGGAATGTCCATTCAACAAGGGGGAGGGGCTTTGTCCTTTTTGTTCCCTGCTGTATTCCCATATTCCCAGCCCCCTAGGACAACATCTGGCACACAGTTGGTGCTCAATACGTGGTGTCTGTTGAATGACTGATTGAGAGGTGTGTCCAAGTTCCCTGCATAGCTCAGATCGTCAACCCCAAGCCGAGCTCCCTCCTGAACTCTCATCTGCACCATCCTATCTGGGGAGTGGGCTTCTGCTGCCTGATTTTAGAGACACTTTTTCTCTTCCAGACTCATTCAATTATTCAATTCCATACTCTGGAATCAACAATTCCCAGGGAAGAAGTTGGTGGAAGGTTGGGTGCAGTTTTGGATTAGGAGATGGGCTTTCCCTGGTTTGGGGGTGGGGGTGGGTGGATTTTGTTCAGGAGCAAAATGAAAAGTACATTTTACAAGCACAAGGACTGGAGATGCCATGGCTGTTCTGTGGTAGTTCATCGGCAAAGATGGGGTCACAGATCTCTTCTCCTGGTTTTCATCTCTTCTTTGGCAGTTCAAGTTAAGGGAGGGATATGCACAAGTCTGGATTCAGGAAGGAGAGTGGGGGAGGATTGCTTGCTCATTTGTTAAATTCATTAATAATATCAGGAAGGATGTGCTCTAGAGATCGCCTTGTCTTTCTTCCAAGGGCTCAAAGACTTCTGCTGCCTGGAACACTGTTCCCCATTAATGCTGCCATCAAATATTTCCAGCAATATGGTGGGATGGTCCTTCCTGAGTCCCTTTGGGGTTGGCTGAGGGCCACGTGCTAAGTGCTGGCCAACGAGGAGTGAGTGGAAATAGCTGTTATTTTGGAGCCAGAGCATTGAACTTTCAGTGTGGGACCTTCTAGCATTCCTTTTTTCCTTCTGGAATAGCAAGTGGCAACGTTCTAGGTGATCAGCTAGGCCTCAAGTGACTACACTGAACAGAGCCCCCTTCTTCCCCACTGCCAACCTGCACTGGACATGTAGCATGAGCAGGAAATACATCTGTTGTTAAAAGTCATGGAGGCTTTGGGGATGTTTGTTACTGCAGCATAACTTGGCTGCCCTGACCAATATATCTTTTTAATTAAATTTTTATATTTTGTAGAGAGGGGGTCTCTATGTTGCCCAGGCTGGTCTCGAACTCCTGGGCTCAAGTGATCCTCCTGCTTTAGCCTCCCAAAGTGCCAGGATTACAGGCATGAGCCACCACACCCAGCCAGATTGATACAGTTTGATATCTCTGTAGCTTGCTCTTTCACCTCTTTGTGGTCTTTCTTTTTTTTCTTTATTTTTTTTTTGAGATGGGGTCTTGCTCTGTTGACCAGGCTGGAGTGCAATGGTGTGATCTCAGCTCACTGCAACCTCCACCTCCTGGGTCCAAGTGATGCTCTGCCTCAGCCTCCAGAGTAGCTGGGATTACAGGTGCCCGACACTACACCTAGCTAATTTTTGTATTTTTTAAAATAGAGACAAGATTTCACCATGTTGGTCAGGCTGGTCTTGAAATCCTGACCTCAGGTGATCCACCCGCTTCAGCCTCCCAAAGTGCTGGGATTACAGGCATGAGCCACTGCACCCGGCCTCCTTCTGGTCTTTCTTAAATGCCAACTTCTGACTGACTCTTTTATGGATCCCATGAGGCAGGTGAGAAAGTGTCTGTCTCCTGCATGTCTGATGTAGAACATACATTCTTCTCATCAGCACATGGACATTCTCCAAGACAGACCACATATTACGCCACAAAACAACTCTCAACAAATTTTAAAATATTGGAATTCTGTCAAGCATCTTCTCAGACTACCGTGGGATAAAACTAGAAATCAATACCAAGAAGAATTTCAGAAATGATGCAAATATATGGATATTAAACAACATGCTCCTGAACAACCATTGGGTCAATGAAGAAATTAAGATGGAGATTTAAAAAATTTTTGAAATGAATGAAAATAGAGACACAACACACCAACACCTGTGAGATGCAGCAGAAGCAGTGCTGAGGGAAGTTTACACTTGACCTTAGCTAAAGGGCCAAGAAGCAATTAAGAGGGAAGTTTATAGCATCAAATACCTACATCACAAAAAATAGAGGCCAGATGTGGTGGCTCACACCTCTCATCCCAGCACTTTGGGGGGCTGAGGCAGGAGGATCGCTTGAGCTAGGGGTTTGAGATCAGCCTGGGCAACACAGTGAGACCCCATCTCTAAAAAAATAAAAATAAAAAAATTAGCACCAGTAGTCCCAGCTACTGAGGATGCTGAAGTGGGAGGTTCACTTGAGCCCAGGAGGCAGAGGTTGCAGTGAGTCAAGATCATGCTGCTGTACTCCAGCCTGGGCACCACAGTGAGACTCTGTCTCAAAAAAGCAAAAAAAAAAAAAAAAAAAAAGATTACAAATTAAGAACCCAACACGTACCTCAAGGAGCCAGAAAAGCAAGAACAAACCAAACCCAAAGTTAGCAGAAGAAAAGAAAGGTCAAGTTCAAGATCACAATCAGCCAATTACTTCCATTCTCTGAACCTATGCCTGGAGCAACTCTGCCTTTAGGTCTCTGCTTGGCCAATTTCTTCTTATCACTCAACCTTAGATCCATTGTGCCCCCATCAGAGAAGCCTTCTTGCACCTCTCAATCAAAACGACTTGCCCCTTCCTGCAGCTCAGCCAGACATCTCATTCTCTTCCCAGCACCTTCCACTGTCTGAATCATCTTGTCAACTTATGCATTTCAAGACTGTCATCTTGATCATCAGCTCCTCGAGGGTAGAGATTTTTCCTCTCTAAATCCCAGTGTCCAGATCAGCACCAGGGACATAGTAGGTGCTCAGTAAGCATTAGTTGCATAGCCAATACAAATGTTCCTGGGGTTCCTGTTGGTGGATCATTTTATTTATTTATTTATTTATTTATTTATTTATTTATTCATTTAGGGACAGGGTCTCCCTCTGTCGCCCAGACTGGAGTGTGGTGGTGTGATCTAGGCTCACTGCAACCTCTGCCTCCCGGGTTCAAGTGATTCTTATGCCTCGGCCTCCCAAGTAGCTGGGATTACAGGCATGCACCACCACGCCCAGCTAATTTTTTTGTATTTTTTAGTAAAGATGGGGTTTCGCCATGTTGGCCAGGCTGGTCTCGAACTCCTGGGCTCAAGCGATCTGCCCTCCTCAGCCTCCCAAAGTGCTGGGATTACAGGGGTGAGCCACCATGCCCAGCTTAGTGGATCATTTAAATAATAAACACAGACAGGAAATGTGTTTATCCCAAATCCAAATGATTAAGCTATTTTTCTGGGAAAGGAGAGGCAGAAGGCAGAATTATGGTCACATTAGCCAAGTCTTTTTGGGCTGATGAAATACTCCCCACATCTTCCTCAATTCCCACCACCTCCGTGCCTGGTGGATGGAGAAACTGAGGCTGAGAGAGGCAACATGATGTGCCCGGATCACACAGGGTGCAGATGGCATGGGTGGGACTAGACCCGTCATTCTGGCTTACAACCGACTGATTTTTTCCCACTTCACCCCTTCTCCGTACTTGTATAGGATTTTAAGTATATAACAATGGGCCCAAGAGAGCTTCAAGGGTGAGGGATGTTACTGATTCATCCCAGTATTGCTGGTGGCGCCTGGTGCTTAGAAAGCGCTCCATAAATACTCATCAAACAAACTAATGGCTGAGTCCCAGCAAAATCCTTAAGTGCCTTCTGTTTTACGGTTTATTTTCCTCTAATTTTTTTGAGCATGGTTCATTGAGAAAAAGTATACAGGATGTTAAAAAAACAAAAACAAAACAAAACAAAACAAAAAAACCCAAAAACTCAGCTCAGGAGAACACCCGATTCTTCAGTATATGGGATAAACATAGGGGTGGATTTGACCGTGAAAAAGCTGAAGTCTGTCAGTGACCGTGAGAGAGGCTGTGTGTCCCACTTTATACCCGTTATAGATCATGCCAGGCCTGCTAATTATTTTTTCAGTGCTCTTTTTCCCCTTTCACTCTCAAAACTGTCCTGGTTTGGATCATAAATTATATAGGCTGTCTGTTCATCAAGTCTTTTTTTATTTTTTTATTTTTTATTTTTTGAGACGGAGTCTCGCTCTGTCACCCAGGCTGGAGTGTAGTGGGGTGATCTCAACTCACTGCAACCTCCATCTCCCGGGTTCAAGCGATTCTCGAGTCTCAGTCTCCCAAGTAGCTGGGATTACAGGCGTGCACGACCACGCCTGGCTAACTTTTTTGTATTTTTTAGTAGAGACGGGGTTTCGCCACGTTGGCCAGGCTGGTCTGGAACTCTTGACCTCGTGATCCACCCGCCTTGGCCTCCCAAAGTGCTGGGATTACAGGCGGAAGCCACCATGCCTGGCTGATCCATGAAGTATTTTATCATCTTCCTTCATCAGCTCCTTCCTTCATCCTCACTCACTCCCCACTGGACACCTGGGCAGCCACATGTCCTCACAAATGCCAGGAACATGCTGCTTCAGGACCTTTGCGCCGGCTGTTCCATCTACCTGGGCTGCTCTTCTCTGAGATATCTCCATGGCTCCCTTCATCTCCTTCACGTCTTTCAAAAAGCCCCAAGCAATTGCTGGCCTCAAACTATCCTCTCCTGCCTCAGCCTCCCAAAGTGCTGGGATTACATGTGTGAGCCACCACACCCAGCCAGGGACATGCATTTATGATCACTAACTAAACACAGTTTTGCTGCTTTATTAATTGACACTCACCAAGGGAGAGAAGGAGAGAAATGTTTATTTATTAAGGAAAATTTTAAATTAATTATATATATATGTGTGTGTGTATATATATATGTGTGTGTGTGTGTGTATATATATATATATATATTTTTTTTTTTGAGACAGAGTCTTGCTCTGTTGTCCAGACTGGAGTGCAGTGGTACGATCTCGGCTCACTGTAACTAAGCTCTGTCTCCTGGGTTCAAGCAATTCTCGTGCCTCAGCCTCCCAAGTAGCTGGGACTACAGGCGCCTGCCACCATGCCCAGCTGATTTTTTTGTATTTTAGTAGAAACGGGGTTTCACCATGTTGTCCAGGGTGGTCTCGAACTCCTGAGCTCAGGCAATCTGCCTGCCTTGGCCTCCAGAAGTGCTAGGATTACAGGCATGAGCCACCGTGCCAGGCTGATGGATGTATATATTTTTTGGATACATGTGATACTTTAATGCATTCATATGATTTGTTACTTCAGGTCTGTTTTTTTTGTTTGTTTGTTTGTTTTTTTGTTTTTTTGAGACAGTTCTTGCTCTGTCGTCCAGGCTGGAGTGCAGTGGCATGATCAGCTCACTGCAGCCCCAACCTCCCAGGCTCAAGCAGTCCTCCCATCTCAGCCTCCCAAGTAGCTGCGCCTATAGGCATCCTCCACCATGTCCAGCTAATTTAAAAATTTTTTTTGTAGAGATGGGGTCTCACTATGTGCCTAGGCTGGTCTTAAACTCTTGGGCTCAAGGGATCCTCCTGCCTCAGCCTCCCAAAGTATTGGAATTATAGATCATAATGGCCACGGTGCCCGGCCATTCAGGGTGTATAAGAAGAATTGCAACCTCTCATCTTGACAATGCACAAACTCTCTACTGTTTTATTCTATTCCTGACCTCTCGCCACCCTCTAACACTATCTCTAAGGCAGCGATCCACAAACTACAGCCCGCAGGCCAGCCATCTGTTTTTATAGGTTTAATTGGCCAACAGCCATGCTCATTCACTTATGTGTTTTATCTGTGGTTACTTTTACGCTACAGGAGCAGATTGAGTCGTTGCGATGGAGACTGTCTGGCCCACAAAGCCTGAACTATTTAATGTCTGCTATCTGCCCTTTTTATCCCAGTTGATCACTGGCTTTCCCCACCAACACGTCAACTCCTCTGTATCCAGAAGAGGGTCTGCATACAGTAGGCATTCAATGATGGTCGTTGAAAGAACCAGTGATTTATAGTCCAAAGTCTAATGCTTTGATTTTGGTCAAGACAAACATCTATGAATGAAAAAGGGCTTGGGTCAAAGGTGATTCCAAACAGTAGCAACCACTAGCCAAGGGACATGTATTTATTTATTTATTTTTAATTATTAGTTTTTTTTTGAAACAGGGTCTGGTTCTGTCACCCAGGCTGGAGTGCAGGGGTGCAATTACAGCTCGCTGCAGCTTCAAACCCTTGGGCTCAGGCAATCCTCCTTCCTCAGCCTCCTGAGTAGCTGGGACTACAGGTACACACCACCATGCCCAGCTAATTAATTTTTTTTTGTTTTTTAAAGATGGGGTCTTGCTTTTTGACCAGGCTGGTTTTGAACTCCTGGTCTCAAGCAATCTTCCTGCCTCAGCCTCTCAAAGTGCTGGGATTCCAGGCGTGAGCCACCATGCCTGGCCAGGGACATGCATTTATGATCACAAATTAAACACAGTTTTTCTGCTTTTCTAATTGACATTCACCAAAGGAGAGAAATAGAGAAGAAGAGAAACTCACAGAGAAAAGCACAAAGAAGGGTGAGGAGAAGGGAGAGAAGGAGAAGGAGGTGGAGAAAGAGAAGGAAGAGAGAGAGAGAACGCAAGAATAAAAGAGACAAAGGCTGGGCATGGTGATTCATGCCTGTAATACCAGCACTTTGGGAGGCCAAGGCAGGCAGATCACTTGAGGTCAGGAGCTCGAGACCAGCCTGGCCAACGTGTTGAAACCCCGTCTCTGTTAAAAATACAAAAAATTGGCTGGCACAGTGGCTCATGCCTGTAATCCCGGCACTTTGGGAGGCCAAGGCGGGAGAATCATGAGCTCAGGAGATCGAGACCATCCTGGCCAACATGGTGAAACCCTGTCTTTACTAAAATACAAAAAATCAGCGGGGCGTCGTGGTGCGCGCCTGTGGTCCCAGCTACTCAGGAGGCTGAGGCAGGGGAATCACTTGAACCTGGGAGTCACAGGCTGCAGTGAGCCGAGATTGCACCACTGTACTCCAGCTTGGTGACAGAGCAAGACTCCATCTCAAAACAAAACAAAACCCCCCAAAATTAGCTGGGTGTGGTGGCACGTGCCTGTAATCCCAGCTACTTGGGAGGTTGAGGCACAAGAATCGCTTGAACCCAGGAGATGCAGGTTGTAGTGAGCCGAGATCACGCCACTGCGCTCTAGCCTGGGTGACAGAGTGAGACTCTGTCTCAAAAAAAAAAAAAAAAAAAAAAAAAAGAGAGAGAGAGACAATGAGAGAGAGGGAAAAAGAAAGAAAGAGTCAGAGAGCTATGGATGAAGGGTAATGAATTGTGTCCAGAGCTGTGTGTGAACCCTGGCTTTGTCACTCTTGGCTAGGGGACCTTGAGAGGTCACATCACCCCTGTGGGCCTCTGTTTCCTCATCTGGAAGATGGGGTTAAAAATATCTTTCATCACAGGGCTGTTTTACAGATCAAGACACAATGCAAAGCTGATGCCAGGCACACAGAAGCCCTCAGCTAAAGGCAGCCCCAAATTAACTCAAGACACCCTGGTCCTGCCAGGTCACCAGACCCTCCACATCCCCTCGTTGGGGGCAACCAAGAGAGGTAAGGTCCTGTCCCCCATGAAGTGACCCCAATTTGCCTTGGCCCAGCTGGCAAAGAGGGGGTCAGGGACCTTCCCCTGTGAGGGTGGAGACAATTTCTGGCTTTTCTGAGCCACATGGGGCACATATGATGAGGGGGTCCCTGTGAAATGAGGCCACCTGTTGCTAGAGCAACACACAGCCACCAGCTCCTGTCTCCAGCAAACAGTTTTGTTGCAGTACTCAAGGGATTCCCCATTCCATCCCCTTGAGCTCAAAGCAGCCCTCAATCCTGTTTGCTGTGGGAGGCTATAAATGGCAGAATCTGAGGATGTTGACACTGAGTGAGACAGAGCTGAATTCTGACTCTCAATCATTGTGCACAGCTCTGGGACTCAGTTTCTTCCGCTGTAAAATGGGGATATTAAAGGCCCTAGCTCAGAGAGTTTTATATTTTTACTGTCAAGGAATCCCAGGCTGATGCCTAGGGAAGTAGCCAGAACAGGGTGGCACAGAGGAAGTGGCCGATCACCCATCTTGATTCCACAAGGCTACCCAGAGCCTGCTCTGGCCCAGGAAGGTCCAGGGAAGAGGCCCGTCTAGTGGGCATGGGAGCCATGTGGATACCTTGGAGCCTCCAGGTCAAGAGCAGAGATGGGCTGTGTTGATGGAGGTTTGTTTTGTAGCAGTTAGAAGTGAGTTGAACCTCACTTTTGGCACAGAATTTCCGGTAAACCTGCATTTGTAGTCCTTGGGTATGGACAGAAACTCACACCATCCCAAAGCTCTTAGGGGGTAGGTTCACCTTGATGCCCAGCCAGTGCCCCAATCCTCCCTCCTCTGAGAGGCTTGGCCTCCTAGAGCAGAGCCTCTCAACCTCAGTACTACTGACATTTTGGGCTGGGTAACTGGTTGTGATGGGGGCTGAGCCAGACACGGATGGTGAGAACTCCAGTTACCTGCTAAACTATCACCTCCTCTGAGGGGTTTTCTAGCCATAGTGACTGGAGAAGCCACTGGCAAGATTCTCTCAGTTTCAGCTTGGGGAGGAAATGCTTAGGGGTTTGTGGATAGAATTCAAGGAGTTCATGAATTTAGATAGAAAATAATTACCCCTTTACTTCCTCTCACTTTCACTGGAAGTGGAACATTTTCTTCCATGATGATTGGAGGTGGCAGACCGCAGAATCAGTGACCCCCATCACCAACAGAAATCACATATAGTTCACAGATATCATGCAAAGTCTTTTAAGCTTAATACTCCCATGAAATCCCAAGACTTATCCAACCCATCGCTGGGACTTGTTGTTGATGTGTTATAAAGAATCACATCTCTTAAATGACATCACAACTCCTTAAAAAAAAAATTCTGGGCTGGTCACAGTGGCTCATACCTGTAATCCCAGTGACTCTGGAGGCTGAGGTGGGAGGATCACTAGAGGCCAGAAGCTCGAGGCCAGCCTGGGCAACGTAGTGAGACCATGTCTCTACCAAAAAAATACAATTAGCTGGGCGTGATGGTGTGTGCCTATAGCCCTAGCTATTCAGGAGGTTGAGGTGGGAGGATCGCTTGAGACCAGGAGTTTGAGGCTGCAGTGAGCTATGATTGCATCACTGCACTCCAGCTTAGGAGACAGAGCAAAACCCCAAAAAACTGGGATTATGAGTTTTTGGGAAGAACACTATATAGGCATAAAATCAAGGGTTACATAATATCCACGTCCCTGGGGGATACTAATCTTCATCATTTGGTTAAAGTGGTATCTATCTGTTCCTCCACTATAAAACTTCTATTTTCCCCTTTGCCTATTCTATTCTTCGGAAATGAGTCACTAAGTCCAGCCCACTCTCAAAGTAGGGGAGATTAGTCTCCACCTCCTGGGGCAGTAGGGAGTGAAGTTTACATACTTTAAATGGAATTCTTTTGTAAGAAAGATTTGCCTGTTTTTCATTTATCTTGTGTATTTAATAATAAAATAAAAACGATCATTTATTTACTTATGTGTTTATTTAAGAGATGGGGTCTTGCTGTTGCCCAGGCTGGAGTGCAGTGGCAGGATCATAGCTCACTGCAGCCTTGAACTGCTGGGCTCAAGCAATCCTCCTGCCTCAGCCTCCCAAGTAGCTGGAACTACAGACATGTACCCACCATACCAGGCTAATTAAAAAACATTGTTTTTTGAGATGTAGTTTTGCTCTTGTTGCCCAGGCTGGAATGCAATGGCGTAATCTCAGTTCACTGCAACCTCTGTTTCCCAGGTTCATGTGATTCTTCTGCCTCAGCCTCCTGAGTAGCTGGGACTACAGGCGTGTGCCACCACGCCTGGCTAATTTTTGTATTTTTAGTAGAGACGGGGTTTCACCGTGTTGGCCAGGCTGGTCTCGAACTCCTGACCTCGTGATCCACCCGCCTCAGCCTCCCAAAGTGCTGGGATTACAGGCGCCCGCCACCATGCCTGGCTAATTTTTGTATTTTTAGTAGAGATGAGGTTTCGCCATATTGGCCAGGCTGGTCTCAAACTCCTGACCTCAGGTGATCTGCCTGCCTCGGCCTCCCAAAGTGCTGGGATTATAGGTGTGAGCCACCATGCCTGGCCTCCTTGATCCCTGTTTAAAAACTTGTTTCTCCCACTCATCATTTTTTTTTCTTTGTTTTTTGACAGGGTTTCACTCTGTTGCCCAGGCTGGAGTACAGTGGCGTGATCACGGCTTATTTCCACCTCTGACTCCAGGGCTCAAGTGATCCCATCCTCCTGTCTCAGCCTCCTGAGTAGCTGGGACTACAGATGTATGCCACTATGCCTGGCTAATTTTTGTATTTTTGTATTATTATTATTTTTTTTTGTAGAGATTGGGTTTCACTGTGTTGCCCAGGCTGGCCTCAAACTCTTGGGCTCAAGTGATCCACCCATCTCAGACTCCCAAATTGCTGGAATTACAGGCATGAACCACTGCGCCCAGCACCCCCCACTCATCATTATATGGTGAGCCTTTCCCCTGTATCCTTAATATTCTCCCAGCAGACGATTTTTAATGATGACATAATATGCCATCATACGGAAGGACCATACGGTATTTAACCGATCTCCTATTGTCAGGCTTTCAATTGCTTCCAGTTTTGTTCTAATTTTGTAAATAACTCTGGGATGCATATCCTGATATAAACCTTCAACAGCATCGCTGATTAGTTGAGCTTAGATTTCTTCAAAAGGCATTTAAACCAGGAAGCCAAGGGAGAAAAACAAGAAACGAATACAAAATCTGGAAGGGAATCAAACACATCCTGTAGGTGAGCTGCCACTGTTCTCCATGCTGAGAATGCTCTTTCCAAAACATCTGCCTGGCTCCCTCCTTCTCTGCTCAAACATCACCTCCTCTGAGGAGCCCTCCCTGATTGCCTGACCTAGACTAGCGAACCACCCATCACTTGTTCTCTTGTGTAGCTTTTGTTCCTATTGGGCTTCCCATAGTACATACACATTTGCTTAGTGTCTCCTGTTTTCTGGGTGATTATTTATCATGTTTACCGTTTGCATGTGTCTCTCCTACCAGGGTGGAGATTTTAGTCTGTCTTCTTCGTTGCAGTGTCTCCAATCACCTAGTCATTGCCTGGCACACAGTAGGTGCTCAATAAATAATTACTGGATAACTGAAAGGATGTTAAGAGAATAAATGTGGTGCTAGGATCTTACAAAGGGCTGCCTACCCAGGTGGGCAGCCTCTGCGGTACATCTGTGTCCATGGATTCCAAGATGCTTGGAGCGACTGTCTGGACTCTCTGTTGATCCCAACTACTAGCTTGTTCAGAGCTGGGTAAATGGAGTTGGCTGGCAAGGCCACACCCACTGGCTTCGGCTCCAGCACTAGTCATGGAGGACAAAGATTTCCAGACACTCTGCTTGCCTATGGCCAAACAGATCGAGGTACATTCTAGGACAGACCCAGGATGGGGCTAGCCCAAGGGAGACGGCTGGGCACGAAGGCAGAACCCAAGAGTGCTCCAACGCAGCAGCTGTGTCCTCCTCAGCAGAAACTCAAAGATGGGCACCTTAGCCCCTGCACCCTGGCACTGACAGATGCTACTGATTGTTTTAGGGGTGGAGAAGGGGTTATCTCACTTTGGGAAGCCCCAGACAAGAGTTCACATGCAAGTCGTTTTATTTAGGAGGAGTTATAAATGGAATTGTGTCCTCCTGCTACACACACAAAAATGTTTAAGTCCTAACCCCCTGGTACCTCAGAATGTGATCTTATTTGGAAATAGGGTAATTGCAGACGTAATTAGTTAAAATTAGGTTGGACTGGAGTAGGGTAGGTTCTGATCCAATACAACTGATGTCCTTCTAAGAAGAGGAGAAGACACACAGACACACCAAGGGAGGATGCTATGTTTTTTTTTTTTTTGAGAAGGAGTCTCATTCTGTCGCCCAGGCTGGAGTGCAGTGGCATGATCTTGGCTCACTGCAACCTCCACCTCCCGGGTTCAAGTGATTCTCCTGCCTCAGCCTCCCAAGTGGCTGGAATTACAGGCACCCGCCCACCACGTCTGGCTAATTTTTGTATCTTTAGCAGAGATGGGGTTTCACCATGTTGGCCAGGCTGGTCTCAAACTCCTGACCTCAAGTGATCTGCCCACCTTGGCCTCCCAAAGTGCTGGGATTACAGGCATAAGCCATTGTGCCCAGGCTGGGAGGATGCTATTAGATGACAGAAGACTGGAATGGAGAATGAAGACTCTAGAAGCCAAGGAGTCCCAAAGATTGTGGGAAACCAGCAAAAGCCAGGAAGAAGCAAAGAAGGATCCTCCCCCGGAGGCTTTTGAGGGGCGTGTTGTCAGCTCTGCTAACATCTTGGGGTTGGACTTCTGGCTTCCAGAACTGTCAGACCATAAATTCCTGTTGTTTTAAGCTACCCAGTCTGTGGTGCTTCATTATAGCAGCCCCAGGAAATAAATCTAAAAGTTCATCCCAGGAAATACCAGACAGGGAAGGAAAGGTGGCAAGTGAAGGGTGTGTACATGACCAGGTTAGCACTGCGGGCAACCAGAGCCTGATCCCACTGGAAAGATGCGGGGCAGATCAAAATGCCCGACGGGGAGGGAGCTGGGGTATTTATCCACTGACTTCTCCAGGCACTGGCTGGGGGCTGCTCCTAGGGGTTGTCCATGAAGGCCAGGTGATCACAGCAGCCCCAGAGAGAGGCAGAGAGTGACAGGTGATTGCAGTATAAGGCATCCCCGTCCTCAAGGAACCTTGGTCTTCTGGCCCAGGGTTTCCTGACAGAAACCTTACTGACATTTGGGCCTGGATCATTCTCTATGGTGGGGCAGAGGTGGGGGATGCTGTGCATTGTAGAATGTTGAGTAGCATCCATGGCCTTCACCCACTTGATGCCAATAGCATCCTCCTTCTTCCCATCCAGTTGTGACAACCAAAAACGTCTGCAGCCACTGCCAACTGTCCCCTGGGGGCAGAAATCATCCCTGAGCGAGAAGCCGTGTTCTAGGTTCACATTAGGGCCAAATCATTGCATGCGCTGCTAACCAAAGGACGAGGGTGGGATGTAGATGTATGAAAAGTGCTAGAAAGCCACTCTGAGTTAGTGGTTAATAGCAGGGCCAGGGAGAGGAATAAAGTAAGACCTCTCACACCTCACTCCACTTCCTCAGGCGCTGCTGGAGCTGTTATGATGAAAAATTCATGCACATTTCTAAAAGGAACACCATTCAGGGTGGGGAATTTGACTTACACGGAGGTCACCCCGGGCCAGGATCAGTTCTAAATACTTCATGCAAATCCACCTTACTTAGTCCTCATGCCTCATGAGGTGGGACTATGCTTCTCTTCGTTTTGCACATGTGGAAATGGGGGCACAGAGAGGCCAAGCACCTTGCCAAAGGCTGCACAGCAAGGAAGTGGAAGAGTCGGAAGGAACCCAGACAGGCTGACACCTGAGACTCTGCTCTTAACCACTCAGTTTGTGTCCCCAGAGGTGGCTTAGCTCTAAGCTTAGAGGCTTCCAGGGCAAACACCCATTGGACAATGATGTTTATAACTGAGCCCTCTGGAAATTCACACTTCCTGTCCCACCCCTGGGCACACCCCCAGCATCTTAATCTGAACCCCCAGACGCTTTCTCTGGTCATCCAACCCTGTGACATATCCCTTTTTTATGCTCACAATTTTTTTCAGCTCCCATTCCCCACTCCCATTCTCTCCCTGAGTTCCCTAGCCTTCTCCATTTCCCAGTCTCTTTCCCTCTCAGGAGGGTTCATTTCCTGCTGGAGCCTCCTCTCACACCAGCCTTGCAAAGTAAAAACCTAGAACCCATAAAAATTCCCCAGCGAGTTTTAGCCAATTGGGTCTGACCCTTTGTCCAAGCTGTTTGCAGGTGAGGGCCAAGAGAGGGCCTGAGCTCGGATCTGCCGCCTGTTCCCAGAGATGCTACACTCAGACGAGGTTTTCATGCAAATTAGAACACCATGTCCCTTCCCCACATCCTTCTTTCTGTCAGTAAATTATCAGGATAACAGTAGAAATCGTATGTTGTCTATGATATGAATGACATTCTTGTGCAGTGCGTGATAGGTGCAACTGTTCATGTGGCTCCTTTTGCTGCCTACTCCCAACTAAAACGGGCCTTTGTTCATCAGGATTACAAGGATGAGTTTTTGCAAATCTCCCTCCACCCACAAGTGGGGAAATTCCTTAACCCATTTATGCCAGAGGTTGCAATTTGTGTGTGTGTGAAAAATCAGACCTTAGCGATGACCTTGAGCAGCAGGATGTAAATAACTCCCACAGGATTAGCATTCCAATAATGGAACACTAGGCATAAATGGGTTGTTAAGGAACATACACTAAGACCAAGAGGAAAGTTCAGCTTCTCTATGTACAGGAGGAGGAAGCCAGGTATTGCTCCCGGGGCAGGCCAACCCCTGGCCTAACCTTAAATGGTAATTTCAGCCCTTAGGGCAGGTGAAGAGGAGACCTCCACTGGTCAACAGAGCTGTGTTTATGGAGCAGCCCCAGGGTGCTCTGTGGGGTCACTACACTTGTGGCATCCTTGTGTTTGATCCTGAATCCTTGGCTCTGCCCCATTCCAGCTGCTGACAAGTGACCTGCCTGGGGACTGCTTACCTGCATAGTAGGTGAGGGAAGGTGAACTGTGGTGAGGACAGAGTGGGGTTTAAAACTTGCACACCTAAATATCTATCAAAATTATAAATGCATTTAGGCTGGGTGCGGTGGCTCACACCTGTAATCCTAGCACTTTGGGAGGCTGAGGCAGGAGGATTGCTTGAGGCCAGGAGTCTGAAAGCAGCCTGGGAAACATAGTGAGACCCCATCTCTATAAAATTGTTCTTAAAAATTAGCTAGGTATGGTGGTGTGTGCCTGTGGTCCCAGCTACTCAGGAGGCCGGGGTGGGAGGATCACCTGAGCCCAGAAGTTTAAGGCTGCAGTGAACTATGATTATACCACTACAGCCTGGATGATAGAGGGAGACCTTGTCTCTAAAAAAACAAAACAAAAATCTTCCCCAAAAATAAAATTATAAATGCATTTAGTCTTTGATCCTGCAATCCCACTTTTGGGAATGGAGACCCTCCAACCCCTAGCTATATCTGCAAAAGTATGAAGAGGTACGTGCAACATTGCTCCTGGCAGAGCAGCATCATGTTCGATGTCAGTGGACAGGAAGCCAGTCAAGCATTTCTCTTAATGGCAAACAAATAAACTATGGGCAGCCACACAATAGAACGCTATGCAGCTGTGCAAAAGAATACAGAAGGCCAGGCGTGGTGGCTCACGCCTGTAATCTCAGCACTTTGGGAGGCGGAGGTGGGAGGATCGCTTGAGCTCAGGAGTTCCAGACCAGCCTGGGCAACACGGAAGAACCCTGTCTCTACAAAAATTAGCTGGGCATACTAGTGTGCACCTGTGAAGAGACTGTCCATGTCCTGCAATGGAAAGATCTCTAGAACGTGTGGTTATGAGAAAAAAAATCACAGAATTGAACAGCATGTATAGAATGCTACTCCTTGGGATAAGAAAGAAGGGGGAGGATATAGATTTGATTATGCATATAATTATAATTGCATAAATAAACATTGGAAGGATATTCTGAGGAACTAAAGGGGTTGCATATTGTGGGGAGAGGAAATAGCATGCAAGTGGGGGCAGGGATACATCTTTCCAGAAACATCCCTAATATTTTTAAGATCTAGGGCAAGAGTACAAAAGCAGACCACATACTACGGGGAAATATTTAAAAGGTAACTAAATAAAACATGCTGTGTGCTTCTACTTTTGCAAATATACCTTTCTTTACACTTCGGAAGGTCAGGGTGGAATTTAGAATCCGGATATCTGCACTGGGTCAAGATGTGGGGAGAGCCAGCACTGTCCTGTCCCTCTCTCTTCTTAGTCATGGCTCTGTCCTGCCAGAGGGGCTCCACACATATGTGTGGGCATTCCAGCTTGTACATCCAAGCTCTGGCCACATTTGTGTCAACAGCCACCCCTCAGATGTCCTTGGCCCTCAGGTGGGTTACGAACAGATCCATATGAGAATTGCATGCAAGTTCATGGAACCTGGCCATGGGCAGGGAATTCCAGGATCCTGGTAACTCAGAACATGGTCTAGAAAGTAGGGCACAAGCTCTTGGTAGACACATCCCCTTGGCTCCAGGAACTTCTCATCCCACGGGGAGTGGTATAGCTGGAGAAGGGCTGGGTGAGCCTCAGGGCAGGGCCCCCTTGCCTACGTCCAAAGATATTACTCTATCTTTTATCTGTGTTGGTTTTTGGATCATATAACCTTTCCATATTCAAAAATCTAAAATTATATCTAAACACTTGCACAATGAAAAATGACGTTGCATCTGGGGGCCCTACAGACTTCTACGCCCTATAGTTAGAGTTCTGCTCTTGAGCCCCTGTAATCTTCGAAAGCCTGAGCCTCAGAGGCCAGCTTCACTGGGGCTGTGTTGTCCTTGGGCTGCCTCCCCCAGCTCAGGGTCCCTCCATTGCAGCCTTGGAGTCTCACTGGTCCCGGGAGGCCACCTCCCTGAGACTCTGATTGTCCATACACACTGTCCCAGCATCACTTACATTGTAGAGGAGATCAGTCCACCCTTCCATGGTTATGCACTGGAAAACAGTCAGCACTGCAAACAGGATGTTGTCGAACTGAGTGATCCCATTGTTGGGCCCTTCCCAGTAGGGCTGACATTTGGTCCCATTGGGGCAGGTGCGGGCGGGCTCTTCTGTCCCACATGGAGCCGGAGACTCACCCTGAATGTCATCTACAAAAGGGAAGGGGAGAAAAGTCAGGGGAAGGAGCAGGGAAAACCAGCTCTAAGAAATAGGGACCAGTGACTCTACAGTGTTGTTGGAATGAATAACTATTGGGACAAACGTGATCAGTCTTCAAAGAGATCAATGTTTGGCTTTGTGGGTCTATTATTTGTTTTCTATTGATTAATTTCTTCTCTGAGCTTTACTACTTTTCTCTTTCTGTTTTCCATGTGTTTTTTTTTCTATTCTTTTCCTAAACTTTTGAGATGGATGGATTAATTGCCTTCAAGGCTATAAATTGCCTTTAAGTGTGGCTTTACCTGCATCCCAAAATTTTGTCATGCATTATCATTATTGATCAAGTAAAATATTTTCTAATTTCCATTATTATTTCTTCTTTGACCTATGGGTAATTTAGATGTATTTGTTTTTTAAAAAAACTTATTAGGTGTATGTGTATATATATATAAAGACAGAGGGGAGAGGGAGACAGGGAGAGAAGGGGGGAGAGAGAGAGCGAGAGAGAAGTATAGAACAGTATAATGATTCACCATGTACCTATCACCAATTTAGACACTTATCTACTTACTTCTGGCCAATTTTGTTTCATCTATTCATCTGTATCCCCTCCAAACACTTTGCCTTGCCACTAGAATTTTTTTTTTGAGACAAAGTCTCATTCTGTCACCCAGGCTGGAGTGCAATGGCATGATCTCAGCTCACTACAATCTCCGACTCCCAGGTCCAAGGGATTCTCCTGCCTCAGGCTCCCAAGTAGCTGGGATTACAGGTGACCACCACCACACCTGGATAATTTTTGTATTTTTAGTGGAGATGGGGTTTCACCATAGTGGCCAGGCTGGTCTCGAACTCCTGACCTCAAGTGATCCACCCACCTCGGCCTCCCAAAGTGCTGGGATTACAGGCGTGAGCCACCGCGCCCAGCCTAGAATATTTTTAAAGCAAAGCTCAGACATCATATCATTTCATCCGTAAATGAGAGGCATGTCTCTTAATCTGCAAACACTTTTAGAGTTCTCTTTTTGTTACTGATTTCCAGCTTAATTGCATTATGGTCAGAAAATATGTTTTGTATTTGTATTTTTTTCAGCTTTTTGACCTCTGTTGAGACAAACTTTATGGTCCATAATATAGTCAGTTTTAGTAAATGTGCCGTGTGCACAGTGCAGCTGGTAAGTGCAGCCTTCTTCCGACATCCATTAGGACAAATTTGTCAAGCGCGTTGTGTTATTCTCCTATAAGCCTTGCTGATTTTTTTCTTCTTGGGATGTACTGGGCTCAGGGAGCTGTTCTGGGGGTGAGGGACACCAGTACACACAGTTCCTACCCTTGCCTAAGGGTAAGGAACAGGAGCTGAGCTTTCTCCCCAAATAGCAGGAGGCAGGCTGTGAAAATGCCACAAGGAGAGAGAAACGTGCCAATAGACACCCCTCTTGCTGGAAACCAAAGACAGCTTCCTGGGGAGGTGGCAGTCAGGCTGAACGCTAAAAGGTCAGTCCAAATCTTAAGGTATTGATGGGGTAGGGAGGCAGGAAAGCTCACATCCTGGGAGTGTCCTCATTTTACCAGCACAGCGGGTCTGAGAGGACCTTATTCTGTGAGCGATGCTTTTGAAGGTTTTCAAAGACGACCGTGGCATTGTCGGACAAGAAAACAAACAGCTGAGTGTGTGTAAACTCAAGCTTCCTACTCAACAAAAATATCTCTCAATGTATGTGCTACAGACTTTGCAGCACCAATTCTCTGCTCCCTTGACTGAGCACACAGCAGAGGGAAATAAACCAATGCTGAATGAATGAATATTGTTGGCCTTTCAAGCTCTGGCTGAATAGAAACTCCAAGTCTAGCCTCGCCATGAACTTAAGTTGTTGGAAACGCCTTCCTCACTTATGCTGGACTTGGTACATGAACTATTATTCGATAAATACAGGTTGGAAGGCAAAAATCTTTTAAACATAAGGCTCAGAGCAGAGAACAAAATAAATCCATGGGTTCCTATAATAAATGAGAACTATCGTTTAGCATGGCACCTGTGCCTGGAATCTTCTCTGTCTCCACGCCATGTCCAAGTCTGGCTCAATTCCCACCCTCCATGTAGCCTCTTTGTGTAGCCCAGTTAATACAGCCCCAGTCCCTCCCTCCCTCCTTCCCTCCCTCCCTCCCTTCCTTCTTTCCTCTCTCTCTCTCTCTCTTTTTTTTTTTGAGACAGGGTCTCACTTTGTCACCCAGGCTGCAGTGCAGGCTCCATCATAGCTTACTGCAGCCTCACAGCCTCCAATTCCTGGGCTCAAGTGATCCTTCTTCCTCAGCCTCCTGAGTAGCTAGGACTACAGGCATGTACCACCACTCATGGCTAATTTTTAAATTTTTTTATTTTGAGAAGAAATCTCACTCTGTTGCCCAAGCTGCAGTGCAGTAGCATGATCTCGGCTCACTGTAACCTCTATGTCCCAGGTTCAAGTGATTCTCCTGCCTCAGCCTCTCAAGTATGTGGTACTACAGGCACACGCCACCATGCCTGGCTAATTTTTTTTCTTTTTTTGTATTTTTAGTAGAGACGGGGTTTCACTATGTTGGCCAGGCAGGTCTTGAACTCCTGACCTTTTGATCCGCCTGCCTCGGCCTCCCAAAGTGCTGGGATTACAGGCATGAGCCACTGCACCCGGCCAATTTTTAAATTTTTATTTTAGCAGAGACAGCGTCTTGCTATGTTGCCTAGGCTGGTCTCAAACTAATGGCCTCAAGGGATACTCCCACCTCAGCCTCTCAAAGTGCTGGGATTACAGGTGTGAGCCACTGCACCTGGCCCCTTTCAGGCATACAATAGCTACTGAATTTTCACATTTAGGGGGGCGTGGGTATAATCACACATTAGCCTTCACCGTTAAAAATGGCTGCAAATGAGGGGTCTTGTTTCCTCTATTTTGGAAGCTCTTAGAAAGCAGGAAGCCTTCCACTTTATCTTTGCTTCCTTCTAAGCGATTGGCACGGTGCTGGGCGCACAGGAGCTGGGCGCACAGGAACTGGGCTCCCGACACTGAGGAATGCTACTGAAAACGGGTCTATCTTTAGCAGCTTTGCAATCCCCCTCAACCCCCCAACCACCGACACGAAACACTCTGAGCGTTGCTTCTAGAAAAACAAGCGTCCAGAGTGTCTGAGGAATTCGGTTATAAATACATTTTAAAATTAACCCACTGCCTGGGTGTCTGTATATATCTGTCTCTTACTCACACGTCTTATATTTTTAATCGTGAGCTAGCTTTTCAGTCTTTCTCCTAAATCGAGGCTTCCTCCCCTCTGGTGGTACCACCCACATCTGTCCCCTCAAAACCCCACTTGGACCCAAGCCAACCCCATGGCCTCTTCTCCTTTAGCTAGTCTAAAATAAAACCTCACAGAAACCTAGCATCCAGGAGTCCTGGTTTCTCTGCTCACGGCTGATTTTTCCAAGAGGCCCTGCCCCATATTCATTCTCTCTCTCTCTCTCTCTCTCTCTCTCCCTCTCTCTCTCTCTCTCTCTCGCATTTCCGCCTGGGTGACGAGGCCAGGAGCAGAAATAGCTCTGCCTCAATTAACACCTTCTTCATCAGGGAAAGAAATAATTAGGACATTCCATATTGAGCAAACTTCACAAGCCCAGGAGAGAAGGAGACAAGAGGAGCAAGAGAAAAAGAGGAAAAAAAAAACCAAACCAAAAAAACCCACAAAAAACCCCAAACCTCCAACCATTGCAAATAAACCTTCCCCAGTGGGTTTTCCCTCCCGCCTGGGGAGGAGTGGGGAGGGAGGGCTCAGGGGCTGCCTCTGCGGATCCACTTGGGGGTCACTGGGTGGAGAGGGTGGGTGGAAATCCACTCCCAGACAGAATCTTCTTCTGTGGCTGCCTTTCCCAAATAAGGGGCCTGAAACCTCTTTCTCTGCCCACCTGGGTTCCCCTTTGGGCTTCTTGATTCCTTCTATCCACTCCTTCAATTCACAGCTCCCTTGACCCAAATCATCAGAACCAGAGCTGCCATTCAGTCTGTCTGCACCCAGATGGCCAGTGGTCCAAATATTGAAATACTGAAGGCATCTTTTCCTACTTGATTCCATTTCATTCTGGAGCTTTAGAGAGCAAGCAGCTAGAGTTTGGACAGGCAAAGATTTAACTGAAAACGTATCCAAGGGCTATTTGGTTCCTGAGTGTGGATCGTGGCAGACACACTGCTTCCACACTGCTGGTTCAGAGCTGAGCCCTGGGAGAGTGTCTCTGGGCTGCCTGGCTTTTCCGGGGCTCACCCCACCCCCAGACCCAGCCACTGAAGGGTTAATGTGGGCATAGTCAGGGAGGGGCAGAACACTGCTGAGTGCTAGGTTCTGATTGGCTGGTGTCAGGACTCCCAATTGGGGTATCTCTGGCACATCCTGGGGGTTGGGGGAGACGAGGAGGACTCATCCAGTACTCTCACCTTCCACAAGGTACCACTCACACTGCATTTAGGCAGTAACCCTTTTCTGGCCCAACTCTCCCCACTTCTTGCTTGCTTTAGAAGTCAGGACTGGTTGAGGTCTGAAAGCACTCAGAATACCTGTTCCACTCAGCCAGATGTGCCAGGCATTAATTCCCACTCTAGGAGCAGTCCTCACCAATGTCAGAAAGAAGCCAGTGTATAAATACCCCAGCTCCCTTGCCCCTTGGCTGGGACGGCTCTGAGGTGTGTGTTCTTTTTTTATTTATATTTGTATTTATTTATTTGAGATGGAGTCTCGCTCTTTTGCCAGGCTGGAGTGCAGTGGTGTGATCTTGGCTCACTGCAACTTCTGCCTCCCAGGTTCAAGTGATTCTCCTGCCTCAGCCTCCTGAGTAATTGGGACTACAGGTGCCTGCCACCACACCCAGCTAATTTTTGTATTTTTTAGTACAGATGGGTTTCACCATGTTGGCCAGGATGGTCTCTGACTCCTGATCTCAGGTGATCCACCCCCCTCGGCCCCCCAAAGTGCTGGGATTGCAGGCGTGAGCCACCATGCCCAGCTGAGTTGTGTGTTCTTTGCTGTCTCCCAGAGGTGCCCAGGGGGATCCAGTCCCAGTTGTAAGTGATAACCCGCTTGGTAGCACACCCTTTAACAGATCCCTTCCTTTCTCTGCTCACTTCCTCATTCTCCTGATGGTGCTTTCTGGGATCATTTCCAAATAAACTCTTTCTCTGCTGGGTCACCTTCTGTGGAACCCCAACCCTTTCAACAGCTAAGATCTCAGAGGCTATTTCACCCACTGCCTCTCCTGCAGTGCTCTCTGAAGGAGACGGTCCTCCCAGCTGCCAGGAGAAAGGAGCACACCCCTGCCTAATCCTCCCAAGAGCTTGTCTGTGAAGGAGAAAACTGGAAAGACACATCATGCTCCGTGGACCTACCTGTCCCCTCTTCAAAGCAGGTGGTATGAAATTTTCCCATATAAAATTCTAACCCTATAATTGCAAAAATAAGGATTGCAAAAAATAGGAGGAGGCCGATCTGCAGCAAAGGGATCATCGCCTTCATGATCGACTTCAGGACGACTTGTAAACCTGGGGGGACACAGAGAGAGGCCCCATAAGCCCATGAGCAAGTACCCCCAAACCCCGCCACCAAGACGCCAAGGTCTCTCCCAAACAGAGCAGATGTGTTCCCGAGGGAACCTCAAGCACCCAGGAGCCTGGGGATTGGGCAGTGGTGAAGGAAGCACCACACGGAGGCTGATCCTTATCATAGGAACAACCCTTCCTAGGTTTTTTTTTTCCTTTGAGACAGGGTTTTGCACTGCTGCTCAGGCGGCAGTGCAGTGGCACAATCATAGCTCACTGCAGCCTCAACCTCCTGGGCTCAGGCGATCCTCCTGCCTCAGTCCCTGGAATAGCTAGGACTACAGGCATGCACCACCATGCCTGGCTAAATTTTAAAACTTGTTTGTAGAGATGGGGTCTTGCTATGTTGCCCAGGCTGGCCTGAAGCGCCTGGCCTCCAAGCACTCAAACTCCTCAGCCTCCTAAAGTGCTAGGATTATAGGTGTGAGCCACCATACCTGGCCCCTATTATTATTTTTTTATTTTTTATTTTTTTTGAGGCAGATTCTCATTCTGTCGCCCAGGCTGGAGTGCAGTGGTGCCATCTCGGCTCACTGCAAGCTCTGCCTCCCAGGTTTACACCATTCTCCTGCCTCAGCCTCCCAAGTAGCTGGGACTACAGGTGCCCACCACCACGCCCAGCTAATTTTTCATATTTTTAGTGGAGACGGGGTTTCACCGTGTTAGCCAGGATGGTCTCGATCTCCCAACCTCGTGATCCGCCCGCCTCGGTCTCCCAAAGTGCTGGGATTACAGGCATGAGCCACCGCGCCCAGCCTTATTATTTTTTAAAAAGCAATTTTAACTTTAAAGTATTTATTTATTTATTTATTTATTTATTTATTTATTTTAATTAGCCAGGCATGATGGTGCATGCCTGTAGTCCTAGCTACTCTAGCGACTGAGGCAGGAGGATCACTTGAGCCCAGGAGGTTAAGGCTGCAGTGCACTGCAGTGCCACTGCACTCCAGCCTGGGCAGCAGAGCAAGACCCTGTCTCAAAGAAATATATATATATGTTTTATAGAGACAGGGTCTCACTATGTTATCCAGGCTGGTCTCAAACTCCTGACCTCAAGCGATCTTCCCGCCTCTGCCTCCCAAAGTTCTGGGATTACAGGCGTGAGCCACCGAGCCCAGCCAACTTTAAAGTATTTAATAAAGGTATTTGACATGCTGTTCCATTTGATGATCTTTTGGGCAAGAAAGGGGTGGGAATCCATTGCTTTTGGAGCCATATTCCTGGGTGTTGGGCAACTTGCACCCAGAAGAGGGAGCCATTTTCTTAATTTTTTTTTTCTGCTAAGAGGCGGTGTCTTTTCCTCATTCATAAAAGGCTGCCACATAGGCTGGTTGCTGCTCTGGGTAGGAAAGCGGTGGGTGGTCCCAATTTCAACCCCAAGGAACCACAGTCAACATTATTTCACTGGCTTCTAGCGACAAACTCCTGAGGTGGCCATATATGTAGTCACTCCCATTTTACAGAAGTGGGAAGCACGGCTAACAGAGATGCTGTGATTCACCCAGAGAATGCACGAGAAATGGCAGAACTAGGCAGGGCACGGCGGTTCATCCCTGTAATCCCAGCACTTTGGGAAGCCGAGGCCAGCAGATTACCTGAGGTCAGGAGTTCAAGACCAGCCTGGCCAACACGGTGAAACCCCATCTCTACTAAAAATACAAAAAATTATCTGGGCATGGTGGCCAGCGCCTGTAATCCCAGCTACTTGGAAGGCTGAGGAAGGAGAATTGCTTGAACTTGGGAGGCAGAGGTTGCAGTGAACCAAGATCACACCACTGTACTCCAGTCTGGGTGACAGAGCGAGACTCTGTCTCAAAAAAAAAAAAAAAAAAAAAAAAAAAGGCAGAACAAGGATTTGAACCCAGGTCCATCTGCCACGAAGCCCCATGTTTGCCCATGTGCTGATGTTGCTTTCTCTGTTCTGAGCAACCCAATTCAGAAAGATGGTGGTGAATAAGAAGGCAGGGGGCCAGGTGCGGTGGCTCATGCCTGTAATCCCAGCACTTTGGGAGGCCAAGGCAGGCAGATCACGAGGTCAGGAGATCGAGACCATCCTGGCTAATAAGGTGAAACCCCGTCTCTACTAAAAATACAAAAAAATTAGCCGGGCCTGGTGGCGGGCGCCTGTAGTCCTGGCTGCTCGGGAGGCTGAGGCAGGAGAATGGCGTGAACCTGGGAGGCGGAGCTTGCAGTGAGCCGAGATCGCGCCATTGCACTCCAGCCTGGGTGATGGTGCGAGACTCCGTCTCAAAAAAAGAGAAGGCAGGGAACAGTCCCTGAAGGGACACAGTGGAACAGAAGACACACCCAACTGGGCATCTAAAGACCTAAATCTGGGGGTATTGTCATCAATCAGGGACCCCATGCAAGCTCTTATCCTACCAAGCTCAGCCTCCAGTAGCCTCTCATCTAACAAATGGTTCATTCATGGTGGCTGAATTAGTCTGGGCTTCAAATCCTTTTGGGAGACGAAGGGGTTAATACTGAAATTCGCATCCTACATTAAAAGTTCCACTGTTGTTAAGACTCGAAGAATGTTCATAGTAATAATAGCTGGCCAGGCGTGGCGGCTCACACCTGTAATCCCAGCACTTTGAGAGGCTGAGGCGGGTGGATCACTTGAACCCAGGAGTTTGAGACCAGCCTGAGCAGCGTGGTGAAACCCTGTCTCTACAAAATACAAAAAAATTAACTGGGCATGGTGCTGTGTGCCTTGAGTTCCAGCTATTTGGGAGGCTGAGATGGTAGGATTGCTTGAGTCTGGGGAGGTTGAGGCTGTACTGAGCTGTGATTGCACCACTGCACTCCAGCCTGGCGACAGAGCAAGAGCCTTAGTTAGTATTTCTTTGCCCATCATTGGCTTTTTTTTTGAGATGGGCTTGCTCTGTCACCCAGGCTGGAATACAGTGGCATGATCACGGCTCACTGTAGCCTTGACCTCCTGGGCACAAGCGAGCCTCCTGCCTCAGCCTCCTGAGTAGGTGGGACTACAGGCACACTTCACCATGCCTGGTTCCACTACCATTTTTTTCTTGAGGCTATTAACTCAGGTCTGAACGATGACAACATCCTATGTTTGTAACCACTGTGGTATCTAGTAGGAAAATCTATGGTCAAAGTGAAGGTTCAAACATATAGCTTGAGGCTTTGCTTCTTGATTGGAGGAACTTCCCATGGCTCCTGATGGATGGACACCACAGTAAGAGAGAGAAACTGTCAGGAGAGCTCGAGGGGCCATGCCACTCCAAGGGCTTAAAAATGTAATGTGGGTGCTAACAGATGCAGTGCGGTGCAGTGGTTAAGGTGCTGGATACTCTTGGTGTCCGGCCAAGATCCCATTTTCTTTCTGGTGTACCTGCCCTCCAGCTGCTATGGATGTTGGTTGCTAATGCCTCCCAGCTGGCCCTCTTCTTAGTAGAATTGCCCTTGGTGATCTAAAGCTATCTCACCTGGGAGCTACTGCGTCTCTACCTCCCATCCGCAGTGACTGACCACAGAAGTACAAAAGGCCAGCATCCTTGTCATGCATTGGAGGACAACTCTGGTGTCACACACACTCCAGCTGAAATTGCATCCCTGCTCTATCCATTCCCCAGCCCCACCCTGCTGATCTCCTGCTGTCTCTCCCAAGAGCCATCCCCCCAATAAAGCAGGTGCATCTGAACACCTACCTAAGTATCCGCTTCAAGGGAACCTGACCTAGTCAACCACTTACTAGTGAATTACAAACCTCAGCTTCTCCATCTGTAACTGGGGGACTAGAACAGTACCTCCCTCACAGGATTAAATGAGAGAGTTCATACACAGTGAAGTACCTAGTAAGTCATAGGCAGTCATTAAACAGAGACTCTTGTTACTATTGCTATTATAATATATATATTTTTTGAGACAGGGTCTCACTTTGTTGCCCAGGCTGAGTGCAGTGGCACCATCACAGCTCAGTGCAGCTTCAAACTCCCAGGCTTAAGCGATCCTCCCATCTCAGTCTCCCTCCTGTAGCTGAGACTACTGGTACACACTACCACACCTGGCTAGTTTTTGTATTTTTTTTTTAGAGACAGGGTCTCGCTTTGTTGCCCAGGCTGGTCTTGAACTCCTGGCCTCAGGCAATCGTCCTGCCTTGGCCTCCCAAAGTGCTGGGATTACAGGTGTGAGCCACTGCACCTGGCTCTTTTGACTGTTAGATTTGGGATGGCTCTTAATTTAATATGATGCAGGCATCTGCTGGGATCTTGCAGAGACCTTGGGTAGAAGTGTCTTCTTTCTACAAAAAGACCCTGCTGGTGATCCTCTGGGAAATCCTACTCTTTAAACCTTAGTAGCAATGAGCCTGAAGAATGAAGCCAATAAAATGTAAAATGGTGATAATAAAAGAGACTACTTCACAGGCTTGTTGGGAGGATAAAGGACTTTAAAAAAATGGAAATACTTAGAATAATGTCTGGCATATAGTAAGTGCTTTTTAATTTTTTCTTTTCTTTTTTTGAGACGGAGTTTCACTCTTTCATCCAGGCTGGAGTACAGTGGCGTGATCTCAGCTCACTGCAACCTCCGCCCCCCAGGTTCAAGTGATTCTCCTGCCTCAGTCTCCCGAGTAGCTGGGATTATAGATGCCCGCCACCACGTCCGGCTAATTTTTGTATTTTTAGTAGAGACGGGGTTTCGCCATTTTGGCCAGGCAGGTCTCGAACTCCTGACTTCAGGTGATCCACCCACCCGCCTTGGCCTCCCAAAGTGCTAGGATTACAGGCATGATCACTGCACCCAGCCTATAAATTGTTTTTAAACTTTTTGTTGTCTGTTTTTTTGAGACAAGGTCTCACTCTGTTGCCCAGGCTAGAGTGCAGTGGTGCTATCACAGCTCAACGTAGCCTTGACCTCCTGGGCTCAGATCCTCCTGCCTCAGCCTTTTAAGTAGCTGGGACTACGGGTGTACACCATCATGCCTGCTAATTTTTTTTTTTTTTTTTGAGACGGGGTTTCGCCATGTTGCCCAGGCTGATCTTAAACTCCTAAGCTCAATCTATCTGCCCGCTTCAGTCTCCCAAAGTGCTGGGATTCCAGGTGTGAGCCACTGTGCCCAGCCAACCTGGCTAATTTCTAAAAAAAAAAAAAAAAAAAAAAAAAATTGTAGACATTGGGGTCTCACAATGTTGCCCAGGCTGGTCTTGAACTTGTGGCCTCAAGTGATCCTCCCAAAGTGCTGGAATTACAGGCATGAGCCACCATGCCTGGCTAAATTATTATTATTAACCAAGACAAGAAGATAGAAAAGGGACAGACAGCCCTGTTTTATTTTTGCTTTTTACATTTTTTTTGGCTCAACCTATACTTAATTTTGACCCTGCATATGGCAGCCACCCTTAAACGGGGACTAGATGTATCTGTGGAGAATGAGAAAGCAGCAAGGAATGAGTATGAATTTTAGAGCTCGTTACTGTCCACTCTAAGAATTCAGGTGAGTAATTTAACCTCCTTGAGCCTCAACCTTCTCATCTGTAAAATGGGTGTTCGCTGGGTGACTGTGAGGATGAAATAAGGTAATTCATGTAAAGTCCTTCTGCAGTGCCCTGTATGCAACAGGCACTCAGTAAATGGGAATGGTCATTGCCACCAGTGGTACGGCCCAGGCTTGGAGTCACACTTGCTCACTCCTAGTTCTGCCACTTCTCAGCCACAAAACCCTGCTCCAATGTTTCAGCCACTCTGAGCCTCAGTTTCCCCCTCCATAAAATAGAGACATCAGTCCTATCGACTTCATAGGGCTGTGAGTACTGAATGAGATCACATATGGTGCTTAGCATGGCTCCCGATAGTAGACAGTAGGTGCTCAATAAATGGGTGTGGCTCTTAGCTTGCTTTCAGGAGCTCATGGGGAGCTACAGTCATATTCCTAGGGGGTCCCCTATAGGGAGTCCCAAAGAAGAGACTGCCCTCACACAGGCTGGTGGCAGGATGTGGCCTCCTGAGATGCTCTGCATAGGGGAAACTGAGGGCTCCTGGGGCCTGTGAGCAAACCCCTTGTCAGGGTCGGAAACTCACGCACTTGGGATTCCAGACACCAGCTTGAGCGGCCGCAGCACTCGAACTGCCCTCAGCGTCCGTAGGTCAAACTCCGTCCCAACTGTCGCCAAGATGCTGAAAGAAAGAAGCCAGAATGGAGAACAGAGGGTGGGTTTTGGGGGTCAGACAGCAGGGCGGGGGTGCTTGGGATTCCAAGCCGTCCTGTATTGGCTGGGTGACCACAGGCAGGTGACTCGACACCACTGGCCTCAGTTTTGTCACCTGTAAAATGGTCTTAACAGTACCTGCCTCACGGGATAAAAGGTGATTTACGAAGACCCCCAACAGATGGTTCATATTGCATAAATGTTGCAATGAGAGAAACGGAATCTTCCCCATGGCTCATGGTTGGGGTGACATTCAGTATATTTCACAACCTACAATGACAATAGATTGTGGGGTGGCCTGGGGCCCTGGGGGAATGGCAGACCTTTTGGGGTTTGTGGCTGTTTATTTTATTTTATTTTATTTTATTTTTTTGAGACAGAGTCTCATTCTGTTGCCCAGGCTGGAGTGTGATCTCCAATGGTGCGATCTCAGCTCACTGCAACCTCTGCCTCCCGGGTTCAAGGGATTCTCCTGCCTCAGCCTCCCGAGTAGCTGGGATTACTAGGCACCTGCCATCATGCCTGGGTACTTCTTTTTGTATTTTTGTAGAGACAGGGTTTCACCATGTTGGCCAGGCTGGTCTAGAACTCTTAACCTCAGGTGATCCACCCGCCTTGGCCTCCCAAAGTGCTGGGATTACAGGCGTGAGCCATGGTGCCTGGCCTGGTTTGTGGCTCTTTAATAAATGCCAGGAAAGTAGTTCAGTGTTAAGAGCCCAGGCTGCATGGGTTCAAATCCCAGATCTGCCACTTTACAGTTGGGTAACCTTGGGCAAGGGACTTCGCTGCTCTGTGCCTCAGTTTCCCCCTTTTGTATAACCTGGATAACAATAGTATCAATACCTCCAAGGGTTGTGAGGATTCAGCAAGTTGACAAAAAGTGGTCAGCACAATGCCAGGCACACAGGCAGTATGCTAAGCTATTCAGAAATAAATAAGAAAACAAAAAAATGGGTGTGATCCTGCCTGTGTGGACCAGCCGGCATCAGCTGGCTAGAAGGCAGCTACAGACCCCAAGCCTCTGGTCAAAAAGAGTCCCTTTTGTAAATTCAAGTTAGTAAGGATGATAGCAGTAGGTGGGATGAGGCTTCCATAGAAATCCTCTGAGCAAGACCCTGTCATGAGACCTCATTTGTAAACGTATTGCTGTTGAAACACAGGGTCCCTCCTGGCCCTGTTTCCTGAACATGTCCATTTCAGAGCTAAGTGATGTATAGTGCGTGGTCAAGGCACAATACAATAAAAGAGACTGTCATCAGAACTTCATATAATGGACAAGAAATGCCGAATACCAGAGGGTCTGTGGTTAACAAAAGGTTGGCCACAACAAATAACTTGGGGATTTTTCAGTTTATTTTTATTTTAGACATGGGGTCTTGCTCTGATGCCCAGGCTGGAATGCAATGGTGCAATCATAGTTCGCTACAGCCTTGAACTCCTGGGCTCAAGCAATCCTCCTGCCTTAGCCTACTGAGTAGCTGGGATTACAGGTGGGAACCACCACACCTGGCTTGATTTTTCAGTTTTATCCAGGGGCTTGGGTCTTAACACTTCAGTCTGTGGCCAACTGGTATCTGTACCTCTTGCCTCAGGGCTGTCTCCAAATCTGGGGCAGGCCCAGGGAGTGAACTTTAAGGGAGAAGCCCTCAACCAAAGATTGCTGGGAGTTGGTGGATCAATACCCCATCTCCCTCACCCTTCATTCTGGATCACTTAAGATGTGAGTTCCACGTGGGCTCCCAGTGAGACTGAGCTCAGTTGCCTACGGGACAAACTCACCCTTCCTTGCCCCGTCTCCCCTCTCCCTCTCCAACCCTTTCTGGGGTCACTCTCAGATGAACTACTTGCAAAAGGATTGCCCTAAATTCTTGTTTTAGGATCTATTCTGGGTCATCCTAAACTAACACAAAGCATGTTTCCAACTTTTTTTCTCAAGATTACCCATAGAGGAGAGATGGGCATATTAGGTTGGGCCGACCTTTTCCACCATCCACAAGTGGGCGTCTGAGCATATCCTATGTGCTGGGTAGAGTGACATATGAGACTGTCCCTGCCCCATGGAGCTGATGCAAAAGAGAAGTGGTTAAGAAAAACATGCACACAATGAGTGAATCTGTTGCAGGTGTGATGCCTTCTCAGCTAGGAAGACAACGGCTTTGAGGAGCACACGGCAGGTCGTGTTAACTAGTCCGGGGCCTGGGGATACCCCCTACTTCAAGTCAAGTTCCCATAGATGAGGAGGAGAAATCTGGCCAGTGGGGAGAGAATTTTCCAGGCTGAGAGAGTGGCCATGACAGAGAGCTTGGGACTGAAAGAGGCTTGGCAAATTCAAGAAATGACATGGTGTCACCACTAAGATTTGGGTGGTAAGGTTCAAGCAGCAAGCCATGAAGCCAGAGTAGGCAGGGGCCATGACATACAACTTTACAAAAAATGAATTTATTTATTTTTATTTTTAGAGACAGGGACTTATTTTGTCACCCAGGCTTGAGTACAGTGGTGCAATAACAGTTCACTGCAGCCTCAACCTCCTGGGCCCAAGCGATCCTCCCACCTCTGCCTCCTAAGCAGCTGGGACTACAGGTGTACAACAACACATTCAGAAAATTTAAAATTTTTTTTGTAGAGATGGGGTCTTGCTATATTGCCCAGGCTGGTCTAGAACTCCTGGCCTCAAGTGATCCTCTCACCTCGGCCTCCCAAAGTGCTGGGATTATAGGTATGAGCTACTGCACTTGGCCTGTTCAACTTTTAATTTGATTTACTTTATTTTTCTCTTCTCCTCCCAGCTTTCTGATACTAATTTGCATTCCTCAAATTCTGACTTAGAGATGACTATTCTCTTCCTGCACCTTGTTTTCTTCTGTGCTGGCAGATAAAAGCTGTCAGGGCGTGCACAGCAAAGAACAGGCAGTGTTAAGTCCTTAGTATTTCACTTCACAAACATTAACTGAGCACTAATAACAAGCCAGGCCCTATCTCTGTGTGGGGGAGACTGAGAGTAAACCCAATAAATACAAGCAGGCTTTGTTTTTTTTTGTTTTAGAGATGGAGTCTCCCTGTGTTGCCCAGGCTGGCCTCCAACTCCTGGGCTCAAGGGATCCTCTTGCCTTGGCCTCCCAAAGTGCTGGGATTATGGACGTGAGCCACCACACCGGCCGAGGCAGACTTCATTTCATTGTGCTTTGCTTTATTGCAATTTGCAGATATTGTGTTTCTTACAAATTGAAGATTTGTGGCAACCCTGCGTCAAGGAAGTCTATCAGGGCCATTTTTTTTCCAACAGCGTATGCTCACTTCGCATCTCTGTGTCACACTCTGGTAATTCTTACGGTATTTCAAACTTTTACATAATTGTTACATCTGTTATGGTGGTCTGTGATCAGTGATCTTTGATGTGACTATTGTAATTGTTTGGGGGTGCCACGAACCACATCCATAGAAGATGGCAAACTTGATCGATAAATGTTGTGTGTGTTCTGACTGTTCTGCTAACTGGCCATTCCCCCATCTCTCCTGCTTTCCTTGGGCCTTCCTATTCCCCGAGACATAACAATATTGAAATTAGGTCAGTGTATAACCGTACAATGGCCTTTAAGTGCTCAAGTGAAAGGAAGAGTTGCACGTCTCTCACTTTAAATGAAAAGCTAGAAATGATTAAACACAGTGAGGAAGGCATGTCAAAAGCTGAGATAGGGCCAGGGATGGAGGCTCATGCCTGTAATCCCAGCACTTTGGGAGGCTGAGGTGAGAGGATGGCTTGAGCCTAGGAGTTTGAGACTATCCTGGGCAAAATAGGGAGACTCTATCTCTACAGAAAATAAAAAAATTAGCTGGGTGTGGTGGTGCACACCTGTAGTCTCAGCTACTTAGGAGGCTGAGGTGGGAGGATCACTTGGTCCCAGGAAGTTGAGGCTGCAGTGAGCGGTGACCGCACCACTGCACTCCAGCCTGGGCAACAGAGTGAGACCTGTCTCAAAAACAAAACAAACAAACAAACAAAAGGCCATAAGCTAGAGGTTAGCCAAGTTGTGAATGCAAAGGAAAAATTACTGAAGGAAATTAAAAGGGCTACTCTAGTAAACACATGAATGATAAGAAAGTAAGACAGGCTTATTGCGGACATGGAGAAAGTTTTAGTGGTCAAACCAGCCACAACATTCCCTTAAGCCAAAGCCTAATCCACAGCAAGCCCCTAACTCTCTTTAAGTCTGTGAAGACTGAGAGAGGTGGGGAAGCTGCAGAAGAAAAATCTGAAGCTAGAAGATCTTGGTTCATGAGGTTTAAGGAAAGAAGCTGTCCCCATAATATAAAAGTGCAAGGTGAAGTGATAAGTGCTGATGGAGAAGCTGCAGTAAGTTATCCAGAAGATCTAGCTGAGATTATTAATGAAGCTGGCGACACTGAATAACAGATTTTTAATGTAGACAAAATGCCCTATTGGAAGAAGTTGCCATCTAGGACTTTCATAGTTAGAGAGAAGTCAATGCCTGGCCTCAAAGCTTCAAAGGACAGGCTGACTCTCTTGTTAGGGGCTAGTGCTCCTGGTGACTTTAAGTTGAAACTAATGCTCATTTACCATTCCAAAAGTCCTAGGGTCTTAAGAATTATGCTAAATCTACTCTGCCTATGCTCTATAAATGGAACAGTGAAGACTGAATGACAGCCTGTCTGTTTGTAGCATGGACAACTGATATTTTAAGCCCACTGTTGAGATCTACTCAGAAAAAAAAATATATATTATATATAAAACATATATTACATGTAATATACATAATATATATATATTTTATATATACATGTATTTTAGACGAAGTTGCACTCTTGTTGCCCAGGCTGGAGTGCAATGGCATGACCTCAGCTCACTGCAACCTCTGACTCCCAGGTTCAAGTGATTCTCCTGCCTCAGCCTCCGGGGTAGCTGGGATTACAGGCACCTGTTACCACGCCTGGCTAATTTTTTTGTATTTTTAGTAGAGTTGGGGTTTCACCATGTTGGCCAGGCTGGTTTTGAACTCCTGACCTCAGGTGATCCACCTGCCTCGGCCTCCCAAAGTGGTAGGATTACAGGTGCGAGCCACTGCACCCAGTCAGAAAAAAGATTTCTTTCAAAACATTACTGCTGACAATGCACTGGTTATCCAGGACCTCTGATGGGCATGTACAAGAAGATGAATGTTGTTTTTATGCCTTCTAACACAACATTCTTTTTTTTTTTTGAGACAGAGTCTCACTCTGTCGCTGCAGTGGTGTGATCTTGGCTCATTGCAACCTCCGTCTTCTAGGGGGTTCAAGCAATTCTCCTGCCTCAGCCTCCCAAGTAGCTGGGATTACAGTCATATGCCACCATGCCCAGATAATTTTTGTATTTTTAGTAGAGATAGGGTTTCACCATATTGACCAGGCTGGTCTTGAACTCCTGACCTCAAGTTACCCACCTGCCTCAGCCTCCCAAAGTGCTGGAATTACAGGCGTGAGCCACCATGCCCAGCCACAACATTCATTCTGTAGCCCATGGATCAAGAAGTAATTCTGTATTTCAAATCTTAGTATTTAAGGGATACATTTCATAAGGCTATAGCTGCCATAGACAAATTCCTTTGATGCATCCGGGCAAAGGAAATTGAAAACTTTCTGGAAAGGATTCGCCATTCTAGATACCATTAGGAACATTTGTGGCTGGTTCCAGTGGCTCATGCCTGTAATCCCAGCACTTAGGGAGATCAAGGCAGGAGGATCACTTGAGGCCAAGAGTTCAAGACCAGTCTTGGCAACATAGTGAGACCTCAACTCAATTAAAAATAAAAAAAATCCACAACAAACAAACAACAAAAAGAACATTTGTGATTCATGGGAACAGGTCAAAATATCAACATTAATAGGTATTTTGAGGAAGTCAATTCCAATCCTCATGGATGACTTTGAGGAGTTCAAGACTTCACTGGAGGAAGACACTGCAGATGTGATGGAAATAGCAAGAGAACTAGAATTAGAAGTGGAGCCTGAAGATGTGACTGAATTGCTGCAGCCCAATGATCAAACTTCAATGCATGAGGAGTTACTTGTCATGGAAGAGCAAAGAAAGTGATTTCTTGAGATGGATTCTACTCCTGGTGAAAATTCTGTGAACACTTAAAATGACAACATGGGATTTAGAATATGACATAAACTTAGTTGACAAAGCAGTGGCAGGGTTTGAGAGAACTGACTCCAATTTTGAAAAAAGTTCTACTGTGGGTAAAATGCTGTCAACAAGCATCTCATGCTAGAGAAATCTTTCGTGAAAGGAAGAGTCCATGGATGCAGAAAACTTTGTCTTATTTTAAGAAAATGTCACAGGCACCCCAATCTTCAGCAACCACCCCCACGATCAGTCAGTACCCATCAACATTGAGCCAGTGACCCTTCACCAGCAAGATGAGGACTCACTGAAGGCTCAGATGATTGTTAACTTTTTTAGTAATGAAACATATTTATTTATTTATTTATTTATTTATTTTTATTTTTATTTTTTTGAGACAGAGTCTCAGTCTGTCACCCAGGCTGGAGTGCAGCGGTGCAATCTCGGCTCACTGCAACCTCCCTCCGCCTCCCAGTTTCAAGCAATTCTCGTGCCTCAGCCTCCTGAGTAGCTGGGCTTACAGGTGTGCACCACCACACCCGGCTATTTTTTGTATTTTTCATAGAGACGGGGTTTCACCATGTTGGCTGGGCTGGTTTTGAACTCCTGACCTCAAGTGATCCACCCACCTTGGCCTCACAAACTGTTGGGATTACAGGCATGAGCCACTGTGCCCAGCCTTTTTTTTTTTTTTTTTTTTTTAATTTTTGTTGAGAGATATGGTCTCACTCTGTCCCCCAGGCTAGAGTGCAGTGGTGTGATCATAGCTCACTGCAGTCTCAATCTCTCAGGCCCAAGTGAGCCTCCCACCTCAGCCTCTCATGTAGCTGGGACCACAGGCATGCGTCACCATACCCAGCTATTTTTAAAAAGAATTTTTGTGTAGAAACGGGGTCTCACTTTGTTGCCTGGTTTCAAATCCCTGGGCTCAAGCAATCCTCCTGCCTTGGCCTCCCAAAGTGTTGGGATTACAAGCGTGAGCCACTGTGCCCAGCCTTGATGCATTTTAAAATTAAGGTATGTACATTTTTTTTTAGGCATAATGCTATCATGCACTTAATAGACTATAGTGTAAGCATAACTTTTATGTGCACTGGGAAACCAAAAAAGGCACATGACTCACTTTATTGCAATATTTGCTTTATTATGGTGACCTGGAACCAAACCAGCAGTGTCTCTGAGGTATACCTGTATGACAGATGTTAGGGTGATGAGTGCTTAGGAGAAAGTTACCACAGAGCAAGGGGAAAGGACGCATCAGTGACATGGGGCTGGGGGGATGAGGGAAGTGGTGACATTTCTATCAGTAAAGGTACCTGCTCTTTACTACCTGGAAGGCAAACAGTTCAGTGTTAAAAGTGTTACAGGGCCGGGCGCAGTGGCTCACGCCTATAATCCCAACACTTTGGGAGGCCGAGGCTGGCGGATCACAAGGTCAGGAGTTCGAGACCAGCCTGGCCAATATGGTGAAACCTCATCTCTACTAAAAATACAAAAATTAGCTGGGCGTGGTGGCGGGCATCTGTAGTCCCAGCTACTCGGGAGGCTAAGGCAGGAGAATCACTTGAACCCGGGTGACAGAGGATGCAGTGAGCCGAGATCGCACCACTGCACTCCAGCCTGGTGACAGAGCAAAACGCTGTCTCAAAAAAAAAAAAAAAAAAAAAAAAAGTGTTCAAACAGCACTGCCCAGGAGAAATCTATTAAGAGCTATTTATGAAATTTTATAGCCAGGCACGGTGGCTCATGCCTGTAATACCAGCACTTTGGGAGGCCAAGGCAGGCAGATCACTTGAGGCCAGGAGTTTGAGACCAGCCTGGCCAACATGGTGAAACTCCATCTCTACTAAAAATGCAAAAAATTAGCTGGGCGTGGTGGTGGGCATCTGTAATCCCAGCTACTCAGAGGCAGAGGCAGGCGAACTGCTTGAACCTGTGAGGTGGAGGTTGCAGTGAGCCAAGATCACACCACTGCACTCCAGCCTGGGTGACAGAGCATGACTCTGTCTCAAAAAAAAAAAAAAAAAAAATTAACATTTGCTAGTAGCCACATTAAAAAAGTAAAAAGAAACAGGTAAAATTCGTTTATTGGTTTATTTATTTATTTACTTATTTATATATTTATTTTTTTGAGACAGGGTCTCCCTGTTGTCTAGGCTGGAGTGCAGTGGCTTGATCTTGGCTCACTGCAACCTCTGCCTCCTGGGCTCAGATGATCTTCCTGCCTCAGCCTCCTAAGTAGCTGGGACTACAGGTGGGAGCCACCATGCCCAGCTAATTTTTGCATTTTTTTTTTTGGAGAGACAGGGTTTTACCATATTGCCCAGGCTGGTCTCGAACTCCTGAGCTCAAGCAATCTGCCTGTTTTGGCCTCCCCAAAGTGCTGGTATTTGAGGCATGAGCCACTATGCCCAGCCTGAAGCATTCTAACAAGATCATAGGCCTGCTGGGCACAAAAGCTCCTGCCTGTAATCTCAGCTACTTGGGAGGCTGAGGCAGGAGGATCGCTTGAGGCCAGGAGTTCCAGACCAGCCTGAGCAACATGGCAAGACCTTGTCACTATTAAACAAAATAATAACAATTTAAAAAATTGGCGGGGCATTGTGGTGTGTGCCTGTAATCCCAGCTACTCGGGAGGCTGCTGGTGGGAGGATCACTTGAGTTTGGGATTTTGAGGCTGCAGTGAGCTGTGATCGTGCCACTGCATTCCAGGCTGGGAGACAGAGCGAGACCCTGTATCTTAAGAAATAAAAGACATTTTGCACATGCTTTTCCTTGGAATCTGGTCAATATTCTACACTTTCATGTGTTTCAATTGAAGTGCTCGAAGGCCACATGTGGCCAGCAGTGACTGTATCAAACAGCACAAGTGCAGAGAAATAGACATTTGAATAAAGACTGGGAGAAAGCAAGGGAGACAAGAGAGTGAGCCATATGAATATGTCAGGGAAAACTCCAGGCAAAGGGAACAGCTGGTGCAAAGGTCCAGCTGGTGCAAAGGTCCTCCTCCCGCTCTTCCCCTCACTCACTCTGTTCCAGCCACACCAATTCATCTGTGTTCTTCAAATGCACCAGGCTGGACCATGCGTTTAATAGCTAGGCCATGCCTGGTGTATTTGAGAAACAGTGATGAGTTGGTGTGGCTGGAGCAGAGCGAGCAAGGGGGAGGGTGAGAGGGGACGAAGGCAGGGAGGTGATGGATGGTGCAGGGCTTTGTGGGTCGTGGAGAGGACTTTGGCTTTTTCTCTGAGTAAGGTGTGAGCCATGGAGGGTTCTGAGAGGAGGAGGGATGTAATCTGACTTGTATTAAAATACGATCCCTCTTGGGGGCAAGGCTGGAAGCTGG
Organism: Pongo pygmaeus; assembly: GCF_028885625.2. Taxonomy (NCBI): domain Eukaryota; kingdom Metazoa; phylum Chordata; class Mammalia; order Primates; family Hominidae; genus Pongo; species Pongo pygmaeus. Next base: position 13,625,324 of record NC_072393.2, read on the forward strand.
GAGATTGAGGAGGAGGCAACTGCATTGACGCAGTTGAACACTGATGAGCCTGGACCAGGGAGGTTGCGCTGGATGCAATGATAACGCTAAGACGAACTCCACCCTGCTTTAGGGAGAGACCACACCAATGAGTGAGTGAGAGATTCAACTACAAGTCCCTCTGACCCCAGGGATAGAGGAGGCAGGGATGAAGAGGAAATGATTACAGCCTAGGGACAGCATTATCGCAGAGCTCATGTCCGGGGAGGCAGCATAGCACAGTCAGAACATCTCAGACGGGTTAAATCCTGGCCCTGCATTTTCTCATTGTGTGACCTTTCCCATTGCCTTAACTTGTTCAAGCCTCGGAAATGCAGATAATCTCACCTCCCGGTGCAATCCCAGCTGGCTCCCAAGACGCATTACCTCACAGCCTCCTCCCTGGAAGGATAAGAAGGAATTAGGAGGAGAACAGGAAGATAAGGGAAGCTTCTCTGGCTAAGAAAGCCCTATGGAGGCAGAAGGCTTCACTCAGGGTATGTGGTAGGGGAGAGGTTGGGTGAGCTGGACAGTGGAGGCTGTCAACTAGAGGCTGGGTCTTGTCCTGTGGACAGTGAGAGTCATGTAAGGTTTTGGAGCAGGAAGGGATGTGATTAGGGTTGGCGTTCGGAAGACAAGCCTGACAGCTGAAAGGACAGATTGGTGGTGATGGAGCAGAAGTTAGGAGGGAGCCGCAAGAGCAGGCTGGTGTAATGAGGGCTGGAACTAGGACAAAGGCAGTGGGAGTACAAAAGAGGCCCCGGTTTATATATAGCTGCCATTGATTGCTGTGCTCCAGGGAGCCTGCCTGGGCTCATCAAATCCTCCCTGCATCCCAGCGGTTGGCAGTTTGAGGCCCATTTTACAGAGGAGGAAACTAAAGCCCAGATAAGTTAATCCCACGTGGAGGTTCCTACCACTAGTAAGAACTTGAACCCCAGACCAGCCACAGGACTCCAGAATCCCAGTTCTCTACTGTGTCATCCTTCAACTCCTGTGACTAGTTGGGCGGGGTGAGGGGCAATGGTGGTGAAGAAAGAGAAGAATGGCTCTGGTTCTGAAAGGACCACGGAGTGATGTTCATTCATTTATTCAACAAGGATTTAGTGAGCACGTACTATGTGCCAGATATTCAGAGAGTGCCTAAAGATGCTACCAAGAGCAAAGCAATAGTGGGAAAATATATAGTATGTCAGACAGTGTAAAGTGCTATGGAGAACAATATGGCAGCCCCTAGGGCTTCCAATGGAAAGACTGAGTGTGGAGCAGGAGAGAGAAGTGTCAAGGGTGACTCCAGGGTTTTGGCCTGAGCTACCTGAAGGATGAAGTTGCTGTCAGTGGAGATGGGGAAGATGGAAGAAGAAGGTTTCGAAGAAGATCAAGAACTGGGTTGTAGACATGTTGAGTTTGAGATGCCAGTTTTCTGTCACTCCTTAGTTAAAATCTTCCAATGGCTTCCATCAGGCTTGGAGTAAAATTTAAACTCTACCATGAGCACATGACCTTGCGTGATGTGACTCCTGCTGACCACCTTGTCCTACAACACCCTGGCCACTCCGACTTCCTTTCTGTTCTGCCAGTAGGAAAAGCTCATTTTCTGCTTTATTGAGAATTACTATATTGGCTGTCTCCTCTGCCGTCCCCATTCCTTCAACTCTCATCTTTTGCCTAGCTGGCCTCTTCGAATTCTTCAGCTTGAAACTCAGATTCTGTCTCCTCAGAGAGAACATCCCTCAACTTCCTAGCTAAAGAGATCCTGCCTCTTCACTCCCTGGAATTATATCGTTGGTTTGTTTGTTTATTTACTTATTTTTAAGACAGGGTCTCACTCTGTCACCCAGGCTGGCGTGCAGTGGCACAGTCACAGCTCACTGTGGCCTTGACCTCTCAGGCTCAAGCAATCCTTCCACCTTGTCCTCCCAAGTAGCTGGAACTACAGGCATGCATCACCCTATCCAGCTAATTTTTTAATATATTTTTTGTAGAGACAGGGTCCCACTATGTTGCCCAAGCTGGTCTCAAACTCCTGGGTTCAAGCGATCCTCTCATCTTGGTCTCTTAGTGTTTGGATTATAGGCGTGAGCCACCATGCCTGACCGTACTGTTTATTAAGTCGTATTTATTATTCATGCCCTCTTCTAGAATGTCAGCTCCATGAGGACAGGGGCTTTTTTTTTTATACCATCTTTCATGGCCTAGTGGGTACTCAATAAATATTGGGGTGGGTGAATAAGTGAGGTTTAGATTATAGGTGTGAGCCACCATGCCCGGCCGTAGTGTTTATTAAGTCATATTTATTATTCATGCTTTCTTCTAGAATGTCAGGTCCACGAGGACAGGGTTGTTTTTTTTTTTATAGCATCTTTTATGGCCTAGTGGGTACTCAATAAATATTGGGGTGGGTGAATAAGTGAGGTGTGGCAGAGGACAGGGTTATGGAAGACCAGATAACCCAGGGTAGATGAGTAAAGTGGAAAAAGTCAAGGGTCCCCAGTAGAGCATTTCAGGACAGCAACATTTTAAGAGACAAGTGGAAGAAAGAGATTCGTGAGAAAGAGGGAGAAGACACAGACATGGGAGGAGACTCGGTAGAGAATGGCATACCTGACAGTCAAGTTCAAAAGCATTTTGAGGCTGGGTGTGGTGGCTCATGCCTGTAATCCCAGCACTTTGAAAGGCCGCGGCAGGTGGATCCCCTGAGGTTAGGAGTTCAAGATCAGCCTGGCCAACATGGCAAAACTCCGTCTCTACCAAAAATACAAAAAATTAGCCAGCCGTGGTGGTGGGAGCCTGTAATCCCAGCTACTTGGGAGACTGAGGCAGGAGAATCGCTTGAACCTGGGAGGCAGAGGTTGCGGTAAGCCGAGATCGCACCATTGCACTCCAGCCTGCCTGGGTGATGAGAACGAAACTCCATCTCAAAAAAAAAAAAAAACCCCAAAACAATAGCAACAACAAAAACACACAAAAATAGAAAAGTATTTTGAGAAAGGAGAGGTCATTGGTCTCCAGGGCCGCACAGAGATGAGTAAGAGTAAAGGATGAAGAATGCATTTCATACGGCATCAGGGTCATACCAGTCTTTCCGGGGCTGATGGTTGAGGGAGAACAAGAGGAGAAGAATTGGAAATGTGAGCCTGGGTAGGAGAGGAGATTTTCAGGGTGGGAGAGAACTGAATATGGGTCAAGGGAGAGAAGTTGATGATGTATCTCTTGGCCTTTAGAGAGCTGCACCGCCCAATAAAGTAACCACTAGCCACACATAGCTATTTAAATATAGATTTAAATTCATTTAAATTAAATGAAGAATTCACTTGTACCAGTCACGTTTTAAGTGCTCCCAAGCCACATGTGGATGGTGCATACCTACATACTTCATCAGTGCAGAAAGTTCCATTGGACTCTGATGTTCTAGCATGTCCATCCCCGTAGGGCAGATATTTTCTTTTCTTTTTCTTTCTTTTTCTTTTTTTTTTTTTTTGAGACAGGGTCTCATTCTGTTGCCCAGGCTGGAGTGCAGTGGCACGATCTCAGCTTATTGCATCCTCCGCTTCCCAGGTTCAAGCGATTCTCCTGCCTCAGCCTCCCAAGTAGCTGGGATTACAGGCACTCGCCACCATGCCCAGCTAATTTTTACATTTTTAGTAGAGACGGGGTTTCACCATGTTGGTCAGGCTGATCTTGAACTCCTGACCTTGCGATTCACCCGCCTCGGCCTCCCAAAGTGCTGGGATTACAGGCGTGAGCCATTGCGCCTGGCCTTCTTTTCTTTTTTAGAGACAGGGTCCTACTATGTTGCCCAGTCTGGACTCAAACTCCCAGTCTCATGAGATCCCACTGCCTCAGCCTCCTGAGTAGCTGGAACTATAGGCATAAGCGCCACTGTGCCTGGCTTTGCAAAATTTATTTCTATTTTTTATTTTATTTTTTAGAAATTTTCATCTGTTTTGTTCATAGCATCTCCAGCACCTAAAGCTGTGCCTGGCATACAGTAGGCACTCAATAAATGTTTACTGAATAAATAATGAAGCAAAAATGTAGAAAAGTGTGGTTGATAATTAACAGAGTATATTCTAGAAGAGGTGGAAGGCTCAGTATTTAAAGAAGAGAGTCCAGGCGTGGTGGCTTATGCTTGTAATCCCAGCACTTTGGGAGGCTGAGGCAGGAGGATTATTTGAGCTCAGGAGTTCAAGACCAGCCTGGGCAACATAAGGAGACTCCATCTCTACAAAAAATATAAAAATTAGCCGGCCATGGTGGTACACTCCTCCAGCTGCTCGTGAGGCTAAGGTGGGCGGATCACCCGAGCCTGGCAGGTCGAGGCAGCAGTGAGCTGTGATTGTGCCACTGCATTTCTGCCTGGGCAACAGAGTGAGACCTTGTCTCTTAAAAAAAAAAAAAAAAGAAGAATGGAAGACACAGTTGTCCATCCAAGAGCCACCACCACTGCCCCCCTTGCTGGCAGAGCCCACCTCCCATCAAAGAGGCAGAAAATGCCTAATAGTCTCTTTTCCCCAAGATTCCTTGCAATAAGAGCACTTGTCACATGACCCATTCGTAGGCCTAACGGGATCTGGGTGAAAAATCTGCTGGGTGCTTCTGGAAAAGGATTCTTTCCCCATGAGATGAGTCACATGGTAAGAGACAGCCCTTCCTCTCCCTCTTCTTTGGCCAGATGCTTTTGTGTCTGTCTACGTGGATGGCTGGGTAAGTATCTTAGAACTGAGGCAGTCATCGGCTGGGCATGGTGGCTCACGCCTATAATCCCAGCCCTTTGGCAGGCCGAGGCAGGTGGATCACCTGAGGTCAGGAGTTTGAGACCAGCCTGACCAATATGGTGAAACCCCATCTCTACTAAAAAAAATACAAAAAATTAGCCGGGTGCAGTGGCAGGCACCTGTAATCCCAGCTACTCGGGAGGCTGAGACAGGAGAATCGCTTGAACCCAGGAGGCAGAGGTTGCAGTGAGCCGAGATCATGCCACTGTACTCCAGCCTGGGCGACAGAGTGGGACTCTGTCTGAAGGAAAAAAAAAAGAACTGACGCAGTCGTCTTGAGGCTGTGAGTGGTAAATGTTAAAGAAAGTCCTTACAGTGACGATGTTAGAGTAGAAAGATGGAAAGGACTCTTTGGAGACATTGTTGAGCCATGGAACCAACCCTGCAACCAACTTCCTGGCCTCCAGACTTCTTTTGTTTTTGAGACAAATCTCACTCTGTCGCCCAGGCTGGAGTGCAGTGGCGCAATCTCGGCTCACTGCAACTTCCACCTCCTGGGTTCAAGTAATTCTCCTGCCTCAGCCTCCCGAGTAGCTGGGACTACAGGCATGCGCCACCATGCCTGGCTAATTTTTGTATTTTTAGTAGAGATGGGGTTCACCATGTTGGCCAGCCTGTTCTCGAACTCCTGACCTCAGGTGATCTACCCGTCTTGGCCTCCCAAAGTGCTGGGATTACAGGCATGAGCCACTGTGCCCGGCCTCCATTTTTATTTTCTTAATTGTAGCTAAGTTGTATCAGAACCTGCTGATTAAATGAGCCAATATTCACTGAATTTATTCTCTGCCAGGTTGTGTGCTTGTTACTTTACATCCTGAGATCTCATTTTATGCTGCTTACCAGGGACTTGTTCTATTCTCCCTTTCATTGATAGGGAAATTGAGACCCATGGGGTTAAACTACTTGTCCAGCTAACATGTGGTGCCTGCGTGCTACGTCTGGTTTTACCCATTCCACCATGCTGCTCCTGGTTAACTCTGCCACCCCACTCACCTTCCCCACTGGGACCTCAGCCAAGCTCATGCCTTCACTAGCCTGAGCATGGGAAGGAGCTCAATTCTTCTCTGCTGGTTGGAAGTCAGGATGTCAATAACTATTTATAGAGGAGCAACTACCATGTGCCACTCAGAAGAGAGGGGAACATGTGCAAAGGCCCTGGGGCTGGAGAGACCTCATGGAGAGAAGTGAGGTTACCAGTTGAGAAGTGGAGGCAGAGGACAGGAGTTTGAGCCCAAGAGTTTGAGGCTGCAGTGAGCTACATCACTACAGCCAGTGCAACAGAATGACATCCTGTCTCTAAAAATTAAAACAAAATTAAAAAGATGACACAGAGGAATGTCTGCAAATCAGCAAGAATAACATAGCAACCCCAATAGGAAAATAGGCCCAAAATGTGAACAGGCAGATTAGGGGAGTGAGAAGGAGAGGAGACAGGAGAGTGAGAAGGAGATGTTAGCATGGTTAGAAAGCAGGGGAAGAGATAGGGATGTAGTGGCCCCCTAACCTCAGGTTAGATAAAGTACCTGCCTCTTACAGACTCAGGCCAAATATTTCTAAGATGGGTACCAAGGAGCAGAACCACTTCCCATACAGTCTATACTCTTGCCACTTCTAGGCTGAGGACTGAGTGATCCTCTTCAAGTTCATTCTTAAATCACCCAGCTTTCCCCTTCTTGAGAAAACTATTTCTTCTTCTTCTTCTTCTTCTTTTTTTTGAGACAAAGTCTTGCTCTGTCACCCAGGCTGGAGTGCAATGGTGTGATCTCAGCTCAATGCAACCTCTGCCTCCCAGGTTCAAGTGATTTTCCTGCCTCAGCCTCCTGAGTAGCTGGGATTACAGGCACATGCCACCATGCCTGGCTAATTTTTGTATTTTTAGTAGAGACAGGGTTTCACTGTGTTGGCCAGGCTGGTCTGAAACTCCTGACCTTAAGTGATCCACCTGCCTCACCCTCCCAAAGTGTTGGGAGTACAGGCATGAGCCACCCCCTGGCGAGAAAACTATTTCTGAAATTCATTTTCTGAATTTTCAAATGCAGAGTCAAGTTCTTTGCTCTCCTCAGGTTATGGGATATCTTTACCTTTGGTCTGTACAACGCCTGTCTCTTGTTTATACTTTCATTCATTCATGCATTAATTCCCCTTTATCTCTACACCCTACTTTCATTCTTTTCCCTCCCAGAGACAACTGAGAGAATGTTTAATTTGGCCTTATAGGAGTGCACTCTCGCAAAAACACGTGCGATATTTTGAGTGTGTCTATTTTTAACTGACATAAGCAGGATGAAGTTAGACACATTCTGTTGTTTCCTGTTTTCACCCAGAACCATATTTTTATTTTTTGTTTTTTAAATTTTTTGAGACAGAATTTTGCTCTTGTCACCCAGGCTGGAGTGCAGTGGCACGATCTCGGCTCACTGCAACCTCCGCCTCCCGGATTCAAGTGATTCTCTTGCCTCAGCCTCCCGAGTAGCTGGGATTACAGGTGCCTGCCACCATGTCCAGCTAATTTTTGTATCTTTAGTAAAGACAGGGTTTCGCCATGTTGGCCAGGCTGGTCTCGAACTCCTGACCTCAGGTGATACACCCACCTTGGCCTCCTAAAGTGCTGGGATTACAGGCATTAGCCACCGTGCCCAGCAACAACCATATTTTTAAAAGCCCCATCCCGTAGTATCTGTTGGATATGCGGTCTGGAGCTCTCACTCATTCTGGTGCTCCATGGGTGCTTCTGTCACATGCCGCCTCCTGGTCCCCAGAAGGGACACCAGGTGGCCTTCAGCTCCCCCTATACAGATGGTGCTGGAGTAAGCATTCTAGTACCTGCCCCTAACAGACATGGTAAGAATGTCCCTGGGATGGATGCCTGGGGACATAACCACTGATGGTGCTGGACCTCACCGGACTGAGTACTACTGATATGTCTCCAGAGTGGCCTCCCTGGGCCACACCCCTTTGAGTGGTGCAAGACCTTCCTCTGTCCCTGCATCGCTGGAAACCCTTGGCTTATTCACCTATTTTTTCCCCCAATAGCAAAGGCGTACAGAGATACTGCTTTCATTTCCATCTTTCTGGTTACAAACGACTTTGAGTATCATGTCATAGGCTGATTAGCTTTTCAGACTTCACTTCTCTGATCTGCCTGTTCACATTTTCGGCCTGTTTTCCTATTGGGGTTGCTGTGTTATTCTGATTGACTTGCAGACATTTCCTCAGGTAGTCTTTGCATTTTTATTTTTATTTTTTATGATTTTTTATTTATTTTGAGATGGAGTCTCGCTCTGTCGCCCAGGCTGGAGTGCAGTGGCGCAATCTCGGCTCACTGCAACCTCCTGGGTTCAAGCAATTCTTGAAGCCTCCTGAGTTCAAGCCTTCCGGCTCTTGAAGCCTCCTGGGTTCAAGCAATTCTCCTGCCTCAGCCTCCCGAGTAACTGGGACTACAGGCATGTGCCACCATGCCCGGCTAATTTTTCTGTATTTTTAGTAGAGACGGGGTTTCACCATGTTAGCTAGGATGGTCTAGATCTCCTGACCTCATGATCTGCCCACCTCGGCTTCCCAAAGTGCTGGGATTACAGGCGGGAGCCACTATGCCCCACCTAAGTTTTTACTTTTTATGTTTAGAGACAGGTCTCACTCTGTCACCCAAATTGGAGTGCAGCAGTGTGATCATAGCTCACTGCAGCCTCAAATTCCTGGGCTCAAGCAGTCCTCCTGTCTCAGCCTCTAGAGTAGCTGGGACTACAGGCATGCAACACTTTGCCTGGCTAATTCTTAAAATGTTGGTAGAGATGGGGTCTCTCTGTTTCCCAGGCTGGTCTCAAACCCCTGGCTTCCAGTGAACCTCCCACCTTGGCCTTCCAAAGCACTGGGATTACAGGTGTGAGCCACTGCACCCAGACCCTCATGTAGCCTTGATCAACACTGTCCGACAGAACTTTCTGGATGATAAATCTGTTTTCAATCTGTGCTCCCAGATATGGTAGCCACTAGTCACCTGTGGGTTTTGAGCACTTACAATGTGGCTAGTGTGAATGAGGAACTGAGTTTTAAATTTCATTTAATTCTAAATCATTTAAATTTAAAGTGACCACACAGTGCTAGGGACCTCTGTAACAAACAACAGTTAGAAATTAACCCCCGATCAATTTTTTTTCTATGATTCAATCCACTATTTACCATGTGCTAGTTCCTATTCTAAATGATTTATAAATATTAACTCATTCAAAACTCATAACAACTCCATAGGTAGATACTATTTTCTCCATTTTATTGATGAGGAAACTGAGGCCCAGAGAGGTTGATAACTCACCCAAGGATTCACAGGAAATGTGACAACCAGCATCTGGATGTAAGGTTTGGTTCCCAAACCACCCCCTATTGCATCATTTTTTTTGAGATGGAGTCTTGCTTTGTCGCCAGACTGGAGTGCAGTGGCGAGATCTCAGCTCACTGCAACCTCCACCTCCCTAGTTCAAACAATTCCCCTGCCTCAGTCTCCCAAGTAGCTGGGATTACAGGCACGTGATACCAAGCCTGGCTAATTTTTTGTATTTTAGTAGAGAAGGGGTTTCACTATGTTGACCAAGATGGTCTCGATCTCCTGACCTTGTGATCCGCCTGCCTCGGCCTCCCAAAGTGCTGTGATTACAGGCGTGAGCTACCGCACCTGGCCCCAGTTACATCTTTATTTGAACAAATATCTTAGTTTTCATGTAATCGAGTCTTTTTTTGCCTTAGAGTTTGTGCTTTAAAAGTTCAGTGGAGGAAGTCCTTCTCCCTTCCTGAGTTCACAGCTATTCTCCAGCATTTTTTTTCCTTTAATGTAAAGTTCTCCCCACTCACAGAAGGTCCTCCCAAGCTCGTTAACCTTCTACATGGAGAGCAATTCTTCATTTTATTTGTCTTTTAAAGTAAAGGATTGAACAAAAGGACATGTTTCTATTTCGGGTGGTTTCTGAAGCCCTCTTAAAGTGCAGTGTTTTCTTAAATAAAGAGGAGTAGGAACAGAGGCAAAAACCCCATAAGGTGGTGAGATAAGTGATTCTAGAAGAGAGAGGAGCTCGAGAGGGATGAGTGCTCTGGAGAAGTCAAGAAGGGGAAATTGCTGGGTGCGGTGGCTCACATCTGTAGTCCTAGCACTTTGGGAGGCTGAGGCAGGAGGATCGCTTGAGTCCAGGAGTTCAAGACCAGCCTAGGCAACAAAGTGAAACCCTGTCTTTACAAAAAATGAAAAAATTAGCCATGGCCGGGCATGGTGGCTCACACCTGTAATCCCAGCACTTTGGGAGGCTGAGGCAGGAGGATTGCTAGAGCCCAGGAGTTCAAGACCAGCCTGGGCAACATGGTGAAACCTGGTCTCTACAAGAAGTACAAAAATTAGCCAGGCATGGTGGCTTGTGCCTGTAGCCCCAGTTACTCGGGAGGCTGAGGTGGGAGAATCGCATGAGCCCGGGAGGTCAAGGCTGCAGTGAGCTGTGATCATGCCACTGCACTTGGTTGACAGGGTGAGACCATGTCTCAAAAAAAAAGAGAAAATCAGCTGGGCACAACGTTGCATGTCTGTGGTCCCAGCTACTAAGGAGGCTGAGGCAGGAGGATCCCTTGAGCTCAGGAGGTTGAGGCTACAGTGAGCTGTGTTTGTGCCACTACACTCGAGCCTGGTCAACAAGAGTGAAACTCTGTTCAAAAAAAAAAAGAAAAAAGAAAGAAAGAGAAGAATGGGAAACTTAGCGAAGGCCAGTGCATTCACAGTCATGAGTGTTTTGAAGGCTACTGCTGGAAGACCTTGCCAGTCACCAGGGCTAGAGGAGGTGGTGAAAGAGAAACCTCTCCCTGAGAGGCTGGAATGAGAAGATAATGTGACTTTGGCAGGTGGAGGCACGATGTCTTCCAAATAGAGGCGAGAACATAGTGTCAGTGGAGATGGGAGAGCCAATGGATGAATCCAACTGATGGAGTGAAGCTCTTGAGGAAATGAACAAGTGCATTTACATTTGAATTCCCAGACATTCAGTGGGAACCTGCTACAGGAGAGGCACTCCAGGAGCAAAATAAAAACAAACTCTCATTCACAGGTGGTGGGAGTTTTAACTGGTCCAACCACTTGGGAAAGCTGTTAGGCAGTTTCTTTTCCTTCCCTCCTTCCCTCCTTCCTTCTTTCCTTCCTTCCCAACCACTTGGGAAAACTGTTGGGCAGTTTCCTTTCCTTCCTTCCCTTCCTTCCTTCCTTTCTTTCTTTTTTTTGAGATGGAGTTTCACGTATTCTGCTGCCCAGGCTGGAGTACAGTGGTGCAATCTCTGCTCACTGCAACCACTGCCTCCCAGGTTCAAGCGATTCTCCTGCCTCAGTTTCCTGAGTAGCTGAGATTACAGGCACAAGCCATCATGCTCGGCTAATCTTTGTATTTTTTTGTGGAGATGGGTTTTTGCCATGTTGGCCAGGGGTTTCGCCACATTGACCAGGCTGGTCTCGAACTCCTGAGCTCAAGTGATTTGCCCACCTCAGCCTCCCAAAGTGCTGAGATTACAGGCATGAGGCACTGTCCCCGGCCAATTGTTAGGCAGTTCCTACCAAAGCTAAACCAATTCCTCCCTCTGACTCAGATGTTCCGGTCCTAGGAATATCTCCCATAGAAATATGAAGAGTGGTCACCCACAGACATATCTGAGTGTGTTCAAAGTAGCTTTCTCTGGAATAGCCCCAAAGTAGAAAGCACCCAACTGCCCACCATTAGTAGAGTAAATGAACAGGTGGTTCAGCACACACAGCGATGATAACAAATGAACAGCAACAGCACGGATGAATCTCATACGTACAACGTCAAGGGAAAGAAGTCAATGCATGCATGCTGTATGACCCCATGTGCTTAAAGTTCAAAAACAAGCAAAACTAATCTAGACTGTTTGAAGTCAGGATGGAGTTACTGGTGACCTCAGAGGCACAAGGGGGTTTCTAAAGGTTGGTGCTGTTTTTTTTTCCTTCCTTCCTTTCCTTCCTTTTCCTTCCTTCCTTCCTTCCCTCCCTCCTTCCTTCCTCAAAGCTGCAGCTGTTCCCTCCCTCCCCCTTCTTATTCTTCCTCCTCTTCCCTCCCTCTTTTCCTTCCTTCCTTCCTCTTTTTCTTTATCTTTCTCTTTCTTTCTTTCTGTCTTCCTCTTTTCTTTCTTTCTCTTTCTTTTTACTTTTTCTTTATCTTTCTTTCTCTCTTTCTGTCTGTCTTCCTCTTTTCTTTCCTTCTTTTTCTCTCTCTCCCCTTCCTTCCCTTCCCTTCCCTCCCTCCCTTCCTTCCTTCCTTCCCTCCCTCCTTCCTCTCTCTCTCTCTCTCTTCCCCTCTGCCCCCATTGCCCACGCTGGGGAGCGATGGCATGATCTCTGCTCACTGCAACCTCTGCCTCCCAGATTCAAGTGATCCTCCTGCCTCAGCCTCACTCGGCTATGTTCTGTTTCTTGAACTAGGCGCTGGTTACATGACTGGGCTCAGTTTTTGAAAACCACTCAAGCTCTACTTGTACGATACATGTGCTTTTCTGTATGTATGTTATATTCAATAAAAGGTTAAAAATATATTTAGGAAGTAGCTAACATTTCTTGAGTGCTTGCTGTGGGCCAAGTCTTATGCATTATTTTATTCAATCCCCATGATGACCCTACAAGTGTGGTGGGTCCTATCATTCCCTCTACTTTCCAGGTCAGAGAGGTGGGGTCACTGCTTTGAGTTCACACAGCTAGCACATGGCTGAGCTGGGTCTCAAGCCCACGTCCTGCTCACTTCTAACTTCTCTGCAACGCTTTCAGGTTTGGAAAAGTAAAAGGACAAGGATTTCTCAAAGTCAGAGGGTAAAAAGAAAAAAAAACAAAACAAAACAAAACATGAGATGATGATCCCGCCATACAATTGCCTGCTAACTTCATCAGAAACAGTTGGCAAGATCTCGAGGACCAGGTGAAGGTTTGAAGCAGGGCTGGGGTGAATTTAATAAAGTGTTGATTTGCGATGAAGAAAATGTTGTCAGGGGATCCTGAAGACTCAGCTTAAGAGGATACCTGCAGGAAAGAAAGGAACTCTTCCTGCTTCTTCTCTTGAATGATTTTGGCTTTAACGACCATTTCCCCATATGGCAACAACGAATATTTCATAGTTCTACTCTTCCAAAGCCCTGTTCACAGCATCGTCACTGTGGGAGGTGGGCGCCTATACCCACTTCACTGATAAGCAAACTGTTGGGGCTCAGAAAACAATACCCCAAAACAAAGTTCTCCGAAGCAGCCACAGAAGCAAAAGTTTTTCTCTGACCTTCTCCTGCCCTCCTATCTCTTAGTCCCATTCTCCCATGGGGCTAGCCACAAAAACTAGAATCCATCTTCCCTAAGGCGGGTCGTAGAAACCAGAACCTCTTTTCCCCAAAGTCAGCCCTAACACCTAAAAATATTACTCTAACTTTCCCTCCACCTTTCTTTGTAAAAACTAGCTATAAAAAAATTATCTGGCTGGCTGCAGTGGCTCATGCTGGGATTACAAATCCCAGGACTTTGGGAGGCCGACGTGGGTGGATCACTTGAGGTCAGGAGTTTGAGACCAGCCTGGCCAACATGGCAAAACACTGTCTCTACTAAAAATACAAAAAATTAGCTGGGCGTGGTGGCGCACACCTGTAGTCCCAGCTACTTGGGAGGCTGAGGCAGAAGAATTGCTTGAACCCAGGAGGCAGAGGTTGCAGTGAGCTGAGTTTGCGCCACAGCACTCCAGCCTGGGTAACAGAGTGAGACTCCATCTCAAGAAAAAAAAAAGAAAAAAAAAAGAAAAAGAAATTATCCGGCTGGGCACAGTGGCTCATGCTGGGATTACAAATCCCAGGACTTTGGGAGGCCCAGGTGGTGGATCACTTGAGGTCAGCAGTTTGAGACCAGCCTGGCCAACATGGTGAAACCCTGTCTGTACTAAAAAATACAAAAATTAGCTGGACGCGTACCTGTAATCCCAGCTACTCGGGAGGCTGAGGCAGGAGAATCATTTGAACCCAGAAGGCAGAGGCTGCAGTGAGCCGAGATTGTGCCACTGTACTCTAGCCTGGGCAACAGAATGAGACTCTGTCTCAAAAAAAAGAAAAAAATAAAAAGAAATTATCTAACTTTCGTTATTTGACCGTAGGTTATAAGACTCCCATTCCAGAGAGGGTCCTGCCCCATACCCAGAAGGAATGCATGCTCAGAGAGACCAAGAAGAATCAAGACAGCCCCCTTATTCCAGAGAGGGTCCTGCCCCATACCCGGAAGGAATGCATGCTCAGAGAGACCAAGGAGAATCAAGACAGCCCCCCCATTCCAGAGAGGGTCCTGTCCCATACCCGGAAGAAATGCATGCTCAGAGAGACCAAGGAGAATCAAGACAGACCTTTTTGGGTTTCCCCACTCAGTCTATTAGCATTTACATTGTACACTTTTTGTTCAATCATATTTCTATACCGCTGTCCATACTTTGTTGAACCTAAGCTTAAAAAACGGACAATTTCCCCTGCAGCTTTGGGTCTTCATTCTGAAGGCTCTTGTGCATACACATTAAATAAATTTGCATGCCTTTTCTCCAATTAATCTGCCTTGTGAGTTGATTTTTTTCAGTGAACCTTCAGAGGGTCAACCCCTTGGCCACTACAAAACCAAGGTTCCGGAAGGCCAGGTGTCTTGTCTGAGAACACTCATTGGTTCATTTCAGAGCTGAACTTGAACTAAAGCTTTCTGACTCTACTCTTCCCCATGAGGGAAGCCTCCATCCCAGCAAAGCAGCTCACTCAACTTTCTTGCTTCTCAACTGCTCCTTTACCTAGAGAGTCTCCTCCCTACTGATCTGCAGCTCTCTGTCTCCCTTCAAAACTGCCTCTTGTGCTGTTTTCTCTCTCCTCCATTCCATAACCTGCATGGGCTCAGGTTACACCACAGCTGCGCCGGCCCCTAGAACTTTCTGGGATGATGGAAATGTTCTATTCTGATCTGTCCAATATGGTAGCCAAGAACCACGTGTGGCTAATGAGCATTTGAAATGGGGCTCAGGGGCTAAAATTTTCATTTGGTTAAATTTTAATAAATGTACATTTATATTTAAATAGCCTCGTGTGGCTAGTGGCTATCCTGCTGTACCATGCAGCTCTGCAGTTGAATTATAGAGTGGATTACATAATCGAGGGCGTGCAGTCCGTCACATGCTGGTGCAAACTAGTCATTCCCTGTGTGCCCTCTAGGTCAATGCTCCAACGGGCTCTGTGCCCTCGAGGCGGACCATTGAAGACTACAACTCCCAGAATGCTTTGCTCCATTTCCGGTTTGGTTTGGCTGAGGGGAAGCGCTGGCAGAAGATGAGGGGAGGGAAAGAGATTGGAATATTGCTTCCCTGCTCCCTCCCTGGTTCTGACAGTAGTCCCTTCTGCACAGCTCTGCCTCCACTGGGTTCCAGGAAATGTAGGGCTTGCAATGGCTCCTCTCTGAGGACCTCAAACAGCCGTTATCTATTTCTCTCACCTGCTCCCATCTCTTTAAGAAGAGTCTCTTCATGGCATGGTCTTCATTTGAACCATCTAGAAGTTAATTCTTTTCCCTGTTAGGACCCTGATTGGTACAAGTGGGAGGAATGAATGGTCCATGAAAGCTGCCCACCTGAAGACCTTGAAGTCCCCCCCAGTTTCTGAGGTCAAAGTCTGGAGAAGCAGGATTTGATTCTAGGTTTCCCCACCTCAAGAGGCAGGGATGCTCTACTGCTTTTTTTTTCAAATAAGACTTCAAATTGTGGGGAGAGACATTCTTCCAGATTCTTACTTCACCCCATTGTAAGGCAAAGGCAAATCCTGAGAACTGGAAGCCCAAGAAACAGAGGAGGTGGGTGGAAGAACTCAGGAGTGTCCCTTAAAACTGTCCTAAGGGTGGAAGAAGATAGGAATGTCCCTTAAAATTGTCCTAAGGTAGGGCTTGCAAGGAGGTGACATAGATCAAAATGTGAAGCTTGATTCTCAGTGAGGACCCACACAGACTGATGTCTGTCTCTCCTTCCTGGGTGCTCAGTTAGACTCCGTTTCCCAGCTCTGCAAGTGGGTGCCGCCATGTAAGCTCTGGTGACATTGATCAAAATGTGGAGCTTGATTATCAGTGAGGACCCACGCAGAGACTGACGTCTGTCTCTCCTTCCTGGATGCTCAGTTAGACTCCATTTCCCAGCTCTGCAAGTGGGTGCCGCCATGTAAGCTCTAGCCAGTGGGAGGTAGATGGAAGTCATATGGACCACTTCTGGGTCTGTCCCAGAAACATTTCTCCTGTACCCTTCTCGTGCTCTTTTCCCTTCTGTGGCTTGATATCAAGAAGCATGGAGACTTTGGAAGCCACGGGTTGAAGATGAGGAGCTACAATATGGAACAAGCCTGGGCCCCTGACTTACTGCTTAGAGGAGAGGTGCCTGCTGTTTAAGAATACATTTTTTTTTTTTTGGCCAGGCATGGTGGCTCACGCCTGTAATCCCAGCACTTTGGGAGGCCGAGGCAGGTGGGTCACCTGAGGTCAGGAGTTTAAGACCAGCCTGACCAACATGGTGAAACCCCATCTCTACTAAAAATACAAAAAATTAGCCAGGTTTGGTGGTGGGCACCTGTAATTCCAGCTACTGGGGAGGCTGAGGCAGGAGAATTGCTTGAACCCAGGAAGTGGAGGTTGCAGTGAGCCAAGATTGTGCCATTGCACTCCAGCCTGGAGGACAAGAGCAAAACTCCATTGCAAAAGAAAAAAAAAAAAAATACACCTTTTGAACTTTATCTGTGCAAGAACTAAATTTTTATTGTTTTGAGCCCTTATGCATGTTGGGATTCTTTGTCACAGCTGCAAGCATATCTAATACACTTAATAGGAACTTATAAACAGTAACTAATACACTTGGGCAGCTAAAATGTCAGTTTCATGAGACCATGGATTTGTCTCTTTGGTTCACTGATGGATCTCTGGTGCCTAGAACAGGGCTGAGCAGGTGGAAGGGCTCAGTAAGTGTTGTTGAATGAGCTATCAGCTTCCAATTTTTCTTTGCAGCTGATTGGAAAGCAGAGAAGTATAGTAGATGTAAGCTCTGGCTCCCAGGTGGGAAAGGGTTGGGTTTATATCCTGCCCGATTATTTACTAATTGTCTACATTGGGCAATTGCCAAGCCTCAGTTTCCTCATAGGGAGGATGGAGAATTATATAGAAGCTCTTTCCTTTTGTGGACAGAGTGAGGATTCAATGTGATCATTCATGAAAAGTGCTGAGCACACCACCTGATGCATAGTAAGTGCTCAGGAAGTAGCGGTCATGATGATCTGGACTTTTCTCATTCTCTAGGCAAACAAAAAGCACAGAAGCTGCCCCTGCAATCGGCTCTGACAAATTTCAGTCCCCAAGGGGAGGGAGGCCAGGCTTGAGCCTGGGATTATAGCCAAAGACCAGCTCAGGAAACAATATTACATTCCCATGATCCTGCGATCCCAGGAGGGCTTGAGCCTCTGTTTCTTGTCCTGACCTCAGACTAACTTTGCAGAAATGCTGCTCGGGGCTTGGACTAGCTGCTCTGGTTCAGGGAGTCCCATTGAGACCTGGAACTTAGAGGGCCTGGTGGAGTCCTCAAGACTAATGTGGGGAATGAGCCATAGTTTAATTCAGGACACCCCACTTTTTTCAAGTATTATTATTATTACCAGCCTGGAGTTATGCATGATTGGGCAGATGCCTTAGGACTGATCAGGTTTTTCTCCTCCATTAATTAAAATGTGAATCACAGCTGAGTCACTAAAGAAAGAAAAACGGTCAATGAGCAATTCTGACTTCCTCCCTCCTTCCTTGCTCAGAGAGATGAGTCAGCAGAAGTCCAGATCCAAAAATGAGAAGAAGAAGAAGAAAGAGAGAGAGAAAAAAAAAGCCCAGAAAAGATGTAGGGCTTGGGAAAGCAGGAGCAAAATGAATCTGAACCATATGGGTTCTGACCATATTCTTTGTCTTAGCAGAAAAAAGTTCCCAAATCGCTATCCCAAGGCCTAACGGTCAAATCCTCTAATGAGCACGACCAGTTCTCATTTTTACAGACAGACCCACAGGCACCCAGAGATGGATCCAAGCCCCAGCAATCTCCTTTCTTGCTTTCTTCAAGCAATGACAGGCTCCTCACCATGCCAAAAACAACCACCAATCTCCACCTTTCTTTTTCTGCTTCATTTTCCCCACAAAGCTCAGGCTCTCCTTTGAATTCAGACATCATGGTCATGTTTCATAAGATAATGGATGAGTGAGGAGCTGGGGTGCCTCTGGTCAATAGGAAGGGGCCATGGGGAGAAAGAGTAGAAGGTTTCAGAAGTAGGGGGTCCCTCAGAATCAGGGAAGCTACGTAACTCAAAACATTATTCCTGGAGCCAGGCTGAGCCTGAATCCTGGCTTCGTGTAGAGCTAATCAATCTTTCTGAGCCTCAGTTGTCTCATCTGTAAAATGGGGAGAATAAAAATACCTATGCACAGTGTTGCAAAGATGAAAAAGTCAGCACCCATCAGAAGTTAGCAATTATAATATTCATTAGAAAAGTATGATCCAAGAATTTCTGCCTCGCCCATAGGGTCACCCCAAAGATGATCAGACAGGTTGGGGAGATGGTCCTCACTGAGCACTGGTACACACACTTGAACAGGTGTGTGTGTGGGTGTGCAAGCTCTCGTGTGTGCATGCAATTTCCCCTCCCAAATCGACTGATCACGTATACTGCACATTTGACTTTGGACTTTTGCAGGATGAATTTTCATGATGCCTATTTATATTTTCAAATTATGAGCAGGGGCTTTCACCAATTACCCCTGTCTTGACCCCTTGTTATTCAAATGATTCTCTTTTGAAGAGCCTGCAGTGTCGCAGTCCTTGTCAATTTTTAACTAGATGAATACTGTCCAGATCCCATCTGTTAATGTCTGGGGGTGTGATTTCAGCAGCTTGCCACCATCATGCTCACTGACTTTAAGAAATCTTCTATTTTTTGCAAGGTTGGTAATTTCTAAGTCAGTTTGCCTTGGACTTGTGCTAGAGTGTAAGATAATATTTAACAATCTAGAACAGTGACTCTCAACCAGGGGTGATTTCACCTCCCAGGGGACATTTGGCAATGTGTGGAGACATTTTTCGTTCTCACAACTGGGGCGCGGGCGCTACTGGCATCAAGTGAGTTGAGGTGGTGCACAGGACAGCTCCCACTTTGGAGCCGAGAATAATGTAGCCCCCAAAGCCATCAGCGCTGTGGCGGAGAAACTCTGATCTAGAACCCAGGGGGCCATGGTGGTCCTGAGGCAGAGTCTCGCTCTGTCATTCAAGTTGGAGTAAAGTGGCGTGATCTTGGCTCACTGCAACCTCCACCTCCCAGGTTCAAATGATTCTCCTGCCTCAGCCTCCTGAGTAGCTGGAATTACAGGCGCCCACTGCTACACCCAGCTATTTTTTGTATTTTTGTAGAGATAGGGTTTTGCCATGTTGGCCAGGCTGGTCTTGAAATCCTGACCTCAGGTGATCTGCCCGCCTCAGCCTCCCAAAGTCCTGGAATTACAGACCTGAGCCACTGTTGCCTGTCCAGGACTCACTTTTACAAGTAGTCAATTTAGTCAGTTCCTTAGGGACCAAAAAATGGATTATCCCAACTTTTAGGGCCCTTCTGCCTCTTTCTAAACTACAATGAATTTATACTAAGCATGGGGCTCTGCAGCCAGATTTCCTGGATTCAAATTCCAACTCTGCCACTTCCTAGCTGTGTGACCTTGGGCAAGATATTTAACGGCTCTGGGTTTCCATTTTCTCACTAATACATGTGACCAATAAAGCACCCACTGAGTAGTTGTTTGCATTAGGTAGGCTGATATGTAAAGTACTTACAACAGTGCCTGATACATAGTTGAGGCATGACTGGGAGGTAGACTGAATCCCTGGTGAAACATGGTGAGCTTCCCACTAAAGATTCACAAGTGGGACTGGGAAATGGCAGCCTAATCAGAGACTACATTTCCCAGCCTCCCATGCAGCTAGCCTGGGCCACATGACTAAATTCCACCCAATAGAATGCAGGCAGAAGTGCTGTTCACCACTTCCAGGAACCCTCATAAGTACCTCCCACTCCACTTTCCCTTTTCCCCAGCTGTCTGTCTCAATGTAGGCTCTTAGAACAACCTTGGAAGCCACATGTTTAAGCAGGGAGAGCCTCCAACAGCCTGGATCCCTGAGTGACTGCATGGAGTCGAGCCATATTTGAGTCACCCACCACTCCACCTCATTGCACCCCTCACCAGTTGCACTTTATTATTTTTTTATTTTTAGTAGAGATGGTGTCTCACTGTGTTGCCCAGGTTGGTGTTAAACTACTGGGCTCAAGCGACCCTCTCACCACAGCCTCCCAAAGTGCTAGAATTACAGGCATAAGCCACCACGTCCGGCCACCAGTTGTACTTTAGAAGTTGATTTCTCACTCATGTATACTCTTAAGCCAGAGATTTTTGGTTTTATTGGTTATTGCAGCTGCTGTTAACTAACACAGCCTCTTCTTCCAGCACTGCTTTGTCTCTCTTGATCAGCAAATATTATCCTCTCTTCAACATCTGACCAGCTTCAAGACAACTACAATCCTCTCCTTCATACCTTTCCTATGAGTTGGCAAATAAGCTGGGGAAGAAGCCCCTTCTCCCATTGGGGATGAGGAAAGGGAATGGGTTCCCTAGGCCAGGATCTTAGTAAAGATCTTTGATACAGAAACAAGAAGGGATCTGGGAGTCATGATCACTCAGCATCTCAGGCCAAAGAATGTGGGTGAGTAAAATAATGGTACAATGGACTTTAGAGACTTGGGGGGAAGAGTAGGAGGTGAGCATTGGATAACAGACAACAAATATGGTACAGTGTATACTGCCCGGGTGATGGGTGCACCAGATTCTCACAAATCTCCACTGAAGAACTTATTCATGCAACCAAATACCACCTGTACCCCAATAACTTATGGAAAGATAAAATTTAAAAAAAGATAAAAGAAAATTAAGCAAATAAAAAATAATCAAAATCTAAAGAAAACCCCAAAACCTAACAATTTCTGAAAAAATAGTATGTGGGTATCCGTTTATTAATAAAACATTCAATTATAATTTCAACATCAATTAATTGATCAGCATAAATAAATGGACCAAATTTCATATATATATATATATTTATCTATATATATATATTTGCAAGTGAAACTCAAACTCATATTAGTACCATCAAACAGTAGCAATATGTGCTGACATCTAGATCGTCTGCTCAAAGATCACTTTCCCAATAAGGCCTACCCTGACCACCCTATTCAATGCTGTATCTTGCACCCCAGAAAGTGGCAGGGCCAGGACTTGAGCACAGCACTCCCAAACTCCCTTTACCCGACTTTACTGATTTTCCCACCTGCGAACACACCATCGTTAATGTTTAGGGTTCTCACCCTCCCCCACCTCACTACCTCATAAGAACCAGAGGGTCTCCTCATCACCTAGAACAGTCATGGGTACACAGTAGATGCTAAATAAATGTTGATCTGAGTGAAGTGCTTGTTCTTTGCCTGGGACATTCTAAGAAGTTTATACATATGAGCTCATTTGCATGCTCAAAGCAGTTTGACCAAGTGATGAGTTTAAAAAAATTATCTCCATTTTATAGACAAAGAAAGACAGGTTCAGAGAGAGCACTCAGGCAGAAGTGGAAGAGCCAGGATTTGAACCCAGACTGTCTGGTCCCTGGGTCTAGGAGCTCCAGACGTTGCTTTGTCTAGGCCCACAACACAGAGTCGACAAACCCGGGACAAGTGTGAGGGGAATCCAAACCAGAGGTGTTCGTTCAGTTTTTGTTTGAAAAATACACACCATGGTGCGTATGGGTGTGGATAGGGCCAGGCTCACAAGATTGTGCTTGGCGACCTTCATAAGGAGGGAGGACCTGGGTGCAGTGGCTCATGCCTGTAATCCCAGCATGTTGGAAGGCCAAGGTGGGGCGATTGCTTGAACCTAGGAGTTCTAGACCAGCCTGGGTAACATAAGGAGACCCCATCTCTGCAACAACAACAACAACAAAAATTTAAATTAGCTGGGCATGGTGGTATGTACCTGTGGTCCTAGCTACTTGAGAGGCTGAGGTGGGAGGATAGCTTGAACCTGGAGGTTGAGGTTGTAATGAGCCGTGATCATGCCACTGCACTCCAGCCTGGGTGACAGAGCAAGAATGCATCCCAAAAAGAAAAAAAAAGCTGGTACATATGGTACAATGGTACATATGTTCAAATCTTGGCCTCACCACTCTCCAGCTGTGTGATCTTCGGGCAGTAACGTAACCTCTCTGTGCCTCAAGTCT